>NC_138176.1:212345091-213558100 GCF_964165515.1 Mesoplodon bidens | reverse complement strand
CAGTAGACTGAGCAAAGCAGGTTGCTCTTTCTAATGTGGGTAGGCTTTATCCAATCAGTTGAATGCCTGCCCTTCCCCTAAGTAAAGAGAAGTCTCTGGCTTGATGGCCTTCAAACTGGGGGATCAGTACTTCCTGGTTCCACAGGAGCCTGCCAGCCTTCAGACTCAAACTGGGACATCAGCTCTGCTGATTTTAAAGTTGCTAGCCACCTTAATCACATGAGCCAATTCCTTACAATAAATAAATAAATATTACAATTAAAAAAATAAATGAATCCTATTGGTTAGATAGATAGATAGGTGATTGATACATACATACACAGAGAGATAGATACCCTCTGTGTCTGTTTCTCTAGAGAACCCTAACTAATATCCAGGAACTTGATTGAACCAGCTCTTAAGTAAAAGTTTGCAGGGGCATTCTTCCGGTTAATATTATTTTTCATCCACACTAATAAGAACACTCTTCTTCCTTTTAATATCTCAGTCACAAACTCTTTTGAAATAACGTAATAAATGTAAAAAGAAGATACTTAATAAAAACCTAGTTTCATTCTAGTGATATGAAACTGATTAGTGTAACACAAATCAAAAAAGCACTTATTTTTAGTAGGAAATTCTCAAAATGTCACTTTTATTGAAGAATTATGCAGTGCTTTGGTGGAATTGATAATGATGATGGTGATAAAGATGCTGCTGATGTGGGTGGCTAAAAATTTAACTCTATGGTGTTTTTTTCTTGAGATATTGCTTACTAGTATCTGAAAAAAAAAGTGCTGATAAGCTAAAGAATGAATAGAACAAATAAACCTAAGTAAGAATGACCCCATTATTAGTTTTATACAAAATATTCTTGCATGGAATATGACTGATTTTGTAAAATGTTGGTCAGTGAATTTAACTTGAACTCTCACTTCAGGATAAGGATTAGTTAGGGTATTTAGCTTGATAAATTTGTATAATTGGCTGTGTATTTTTTATTGTCAATTATTTTAATATTTCATGGCAAGATTCCCAGCCTTAGGTTTTTACCAGTGTGGATATACAATTGCCCACTGAGAAGAAGAAACAGTACCTGATTTGTGACTGTGCTTTGTTTCATGTAGAGCGTTTAATCTGAATCAGCAAGAGTGGGTCAGAATATAAATCTGCATAATTAACTTTCACTTTGTTTTTAAGGAGAAAATTGCTATGAATGCATGAACATTTTGTTAAGTATCTCAGTCATTTTCAGAAGATTCACAAGAGCTTAATGAGATTCTAACCCTGAATGTAGAGATAATGGCCAACAAAATTATGTCTATTAGTTACACCAATTATCCTTTCCCACTTTCATATGAAAGAATAAACACTGCAGGGTTAGTTTTTAAAAATTGAATTCAATCACCAAACTTTTATTTAACAACAACAAAAGAAAACCCACAAAGAAATAATTACAAGCTTAAAAAATGTAATTTAGGGGGCTTCCCTGGTGGCACAGTGGTTGAGAATCTCCCTGCCAATGCAGGGGACACAGGTTCGAGCCCTGGTCTGGGAAGATCCCACATGCCGCGGAGCAACTAGGCACGTGAGCCACAACTACTGAGCCTGCTCGTCTGCAGCCTGTGCTCCGCAACAAGAGAGGCCGCGATAGTGAGAGGCCCATGCACCGCGATGAAGAGTGGCCCCCGTTTGCCACAACTAGAGAAAGCCCTCGCACAGAAACGAAGACCCAACACAGCCCTAAATAAATAAATAAATACATACATACATACATTTAAAAAAATATACTGCTGAGGAGGTCCATTAGTTTAAAAAAATGTAATTTAGTTTCTATGGTTAACTACTCACTAAGTCTTGAGGAGAAAAATCTGGAAAAAAATGTAGCATTCCTATTCTATCCACTTGGTTTCATTTCTTTCCCATTAGATCTTTATTATTATTATTTTTCTTAAATAGCCAGGGAAATTATTTCTTCAGCACATCTGAAATAATGTGGCCTTCCTTCTTAAAATGTGGGAATTGTACCACTGAGAGAAATCATTTAACCCATTTTCTTAATCTTCCCCCACTTTTTAAGACTGATTTTAGCACAAAGTTACTTGCTCAATTTCATTTTATAACTGAGACCCAAAAGCAAATCATATTTATCTAGGAGAGATGCCAAGCAAATAGGAGTCAAGAAAGCTATTTTAAAGTCTGTGTTCATTCAGGAAAAACATCCCTGGAAGTAATCTGAGACAGAGTATTTTAGATTGTATCTAAGTGGTGATAGAAAGTGCTGGAGAAGCGAATAGTCATCAGACAATTGCCTATTTCACCTGCACAATGTTAAGCAATTACTTTTAGCTTGTCTACTTATTATTTCTTGCTTAGTTTTACCAAAAGTGGAACCCACAGATAGGTTTCAAACTTTTCTGGGCACGTTTGAAAGACTGATTCTTAAGGAAAGCAGTCAGAAATCTATATCCACATGACTCAGGCACTTCTTAAAGGGAGCAGACTTACCGTACAAGTAGAGTCAGTCAACCTGGCCCAATGACAAAGCCTCGGTGATGATGGGAGACATAAAAATTTAAGTGTGGCCAAGAGGCAGCCACTTAGAATAGAAGACCTATGAGAAAGGGATTTTTGTTCCCTGTAGTGTTTTCAGCACCTAGAACAGTGCCTGTTGCAATAGAAGACACTCATTAAATATAAATAATGAATCAATGAATGAGTCCTCAGTCCATCTCTTCACAGAATCATATTTGAATCATGGTGCTTTAACTGTGGGAATCTGTAAGTGGACGGATGGAGAAGGAGAGGATTATGAGGGAAAACATAGAATTATTTTCATTTTAAAAAAAAGATAATTAGGGCAAAGGGCAGGAGTGCACTAGTACCCTTCTGTGGTAGATCCTATGGTGCATCACCCAGGTGCATCCTTCAGGATAAAGGTACTCACCCCTCCAACTGCTGAGAATGTTTGCTGGTGACTTACAGATGAATCCTTCCTTGAGAATTGCCCTCAGTCAAAGGGAGGTGTCTCAGGCAAGGTTATGTTCCCGGTGGAGCAGCCCCCATCCAATGACTAGTCAAGACCAGAGTACATCACAGATATAGAGAACAAACTAGTGGTTACTAGTGGTGGTGGTGGGTGGGTAATAGAGTGGAGGAGTGGGAGGCACACACTATTGGGGGAAAGATAGGCTACAAAGATATATTGTACAACACGGGGAATAGATCCAATATTTTGTAATAACTGTAAATGGAAAGTAACCTTTAAAACTGTATAAAAAATTTAAAAATAAAATAAAAAGTAAAAAAAAGAAGACCAGAGAACACAGCCTTGCCCTTGCCTCAATACAGGACGTATCTGAGTGGTTATCTCAGCTTCTGAGCTCCTCAGAGGATTGACGGAGGCCTCTGTGGCAACTGCATTGCAGTTCAACCTCTGCCTCTGCTCAGCCCTGCTCCCTTCACTCCATACAAGTGTATACAAGGGAGAGCACTCCTCAGTCAACCTTGGCAGCCAAACTCCAGTCTGTTTCCAGGGAACCCAACCTCAGACACAATCAATAGGGTAAAAAATAAAGAGGAAGAGGTATTGACTCCACCTTACAGAACATAGAGAGGCTTTGGCTAGAACAATACAGTTATTGCAAGTAGTAACTCTGAGGCAGATCTGACGATTTGTTAAAACATTTGTGTCAAACTAGAGAGGAACTTCCTGTGATATGCCATGAGGATAACTGTGATTCACTCAAACTTTTCCCCTCAAAATCCAAAATTGAATTTCTTCTAATTATAAAACTAAGGCTTGTTCATTTTAGAAAATTTACATAATAGAGAAAAGTATAACCAAGAATGTCAAAATCACCTGCAATTCTACCACCAATATATAATTGTTATTAAACTGGTCTTCCAGATATTTCACTATGGACTCATCACACACATGCATATTTATCTTTTTACAAAAAAAAAAAAATATATATATACACATATACATATATATATAGTTGTTTTCTCATTTAGCCAAATAAAAATATCATTTTTACTGGCTGTTTAATATTCCATTTTATGGTTTACATAGAATTTAACTCAATCTTCTACTGACACATTTAGATTTCCCTAATTTTTCAGTATTCTAAATTATGTTGAAATAAATATCCTATTCTCTCTGATCAGATTAATTCCTTTGCATTCTTTCTGAGAAATTACACTTCCAAAATAATGTGCATTCTTTGACATTTTGCTACCTATTGTCAAATTGTTTTCCAGGATATTTGCATCCGTCTATACTCCTACTAATGGTTTATGAAAATGGCTCTTCCCTCCATACCTGTCTCATTCTTTTACTTCTTTTCTAACTTAACGTGTAAAATGCAACCTCATTACCTCAATTGACATTTCTATTTAGCACAGAAGGCATGTTTATCATATCAGCCTATGCCACAACCGTAGGAAAGAAAATATGCTTTTGATGGCAAAAATTAAGATTCACAAAGCTTAGATCATGCTGGTACAGTAAGCTGAACAAATAAAATGAGTTTTAATAGGGGTCAAAATAAGGTTTCAAGATAATACTTTTCAATTAACCACAGAAGAATAGGATGAAGGAGATTTTCTTAACAAAGTCAGCATGAAAAAGACCTAGGTATTTAACTGAATGAAAGTTCAGATTGAGCCGATGATGAGATGAGGCCACCAGAAACTTTAAGGGAAAGTTAGTTTCCATTCATTAGAAGCACAGCATCCAAGACAAGGATGGTCTCTCACTGTTTTGAAATGGCTACCTTAAGCCTGTAATATTTTGTTCAGGACAACGTTTCCCACTAGACAGCTAGTGGGAAGCTGCTGTATAGCACAGGGAGATCAGCTAGATGCTTTGTGATGACCTAGAGGGGTGGGATAGGGAGGGTGGGAGGGAGATGCAAGAGGGAGGGGATATGGGGATATATGTATATGTATAGCTGATTCACTTTGTTATACAGCAGAAACTAACACAACATTGTAAAGCAATTATAATCTAATAAAGATTTTTAAAAAAAGAAAAGAAGGAAAAAAAAAGAAGTTACAGGAATCCAAATGTGGTACAAATGTGGTACAAGAAGTTACAAGGAATCCAACTGGCCTGGATTCTTCCAAAACAAAAAAAAATTAATGTCATGGGGGAAGAAAAGGTGGAAGGATTGCTCTGGGTTAAAAGCAAACTAATAAAACATAATAAAAACAATAGATGAATGTAAAAAAAAAAAGTCTATTGACTAACTGTAATGCCTCCAGAAGCCAGGAGAATAAAGTGTCTATAAAACAGATCATACAAAGAATAGTTGAAGAAATCAGTAATATTTAACCAAATAAATAAAATTAAAGATGGCTTGGGATGGGTAAGAATGGACTGGAAGCTACAGGGATATAACTTGGCTGTCTTTAAATATTTGAAGAGTTGTCATTCAGAGGAAGCATATGATTTCTTCTCAATCACATCAGAAGGCAGAACTAGAAGCAGTGAATAAAGCTTCACAAAGGCAGGTTTTATTTCAATATTAGGAGGAAATGCCTAATGATTAAAGCTGCTCAAATGTGAAATAAAAATGACAGGTCAATTTTTCTTCTCATTAAACCACCACTGAGCCCTTTTTCAGTCCTCAGTCACTCAGGTATCATCTAAGTCTCTACTGTGTTCTCAGCCTGCACTAGGCCCTGTCTGGGGGTGGGGGGCAGTGGGGTGCCGGTACAGTCAGCTTCTTTCCCTGTATCCTTTACTCACTTTTACTAGAAGTAACTATTTCTCTCAGGCCCTAGGAAGTGCAATTCAATTTCTGCCTTCCTACCTTTTCTGAAGTATCTTGTTTTTTCAACACTTTTCTGAATTCTGAATAATTCCCAGCTTTAATCAAACCTTTAAAAAACAGAAAGAGTTCAGATAATTCCATCTGGTTCTACTTAATTGTATTGCTTCCAACACCAAAACTTATGGAATTTGCACTTAGTCACACCTGATTTTCTCTCCCAACACAGTGGGCAAAGGGGTTCTCTGCGAATTATGCTCACTTTCACTGCTCTTCCAGGAACCTGCTTGCCATCCTATCCCTAGGCTAGTTACCACACACACAGATGTGGATTCTAACACTTTTCTGTGTGTAAGAAAAAGAAACATCTTGGTTGATCCTATGGATCTTTATATCTTTTGACATATATGTAGAGCAAATCATGCTTTCTGGGCAAAATTATATCCCAATAGGGATCATCCATCCAGTGACACAAGATGATGAAAAACGGCCATAATCACTGAGCCTCTTTTTTTTCCTTTCTTTAAGATGTTACTATTAAAACAGTCTATCATTCAAAAGTACCTTCTCAAAAAGAGTCTCCAAAATTGCTCAGGGGTCTTCAAGTGTGTTTTGGGTTTTCAGCACACTAATCAGGGCACCTTCCCTGATTCCTTTAAGGCATCAGACCACACCCCTCATGGCCAAGCCAGCGGATGCCAAGTACACATACACATGGAGAGAGTGTACTTGGGTTATAGCTACAGGGCAAATGAATAAGAGATTGGTCACCCTATCCTTTTGATCTATATAAAGAGCCAAACTAAATAATTTGCTTAGTGTATATGTACAGAAGTACAGACTACCTTTCTGAAAGCAGATTCACGTGAGTAGTAAAGTCTGCAAAATGACTCAGGATAGTTCAGTCATTATATCCAATTAAAGAGATATTAAGGAGGAAAGAAAGAGAGAGAGAGAAGGGGCGGATCTAATTTACACACAGATGACGCTCCAAATTCATTCAGAAATCAGAATGTTTTCCCATATATACAACCTTATATAATACACATTGATTTCTAGGCAAATCCACAAAAGGCTTTTATTTTAGCCTAGTTGGAACTTGGATGGGTGGCGAGTGTATCCTAAAACTGAAACTAATAGCTAACATGTTTTAAACGCGTAACATATGCCAGTTATTACCCCCATTTAATCTTTACCATAATACGATGAGTTAGGTGTTTATTATTGTTATTATTAGTAGTAGTAGCAGCAGCTCGAATAGGTGGGAAAACTGAAGCTTGAGCTACTCATTGCTAGTAAAAGTTCTCAAGACAGGTCTTTCAGTTGCAGAAACCCATCACTTTAACCACTATTCAGTACTGCCTCCAACCTACCCACTGCATCTCATGTTTCTAAGACAAGGTATCCTGAGTTCCAACTGGAGACACCAAGAACTCATCACCTCTGCAGCCCTAAAGCAGAATGTGGATTCTCCCTGTGCCCAGCCAGCTTCCTACTGAGTAAAACAAATGGCTATTCCTCTGTTCTGAGCCCATTAATTGGGGGAAAAATGAGAGGGAAAAGTGTAAAGAGGAGAGAAGCGTCTCACGCTGCCAGGAGGGAAACCCCAAAGAGACTGCCAAGACATAGGCCCAACTGCGGCCAGGAGCCCCGCCAGATGGCCATTCAAAAGGAAACTTCACCCCATTGGTGAACTTAAGTTAGACACTGCGAGGTATTAAATACCCTTTAGGTCCACTGAATGGCTCCAGTTAGACTGGCCCCTGACTTCATGAAGATTATACTCCATGCTGTAGCTAGTAGAGAACGCAAGGACCCTGAGTGTTTGGCCCAGCTCTGACACTTGCTAGAGTGTACTGTTGGTCAATTCTCTTCTTTGAGTCTCCACTTAAATAGAGGAAGTTTGGACAAGATAATGATTTCTAAGACCTATTCTTTTTTTTTAACTGAAGTATAGCTGATTTACAATGTTGTGTTAGTTTCTGGTATATAACAAAGTGACTCAGTTATACATATATATATATATATATATATATATATATATTCTCTTTCATATTCTTTTCCATTATGGTTTATTACAGGATATTGAATATATCAATAGTTCCCTGTGCTATACAGTAGTACCTTGTTGTCAATCCATTCCATACATAATAGTTTGCATCTGCTAATCCCAAACTCCCAATCCAACACTTCCCCACCCCACCTGCCCCTCGGCAACCACTAGTCTGTTCTCTATGTCTGTGAGTCTGTTTCTGTTTTGTAGATAAATTCGTTTGTGTCATATTTTGGATTCCACATATAAGTGATATCATATGGTATTTATCTTTCTCTGTCTGGCTTATTTCACTTAGTATGATAATCTCTAAGTCCATCCATGTAACTGCAAATGGCATTATTTTACTCTTTTGTACAGCTGAGTAATATTCCATTTTATATATATATATATGCATATATATATACATACCATATATTCTTTACTCATCTGTCGATAGACATTTAGGTTGTTTCCATGTCCTGGCTATTGTGAATAGTGCTGCTATGAACATTGGGCTTCATGTATGTTTTCGAATTATAGTTTTCTCTGGATATATGCCCAGGAATGGGATTGCTGGATCATATGGTAACTTTATTTTTAGTTTCTTTGAAGAACCTCCATACTGTTCTCCATAGTGGCTGAACCAGTTTACATTCCCACCAACAGTGTAGGAGGGTTCCCTTTTCTACACATCCTTTCCAATATTTGTGAGGTGGTACCTCATTATAGTTTTGATTTGCATTTCTCAAATAGTTAACAATGTTGAGCATCTTTTCAAGTGCCTAGTGGCCATCTGTATGTCTTCTTTGGAGAAATGCCTATTTAGGTTCTAAGACCTATTCTAAAAGGCTTTTAATTCTAGTCACCTTCTTCACTAGCACTACTAAGATCCAGGAAACATAAACCACAAGCACAGGATGAACTAGTAAAATTAGGAGTGAGGGAGGGGACTTCACTGGTGGTGCAGTGGTTAAGAATACACCTGCCAATGCAGGGGACATGGGTTTGAGCCCTGGTCGGGGAAGATCGCACATGCTGGGGAGCAACTAAGTCCGTGTACCGCAACTACCGAGTCTGAGCTCTAGATCTCGTGAGCCACAACTACTGAGCTCACACGCCACAACTACTGAAGCCCTCAAGCCTAGAGCCCATACTCCACAACAAGAGAAGCCACCACAATGAGAAGCCTGCGCACCGCAACCAAGAGCAGCCCCTGCTCACCGCAACTAGAGAAAACCTGCACAGAAACGAAGACCCAACGCAGCCAAAAATAAATAAATTTATTTATTAAAAAAAAAAAAAAAGAGTGAGGGAGAAAATTTTTAAAGTTTCTTCTCCAGTCATGCCTGCATCGACCCTAGAGTAATCTGGAGGTAATTTTAAGGCTCGTTAAACTGTCACGGTTGTCTTTGCTTCACCTACTACTGTAAAGCTTCTATTCACATTGAAGCAGTCTTGTCTTTAAAAACTCCTAAATTCAAACAGCTGTAAGTGAAATATTTAAAAGATAAGTTTAGAGGAAATAATGGATAATATTTGAAATCAGTTAGCATTCCTGTCTACCCACCAGTAATGGAGATTTCACCTGCTGCTAAGCTTCCTGTGGTTTTGAGGGAGAATGATCTGTTAAGAGAAATTCACACAGAGAAAACACAACTGGGGGGGAGGGGCGGCTCATGAATATGAATGAGCAAAGTCAGAGGTGTCTGAACAATCCAAATGAGAAACCTCTCTCCTTAAACTCTGCAAAATGGAAGGCAGCCAAAAAGGATTCTTCTGCAGCCTGATAAGTAGGCAATCCTTAATTAAATAAGCAGGATAAAATAAAGAGCAATAGAAAAATGGAAAAATATAGAGCACAGAGAATTAGTATGCCCGCTTCTGTGATCTACTACAGTTCCCCATGAATGAGAAATGAGACAGACTTAATGACATCTGGCTTGATTTGTTAATGCTTTACCACAGGGATATCCTCTGTATGGGCATATTTTCCAAATAAAACATGGATAGGAATCAACAGACAAGAAATGGTTGAAATATTCATTTTTCTCCCAATTCAGTTAAAAGAGCATTCTCTATTCAAAAATATTATTTCCTCAGATCAAAATCTATATTTTGTGGAATAAATAATATATTTTCTGAATAATAATCCTTAATGCTTAGATATGGGTGGTTCTTATGTGCTCATTTACCCAACAGTCATTTGCTGAGTATCCCTGATGAGCCAGGCATTGGGTAAATAAAGCTCTCATCAAATAAACACATGCTATGCACTCATTATATTCATTACATTATTTAATTATCATGACAGCTTGCAAGTGAGACATAACAGCTCCTGTTTATAGATGAGAAAAGTGAGGCTCAGAGAGGTTTAACTTCTCTACATTCTCATGCTTATGTTTAACGGAGCCAGGTGTTAAAAGATAAAATGAGGCATATTAAAAATTTTTAAGTGTTTATTTGAGTAAAAACTGATTTTAACAGGGCAGCCCCAAACTGGAAGTGGTTAGGCGTGCTCCACCAACATGAGCTTGGGGAGAGCCTTATCTAGTGAAGTTGTGGAAGCGAAGAAAGGAAATTATACGATTTGCTATAGCTTAAAGCCTAGTTGACTGTTTGTGATTGATTGTCCTTAGATTTCAATTTTATAACCTTGAGGCATTTACGGGCTTAGATTTTGGGTTGCTTACACAGGCTGCCACAGCATTAGAGTCACCTCATTCTAATGACCAGGATGTTTAATTAATTTAACACAGACTTAAAACCCAAGTTTGATTCCAAAGTCCATGATCATTTCATGGTACCAAAATGCTTCCCAGAGGCTATGAAGACAAACAGTTCTTGAATAGCCCTACTGGTACTCAGACCCTGCTCAAGGAGTTTATTGTCCTAGTGGAGCTGGCAAATATGTAATTATAATGGAGCTTGGCTTGATAGCTTTGAAACCACAGACACTGATCTCTTTAGGCCTCAGTTTCCTCATCTACAAAACAGGGATAATAATAAGTCTACTGCCATGTGGTAGTTGTAGATTAAATGAGATAATTGGAGTAAAATTCTTATTTTCATAGTTCAGTAGTGACAAGCATTCAGTAAATGTTAGCTATTATTCTATTCTTTGACGTATGGAGACTGCCTCTGTTCCCTGCAGGGTTTTATGTGAGAGTGCCCATCCCAGGCTGTTATGTGTGTATGTTGAAAGAGGAAATATGTTATTTTTATTTCTTTGTATTACCTCCCTTCCAAATTGCTATGTTTTCTTATGGCTTGGTATTCTGGATACAATTTTCAAAGGCTATAAACTCAGAGAGGAAAATGGAGCTCTTTCTTTTACATTGACTTTAAATTTTTCTATAGATGGACTTTATTTCTTTCTCAGTCCCCAATTTTCCCGATGGCAGAAAATTAATTCACTCACTTCTGGATAAAACTCAGACAAATCCATTGATGTCTTAGTCAAAGAAAGGTCTTGGCAAATCTTAGTCCTTCAAGGTTTCATGCTTCCTCCTGTCCCTCTCTGTGGTCCAGGCATCAAGGGATCTTGGCCCTTGATCCCTGAAAAGTCTTTTCTCAATGCATGGCAGTGATTATCTCTGCCATGCATTTGTGAAAGTCTACTTGAAAAGCTCAAATGCTAAGACTTGAACGTTTTTTCAAGTGAAAACCCTAGCCTAGGGATATGGAATGTGGAAGGCCCTCCCTGCTGCCTAAATAGGGAGAAAGAACAGGACGTCCTGAGCAAAAACAGCACTTCAGTGACTATGTCAAAATATTACCCTGCTACACAAGCACAAAAACCTACTCAAATTAACAAGTAAAATGGGGGAAAAAAGGAGGCTTACTTTTAGGGTACAGGGATTTCATAGACTTCAATATCAAGAAGCAAAATAAAGCTGAGCTTCTGGAAACACCAACACCAAAAAAACCCAAGGTCCAAGCTCACTCTCTCTGTGCTCTGCTTTCACTTTCCAGGACGTGTGGTTTCTCTCTTCTGCCTCTTTCTGTGAACCTGCACCATTCTCTCTCTGCTTCCTTTAAGCGTCTTGCATATAGCCTCAAAATAACTTCCCTAACCCCGATTCTATGTGACTTTTCAGCTCAAACCCTGTAGCTGGTTTCAGTTGTCACTGAGTTTCTTAGCACAAAATTCTCACCAGGGAGACCCTGCCTGGTAAGGCTCCTGTGTTAGAGCTAGACCTCACAGAATGCTGACCATTTTGTGGCTTAATGGCTTTTAGGTCATTTATCCATTTCTAGTCCAATAAACTATTGCTATGGCACGCATCCTGAAACACATCTCAACATTTTCTGATTATAGAAGAAAAGGTATTACAGATACTGCATGCTAAAAGCAAAAAGAATAATAAATGAGCCTTATTCAAAAAAAACTGCTCTTATCCAAGGCTGTGGAGGAAACTACCTTTGACTGACCCAGCCGCAGTTCTGGAAGTTTCCTAGGTCATGAATCTATCCACCTTATTTCTATCTGCCAATGTCTTCTAGTGTTGGAATATCTAAGAGGAAGGTAATATATATGTAAATATGTTTACTATTTTATTATAGATTCCTTCTTAGAGATTAGAGGTAAGGATATTTATTTTTCCCTTGAGTAATATTTTCTGCACAAAGATATTAGCTGAATGGCCTGGAAGAGCGGCAACTGTCAGGATGTCACTGCAGGATGAGAGAAGAGACGTCGGAGGAGTTAGGGGAGGCTAAGAGGCTCTCAGGTGACTGTAAAATATTATTTCGTATTGACTCAGCCTGAGAGCAAGGGCTCTCAAAAGCTTTTCATGGGAGTTCCCCGGCTGTCCAGTGGTTAGGACTCTGCTCTGTCACTGCCGAGGGCACGGCTTCCATTCCTGGTCAGACAGGGAACTAGGATCCCACAAGCTGTGCAGCGCAGCCAAAGAAGTAAAAATAAAAGAGAATTTAAAAAAAAAAAAAAAAAAAAAGCTCTTCATGGTTGTATTTGGGGCCTCTGTAAAAGTATATTTGACAGGGTTTCTGTTATTTGAGAAGTAACTTGAAAGCAAGGATAACAGATTTAGATGAAGTGAAAAGGAAATAAAGTTTCTAGAAGAAAATTTTCTTAGAATTTGCATAACTTCTTACTGGGTAGTGTTTGTGATAAAATTATTTTTGCTGTTTTATGAAATGGATGGGATTTGTACTTAATGAAGATCATGCCAGAACTTTCTCTAAAAATTCAACCTATAACAAATACAGTAGCAATATTTTAGTTTAGCAAGAAACTTAGGAAAGGTAGAAGGGAGACTAAATGAAATCAGGTTCTAGTGAATCTTATCTTCATTATTTTTTAAGGTACTTTATTTAACAGAGCAAACCACAGTAGGCAAATGGATAAAATCTTAAAACAGGATTCTTAAAATGCTGGGTAAGCATTTTCTTATATAGGACTGTCTGAAAATCTTCCAAGGTGGCTACACTTAGAACCTTGATGGCTAATTGTATCAGGAGAGAAGAGAGGGAAAAAGAATCATGTGGAAAAAGCAAGCATTGGCTACAAGCAGTTGAATCATCTTCATGCTAATTCTCATAAACAGTTCATTAAGTAATTTTCTAGTTGTGTGATTTCTTGACTAGTCATTGAAATACCTAAGGAGAATTGCCAAAATCAGAAAAGAAATGTAGTGGGCATGGAAAGAGACATGGAAAACTTAAAAATCAAATCCTGCCTTGAAGAGAGAATAAAAGAGTACATGGCAAGATCTGACGACAAAGTTGGTCAAGTTTACGTTTTGGGGAAGATAGCTGTTTGAACGCATCTCCTATGCTTTAGAAACCAATCCTCTCCTCTTTTGTTACAGCATGTTTCATCTGTAAAAATAATTGTAGAAATATATTTGCAATACTGCCATAACCTGTCATCTGTATATAACTTCTACATTTCAATAACATACACCAACATTAGGCAAGCCTTAAACAGAGCAAGGACTCCTACCTGTTAGAAAGCACGCTGCTGCACAAGTGTGCACCATCTGGAGTGCACACTTGGAGTGACGGATCAGTGAGTAGAGCAAAATGAGAGACGTGACCTTGTGATAGGAAAGAAATTGACTTAGAAGTTGTACGATCTGGAATACTTTGAAACCTAAGTGAAGTTTGAGTCTGTGGAGTCCTATGTGAACAAGAAATCTTTCATGTGTGTGCCCATGCTCGTATGGAAGAAAAATTTATTAAAAAGTATCCTTTTCCTTCCAAAAGAACTATCCATAATTAGCAGAGAGAATTAAATGTAAAATATATATATTTATTTCTCCATGGAAAGTGGTGGTTCCAGATGCTACCACGTGATTCTTTTGTTACAAGGTAACTTCTGGAAGGTAATCTGAGAGGTTAAACCAGCGGTCCCCAACCTTTTTGGCACCAGGGACTGGTTTCGTGGAAGACAATTCTTCTCCCGGGGGGGTGGGGGTGGGAATGATGGGAAGTTCAGGCGATAATGTGAGTGGTGGGGAGCGATGGAGAGTGGCAGATGAAGCTTCGTTCGCTTGCCTGTCGCTCACCTCCTGCTGTGCAGCCCGGTTCCTAACAGGCCGCGGACTGGTACGGGTCCACAGCTCGGGGGTTGGGGAGCCCTGGGTTAAACAGAGGAAGGGTCTTTGTTTTGCTTTGCTTTGCTTTGTTTTATTAATGGGAAAGTCTTCAATCATTATTGGTTGCCAACACCATAATGCTCTCCTTAGCTTAAAAGAAGAATTCAACTGAACACTGTTCCATCTTTCTTCCAAGTAAGGTAAGCATTCAAAACGCACAGATACTCATGATGCCATAGGACTAATATCAAAGGAAATGCTAAGGTTGACTATGAGTAACACAAACAGAAAAAATCTTCAAAACAAATGACACGGTAAGTGAATTCCCAGAGCCCAGGTTTGGAGACAAATAGAGTCCACGGACTAGCAAGCAACAGTCAGACTGTGGTCTAGATGAGTGATTTTCAAAGTGTGGTCCCTGAGCCAGAAACATCAGCGTCACCTGGAAATTTGTTAGAAATACAAATTCCCCAGGATCCACCCTGAGGGAAGGGCCCAGCAAGCCGTGTTTTAACCAAACTTCTAGATAATTCTGATGCATGATAATGTTTGAGAACTGCTACCCTAGGTGAATTCTAGAGACAGAGGTGGGGAGACGGAACACCAAATTTTCTGTGTGGCTTTACCCACTTTCAGTGAATTCTTGTTAGAATGTGTTGGGTCAATTTAAATGACCTAAGGTACGTAATATAAGTTCAATACTGCCTCTTTGGAAAAAATGTTTGTGCTATATTCATCAACCAAATTTTTGAACCCCTTAAACTTCAAAATGAGAAATAATGCCTTATATGCTAAAAATACATATTATAAAACTATATATATTATATATATAATTGCTTATATTGTGTAGGTAACTATTATGCTGTATATAATTGGTAATGTGTGAACAAGTAGAACTCAAAAGGGTTTTGAAAACTTCAAGTCTATTCTTTATCACAAATATCCCCCCCTGCAAATCCTCTCACCCTTCTCCTTGTCCCTAGATAAAAATGTGAGCAGGTCATATAGTATCCTCAGTTGCTGCTAAACATAACAGCAGTCCAGTTTAATGTAACATTCTAACTTCTCCCCCCTTAGCTCAGGTCTACTTCAGGCAGAAACCTGTAACAGGGAACGGATGAACCACCTGGTCAACCTTCTCTATTTCCACAATGCTCGTTCTTCTCCTCTCAGCTCCCTTATCATAATTCCTAAATCCTTCACCCCATGCAACCTTCACACCAGTGTCCCCACCCCATCAGATGACAAGGAGGTGAGAAAAAAAGAAACAGGTCCTGCTTGAGTAGTTCCATTATAAGCTAATGCTGGTGCTTTCTGGTCCCAGTGGATAGTCAGGGCTGAAGTCTGCACTTCACCATTTCCTCATGGGTGATATGCCCTCCAGCTAACCTTTTTCTATCCTCCACTCCCCACCACTTGCTTCTAGAGGTGCACACAGGTCATCTACTTCCAGAGCCTATGTTCTTAACTATAACACTATAATGCAACTGAGACTAATCTCTTTGACCACTCTAATTGAACTTCTACTGGTTAGAAGGAAGAAAGGCTTATCCAAGCAAGCTCCAGTTTAAGAGGGGAGATATTATACAGAGTGGAATCTTGGAGCAAACTAAGAACAAGACCAAAGAACAGTCAAGCCTCCTGGGATCTAGAACTGGGAAACCATAAGGAACGGAGGCTACTCTCTGTCGGTTTCTGGGGAGACCACTATGACCTCCCTGTATACCAGCTTCAAGTTTTCCTCCTAGCAGCCAGGCTTTGCATGCACAATTTACATATGGCCATGATGGCCACACTGCGCGTAGATTTACCTGCTATGCTCAACACCAACTTCCTTCCGTTCACTCAATATTAAGAATCAATTGGCTAGCTCATGTCCTTGAGACAGGCCATACCTGTAGTAGCTCACTGGCCAGCCTACACAAAGATCTTACTGGGACAAGGTGCCCATTCCTCCTCCCATTAGACTTGATCTTGGGACAGTGGCCTACCATAACACATGATCATAAACTGCAGGGTTTATACAGGGTAAATTTCCCCAGAAAACTGTGCAGGCTAGTGGGTACCCTGAAATATAGTTAGTACTTCAAAAAATTAATATTTGCTTTTTGACAGTCACATTGCATGATTACGGGAATTTGCTTACCTTTTTGGATGACTGATTTTTTTCCTAGTAGATGGTCATTTTCCCCATGAATTTTGATTGGAAAGCATCTGCTCAGCTATAGGACTCCGCTTAGAGCTGAAATCTGTCCACTGCCATTTCCTTCCTTCAGACAATTTGGTCATCTTCCCAAACCTCTAAATACTACCCTCAAAACATGTATCTTACTTAAAGAAATGAAATCCATTAGACTTGACATCTTCCGTGCAGACCCACACAGCAGCCTTGCAAGTGTGTAGCAGCCACAAGGCTTACCCTAAGCCCTGGTTATTGTTACTTTAATGGAAAATCCCTTTGAAGTGGATCAAAATATGATTTGTCAGCGGAAGGATGATAAAACCCCTAAACTGGAAAAATATCAAAAAGCAAGGCCTGAAATTGACTGTAACATTCTTTGCATGTAACATTTGTGTTTTCTTTTCACCTTAGGGCAAGAAGCTGATGGATTTTACTTGTCGGGTCTTGTGTGCTCTCATCAGCCCTTCCCTTCCGGACCTCAGCAGCAGCACCTGAAAAGGCAGCTGCTCCCTCAAGGAAAGATGCTAACACAGTATCATTCGGGTCAGATATTGTCTTGGTGCACAGCCTTCTCCACTGCACCACACAGGAAACACGTAGTTGGAGGCTGCAACTCACCTCCTGTCTTTCTCTGGACTCCTCTACACATCAAACACCTCCTGCTGCCGTTCCATTTTTTTTTTTTTTTTTTTGCAGTACGCGGGCCTCTCACTGTTGTGGCCTCTCCCGTTGCAGAGCACAGGCTCCAGACGTGCAGGCTCAGCGGCCATGGCTCACGGGCCCAGCCGCTCCGCGGCATGTGGAATCTTCCTGGACCGGGGCACGAACCCGTGTCCCCTGCATCGGCAGGTGGACTCTCAACCACTGCACCACCAGGGAAGCCCTATAGGGCATTTTTACAGGTATTGTTATTGTTATTATCATTACAGTGAACACCATTTTATTCAGCAGTTGCTCGGTGCCAGACATCATGTTAGTGGTTTATATATGAAATTTCACTTACAGATTTGGTATCCACAATGAGCTGTGAGATATATAGATGAGTATCATGATCCGATTGATGTGGAAATTCAGGTTCAAAGAGGTTTTGTGAATTGCCCAAAGTCACAGAATCAGCACATAACCAATTATAATTAGACTTCATTTGTAACATTGATTGAGTTCCTACCATGTTCCAAACATGTGCTAGGTGCCAAGGCTACAGAGATGAACACCATGGACCTGTTTTTGTTTAGGAACTACAGCCCGGTTCATTAGTTTTCTTAAGAAATAAACAGAGTGCTTAATGAATATCAGGTCCCCTAGAAATAGCAATGAATAAGACAATCCTTCCCTGCAAAAAGCTAAGTTAAGTGGTTCTTAAATCTTACTATGCATAAAAATACCTAGGGAACTTGTTTAAAATGCAGATTACTGGGTCCAACCCTCAAAGCCAAGAAAGCACCTTTTAAACCAGTATCCCAAGTGCTTTCCATACAGATTCTCTGCAGACCAGACATAGAGAAGCCCAGCTCTGGTGAATGAGACAAAGGAAGAGGCCATCTGAGGAGAGTGGGAAGGATGCTGCAATGAGAATAAGTCCCGGAGCGCTGAATGCTGGCCTAGCTCAGAGCAGGGCTTCCGGCCCAGCTGGGGCGAAGGTAAGATGAACAAAGGACTTGAGGCTGCAGCTAAAACCCAGCCTGTCAGTTTCAAGCTCTAATCCCATTTCCTGGCAGAGTAAGTCCCAAGGAATAATGGTTGTCCTCTTTTGGAGACTGACTCACATAGAAGAGGGATTTTGGAATTAGGCTCAATTAAGTCCAAGTGGCAGCTCTCCCATAAACTTCTCCCACAAAATCGACTGGAGGCAATTTACTTAAATTCTTTGATCCTTAGTTTCTTCATCTGTTGAATGGACATAGTGATGTTTTTTAGAAGATCATTATAGGAATTAGAAATAAAACAGATGCAATAAATGCTAGCTATTGTTAAGATTATCTCCTTATAAAATGACTATTTTTCTCTTTACAAAAAGCTTTTTAAAACAATGTTCATATTTCCCCCATTTTGGCTTATCATAGGCAGTGTAATAATGATAAGACTGGACTTGTCATTCAAAACCATGAGACGACCCCTCAAAAGACTAGAGTGATTTTCCTGTGTTTGATAGCTGAATGTTTCCATGTACATGGAATATGACAGCACAAGTTAGGACTTTCACTGCCAAGGATTTACAGCGCACAGCATGGATATGCAACACAATGGGTGGGCAAGGATATTCACCAAAGAGTTAAACATATTATGGTATGTCCCCAGAGGATGGAGGCAAATACTGAATAGCTGTTAAAATGTTAGGGAGACTTATAGTTCTCACATGGAAGAATATTTGAGACATAGTAAATTTAAAACATGTTTCAGAAGAGTAGTTAAAATTGAATCCTGTTTGCATAAAGGAAAAAGGTGAGGGCTTCCCTGGTGGCGCAGTGGTTGAGAGTCCCCCTGTCGATGCAGGGGACACGGCTTCGTGCCCCGGTCCGGGAAGATCCCACATACCGCGGAACGGCTGGGCCCGTGAGCCATGGCTGCTGAGCCTGCGCGTCCGGAGCCTGTGCTCCACAATAGGAGAGGCCACAACAGTGAGAGGCCCGCGTACCGCAAAAAAAAAAAAAAAAAAGAAGAAGGAAAAAGGTTAGACCTGTTGAGCAGGAACAGCTAACTTCTCACTAAAATGCTTATTCACTTCTTCTTCCCGGAGCTGTTCAAAAGGCTTTATATGTATTATACAAGTTAGTTAACACAACAGCCCTAGGAGCAGATACTCATTGTCTGCATTTTATGCATGAGGAACCTGAGGCACTGAGGTGTTAAGTACGTTTCCCAAGGTCCTACAGGAAGTAAGTAGTGTGGTGAGGTCAGTAGAGTTCTAGCCAATGAAATGTGAATGGAGGTGCGGTGCTCTATTCCCAAGCTACACCCATAAAAAGCCTCCCCTGTGCTTTCCTCCATGACCCATCCAGCTGACCAGGGTAAAGACCACTGCTCTGCACGTTTGGAATTTATCTCTTAAAGGTGGTAGAGCCTCAAGCTTCCCTAGTGCCTGAGTGACTGTTCACAGTCCAAACATGTTACATAGGCAGGAAATAAATTTCTATAATTTGGAGCTATTACATATTTGGGATCTATGTGTTACAAGTGTTGGCATACCTTAACTAACACATGTATATATATATTACCATGGGCTACATGTAAACTCTTATGGAATGAAAGTTTCTATCCCCCCAAAATTCACATGTTGAAATGTTAACACCCATGTGATGGTATTAGGAGGTGGAACCTCTGGGAAGTCATGAGGGTGGAGCCCTGATGAATGAGATTAGTGCCCTTATAAGAAAGGAAACTAGAGCCTGCTCCCTCTCTGCTCTCCACTTGGTAAGGATACAAGGAGAAGAGAGCCATCTGCAAACCAGGAAGTGGGCCTTCACCAGACACTGAATCTGCTGTGTCTTAAACTTGAACTTCCCAACCTCCAGAACTGTGAGAAATAAATGTTTGTTGTTTCAGCCATTCAGTCTACGGTGATTTGTCAAAGCAGCTTGAACAGACTAAGACCTAAACTAAATGATTTTTTTGGTCAGTAGTGTTCATTGCCATAATTCCAAGACCAAGAGTAGTGCCTTGTAATTAGAAGGTATTCAATAAATACTTGATGTATTATATGTATGTGTTACTTTCTGAGAATAGAATGGGAGTAGGATGGAAGGGATGCAGAGGTGGTGGATAGGAGACCTCTTTTTTCTCCATGCACTTCTACAGAGTTTAATTTTACAAACCAACATGTATTAATTTTATTATTAAAAAATTGAAAGAACAGGTTAAAGATGATGGGTATATGCCCCAACTCTTAAGGAATGACATCACAGAGGGCAAAGGCCCCCCTCTTGAGAGACAGCAAACATTGCTGGCTGGATTACTGGTCTGACCTACTTAGCAATTCCTAAGCTCTGGAGGAAACACTATCAGAACAATCATTTATTGTCAAATTCCATCTAGATGGCATAACTGGCAGAAGTGTCTGTCTCTCCAGCTCTGCCCCTGTGTGGATAGATTGGAGTTAATCACCTCTAGTGCAAGTTTCAGTGCAGATCTCAGCATCTCTCCTGCAACTCCATGGGAAGACATGATGTAAATGTGAAACCTGTAGGTGCCTATTATGTGAAGTTTAGCATTAAAAGAAAGGTCGCCAAGATGACTGACATTTTATTTGTTCATATTTCTATGGTCATATCTACTGAACATCAAGATAACTATCTGAAAGCTGAAAAAGCCCATGTGGTTTTTGGCATAGTGCCAATTAGATTGGTATCCTTTTGGATTTATGTATTTTTCTGTATTGATAAGCATTTTGGTCATGTAGAGACACAACTGATAGTAATATTTGCTCCGTGGAACTAAGGAATTGGTTTATTTTCATAACTATTGCATTTAAACAAGTGCTGGAATATGAACCTTAAGATTAAATATCTGCCACTTACAAACCTTTGGATAGGAGGATAGGATGACCTTTGGATAGGAGTCACCTGAAATCCCTGCTTAGCCTTAAGGGAAGCCTTAAATCTCCCCTTAGTCTTCTTTGCATCTGTAAAGATGTTGTGACAGTGATTAAATAACATGAAAAATCTTTGAACATTTTTAAATGCTATAAAACTATATTATTACCAATCCTCAGGCTGATTGAAAATTAAAAACACCATGTGTTACTCCTTTTGTATTATAATAACAATATACTCAACTGGACTTTAAGCTCTGTAAAGAAGGTCAGTACTTCTCTGGCTCACCATTGTTTTTTTTTTTTTTGCGGTACGCGGACCTCTCACTGTTCTGGCTTCTCCCGTTGCGGAGCACAGGCTCCGGACACACAGGTTCAGTGGCCATGGCTCACGGGCCCAGCCACTCTGCAGCATGTGGGATCTTCCCGGACCGGGGCACGAACCCATGACCCCTGCATCGGCAGGCGGACTCTCAACCACTGCGCCACCAGGGAAGCCCTGGCACACCATTTTTATCCCTAAAGCCCAGCACAGTGTCTGGTATATGCAGGTTGTATTGGTCATGGGTCGACCAGAGAAGCAGAACCATGATGTGTTGTAAAATAAAGGAGCTTGTTGTCTGCCTCTGATGTGCGGCCTGAAGCCGCGATAGGTAAGCTGGAACAGTACTTGAGAAGGACAACTGGATAGAAAGCAGGGGAGAGTAAGGAGAAACAGGTGCCCACATCTGTCTCTCACCATCTCCAGCCTCAATGACGCAAGTGATCTGCAGGAAAAGCTAATGCCTTTGACACAGAGCAGCACATGCGCCCACCTAGGGAGCAGAAAAGATGCAGCAGACGATCCAACAAAAGCCAGAGAAGCTGCAGGCCCACGTGTGGCCCACCTGGCCACCAAGGTAAGCCAGCAGATCAGTGACAACATTCACAGGCCGCCGCAGTGCCTGGCACCCTGCACCAAATTTCAGAGCATGAAAAAATGGCTGTGCTTCTTTTTTGTCTTCCAAATACCATGCAGATTCCTCTTGTGGACACGTCTAACCCTGAAACACACATGCAAGAGAATTCTGGAAACCAGTTTCCGTTTAGTAAAGCTGACATAGTACCAAGCCACCACATAGGCACTTAATAACTTTTTCTTAAATAAATTAATATATTTCAATATATAAGCATAGCTACTTTAAAGTGAAAAACGAATATGCATGAGATTCATCTGGATATCTGGAGCAGAAGCTCAAGACAATGGTACAGTTGTAACCAGCACTAGAGATTCTGCCCCTGAGACCAGGAGCCTTTTCCTGTTATTCTGCCTTGTTAGCATCTTCTGGACTGGAGAGAAGAGCCACTGAGGAAGAATTAGTCTGTGTGGCAGTTGGCAAAGATGGTCAGATGGACACAGAATGGAGATGATGGAAGTTTTGGTAAGTTTCAAAATACTCCCCAAACTAGAAATAGAGGGCAAAGAGGGTTTCCATTTACTGTCTTAGCAGGGAGTTAACATATATAGACCTGGGTATAAAGATTCTGGTGTAAAGAACTCTACCATGTCCCAAGCTTCATCAACTCCCCCATGCTGTTATTGTTTATTTCTTCCTCTCTTTCTGTACAGATTAGCAGTAAATTCCTCAAAATGAAAACAATGCAATTGGCTTTACTTGAAGAAGGAAAAGAGAGCTGGGAGCCATCAATCAACAAACTGATCAATCTTTCATTCAATCTAGTATTTCTTATTCCTTTTCATCACATTTTATTTTTGGATTTACATACAATTTGTGGCAGATAAATTTTTACTTATTCTTTCATGACTTTTCATTCCACATTGTGTAGTCAAGCAAGAAAGGCAGTTAGTAGGAAATACAAAGTAAATATACTTCCTTAACCCATCGAAGTGGGTCACCATCATAAATTAAATTCTATACTTACTTTAAACATTCATAACATTTTTATCACAATTAATTGATTTTGATTTTAAAAAGTACTTTTAACTTACTATATATGTGAAAATGGTATCAGAATAGAAAGAGAAATATCAAACATAACAAACATTTTTGAGCCCACTGTGCGCAGGCATGTTCTTGATGTTGTTACATCATTTCATCCTCACAATAGCCCTGTGAGGTAGCTATTTCTATTTCCATTGTTTAAATGAGAAACCCTGATAGATTCCCAGTGCTTTGCCCAGGAACACTGAAGTGGGCAAATTAGAATTTGTACCTATCTCTGTCTGATTCTAAAATGCATATTTCTTCCACTAAACCACATTGCTTTAGTGAAAAAAAATTATAAATATACAAGCACAGTATGTGACATTTATCTACGTAATACACTGTTTTGTTAAGATTCAGTATCCATGATTCTGTTACATGTGAGAATCATCACAGTTTCCAAAACCAAGATTTCCGAATTGCTTCTTCCCAAATCCCATACAAGTCTGTCTGTGGGATATGTGACTAAACCTTCCTTGGCAAACAATTATTTTTCTAATGTCTTTAGAGAAAATAGCCTCCTCTCTCTGTGAATGTGAGTTGCTTATAGAAAAAAATTAAAAAGACACGAAGGAACCCTCTCAAGACCTGTTGTAAGTTTGTAAAAATGACATTTTCCTCCTTTGTAATTTCTGTTTCATGTCTGCAGCAAGACATGCTGGGCAACAGGGCTTCGACCCCACTCTGCCTCTTGCTTTGTCCCTGACAGCAACCAGGTTTGCAGTAATCCCTCGGAAACATGCAGCCTGTGGAGTCTAATTCTCTAGCTAAACTAGTCCCAGGAGGAGCTCAGGCCCCAGCCCGAAAGGGCTCTCCATATGTTCCTTACTTTCCTTCCTCTTCTCAGCTCCTCTACAGCCTAAGAAATATCACAAAGCTTATCTTAAACAAAAACAGATTATTGAAAGGCATTTGATTTTGGAATCCTATTTAAAAATCAGAATTGCACTTGAAACCTAAAAGACGCTTTTTACAACAAGCTGGTCCTCCTGATGAACCTAATGTAATAGATATAATATTCGGGGTAGCCATATGCTGGTGACTAAGTCATCTTCAGGTGTTCCTGAGATGTCTGTAAGCTTCTTTTGTCCAGAAAGACAGTTATCACCTGCTAAGGAGTCTACACGTGAAGGCATTCTTATCATTTGCAAGCTTAGACAGTGACATAAGCAGTTCCCAGTGTACACACGGGTTGGACTCCAGATTAATAAATCAAACTCTAACGGATTTTCTACTAAAAGCCATTACCAATGGCAGTCTTTTTCTCAGACCAGCCCACGGAATTGATATAAAGTGTAACATTTGTTTCTATAACCAAAGTCATTCAGAGACTCAACTGGGGCTTGAAAATACATCTCATCCTTACTGCCTCCACCCTGGCAGGGAGAGCTGACCGCCAACCCCAGTCTCACCACCCCACAAAACGCTGAGGCAGGGAGAGTGGGTTCACTCCATTTCCAAGCTGAGGTCCCCTAATCTGGGTTAAGAACACCAGAGGGTTAAGAGGTAGGGAGCTCAGGCAGGCTGCACTGAAGATGGGATAACGTGTGCACAAAGCAAGAGATGGGAAGAGAGGGGCTTGGTTGCGGGGAATGGTCTTATTCAGCAACAGGATAGAATTTACCCTCGCCTTCCACCCACGTCAGTCTTGCCCTCTCTCCTGGTCTCTGATGTGATCAGCTTGTGGATAAATGATAAGGAAACAGCAGGGTGAGAAAGCAGTAGCAGCCTCAGGGCAAAGTTTGGGAGCCCAGGAAATGCTAGGTCAGTCATCTTAAGTGTTTGTTAGTGTCCAAAGGGGTCCCCTAGGGTGCTTGTTCAAAGTGCACTCCCAGGTAGGGTCCAATTCATCAGCTCTGGAGAGCAAGCAGCCTAGGTGATTTCGAAGCAGACCAAGCTTTGAGAAACAGCTATTCTAAACATAGAAAGGAAGGAAATAAACCAGCCTTACATAAATGCCGGTGCCTAATATTTTGAACAAGCACAACATGAACTCTCTCACAGCATGAGGGCTGTGAATAAATTTCTGCTTTACTTTTATCTCCAACTTTGCCTCTATTATGTACTCAGGGAAGAAGGCTTTCCTCAGTGAAAATGAACCACTTGATGGTTCATGTTTCTCATTCCCAGAAAGCTTACACACACACACTCACGCACACACACACCTACAGATTTGTGAACCCCAGCTTGGCTTACCCTGCTCCTCAAACTCCAATGTGTCTGCACATCAGAGATCTTGTTAAAATGTGAGTCATTCAGTAGGTGAGGGTGGGTCCTGAGTTTTATCACTTCTAACAGGCTCCCAAGTGAGGCCGATGCTACTGGTCCTAGGACCACACTCTGAGCAGCAAGGGGCTGGAGGACAGAGAGAGCAGATGAACAAAGATAAGAAATTTGTTACTGGGATCAGCATGATCTTGAGTTGGCTTTGGGCCTCCTGGGGCTGGCAGATGTTTAAAGCAAACTATCTTATGGGGGTGCTCAGGAGCTCCCCAGAGATTTGTATCACTGGGGGCCTCCAACTTGCAGTTATCTTGACCTGGTTTATAAATCTCTCTTCTGGGTTCTCACCTGCTTTTTCTTCACCAGCCCTTAGGAATCTAGATCTACCTCTATCTTCTTGCTGCTAGGCTCTCTTTGGCCCTCTGGATGCCCCTACTGGCCAAGACTAAAAAGATCTCTCTCTCTCTCTCTCTCTCTCTCTCTCTCTCTCTCTCTCTCTCTCGCGCGCGCGCGCGCGCTCTCTGCACCTGTCTCTCTCTGTGTGTGTCTATGTCTCTTACTCTCACTCTCTGTCTCTCAGTGTCCATGGTGCATGGAAAACCCTTGTACAACCTCTGCCTTGATAAATCTTGGGATTGCAGGCTGATTCCAAAGCAATAGACACTCCCCTGTCTGTGCCACCAAAGCACATCTGAGATGAGCTGAGTTAGTTAGCTCATCTCTCATCCTCTAGATTTCCCTAGTGAGAGACAGACTTCTGTCCACTAAAACCCCAGCAGCAGGGGTCACATGCTGAGCTTTCTGAGTCTTCTACTTAAAGTCTCCCTCTCTGGTCTTGAAGTTAAGGAGATATAATCTCCATCCACCCTCCCTTTCAGAGGTTAGAAAAGAGATAGGGCTCAGAACTCAGCTTTCTCCAAATATGCCCATATCACTAAAATGTTATGTTATTTGGTAACAGATAAATGATAATGCTATTTTTTTAAAGCAAAGAGATAATCAATACAGAATTGAGGATAGTGATTACTTCTCACTGGGTCACAGATTTAGTTTCAATGATTTTGAAAATATTCTAGCTGTTATGTGGCAGGTTCACATAAGTGCTTGTTTTATTATTGTGCATTTGAAGGGGTTCAAAACACACCCCCCCAAAATATGCTGCTTTGGCATATTGATTATTTTGAGTTAAAGGCACTTGAAAAAACAGCAGATGCAACAAGGGCGCTCTGACCTTCCTTTTTCCCTTCCGGTAGCAGAAGATGAAATTCCCATGTGAAGGATGCCTTCCCTAAACCAGAAGGAAAGAAAACTTCTTATCACCA
Source organism: Mesoplodon bidens (assembly GCF_964165515.1). NCBI lineage: Eukaryota > Metazoa > Chordata > Mammalia > Artiodactyla > Ziphiidae > Mesoplodon > Mesoplodon bidens. The sequence goes on along the minus strand of NC_138176.1, from coordinate 213,531,509 downwards.
GAGATGAGGAATCAAGGCCAAGAGAAATTGGTACAAACAGACCTTGTTAAAATAACTCTTCCTTCTTTTAGTCTCCCCATATTTTGTATTTACTTTTCCACAATTGCCACCCTTTGTTCAACCTAGTATATAAGCACTAGCCACTTCTTTTGAGTCTTCATTTTCCTGTGGGGACTCCATGTACACATAAAATGTTATAAAATGTGTATGCTTTTCTCCTGTTAATATATCTTATGTCAGACCCAGCCAGAAACCCAAAGCATGTAGAGGAGAAACTTTCCTTCCCCTACACATTAGGATCTATATTTTTATGTTTATTTTTATCTATTTATGTTACATGATAAAAAGGAATTTCAAGCATGTAAATATATAAGCTATCAATCGCTGTGTAACAAATCATGCAAACACTTAGTGGCTTAAACAATGATCTATTCTTGCTCTCAATTTTGTCAGTTTACTAGGAAGTCCCTCTGCTCCCTGTGGTGCTAGCTGGAGTCTCTCATGAAGCTGTACCAGCAGGTGGAGGGGCTGGGCTGGAAGATCCAACAAGACCTTACTCTTGTATCTAGGGGTTGTGGTGCTGGCTCTTAGCTGGGGCATTTTGGTTCTCCTTCACATGTCTTTTCTTTCTACATGGTTTCTGATCATCAGCGGCCTTTCCTCAAGACCTTCATCTCTAGCAGGATAGCCTAGAGTTCCTTACAGCAAAAGCAGAAGTTGCCTGGCTGTGAACGGTTAGGCCCAGAACTGGCAGTGCATCGCTTCTGCCACTAAACCTATTGGTTGAATAGGTTTTGGTTGACTGCCACAAAACCAGTCAAGATTCAAGGGAAGGGAAATAGAATCCACCTCTTGATGGAAAAAGTGGCATGTGCATAGATAAAGGGGAAGATTTATTGACAGCTGTCTTTGAAGAATACCTACCAGTTAAGCCATGGAATATTTTTCCCATAGAGGAAAGGATGGTGATCTGAGTTATGAAAACTGATCTATAGACATGAATCGCCCCTAAGGGAATTTGACCAATTCCGCCTGTTCAAACTGTCATTACTCACAGGTATTTCTGTTAGGTATAAGCGCTCACATGTTAATATCAACAAAGAAAGATTACATGGGAAATAAAACGGTCTTAGTTCACAGAGGCAGAAACATGTGTAAAGATGGGTTTTGATGCCATCAAATTGTCTGTACCTAGCAAACTAAACACCCCCAAAACTAAATATTTGTAAGGGGGAATCCTTGATTCCAAAACTATTTGCAGAAATGAAAATGAAACAATAGTTAATGCTAACTGATGCCAACTTAGGAAGGTAAGTGAAAACTCATCATTTCTTTGCCTTAAATGAGCATCTTCGTTCTCCTACCCTACTTCTGTTACTAGAATCACTCTTCCTCAATCAGTGAAGGTCAGATTCTCTAAGTGTAGTGGTAGCTTTTTCTTTCTTCCTCCTATCAGTTCTTCCTTCAAAGTATTTCTCACTTTCACCCTTCCTCTTTAGGCCTCTATCCACAATATAGCCCAGATTTGTATAGCATTAAAACAAGCTGACTATCATTGCCTTCTGTCTCTGATTTCATGCCCACGCCGACCCAGGACACTTAAACAATGTCATTCCAAAAATGCTTCTTCATCTTTCCCTGCTCCCATTCAGATATTTCATTGACTCTTCGCTCTCTTCACTGCCTCTGGTGGTGGCTGGGAAAATGGTTTTCGCTATTCGCTAAGAGATTGTTTTCCCCAAATGCCTCCCTTGGGAGATTCTAACTACATGACTGTTCTCTGCTTGCCTCCTTAGCCCACCCACATGCACTCAAGAAGAGAATAAGGGGCTTCCTTGTTGGCGCAGTGGTTGAGAGTCCGCCGATGCAGGGGACACGGGTTCATGCCCCGGTCCGAGAAGATCCCACATGCCGCGGAGCAGCTGGACCCGTGAGCCCTGGCCGCTGAGCCTGCGCGTCCGGAGCCTGTGCTCCACAACGGGAGAGGCCACAATAGTGACAGGCCCGCGTATCGCAAAAAAAAAAAAAAAAAGAGAGAAAATAAGAATTACTGGTAGGAGTGGATCACATCCTTTACGTGCTAGTGTAGGGGCCGAAGTTGAGAACCACCAGACTATAAGATAAAGTCCAAATTCCTTGTCAGGTCCTTGAACTCATACCCAACTTATTTATCTTCTTAATATTTTCCCCACTACTTTTGACTGAAAACCAATTATTGCTAAGAAAGAATTAAAACAGGAAACTTGGTTCCCATTATCATAAAGTTTACTGTGGGGCTTCCCTGGTGGCGCAGTGGTTGAGAGTCCGCCTGCCGATGCAGGGGACACGGGTTCGTGCCCTGGTCCTGGAGGATCCCACATGCCGCGGAGCGGCTGGGCCCGTGAGCCATGGCCACTGAGCCTGCGCGTCCGGAGCCTGTGCTCCGCAACGGAAGAGGCCACAATAGTGAGAGGCCCGTGTATCGCAAAAAAAAAAAAGTTTACTGTGTCATGGGTGAGGTAAACACTAAATAAATAAACTCATATGTAAAGGGAAGAAGCAGGGTGCTAAAGGCAGTGAGAGAAGGCAAGCTTGTGGCTGCAGAGCTGAGGGGAGAGCGTTGGTACCCTCAGTCATCGTGGATTAAGGAGGAGAGCTTCTCCATTCGGGTGACATATAAAAACTTCCTCTCTATGGAAATATCGTACAAGCAACTGTTTATTCTCTTATTCCTGGGCTCACCTCATGCCAAACAAGGGTGTGGGCTAAGAAGCAGGCTCAAGATCCAAGACAACATAACAATTTTCTGACAGATCCTGAAAACAAGTAAGATATATTCTGGTAGATTTTGTCAACCACCCAGTGTGTCTAAAATGGGAAGCAAAACAAAACAAAAAAAGGAAAGGCTGTGAGGATGTGTTGTTCATTCGTATTTTGTGGGTTGTCCTACTGTTTGTTTTGTCAGCTATTTTTATTAATAATGAGCAAAACAGAAAAACAGAGTGCGTCCCAAATAGAAGATGCAAATTTAGGGTCTCTGGCTAAGGATCGGAAGATGACCAAAAAAAATAGAAGTAGGACTGAGGGCTCTCTCTTGAAACCAGGAAGAAGGCTTCGGTTTCATACAACGGCATTGATGGTGTACCTCTCACTTCCACCAGGGGGAGTTTGTCCCGTGCAAGCAGGTCAGTGTTCAGGATGATTCTCATGAGGAACTTGGCCTTGGAACGTGGAAGGAAAAGGTTTTGAGGCCAGACAAAGCTAGGTTTGACTCCTGGTTCCAGCACTTTCTAGCAGTATAAGCCTCAGTTTCCCCCTCTGTGAAAAGGAAAAGATAGAACCTTTCTGGCAGATATTTTGGTGAAAATTAACAGATGATATATGTGAAGAGACTGATTCACAGTAGACTTTCAATAAATTGTAGCTGTTATTTTTGTCAACACTAGGCCAAGGTCACCTTTATTTAACATAACCGTGTACCCTAATGAAAAAGCACAGTGAGACCACCTGGGTTAGCAAATCTTCCCAACAGCTCAAGGAACCATCAAACCTTGCTGGCTGTCAGATGATAGGCAAAGACACTTGACTGCTCTAAATTTGTTCCACAAACTCATGGGGTTAATACTTCTAAGGATTAAGAGAAATTGTTATTTTAGCGTTTAGGTCAGATCAGTGCCTGACACATAGTAAGCACCCAATAACTGGTGAATGTTTTACTGCTATTCCCCTTTTATAAATTGAAAAGATTGATACTGTTACTTTTTAAAATTTTTGTCATGTTTTATTTTTTTAATTGCTTTATATTTATTTTTTATTGGAGTTTAATTGCTTTATGTTGTTGCTTTAGTTGCTTCTGTACACTGAAGTGAATCAGCTGTATGTATACCTATATCCCCTCCCTCCTACCCCCCCCCATTCTACCCATCTAGGTCATCACAGAGCACCTAGCTGAGCTTCCTGTGCATTATAGCAGGTTTCCACTAGCTATCTATTTTACACACAGTAGTGTATATATGTCAACCCTAATTATTATTTTTAAGATTCTGAATTTCCAAGCATCTTATTTACCAAATGCTCACTTCCTATCACCCATGAGCCCAGATGAAATTAAGACCCTGACTTTGAATTTTCCTCTCCCGATCTTCTTTTTCCTTTCTGCACTTTGTTTTCTTTCAGAAAGGAGGCACCAATGTTTCTACAAAGACTTCTACTAGCTTATCTATTTTATAGGCAGTATTTTTTTTTTTTTGGCCGCACCTTGCAGGGTACGGGATCTTAGTTCCCCGAACAGTGATCAAACCCGCGCCCCCTGCAGTGGAAGCGCAGAGTCTTAACCACTGGACCGCCAGGGAAGTCCGTGTAGACACAATTGAAAGTTAGTTTTAAGGCCTTTGGTGGGGAGATGGTAGCATAAGCACAAATAAATTTCATCATGACCGTTTTCTCTTAAGACGACAATGATTCAGTTTTCAATCATGTGCAAGTGACTAAAAATTATATAGCATGTATTTTGGCCACCAGCGCTTCCTGCTCTAGTTCAGCTCCTTCAAATTCCAGAAGAGATGGGCCCTTTAAGATGCCTCATCTGACGGACTTTGGAGTCATTTCACCTCCACAAATCTTTGGGATTTCTGCATTATAAAACGAGAGGATGTAGCGAGTGTAATACTTGGGGATGAGGCATATTTCCTGTAAATATATAAGCGCTGGGTGGCTATTAGTAGCCAACTACATTCCTCTGCAAATAACTTGGGAGGAATCTGAGAAGGAGGGTGCTGTGGTGTTTGAAGTGTTTAGGTTTGGTTTCTCATTTTAAGCTTTCCTTTGGAGGGCAGGCTGCATGGAGTACACATGAGTGTGACGTCTGCTGAAGGGAGGAGTGTGGACGCACACTGTGGGCCCATCAACACTTTTAGAAGCATCATTGAACACTGGGTCCGCATTTCAGCAGGCCCTGGGCTGGGCCCTGTGACAGAGCTGATTAAAAGAGACCCTTATGTTTTTTCCCTGTTGCTAAATTTTCTGAGTTATCGACTGGCACTTTTCTCGGTGCTCTGAGGCTGCTCATTCTTCCTTATTTGTCAAGCTACCCTTCGTTTGATGGTGTACTAAAGAATCATGTGTTTCTCTTCTGCAGCAATTCATCAGATCATTGTCCTCTTCCCTTTACTGATTTCATGCAGACACAGCCAATCTATGTCATTCCGGTCAAAATAACACATTTCCCCCAAGAGTAGGGCTTTTTTTCTTATCCTGATGTAGCACAGGAGGCCCTCAACTGAACCCGCAGCAGACATAACACCCGGTGGATAAACAGTACTTCATCAGCATTTGCTTGATTAAATTTAGACTTGAATTTTATTATCCAAAAAAGTGCTACTTCACCTTTTGGATTTGGTTATGTACTTTGAAGGCTTCAGGTAGAACTCTGAATAGAGGCCTTTGCAAAAGCCCTCCCAGTAAAACCAGAAGGCTGAGGGATATGGTACAAAGAGCATAGCCCACACTGTGCATCCAAATGGACCAGGAGGAAGGCTCTACTAGGTCACTGATCAGCAGTAAAACAGTAGACAAGTTAATCTCTCTGAATGTTTCCTCCCTAATCCGTACATTTGGAACAAGAACCCCAACCTCATAAGGTTATTTTGAAGATGAACTAATATAATGAATGTAAACTGCATGATACGTGTTAGACATTTCATAAATATTTGCTTTTTTCTTCTCCCCTAGCAAAAATTTAACTTTGCCATGAAAAAAAAAGGAGCCCGAAGTTGCTTGTCACGGCAAGGATTATGGACTCTTTCTCATTCCCCCAAGTATTCAAGAAGTGTCAGGCACATTCCAAACTCCAAAGCAAATTAAACGCTGTTCACCTGCCACCCCCTCTACCCACCAGGGCCCCAAAGCACGTTAAAATAACATTAGGGCAATGATTTAAGCTGAAAACTGGGCTGGCAGGGAAAGCACAAGGCCCCAGTCCTCGGAGGCTTAGCTGGACCTATGGACACAACCGCAGCGCGGCTCCCCGGCTGGCTGACGTCACCGCTTAACGTTGTTTTTGCCGCCGGGCGTTCGGGCATCCGTGGGAAGGGACGGGAGGGGTGAGGCATGAGGTGCCTCTGGTGCCTTGGAAAAGCCCGCTGGGGACCCCCAGTGGTCATCAGGAGTCATAGGTTTCTCCGTTAAAAAAAAAACCTTGTGGCCTTGGGGAAAATACCTGAGCTTCAGTTGTATTTGTCTTCTCTTCCCAGTGATGGGGTTTTTTCCTGGGAAATTAGTGGTGAGAAAGCAACCGCTTTGCAACCTCCTGAACAGGCCTTAGGTTTAGACATTGGAGTGCTATGTGGCGTGGGCGTCAGAAAAGGTGGCTTCGAATCGGGAGTGAGATCTAAGCCATTCTTTGTTATCCTCAGCCAGGAAAGCAGGTGCGGCATGAAGGAAGCCAGCAGAGCAGAGCGACCGCATCGCTGGGACCGCAGGCCAGGCCCCTCCTTAGAGACGTTCCCGCAGACACCGGGGAAGAAACAGACAAAGGTCTAGCTGTCCTGCTCGTAAACAAACTGCTGTAGCTCGTGCATTTCTGCTTCCTGAATCTTTATTCCTCTAGCTCTGGTGCAAATAAGCAGTAAAGCTTTATAATGCTGGGGAATAAATAATAAATGATTCAACCTACACTCCAGGGGTGTCTGGAGAACAAAGATGGACCAACAGGGATTTATTTACACGAAGTACCAAGACACTCCTGGGTAGGAACTTCTCCTTTTGGGGAAAGACTGGGGAAATAAATACAAGCTTGTTTCAAAGAGGGGTGGGAGGGGTGATTTTATTTACTTACTTTTTTGAATTTTTGAATTTTATTTTATTTATTTTTTATACAGCAGGTTCTTATTAGTTATCCATTTTATACATATTAGTGTATATATGTCAATCCCAATAGCCCAATTCATCCCACCACCACCCCCTACCCCGCGGCTGTCCCCGCCTTGGTGTCCATACGTTTGTTCTCTACATCTGTGTCTCACCTTCTGCCCTGCATACCGGTTCATCTGTACCATTTTTCTAGGTTCCACATATATGCGTTAATATACGATATTTGTTTTTCTCTTTCTGACTTACTTCACTCTGTATGACAGTCTCTAGATCCATCCACGATCTCTACAAATGACCCAGTTTCGTTCCTTCCTATGGCTGAGTAATATTCCATTGTATATATGGAATGAAGCAACAAAGAGGCCCCAAAGTAACTCCTCCCACAGCAGTTACAGGAGATAAAGAGTCACCAGGTGTGACATCTGCTAGGAGACAAGTCACCACATCTTCAGCGGCGCCTGGAGACAGCAGCCTGGGCACAGCCGCTAAGGGCCATGTCTTTAGAAACGTGTAACCTTAGTGTCTCTGGCTGCCCTGCCGACATCCCTGACCTAATCACTGGAGTTAGAACTGTCACTTTGGGCATCAACGGTGACAGGAAACATGATCCCAGACAGCCAGAGCAGAAGAGGAAAATGGCAGACAACACAGGCAGCCACAGGGCTAGTTAATTTGTTCATTCACGCCTCTTTCAAGTGCACTTGAAGTGGGTCGAATGGTGGCCCGCAAAATACTTGTCCGTGTCCAACCCCCTGAACCTGTGAACGTGACCTTATTTGGGAAAAGGTCTTTGCAGGTGTAATTAAATTAAAGATCTTAAAATGAGATCATCCTGGATTATCTGAGTAGGCCCTAAATCCAACGACAAGTGTCCTTATAAGAGACCCAGGAAAAACACAGAGAGAGAGTAGAAGACCGTGTGAAGACAGAGACAGAGACTGGAGTTATGCAACCACGAGGCAAGGAATGCCTAGGGTTGCCAGAGGCTGCAGGAGGTAAGGAAGGATCCTCCCCCAGACCCTTCTGAGGGAGCACAACTCTGCAAACGTTTTATTTCAGACTTGTGGCCTCCGGAACTGTGAAAGAATACATTTCTGCTTCCTTAAGCCACCCAATTTGCGGTAATTTTTAAACGCAATTCCAGGAATTAATACATTTGCAAAAAATATATTTACTGAGCACATTCGCTATGCCAAACACCATGCCAGGTACTGGGAATATATAATAGCAGTAAAGAAGACAGACATCGCTCTCACAGAGTTTATCTTACAAGGAAGAAAGAGATAATACACTGGTGAATGAAACAAGAAAATTTGTGAGAGTGAAAAGCCCTACAGATAAATGTCAAACATGGTGATGTGGTAAAGAGTGATTGAGGGGTGCTATTCTTTACCAGACTGTGTAATCAGGGAAGGCCTCTTTGAGGAGGTGACATTTTAGCTGATAACATTCAGAAATGCCTAGAAAAAATTAGAAAGAATCAGAATGGGGCTGGACTTTTTCCAGAGAAAGTCCGGTGGAGCCAGAAAAATGCTATTTTGTAACAGTTACTGTGCCACTTTTTCCCCAAAATTGCTCTTCAAACATCGTTCCTTGGAGTCCTAAGGTGTTCTGTTAAAACCCCTCTTGGAGTCACTACTGGAGGGAGATTTGCAGGGGATTCAGGAAGGATTCTATATCCCTGATGTCCCTGCCAATCAGAACAGCTGTGTGAGGCCAGCTTGATATACATATGACTTCCAAGTAAGCTTTTATTTAATAAAGTGTTCCACAAATGACTGGATAAAGAAGATGTGGTCCATATATACAATGGAATATTACTCAGCCATTAAAAAAAGAATGAAATAAGGCCATCTGCAGCAACATGGGTGGACCTGGAGATTATCAGACTAAGTGAAGTAAGAGAAAGACAAATATCATAGGATACCACTTATATCTGGAGTCTAAGGAAATGATACAAGTGAACTTATTTACAAAATAGAAACAGATTCACAGACATGGAAAACAAACAAGGTTACCAAAGGGGGAAAGGGGAGGGATAAATTGGGAGTTAGGGATTAACAGATACAAACTACTATAGATAAATAGGTAAACAACAAGGTCCTACTGTATAGCACAGGAAACTATATTCAATAGCTTGTAATAAACTATAATGGAAAAGAATCTGAAAAAGAATATACATATATATGTATAACTGAATATACATATATATGTATAACTTTGCTGTATACCTGAATCATTGTAAATCAACTATAATTCAATAAAATAATAATAATAATAATAAAGTGTTCCATGGCTTACAGAAAAATCTGAAAAACACTGCCTCAAGTTGGTATAGCCTAGAGAACATGAAATTATGCTGTGTAGCATATGTTTTGTCCAGGGATTTCTACCTTTTAAAGTACAGTCAGTAGTTCACCAGGATCTATCTACACTTAGCAAAGGGCATGGAACTTTCTATCCTTTCTTCCGGTTCTGTCTCCCCTTTGATTGACATCCACTGCTCCAAAATATCGTGTTTCCTTCTCAAGAAAGGAGGCTTCACTTAACGGAAAGACATACATCAATTATGTGAAATATTTTTAAACGTCATCACACCATGGTTCGGTTTTCGCACTTTGCCTAAATATTTTCTAAGGATCTTACCCTGGTGAGATGCTTCAGTTGCTTCACAGTTGTGCTAAAATAAAGCCAAGGGCAACCAACCAGATGAATTTCCTGTTAGCTAGAAATCTCTTCCCTCTCTAACTATTCACAGAGAAATGAGTGGCAGTAGAGTACACTAAAATTGAAGAACTCTATGGATTTAGCTATGCCAGTTCTAGACTTCTGAAACCCTGTAGTTATCTTTAGGATTAGATCATCTGTGAATAACAGGAAAAAACTGAATAACAGTGACTTACACAAGAGAAAAGGATATTTTTATTTCTCTCTCCAAGAAGTCTAGATAATCAAGCTGAGTCTAGTATGACACTCAAAAGTGTTAGGGACCCAGGTTCCTTCCATCTTGTTGCTCTGCTACACATGGGACTACTATCGCAAGGTCACTTCATGTCTCAAAATGGCTCCTTTATCCAAATTTCTATCCATAAGAAGGACAAAATGGGTGGAAAGAACATGTCTTTTCATTTTAAAGAAACTTCTTAGAAGTTGCAGTCAGTACTTCTACTTACATCCCCTTGGCCAAAACTTAGCCACCTGGCCAAATTTAGCCACAAGAGAGCTGAGAAATATAGTCTTTTTCCCAAGTAGCGATGTACCAGCTTACAACGTGGGGTTTTATTACTGCCCTTTTCCTATCTCTGTAGCCTCCCCTTGCTCTGTGCTCACCACCGCCCCCCCCCCCACCAAGCTCTGCCACACAGACCTGCTCCTGATCCTTGAACAGATTCCAGTCCCTTCCAGCAGAAGGTCTTTGCATGCACCCTTCTCCTCTGGATCACTCTCCACCTGCACAGCCCACCTTTCCTAACTATTCAGTTATCATTTATCCTTCAGGTCTGACTTGAACCAACACTCCCAGCCCCAAGCAGAGTCAAATGGCCCACTACATGATCTCATTTGTAGCACTTATCACAGTTACATTTTTTTTTTTGTGGTACACGAGCCTCTCACTGCTGTGGCCTCTCCCATCGCGGAGCACAGACTCCGGACACGCAGGCTCACCGGCCATGGCTCACGGGCCCAGCCGCTCCGCAGCATGTGGGATCCTCCCAGAGTGCGGCACGAACCTGCGTCCCCTACATTGGCAGGCGGACTCTCAACCACTGCGCCACCAGGGAAGCCCCACAGGTACCTTCTGACATTTAGTTCTGTGGCTATTTGACTTGTGCTTAACCTCCTCTTTTAGACAGTAAGTCAGCTTGTCTGTTGTTCACTGCTGCATCCCCAGCATCCCCCGTGTCTCTTGCTTAATATCTGGTACTTAGAATGCCCAGTAAATAGGAATTAACGCCATTAAAATTTTCTACTTTACAAACATGGTGCAAGTTTCCTTGAAAAAAATCTGTTTATGCTAAATACAACATATGTGACTAATTACAAATTTTTTCCTCCATTACACCTGCCTAAATGATGGTTTCATACAAAATGAAAATAAAACATAAATTTTTCTTTCTCCATAATTTGGAAAGTCCAAATTATTTGCAGAGGGTGTGGTGGTGGTAGTGTTTGTATTGGTGAATTTAGGGGTAGGAGAGTGAGGGGATTGTTTTATTTCTATCTTTCAGTCTTCCTGACAGCTCAAGGCCCAGGTGTTTTCTCAGTCACTCCTAAGCTCATGCGTAGCTAGCTTTACATTTTCACATTGATTCATCCTTGAATATATTTCCTGAATATGCTCCTATCAGCGTAGCAGCCTTGCTTTAATATTTGAGCCAATCGGATCTAATTCTAACAATATAGACAATAGTTTTGGTCCTCCACCTTGAACCTATCCACAGCTTTATTGAAAAATCCCCTGGTGTGCAATCCACCAGCACTCACTGCTTAAGGGTCAGGGTGGAATTGGTTCAGGGAATCAAAATTGCACAACTCCCAACACTAACCTGTCACTAGAATTCAGTCACATCTTTCTGTATCCCCTTTGTATAGAAATAGCCATGAATAATAAAAATGGCTATGGGAGAGAGAGAAAAGAATCAAGAGTCAACTATATTTGCAGTGTTTTCCAACTGTCACCCTCTACATGGCTCCATTGTTAAATTACTTTGAATCCTATATTATTCTTATAATGATGAAATGATAATGGTAGCTAATATTTATTGAGTGTTTACTGTATGCCAGGCAAAGCCATCAAAATAAAGCAGTAGGGAACAGTAGGTTAATCTAGTAACATAAAACCAAACACACTAGGGCACCCTGTGTTTGAAATTCACTGTGTCTGGCAGTATATGTGTGTATATAAATAGTATACAGAATCCTCTGCCCATGAATCGGTTGAGGATTCAACTCATAAGTCTTTTGCTTGAGCTCTTTCCTTCCACATTCAAATCCTGACATGTATCATCACTGATATCCTCTCTCCTCATTTAGTTTTCAGATTATTAACTAAGCTGCCTCCTTAGCTTTTCGGTAATTTATTTCTTAAGTGTATTTCCCCTACCAAAGGTTGATGAGGTAAGAACCTAATACATTGGTAAGCAACCCACAGCCACTAGCTTTATGCAGCCTGCCTGGCTTTGTGACACTGTCCGTAATATAATTTCAGGAATAAAAGTGAAAATATTAGTATTGATAAATGATATTCCCACAAATATATACATATTAGTAAAACCCTCCCCATGTTTTCTCTTGCCTCCAGGCCCCTGCACAGTCTGTTTCCTCTGTCAGAGGAAAGCCATAGCCTCCTTCTACCTAGAAAATTCTGAGCAATCCATCAGATCTCAGTTTTCACATCTTTCTAAATCCAGGTATCCAATAGGTGCTCCTACAGTATAGCATTAATCATACTAGACTATAAAAGTGCAATTTATTTGTCTGTGTTGCCCAATGGACTACAAGCTTCAAATCAGTAAGGATCAGTCTTCTATTTGTTTTATTTTTTGCATAAAATGCAAATAAAATAAGTATCTGTGGAATATATATATATGTATATATTTTAAATAAACACATTGACTATTTATCACCGCTCCAGGCAATGACCTAGGAGGTATGTCTACAACACAGCTTAATGACCAGCTATAAGTTGCCCAATTCTCAAACATAAACTGCATCACAGATTCCTCAGCTTTTGTTGCAAAAGCAACAGCTCCCCAAACAAGTGAATATAAACAAACCCATTCACGTACGCAAATCCCCAAATAAATTAACACTTCAAGATTCCTTTCCATCAAGTGCATCTTCAGTGAGTAACTTGTGGAGACGTTGGTAAAATTATGGTAGACATTTTTTTTTTTTTTTTTTTTTTTGCGGTATGGTGGCCTCTCACTGTTGTGGCCTCTCCCGTTGCAGAGCACAGGCTCTGGACGCGCAGGCGCAGTGGCCATGGCTCACGGGCCCAGCCGCTCCGCGGCATGTGGGATCTTCCCGGACCGGGGCACGAACCCGTGTCCCCTGCATCGGCAGGCGGACTCGCAACCACTGCGCCACCAGGGAAGCCCCTACGGTAGACATTTTAATGTGAGAATTTATCTAAAGCTGTGGACAGATTGATCACGCTTCTTAACTGCTCAAAACTTTCAGTGGTGCCCTAATATCTGTAAGAATAAATCTGTAAAATCCGCGTGTCTGAGACTGGCATTCAAGGCTATCCACAATCTTGCTCTCTCCTACCTTCCCAGGCCCTTTCTTCCCACTCATCCACATTCTATACGCTAGGCAAGTCAGGTTGTTATTTTCCATATTAGCCCACTATGTGCAATCTTTTGGGTCATGATGATAAAATCGAATCCTCAGAAAGTCGTTATTATGTGCCAGGCCCTCTTCTAAGTGCTTTGCATGTGTTAACCCATTTAATCCTCAAAACTACACTACCGGGCTTCCCTGGTGGCGCAGTGGTTGAGAGTCCGCCTGCCGATGCAGGGGACACGGGTTCGTGCCCCGGTCTGGGAAGATCCCACATGCCGCAGAGCGGCTAGGCCCGTGAGCCATGGCTGCTGGGCCTGCGCATCCGGAGCCTGTGCTCTGCAAGGGGAGAGGCCACAACAGTGAGAGGCTCGCCTACCGCAAAAAAAAAAAAAAAAAAAAAAAAAAAAAAAAAAAAACTACACTACCGGGTGGATGTTATTATGATCCCCGTGTTAGAGTGAGGAAGTTGACACACCTTGCTCAAGGTTGAACAGTTAGTAGGCAGCAAAGCCTAGCAACGATGCCTTAACCCCAGTCCATGTACTTGGTAGTTTTGTTCATACTAGACATTTAACACATATTTTTGAAAATCGGAAGGAGAAAGAGGCAATCAATGAAAAAAAGTAGGTGACATATGGGTTATCCTGTGATATTTTATATTTCTCTTTTTTAATATCATGTTCAAAGCCAAGGAAGACATGTGTTTAGGTAAAAAAAATCTAATAAACTGAGAAAACTCTCTAAGACTATTTCTCCATGACTCGGTGCCATTTCCTCCCCACTCACCCCTCAGCCTTTCAGGCAAACGGCGTACTCCTTCTTCAGGACTGAGTTGAAATGTCACTTCCTAGTGAAGCTTTCCCTGAAGCTCCCCATCTAACAACCCCAGGGACGATTAAGATCTTTTCTTCTGAACCCCCAGGGCACTCCTGCCTGACTGTTACAGAGCTCATCTCATGTGTGGATGGTTGATGCTTGACTTCTCTTTAGGCTGGGACTGGGGGACCATGTCCTTCATTTCTATGTGGCTGGAGCAGTCTCCCTCTCCCCACACCGCAGCCCCCAATCAGAGGAAACCCTGCTGCTGATGCCCCCATCGCTCAGAGACAAAAAAGTTGCCATTCGGCATCCCTCTGTCGGTTATGGACTCGCAGGGCCCATCAGGGCAGGCTTCTCACTAATGGACAAATATTCTTCCCTCAATATCCTTTCAAACTTTACTGTTCCTGAGAACAAAATTAATGTCTGTCCTTGAAAGGTGTTGTTGACTTTACAGTTTGGCCAGTAAAGGGACCAGCAGGCCTGCAGTTTCCCTGGGAATGTTAAAAAGGAAACTCAGGTTGCTAGGCTGTTCCCCACCAGGGAACTGCAGACCCACCTCTCCCCACACCCACACTCACCGCCTTCCCCCCAAAGGGTAAGCTTTCCCTGAGATTTTGCAATGGCAGGGGCCATGGCGGGGAGTGGATTGCAGATTTTTCAGACTGAGAAGCTTGTTTTAAAAAGGGTAGTTTTTGTGGAGCAATGACCAAAAGATAAAAAGTAAAACACTTTGAGGGTAGGAGAGCCAGCCTCTGGCAGCTAAGGTTGCCCAGGGAGTGCTGGCCTGTTGGGTGCCTTCCTTCTGAGAGTCAAGGCAAAGTATGACTGAGCTAAACTGTCTCTTTTACTTTGTAATTCCCTCTGCCTTCACCCTCTGATACAGAAATTTCCAATCTCACTGCACTCCCACCTCCAATGCAGCATTATTCACAATAGTCAAGACATGGAAATAACCTAAGTGTCCATCAACAGATGAATGGATAAAGAAGATGTGGTGTGTATATCTGCAATGGAATATTATTCAGCCATAAAAAATGAGGAAATCTTTCCATTTGAGACAACATGGATGGAACTTGAGGACATTATGCTAAATGAAATAAGTCAGACAGAGAAAGACAGATATTGCATGGTATCACTTATATGTGGAATCTAAAATAAATTGGAATTCCCTGGCAGTCCAGTGGTTGGGACTCGGTGCTTCCACTGCTGGGGGCCCGGGGTTCTATCCCTGGTCAAGGGAGTAATATCCTACAAGCCTCATCCCACAGGCCTTTATTTTTTTCGTGTAGCCAAAAAAATAAAAATAAGAAAATTTTTAAAAAACATTTTTTAAATTTAAAAAATAAAATAAATAAATAAGTTAAACTCATAAAACAGAAAGTAGAAGAGTAGTTGCCAGGGACTGGTGGTGGGAGGGAGGAGGGAAAAATAGAGAGAGGTTGGTAAAAGAGTACAAACTCAACTATAAGATGAATAAGGCCTGAAGATCTAATGGAAAGCAGGGTGACTGAGGTTGATAACACTGTCTTGTAAAACTGAAATTTGCTAAGAGAATAAAACTTAATGTTCTCACCAAAAAAAAAAAAAGATAAATATGTATGGGGATGGATGTGTTAATTCACTGGATGCGGGGAATACTTTCATAGTATATACATGTATTTCAAATGACCTCAAGGTACACTTTAGGTATCTTACAATTTTATGTATCAATTAAACCTCAAGAAAGCTGATATAAAAATAAAATAAATAAGTAAATAATAAGACAAACTTTTTTTAAAAAAAAGAGATTGGATGTGATGGTTTTTAGAAGGCTTTTTAGCCTCAAATTCTGATATCTAAATATAAACTAACTAACCTCCAAGTTTACCAGGAATAGAAAGAAAAAAAATGAAATTTCCAGTCTCAGGTCGTGCTTTAAGAATGCCAAGCGAAGAGGGTTGTTAGGGGAAATGAGCTTGTCCTCCTCGACGCCCGGCTCCAGTGGAGAAGGGGTATCAGTTTACTACGCGGTGCTGCACCTTGGGTAGTACCAAGGGGTGTCCGGGAGCAAAGCTTGGGGAGCACATGACCCATAACACAGGAGGAGCATTCTAAGGCAGATGTCTAAACAGTCGAGTGATACCAAAATTTCAGATTTCCCCAAAGGAAAGGAAAACACCACCCACTGAGAAGGAAAGGTGGGGTATAGAAAAATCCCATGAGAGGCATTTATTCAATAAATGTTTGGTACCAATGCAAAACCCTAAAGAAATATTTCTATCATTCTTCTGAGAGTCAAAGTCTTAAAACTTAGACCCTTTCCTTATATTTAAGGAAAATATAGTGAGATGGAGGCTGTATAGTCACATGGTTAAGAACCAGGCTCTAGGCAGTGTTACCCAATACAGCTTTCTGCGATTACAGAAGATTATGGATTACATTATATATCTCTGCAATCCAATATGGTAGCCACTAGCCACACATGGCTATTGGGCACTTGAAATGTGGCTACTGTGACTAATAAACTGATTTTAAATTTTAATTAATTTAAGTTTGAACAGCCACATGTGCCTAGTGGCTACCATGTTGGATACCCGACTCCAGAGTCATGTTGACTTACACTTAAATCCCAGCTGTGCCTTTTATGATCCATGTAACCTGAAGGAAAACAAGAAATCTTTCTAAGCTTTCAGTCTTCATGTAGAAAATGCAGATACTAAGAACATCCACTCTTTAGGGCGTGTTGAGGATTAAATGAGATAATTCATGTAAGTGCTTAACAGAGTGCCTAGCGCAAATTGCATGCTCAATAAACATTATCAAATTATTATTGAACATCAAGACAGGTGATAACAATATGAGATATAAGTCTTTCCAACTGAAATAAAAGAAAAATAGTGACCTTTAATAATGGAAGAATTCTCCTCTGTCCCATTGCCATATTTTATTTTCTTTATAGCACTACCACTCTCTAGAAATCATATTATTGATTTATTCATTTACATGGTTTTTATCTGTTGACCCTGCAAGAACATAAAGTCCATGAAGGTGGTTTGTTTGTCATTGTTGTTTTTAATAAGTCCAGTATCTTGACAAGCACCTAGCGCATGATCCGTACTTTATAAGCTATTTTGAATAAATAAATGAATGACTTAACAAACTAACCTAATATTGTACTGCTTCCTGGAACCTGCTTATCAAAAGAGAAAAGAAAAGACCCTTTTTTCCCCTATGGATAGTTTATAGTGGAAGATTAATAATGGATAAGTATATGGTGATTTTATAAAATAGTATGGACCAATTAAGCCAAAAGTAAAAGCTTTTTTTTTTTTTTTTAAGAGTTGGAACTTGGGTTTCCCTGGTGGCGCAGTGGTTGAGAGTCCGCCTGCCGATGCAGGGCACACGGGTTCGTGCCCCGGTCTGGGAAGATCCCACATGCCACAGAGCAGCTGGGCCCGTGAGCCATGGCCACTGAGCCTGCGCGTCCGGAGCCTGTGCTCCGCAACGGGAGAGGCCACAGCAGTGAGAGGCCCGTGTACCGCAAAAAAAAAAAAAAAAAAAAAAAAAAAATTTGGAACTTCAACTCTCCGGATTGTTTTATTACATAGTTACTCAAGAATTATTGAGTGCTTTAAATTACTATACATAAAATTTGCGAATAAAAATGATATTCCATCAGAATGAATTGCCTTTTATTTTTGCTAAATTTGTTTTTAAAGAATTCCATCAAAATAGGAAAATGTTTTCCAGAAAATAAACTTCAACTAACATAAACAAAATGAAGATAACTACACTTTTATTCACTGATGTGCTTCAAATGCATTTTGCATGTTTTAGTACTCAGCAAAAGTAGAGCATAATAAAAATTTTAAAAACATTTAAATCATCTCTAATTTGCAGTATGACCACAGTCAAAATATATTAAGTTAATAAGGTTACAATTTACATAATGTCATTGCCACTAAAGTATACTTAATATAAACTGAACCAGATTATAATTTACTGGGAAGAAAACTCTACTAATTGCCAGAGTAGTGTTCTGAACAGCGATTGACATCTGTAGCGCTCAGAAATACAGTCAGGATTTACAGTCTCAGAGGATCTATACTCTAATGCTTCAAATCCAGGTGGGAAGAGAATGAGAAAACATACTCTATTGCAGTTAGGAAAATTGGTGTTTTTTTGTTTGCTTACTTTGCTTCCTCTTTTAAATCATTGGATATGACCGTCATGTCTAAGGATGGAGAAGTGAATAGGTTTACATCAGATATTTAAATCCAAAATAATATTCTTATCGTAGCTAAAAATTATACAATCTTTACTATCTGTTCAACACTGTTATAAGACTTTATATAAAAATCATCCAATCCATCAGTCCACTGGTCAGATAATACAAAGCCAACATTTCCAAACTAATCTCACTGCCGTTCCCACAAACCTGCAATTCCTTTGAGAATGTTCTTAACTATTATTTACTGTTATAAATGTACCCTCTTTAAGAAAACCTGAAAAAATCAAAATGTGGAAATGCAGACAGATTATTTTAATATGGGGTATGTCGAAAATGCAAGCATGAAACATGACATAATTAAAATGCAACTTTAGAGCAATCTCCACACCAGGAGGAAAACTGTAGCGGGTTCAAGGCCTTTTTTCTTTTTTTTTTTTTTTTTTTTGCGGTACGCGGGCCTCTCACTGTTGTGGCCTCTCCCGTTGCGGAGCACAGGCTCCGGACGCACAGGCTCAGCGGCCATGGCTCACAGGCCCAGCCGCTCCGCGACATGTGGGATCTTCCCGGACTGGGGCACGAACGCGCGTCCCCTGCATCGGCAGGCAGACTCTCAACCACTGCGCCACCAGGGAAGCCCCAAGGTCTTTTTTAATTCACTCTTCAGTAACGTACAGTGAGTTTAAATCACACCAGAAAAGTCTCAATACAAATGTTAAATGTCCAGTCTCACATAATAATTAAAACTCCAAACTGGCCTTCTGGCTCCTGCTCTCCACCCACCCCCCACCCAGCTCTGGCTTCAGGCTGGACCGCCAGCCGCCAGCGCAACGGGCTCCTGGCCCTCTGGGGTTGGTTCCGAGGAGGGATGAAGGGAGAGGGGAAAGAAGGAACTAATGAGCCATGAGACAGCCTCATACTCCCTGGTCCCGGTGGGCGACCGAGAGGACCCCTGTCTCTGGTGGTGGGGCTGCAGTGGGTTGCTCAGTGCTTTACCATCGTGCCCCTCCCTCCTGTGGTCCAACTGACCCAGAAGGCTGCACTTCTCCTCCGGGGGCGGGGGGTCACGACTCCTTTCTCAGGCGCACCTCCAGGCTCCTTCTGCGGAGGACTCCTCCACACACCAGGAGGCCTTTCGGACAGATGTGGAGCTCCCATTGGATTGCTCCCATTCACCCCACACCTGGGGAGACACTCAGGCACCTCCAACCCAACAATGTCTTGAAGGCAGGCCGATCCCCACCAAAGTATCTCTCCCTCGAGACTTTATGGAAAAGAATCAGACCCCCGGGCACAGTTCCCTCCAGCTTCTCGGACAGGAGAGAGGCACCTTCCGCTGTGTCTCACAACTTAAGGGAACCCATTTCAAAGTCTTCCAGGCACCCCCTCTTTCATTAAGCTTGGATTAGGATGGCAAATCCCCTGCCACCTTCTTTCAAAGGCAGTTGATGCAGCGTCAGACCATGAAAATACTTCTCTCTAAATACATTTCTTTCGCACTCTTCTTTCCCTCCATACTCTCAATACTTTCGATGTCCTTGATCCACTAAGTCAGGGAACTGGTTCTCAGAGGTTTCCCTTACCAAACTCTTCATTTACAGATTTGCCACACACCCAATTTTTCTATCAGTACCTATTATATTTGTGCCTCAGTTGAAGCTGAAGCATGAAGAGTCCCATTCTAATATGACTGTTATAATTAGCTGAAGGCTAAGCGTCTGCAACAGAGAGACCTAAAATAGAATAAATTAAGTAAGACTGAAGCTTGACTTTTCTGGACTGGAGAGGCTACTTTGCTTGATTAACTAGTTTAGGACTAAAGTTCCTGCCATCTTCATGCTTGGGACTGTCCAGGGTAGTGGTTCTCAAACCTGTTGTCTCAGAATCCCTTTATACACTTAAAAATTACTGAGAACCCATGAAAATCCAAAACACTGACGACACCAAGTGCTGGCCTAGATGTGAAGCATCTGTGCATCCCAGGAGGCAATATTCCTTTATCTTAAAAATCCCAGGGCCAGGTGCCGGGTGATGAGGGGCCATCCCTGTAGCCTCAGCTTCCCTAAAGTCATTCAAAGTAGCCAGTTCTGATCTGTTTCTCCTGCCCTACCAGAACAGTGAACTGCCTAAATCTATGCTAAAGTAACAGCAGCTTTATCCACTGTTGACTTTGCACCATCAGTGTCAATGTCAACGTAGTGAAAAAGACAAATTACAACTTAATACTATTATTAAAATCGTTTTGACCTCTCAGACCCTCAAGAGTGTCTTGGAGACTTGCAGGGGTCTGTAGACCACACTTTGAGATCAGCTGCCCTGGAGTCCTGTCCACATCTGCATGGTCCAGGCTAGGTGCCTCCTTATCAGCCTCTTCAAGGGGAAAGCTAGTGAAGCCAAACATGTAGGTGTCACTTCCGCTCATATTATACTGGTGAGAACTTGGTCACTTGGTATTCATTGTTTATTTCTGAGTAACAATCTACCCCCAAAACTCACTGGCTTAAAGCAAAAACTATTTTATCCAGCTCATTATTCCATGGGTTGACCATTTAGACTAGACTCAGTTGGGTAGCTCTTCTGGTCTCTGTTGGAATTTCTCATGCATCTTTGGTCACTTTCAGGTCAGCCAGACAGTTTTGCTACTAGGGATTGGCTGACTGCCAAATGAAGAAAAGACGTGACTAACCATGTGTCTCTCACCATCCAGCAGGCTAGCCCAGGCTTGTTCACAGAGAGCAGCAAAATTCTAAGACAAAGTGAGGACCCACTGAGACCTAGGCTCTGACCTGATACAATAGCATACCCACTGCATTAGGCAAAGCAAGTCACAAGGGCAGCTCATATTCAAAGGGTAAAGAAATAGATTGTACCTATTGAAAGGAGAAGCAGCAAAGTCACATTGCAAAGAGTATGGACACAGCAAAGGGAATACTTGCAGCCAGTTTGTAAGAACTCTACCACACATGGCTAAAACTAGCAGCTGAGAAGGGTGAGAGTCTTCAAATTGCAGCCGTAAGCTTATGAGTAGGAAGAACAGATTGAGTAGGAACAAATTAGCAGTCTGTAAAGATTTCAATTGTCCCCCACTTCTCATCAAAATCACCACAGAGTTTTGGGGGGAACTTGACAATTTGATTCTAAAATATATGCAAAAAAAAAGTGGCTTTTCTATATAAGAAGAGTAAGACAATGCTAAAAAAAAACAAGCTGGAGACACTTGCCCTTGCAGGTGTTGAGACCAATGGAAGAGACTAGAAGCCAGAAACAAACCTACAGACATACTGAAACTCAGTTATAAATGAGTATGCATTATATTATCTTTGGAAAATTAAGGACTAAAGACTTCACTGTGAAAGGCAAAAGCAAAACAATTCTAGAAGGCAACAGAGAATATCCTTATGATCTGGAAGAAAAGAAGGATCCCTTATGTAAGACCCAAAGTTACCATAAAGGGAGAAAAGAGGCCACATTTGACTATACTAAAATGTGGGCCTTCTGTTCATCAAAAGACACTATAAAGAGCATATAAAGGCGAGACAGCATGGAAATGGGAGAGGATCAGTAAACAGATGACTGGAATAGAACAGCAAGGCAGAAGTGGCTCAAACTGGTCACGAGCCACAAACTGGAATAGCATTTTTGCAATAGAAATAACCAATAAAAAATTGGTATCTAGAATTCATGAACAACCTCTGTAAAGAAAAAAACGACAAGACATAAACAAGCATTTCAGAGAGGAGGAAATACTTGTGATGAATAAATATATAAAAAGATGTCCAGACTCATTCATAATTAGGGGAAAAAATTGAAATCAGAATCAGATGGCGTTTTATGCCTCCCTGATTTTGCAAATATTAAAGTATCTGACATGCCAAATGTCTTCATAATGGAGATATGTGGCATCAGAAACAGTTACACACCATCAGTGGGAGCACAACCCTTGTGGAAAACAATTTAGCAAAATATAATAAAGTTGCACATGGTATATTCTCTACCCCAGCAAGTTACCTCCTAGGTGTATACACTAGAGAAAGTCATGAGGAGACATACATAATATTTATAGAAATATTGCTCAGAAGAGCAAAACCTGAGGAAAGAGATAAATATCTAATGATATTTAAGTGGATAAATAAATTATACTTTCATACTTTGGAATTCTATATACAGTAGTTAAAGGCGAATGACTCATCAGAAAGGAATCTCAAAAAATGATATTCACACAATAACAACAAAAAAGGACGAAGCAAGTCATAGAAAATATATGGCATGACTTCTATGATGATAAACTAAACAGCATATTGCCTTAGGAGTCACTCATAGGGGACAGTGCTGGTTTATTCTGTTGCCAACTTGACTAAGCTAGAAACTACAAATCTCAGAATTCCCTTTTTTTTTTAATGGTTTGAGGTTAGACTTGAGGAACTTGAGCAAACTATTGGAGGCAGAAGGGAAACAGCAGCCCATTTTCTTGAAAGGTGTGGGCCATCAGATGCAGTGGTGGACAGCGCGGAGGTGCTAAGCAGTCCCAGCTGAACTTCCTCCCCTCCGCTCAGCCCCCAGCCCTTCTTTCCCGCTGCTGGCGCTGGACCAAGGGCAGACAGTCGGCAGTGGTCCCGCAGAGGGGTGGCTGTGCAGGGGCAGGGGCAATCACGTCCACAGTCGGCTCCAGCTCCCTCTTTACGGCCCTACTCCTTGGCTGGAGGATGTGCTTGGATCCTTAGATTTTCCTGGAGGTCTGGCTTACCCAAGCCCACCGTGCCTCAGGAGGCTGCTTAATGGTTTTCCCTCCATTTCTCCCTTGGCCCTTTGCAGATCTTCACTGAAAGGTCTAAGGTGTAATTCCTATAAGAAACCCCTTATCCCACATCACTCACAGTGGCTCTGCTTTCCTCATTAAACCCTGACTGATAGAGCAACAAAACTATACAGACAAGCAAGGGGATGTCTTACACAAAATTCAAGATACTGGTGTCCTCTGGTGGCTGGGGGGAGGACAGCATTAAGGAGGGGCACACAGGGGACTTCTGAGGCACTGGAATGTTCTTTTTCTCAAGATGGGTGGTGGGTACACAAGTAGTCATTTTAAAAATATTATTAATTTGTATAAAATACATACTTCTCTATGTGATAAATTGTATAATTCAAAGTTCGAAATAAACAAAAAAGTTACAGTGAGAGGTTTCATGCCAGAGAGTCCAGATCTTTAGGGAAAGTCGAGATGCCCTAAAGGAGGAGAAAATGAATCTCATGGCTCAAAGAGAAAGGTGGTGTTAGCTGCTGGGACAGGATCTCTGTGCAGAGAGAGGCAGAAAAGACGATCAGGTCCAGAGACCCGGAAGATGAGATGAGAGACTCAGAAGGCAATTAATATTTATCACATATATGTTGCTTCTGCTAAATCCTGACTCAAACTATATGACTTTGAGCAAATTGATTCAGGGCACTGGGACTTAGTAGAAGCCTAGAAGATCAGAAGATGGGACATCCAAGAAAGGAAATCCAAACCCAGATTCCAGAAGAATGTATCTGCATTTCAAATAGAGAGAGACAACCCAGGGAGTGTGTCCTTGAGACTACAATAAACTGCTACTGCCTAAGCGTCCACCGAAAAGCCAGGTCAGGGAGGGGGGATGAAAAGAAACAAGGAGGTGTTTGAAGAGAGCCCTTTTGAAAAATATTGCACGGACGCTCGCTCGGTATTACAATTCCATAATGATTATATATTATACTACAGTGTGATGGAACATCTTAAAATAGCAAAATGCTACTAAATATGTGTATTGTAGTTTACCTCTGTTAATTGAGGACTGATAAAATCTGAAACCATAATCCGTGATAAAGGTGGAAAATAAGGTTTTGCAAATGGATTTTTACATAGAAAATGAAATGGCCACATGATGGCAGTAAAAAGTAAGAGATAAGGCTAGGCCATGTATTTTACTAACCCTTGAAAGCCCTTAAAAGTGTTTTAGGGGCGTCCCTAGTGGCGCAGTGGTTGAGAGTCCGCCTGCTGATGCAGGGGACGCGGGTTCGTGCCCCGGTCCGCGAGGATCCCATGTACCGCGGAGCAGCTGGCCCCGTGAGCCATGGCTGCTGAGCCTGCGCGTCCGGAGCCTGTGCTCCGCAATGGGAGAGGCCACAACAGTGAGAGGCCCGCGTACCGCAAAAAAAAAAAAAAAAAAAAAAGTTTTAAAGATATACAAAACTTCGAGTGTCTGAATATAACCTGTAAACCATTCTTAAAATTAGATATAGAGTATATGTATGACTGATTCACTTTGTTATAAAGCAGAAACTAATAAAAAAATAAAAAATTAAAAAAAAGAAGTTCTTAATAGCTTAAAAAAAAAATTAGATATAGAAACAAACAAAAAAATCCTAAATACTGGAGTCCTTTGACTAAAATTGGTTTCCTCAAGTAGCATTTTATTTGCCCAATTTATGATCATGACATCTTACAGATTCTGTGCTTCCTCTACCTCTGTCTTCAAGTTTGAACCAGTATTATTATAAGTAACTTATAAAATAACTCAGCTGTAGTTTAGAGGACATTCAGAAGCATAAGGCAAGCTTTCCATCTCGGTTTTCCTTGAGTTCTCAGGGCAGAATGCTCTTTCTCTGCCCTCATCCTTTTCATTAATCATAACATTTTTAAAGGTCCTCTGTTCACTGTGAAAATGATCCTTGGATTCATAACCTTGTTTTCCATGACCTGCTTGGTGAATTCTTCACACTCACAAATGTAAATGAAACTCACTAATGTACTTCCAATTGTAACTCCTCTAAAACTATCACTTCAGAGTTGATGGGCAAATAGCCAGTGAAGGAGCTTTAATACAAGTAAAATCTTATCAAAGGAATATCAAGTATACGCTGTATGTGTAAACACACACACTAGATTTCGAAGGCTTAGTATGGGAAAAAATGAATGTAAAATGTCTTGATGTTTTGCAAATTGAAATAGAAATTATATTGTATATATACCAGATTAAATAAAAACATTATTTAAAAAAATTTTAAAGGCATAACAAGGATAACCTTGATCAGGAGAAACATGCATTATGGGACAAATGTTGGGAGCATCATGCATGTTCATTAATTTGTTCTACATAAATTTGTTCGTGTATGCAAGGTAGCAAGCAGTATAATGTGTGCTGGAGATCATAGCGGGAAGTAGTATTTGCCCTCAAGGAGCTTACAATCTATTTGGGGCAATAGGCAAAGAGGCAAATACTATACAGGTGACAACTGCTAAGGTAGGAAGTCAGTACATAGTAAGCACTAGAATGTGAGCTCTATGAAGGTAAGGCTTTGGGTCTGTTTTGCCCATTACCTCAGTGCAGGAACAGCAACGTAATCTATGAGAGCCAGTACAAAATGAAAATGTGGGGCTCCTTATTAAAAAATAAAAATAAAACATTGTTAAGAATTTCAAACAGCAGGGCATTCAGCCAAATGTGGGACTCTACTGAGCTCAGAGCTTGTGAAGCCGCCCTGCCCTGTGCCTAAAACAGTGCCTGGCATCCAGTAGGCTTTGATTAAATATTTGTGAAAGAAAAGAAGGGAAAGAAAGGAGGAAAGAAGAACAGGCAGACAGGGAGCCATGAGGGGTCTAAGAAAGAGTTCCTGGGGACTTCCCTGGTGGTCCAGTGGTTAAGAATCCATCTTGCCATGCAGCGGATGCCTGTTCGATCCCTGGTCGGGGAACTAAGATCCCACATGCCGCAGGGCAACTAAGCCCACGCGCCACAACTACAGAGAACACACGCTCTGGAGCCCATGCGCTACAACTAGAGAGAAGCCCGCCCACCGCAAAAAAGAGCCGGCATGCCACAACAGAAGATCCCCTGTGCCGCAACAAAGACCTGACGCAGCCAATAGATAAATAAATAAATATTTTTAAGAAAAGAGTTCCTGAGCTGGACGTGCTAAGTCAGCCAAGATTCTCTGAGCCCTTCTGGTTAGGTTGAGATGGGAAGGTCAAGTAGGACTTGCCCAGGGAACAGAGTAGGAGGGAAAGCACAGGTTGTGAAGTCCCATAAGAAGAGGGAGAGGGCTTCCCTGGTGGTGCAGTGGTTGGGAGTCCGCCTGCCGATGCGGGGGGCACGGGTTCGTGCCCCAGTCCGGGAAGATCCCACATGCCACGGAGCGGCTGGGCCCGTGAGCCATGACCGCTGAGCCTGCGCGTCTGGAGCCTGTGCTCCGCAACGGGAGAGGCCACAACAGTGAGAGGCCCACGTACCGCAAAAAAAAAAAAAAAAAAAAAAAAAAAAGAAGAGGGAGAACCTGGGTCATAAAATTAACTGGGTATTAACCCACATTGTTAAGGAAGAAAAGAAAAAAGGAGGGAAAATATTAGTATGTATCTTCCATTTTTTCCATAAAACTTTTCTCTGTTATATTCTGTGTATGTGTGCGTGTCTCCATAATGGATCACAGTGTAAAAAGCTGAAAACGATTTACTGGGTTAAGGTCCCGAAGGCATGAAAGGCCCTAGGCTGGAGCAGGGGAGAAGTGTGGGGTGAGCAGGAGTGCCGAGAGCAGAGATGGGGGCAGGGAATCTAAGATGAGCCTGGAAAGGTAGCAGGGATTAGTTCAAGCGGGGCCTTGCACACCTCATTGAAAATTTAGATGTCATTCTGATGGCATTAAGGAGTCACTAACTTTTTTTTTTTTTTTTTTTTTTTTTGCGGTACGCGGGCCTCTCACTGCTGTGGCCTCTCCCGTTGCGGAGCACAGGCTCCGGACGCGCAGGTTCAGCGGCCATGGCTCACGGGCCCAGCCTCTCCGCGGCATGTGGGATCCTCCCGGACCGGGGCACGAACCCGTGTCCCCCACATCGGCAGGCGGACTCTCAACCACTGCGCCACCAGGGAAGCCCGAGGACTCACTGACATTTTTAAAACAAGAGTGACATAATCAGATTGCACTCAAAAAAGATTAGCTGCCATTTGGAATGAATTCCCCACTCTACAGCCAATCTTATCACTGCCAAGTTAAAAACCTTAACTGCCTTCCCACAACCCTTAGAATAAAAAACCAAATCTTTCCCTGGGTTACAGGGCTATTCTAGATCTGAGACTGAGGCCAGACCTCCTCACTGGGGTTGACCCCCAGCTAACTCAGCCCCGAAATGCAGGTCCTCTCCTTTCTCCTGGGTACTGTTCAGTCTCTCCCGGGGTGGTGCTGGGAACGTTCTTGTCCCACTGCTCTCGGCTGGCCCTCTGCTTGGCGAATTCCTCCTCATCATTCTGGCCTCAGGGTAAAGACCGTCTGGGCATCTCAGGCTGCCTTTCTCTGAGCTCCCACCTTCCCTTCCCCTGTATTGAGATCCCGGAAGCCCTCTCACGCTCAGCATTTGAATTATTTCTCATTTAAGGTCTCTGTCCCCGCGAGGTTGTAACCTGCAGAGGCAGAGACTGTCTGAGGGGCCTCACTGCACCATCTAACACATGAGTAGCCCATAGGGATGTTGATGAGATACAGTATGTTCCAAGAGTGAACACAAACACGTGGAGGAAAACACACCTCCTGGAAGCACGGGTTCCTATTAAAAACTCCTACAACAATGCAGATGAGATCAAAGAGAGTGGAGATGGAGAGGGATGGGGAGCTGTAAGAGCTCTTCGGGATGTACAGTTGACAGGATGCTAATTACATTTTATATGCTGAGCTAACTGCATTTTACCTGGCCGTTAGTTGCTTTCTCTGACGTAGGTTTCTTGCTACAGATAAGCACTACTATAAAACTCCATTTAGCTAATGCAGTGGGAGAATTGTGACCCTAAAGAATTTATGAACCTGGAGCTACTCAAGACAGCCTTATCCCTCCTTATTATTCTGGTAAGCCCCCCAGGCAAAGCAGGAAAGAAATCAAATGCTAATTCCCCTACTTCAGAAAATAATAGCAGCTCAGACTTTGGATTGGGGCTGGGTGCCTTTTTGCAGGAGAGGCTGTTTCCTTTCTCAATACCTCCCTTGAAATGTAATGTCTGTCCTTGAGAAATTTCCTGCTTAACATAATTGGTTCACCGTTAGAGGAACCAGCATATCAGCAGCCTACAGCGATGGGAATATCCAAAGACCCAACCCTGAGGATTCCCTCCTGTCGTTAAGCTTATACAGGTCTTCTTCCTCACAGTTCTGAAAAAGGAATTCCAGCCTTTACCTGTGACTCCAGGAAAGACACTAAGAGCAACGTATTTGTAACCCCCAGAAATGTTTCTCAGGTCGGCTTTGCTCCCAAACTCTCCAGCCTCCTTAAATGCTCTACCCTTTCTTTCTTGACACTGAGAGGGCCCTGTGGCACTCCTGGGCACAAAGCCTTTCTGTGTCCCCCATTTCTTTGATTACAGGAAATAGCCTTCACTCAGCCTCCACGACCTTTGCAGAGTTCCAACGAGCAGATTCAAGCAGTTGTTAATGAAGGAAGGGAGGGAATGCAAGGCCAGGGAGAAACAGTCAAGAGAAACAATAGTGCAGTGCAGCCTTGGGGGCAGGGTCCTGGTTCCCCATCAAAGGATACACACAACAATATCTTTGAGCTGTTTGGCAGATACTGAAACCCCTTCCAGGTGGGAGAAGTTAATGATTAACGATGATATGCTTCCCACAGCGTGTGGACCCCAGACCGGCTGGAACCTGCAGGTTGAGGATGCTGACGCCTACTTACCTCACCACCAACCTATCAGGAGAATGTCCGCGAGCTGATCACGCCCTCGTTGAGCCATTACTATAAAACTTCTCACTATCCTCTCCAAGTTGGGACACATTGTTTTTCGAGGCAGAAGACCACCGTGTCCCCCTTTGCCTGGAAAAGTAATAAAGCTATCCCTTTCCACTGCACCCAAAACTGTCTCCGAGATTTGATTCAGCACTGGTGTACAGAGAAGCTGAGCCTTCAACATCATTCTTACCCAAATCCCCCCAAACTCTCAACTCCCCTAAACTTGTGACTTTTTCTTTCTCTGCTCTTTGATATACTTTGCTTCTCTCGCTAAGAATCTGACCCCTCTCTTTGTAATTCGGGGGTCCTGTTGAAGGTACACAGCATGGCTGAGGGGTCTGTACACTACACAGAAGCACCAGCTCAAGGGCTAAAGCAGGCACTGATTTCAAACTTGGGCTCTACTCACACCCACGCGCCTGCTGGTGTCCCCCAGGTCAGCTGGGCTTCACCTACCATGGGGTTCTTTTCCAATTATCTGCTCAGAAGCAGCCCCTCCTCTGGAGTGGGAGGCAGCAGAGGTAAGCTAGGTGAGGAAACAGTTCTCCCTTTTGGGGACGGGGACAGGAGAACGGCTGAGAATACTCACACGTGAATCGTATTGTACATAAAACCGAGTATAGACTCCTTACGCTTTTAGATTTTATGCAGATTAGCAAATCAAACTTATAAATCAAGCCAAATCAAACTTACAAATTCTATTTTAAACACTAAAAAGCAATATGTCCAAATTTACCACATTCATTTAATGTGAAAATTAAAGTTGTTTTGATGAATCTGCCATGTCACACCTATCAGTACACGATGGCTTTGAATTTGTGATGTATATAATCCTGTACTAGGTGATGATTCAATTTTGTCACGACTATTCTCTATTCAAACTACTGTTCTGCAAAATAATTATTTCTGCAGTACACAAATGATGCTGACTTGGCCTTCACTTGACAAGAATTCTTCATTTAAGTATTAAGACTGCTTCTGTTTTTTTCTCATCACCTTGTGATGACAAAAGTGGTACTATTTGGGGCCAACATAATTATGAACATAAACACAAAAGGAGGCAAAGAAATTGAGAGGTAGCCCTCAATTAGAAGACGATTCAGGGGATCCCAAGTATGCAAATACCATATTTTTATACTAGCATTGAAACTGTGTAATTCAGACTGGGACTTGAACCCAGCCAAAACCCAGATTCGGACTTGAACACACAGTCTTTTAACTGAGATCACACCTGGTCTCAGGACTTAATGAAGCTCAGGTTCTTGATGTTTCATCGCAGAAAGAATTCAGTGAGAGACAAAGTGATAAGTAAAAAGTGGATTTATTTAGAGAGAAACACACTCCACAGACAGAGCATGGGCCATCTCAGAGGCAAGACTGGCTGCAGGGTATGGGAGTTGTCAGTTTTTATAGGTGTGGGTAATTTCATAAGCTAATGAGTGGAAAGAGGATTCCACCTATTTTGGAGAAGGGGTGGGGATTTCCGGGAATTGGGCCACTGCCCACTTTTTGACCTTTATGGTCAGCCTTGGAACTGTCATGGCACCTGTGGGTGTGTCCTTTAGCTTGCTGATGTGTTAGGTCACTTTGCCTAAATATTTTCTTTGGTTTGTTTGTTTTCTGATAATATCCCAAGGGGAGAATGGGGGCAGTGTGTTAATCAATTAGGGTTTTGGTAACAGAATACCATAGACTGGATGGCTTAAACAATAAACACTGATTTCTCACAGTTCTGGAGGCTGGGAGCCTGAGATCAGGGTAGAGTTCTTGGTGAGGACCTTCTTCTTGGTTTATAGACACAGCCACCTTCTTGCTGTGTCCTCATATGAAAGAGAGAGGGAACGAGCTCTCTGGTCTCTTCTTACAAGGACACTAATCCCATAAGAGGGCCTCACCCTCATCTCCACCTAATTACCTCCTAAAGATCCCTATCTCCAAACCCCATCACAGTTAGCGGTTAGGATTTCAACTTATGAATTTGGGAGGGACACAACATTTAGTCCATAGCAAGCAGGAACAACACAAGAGAAGAGGCATGAAAAAGTCTTACAGATCTCTTAGAGATGAAGGCAATCCTGGGCCAAACATGAAGCAGATGCTTTATTGTCAACCCCCAAACTATCACAGTTACTGAGGCTACTCTGTATTCTTTACCAACAGGAGCCAGGAGTGTAAGGAAATGAGTGAGGAAGGCCTAAAGAATTCTATTGAATATAAGCTGGGAGGAGTGAAGGCTGTGACAACGTAGAGAAAATCTGGCTTCCTTAAATAGGACAACAGCTATTGGACTCCAACATCCTTAGAATTTAGTTTTGCCACATCTCCTGTTGTTTAACGGTAATATAGTTTTTTTCTGTGAAGTTCCCTTCTGATTAAATGTTGATTC
Organism: Mesoplodon bidens; assembly: GCF_964165515.1. Lineage (NCBI taxonomy): Eukaryota > Metazoa > Chordata > Mammalia > Artiodactyla > Ziphiidae > Mesoplodon > Mesoplodon bidens. The sequence goes on along the minus strand of NC_138176.1, from coordinate 213,500,231 downwards.
AAAACAATATGTGAAACACTCTTCAGGCCAAGGAAATATGGCTACAAACCAGTTTTATGTCACAGACCACTAAATTTCAGCTTCTCCCTTACTGTGATGCCTTTCCCAGAAATACTTATATTATAATGGTTTGTAAACCTTTAAAGGGAAAAATTCTGGCAAGTTAGATTTTCAGACTAAAGACAAAGGATGAGATTGAACACTGTACCTTCCTGGTGGCCCCTAAATCTCAGATGCACGCAACTGCCCATTCTAGCAAGGTCTAAGACTAATCTTGTTGGATAACATAGTCTAATTAAACACGTTGATTTTATACAAGAATCACATCCATCTTCCATAATAGTTTTATTTCATCACACGTAAAAAAGCACACAGTCATTATTTTGGTAAGTACTCCAATTTTATTTAAAAAGTAAATCCCTTGGCTTAAAGGAGGTTTTTCCCAATTGGTGTACTGTAAGAATGACAAGCCTCCCAGGTCTGCCCTAGACCTCACATTTACCAGGTCATGGACTGTATGTGCTATCCATCACCACCCCTAATTTAAAAGGTATCTAGTATAGAGGAAAAAGTAATTATCAGTTCAAGGCCTGATCCTATACTTTAAATGCTTGCATGGCTTCCAAAAATTCCACTGGGAACCACAGGCACGGAAGTGCTAGAGCATCTCAACTTTTCTGTTGAAAAGTTAAAATAGGGCATCTTATCACCATGGTTACAGAGTACTGTGGGTAGTCTTGGTCCCTTACCGACCAAAAAGATCAGCTGAGTGACCAACAGGGAATCTGAACTGCAGTTGCACTGACACACTGATCACAGCAGAGGAACTCAGGCAACCTGAGGCATTTGAAAGCTGACATATGCCTTCAAATAACAGGTCCACACAAGGAAAAACAATGTTTAATGTGTTTTCCAATACTCATAATTGTAAAAATCAATGTGAACTTGGGCTTATTTTGAAAATTAATTAGAAGATACAAGTATTCATTGCATTAATATTCATTACATGTATATAAGATCAACAAAATTAAATTGAACCTGATAGAAGCAAAATGCATGGTGTTCTGTAAAATATATGTATGCACGAATGTGTCCATGAATAGCTAGCTTGTATTGGGTATTTTCTGCATGACAGCCATTGTGTGGACTGTTGTGGGTGATACAAATAAAAGAGACAACATCCCCACCTTCAAATAGCCCATAAGCTAATCAGAGATTTATAAATGGAAAAATTATTAGCCAGCAATAATAAGTGCTATGTAAATGTCATCTATGAATTGTTATGGGACCCAAGAGGAAAGAATAATTGTTGGGGGAATTCCAAGGAAGCATCCGGGTGGAAAGGGCATTTGGGCTGGTTCTTGACAATAAACAGGAAGATAGAGCCTGTGCAGAGGCCCATCTGGGAAAGAGCACCACCACCTATAGGCAGTGAGGCTAAGAAGGCCTTTGTAGCTGGAGCTCCCGGAGCACAAGCTCCAGGGGCAGAAGCTAGGGCAGGGGGGGTTATTTGGAGCCAGAATAAGCAAAGGCTTTCATCCTGGATTTAATACTGTAGGCAATAGGGAGCCAGTGGGACTTTAATCAGAAAGCAAGATGATCAGAAGGTCTCCTCAACTGTCATATGGAGAATGAACTAGAATAGTTAGAGGCCTATAGCAAATGTATAATGAGCACACTATCCTGATGCACCAGCCTTCTTGTTGATCAAAGAACTCTTCTTTTATGCGTTACATATTCATAAGAAAAAATTCTGAAAATACACAGATAAACTTCATAGTAGAATATATCCATATCCCCAAGGATTTTGTGGATAGAAAAAGCATCTCATGTAACTTTGTATAGTTTCTTATAAGAGAATGGTTTTAATTAATCTCTTTTTCAGAATTCTGAGACTCAAAGATTTGTTTGTTTGACTCTCATGCATTTTGCATTTCAGAACCTTGAAAATATGCCCCTGCATAGAGCTCAAGGAGGCTGGAGATTACTTTAAAGGAAAACAAAAAACTCAGTACTCCCTTGGAAATAAATTAGCTCTGATATCTATAATGTATTCTTAGGAAGAGAAATGCAAAAAAGAGAAATAACACTACAGAATAAAAAGAGGAGAAATAAAGAAAAACAACAAAAGGGAATCCAAGGAGAGTTTGAAATCGTGTTTTGAAGCAACCCCTGGGTAACAGTAAATATTTCCTACCTTCCTCCTGCACCACCCCTGACAAATCATGAAACTTAGACGTGAAAGCTAGACCATACTGAATCACAGCTACATTCACCACAAATCATCACCAGACACAACTCCAGCAGCTTCTGTCAGCCGTGGGAGCCTGAGGCAAAAAGAATCCTCAAGAGTTATAGGAATAGGGCTTCACTCATAACCCCATAATAACTTCCTGCTGATTCCACAAGAGAAGATTACTGAATTTAATTTGGGGAAAATAGGCGCAATTATGACAGTATATCCAGGTAATATACTAATCAACCAATACATTATCTGTCGTAGTGATATAACACCCAATTTTCCCCATTTTACAGATGAGATGACAGTCCTAGAGAAACTGAGTAATGTTTCTAAAGTCACACAGCTGGTAAGTGGCCCAGATAGGACTGAACCTGTGACTTCTTGATTCCAAAACTTGTGCTGTCAATCAAGGAGAGTGACCAAGATAAGGAGGAATGGCAGGTGCCAGCTGGGTGAGACAGGCAGTCAATTCCATAGTTTTGGGAAGAGAGAGCTCCCCTGTCCAGGCTGAAGGGTCACGGAAGTCTTCCCAGCAAGGGTGGCACTTGATCTGCGTCTTGTGTACTGGACAAGTCAAAAGATGAAGAAAGCCCATTCCAGGTTTGAGTTTAATAGCAAACGTGAAGAGATTAAGTCTGTAAGTGATGAAGATGTAAATTTGTACATAATGATCCACTCAGTATCTGTCTTATACACCTACTATGTGTAAGGTAGCATGCTGGAGATACAGTGGTGAACAAAAAGGTAACGAGAGGGAAATATTCTTTGAAAATTGTTTTAAGCATCCCTGCCTTACAAGGTTACCAGGTTAACCAGTGTAACGAGAGCAAGAAGTTGATAGAGAAAAAATGTAAGCCAAGGCTGTCAACATAATTTGGAGTGGAAGTTGTGGACTAATAAATTTGTAATTGTGATGATTATTTTTATGTCATACCTCAATATAAAATGATTTTGAAGTGGCTTACAAAGATACCATGGGGAACAGAATAAAATGCAAAAATCTGAGGAAATTGGAGGAAAGAAAAATAAATATAAAAAATAAGATGAAGCTGGGGTGAGGTCAATCAAAAAGTCAAATACCTGCTGGAAAGGGCTGTACATTTGGCTCTATACGTCCTCACCCCATCAAAAAAAAAAAAATCATCAGTTATACGGTCCCATAAGACAAAATAAACCATTCAATTAAAAAAATAAAAACTAACTTCTGGTAGTAGGAGTAACAGTAACGCTGGCTAGCATTTATTGGTTATCATGTACTACTATAATATGGGGCTTGATTAATTTATAAATTTTTTTTGTTTGGTGGTCACAATAAGCCCATGAGGTGAGGACTATTATAGTCTCCATTTTACGGAGAAGAAAACTGGGTCTTAAAGAAGTTAAGTGGATTTCCTAAAAGCACCTCACCAGTAAGGGCTGGCAACCTCCAATCAAGTAAACTCCTTGCCTTCCTCAAGCCCAGGAAGTTAACCACTAGATTATATCTGAAATAAATTTTCCCGTAAGTCCGCAAGAAAATAGACCAAGCATTGAAGAACAGTGCATTTCAAACTTAGTGCATATAGACCACCTGGGGTTCTTAAAATGCAGATTCTGATTCAGTAGATCCCCTCAGCTCCCAGGAGATATTCATGCTGCTGGCCCAGACCACACTGACTGGCATAGCTGTAGGGCACAATTTCCCAACAATTTCGAGAGGTTCTATCTTACACAATCCCTTTAAGGAAGGGGATGGCCTAAAACAAAGCATTTCAGTAAAAGCATCTCTTTCTAAAAACAAAACTCTACAAAGAATGTAGCAGTGGAGTGGTTTATCCTAACACAGGAATTTAAAGTATCTAGAGAAAAAAATAGGTATTCTACTAATAATATACATACCTTATGTTCATACTAGTTTTCTTTAACAGCAACAAAATTGTAACTAATCACTTCAGCTAGAGACAGGTACTGATGACAAGATCTCAATGAGGTTGTGGTAAGTGCTAATTACACACATGGCTCTAATTGACTGCAAGAAAGTTAAAAAGGCCAAAGCAGAGGGAGAATCAGGGGGAAAGGGAAACGGCCTCCTATTATTATGCCTAGAAGACAGATTTTTCTAAAATAACTGCTACATAACAACATCCAAAAAAAAGAACTTCTCTTTCAATTAACAAAGGATGGGAAAGAGCTTCTGAGACTGTTGCTTCAGAGCCCACAATTTTTTAACAAAAGTGCCTATGTTCAATCACTCCTTTGCTTTTAACTTAGAATCTGTTGCCAAGGAAACGTCAATACCTAAGTACATTCAAGGTAAATCTTTCTTCCTCCTGTTTTTGAAGTGAACCGTTTAGCAACGTAGCAAGGAGTTACAGAGCTTAGTTAATCCAACCGTTAATTGGGTTTAATCCCGATCACTGTGTCCGTGTTTAATCAGGTGGACCTCCTTAGGTCTCAGTTTCTTTACCCATAAAGCAACTGTAATTATATTGATGTATTTTCTCCAATTTAATTCTGGGGCATGGACCCTTTATTTGATGCATAGTTTGTCATTTCATTATGTACGGTCAGGAATCTATAGCTTCAAAGTCTTCCGTGTGATTACACAGGGAAAGAAGGGGACTAAGAGCTCCCAATTTCTCCCTCAGCAATGCAAAGCCAATACTTGGCTTGCCAAAAGGAATTGAAGCAATATGAGAGCAGAATGAAATTTTTTTTAAATCTCATCCCTAAAAATACAGTTGCCCCTCCAGTATCCACTGGGGATTGGTACAAGGACTCCCACCCCAGCAGATACCACAATCCATGGAGGCTCATCTAAAATGGCCCAGTCGGCCCTCCTTATCAAAGCTGCGGATGCAGAGTGCTGACTATTATATTCAGGTTTCTCAGTTTCACGGTGCTTCAGGACTCACAGACAAGGAAAGCCACAAACTGAGGTGTGTTTGTCAAGGTCCTTTTGGGCCATCGGGTAGACAATCACAAAGAGGGCCAGATTCAAGAAATGTGCCCCAGAAGCTTGTACAATTTGAAGCCTCCCTTTAGAAAAAGAATTACAAACTTGTGAATACAAAAATGAGTACAAATGTATCAGGGAATAAAAAAAGAAATCACAATGAATAACAAACTAAAAACTGACATGTACTATAAACATCCAGAAAAAAATAACATAATGGTATTAACTTCCTGACATCCTTCTATTAGCCTTTTTCCCCTATTTTTTAGACTTCATGCTTTGGGAGCACCTTTTCATATGACAATTACTTCATAATTTCTATAGAGAGAATAGAAGGACTTCAGTATCTCTGTAAGCAGGGTTTTCACATTTTATTTTATTGATAATTTAGAAAAACTTTCAGCTTCACAACTCATTATTGGTAACTTCCTATGAATTTTTAGGGTTATGGTCAATAGTGGGAAGGCTTTTACCAAGTTTCTATAATGTGAGCTCTAGGGTTCAGAAGAATTTTCTATCAGTTGCATCTAGTTTAGTACATATCAAACCATGTCCTCCTCCGCCACTCACATATTTCTAAGGCCAGATACTGTACACACATTCAACAGTTTGACCACACCTCTGGTCTTGCACCCGCACAAATCACAGTGGACAGCTGGAGGTTTTCTAGAAGCCATTCCAACACCAAGACGTCTAGCAGTAATTCAACTATACGTGGAAGTGTGAGCCACATATATCCCAAAAAACACAAACTAAACATATTCCCAACTCAACTTTCCCACAACTGAAACCCAGAAATGCCTATGTCCCTCCAATGCCGGTTTATGCAAAGGCAAACGTGATAGAGAGGAAGTCAAAATGAGAAGAGAAAGTGACCCCAGCCAACAGTGGTTAAAATACCTTTTCTGGGGCTTCCCTGGTGGCGCAGTGGTTGAGGGTCCGCCTGCCGATGCGGGGGACACGGGTTCGTGCCCCGGTCCGGGAAGATCCCACATGCCGCGGAGCGGCTGGGCCCGTGAGCCATGGCCGCTGAGCCTGCGCGCCCGGAGCCTGTGCTCCGCAACGGGAGGGGCCGCAACAGTGAGAGGCCCGCCTACCGCAAAAAAAAAAAAAAAAACCTTTTCGGAGTACATTTGTGAGGAGTTCCTGCTAGTGAGGCCCTGAGGCTTAGCTTCATTTGCTTCATTGTGAGAACACCTCTGACAGAAAATGACTACTCTCTCACTGTCTCATACCAGACAACTTTTATACCCATCTTTCATTCGACTGATTGCTTCATGCAAAGCATTGTGCTCTGTGGTTTTTAAACATTAGCTCATTTAATCCTCACAATGACACTACGGAGTAGTTATTACTGCACAGCTGAGGAAACATTGACTTTGAAAGGTAAAGCTACATGTTCAAGATTGCAAAACTAGTGCAATTGTTTCCAAAGTCGGCACACACACAAGTTTGGTCTCCCGCTTCCTTGAGAGAATAGAATGAACTTAGAGTGGAAAAAGAACAAGAGAAGAGCTTACTATGCATACTTCGGCACAAAAATAACATGCATAGATATCAACGTCTTTTTAAGAATTTAAAATGCATTAATAGGGACTTCCCTGGTGGTCCAGTGGGTAAGACTTCACGTTCCCAATACAGGGTGCCCAGGTTCGATCTCTGGTCGGGGACCTAGATCCCGTATGCATGCCACAACTAAGAGTCCGCATGCCGCAACTAAGACCCAGCACAGCCAAAATAAATAAGCAGACTTCCCCAATTCTCTCACCACATAAATATTTTTTAAAAATAAAAAAAATAATAAAATAAAATGCATCAATACCTCTTAGCAGTAAGTTGGATCCTAGCCTAAAAATTTATTCAGATATTAGTACTGCCTTTGCATTACTTGGATGAGCCTTCACCAACTGTTTAACTCCGTTTTTAAGATATGCCAAATAACATTTTCTAATAAAATTAAAAATATATTGTTTCCATTTTTAAATCAAGATTCAATGGACCTTGAGGGAGGGGATATGGGGGTATATGTATATGTGTAGCTGACTCACTTTGTTGTACAGCAGAAACTAACACTCCATTGTAAAGCAACTATACTCCAATAAAGATGTTTAAAAAAAAAGATTCAATGGACCTTACTAAATAACATATATGGGGCCTGATTTGATATTTCTTACTAGAATAGTATGTATAGATTGTACCTTAGAAGAGTCTGTGTAATAAAGCATGAGTATATTGAAATTATTCCATTTGAATCCAAGGAACTACTAATATAATTTTCTTTGGTTTCCTGGATAAGTTTATATCCATTATTACCAGAAAAATTTGCAGGGTGACAACCTACCACCAAAACCCTAGCTCTGTTCAGAGCATTGAAAGTCACCAATTTACTGTTTAGGTTTGTGCTATTTGTCTATCCTAAATCCCTCTGAGAATGTGGCCACATGAGGAAGTTCACCTCCAGGAAATCACAGACAGGCTCTTTTTTTTTTTTTTTTTTTTTGAGGTACGCAGGCCTCTCACTGTTGTGGTCTCTCCCGTTGCGGAGCACAGGCTCCGGACGCGCAGGCTCAGCGGCCATGGCTCACGGGCCCAGCCGCTCCGCGGCATGTGGGATCTTCCCGGACCGGGGCATGAACCCGTGTCCCCTGCATCGGCAGGCAGACTCTCAACTACTGCACCACCAGGGAAGTCCTAGACAGGCTCTTTTGGGGATCTTAAATGCACTACATGCTGCATTATGTACCCAACCCCCTTTCACAAACACTTCCAAACAGATGTGCTCCCCATTATTACTCATCAGAGAAATGCAAAGTAAAACTACAATAAGATACCACTCTAACAATGACTAGAAGAGCTTAAATTTTAAACCTGACAAAACCAAGTGTTGGCAAGGAGGTGCAGAAATTGGAACTCTCAAAAATTGATGGTGCGAATGTAAAATGGCACAACTTTACAAAAGTATTTGGCAGAACTCACTAAAGCTAAATGTATGTATTCTCTATAACCCAGCAATTCCATTCCTGGCTATATATCCAAAAGAAATGAGTGTTTAGATCCATAAAAGACACGTACAAGAATGTTCATAGGCACTTTTTTCATAATAGTCAGAAACTGAAAAGAACCTAAATGCCCATCGAAAGTAGAAAGGGTATATTGTGGTTTAATTACACAATAGAATACTATAGAGAAATGAGAATGAACTAACTGCAGGCAAAACAGGGTAAATCTCACAAACAAGCATGATGAAAGAATGCAGACATAACACACTGTGAAGTATAATATTTACAACTAAGTTTCCAAACAAATATGACAGCATTCACAAGTAGGCAAAACTAATCTGTAGTGGTAGCTAACAGGATAGTAGTTACCTAGGGGTATTGACTAGGAAGGAATATTGGTAAACTACATCTTCATCTGAGTGGTAGCTATGCAGGTGATATACATGTAAAATTCATTGATTGTAGACTTAAGATTTGTGTACCATAAATATATACTTTAAAATATTTTTTATATTGACATCAAGGCAGACTGAAACAGCATGAAAAACACTGACCAGCTTAAACTGGTTTTGCCTCCTTAAATAGGCTGATAGGTTAATCAGACTCAATTATTTTACACAGACAGCACGATGCACGTGCAAGACAGGTACCCACGTCTCCAGGATGATCCTGGAACCAAGAATCTTCAGTCTACAGAACTTAAAGAAATGTGGTCACTCTTTACAAAGTGAGAAGGCCTTCAGTAAGGAAAATCTGGCTGCCTGCAGCATGAGTAGCTTATATGGACTGAGTCAAGACTAGCCAATCAGCTTCCAAGTTTGAAATTCCCCTAACACCTTACATTGCAACCCAACCCTGGATCAGGGAGACAGATTTGAGAGTTTTGCCTCCTGTCTCCTTGCCGGTCAATCTCACAAAAGCTCTTTCTTTTCTCAAAAGCTGGTGACATAGTATTGGCTTCTATGCTCATTGGGCAACAAGCTCTTGCACTGTAACAAGACCTGCCTTGAAAAGAACCAGGATCAAGATATCAAAACAACGAAACAGGGACCTGGGAACATCTAGAAAGCAGCAAAGAGCCTCAACCGCTGTGATTTGGAAGGAGCATAGAGGAAGAAGGAAGTCAGCAAACTCTGGGGTATCTCTGAGTAAACAAACAGGTCGAGGTTCTCTCTCTTTCTCTTCCTCTCTCCCTCTTTATCTCTTGCATTTCCCACTTGACTCTTTCTCCAACTACAGTAAGGAGATGTAGAGGCATTGCTTTGGCTTCCGGGGGTTCCTGATCCTTCTCACTCTCTGGTTTTGCGTGAAGGGTTCAGCTTCAACCCTAATGGATTTGCAGGTCATGCCCTATTTAACACTCTAGAATAAAAGTCAAAATTAAAGGGGTTTTAGGGCTTCCCTGGTGGTGCCGTGGTTGAGAGTCCGCCTGCTGATGCAGGGGACACGGGTTCGTGCCCCGGTCTGGGAAGATCCCACATGCTGTGGAGTGGCTGGGCCCGTGAGCCATGGCCGCTGAGCCTGTGCTCCGCAGCGGGAGAGGCCACAACCATGAGAGGCCCGCGTACCGAAAAAAAAAAAAAAAATTAAAGGGGTTTTATAGTGAGTCCTTATATAGCCTTTCTAATTGTTACACCTTTTCAATTTGTTCATTACTTTATTTCAGCAGCAATGGACTATAAGAAGACATTACCTGCACCCTAATGCAAACAAAATCAGTATCAGTTGGAGATGCTTATAGGAGTCACCTGAAAGAATGTTTTAATAATAACTAAATTTTAATAATAAACAAATAAATTTAACACCATTTAGCGATTATTTCTACGGTATATCTTCACAGTGGCCAGTTTCAGTTGTCACTATAAGAAGGCTTTGAAATACTACTTTAAAAGTAGAGTGGGTATCATTGTGAAGGTAAAAAATGCACATTTACATGATGGTTGAAATTATGGTCCTAGTATTATCCAAATAGGTATTCATGCCTCAGGATAAAATTTTCAGAGTTATATCTCAAACAACATAGATTGAAATGAAGACTATGTCCTCTGGGAAAATGTAAGGAAAACTTGAAGTGGTTCTAGGGATGACAGAAATACTTACCAAAGGTTCAAGTGAAGAATTTAGTTTATGGATTTTGGATTTTCTACATTGAGCAGTTTTAAAGTGCTTCATAAAATAATGAATCAGGAAAAAAAAAAAAACTTTGACCATTTTTACCTACATCCTTTAAAAGCTTATGTGTTCAAGTTTAGACAAAGAGATTTGAATCTCAGGCAGTCATCTTCAAGTGCATCTAGTGTAAACTTGACACTTGAACTTAAAAGCGAAACAAGTATCTTATACACAGCTTAGTCATTTTATTGAATTCTAGTTTCACACTTTTGTCATCCTCACATCATGTTTCTGAATTTATAGTCCCAGGAGAAATTGTGCTTTAAGCTAAATGCAATAAATACAGGTAACTATATTTAAGATTAAAAATACCACTTTAAAAGAATAAGAATATGTGGCTTGTGCTCAAATAATAATACAGTTAGAAAATGTGGCTGAGTTATTGGGTAAGGTAAGTTCTCACTGTGTACTACTAATAAACCCATGTACTTGCTCTCAGAGCATCTTTGAATTTCTTGGGAAGGAGATAATTCGGGGGAGAAATGTTAGTCAAACTAGTTAAGAAGTTTAAACCTATTTTACCACTCATTCTATGACTGCACATATTACTTCTCTACATCTGTTTCCACATCTGTAAAATGGGAATCATAATACTACCCACCTCATAAGGCTTTTATCACAAGTGAATGCTAACATACTTGTAAAGCAGTTAGGAAAATACCGTACACATGGCAGGAGCTCAATAACTGTGAACTCTTATACTTTAACTTTTTCCCTCCCATTGACAATATTCACAGCCTTTTTATTTTTCCCCATAAAGGACTTTTTGTAATATAAAAAGTGGACACGATAAAATACCATAAAAACCTAATAGAGCAGAAAATTGAAATGTAGAGAGATGAAAACAAGTTTATTTTAAGCAGAATACCACATGTCATAGATTAGGATGATGATGAGTTTAGCTCTGTCACAGTGGATCTGTAGGTGCCAACTCAAACATCCAAGAAGCCAAATCGCTAGTGTGACAGGTTGCTTCCTTCTTTCCCTCCCACCACTGCATACAATGCTCACTGACCTGAAACTTAGCTGAGGTGAGCAGTCAGGCAATCCAAAGAAATTACTCGTCCATCCAGAAGAGATCAAACTCACATCCCGGGAAAACATATAAGCAACACTTTGCTTTAAAGGACTTGGAACAGCAAATTGAAGCTGCAGCAGCATACAAAACTGTAACAAAAAGCCAACTCTACTGACAAAGCATTGCAAGGCTACAGTGAACGAGAGAGATTCACATTCCCTGTTCCAGAAAGAACATGCAGGACATGCATTAATGTTTATAAAAACTTCCCATTCGTTTAGTTGGCAGGGGCTTGGTTTTAGTCCAAATAACATTCTCCAGAAGTTCCTGGGCTTCTTGTATCCCCTGTCTCACAGCAACATGAAGGAGCATCTCTATATCCCTAGGAGAGGCAGTTACTTAGCATAAAGAAAGAGTAAACCGAAAGAACCTGCATGTCCAAGTATTTAGGCTAAGGGCCAGGTTAACACCTGTTTAGACTCATTCTAAGAAACCGAGGGAAACACATGCCGTTTCTTCTGGGTTTCATCATGAGTGTCTTCATAATAAAGTCAAAGCTACCCAAAGAAGCAGTCTTATGACATCAGAATCCAGCTGGATACTTTCGCCCTATTTAGAAAAGTGTTTCTAGCCAAGACTCTTAGGTAATGTCTGAGACACCCCTCTCTTGCAAGCAAATTCTATAGTTTGGTCTGGGAGTGGTAGCTGGAGTGAGGCTCCATTCAACCTGCTCATAAGTCAGTTGTAAAACTGCCAGGAAGCCGTTGTAAAAGAGAACATACTGACTGCACCATTTTGACTTGGCTGCTCCCAACTGGTCATTTCAAAAATTCGTTACCAAGTAACGCGTGCAACAAGTATCCCTGAGCATTATACCAATTCCCGAGACTCACCCCATCCTTCAGCCTCTCACTGAGACTCCCCCTTTCTGAACCTTGTCTACTCCTCAGCCTGAGGTGGATTAAGGGCCAGAGTTGGGGGGAGAGGTTATACACATGACTTGATAATGGAATATATGTCAGTTACATGACTTAAAACAAGCTGAAAGTTCAATGGTTTATTTGGGGGGCCCTATCAAAATGCGTCTGACTCCAAATCGCTGCATAAAAATGTCACAGACTATGAACTATTCAAAAACATTAAGAAAAACTTCTCCAGAGAAAAGACTAGTATTTCTCTTGATGACTACAAGTAATCAAAAGAGGATTAGTCTAATAAACACAAGGAGAATTTGTGCCCCAAAAGAGCTTTCCATCTTATATTCATATATGTTCCATTCTGTTTATAAGAAAATGCTATAAGGCTGTAAAGATGGTGCTCCAAGGAGCCTTAGAAATTCACAGGAGACACTTAGGATCATGAAATAACCTGGTCTTTCATCTTGGACTCGTGGGCTACCTTAAGAACTGATTCCGTGGGCTCTATGCACGTGTATGAATCTTAGATTCCTTTACTTTGTGACTTTTATCATAACTCATAGCCATGTAAGTATAATAGATAAAAAGGCAAGAGTGGGAAGTGAACTATATATAAAATGCTTTTGTCTGTCAATTGCAGGTAATATATGGGGGCAGGTTTAGAAGGAATGACATCTCAGCTGGAAGAGAAAAGATAACTAATTTCATTACCCTACTGCCATGGACCCAGTCATGTTTTTCACTTTTCCTACTGCAAGGTTAAAGGAAGCCTGAGGATGGTCCTGCTGGAAGGCTCGTCTGAAAAAGAAAGGAAAAGAAATTTGCCATTTTACTATGGCAAAATTTACTATGCCAAAATTTGCCATTTTACTATGGCAAAATTCTACTTTAGGGGGTTTCTACTTTTAAATAAATTGAGACTACATGAACCCAAAGCCAGTTCTCTATACTAAGAGAGTTTGGACCTAACTTGTCCTGATTTTCTCCCACCATCTCCATGTAGAATGGAGTTTCTAACATCTCAGAGCCTCTTTATTTCCATTCTCTAACCTTTAGAGTGTCAGGTGGAGTGTTCAAGTGTATGTTTCCCAAGTTATTCTTACTTTCTCAAACTATAAATATAATATGAAATATTTTTCTTTGAGAACTCATCAGGCTAATGTTATACAATCAGAATTATGAAAGCTGCCTGTGGAAAAATTTGCACACTGGATATGAACAAGTTGAATGAAATTTAGGCCAAAAATGGAATAAACAATAGGTAAGATGTGTTTCTACTTTTAAATTTCAAATGAATGTGTCTCGTATGATCAAGAGCTCAAATTTTTGATCAACAGGTAATGCTAATACAGAGCACTGTTAATAAAATTATTGATGTTCTGAATCTTGACCTAGAATGGTACATATTCTCCAATTTAGCTCTTTTAAAGCTAATCTGTTGTTTGCTTACATCGTGTAGACTGTTTTTAAAGGTATCAAACACATCACCTCCATCACTACTCTTACTTCACCACCAAGCTGAAAAAGAAGAGACGGTACCAAGACTTTAAGAGAGTTTACCTTGTTTTATTCTAGGGAAAAAGCACCCAAATCATAAGGTTTTGTATTTCCATCCTTCCTGAAATGACAGCTCTAGGGTTTTGTTTTTGGTAGGTGTTGTCTTTCTTACCTAAACCAATGCATTGCCATCTCTTCATCCTTCACCACACCAGCTCCTGGGTAAAACCAAAAGGTAGCATAGAAAAAAAGGGACTCAGTTAACTGCTTGATGCTAAAATCTTCTATGTACCTAGAGATACATAAATCTAACCAGCAAACCCCTCTCCAACCCTGTCCCCCAGTAGAATAAGCATCAGAGGAACAAAGACGTTACCTTTCAGGTATCTCTGGCCAACAATATGCTGAGCACTGGGGTACCCAAAGTGAGCGTAAAGATGTGCCACATGGGAATGGAAGCTCTGGGAATACAGCCAGATGTAAAGCAGAGAGATCATGCTTCCCATTATGACCAGGAGCTGGAAAAAGAAAAAGGAACAAGAAAAGAAGTGTGGGGATATACTTCAGATATGGTTTGTATGTGGGATGAATGAGTATATTCTATGAGAAAGGCATTTCAGAATGAGATGTAATTTACTGTCACTAGTCTTTTGTTTTTAGTCATTCTGAAATGTACTTTTTTGGGTGATGTAATATAACTAGATTGGGTAATTAACTAGGATTAGATGCTGACCAATGGGATCTTGTTGTTTATAAAAGGGAAAAAATGGAGGCAAAAACAAAAGAGGAAGTAGAAAAGAGAATTAGTATGTGTGCTATTTGGGCAGAAATATCGTGGAGGTGGCTAAGATGGCGGGGAGGTTCCTGCCTGGCTCTGCCACAGTCTGGAGAACCCACAGCCCTGGTCTGTTCTTCTGACACTTTCGGCTGCTTCTACAGGAGTAAAAGACCTACGGATGGCACTTTCAGCTCCTCCAGAAGATGAAGGAAGATGAGAACTCACAGTTTGCTAGGGCTGCCATAGCAAAATATGACAAACTGGATGGCTTACACAACAGAAATTAATTTTCTCACAACCTACAGCTAGATTTTCCAGATCAAGGTGTCAGCAGGGTTGGTTTTTTCTAGGCCTTTCTCCTTGACTTATAAATAACTGTCTTCTCCCTGTAACTTCACATCATCTTTCCTTTGTACATCTCTGTGTCCAAATTTCCTCTTCTTATAAGGACACGAGTTATATTGGATTTGGGCCCACCTTAGTGACCTTATTTTAACTTAATTAGCTCCAAATAGTCACATTCTGAGGTGCTGGGGGTTAAGACATTAACATATGAATTTGATGGGGGGCAAAATCTAGCCCATACCAGTACCCTAGGCTGACAGTCAGAGGATACTTCCTAAAAGAGCTGATGGGTTAGCAGGAGCTTTGACGTCAATCTTTCTTTTTTTTTTTTCCACCGCGCTTCTTGCGGGATCTCAGTAGTTCCCCAACCAGGGATTGAACCCAGGCCACAGCAGTGAAAGCCTGGAATCCTAACAACTAGGCCACCAGGGAACTCCCAACCTCCATCTTCTCTAGCAGCTTGAACATGCTGCTCAGTTCTCTTCAAGAAGCCCTTCTAAGTGAGGTCCTTTCCCATCAGAAGCTTGTACTTCAGCAATGCGTTGATGCCCAAACAAGTTTATGTTGTCCAACAACCAAATCAGAATGGCCATTACTGTTTCCAGAAATATGGCAAACACCTTTTGAGATGTCAGTTCATGCAGGTGTCAGTGGCAGAGAGGGAACTCAGTCATGTGTGGCAGCCTTGAAATGCAACAAGATCACAAAGTGCTCCACGAGCATGGACAGCTCAGGGGTCCCAGACCCATCTCTTGGCCACACTCAGCTGGCTTCTAAGGAGGAGCTCAGACTCTAAAAAAATACAGTGGGACTCACATCTTCCCCTTCAAGTGTGATTCTACTTCTAGGAGAAGATAAAAATGCAGCTTCAAACTTAAAAACCCTATTCTCAAGTGCTGCCATGAAAGGTAAAGATCTATTACTTACTCCAAGGCCAAGAACTGCACTTAAAAGTAGACTTTGAGGGCTTCCCTGGTGGTGCAGTGGTTGAGAGTCCGCCTGCCGATGCAGGGGACACGGGTTCGTGCCCCGGTCCGGGAAGATCCCACATGCCGCGGAGCGGCTGGACCCCTGAGCCATGGGTGCTGAGCCTGTGTGTCTGGAGCCTGTGCTCTGCAACAGGAGAGGCCACAACAGTGAGAGGCCCGCATACAGCAAAAAAAAAAAAAAAAAAAAGTAGACTTTGAGGGCTTCCCTGGTGGCACAGTGGTTAAGAATCTGCCTGCCAACACAGGGGTACACGGGTTCAAGCCCTTGTCTGGGAAGATCCCACATGCTACAGAGCAACTAAGCCGGTGTGCCACAACTACTGAGCCTGTGCACCACAACTACTGAAGACCTCACGCCTAGAGTCTGTGTTTTTCAACAAGAGAAGCCACCGCAATGAGAAGCCCACGCACTGCAACGAATAGTAGCCCCTGCTTGCTGCAAGTAAAGAAAGCCCATGCACAGCAGCGAAGACCCAATGCAGCCAAAAATAAATAAATAAAATAAATTGGTAAAAAACAAAATAGACTTTGAAATTCAAGTGGTTTAGACAAACAAATTAGTTGGGGATTGAAAACTTGGAGAACAAGAGAAGGGGTTTTGCAGACTTTCATTCAGAATCATTATAAGCACAAAACAAAGATCATTAAATATTTTTAATGGTCATATTGAAGATGCAAGAGAGAAGAAAATAATTATCTTAGCATAATCCAATATAGACAAAATTGTAAGTTATAACTATACTTATAAACATACTTATAAGTCATACATTACTCTAAAAATTTCCATAATCTGATTTCAGCTTTGACAACATATCCCTTCCCTCATTAGGGAGTTGTTGGTTATTCATAACAATGTATGGCAAAGTTTGTTTCAATCTTTGCGCAAGTGTGTGTGAGTGTGTATGTGTGTGTGATGGTACTGGTGTTCTTTGTTACTGAAGATTTGGGGGGAGTTGGCGTGTATGTTGGGAGATATTTTAATTATTTATCCTCTTTGTAGGGCATTCAAAATCATCTCTATTGATTCTGCTTTGTGAACAGATGATCTTTCACATATTTCTATATGTTACAAGGTTTCACAGAAGATAAATGTCTGTATTGAAACTCCTCCAGTCCTTTTTGAAATTATTTCATTTATTCAGTATTTATTTGAATGTGTCTGACGCTGCTCTAATCACTGTGGATAAAATAGTGAATAAAACAAGCAAAATTCACTGGCCTATTGTAGCTTAAATTATAGTTGGGGTGGAAAATGAGGGAACAGATAATAAACTATATAAGTAAAACATGATGTGTTGGAAGGTAATAAGTGCGATAGAGAAAGAACAGAAGGAAGATAGGAAATGATGAGGCAAGGGGTACAAATTTCAAAAGGGTGGATGAAAATGGCGGGCAAAGAAAAGTAGAAAAGGAATGTGTGGTTGTGGTTCTGTTTAATGAAGTGAAGCCCAGTGACCGTCACAGGATGCCTGGGAAGATCTGAGAGAGCTGTATCAGCAAAAACACTCCCAGGGACAGAGATGGTACAAAATGAAAAGAAGTCATTGGACCCCCAATTTTCTACTTTCAGGAGCAGGCTAAGAAAACTACTCACCTGCAAATACATGCTACCTGTCATGAAGAAAGGAAGGATGAATCAGAGAGTGAAACCAAGAGCTAAGAGGGTGGAGCCAAAAGCCTCAGAGGGTGGAGCCAGAAGCCTCAGAGGGTGGAGCCAGAAGCCTCAGAGGATGGTTCCAAGCAGACCTTGGAACCCAATCAAGGAACTTCCCATTTTGCCTGGCTGCACCTCAGAACTACTATGGACTGAGGACTCCTTTGTGACTCCCATTTTCCCCCTTTTTGAACTGAAATGTCCACGGCAATTTTCCCGGGCTGGTCCCATCATTGCATGTCAGGTGTATGGAGTCAGCTGACTTGTCTCTGTAGTCTCACGGCGCACAGGTAGAGAGGAACTATATTTAGGGAGTTGTACTTGACAAGCAGTATGTAGAGAGCCTCATTCACACCTAGGATTTCCAGAGCCACTGGAAGATGGGAGAGAAACATGGAATGGATTCTCCTTCAGAGCCTCCAGAAATAACCAAACCTGCCGATAACTTGATCTCAGACTTCTGGCCTCCAGAGCTGTTGACAGAATAAGTTTCTGTTGTTTTCAGTCACTCTGTTTGTGGTACTTTATTACGTAGGAAATAAATACTCCCTCCAAAGCAAAGGTTAGGCAGGCTTACTGTCTGTTATAAAAGATCTGAATTCCCCCAAATCCTCGGCTGTAACTCAACCTGCTGCATGTGCCGGTGTCACCTGGCTCTCCTGACCTCACCCTCTGGGAATTGGGACTCCATAAACTGGTGCAAATACTGATACGCTGGCTACTGCTGTTTCTGTAATAAATGGTCCTTTATCTCTGACCCAGCAGTCTCGGGACTCTTGCCAGCATCCATGAAACTGTGGCAGGCTGATTTGTTAGCTTGTATGCAGGTAAAATCTCAGACTCTATAGTTCTCAACAAGGCTGATGGAACTTACCAATGAATTGGACATGAAGAGTGAGATAAATAGAAGAATCAAGGATAACCTCAAGGCTCATGACCTGAGCCAAAGGGTGAATAGTAGTTCTATTTCCTGAGATGGGACAGACTGTGAAGGAAAGACGCACTTCATTCATTGTGTTCTGTGTCCTGATTACAGCCTGAACTTACTGACACCTCCATATAGTTAAATCAGCACCAGTTAAATTAGTTCACTTACCTGTTCTAACACTCAGCTTACATTTCTTTATTTTGTCTTCCAAACATCATGTTTGGACATTTGTTTGTTAAAATTCAAAAACAATTTATCTACATTATACTGATTAATAGCTATATCAAAGCTATTAATTCCATTTAAAAAACAAGGTTTGTCAACTGTAATTTTGTTCGGGGGCATTGCTGGCTCATCATGATCGCTAATTCCTTGTCCTAAGCATTTACAACTCATGTCTTAATACCCCTCTTTCTGATTACTCTGATCACTAAATATCACAATCAATAAATCAGAAATTCACTTAAAGCTGCTGTGGGCAAGTGGCTTTGGCTTTTTTACCTTCTTCAGGGTTGTTAGCTGCCAATGAGTTGTGCTGGTTTGAGATCCAGTAGGGATAGATCATGTTACATTCAAAAACTGGGCTATTAAGACTCCAGCTGTAGGAATTCTGTGAATTCTCAAATACCTTGTTGGGATCTCCCTTTCCCCTTCTCATTTTTCCTTCATCTTCCCACCTTTTCTTCCCTGCCCTCCCATCCTTTCCCACCATGGAGAAGTCAGTGAGTCCAGAGTCCAAGCAGGTCCAGGGGTAAGAGGGTAGATACAGAGGAGTCTACTGAGTGGCTGGAAGATTGATTACAATGAGAAAACACTGTAGCATTGAGCATATAGGGAAATATATTAAAGATAATGAAAACTACATTTCTTACTATCCAAGAAGGAATTTACAACATATAAACAGCCTGCTGGAAAGAATTCCAAGGCATAGGATTAAACTGAAAATTTCAACTTGAATTCAAGTTTAAACACACACACACACACACAGAGTTAGTTATAATTGTATGCATGTGTATACACACATGTGTATGCATATATACACATAAACTTCTAGCTCTCTTCACTGAAAAGGCCTGGATGCAATGACACCTCAGTAGCAACGATCACACTGAGCACCCAAATTTTTATTTCTAAATATTATCGTCCAAAAGAAACCAGAGGTCCTTTAAGAAATGGCTAATTCCTGGGCTGAAATATGGAATGAACAAAATGTGCCTGGAGCATATTGTCATCCCTAGAAGTAATGTTCAGCAAATGATGGGGACATGTCAAAAGGATACAGAAGACAGCTTGAGGGAGCTTCCACTGGCCAAATCTGGGACAATTTCTGCATCATAATAAATAATGAGATTATCAGATTTGAAACAACTAACTAAAATTGGAATCCATACTGAAACAAACAAAAGGAAGAAAGGAAAGCTCTTCCTTATAGTAGAATGTCAACTAATAAATGTAAAAGGAATGATGCAAGTAAGGAATCACCATTTGGCAGTCCTCAGTATGATGGATGATTGAGGTAGGAGTTATGGATGAATACTAAGGCTGATGTGGGAAACTTGATGAGGAACAGGGTATTAGTGTAAAATCTTAGAATCCCTGCATACAAGTGTAAATTGGTCATTAAAGGAAAATTGAGGACATTACAATGGAAATCTGGTAGACACAAACATAAGATCCAAAGGTGGAACAGATCAACATTGTGTGACCCTTGATACGGGCAGTAAGAAGAACACATCATCATTTCTGTGACATTCCTGATGAGGAAGCATGTCTTGTGTCTGGTCGTGAAGGAACATCAGACATACTCAGGTTTAGGGTCATCCTGTAGAATAAAAGTCAGTATTCTTTACAACTCAGGGTCTTGAGAGATAGTGCAAGACTAAAACTGTCCCTAGATTGAAGGAATCTGAACAGACCTGACCACTAAATGTAATGCAATTTCCAAGACAAAATACTAGACCAAAAAGGGAAAAGAAACATTGCTGGGATGGTTGGCAAAATGTGAATGAAGTCTGTGGACTCCCTGGTCATGTGCTATCAATGCTGATGTTCTCATTGGCTGAATTATCTGTTGTTACAGTAGCAGAATATTCCAGTTTGGGGGAGGTATAACTGGAGTATTTAGGGGGTGATGAATTTAGGGGGCATCAATTCAATGGGGGAGAAAGAAAGAGAACAAATGTAGTGAAAAGTTAACTGATCACCCACCCAGATGATGAGAATACAAGAGTTTTCAGTCTATCCTGACGACCTTTCTGTAGATCTGAAACTAGTTCAAAAAATATTTTTAACATAAAAAACAGTATCACATCTCTTCATATATATATATATATATATGGTTTATCTATTAATAAACTACATATATATATATATATATATATATATATATAGTTTATTAATCTCATCTGTAAGCTTTTTCTGTTCCTAGGTGTGTAATTCATTTGGACCCAAAAGATATATAGGCTAACCTATTAAGAACATCTAGGCCATTTCCCATAATCCGCATACCCAAATGGCAATACTGATAAAGAAATAAAAGTCAGATTTATCACTGTCATCTGTAATGTTATGCCATCAGCTCAAAGCAGTGAGTCTATGCTTTTCCCCCAAACAAATCTACAACCATCTTTATTCCTTTCCAATTTTAAGGAGCCTCCATTTTCTTCTTGTAGGCACATTAATGTTATTTTCTTATATTTGCCCTTTATTGGTTGATGCTTAAAATTTTCACATGCCCTTCTTTTATCTGTGTTCACAGGCAGAGGCACTATGTAAATATCAATCCTCTGAGAGAATGCTTTATCTTCTTTCTCTTTTGGATCATTTGTTTGTTAAAAAAAATGAGCCAGGCACTATGCTAGATATTAGGCCATGATCAAAACCAAAACAAGAATGAAAACACATATGGCTTAAATTATGTGGGAGATAAATACTAACAATAAAATAATAAAATATGCAAGTAAAATTACAACTGTGGTAAGTACTAGAATGAAACCGTAGAGTAAGGAGGTTCAGTTCTTCATCTCTTTGTATCAAAGAGCAAGGGTTAGTTTTGGGAAGATGAAGCTAGAGAAGGAGACAGAGGGCAAATTATGAAAACTTTTGATCAAAGGCCATGTTAAGGATTTTGGTCTCCATTTTAAGAGCAATAGGAAATCTCTGGAGTGTTCATGTATATGGGGTAGGGGGAGAGCCATGGCCGCTGAGCCTGCATGTCCGGAGCCTGTGCTCCGCAACCGGAGAGGCCACAACAGTGAAAGGCCCGCGTACCGGGAAAAAAAAAAAACTAGGTACTAAATACAGTATATATAGAACTGCAACTGCCAAAGTGAAGTACACAAGATGTTCCACTGGGGAGCAAGGAAAATATTTGAGCTTATGTTAACATATTATATTAAAAATTTAAGCTCTACTGATATTTAGTCCAGGGATTCGCTTAGTCTATATGTCAGGTGATCATATGCCTTTTGGGGGAGTAGAGACAAGCCGAGGAAAGCAGGACTGTTCCACAGCGTTGCCTGGGGAGCCCTCATTCATTCACCACTTCCACTCATTGACTGTGTCTCAGTTCGTGTATGTAAGAGTTTATGGACATAATGCTAGTTTAATTGAAATACCCTTTATAAAGTGGACACAATTTTAAAAAGACTCTTGTAAAGAAACCTGGGACGAAGTGAATGCTAATTGCAAGGCTTAATAACAAAAAACTTGCCCTGGGTTTCTGACTTTCAGTGACTGCTGTCCCTGGAATAAGAGGACCAGGTTAGGATGTGCAGAGTGGAGAGGGGGCAGGGGTGCTTTACTTTTGTTTGGCAAAACAAAATTTATTTACTTATAAATAAATTTATTTATTCATAGATATATTTATAAATAAATGTATTTATTTATAAAGTTGGTCATTTAGGTTTTATAGGCTTTAATGAAATCTTACCTTTAAATATCAAAATTTCAGTTTTTGAAATTCTCATATCCCTTGTGATCTGTCTTCCCCTGTTGTCAATATTGAAATTCTATAGTTACTCTGATGTTTTTAAAGTTATCCTTTCTAAAGTTAAGGGCAGATGTTTTCAATCCAGGTTGTTAGAAGAGAATTTCACGGTATTTTTTTTTCATGAGTAAATGTATTAATGACTTTTTATATGGGTACTTGTTTAAAAGAGGCATTTGAAAAGAAAAAAATAAAAGGCATTTGAAATCAGCTGCTTCACTTTTTAAAGTATGAAATTTTTAAACACACAGAAAATAAGCTAGATATCCATGCACCTACCAGCCATATTTGGTAGATTTATAGTTTGCCATATTCACTCCGGATTTTTTTTAAAGAATTAAAGCATTGTAGAAATAAAAACACACTCATCCTTATCTCTTCCTAGAGGTAACCACTAAGCCAGCATTAAGGGAGCAACATTCTATTGGATGTTTTCAAGCGAGAATGGGATGAAGTTAGCTACATCAACAGGCATAAATCCTAGAAATCAATGTTAAGGAAAAAAAGGAGGTTCCAAGTTATTTCAGTACTTCATAATTGAATGAAAATACTATTTAACTACAATAACATTGCTAAAACTAACCAAAACATCAAGTTGCTTTACTCTTGGTTGGAATTTTTTTAAGCGATATGGTGTGTGTTTATATCAACAAGGATCAGAAGCCAGAGATTATTTTCATATTGCAGTTTGTTTGGTGGAAATCTATTAAAACACAAAATTCATTAAGGGAGAAACTAGTTTTAACTGGATCCTTAGTGATGAAAGACTGAAATCAATATTTCAGTCCCCAGCTATGGTCATTTCTATAAATTTGAGGACCTAATTTGTGATACACTCTGTGGTTACGAAGATAAATATATGACCTAGACCTTGCTTTCAAGCATTTCAAAGTTGTGGAGCAGAGATACAAGTGAGTTGCAAAACAGAATGATAAGCTCTTTTATAAAGATGCAGAATGTACAAAGTTTCAGAGGAGAAGAGAGGATGGTACCTAATTCTGCCTAGTGGATTTCTTCCAAAGGTTGTGTCACTGACATGACCAACATTTTCTGGCCTGGGGAATAGTTAGCACATAAAATTGCAAAGTTCTTCTTTAACTGGTTTTGAGGCACAGAGAAGAGCCCTGTATTGGGTATAGGATGCTCTTGGCATTCAAAGTAGGGCTTAAACATCATCACCTCAGTTTTGTGTTGTAGATACACAAGTAGATGAGTCCTCAGGTTTTGTGTAAGGGAAGTGAACACTTTTTGTATAGAAATGAGCCACATCAGGAATGACCACTAAGGCTTATTATTCCTTTATGACTAAAATATATAGTTTAGTGTTAATTAAGTATACATCAATTTTATTCTCAATCCTTAGCTTCAAAATAAATTAGAAACTTTGATATGTGCAGCTGGATGTATTTCATATTAAGCACCTAAAACCCTTTTAACTCTCAATCATACCATCCCTATTTGGGTGTATCAGGGCACCCAAGCATCTGATGAACGTTTTAAAGAGTACATACAAATTATTAGTGCCCCACACACTGTAGGCCTTGCAAAATAACAATTATTTATTATCTTTGTAGTCATACAGCCCTGAAGTTTGAGCAAGAAAAACAGGGTCAGGAAAGCCTTCCAGATGAAAGAAATTCACACATAGGATGGAACTGTCAACACACGTAACATGCAGCAGACAGACCTGGATTCTTGTTCTGCTTCTGCCGTTTATTAGATATGTGACTTCGACGAGTTATTTATGCCCTCTGAGCTGCCTTTACTATAATGATTAAGTGCGGAGGATAGTGTTAGAAACTTAGAGTGTAGATTTGAAAATTAAATGAGATGCCGCACAAAGCCCTCAGCACAGCGCCTGCCACAGAGTGAGTGCTCAGTAATCAACCGCTCCTCCTCGGGGAAACTGTAGGGGAGGAAAAAAAGACTCAACCCTCTCAGAGTCCCTGGCTGGATCTAAAAATTAAACTGACAAAGACAGGTTAACAGGAGGAAAGCATACATATTTATTTAATATACGTTTAAACGCATGGGAGCATTCATAAGTAAATGAAGACCCCCAGCAAAAATGATAAAGCCCAAGTGTTCTTTTTTTTTTTCACACACACACACTGTATGTTATTTTTACAAGAGATAAATAAACTGACACCAAGCATTGTAAATGGATGACCGAACGCAACAAAAGCAACAATGGTTGCAATTACCAAAGCCTGAGTGTTCTTACTGCTAGGTTTGATGAGAAGTGGACAGTTGTGGGGAAACATGGTAAGACAAAGGAGTAACTGGGAGAAACTGAGCAAGGCCTACTGGTTCAAATTCTTGTTGGTGTCTCTCCATCTTGGAGATAAGGATGTTCCTTTCCTGTGGGTAAGGGGAGGCACCTCTCACGCGACGGTCTTATTACCTGCTTCAGGAGAGGAAAGTGAGGGAAGGTCAAAGAAACCTTCCTGCTTCTGCTGTTTCTCAAACTCTTTCAGCTTAAAATACTCAATAGGCCAAGGTGCCATATTTTAGGGTAGCCTATCTTGAACCCCATCAATGCTAAGTACTTGTTCCTTGAACCCTCTCTTCTCTTGATACATATGTGATCGCCTTCTCTTGCTGTCCCTAAATGTCCACGCTCCCTCAGATTCCCTCAGCAAACCTCCTCTGAACTCCCTTCAACTAGATACTTTCCTCCCATCACCTCAACTCACATGGCTTCAACTCGTACCTACGTGTGAATGACACCCTAATGTCTATTTCCAGAGCAAACCTCCCTTCTGAGCTCCTGATTCAAGTCCCCACTTAAACATCCCACAGGCAAATAAAATACGTGTCCAAAATTAAACTCCCTATCTTCTCCCACACAACTCACCTCCTCATCACTTCCCTTACATTCAATCAATTCCAAGTCCTGTGTGATCACACTCCTCGTCTCTTGTATGTCCACTCTTCTTTTTCCCCAACTGTCACAGACTCACTTCGGCCACCGCCATCTCACATGAACCAAGACTGAGCTCCTCTCCAGGCTGAGACTTGAGCCCTCCAGCCCATTCTGCAGACCACAGTCAGTGGGTGAGAGACTCCTCCTTCCCTTCCATAGTGACAGGTACTCACCTCTGTTGCAGTGTCAGTGATACCTGCCCTCCCACACACATAAACCCACATTTTATAGGCTCCACAAAGGAAAGGTTGTTTTGTTTATTTTCATTTTTATTTGCATCCCTGCCTCCCAGCTACCTGCCTCATACACTGTAGCTCCTTTAATAGCTGAATGAATGAGTTTGAGTGGAGCAGAACTTGAACTTAACTTATGAAATTTATTGGTTATTTCTAGCTTGTCCTTAGCTTCAACTAAGGAAAACCAGTTGAGGACATTCAGATATTTATTGATAAATATGAAAACATAAAATATATTGGTAATTTATAAAATGGAAAAATTTTAAAATACAAAAAAAAATAATAATAATCTGAGATAACTGTTTGAATATGCCTTTACAGCGCCGCAGTGGTTGCTATGTCCAACTTGACAGTCAGGCTCACAAGCCACAAATAGGATTTAGTCTAACAGTATGTTTGCTCAGCTTTATGGAGGGAAATGGGACAGGAAATACAATAAGTATAGTCTCTGCATCTCATCCGGGGACCCAGAAGCCACCCCTCAGCCACAGCTCATAGGGCTGCCACAGAGCAGGTGTGTGTGGTCACCGGGCCTCAGTGAAGCCGCCCTCAACTTCACACCTATCTTTTAAACTGTTCCAGTCATGTCAGCCTAAGGTCTGAATCCTAACTCACAGAAGCCTCCACCCAGGGGCAGCTGCACAGACCAAGGGTAAATAAAGCAAAATAGACACAACATTTCACATTTTATCTTCATTCTGAAGTAGCCAAGGAAATAGTACTGTGAGAAGACATTCCTAGGCAGGCCTGGATCAGCCCTAGCTTGCTGTTAACACTTTACTCATGGCCTACTGCTCTTTCACATCCTCAGCTTTAATAAATAACTGAGCAGCAGGTAAATTGGGAGGGAAAAGATACTCTTTTTTTTTTTTTTTTTTGTGGTACGTGGGCCTCTCACTGTTGTGGCCTCTCCCGTTGCGGAGCACAGGCTCCGGACGCGCAGGCTCAGCAGCCATGGCTCACGGGCCCAGCTGCTCCGTGGCATGTGGGATCTTCCTGGATCGGGGCACGAACCCGTGTCCCCTGCATCGGCAGGTGGACTCTCAACCACTGCGCCACCAGGGAAGCCCGATACCCTTGAATTATAAGATAACAAAACCTATGGCTTCTCCGATTAAGTGCGTGTCTCCTTCTCTCATGGCCG
The DNA here is from genome assembly GCF_964165515.1 of Mesoplodon bidens. NCBI lineage: Eukaryota > Metazoa > Chordata > Mammalia > Artiodactyla > Ziphiidae > Mesoplodon > Mesoplodon bidens. The sequence continues at coordinate 213,473,463 of NC_138176.1, read as the reverse complement.
CTACGTGTCTCCTACATTATCCAACATATTCATTCTTCCTGCGAGTATTTAGCCCAGGAGTAACCGGAGGCGTTTGGCACGTACTTCCTGAATGACAGATCTGGTGTTCATGTTGGAAGAGGAAAAGCTGGTAGCAGCACCTGTAATCCACGTGTGTGTCTCTGTGGCCGAAAAGACTGCCCTTGGTTCACATCAGGGAAGTGAAATCTTGGGGGAACACATAAGGAATATCGAAAGCCACTGTTATCTAAAAGAGAACCACAATACAGGAGCATGCAGTCTTGAATGCCCCTTGAATCATAATTATCGGGGGAACAAGGCTAAAAAAAAAATGAAGTTCAAACTAGGATGAAATTTGGCATTTTCTTCTCTTATCTATAAATTAATTCTAGTGACTCTAGTATTTTTAAAATCAGATCAGTAGCGAAAAGGACATGTTTGTATTTTTTCTATTGGGTGCTTTTATGGCCAAGAGAGTGTCACTGATATTTGGGGCCAGTTTAATGTTAGGGACAAGGTAGAAATTTCATTCAAGGGATTTATTTTGGGTTTTTTTCCTCTCCCTTGGGAATTGAAATCATTTCCCTATCCTAAATTTTGTGGGTGCATTTCTAGACTATTTAATAGGTATTTAGCCAGGCAGCCTCATAGAAGTTTTCTTGTAAGGTAATTTCATATTTGAATAATAAAAAGGATAATCCCATATCAAGCACCTGCTTAATCACTGGCCACTAGGGCTTAGCCACTAGTTCTTAGGGAGTAGTACATTTCCTGCAAAACTTCAACACCTTCATAAGCAGGAAACCAATGAGAGAGAGAGAGAGACAGAACAGGAAAACAAAACGATAAAAGAGAATTAGAGCATCTTTCCAGGAAATCTGACTTCCAAATAATCAGAGTACCACAAAGAAATCAGAAAAAATAAAAAGGAGAAAATTACCAAACAAATGATTCAAGAAAATGTCACAGAACTGAAGGACAGGAGTTTCCAGACTTAAAGGTCACACCATGATGAAAGGTGTCCAGCACTATGGGAAGGAAAAAACATCACATAAATGCCCACCACTGAGAAACTTCAGAGCACTGGCTATAGAAAAGAGATTCTAAAAGCTTCTGAGGGTGGGGGATGAGAAGAGAAGAGAAGAGAAGGGAAGGGAAGGGAAGGGAAGGGAAGAGAAGAGAAGAGGGAGGAGGAAAGGGGAGGGGAGGGGAGGGAGGGGAGGGGAGGGGAGGGGAGGGGAGGGAAGGGGAGGGGAGGGAGGGGAGGGGAGGGGAGGGGAGGGAGGGGAGGGGAGGGGAGGGGAGGGGAGGGGAGGGAGGGGAGGGGAGGGGAGGGAGGGGAGGGGAGGGGAGGGGAGGGGAGGGGAGGGGAGGGAAGTCACTTACCAAGAAGCATGAATCAGAATACTCCAGATGTCTCAGCCCCAAAGCTGTTATCTGGAACATAGCAGAACAATCCCTTCCAATTTTAAGAATGAAGCATTTGAAATCTAGAATTCTACACCTAGTCTACTTGTAAAGTAAGTGTGATGGTAAGTAAGAATTAGGACATTTTCCTGTTCAGATACACAAAGGTCTTAAAGTCTCCCTCTCATGCAATCTCGCAGGCAGCTACTTGAGGACGTACTCCAACAGAACAGGAGAGTAAACCAAGAAGGAGGATGTCTCAGGATCCAAGAATGAGGGATCCAGTACAGGAGGAAGGTGAAGGGGATTTCCAGCAAGATGTGATGGGAAATCTCAGGAAGGCCCCTGAGGAGCAGGTGGAAAGAACAAATTTCTGGACTGGAGCAGCAGGATGGAAGGTGTGTCTTCAAGAGAAAGGGGAAACTGAGAGATTAGCCAAAGTGTTAGAATATATTAAGAGGAAGGTAATATTCTGTAAAGCAACACATGATGAATTAGACGTGGGCATATGGAAAATTAAGCCAAAAAAAAAAGAGAGAGAGATGGAATTATAACTACCCAGAAAACAAAGTTATGGAAGAAAGTAATTATAATCATGGTATTGACGGAGTTCAGAACAGGAGACCCAAAATATGGCACCTTGGCATATTGAATATTTTAAGCTGAAAGAGTTTGAGAAAACAGAAGAAGCAAGAGGGTCTCTTTGACCTACCCCCGCCTTTCTCCCCTGAAGCAGGTCACGAGATCCTTATTTGAGAGATGCCTTCCCTATACCTGTAGGAAAGGAGCATCCTTATCTCTAAGACCCAGAATCCAAATGAACAGGCCTTGCTAAGTTTTCCCCAGTCACTACACTGACCTCACACCTTTCGTCCGATTCTGTTTCTCCATGGCTGTCCACTCTTTATCAGACCTAGCAAAAAAATTCAGGTTTAACCACTCTTCAGGTCTTCATTTCCTCATGAAGGTTCCCATGTCAAGTAAAACATGTTAAAAAAATTTATATGCTTTTCTCCTATTCATCTGTCTTTGTCAGTTTAATTTTCAGACTCAATCAAAAGGGTCAAGGAAAACTATTTTCCTCCCTTACAATATACTACATGAGTCAGCTGTAAATAATATTTAAATGGTCATAATAATGAAAGTTGAATATTGGTTAGCAAAAAGAAAGCCGTAGCTATACTAGAATGAAAAGAGGGTAATTTTGCGTTTGAAGGACAGGAGGGCAGAGGTTAGAAATAGGAATTTATCAGTTGTATATAAATTGAACAAAATAGCCTTACATGAATGTTATTTAGAAAGATGGCAGTAAACTCCAGGAAAAAGATCTAAAAGTCGGAAGTGGTTTTTGAGGAGCAATAATCAGGAGAAGAAAGGGGGAGAAGACTGCTGTTTTTAAATGATATGCTTTGGGCTTCCCTGGTGGCGCAGTGGTTGAGAGTCCGCCTGCCGGTGCACGGGACACGGGTTCGTGCCCCGGTCTGGGAAGATCCCACATGCCGCAGAGCGGCTGGGCCCATGGGCCATGGTCGCTGAGCCTGCGCGTCCGGAGCCTGTGCTCCGCAACGGGAGAGGCCACAGCACTGAGAGGCCCGCGTACCGCAAAAAAAAAAAAAAAGAATACTTTCTGAGATATGACATTCTCATCTTGAACACCACCACTATGTAACTGTTCCTTCAAATTTGAATGATGTTGCTACAGAGTCCTATTTGCACCCAGCAGCCCACCTGTCATGCTGCTATGTGGCCCAATCTAGGTGGAAGCAGGGAATTAAAGAAAGTGTTTCCATCATTTATTGTCATCATAGCTTGTTTGTCACTGTCATTCCAATTTAAACCCACACTTATAGCAATGACAACTAACACAGTACTGGCATTTCATTAACTCTGCTATAAATAGCAAAACAAAACTTTGGTATTATAAGAACCATGGATATTTTGATGAGGACTTTCTGCTGTACCATCCTGGGAAGTTTTAAATGGTTGCAAATTATAGATATTTTGGTGACATCATCACCTATTGCTGAATCATTAATAATTGGTATTTTATACAGACAACATAGTCATATAAATTTATCAGCACTCTACGAAGAGGAAGATGTGTAGCTTCTCCTTGTCTTTTTTTTTTTTTTTTTTTTTGCGGTACGCGGGCCTCTCACTGCCGTGGCCTTTCCCGTTGCAGAGCACAGGCTCCGGACGCGCAGGCTCAGCGGCCATGGCTCACGGGCCCAGCCGCTCCGCGGCATGTGGGATCCTCCCGGACCGGGGCACGAACCCGTGTCCCCTGCTTCGGCAGGCGGACTCTCAACCACTGCGCCGCCAGGGAAGCCCTGTCTTTTTTTATCAGTGTATTTTCAGGTGGCTGGTAATAACTCACCCAAAGCAGATAAGAAAGCTTGGATATAACAACAAAAAACAGAGTAATCTGTTTCTTTTCACAGTCCAGGCCACCCATATCATTCAACCTATACAAGTAAATCACATTCATTTTACATTTTCATTTGGACTCGGCTGTAATTTCTCAGCAGTGAAATAATGAAACAGGGCCCATTAAGGGACGACTGTTTCCTAAGAGTCACGTATTTATCTCATTGCCAGAGGAAAGAACTCTCTCCCGAGGCAGAATCAGGACTACCCCTGGCATATCCAGCAAGTTCTCAGTTATCTGGACTGATAACAGAATTCGTTTTCAGGTCAGAATCAAAGACTCGAGTTCTGTTGTTTCACGTCAGTGAAAAACTCAGCTTCTTAAGTTTCAACTAAGGGGCAGAAAAGGGAGTTTAAAATCTTCCACATAATGTCTCTGGACAATACACAAGATATTTTAACAGTGGTAGCCTCTAGGGAGGAGAATTTGGTGGGTGGATGTTAGGAATGATGGGGTAGGAACTATGTGATAATGGGTTAGGGGGCTTCTTCTTACTGCATAATTCTTGAATTTTGTTCCATATTCATATGGTGCAAAAGCTTTTTTAAGCTGATTTTTAAAAATGCTATATGTAAGGGGGTATCTATGGTCTTATAATATTCATATAATTGCTCTTACTCAGACATCAGTATTGCCTAATAACATAGCAATTACAGTAGTTTCTGTTCAAGAATATTCTGTAAAACTGAGTTCTACATTAATATATTCCAACACTTTGTTTCTTATGAATACATCACAGCTTCTCCCTAACCTCCTTTGGTTTCTGGTGTGTGTGTGTGTGTGTGTGTGTGTGTGTGTGTGTGTGTTCACAGCTCAGAGCTGAATTTTTATGCTCCCTAAAGGTCCTTCTAGTTTCATTTCTTTGGGGAAATAGCAGGTGTGCAATGTCTATTAGCCATCAACTAAGAGAAAAGAAATGCAGAGAGATAGAGTGGTAGATTTAAAGGGAGCTGTAAGGAGCGATACAAATCAAGACCAGCACTTTAATGAGCCTGAAGTTGGATTTCTAGCTGCGATAGATGTCTAAAAATTTGCACGTTTTCATCTATTCATAAATACATTTTCTTTAGTTTGCCATCACAAAACTGCTGGCATTTCCCTCTTCCACCACCTCTGCAGCCCCCATCACCTTTATTTACCTGCATTTAAATAATCATTTAAATAATTTAATTTAAATAATTGACCTGCATTTAAGTGGATTCACTTTCTAATACCTTAGGGTAAGAGTATGTTAAAATATGAATGAGCTGAGAACACCAATAGCAAGCAAGTTTCATAGTAGATTTTTATTCTTCTTACACAGACTTTCAATTTTTTAAAAGCTCTAAATGTTTGATACCAAACAAATTTTTAAAAGATAAGAACATTAACTGAAATTGATACTAATCCTCCAATTTTCCAGCTAAGTTTGTATCAATTAAACTGTGTTTATATGATTTCTAGTGGCTGACTAAAAAATGGAAAAAAGCAAAGCTAGCTAGCCAGTATCAAATAATTGACTAAATTTTAATGAGTTTGTGTGTGTGTGTGTGTGTGTGTGTGTGTGAGAGAGAGAGAGAGAGAGAGAGAGAGAGAGAGAGAGAGAGTTCTTTATTTGTTTACTGATTTTTAAATAAATTAACTGGTTAAGTCAGGAAGTCCAAATTTGTGTGTACATTTCAATTTTGAAATTGTTTTGATGCATGTAATCTTGAATAAATCTATCTTCAATATATTTTCCAAGAAAACAAACATTTCCTCTATAAACTCTTAACTCTGGAGCATTGTGGAAAAACACAGTGTGGTCCCTATTTGATGCAACTATGATTTACAATTAACAGCATTTCTCCCTTTTTTCCTGTTGGGTCTCATGTCCTGGAATTGAGCCCTTACCTCCCATGTATTCCATGAATCCAGAGTGTGCACCTTGTACTTCTGGGGCAGATTGGCTCCCAAGGCATATATGTCACTTGCCCGGGATCTTCTTTTCTGCTTTTGAGGCATCAAAGGCTTCATCTTTTTCTTCCCTAGTTGGCGCCTCTGTTCTGTCTGTGTTCACCGGAATGGTTGGTTAGAGGCCTTCTGTTTGTTGTGTTTGGCCCAGTGGACTCTCCAGGGGTCCTTTATTCTTCCCTCCTCCTTCTCTCGATGCCTATTCCCTTTCATCCTCCCATAGGCCCAGCTTCACTGGGTAGCTGGTTTTTCTCTTCTGATTTATGCCTGGGGTAAAGCAGCTGTCTTTTAAAGATAAGAAGCAGAGAACAGAGATATCAAACAGACATGAAGAATAACCTAGGAAAGACAAAAAGTCCCTTTCTCTAAAAATAGCTTTCTCATTAGCTCTTTTTTATGCTGAACAGCCAGATTTCTTTCCTCTTGTCCCTCTGTCTGAACAAACCAAGTCAATCAAACTACCTCACCTGAAGAAAAATAAAACAGAGAAAAGGCTGTTTTTACCAAAGTAATACAATATAAAAGGTGACTAACTTGAATCTTCTTCATTTTTAGTAATTGTTAAAATTATAGCAGTATAGTAAAAAGGAAGTGGTTTTGCTCAAAAAGAAACTATAGGATGAAAAGACGAATCAGAAGAAAATGAACTGTAGGAACACCAAGGAAAATGGAAAGCAAAGTAAGGTAAGTTAGAAATCATGAAGCAAATGTAATACATGGTTATATTATATTGATAAAGTTAATCTGTACATCCAGACCCCCAAAGTGGAGGCCACCACGGTGGCCAGGCCAACATCACAAATCTAAACCTAAGCCAGATTGCACTTAACGGAAAACCTCTGTCAAAAAAACCTAACGTAACGCCAATCACCATCTCCCAACTCAGCTTAACTAGCTCGCTTTAGAAAACAGGACCCGCTGGCCTTACCAGGAAACCCCTGACCTCCTGTTTCCCAGTTGCTTCTTTTAATCTACGCATGCCCCAGCTTCCTCATTTATAAAATGGGAATACTAGTACTTACTCCTACCACTGTGGACATACAATGAGGAATACATGTACAGGAAGAGCAAATGTCCAATAACTATTAATAAAGACAAGTCATAAAATATGGTTCAGGATTCTGAAATTGAATTCTATGCTCTAGTGCGCACACAAGTAAATGTAACTAAAGCTGGGTTTTAATTCTAAATGCTAACTGACTTTTATGATGATTTCCCCAAATGAAATAGTCATTTTAAAATGAGTAATTTCAAAAGGGCCATCTGTACTAATTGCCTAGCTAAGCAACTCACTTTAGTTTTCTGGAGATCGGTTTCCTTACCTGAGACTAAGAGCCGTTCAGCTAAGTTCCTTTCTAATTCTATTTTTTTATTTTATGGTATTTACTATGAAAACGGATACTCTTACTCACTGATTAATTTGGAATGTCACAAATTAGATGGTATGATGGCATAATTTTAGCCTTTCTAAGTTATGAGTATTTTAACTTAGAGGGAAGAGAAAAGAACAAAAAGGGAAGTATGACCAGATTAAGAGGCAAAACCTGAAGGAGGGACTGAGTGGAATCCTGTAGATCTCTGATTTCATTTCTATAAATACAAGATCTCTGGGCTCCCCTGGTGGCGCAGCGGTTGAGAGTCCGCCTGCCGATGCAGGGGACATGGGTTCGTGCCCCGGTCCGGGAGGATCCCACATGCCGCGGAGCGGCTGGGCCCGTGAGCCATGGCCGCTGAGCCTGCGCGTCCGGAGCCTGTGCTCTGCAACGGGAGAGGCCACAACAGTGAGAGGCCCGTGCACCGCAAAAAAAAAACAAAAAACCAACAAACAAAAAAGATCTCTAAGGCTGCATGCACTTAAGTATAAGTCAGAGATTCTAAAACATCATGGTGCATAAAAATCATGTGAGCCTCTGGTATAAAAATATTGATTTCTAGCGCCCCATCTCTGGAGACTCTGATTCAGGAAGTCTGAAGGATGAAGCCCTAGGATTTGTATTTATAACAAACACCCCAGGAAATTACTCTGTGGGCAGATCACAATTTGAGAAACACTGTGCTAGATGATTTTTCTTATGTCCAAACACAGCTTGATTACTGCATATTAGATCATATAATATAAACGTATTTTTTACTCACTCACAAATAAATACTCATACGCATTCCATGCTGTTGTAATAGGTAGAGCTACTGTCATCTGGGAAATATAAATACGAGTTTCAACTTTGATGTAAGTTCTATGTTGGGCATGATAAGCAGCAGTTAAAAAATAATTTAATGTTTATGTTTCTCTTTGTCCTTAATTACAAAATAGGACTGACCTGACACTCTTCTTGTAAGAACCACATGAAATAAGTATTTCAAAAACTCTAAAGTGACTTTAAACAAAACGTTGAAGACCATATTTCTTCAGCTTATGATCCTTTTCAAGTTTATAAAGTTCTTGAGGGCAGGAACTGCATCTTTTATTTTCTTTTAATGGTCAGCTATTGCTTCTGCCTGCCTAACATTCCTTCCCCTTATTTTGGTAACAGAATCCTGATTTTCCTTTGGGAAACCTCTGCTCTTGCATTCTCAGCCCATGTTGTTAGCGGGGAGGAAAGTGGCTCAAGTCAGGGTCCGGCTGAGTACCTGTGACCCACCTAGCAAGTCACAGCATCCCATTCCTCCCTGCCACTGTGATTGGTTCAGGAATTTGTAAGTGATCCACAGCCGGCCAATGGGCCCCAGCCCCAGAACTTTTGCTGAAACCATTGGGAAAGACCGTTCTCTTTTTGAAGCTGCTATACCTCCAACTAAACACAACCTGGAGCGATGTTCATCATCACAAAAGAAAGCCTGGCTGAAAATGAAACCCATGCAAAAGAAAACAGAGTCAAGAGTTTGAAAGAGAAAGACATGTCTGATGACATTGTTAATTACACCTAGACTGTTTCCAATACAAGAGGCTCTCCCTCACTCTCTCTCTCATTCCTAGGCAATTATCATACAGTTGGAGGTTTTCGACAAATGTTGACCAATTTGTTTTCTAATGAAATAAAAATCCTTAGTCACAGATGACAAGGCAAGGAGGTTGTTCAAATTCATCATTACAATGTTTTGGCGATTCATTCAAAAACAAGTAACACATAACATGTATATAATAACTGAGAGGTTTTTCAATTTAATCAGCAGAGCAACTCCAAACATCTTGTATAACTACTAGACCGTAAAATTAGGCACAATCTATAAATTATCATTCTTCTTTGTACAATTCACCAAATAATTCCCTTACTTGTTACCAAAAACCATTCAGTTTGAAGAATGAGTCACAACCTGGTTGTCTGGTTCTAGTTTAAAATCTCAGAACTCAGATCTCTCTGTTCTCCTGCATCTTGCTATTCTTGAGATCTGGAAACCGTCATTTACCCTCAGCTCCTGCAGCTGTAAAAATCAGCTAGAATAAGAGGTTCACTAAGTAGGTAGATTTGAGATTTTCCTCTTTGTTCACACAGATTGTTTTAAATTAAAAGGATGGCGTCAAGTGAAGGACTCTATTCTTTTAACATGCTGCCATCATGTGGTTGCTTTGCTCATTCACATTCAAACGTTTCAAAGATAACAATGTTTATTGTTATTCAGCAGCTTGCAAAGGAGGAAGCCCCTAGTGAGTAGAATACATTCTTCCCATGAGCTTAGTGCAGAGTATGGCATAAAATAGGTATAATTTGCCAGAACTGTGAAATATACATGTAGTTTGCCAAAATACAGGATGGAATATGGTAGGAACCTAGAAAGACAAACTAAGTGCAAAGGAGACTCAGGCCAGAGTCAACTGTCTTAGACTACAGTCTATTTTAAAAACCTTAAGCCTGTATTTTAATAAAGCTATTTTAAAAAAGTTGACAGTAATTGTTTATGCTATTAATTCCTTGCAACATCGCAGCAATCATCTCTATTTTAATTCTGAGGTGCTTGAGACCCACAAAGAACTTGCCATATGTCTCAGAAACCTAAAAGCAAAAGTTAGACTGTGCTCATAGTTGGGTATAAAAATACCTTGGACTTGTAGAGCTTTATGCAGTTTACACTACAGTACTGTTTTTTAGTCCTGTGAGATAGATAAGACAGAAGGATTAGAGGAGGTTCCATTAAAATACTTTCTGACTCTAGTACATTTCTTTACTGCATTTTGCTTTAAATACAGAAAAATACAGAAAAAGTTGGTCTCATTGGATTGGATGAATCCATATGAAAATACTCGTGAGTTTTGAGATTTTGTGTATGATTTCCTATAATCAAAGGAAAATTCAGTAAAATTAGTAAGATTAAGTTCTATTGCAATGTTGCCCAACTGTTTCCAGAATAAGTTTTAGTACCTAAAGCGAATTAGAGAAGTTGTGCTTTTTTAAGTCACACACACAAAAAATGTTTCTAGTGCTGTATATTTAATTGCCTAGATCATGCCCGCGAATTATTCTTTTAAAATATCACTACAGTAGATTGTATACTGAGAGGTCTCTCAGGCCTGTCCACATTTGGAAGTGCCATTATCTCAGACTCATGACCCTTGGCACTACTTTCTTCCCAAATTAGAAGCCAATGCAGCCAAAAAAGTCTTTTACAGTCTCCTTTCCTCCTCTCCTAAGCACAAATTTTTACTAAGATTAGCAATAAGATTGATATTGGTTGTATCCCTCTCAAAATTCTTATGTTGCAGTCCTCATCTGTAGTACCTCTGAATGTGACCTTATATGGAGATAGGATCTTTATAGACATAAATACGTTAAAACGAGATCATCTGGATTGTCCCTAATCCAATATGACTGTTGTCCTTGTAAAAATGATAAATTTGAATGCAGAGACACGTACAAAGGAAAGATGATGTGTAGACACCAGGAGATGACAGCCATCTACAAGCCAAGGAAAGAAGCCTGGAACAGATCCTTTCCTCACAGCCCGCAGAAGGAACCAACCCTGCTGACACCTTTACCTCGGACTTCCAGTCTCCTGGAGTGTGAGACATTCAATTTCTGTTGTTTAAGCCACCTAGGTTGTGGTACTTGGTTACAGAAGCTCTAACAAACTAATGCAAGTAGCCTGGGGGAAAGGAATTATATTAACTTTTTTTTAGGCCATGTGTATCTTCATGGCTAGCTCTAACTTGATTGTTGTAATTCTAGAATATAGAAAAACAATAAATCGTTATTTTCATCGAGACAATGTTAGTGTGTTAAATCATTTTTGAGGAACTTTCCTGATGGCGCAGTGGTTAAGAATCTGCCTGCCAATGCAGGGCACACAGGTTCGATCCCTGGTCTGGGAAGATCCCATATGCCATGGAGTAAGTAAGTCCTTGAGCCACAACTGCTGAGCCCACTGCGTCGCATCTATCGAAGCCCATGCACCTAGAGCCCAGTGCTCCGCAACAATGAAGCCACCACAATGAGAAGCCCGCGCACCACAATGAAGAGTAGCCCCTGCTTGCTGCTACTAGAGAAAGCCGGCTCACAGCAATGAAAACCTAACCTGGCCAAAAAATAAATAAAAATTTTTAAAAAATCAATTTTGAGAAAAAGTAAGTAGATGCAAAGAGACTGTATAGTTTTAAAATCAAAGTATTGCAAAGGATTAAAAATTGGTACTTTCAGGCATAAACTTCGGCTTTGGTAGCTATTTCTTCACCTGTATCCTCCTATTTCCTGTCCCAGCCAAACTCTGATCAGGCTATGTGAAGAAAGGAGCAATTATTTTCCTCTTTAGCCCTCGATATTTCAGGCCAAGAGAAGAAACAGAGTATTAGTCTGGATTCTCAAGTGGCAGTTTTTTAAAGACCTCTGCCCATGGGACTTCCCTGGAGGTCCAGTGGTTAAGACTCCGCGCTTCCACTGCAGGGGTGCCGGTACAATCCCTGGTCGGGGAACTAAGATCCCACAAGCTGCACGGCATGGCCAAAACAATAAAAAATTAAAAACTAAAGACCTCTGCCCAAAAAAGGAGAAAATTAGTTGAGAACTGCTGATGACAACTGTCAATTGTTTTAGACATCCAGAATCTAAACACCCTTCCAATTATGGAGCCTCGCCATCTTATGAGCTTGCCTCTGGCTACAGAGGATGAACATGCCTGATACTGGCTTCCATAGCCTCCCTTCAGGTAAGGCATAGACACCACACCCAGGCCACAGACCACACAGAGCCTAGACTAACTAAATCAGATGCTATGGTTCCAAAGATACAGGGATTGCTCTACATTCATGCTAGAGAAGCCAATATCAGCCACATCCGTTTTCTGGGGTAAAGCAGCAGCTGTGCTAACAGCAGGCCATGGGGTCTATTAGCAGTAGTGATCAAGCCACAAAGGATAGCACTCAAGAACTGTGGTAGATTCATGATTCTATAACATAACACTAACCACTACTCACAGATGAGTAGCCTAGTTAAATGCCTGCCACATGTTCTAGAGCTACTCCATCTGTGTTTAAACCATCTATAGTTTCTGCTGCTTCCAACTAAAAACTCTGACACAAAGACCATTTGAATTTTTAATTTTGACATTTGTATTTCTAAAATAATTAGAATCATCTAATTATGTTTCTTTTTACACAATAAGGAAAGGCATCACAAAACTGTACCCAGTAAATAGATATACTAAATGTATATTTAAATTCTTATGAATATTTAAGAGAGAGAAGGGACACAGGTAAAGAGGAACAGGAAGATGGAGAATGAAATGCAGAAGGGAAGAGGATCATTAAACATTTCTTCAAATTTTTCTCTTTAATTATTTTAAGATTAAAAACCTTCTGTCTTTTTTTTTTTACTTTTTAAAGTTCCTGATAAATAGTGCATCACAAATGTTAGCTATTATTATTAGATATCAAAGTGCCCTGAGAAAGATATAAACAAAATGTTGTAGCAGGATATGGTGGTGACATGTTATAGGAGTTTGTGCTCCTGTCTTGCTCTAGGGATCAGGAGAAGATTAATAGTCAAAGTGGCATCTGAGAAGGGTCTTGAACAATGGGTAGGGTTTTGATAGCTGGAGATGGGGGAGGATAGGCATGTCTGATGGTGGCAGCCGTATTAGCAAAGGCATGAGACAGAAGCGTAAAGGGCTTGTGTAAGGAGCAGCGAGCAGTCCTGTTGTTTGGAGCACAGGGGATGTAGATTAGAGTGGTGGGAACTAGGATTGAGAAGGCAAGTTGGGGTCATTTTTTTAACTTATTATTTTTTTTATTTTAACAAACTTAATCAGTTATACATATACATATGTTCCCATATCCCCTCCCTTTTGCGTCTCGCTCCTGCCCTCCCCATCCCACCCCTCCAGGCGGTCACAAAGCACCGAGCTGATCTCCCTGTGCTATGCAGCTGCTTCCCACTAGCTATCTACCTTACGTTTGGTAGTGTATATATGTCCATGCCGCTCTTTCGCTTTGTCAGAGCTTACCCTTCCCCCTCCCCATATCCTCAAGTCCATTCTCTAGTAGATCTGAGTCTTTATTCCTATCATACCCCTATGTTCTTCATGACATTTTTTTTCTTAAATTCCATATATATGTGTCAGCATACAGTATTTGTCTTTCTCTTTCTGACTCACTTCACTCTGTATGACAGACTCTAGGTCCATCCACCTCATTACAAATAGCTCAATTTCGTTTCTTTTTATGGCTGAGTAACATTCCATTGTATATATGTGCCACATCTTCTTTCCATCCACCTCATTACAAATAGCTCAATTTCGTTTCTTTTTATGGCTGAGTAACATTCCATTGTATATATGTGCCACATCTTCTTTCCATCCACCTCATTACAAATAGCTCAATTTCGTTTCTTTTTATGGCTGAGTAATATTCCATTGTATATATGTGCCACATCTTCTTTATCCATTCATCCAATGATGGACACTTAGGTTGTTTCCATCTCTGGGCTATTGTAAATAGGGCTGCTATGAACATTTTGGTACATGACTCTTTTTGGATTATGGTTTTCTCAGGGTATATGCCCAGTAGTGGGATTGCTGGGTCATATGGTAGTTCTATTTGTAGTTTTTTAAGGAACCTCCATACCGTTCTCCATAGTGGCTGTACCAATTCACATTCCCACCAGCAGTGCAAGAGCATTCCCTTTTTTCCACACCCTCTCCAGCATTTATTGTTTCTAGATTTTTTGATGATGGCCATTCTGACTGGTGTGAGATGATATCTCATTGTAGTTTTGATTTGCATTTCTCTAATGAGTAAAGATGTTGAGCATCCTTTCATGTGTTTGTTGGCAGTCTGTATATCTTCTGTGGAGAAATGTCTATTTAGGTCTTCTGCCCATTTTTGGATTGGGTTGTTTGTTTTTTTGTTATTGAGCTGCCTGAGCTGCTTATAAATTTTGGAGATTAATCCTTTGTCAGTTGCTTCATTTGCAAATATTTTCTCCCATTCTGAGGGTTGTCTTTTGGTCTTGTTTATGGTTTCCTTTGCTGTGCAAAAGCTTTTAAGTTTCATTAGGTCCCATGTGTTTATCTTTGTCTTTATTTCCATTACTCTAGGAGGTGGGTCAAAAAGGATCTTGCTGTGATTTATGTCATAGAGTGTTCTGCCTATGTTTTCCTCTAAGAGTTTGATAGTTTCTGGCCTTACATTTAGGTCTTTAATCCATTTTGAGCTTATTTTTGTGTATGGTGTTAGGGAGTGATCTAATCTCATACTTTTACATGTCCCTGTCCAGTTTTCCCAGCACCACTTATTGAAGAGGCTGTCCTTTCTCCACTGTACATTCCTGCCTCCTTTATCAAAGATCAGGTGACCATATGTGCGTGGGTTTATCTCTGGGCTTTCTATCCTGTTCCATTGATCTATCTTTCTGTTTTTGTGCCAGTCCCACACTGTCTTGATTACTGTAGCTTTGTAGTATAGTCTGAAGTCAGGGAGCCTGATTCCTCCAGCTCCATTTTTCCTTCTCAAGATTGCTTTGGCTATTCGGGGTCTTTTGTGTTTCCATACAAATTGTGAAATTTTTTGTTCTAGTTCTGTGAAAAATGCCAGCGGTAGTTTGATAGGGATTGCATTGAATCTGTAGATTGCTTTGGGTAGTAGAGTTATTTTCACAATGTTGATTCTTCCAATCCAAGAACATGGTATATCTCTCCATCTATCTGTAACATCTTTAATTTCTTTCATCAGTGTCTTATAATTTTCTGCATACAGGTCTTTTGTCTCCTTAGGTAGGTTTATTCCTAGATATTTTATTCTTTTTGTTGCAATGGTAAATGGGAGTGTTTTCTTGATTTCATTTTCAGATGTTTCATCATTAGTGTACAGGAATGCCAGAGATTTCTGTGCATTAATTTTGTATCCTGCTACTTTACCAAATTCATTGATTAGCTCTAGTAGTTTTCTGGTAGCATCTTTAGGATTCTCTATGTATAGTATCATGTCATCTGCAAACAGTGACAGCTTTACTTCTTCTTTTCCGATTTGGATTCCTTTTATTTCCTTTTCTTCTCTGATTGCTGTGGCTAAAACTTCCAAATCTAATTTGAATAAGAGTGGTGAGAGTGGGCAACCTTGTCTTGTTCCTGATCTTAGTGGAAATGGTTTCAGTTTTTCACCATTGAGGACGATGCTGGCTGTGGGTTTGTCATATATGGCCTTTATTATGTTGGGGAAAGTTCCCTCTATGCCCACTTTCTGCAAGGTTTTTATCATAAATGGGTGTTGAATTTTGTCAAACGCTTTCTCTGCATCTATTGAGATGATCATATGGTTTTTCTCCTTCAACTTGTTGATATGGTGTATCACGTTGATTGATTTGCGTATATTGAAGAATCCTTGCATTCCTGGAATAAACCCCACTTGATCATGGTGTATGATCCTTTTAATGTGCTGTTGGATTCTGTTTGCTAGTATTTTGTTGAGGATTTTTGCATCTATGTTCATCAGTGATATTGGCCTGTAGTTTTCTTTCTTTGTGACATCCTTGTCTGGTTTTGGTATCAAGGTGATGGTGGCCTCGTAGAATGAGTTTGGGAGTGTTCCTCCCTCTGCTATATTTTGGAAGTGTTTGAGAAGGATAGGTGTTAGCTCTTCTCTAAATGCTTAATAGAATTCGCTTGTGAAGCCATCTGGTCCTGGGCTTTTGTTTGTTGGAAGATTTTTTATCACAGTTTCAATTTCAGTGCTTGTGATTGGTCTGTTCATATTTTCTATTTCTTCCTGATTCAGTCTTGGCAGGTTGTGCATTTCTAAGAATTTGTCCATTTCTTCCACATTGTCCATTTTATTGGCATAGAGTTTCTTGTAGTAATCTCTCATGATCTTTTGTATTTCTGCAGTGTCAGTTGTTACTTCTCCTTTTTCATTTCTAATTCTATTGATTTGAGTCTTCTCCCTTTTTTTCTTGATGAGTCTGGCTAATGGTTTATCAATTTTGTTTATCTTCTCAAAGAACCAGCTTTTAGTTTTATTGATATTTGCTATCGTTTCCTTCACTTCTTTTTCATTTATTTCTGATCTGATTTTTATGATTTCTTTCCTTCTGCTAACTTTGGGATGTTTTTGTTCTTCTTTCTCTAATTGCTTTAGGTGCAAGGTTAGGTTGTTTATTTGAGATGTTTCCTGTTTGTTAAGGTAGGATTGTATTGCTATAAACTTCCCTCTTAGAACTGCTTTTGCTGCATCCCATAGGTTTTGGGTCGTCGTGTCTCCATTGTCATTTGTTTCTAGGTATTTTTTAATTTCCTCTTTGATTTCTTCAGTGATCACTTCGTTATTAAGTAGTGTATTGTTTAGCCTCCATGTGTTTGTATTTTTTACAGCTCTTTTCCTGTAATTGATATCTAGTCTCATAGCACTGTGGTCAGAAAAGATACTTGATGCAATTTCAATTTTCTTAAATTTACCAAGGCTTGATTTGTGACCCAAGATATGATCTATCCTGGAGAATGTTCCATGAGCACTTGAGAAAAATGTGTATTCTGTTGTTTTTGGATGGAATGTCCTATAAATATCAATTAAGTCCATCTTGTTTAATGTATCATTTAAAGCTTGTGTTTCCTTATTTATTTTCATTTTGGATGATCTGTCCATTGGTGAAAGTGGAGTGTTAAAGTCCCCTACTATGATTGTGTTACTGTCGATTTCTCCTTTTATGGCTGTTAATATTTGCCTTATATATTGAGGTGCTCCTATGTTGGGTGCATAAATATTTACAATTGTTATATCTTCTTCTTGGATCAATCCCTTGATCATTAGGTAGTGTCCTTCTTTGTCTCTTCTAATAGTCTTTATTTTAAAGTCTATTTTGTCTGATATGAGAATTGCTACTCCAGCTTTCTTTTGGTTTCCATTTGCATGGAATATCTTTTTCCATCCCCTTACTTTCAGTCTGTATGTGTCTCTAGGTCTGAAGTGGGTCTCTTGTAGACAGCATATATATGGGTCTTGTTTTTGTATCCATTCAGCCAATCTGTATCTTTTGGTGGGAGCATTTAGTCCATTTACATTTAAGGTAATTATCGATATGTATGTTCCTATTCCCATTTCCGTAATTGTTTTGGGTTCGTTATTGTAGGTCTTTTCCTTCTGTTGTGTTTCTTGCCTAGAGAAGTTCCTTTAGCATTTGTTGTAAAGCTGGTTTGGTGGTGCTGAACTCTCTCAGCTTTTGCTTGTCTGTAAACGTTTTAATTTCTCCATCAAATCTGAATGAGATCCTTGCTGGGTAGAGTAATCTTGGTTGCAGGTTTTTCTCCTTCATCACTTTAATTATGTCCTGCCACTCCCTTCTGGCTTGTAGAGTTTCTGCTGAGAGATCAGCTGTTATCCTGATGGGGATTCCCTTGTGTGTTACTTGTTGTTTTTGCCTTGCTGCTTTTAATATGATTTCTTTGTGTTTAATTATTGACAGTTTGATTAGTATGTGTCTTTGTGTATTTCTCCTTGGATTTATTCTGTATGGGACTCTCTGTGCCTCCTGGACTTGATTAACTATTTCCTTTCCCATATTAGGGAAGTTTTCAACTATAATCTCTTCAAATATTTTCTCAGTCCCTTTCTTTTTCTCTTCTTCTTCTGGAACCCCTATAATTCGAATGTTGGTGCGTTTAATGTTGTCCCAGAGGTCTCTGAGACTGTCCTCTGTTCTTTTCATTCTTTTTTCTTTATTTTGCTCTGCAGCAGTTATTTCCACTGTTTTATCTTCCACCTCACTTATCCGTTCTTCTGCCTCAGTTATTCTAGAGTATTTTTCATCTAGAGTATTTTTCATTTCATTTATTGTGTTTTTAATCTATGCTTGATTCATCTTTAGTTCTTCTAGGTCCTTGTTAACTGTTTCTTGCATTTTGTCTATTCTATTTCCAAGATTTTGGATCTTGGAAATAGAATCTTGGATCATCTTTACCATCATTATTCTGAATTCTTTTTCAGGTAGACTGCCTATTACCTCTTCATTTGTTAGGTCTGGTGGGTTTTTATCTTGCTCCTTCTCCTGCTGTGTGTTTTTCTCTCTTCTCATTTTGCTTATGTTACTGTGTTTGGGGTCTCCTTTTTGCAGGCTGCAGGTTCGTAGTTCCCGTTGTTTTTGGTGTCTGTCCCCAGTGGCTAAGGTTGGTTTAGTGGGTTGTGTAGGCTTCCTGGTGGAGGGGACTAGTGCCTGTGTTCTGGTGGATGAGGCTGGATCTTGTCTTTCTGGTGGGCAGGTCCATGTCTGGTGGTGTGTTTTGGGGTGTCTGCGGACTTTTTATGATTTTAGGCCACCTCTCTGCTAATGGGTGGCGTTGTGTTCCTGTCTTGCTAGTTGTTTGGCATAGGGTGTCCAGCACTGTAGCTTGCTGGTCATTGAGTGAAGCTGGGTGCTGGTGTTGAGATGGAGATCTCTGGAAGATTTTTGCCGTTTGATATTATGTGGAGCTGGGAGGTCTCTTGTGGACCAGTATCCTGAAGTTGGCTCTCCCACCTCAGAGGCACAGCACTGACTCCTGGCTCCTCAATTTGGGATGATTTGTTGTCTATTCATGTATTCCACAGATGCAGGGTACATCTAGTTGATTGTGGAGCTTTAATCTGCTGCTTCTGAGGCTGCTGGGAGAGATTTCCAAAAACCTTCTGTCTTGACTTCAGACCATTACTTGGTCTTTCTCTTACATAATTCAAAAAAACCTGTGTCAAACTTGTCTTTATGATACCTATATAGAAATATTGATTGGCAAATGACATTAACAGACAATTAATAAAAATGGAAAGACAAATAGTCCTTAAACACATGAAAAGATAGCCAACCTCACTCACAGTAAGAGAGTTTAAAACAACAATGAGATACTGTCTTTCATCTGTCAAATTAGAAACACGCAAGAAGTTTGATAATTCACTGTGTTGGAATGAGTGTAGGGAAACAGGCCCTTTCATATTGCCCGTGGGAATATAAATTGAGACCACCATTTCTTGCGGGGTGAAATTTAGAAGCATCAATATCACACGTACCCCTGCCCTTTGACGCAGCAACTCAGTCTCTAGAAATCAGTCCTGTGGATGGATGCATACATGCACAAAACAACAAAGGTAAAATGATATTACTTGCAACTGCAATAGAGGACTAATTAAGTCAATTCTGATACACCCAAACAATGAAATATTTTGAAGCTGGTTAAATAAACCAGGAAGCTCTCCAAATGCTGCTATGGCAATCAGAGCCAAGACTTATTGGTAAGTGGGGGAAAATGCTTTATTACATAGCATGTTACCATTAGGGGAAAAAACAATAATTATAACAATGTTTATATTTATGACTATATTTGTGTGTATATGCTTGTGTATGGATAAAAGTATCTCTAGAAGTTCTCATTTTAAAAAACTGCTAATATAAATAGTGATTCCTTCTTAAAAGGGGAAATAAATATCCAGGAAACAGGGTGGACAGTAGATGAGATGGTATGTATGCATTTTTATACCTTTTGAATTTTATATTACGTTTCTGCATTATCTATTTAAAACTATGTAAAAATACTAAAGCATACGCATGAATATGTATATAAAAGTTAGTACAGGGCTTCCCTGGTGGCACTAGGTTGAGAGTCTGCCTGCTGGTGCAGGGGACACGGGTTCGTGCCCTGGTGCGGGAAGATCCCACATGCCGCGGAGCGGCTGGGCCCATGAGCCATGGCCGCTGAGGCTGTGCGTCCGAAGCCTGTGCTCCGCAACGGGAGAAGCCACAACAGTGAGAGACCCGCGTACCGCAAAAAAGAAAAAAAACATTGCTTTGCAAGAAATTTGAATAGAAGTTGTTTAGAGAGAAGGAAAATGATATAGGTTAGAAACTCTTATTTACATGAGGGAAAGAGGAGCATCACAGAAGAAATAAGTCAAGATAAAAACTTTTAGACTTCCCTGGCGGTCCAGTGGTTATGACTCGGTGCTTCCACTGCAGGGTGCGTGGGTTCGATCCCAGTTCGGGGAAACAAGATCCCACATGCTGCGCAGCATGGCCAAAAAGATAAATAAAAACTTTTATTTTTCTTATTCTAACATGATCTAACTGATAAAAGTTTATTTAAAATAATAATAGGAGGGCTTCCCTGGTGGCGCAGTGGTTGAGAGTCTGCCTGCTGATGCAGGGGACACGGGTTCGTGCCCCGGTCCGGGAAGATCCCACATGCCACGGAGTGGCTGGGCCTGTGAGCCATGGGGCCACTGAGCCTGTACGTCCAGAGCCTGTGCTCCGCAACGGGAGAGGCCACAACAGTGAGAGGCCCGCGTACCACACACACACACACACACACACACACACACACAAATAATAATAATAATAATAGCAACAATGTATTTTATATATATGCTTATATATGAGTGAAATGACAGCAATGACACAAGGAATGGGAAGGAGGAATTAGGATTGTTCTGCTATTATAAGGTATTCACATACACAGAAAGCAGTATAGGGTTGTTCAAAAGTGAACTGAGATCAGTTGTAAATGTATACTGCAAACTCTAGGGTAACCATTCTACAAAGTTAAAAAAACAAGTACAACTGATATGCAAAAAAAGGAGGGAAAATAGAATCATAAAATGCTCATTTAAAACCACAAAAGACAGAAAAGATAGAAGACAAAATCTGTTGTTGCCATGACCCCCTTTTTTCTGTCCATCAGGTATCTCCCAGCCTAAGCTTCCTGCTAGGGATTATCTTTTGCTACCTAACTCTCCCCCATTACCTTAGCCTCCTATTGTCGTTATATTTCATAGTATTTATATAATATTATTTGGTTTTGGTGCTCTATCATTGCGGCAGCCCTAAAATATATTTATTATTTTCATTTTTAACAGAATTTCTAAACTGTGTTTTAAAGATGTAGAAACAAAATGTACACTCAACATACTATTGTGATCTTAATGTTTACAGTTTTAAACTTACTGTAAATAATAATTTTAGGGAACAAAAGTGCTGTTTTTATCATGCCAGATCCAGGTTTTTCCATGGGTAAGTGAAATTTTTGCTATAGATAGGCGTTGTCAAAAACATTCTATAAAGGGCCAGATAGTACCCTTTAGTACTAGATAAATAGTAAATAGGTAATGGATAGATAGTAAACATTTAAGGTGACATATAGTGTCTGTTGTAACTACTCAACTCTGCCTCTGTAGCCTGTCATAGGCTGAGCTCAAGTAAAACTTTAGTTTCGTAAATAGAGAGTGGGTCACAGTTTGCTGAGCCCTGCCATAGACAATAGAACTAATAGCATTTGAAGAACAAAACCCATATATGTAGACTCTAATGGGAAGGGTAGGAAATGGATAAAGTGTATTCTAGGGCAGGGAAAACTGAATGTGGGTAAGACACAGGCATAGAGCTGACCATTAGTAGAACCCCAAAGAGGTCTACATGGAGAAAGAATTCACTTAGCGTTGGGGATAATAAAGTTGGAGGATATTTACATTAATGTTATAAGTTGTGGTGGACAGATTATTAATGGCCCTGATAGTCTGTTTGAAGAAGTTGGATATCACAGGTTATAAAATTCTCATTATGCATTTATTTTATTCTAAGCATTATCAAACAGGCTATGGCACCTGTTTGAAATGTCTCACTGGACAACCTTTAAATCAAAACTGTGTCTCAAGAATTTTGACAGCTTCAGAGATGGGAAGTAGTATATGGAAGTAGAAGCATGCAGTAATTACATGCAACTGCTTTTGCATACATTATTTGATTTTTACAGCATTTTTGTAAGAATTAAACTGTATGAAATCATGCATCATTGTCCCTTTATAAACTCTAAAACATGATAAGAAATAAAATATTTATTTATGGAGTATCAAAACAACCCTATGAAGTAGGGCAAGGCTTGTGTTTTAACTCCACTTTACAGACCTGGAAGCTGAGACTCAGAGAGATTAATTGACTTTTCCAAGGTCACAAGGCCAGTGGCAGAGCCAGTACTGTTAGAACAGTGTAGTAGAAAGAGAACCAGTTTAGAGGTCAAAAGAGTGAGGTTCCAAAATAACTGTATAGTAATTAGTCATGTGACCTTTGGAAATTAAGTCATTTACCCTTCTGAGTATTAGTCTTTTAATTTGTAAATTGCATTTGGTAGTAAGAATATGACACTACCTCACAGGAGCTGTGAAAGTAACTTAAGATAATGAATGTGTCCTTGCTCTTCCATGCTCATTTCCTTTCTCCTCTCTCCTTAACCTTTTCAATTTATCTGTACCCAATACTCAGACATGTGGGCTGTCACTTTCCAGCTCTACCTCTTGGGATGTCCTGGTTTAAGTCTTTCTTCTTCAATTCCCCTTGTATCTAAATCAGTATTGATATTTTCTAGATCAGCATCCCAAGTGAGGAAATATGATTTGTCTAAGTCAGCAAAAAATACACCCAAACAAAGTCCTTAAAGCTATGCCCTTGAACAGCCAGACTGAGGAAGTGGACATTAAGAAAGAAGGAGAAATGGGAGTTAGAAGTACTTATAGTGGAAACACCATACAAATCTAATATTAGTTATTGTTCTGATTTGTAGTCTAGGTGGCTTCTATTGGTCCATACATTGGGACCAACAAGCCACAGTGGGAAATTACCTTCTGGGAAATTCCAACAGCTGATCTCTAATGTAAGTCATGAATGGTAAATTAGTTACTTATGGATTCCATATGCTGTTATTCAAATTTTCCACCCGTTGAGAGAAAACAAGATCTTATTCTTAGACTTGTGCGGGTGTTTTGTGAGTGAAGATTTCATTTCTAATCAGTCTCGTTTGCCCCATTGGGCAAGTCCCAGCACAAAATAGTTTATCCTTTAATGACTTGTATATACTATAAGCTCTTTTTAGGAGATAAAAACTCATTTATTATTCTGTCTTAAGATATAGAATTTTAGAGTCGGCAATTATCTTTGAGTTAATTTGGACCAACTTCCTATTTTATAGCTGAGGAAGCAGAAGGTCCTAAGAGATTCAGTGAGTACTCCAAGACCCAGCAGTAGCTGAAGGCAACGAGTATAGCACCTTGAGTTTGGCTTGGCTCTAATACAAACAATAGCACTTTATTTTCCAATGATCCTTATAAATAAAATGGAGTTTTTTCCACACATAAATTTTCCAGGTAACTAAAACTTAAGCACTAAATAACTGTCAGCCATTTTTTGAAATCTGTCCTTATGTGTATATTTTATACTTTCCTGCCTTTAAAGACAAAGTAAATGGAACTTCACTTTGCCTTTCATAGATGACTCATTCAATATCATGAACATTAATTCCTGGATTATTGTAAATGGAAATCTTGAGACTATTGAAGTATGAAAAGCTTGGTCAATAGTGATTCTCTGTGTCTTAGTAGAAGCTCTATAAATATTTGTTAGTGGATTGGTTCTGCACTTTGGCTATCATATTGTTTACTTGTTAGTAAACATTATTTTTCAATGGTTCAACTTTTCCTCATCCTCCCTCCCATCCCTATTTCTTCAGATGTGTTGTCTAGGGCTCCTTAGTCACTAAGCTTGATTGTGCATGAAAATGTTAGTTCCTGTGGCCTGAGGACGACTTCAATCCTATTTTTTAGAGCAGGGAATTGAAGTTCATGGCAACTATTTTCTCCAGGGGCTTTAAAACAAGAGTTGGAGTCTGGTTTAAATTGAAGGCTAATTCCAGATTGGTGTGAATGTTTGTGCACTTCCAAAATTCTTATGGTGAAATCCTAATCCTCAAGATGATGTTATTAGGAGGTAGAGAATTTGGGAGATGATTAGGTCATGAAGGCAGAGTCCTGATGAATGGGATTAGTGCCCTTATAAAAGAAACTCCAAAGAGACCCCCTCGCCCTTTTACCAGGTGGGGAGTACACAGCAAAAAGTCAGCAGTCTGCAACCCGGAAGAGGGTCTTCACCAGAACCTGACCCATGGGTACCCTGATCTCAGACTTCTAGCCTCCACACCTGTAAGATAAATGTTTGTTGTTTATGAGCTACCTAGTCTGTGGTATTTTGTTATAGTAGCCCGAATGGACTAAGCATGGTACCATGACATACACATATTATTTTTGTTTATAAAAAAAATTGTTCACCTTTCTCTTCTCCATCCTCTTCCTTTTACTTGCCCTTTCCCTTCCAATCCTCTTCCTCTTTCTGAACAATTTAGTCTTAAGGACGCTAGGTGAGCAGATCGAGGCAGGCATCAACATAAAGGAGCCGACTTGCATGAGGTGTCAGAGTCCACGAGGAATAAGGGCATCCACCCAGGGAAAGGGGCCTGGAGGGAGATGTCAGCTCTCAAGTGAAGTGAGGAAGGCCTCCACACAAGGACGGGTCTCTGGCATGAGGCTTTGGAGCCCAAAAGAGTAAGGATGCTACGCTTGAGAGCAACCTGGCATCAGGTGTTGAAGCCAGAAACTGGGTGAGGAGGGCTTCCAAATGGGGTGGGATGGAGGGAGGATGTTAGAGCCTGAGCAAGGTAAGGAAGATATTGCACAAGGGAAATATGTGGGGTGGAGCCTGAGCAGAGAAAGGAGGGCATCAACCTTGGGAGAAGGCCCAGGCAAGGAAGGAGTCAGAGCCTGAGGAGGGCGTCCATGCATGGGGACAGCTTGGTACAGGGTTTCAGGGCCTGAGGGCGGAGGAGGGAGTCCACAGAGGAAGAAGGCCCAGCATGAGGTGTCAGAATTCAAGAAGGATAAAGAAGCCATCCATGCAAGAGAGGCCCAGTGCAGGGTGTTAGAGCCCGGGAGAGGTGAACAGCTTGTCTGTGCAGGGAAAGTGACCCAGCCTGGTGTAGAAGTGCCTGAGTGAGGAAGGTGCATCGGCAGTGGGGATGAAGATAGCCCAACGCAGGGGATCAAAGCCTAAGCATGGGAGTGGGATGGGGGAGCTTCACATGGGTGAGGGGCTGAAGCAGACTGATCAAATAAACATGAAAAGGGAGAAAACTAAAATGAGTTCTGTGTTGTTTGATAGGAATCCAAAGTATCAATTATACTCATAGATTTAGATACTTATAGACGGATGTGGAAAACTAATGCCGTTGTCAATGTATGTGTGTTTATATACAAGTGCGTATGTAGGTGTGTGTACATATGTATGTGTACTCACATACATATGTATGTGTACACACACTATATTCCCTACCTATAACCACTGATAAGACCTTGGGGCAGAGACCACCCCACTCCCATCCCCACCCCCAATAGCAATGGGCACACCAAGCACCCAAATCATGGCTTATACATCAGTCTCCAATGAAAGGAACATGGGCTCCTTGAAGAAATGACTGATTTCAGGGATAGGGTGGACAAAGTACAAGATGAGCCTGAGTATCTTGTGCCCCCCAAACAAGGAAATGCTCCAGAAAGATAGGGGCATGTCAAAAACACACTGGCATCTGCTAAAAAGGGCTCCTACCAGCCAAATGTGGGACCATTAGACATGGCAGTAAATAATGGTAGTAAAAATTATAATGCATTGAATAAAATAGGAAATCATGGATTCAATGAGATAGATCGATCGATTGAGAGATAAAAAGTTTGATGAGAAGTAGGATGAGGAACAACATTTCAAAGTACCTCTCCACTAAATACTTATTAAGAAAAGTGATCATTTCAGTGGAGAAACCAGGCCAACTATAACTTAATCATGTGATCCAAGTTAATGGCATCAATAATGGGACAGACTGAAATCATGAGCCACTGGAAAGAATGCAATGAGAAGAACAGAGCATCATTTCTATGATATTCCCGTTAAGATGCAAAATCTGAATGTAATCATGATGAAACAACAGACAAATTCAAACTGAGGCAATTTATAAAATAGGTGATCTATAATCTTTAAAAGGGTTAAGGTCATGAAATTCAAAGAAAGGCTGATGGATTATTACAGACTGAGCGTGAAAAACACATGGCAACTAAATGCAATCCAATGTTCTGAACTGTATCCTTTTACAATGAAGGATATTTTTGAGGCAAATGGAGGAACATGAATGGGGTCTGAGGACTTGATATGGATTCGATGGTAGTACTGTCGGAAGGGTAATGTCCTGATTTTCATGGTTATGCGTTGATTATTATGTAGGAGCATGTCCTTGTTTGTAAAAAATACACCCCAGGGGCTTCCCTGGTGGCGCAGTGGTTGAGAGTCCGCCTGCCGATGCAGGGGACACGGGTTCGTGCCCCGGTCCGGGAGGATCCCACATGCCGTGGAGCATCTGGGCCCGTGAGCCATGGCCGCTGAGCCTGCGCGTCCGGAGCCTGTGCTCCGCAATGGGAGAGGCCACAACAGTGAGAGCCCCGTGTACCGCAAAAAAAAAAAAAAAAAAAAATTCATTGCTCTATTTCACATATTAACATGTGGTTCACTTAAAATCATCCATATCTTGTACATGGATGGATGAATGGATAAAGAAAATGTGGTGTATACATAGAATGGAACATTAGCCTTGAAAAGGAAGGAAATTCTGTCATCTGCAACAACATGCATGAACCTGAAGGGCGTTATGCTGAGTGAAATAAGCCAGTCACAGAGGACAAATATTGCACGATTCACTTACAGACGGTGTCTAACATAGTCAGACTCATAGATGCAGAGATCAGAGCACTGGTCACCAGGGATAGGGGGCAGGGAGAAACAAGGAGTTGCTAATCAACAGGTTTAGAGTTTCAGTTATGCAAGATGAATAAAGTCTAGAGATCTGGTGTATGACATGTGCTTACAGTTAACAATATTGTATTGCACACTTAAAAAAAATATGTTAAGAGAGTAGATCTCATGTTAAGAGTTCTTACCATAAAAAAATAAAAATAAAAATGTTTAAAAAAAATAATACATACTTGCTTATATTCAGATTTTTTCACACAGTTGTTGATATATACTACTTCCTGAATATTAATTATTTCTTAGTAGTCCACAGACCAGTCTTCATTAAATCAAAATTTTGCCTTTTTAATATTTATGGATTTCACTTGTATTGAAATGGCTGTTGTATATTATATTGAGTCTCAGAAATTTAGCAACATTATGCATATTTAAGCCTATTTTGAGTAAAGTTGTTCTAAAAATTTTCACTTCATTACAAATTAACATCAATAATTTATGGCAACTTTAAACCTTATTGGTAAGTAGATATGTATTTTTAATTCACTTTTTCAAATATCGGTGACATTGTGAAACATTTGCAACTCCCCCCTATCATATAACTCTAACAAAATAGAGATTTGACTTTTTATGGCCTGGAAATAGGCATCTTAGTTTAGAAATAGGGCTACTTGTTGACAACATCGCCTATCTACAAGGCAATTCTGAAACTAGGGCAATGCAATAGCTTCTTGTGTAACGAAATATTTTTTCCCAGTGGTGCTTAGTGTCCACTTTTTTGCTTTTTTGGTGTTGAGTTCCATTTATGGTTCCAGAAATGCTCATAAACTAGTATAATAATCACAACAATTGCACATGGTAGCTGAAGAACAATTTTGAGTATTATGTAATTCATATTATAATTGAATCTGTAAGACTAGACATAGCATCAGTCAAGTGTGTTGTCAATTCTTTACATTACTCTACAGTTTCAGATATTGCCTTAAGAGATAACACAAATTGCAATAAAGGTGATGGCAATAAAATTTTAAATGTTTTGTAAAATCTTATAGGGTACAATAAGTTATCACATGCAAACCCACCACAACACTTGATATGTAAAAT
Source organism: Mesoplodon bidens (assembly GCF_964165515.1). Lineage (NCBI taxonomy): Eukaryota > Metazoa > Chordata > Mammalia > Artiodactyla > Ziphiidae > Mesoplodon > Mesoplodon bidens. The sequence goes on along the minus strand of NC_138176.1, from coordinate 213,445,554 downwards.
TCATGACTCATTACCAAATCTAAGTACTGCATTAAGAATTATATTAAAAATCCATATGTTATTACCTCAGCAGTTTTGCCCAATTAAAATGATTTTTTCTTATAAATTTATTTATTTATTTCTTTATGGCTGCATTGGGTCTTTGTTGCTGCACGCGGGCTTTCTCTAGTTGCATTGATCGGGGGCTACTCTTTGTCGCAGTGCGCAGGCTTCTTATTGCAGTGGCTTCTCTTGTTGAGGAGCACGGACTCTAGGCATGTGGGCTTCAGTAGTTGTGGCTCTCAGGCTCTAGAGCACAGGCTCAGTAGTTGTGGCGCACGGGCTTAGGTGCTCCGTGGCATGTGGGATCTTCCCGGACCAGGGCTCGAACCCGTGTCCGCTGCATTGGCAGGCAGATTCTTAACCGCCACCAGGGCAGTCCCAGCCCAATTAAAATTAATTTTAAAAACTAGCAAAAAGTATTAATGAATCAAGAAACATTGTCTAATTTGACATACTGTCAACATATATTAAATGAAAATCTTGATCATAACATAATTAGTGACATTTCTAAAATGAAAGGAATAACAATTATTATGGAATAAATAAAATAATTTATTAGTTCCATATCCCTGTACTATATACTATCCAAATATCACTGGTTCATCAACAAAAGGCCAGACATGCCAACCATAATTAAAATCAGTCATCCTTTACATTTTCTAACTTGGAGTTACATAACAAAAACATAGCTCTTCATTTAAAAATTTTTGTCATTATAGATGAAGTTTTTTCAATGTAGGGAGATAAAAGATATTTTATTTAACAATGTTAGCTTAATTTGTAACATGCAAACATTCAGGAATATAGTATATGAGTCCACACAAATGCTAGGTCTGATTTATTAAAAGTCATTATGTAAATGTACAAAGTATTGTTTCATTCCCAAGGAATTGAGGATTTATATCTTATTTACGTGCCTCATTTACAGTTTATCACCTGTTCTAGTTTGTGATGCTGAAAAGAGATGACTCCCCATATTAAAGAACCCCACTGAAGATTACAAAACAAAGGCAAAATGCAAAAATAGGATAATAATAGAAATTGGTTACTCATTAAGATTTTGAGGGCTTCCCTGGTGGCGCAGTGGTTGAGAGTCCGCCTGCCGATGCAGGGGACACGAGTTCGTGCCCCGGCCCGTGAGCCATGGCCGCTGAGCCTGCGCGTCCAGAGCCTGTGCTCCGTAACGGGAGAGGCCACAACAGTGAGAGGCCCGCGTACCGCAAAACAAACAAACAAACAAACAAAAAAACCCCAAGATTTTGACATCTGTATTGTTTTATTTCCTGTCCTACAGAGACAGTATACTTCCTGGTGCTTTATTATAAACTAATAAATGTAACCTATAGATACTAATAGAATTATTACATATATCATGTCAGACCTTATTATTATGAGCTTAAAAGATTCTAACAGAACTATTAGAAAAAAGATTTATTATAAGTATTCTATCAAAATCTTAGGGATGTAAATCTAATAGTTAGAGTTATATACAGACAATGCTTAGTCCCATTAAATATTTAAATAAATTGGTGATGAAAATGACAGCTTTGATCTTGACCCAGGTGTTTTTGAGACTCCCTGTTTCTAAAGTGTACCAACATTCCTAAATGTGAATAATTCCAGACTCTTAGATAATAAAAACATATTTGAGACAGACTTTATTATTAAAATATATGTATATATTGTTTTATTGCCACATCTCTTTCTTCCCCAGAGTGTCTGTCTCTTCTATATCAAGTAAGTTTTCTATGGCTTCCTGGCAATGTATATATTCCCTATTTTGAAGACTTCCCAGTTAGGTGAACCCTACCTTCTGAATAATACAGGCAGTTTCAAATCAGTGTACAGAAGCTCGTCAACAAGATGTTTCCACTAGAGATGAATGGGGAAGAATGGAAAGGATGGCTGGGGGGAAGGTTAAAGAAAAAGGGAGACCTAGCAGTTGATGGAGGATTTTAGAAAAAGCAAAGGTAGCTGCGATCTGGAGAAATTTAGGGAAAGAAAAGAGGCGTGTAAACAGTGTTTTATGAAGTGTGTCATGTGCTTTGCTATTTAAACTTACCTCCTTCACTTTATAGCCTTAAAGTGAGTTTGATTTGTAGGTTGTCGTTTTTCTAATATCATTGAAAAGAAATACTTATCTATTAAGGTAACATTTTTTTCAAATCATCTGCTATCTGAAATCATCTCTATGCACAAGTTGTGTATGGGAATGTGTGGAGAGAGCAGAGGGCTTAGGACAAAGCCCTGAGAAACTGCCGTCCTGCAGTCAGGTAGTGAAGAGGCAGTGAAAGGGGAAACGGAGGGAGAGAAGGAGCAACCACGTGGATCCTGCAAATCAAGAAAGACAGTGTTTGGAGCCCAGAGTGGTCATGCTGCTGAGAGCTGAGACGGAGGCCGAAAACTGACCCTTGGGTCTGGCAGCATGACAAGTAACACAGACAAGGACATTTCTGGACGGCTGATGGGAATGAAAGCCAGATGTAAGTGGGCTGAAGAGAGAAATGGAGAGGGAAACAATGACAGCCATCTGCATAGCAAAGCCTTTCGAGAAGGTTTGCCAGGAAAGGGAGCCTAGACAACATGTCTGCTGGAAGGAGGCCTGAGGGAGGAAGAGGAACTCTTTCCCACGAGCAAGCAGAGAAAAGCAGGAAAGAGGGGTGTGGGTGAGGCAAGGGCGTGCGCTCGACCTTGGTAGGAAGAGCATGGTTTCCTGAAATGAGGTCAAGGATTGAGACAGAGGGCGAGCAGGTGGGTTAGGTCACTGATGGATAACTAATGGATAACTGCAAATGGATAACTAATAAGAACCTGCTGTATAAAAAAAGAAAATAAAATTCAAGAAAAAACCTTAGCTGCATGTTGGAGTCATGGCAAGTTTTAAATAGTCCTTATGCGTAGAACCCACCCCCAGAGATTCTGATATGATCAGTATGGGGTGCAGCCAGGGGATTATGCGTCTCCACATCTGCCCAGCTGATTCTACTAGCAGCAAATTTTGAGAACCACCAGGTAAGATTTTTGAGGATAGAGAAGGTATTAGGCATCAACCACTTGCTGAAGTCCAGACTACCTGCTAGGTGGAAAACAAAAGAGATAGGAATCATTTCTTACTTTCGAGGAACCTACAAATCCATTAACTGTTCAGAAATCTTCTGCTCAGGAAATATGAAAATAATTTAGGAATATTAGCAATTTTAAATATATTAAAGAAAGCAACGTACAAACCATATTCAATTATGCAGAATAAGGGAAATAAGAGATCAGTTTTACAGACAATGGTTCAGGGAAAGCTCATTATAGGAGAGTAGTGACCTACATTCTGAAGAAGTGAAGGGCAAAAACCGAAAGATGTTTAAAGGATAAAAGAAGTAATTTCAGATAAAAGAAGTAATGTGAATAAAAGAAGGTCATCAAGGAAAGCATGGGGAAAACATACTTCTGGGTAACTGAGGGACAGGGATGGGAGAGGGAATTTTTACTATGTACCTTTTTTTTTTAAGCCTTTTAAACTGTTGAAACACGTAAACATTTAACCTTTCAAAAATAGATAGATAATTTTTTTCTAAAAGGATCAATCTGGATTGAAAGACAAGAATAGTAAAAAGTGAGGGTCATGAAACATGGAAGAGCCAGCTGATAAAGGTATTAGAAGTACTAAAGTATCCACAGGAATAAAGTCTGTTTTCTCTATCATTTCTCTTGAAGAAACAGGATAATAGTTTAACTACATAAGGTCTAACATCACTGTAGTGAAATGAGTCTTGGCAGGCACAAAGTAAAAAGCTAACGTGCAGCTCTGTGTCTGCTGAGCTGATCTAATCCTTCTACTGATAGAAAATGTAAAATCAGATGAAATGTTTCTTACTGCTGTTCATTAGGAAAAAAATACTTTTGTGTTTCTTTGTTTTAAAGTACTTTGTAGCCCTTAAGTCATTAATTACTTTAAAGAGATATTCATGTTCTTTCATGTGGCCTCTTTTGCTGAAGAGATGATAGGGAAAAAGGTTTTGTTTTCTTCAATTCTCTTTTCATGATTCACAATTATATTGTAAAACAACTTTTCATTAATGCGTGATGTTTAAGTGCCTTAAACAATTTAGAGAAAAGCTGTGTTCAAGGGCATAACAACACTGAGTATTGACAGCAAATTGAAATTATAAATTACTGAAAACAAGCTAAGTCACAGTTAATGTTGCCTGTTGCCCCTCAGCATGGTACTAAATTTACCTATGTTTTTGAATAGGTGCCGAAGTAAAGCAAACACACAAACTTGATATATTAAAGATAAGGCGTGAAACAGTAAAATGGGTAATATTCTGTATTATGAAGTTATCATTTCTTTACCCTTTAATGGAAGGTATCCTTTAATGGAAAATTTTGGTGTGTTGATTTGCTTTATTTTTTTGCGGTACGCGGGCCTCTCACTGTTGTGGCCTCTCCCATTGCGGAGCACAGGCTCCGGACGCGCAGGCTCAGCGGCCATGGCTCACGGGTCCAGCCGCTCCGCGGCATGTGGGATCCTCCCGGACCGGGGCACGAACCCATGTCCCCTGCATCGGCAGGCGGACTCTCAACCACTGCGCCACCAGGGAAGCCCTATTTACTTTATTTTAAATAAGATAATTGAGAAAATTTTTCACTTTTGGAAAGTAAAAGTAAATATTCATATGAAATATTGCCAGTATTCATTCTTCATGCTAATAATGTTATGATGCTTTAGAGCTGAAAAAATACCCCACATAGCTCATGCAATCTTTATAATAACCACGTTACCATTCCTATTTTGCCCAAGAGAACCGTAGTATTCACAGAGGTTGATTTGACCAACGTCTCTTGGCTGGGAAGTATCAGTGTCAAATCCACATTTGCCTGAAGTCAAGTTTCCTCTTGTTTTCTGCTGCTGCCTCATCGCTCTCTCTCTTTTGTGGTCCACATTGGTACGCCGTGAACTCTTGTACAAATTCCCCGCGTGTTACTTTAGTATAGCCAAAGCAAAACAAAATTAACAACAAAAACATTTATATAGATAAACTTTGTTAAAGACAGCTGAGCACAACATCAAACAATAAAGTATCCTTTACATGGTGAAACCAGAGTGGCTGAGAAGCCATCCTGGTCCGTTCAAATCAGATATGGGGGTTGCCCTTTATAAAAAAACATGTTTAAGGGCAAACCATGATGTAAAACATAGTTTTAGCCCCTGAAAAAGTGGGGGCCACAAATGCATTGGACTTGAACTTTTCATGACTACGAAGTTTACAATTTTTTTCTCTCCCTACACGAAGATACCATTTGTAGCAGTTTCATCACATTCAAAAAAAAATTGGGGGGACTCCCCTAGTGGTCCAGTGGTTAAGACTCCGTGCTTCTACTGCAGGGGGCACTGGTTCCATCCCTGGTTCGGGAACTAAATCCTACATGCCCTGCGGCAGGGCAAAAAAAAAAAAAAAAAAAATGTTTTTTGAACTTTGCCTGAAATTTGCGGAACAAATACCCAGTTGCAACAATCATCAATGTTTTGCCATGTTTATCTCTCCTGCATTTAAAAAAAAATTCTTATTTTGGTTGGAACATTTTCAAGCAAATTCCAAACATTTTTTCATCTTTCCCCTAAATGTTTCAGTGTGCATCTTTACAAATAATAAAATAAGGGACAAATAATAAAAATAAGGGACATTTCTTTACATATAATAAAATAAGGGACATTTCTTTACATCACTAAATGCTATTATTTTATCTAATAACATTAACAATAATTCCTTAATATTACCTAATGCTAAGTTCATATTCAAATTGCCCCACTTATCTAAACTTAAAAAAAAAAAAAACACAAAAAACTAAGGACAGAATATCAGCTTCCAAAGAAGTTCACACACATTATCGGGTTATACTGTCTCTTAACGCTTTTTTAAAATCTTTCGATCTAAAACAGCGTTCTTCTCTTTCTCTCAGTCTCTCCCTCTCTCTTCCCCTTCCTCTCTTCTCAGTGCTATTTCCTTTTTGGGCAAACCAGGTCAATTTGCCCATTCTACATGTGGCTAATAATGCTCCCTTGCATTGTCTGTATGGTGTCCTTTGATTTCCAGTGGCTAAGAAGTTAGTTCTAAAGACTTGAATAGATATGAAATGAACTACACAGCCCCCTCTATAAAATATTCTTTTAAAAAGATTATTCCATGTAAACGTAGAAATATTAGTACTTTCAATCTTCCGTGGAATATATTATAAAGAAAGAAAAATAGTTTTACCATAGAGTTATGACCTTTAAATGATTCATGTGAAGGATGCATAATGGGATTTTTTTCTAATTCTCTTATTTCTTCTGTATTTATTAGCCAGAAATCTTTTGTTTAGAAGAATTTTTCCTCATCAGTTAGTTCAGTGTAAACAGAAATATAATTCGTTGCAGAGAGACAAGATCAATGTTCACTTCTTCCCTTTAATTATCGATCTTTAGAGTAGTGAGTTGGTGTCGTGGACACTTCCAATGGCATCCAATGGATTTTCCTTTCTCTCTGTTTCTCTCTCTCCTTCCTCCTACGCCTTCCTTTCTCCCTCCCTCTCTCCTCTCCCCTGTCCTCTTTCCTCCTCTCTTTTCTCTTCAATTTGAACTCATTGCTTTTTCTAAATTCAATGTGTTGGACTTAAACTTAGAGGCATTATTTCGATGTTCAAATTAGCCCATTTTAGCCACTGGGAGAATCTTCAAACTTTTTTCTGCGTCCTTTTTGCAAGACTCCACAACACTTTGACGGTGTCACTTTCTGGGACAATATAATATCACAAGCTCATCAGGAACATTTTCTGCCCCATCCCTGGAGTCAGTCATTTCTCCATAGATTACATTTAGTAGGAAATGATATTTAGAGACCAGGATATTGCCACTAGGAGTATTTACTGATAGTAGCTTGTCATTGCTTCTAAGGCTTTTCCTTGGACAGAGCTAAGAAACACATTTTTTTAAGAGGAGGGGAAAAGTCATATTTTCTCGCTGATATTTCTGTTCAAATATAAAATTACAGGGTCTTAACACTTTTTTTTTTTTTTTTGCGGTACGCGGGCCTCTCACTGTTGTGGCCTCTCCCGTTGCAGAGCACAGGCTCCGGATGCGCAGGCTCAGCGGCCATGGCTCACGGGCCCAGCCGCTCCGTGGCATGTGGGATCTTCCCGAACCGGGGCACAAACCCGTGTCCCCTGCATTGGCAGACAGACTCTCAACCACTGCGCCACCAGGGAAGCCCACAGGGTCTTAACATTTTTGATTTTATATTCATATCTCTTTTTCTTATGCTAACTTACTGATACTTAAGAAAATTAACATAATAATTTGCTTTATCCTATTATATACACGTAATAATTAAAAAAATAACAATACTGATATTATTACCAACATTGACTATTGAATGAAGTGTAAGACTTCTTGGTATTTTTTGTGTGTGTCTTTATAGTATATTCCACTGAAGATTGAGAGTAATACTATTTCTAACTTTACTTGGAACAATTTCTTTCCTCTGTTAGAATAAATCCCATTGAATTTATTCACTTTGCTTTTAATATTTACAGATTGCTTATTAAACTTTTGTTTTTTTAATTATATAAAAACACTTACAACACACCAAAGTGAAAACTATAAAACAAGAAGTTTTACTTCCATCCCTGTCCTCTCTACCCTTCCTCTGACTCTAATTTTTATTAATTTTTGGTTTATCAATCTACTATGATTTCTTTCTGCAAATATGAGCAAATATACAACTTATACAAAACATAACATGTTAGAGAACCTATTCTGTACTTTATTTCTTTCACTTCAGAATAATATATTCTGAAGATCACCATCTATCAATGTATACATATCATTCCCTTTTACATTCCATCTTAGTTCATTATGTTGATGTGCCACAGTTTATTAATAAGTTCTCTATTAACGATTATCTGGGTTATTTCCAATCTTTTGCTATTACAAATACTGCCACAATAAGTAACCTGTGCATAAGTTCCTTTGTATTTTTGCAAATACAATGTTTTTAAAAGTAGGGAACAATGAAAACAAGGATTCTTTATTAGGGAATGTTTGCCAAAACTTCTCCTTCTATTGTATAGTATTAGCAAATGAATCCAGCATCTTAATAATAATAGATTACACACATATAGGTCTCTCAAAAACACCTCCACCTTCACTGTTTTGTGTCTGTAAACTAGGTGATTAGTTAGGGAAGGTGAACTGCTGTAATAAACAGCAAAACTGTGGTGACTTAACACAGTAAAAGTATTGGTCTGGTGTTCCTGGTTGGTGGTGGCTTTTGTGTGATTGATCTTGAGGCTCTAACCTCCTATCTTACTTTGGATTCTCCTGCTTTGTGTACAACTCTCAAATAGAGAAAAAGAGGGTGGAGAAGACACATTTACTTTTTAAAAGCCTTGATAGGAAAATGACACATGCCACTTCCACACACCTTGACAAGGACCCATCACGTGGCCACCCCTCCCTGCAAGGGAGCAGGAGTTCTGGTGGAATGTTCAGGAAGAAAAACTGGTTTTGGTGAATAGTGAGTCAGTATCGGTCTTTCAGGGCTCTGGTTATCGGCTTCATATTCTTCAATATATTTGTTCCAATGTTTATATACAAATCTGTAGCCCAGACAAATAAAGATCACGTCAGTGAAAAGGCGCTGTGTCCCACTTGCAAAATAGCCTCTGGATGTATGTGAAGCAAATGGAACGAAGGAGCCTATGACAGGTGCAATCTTATAAATGTCTGTATTTTTACATGAGCTATCATTCAAGGCAAAGTTTCAGCACCTAGGAGTGCCTTGAGGAGATTTGACCACCCCCAAGATATGCAGTCTGAATAAAAATGTGATGCTTTGTAAATGCAGTTTCAAGTCACATCCCCCAGTCTTTGAGGCAATCAGATTGCCACAGGCAACCAAAAGTAGAGCCTCAATATTCCAGATCCTATTCATTGAGAATTTGTCATTGGAAATGGAATTGAACTATAGTTTAAATCATCCATAAAGAATGTTTGTAAACCAACTTAATAGAGAACACAAAGTATAGAAATTTTCTAATATATATTTTAAAAGTTCTTGAGCTTTGATACATTTACAAATAAATAATGCTATTACAAATTCTTTTTCAAAGCAAATCTACTAGTATTTGTTCTTGGCAAAACTATTTCCTGGTCACTTGGAGTGTTATATATACATATGTAAAAGTATTATAAATTTTCTACATGTTTATTTTTATACATATCATATGGGTATTTATTTTCAAGTGCTCTATAATTCATAATATTCATTAACTTGAAAAAGTCCTTTCTGTAAAATTAGCAAAGTTTTACTACATTACAAAATCAGTGATGTGAAACAGGTTCCACATTATAATAATATACAGTAACACTTTTTCCTCTCCTTACAGATTTTTGTAAAATTCCTGAATTGTCAGCTTAGTTGGGAGAAAAAAATGACTTGTTTCATTTTTGAGAATTAAGACGAGTACACTGTTTTAATTTTAAAACAGGGAATACAAATCTAAACAAAGAGCCAGCATGTAAATTTCCATATACTGTAGTGAAATATGATAAATTACCTGGCCAGCTCTTGCCTAGACTTGTTGGACTAATCTGTTAATGGAGAAAGAGTTTGTCTCAGCCTGTTTCCTGCTGAGATTCTGAGCAGTAGAGAAGGCTTATTGAAGAAATTAATGACTATCTCACGAAACATCAGGACACTAGAAGGCAATGAAAACAGTATTCATCTACAAACACTGATGTCTTAAAAGTTGTTCAGTTAGAGATTGTATCTATTTCGTTTAAGACAGAGAGGATCACAGGTATGTATGGTCATGGGCACTAATCAAATCCTCTTCCGAAAAGGTTTTTAACTCGGAAGTACGAAGCAATAGAAAGAGCATAGGGAACTTACATCAGGTCCTTTTATCCCCGAATGTCCCCCTAAGTCTACTTCTTTATCTTTTAAAATGAAGATAAGCCATGATCATGTCTACCTCAGACATTTTTAGGTGGGAATTTGACCTCGAGGTCAAATTTTGACCTCGAGATCAAATTCCATAGAAAACTCATAAAGCGCCTTGTAAATGTACAGAATCATTAGGAAGTATTTTGAGCAATTGATCTTGCTTAATATCATGTCTCAAGTATCCTAAACGTAGTGACTCATTAATCATGTTCTGAAAGCCTTATCTACTCCTATAAGCAAAAGGATTGCTCTTTCTTTCTCTGCCTGCGTCCAGACTGTATGAAATCTCGATGAGAATAATTCTATAGCAAACTGGGAAAAACTCCTTAAAGCAGTTACAATAGTTAACAAGATGATTTTCAGATAGATTGTTAGCTGGATTAGTTAGCTTTCACCAGGTTATTCTGTGCTAAAACATAATTCCAAACAACCACTCCCACTCCTACATACACACACAAACATACATACCACACACCCAAAATGAAGTTGGGAAAGTCTAAGGGTGTGGAAAAACCTTTAGCTTCTTCTCTGAGCTATGTCCACCCAATTAAGAGGACTAGGGAGTCACTTTTATCTGTACAAGATTTTAACAATAGGTGTGATGACCACAACTTTTGTATGGTTTTGGCCCTGGGGCCAAAGTCTGCAGAGGGGTGTGAAGTATAAATTGCATGGTTTTAGACTCTTGCTTTTTTTTTTTTTTTTTGTGGTGCTCCCTTTCCTCCTCAGGATGAAGGTGGTATTTGGATTCCCACTAGTACTAAGATAGGAATGTGGAATTTCAAACTTACAGAGTTTAGCCAATGGGCTTTTCTCATTGCCTTATAACATTGGGCATAAATGATTTACTTAATATCCAAAAGTTTTGATAAAATGAGATTTAGTCTCAGAATTTGTGGCAACATCATCATCTTTGGTAAACAGAAGAGAGAGTAAAGATCAAACAGATTATTCTTTACCCAGAGCAACAATACACATGTGATGAACATCATCTTGCCAGATGTTGTAACTACAGGAGTTTTCTAGTTTAGTACAGAATCATTATGTCTACTGAGACACTACACTTTACTTCTCTGGATCTTTTTCTTTGGCTGCTCCTCAGCTTTCAATTGTATTCACTCTTTTCCTTGGTATTATCATCTGTGGTGTCAAGTTAATTAAAGAACCAGGTTATTAGATTGAGGTGGCTCTAATGCTATGGCAGCCTAAAATCTAAGCCTGTAAATGCCTCAGGGTTATGAAATCAAAACCCAAAGACAACCAATTGCTTTAAGCTATAGCCAGTCAAATTATTTCCTTTCTTTGCTTCCAGACCTTCTCTACAGAAGTCTCCCCGCCCCCCACCCCACACCTCCTGTTGGCAGAATGCTCCTAACCACTTCCAACTTGGCGCTGCCTGATTCCAACTGATTTTTGCTCAAATAAACTCTTAAAACTTTTAAATATGCCTCAGTTTATCTTTCAACAGTTCTGACATCATCACCTAATGTTTTTGTTGGGAACCCTTCTTGGGATATATCTTTGAAACTTCTTCTTTCAGAAGCTCCTGCTCTTATTGCCAACATACTTACTAGAAAATTCCACTTGAATTTCCCAAATGTCAACTTAAATATTTCAAAACTTTCCTGACTTTCCTCTTTTTTCTCTCCTCTGCCCATCCATGTCTACCCTTTTGGCATCCCCATTTCTATAGATGCTACTTCTTATCTTAGACCACCAATCTAAAAACCTGAGTATCTTCTTTCATGCCCTCTCTCATTTATCCATGTCCACTTCCTATACCTTCCTAAATGTCACACCTAGCTACTAAATCTTATTGAGTCTTCCTTTAAGATGTTTTACATCCTTGTCTTGGTTTCAGTGTTATACTGGTTTTAGGGTTTATACCTAAATGATATACATCAGGTTTACCAGCCTTCTAACAAAAATTTTCCCTTTTGTCATTTGCCTTGTACCCCATGCTAGATTAGTATCCTAAAATCAAGGAACCCCTTCTCAGAAATATTGATTGGTTTCTTAGTGCCTCAGGGTAAACTGTGCTATCTTTCCTTAAGATTTAGGGTGTTGACTTGCTGTAATGGTTAAGATCAGGTTCAGAAAGTGATAGACAATCCAAAATAAAAGTGGCTCAAACAAAATAGATGTAAAAGTTCAAAGAGATCCAGGGCAGGTTTGAAACTCCATAGTATCAAAGACTCTTGCTCATTCTATCTGATTTCCTTTATATGTGGCCTACATTGCCAAGTTTATTTCATGGTCCCAAATGGCTTTCCAACGTTGTCTTTATTCCAGTCAGTGAGAAGAAGAAATGGAAAAGAAAAGGGCTTGTCTCTTTTAAGGAAATTTCCTAGATCTTTTTTGTGCCTACAATTGCTGCTTACACCCTTTGGTCAAAACTTATTTCCACAGCCAAATGTACTTATATTCTGATGACCAACTGTCCCACTAAAAATTTGAAGATCCAGTACTGAGGAAGATGGGAAAAGAGACACAGGGTTATAACCAGGAATCACTGCCACACTTACCTTCTAACTGCTGCTTCCTGACGTTAACCTGTCATTCTAGTCAGTCTCTCCTCTTGTCCATTTAAACATAAATTCTTCAAGACACTTCAGCCCATGTTTTTTTCTGTCCTTCAAGCTAGAGGAACTGTCGATTTGGCAGCCAATCAGGTACTTATTTTGTAACAGCCTTAGAAATGTGGTCTTAATGATTAGAGCATTGTTTACATTTTCTTCCTGGTCTAATCCTCTCAGCTAGATGCAGGGAAGAAACTGAGCCTTATATATCCCATCTCCCAACTGCTATTGCTTGGCCTGTTGCCTGGCACATCGTACAATTTAATGGCTGTGTTCTAGTTTATCTAACAGGCTGAGAGCACCAAACTGGAATAGATCATATCTATTCCTTTATTAGGGAGGGATTATATATCATATGTTATGATGTACGGTATTGTATTCCATTTCAGTTGTATATATAAAGACAAAGAAGACAATACAATAATAAAAATGTGTTAAATGTCAATAACAGTCTTCTTGAAATTATGTTAAAAACATACGATAGGGACATTATTATGCAAGTGAATTTACAATTTAGCTGGAGGGATAAGTTATTAAATACCAATATAGGTGAAATATTATTTGGGAAAACAATATCAACACATAGACCCCCTCTCCCTACCCAGCAAATCCTAAAGATCAATAATAGACAAGGAAAGGATAATAGGAAAAGAAAAGACCCTCAATTTTTTAATTTTAAAATTAACAGCAAATTTCCAAAAATTTTGAGGACTGTTAACATACAGAAAAAATAACTTAGTGCTGTATTAAAAGAGATGTTGGGTCCCATGATCTTTGAATTGTTTTTCCTGAAATGGCAATGGATCAGGTAGAGTAGATTCAGCTGATCCTCTTTACTTATGCCCTGTATTTGTGAATTAAGTGTGTGAAATCTGTGGTCATGGGAAGTGTCTAACTGGGAAATTTGGAATTTAAATCCATGGTCCTTGTTTCATCAACACTGAGTTAAACACATAGGCTTCTTTTAACATAATCACACTTACGTGAAGAACTCAGGAGAAGTATGGCCTTTGTGCCACAATTATTAGTACATCACGTTAGAATATATGGAGCATATTCCTCACACTTCATGAAATCCTTTCACAATTCTATGAGGTTGGCTTATCTAGTGCTGTGAATCCCTCTATAAAAAATGAAGAAACTGTGGCTTTGAGTTCAACCTGGCTATATATATATGTGTATTACATGTATTAGTATAAACCCAAGTTTGTGGAGAGAGAAACCAAGAATATTAACATATTTTTACCATGCTGTTTCCAGGGCAGCAAAGCGAGTAGGAAATCTTCACAAAACTGCTGTGAAAAGTGTTGAAACTGATATTCTCCTGTTCTCCAAAGGATGAGGAAAACTATTGAAAGCATTAAACCAATTTTGCATTTTAGTTTGGATGTTGGATGACTTGGTTGCGTACACTTTGGGTAGGTTTCAGGCTTGCTGCTTTCATGTCAAAGGACAACAGTGCACTAGACAGGGAAAAAGATTTAGGAATCAAAGATACTTTATTTCTTCCCTCCCCAACATCCAGTGTAGAAGATACCATAGTTATCATCAAGGGCTTGCTGTGTGATAAACACGTTAGCACGTACATCACATACCTTCTCCTTTAATCTTTCAACAACCATGTGAAAATAGGTGTTACCATACCCTTTTCATAGAAGAGGAACTTGAAGCTCCAAAAAGTAACCAGGATGACACATTGAGAAGGAAGCAGAGCAGAATTCTTGTCTACCTGCTCCTGAGCTCATTCTCTTAGCCACTGTTCAGTGAGGCAACAGTGAATTCCTTTAGCTGGGCCTCATAGCAAAGAGTACATATATAGTCTCCAAACTGGAAAAGGTATTAATGTCGGTTTGTGAGTTATATATCAGGAAGCCTCAGTGGAGCTCAGGTTAACTATTACATCAGGTTTCATAGCTTTTTTTTTTTTTTTTTTTTGCGGTACGCGGGCCTCTCACTGCTGTGGCCTCTCCCGTTGCAGAGCACAGGCTCCGGACGCGCAGGCTCAGCGGCCATGGCTCACGGGCCCAGCCGCTCCGCGGCATGTGGGATCTTCCCGGACCGGGGCACGAACCCGTATCCCCTGCATCGGCAGGCGGACTCTCAACCACTGCACCACCAGGGAAGCCCCAGGTTTCATAGCTTTTAATGTCATTATATCAATTCAGTGGGAGAACTGATTAACTCTTGCTATTGATTACATCCTAAGAAATCTCAGTTGCAAGGGGAAGAAAATAAGAAGCCTTCGTGTCAAATTGTTGGGAATCTTGGAACTTAACTCCTAGAAATAGAGAGGTCCTCTAATTTGATAAAATCTTTCAAATTGAAACCTAAACTACAGTATTTAAAAGTACGTATTTCAAAATTTCTTGACGTCAGAAATACTGAAATATGTTTAAAATGTAATACACTATTAAAAACTATAAATATTAAAGATTTAGATCACTACTTTCTTCAAGCAGCTGGACATGTATACAGGTGTTATTAATCTATGAGTTGGAAGGCTAGGTAGCTGGCATTAGGATCGTACTGTGTGTGTACGGTACTATTTTTTAAGCCCACCATTTGCAATTGATTACACGGACCATCTGTAACTCTCTGTGAATCATGTTGGGAGTTACCCCACTGACATTTACCGAACATTTGTCATGTAGCAAACTGTTTAGCATACAAGTTGACACATAATAGCTTTGAGGTTTCACTAAATCAACTTTAGACACCAGGCTATAGGTACAACCCATTGACATGTAATTTCGTGAAAAACATGGCTTATGATTTAAGAAAAGATAACCGCCTCACCCCAAGCCCTCTATGGGTAGATCAAAACGTCTTTTGTGACCAACGAGGTGACTTTGCTTCACTGATTTTCCTGTGAAACTATCCCGTTGGGGTGGGGTAGGGGAGGTAGGGGAGTCACAAGTCGTGAGGAAAGAAGAGTAGGGACATTCAGCTGAAAATGAAGTGGCAACAGTGGGTCGCGATCAGTCGGTGGCTCCGGACTCGCCTAGGGGGAAGGAACGCGGCATCACTATCAAGGCTGTGGTTCGCGATGAACTCGGGGCTCCTCTCACTGGACGCGTTCGCGCCACCTGTCAGACCGGAGGAGCCGCAGGGATGCAGAGGGGACGGGGGAGGAGGGTACCCCGGGCCCCGGAAGAAGGATGATGACTGGTGGGTCTCCGCCTGCGAGGTGCTCTTGCGGGGGGGGCAGGGCGGGAAGGAGGGCGCGCTAGACCCCGCGGAGACTTCACGTGGTCTCTGGAACCAGGCTAAGAGACGAAGGCAGAGCGGGTGACAGGGCGGGGAGGGGGGCGGTGCTCGGTACTGCGTGCCCCTCCCCTAAGCTTCTCAGCCCCTCCTCCCAGACATGTGACCACAGCCGGCGGGTCCCCTTGCTCCCGCAGCGTAGCTCGCTCTGTTTCTTCCCTCCCGCCGCCGTGCCCTTCTTCTCCCCAGTTCCCATCCCTCCGCCCTCCCCCACCACCTTCCCCACGCCCCAATAGCGGCTCGAGCTGCGAAGCGCCCGCCCCTCCTCCCTTTTCTTCGCTTGCTCATTGGCTGGGGCTTCAAGGACGAGTCCCGAGGGCGGGTAGCAGCCATTGGTGGGATGAGCAATCCGAGTTCCCGGATGAGGGAACATTCTGCAGTATAAAGGGAGCGGGGAAGGCGGGAGACAGCGCAGTTTGAATCGCGGTGCGAAGAAGGAGTAGGCGGCAGGTTCTCGCTGGGTATTTGACTAGTCCTCTCTCTGCCTTGCTTGTTTGAGCTTCAGCAGAATTTGAAATGGTAAACTTGGTGGAGGCACTCGAAGACTCCGCGGGTTTTTGCCGGCGGGAGAAAAACCCGTTACAAACGGAGATGGGGTTGAAGCGGCAACGGCTGGGAACGCGCGGAGACAGGATTTGGAAGAGCGGGGGGAGGTGTTTTGTCGGCGGCGAGCGGAGCAGCCTCCGATCTCGCGGCGGGCGGCGACGGTTGGGTGGCGCGCGCAGCGCCGCTGGGGGCCGGCGGGCGGCGAGCGGGTGGACGGCGGCGCGCGGCCGCGGCGGGCGCGCAGCGCGGGTCGGGCGGGCGGGGTCGCCCTTGCGGCGCGCGGCGGGCCGAAGACCCCGGCTGGGCACGGGGCCGCGCTCGCGCCCGGGCCGCGCCGCGGTGGGGGAGGGGCGCGCCGCCCTGGTAATCCTATATTCTGCGTTCCTTCTTCGCTCGCGGGCGTGTGCGCGCCGCAGGCTGGCGGTAAGGCTGGGAAGGACTCCGGAAAGGCCAAGACAAAGGCGGTTTCCCGCTCGCAGAGAGCCGGTTTGCAGGTCAGTGGTGGTTCGTGCAGTCTGGGAATCGTGGCGTTTTTCTTTCCTTTTCCTCTCTTGTTTACTTACCATCACTCTAGATGAGCGTTTCGTCTTTGCGTGGGTGATGGTGTCGCGACTTGGTTTACCGATACAATAAATATCAGGGAGGGGGGCGATCACGTGTGTGGGTGCTGGGGCGCGTTGCTGCACCAGCGTCCGTTCCCCTTGCTTTGGCGCGCGTATAATTTTACCATCTTTGGCCCGTCTACCTTTGTGCATTTATGTTTGTGTATGCTAAAAATAAAGTTCCCGGTGGGCCGTATTCATCGACACCTGAAATCTAGGACGACCAGCCATGGACGTGTGGGCGCGACTGCCGCTGTGTACAGCGCAGCCATCCTGGAGTACCTCACCGCAGAGGTAAATGGGTGTAAGCCTATAATCTGGGAAAGATTGGGGGGGTGGGTGAGGGGAGGCGGCGGGAGGGAAGGAGGAAAGTGATGCAAGAAAACTCCCAGGCTCTAAACGCGGCGAGAAGCTTCTGACAACGCTAGAGGGGGCTGGTGTTCACGATGGGCTCCTGCTGGGCTTGAGTTTGCGGCTTCAGGAAATAAAATTGCGTGCCCCCTTTATAGCTTTTGCGTATCTTGCCGTTCAGGTAGTGGGGGAGATGACACTTGGTAGATACACGTTCATGAGGCTTTGATTCTTGTCAGGATCTTGAAGATAAGGAAAGCGGGAAGGAAATTGATTACATTCTGTCTTCTAGGTACTTGAATTGGCAGGAAATGCATCAAAAGACTTGAAGGTAAAACGTATTACCCCTCGTCACTTGCAACTTGCTATTCGTGGAGATGAAGAATTGGACTCTCTCATCAAGGCTACAATTGCTGGTGGTGGTATGTAAATACTAAAATTTTAATTTCTTTAGAGAAAAGAATTCTTTGCTTTAATTCCCACTAGTAATTTTCAGTCTAGAAGACACAGTATAGTTTCAGTGATCTGTAGTGTGGTTGTATCATGAACTTTGATATCTGTATGTACTTCTGAATTTTTACTCCGCACACTTCGGTCTCACATTTAAAGACGTCTTCCAAGTTGAACATTAAACTCTCTTGGTTTTAAAGTACTATGTTATTTTATCCTTCTTCCAGGTGTCATTCCACACATCCACAAATCTCTGATTGGGAAGAAAGGACAACAGAAGACTGTCTAAAGGATGCCTGGATTCCTTATTATCTCAGGACTCTAAATACTCTTAACAGCTGTCCAGTGTTGGTGATTCCAGTGGACTGTATCTCTGTGAAAAACACAATTTTGCCTTTTTGTAATTCTATTTGAGCAAGTTGGAAGTTTAATGAGCTTTCCAACCAACCAAATTTCTGCATTCGAGTCTTAACCATATTTAAGTGTTACTGTGGCTTCAAAGAAGCTATTGATTCTGAAGTAGTGGGTTTTGATTGAGTTGACTGTTTTTAAAAAACTGTTTGGATTTTAATTGTGATGCAGAAGTTATAGTAACAAACATTTGGTTTTGTACAGACATTATTTCCACTCCGGTGGATAAGCTCAATAAAGGTCATATCCCAAACTAGTTGTGTATAAAATCTGCTTGATTATAATAGGAACAGCTTTGTTTTGAATAGGTATCTTATCCAGCAATAACCTAAGCACGTTTCTTTCCTTGAAATTAAACTGTTAATTCTGTACATCAGAGTCAGAAGGCACAAGTATAATTTTTTTTTACTACTACGTAATGAACTATTAAAGGTTTTAACACTTCAGCAGGAGCCGGAACATGGGACACGTTGCTGTTTTCTAGGTTAAGTTTGACCATCGCCGTTTGTGAGCTGTGTTTGCTGTTGGTGACGGCAGCACTACGCCGGAGGAGTGTGGTGGAGCTGGGTGGGAGAGGTGGGGAGCAGGCAGGGAAGTCCTGTACGTAGCTACCTCCACGGAAGGAGCTTCCAGTGTAGACTGAGAATAGTGTTTTCTGTGTGCTGCAGGCTGTTTTGAAGGCTCCTTGAATTAAACTGTTCAATACACGGTAACATCTCTGGGGGACGTGCTATTCCCCTTTTACAGAGGGGAATCAGGATTTCTATGAAAGTCCTGAGTTCATATTTGCTGGCATGGCTAACAATATCTACTGAGCATTGTGTGAAAATGGTTATTTTGTAGTACGGATCATTTCGACACTTGGTTCCTGGCAAGTTCTTAATTTTTGAAATTTGGAAGAGGACATTACCAAGCAAAAAGTGGGCCCTTTCCCTTCACCGAGGAGACCAACAGGACATGGTACATCATTTCACAAGGGGTGATGTTAAAATGGGAGAAGGGAGAATACCCAACAAGTTAACTTATGTGATGGTAATACGCTCCCAAAGAGCTGATTTCCGCCCTTTTTTGGTCATGAAGCCTTATTAGGGTTGTGGTTTTCACCAGAATAAGTGCAAACTACAAATTATGTGTTTGCTTTGTACCTCTTGGATGTACTAAGTTTAGTGGCATCTGGGTCAGAAAAATGGTGTATCGCTGAAATACGGCAATGAAACAGGAGTGAGGGTCAAACGAAGCTCTCCTGGGCTACCTGAACACCTGTGCCGGAAGCGCGGTCCTCACCTGACGGACTCCTCCCGAGGCTGGGGGCCCAGAGGCGGGGCCTTCGATCCCTGGGAATCTTCCCGAAAACGGACGTCCCCACCCCGACCCGTCGCCTGGCCGCTATAGGAAGGCGGCCTGCCGCCCGAGCGGGCCGCCCCGGGAGGTCAGGGGGCATGGCACTGCCGCTGCGGGCGGCCGGGTCCCCGCCTCGTCGGAATCCCCCCGGCGGGCAGCCGGCCCGTTATCGCCCGCACCTCCGGCCCCCAGGTCGGTCGGCCCCTAGCCGGGCCGCGCCAGGCAGGGACCGCCGAGTCGGCTCAGGCGGTCGGGCCCGGGAGGTCAGTCCGGGGACCGGGAGGGATGCGGCTCGAGCCGTAGCGGCCCGCGGGGGGCGGGGAGGCCGCGGAGAGGAGGCGGAGCCGTGAGCCCGCCAGCGCGCCCGGGCCCCGCCGCCGCGGTCGCCTGCGCTCCTCCCCGCTCGCCTCCGCACGCCCCCAACCCCGGCCGGCCTCCCCTCCTCGGCGACGGCGGCTTCCGCCTCTCGTCGCTGCGCTCCCGCAGGAAACGGAAGAAGGCACAAGCCATGGAGGGGAACCGGGATGAGGCGGAGAAATGTGTCGAGATCGCCCGGGAGGCCCTGAACGCCGGCAACCGCGAGAAGGCCCAGCGCTTCCTGCAGAAGGCCGAGAAGCTCTACCCACTGCCCTCGGCGCGCGGTGAGGCCCTCGGTCCCCTTCTTCCCCGGCCGGTCCCCGGGCCGCCGCGCAGTCCGCCCCCGCCCCACCATCGCCCCTCTGGGAGCCGCGGGGCCCCTGGGCCCCACGACCCCGCCTGCCCGCCCCCCCGGACGGTCCTCCCTGACACACCCCCGCCCCGGCCCTGACCGACCCAGCCGGGCCTGCTGTGGACCGCCCGAGACTCCCTCCGCGCCAGCTTGCCTGCGATATGCCGGCTCTCAGCCGGCAGGCGAGAGTTGCCGGTTCCCCGGTCGGTTTTCGTAAATGTCCAGCTGTCATTCTTCCAGGAGATTCGTCTGGTCCTGTCTCATCAGAGTGGGGCTTTATATCTGGGTGTGTGGGTGTGTGTCCCCCTCCCTCCTCATCTTCACCCCCAAATAAGGTCTAGGCCCCTAATGAAGTGAGAGGAACGGGGAACTCGGTGGTTAATGTACAGGTCCCTGGTTCCACCGCCTCTGGGGTAGGAAACACTGTTGCCAAAGCAAACGTTTTCGAACACCTGAGATGACATTGCTTTTCCGAGAGAGAGTTCTTTAGAAGAGAGGAGCGCAAGAATGGTAGAGTCAGGACTGATTTGCTAAGTAGTATCCGATTCGATAGCACCATAATTATCGGCAAATGAGGCACATGTTTAGGAATAGAGTACTGGACTTCCTTTAGTCGAAGTCCTGTTCTTGTCCTGCTTTCTAGGCTATAAAGTAATTATAGCCAGCATGTATTGAGCGCTACAAAGTGTCTAGTGTTTTACATGAATTGTTTCATTTACTCCCCAGAACAATCCTAGGATTCATTTAACCAGGTTTACTCATATGGAAACAGACTTTTGGTGAATGAATGAATGAGTAAATGAATGAAAATAACTTACCCAAGGTCAGACAGTAATTAGTAGCAAAGTCAGAATACTACTTGAGCTCTCTAGCTCCAGAAGGCCCTTCACCACTACACTACACTAATTTTTTTAAGAAAAAAATTATCAGTAAGTCAGTAAGAATGTGGGGAGACCTGTTTCATTCTGTTGTTTTCTTAATTTTTTTCTACATTGTTAAAGCCCTTGCATTCTGTACTTTTCTCTATCCTTTTCATTACACTGCTTTTAAGTACTGTACCAGGAAGGACAGGAGAGGGAAATGAAAGAGAAGTTAGTGATTTTTTGTTTTTAATGTGGCAAAAACACAACAAAATTTACCAACTTAACCATTTTTAAGTGTATAGTTCAGTCGTGTTAACCATTTTCACATTGTGGTACAACAGATCTCCAAAATTTTGTCTTACAAAACTAAAACTATGCCAATTAAACGATTCCCCATTTCCCTACCCACCCAGCCCCTGGCAACCACCACTGTAATTTCATTTAAAAATTTGGCTACTATAGATAACTTATATAAGTGGAATTATATAGTACTTGCCTTTTTTGACTGGCTTATTTTACTTAGCATAGTGTCCCTGAAGTTCATCCATGTTGTAGCATAAATATAACAGGAGTTCCTTTTTGAAGGCTGTGTAATATTCCATTGCATATATATGCACCACATTTTCAGTATCCATTCATCATCTCTAATAGATTGTAGCTTCCATATCTTAGCTACTGTGAATAATGCTGCTATGAACATGGGTGTGCAAATACCTCCTTGTGATCCTGCTTTCACTTCTTTTGGATATATACCCAGAAATGGAATTGCTGGATCATATTGGTAATTCTGTTTTCACTTTTTTTGAGGAACTGCCATACTGTTTTCCATTGCAGTTAACGCCATTTTACATTCCTAACAACAGTGCACAAGAGTTCCAGTTTCTCCACATCCTCACCAACACTGGTTATTTTCTGTTTGTTTGCATTTTGGTTTTTGATAGTAGCCATCCTGGCAAGTGTGTGGTGATATCTCATTGTGGTTTTGATTTGCATTTCTCTAACAATTAGTGATGTTGAGCATCTTTTTATTTGCTTCTTGGCCATTTTTATATCATTTTTTGAGAAATATCAAGTCCTTTGCCCATTTTTAAATTAGGTTATTTTTTTGTTGTCGAGTTGTAGGAGTTCTTTATATATTCTAGATATTAACTCCTTATCAGATATGTGATTTGCAGATTTTTTTCTCCCATTTTGTAGGTTGTCTTTCATTCTGTTGTTTCCTTTGATGTACAGGAGTTTTTTAAGTTTGATATAGGGCCATTTGTCTATTTTTGCTTTTATTGCCTGTGCTTTTGGTCTCATATCCAAGAAATCATTGCCCAGAGTTAAAATTTTTTGAATTTCTCAACTGTATGAACACATGATTTCATTTAGTCATTGTCTAGTCTTAGAGGGACAGTTTTAACATTGAGCATGTAACCACTCGAGACAGAATACCTTGGCTTTTGAAGCCTTGCCCAAAACTAGCTTGTAACTTTAATCTTGGGCAAGTTAGATAACCTTTCTAGCTTTTAGCATTTTTGTCTGCAAAATGGGACAATAAGGTACCGATTTCATAGGGCTACTATGAGAATTAAATGAGTTAATACATGGAAGGCATTTAACAGCACTCAATTATTTTGGTATCACTTCCATTTAACAAGTGTGAGGCTTTGAGAATTTTTAAACTTGTAGTCTGTAATTCTATCATACAAGCAACTTGAATCAATCTGCTAATACTAAAGATACTGTAAGATATCAAAGCACAGCACGTTGCTCTTAAAGTCATGAACATAGGGAAAGTTAAGAAAATAACAGTGAGAGTTAATAGTACAATGTATTGTACGGCAATATGTGATTACCAAATAAAGTGGTTGATTACAGTTGTGGTGTAGTCTGAAGACCTTATTCAGGTGCAGACTTTGCCTCTGACAGCTTTGTAACCAGGGATGAGTTGCTTAATGTTGCCAGGCCTTGTTTAGTTATGAGTAAAAGGAAGATTTCATCACAGGGCCCATGTGAACATTAGCTAAGTCACGTGCAAATACTTAAAGTGTATTTTACATAGAATGTTCTCAGAAGATGTTTATTAGAATAATTTAAGAATTCAGGGGAGGGAAAGATCTAGAACATTTGTATAAGTTCCTGATAAAGTATTTAGTGTAGAAGGGAATTGAAGCTATTGGTTAAAATGGAATTAAAAATTTTTATACCTGAATTTCACCTATTCTAGACTACCCTCAAATCCTTATAACTCAGAGTTTTGGTGAATGTGTTTTCATGATAAGATAGGCAAAATAAAACATTGCATTTTGATTTCTCTTATTTTTATACAGTGAATGAGAAGATGTAAGACTAAGTTCTAGCTAAATTCCAGAATTTTTGTCCTCTTTACATTTTATTCTTGCCCGGTGAGAAGTCTGATTGATAAACCACTTTAAAAAACTGGCAGGAGTTTCCCTTGAGGAAAAGCATCTTCAAATGAGTCTAGGACATTGTTGCTTTCTAAGTATTTAGTTGAGAATATTATTTTACAGTTTATTTATTGCAGTGGACTTCTAAGCAAATTGAATTTTACAGCTTTCAAATATTTTCATACTGTGAATTTGGTTTATGTTTGAAAGGATTGATATATGTATATGTCTTCTACATAGGACATATAAATATTCTGGAAAAGTAATGTCAACATGTGAAAGTAAATTACATTTTAGTTTCTTAAACTGTATATTTATTGGATTATTGATATGTTTTGGAGTTTTACAGAGATACAGTCTCACTGTTTTAATTCTTTACATTGGTATTTTAATACTTTAGTGTTTCATACTAATTGGCAGGCAGTTTGAAGTATAGATTTTTTTTTTTCAGAGAAAAGCAATTTAATTTTTGCAAGTAATTTGAACCAAATGGCAGCCTCCAGCTTCAAAAAAGGCCATCCTGTGTCTACTTTATTGAATGGATAACTCACGTATAATTTGCAGCATCTATCTGCACAATAGCAATTAAAATAGTCCTCTTTTTATTTTTCCCCTCAGATGAGACATATGTGTGTAGATTTTTCTTCTTTTTTTTTGCTGCATTATTTTTAATTTTAAATCTGATAAAAAACTCAAAGTTCTGACCCCCTTTGTCACACTTAAATTGGTAAAATAAAGCTTTTAAAACTGTCATTTCACATCTGGAGTATTATCCAGCCTATTCCTTTCAAGGCAATTCTGTTTTCTTCTGTTTCTGACTTAATCAAAATGTAGTGACAAGTGTAAATTATACATTCAGAACAGTTATTTTGATAGCACCAAGTGTTATAAAATGATCTCCAAATTTCAGCTAATAACCAAACTATTTCAGACATTATAGTTGAAGAAAGAATACTGAATTTGGTTTGAACCTTAATTTAATGGTTTTGTGCCCCTACATCCATAACTGTCTTTCTGATCCTCAATTTCCTCATCTATAAAATGGGGATATATTTATTCAACAAATATTTACTGAATCCATACTTCTTTGTGGCAGGCACTGTTCTAGGAACTAGGGAGTCAGTGAACAATAAGACAGAGTTCTTTTCCTCTGGGAGCTTACATTCTAGAAGAATGAAATAGGAAGTATCTGCTGGACACAAAAATGGCTCAATTCCTGTCATTCCCCTTCCCTTTCCTGGGCCGCAGTTTTATCTGTAGTCTTCACAGGATTATTATAAGGTTATTTTATTAACAGCTATAAGAATTTCGTGTATTACTATTGAATACTATGGCAAAAGTATTTGGATGGTGCCTTGGAGTTAACAATATAGTATTCGTCTCTTTTCTGTCATTTTTTAGTTACCTATTTAAGCATAAAATAATTACCTTAAGTTAGGATTAATCTCTGTTTGGATTCAACTACTCATTCCCTTCTTAGTTAACATGTAGTTCTCCTTGCCTTGCATTTATTCCTTGTATTATTTATGTATATGGTTGTTCCTCTCCTGCTGTCAGGAGCTATTTTAATGTTAATCATCTTTTCTACTCATAGGGTGTCTAACAGTGTTTTGCATATACTTGTGGCATCTGTAAAGCCTAGATTTTCTGGAATAGTACTTGTTTATATAATTTTATTCCCTTATCAATGAAGACAATTTGTTAAATAAATAAATGAAAAAGTTATAGCTGTAAGCCTTTTCATGGTAATATATTCACAAATGAAGTTTTTCCATAATCGGACAAGTGTGCAAAAATGTATGTATAAGGGTTGTCACTGTAGCAAAAATTTGGAAAGAGTCCATCAGTGGGAATTGATTAAATAAATTGCATTGCATTCATATACTATGCACCTATTAAAAACGATGATGTGCCTCAGTAATTTTCCATCCACTGACCCACCTCACCCTGCTTATTGGCTACAAATTCCCAGCTGCCTTAATGAATTCAGAGTTCAGCCTGCTCTCTCTCCCCTATTGCAATAGTTCTGAATAAGGTCTTAAAAAATAAAGATGATGTGGACCTAGATTTATTGTCTAAAGTGATATATACATTGAATTATGAATTTAATAAAGGCAGGCTACAATCATTTGTAGATTATTCTCATTTTGTTTCAGAATATATGAGAAGCTAGACAGCTAGCCAACTAGAGTAACTAGAGTTAAATATACCAAAATGGTTGAGTGATTTTTTTTCTTGTGTGGGATTTATAAGTGATCTTCACTTTGTTATGTCTTTTTTAATGAGCTGAACAACATTACTTTTATAATCACACAAATAAATGCTATTTCCAGTTTGTGAGGAGGAAAGAAAAAATCCTTTTTTCAAGTCATGTGTTCTTATTTTAGGTTTTATTAGTGATGGACATTATATATAACAGGTGTGCCTTATGAAATAAAAACAGATCTTGGTTTTTCACTTTTAGATTATCCACATAACCATTTTTAATACTATATTTACTTTTCCACTGGTCCTTAATACGGAGTATACTTAAAGTAAGTACAAATTACATTAAAACCACAAGCAAAGCTGTTTGTCTGGAAAGTGAACACATAAAATAAGGTTGCATAGTTTTAAAACCAAAAGTAAATGTAATCTGGTTTATAAGTACTGTATCTGCCCAACTAATGTTTGTAATACTGCACATTATTGTAGTAACTGAGATCTCATATGATAGCTAAGACATTTAATAAATCAGAAAAGGCCAATGTGTTCTAAATTCTGGCAGTATTTGAACTGAATCCCTTACCTTCTCAGGCATTGGTTCCAGTGATTGTTAATCCAGAAAACCTTGCTGATTCCATTTTTAAGATGATAAAACTGGATAGTGAGACCCAGAGGTAATGGAACTTGTCCAAATTTTTACTCTTCTGGAGCCAAAGAGTGCTTGGCATGAGTGCATGTATACACACAGCCATTGTGAAGCACAGCTCCTATGCATGAAATTGTAGAAAGATTTTCAGTATCATAATAACTTGAAAATTTAAAGCAACTGTATGATCCCACTTTAACAATATCTAGCATCTAGCTGTTAACATGGAAGATGTCCATGAGAGAATGTGTTTGTGCTAAGAATGAAAGGGAATGTACAGATAACTTCTACTTAACATGCATAGGGACTTTGTGGCCACCTGCAAATAGAAACACACATAACCACGTTCACATCTGGCTTTAACAAGCTTTAAAAAATAATTTTTTCTTTTATTGGCTGAAATACTTCTATAAAGAGACACTTTCCCCTCACCTGTCTTAGGGTTACACAGTGGTGCAGTTCATATAGGGAAGGCAGGGTATGATAAGTGCTTGACTGCTTTTATCAGTTTTCAAGAAAAGGAGTTTCCTTCTTTTTTCCAAAGGCAGATAATATTATTTTTCAGATCTGGCCAGTGGGAACACCTTTAGGTTAGCTCCTGAGTCCTACAGACACATTCGCAATAGTCTTTAATAGTTTCCTTTCTCTGGTATAACAGAAAGTTTCAGGTTCCTCTTATATATTCCCTATACTAGACCTGGAATCAACCATATCTCCAGTAAGCCCTGGTTTCTTTTAGTGGAAAATGGTGTTTCAGTATCACAATCTGATACTAAGGATGCTGTAGCTTGGGCTTCCCTGGTGGTGCAGTGGTTGAGAGTCCGCCTGCCGATGCAGGGGACACAGGTTCATGCCTCGGTCTGGGAAGATCCCACATGCCGCGGAGCGGCTAAGCCCGTGAGCCAGGGCCGCTGAGCCTGCGCATCCGGAGCCTGTGCTCCGCAATGGGAGAGGCCACGACAGTGAGAGGCCCGCGTACCGCACAAAAAAAAAAAAAAAAAAAAAAAGGATGCTGTGTTCTAATAGATTGTTCATTGTTTCTGAGCCTTTTCAGTGTACAGACTAGGGAATTTTTTTTTTAAGCTAAACAGCTTAATAAGTTTATACTAGTAAGTCCAATTCAAGTTAAGCACTTTGGGATGTTTAAACTTTTCTCACTTCTATTTCTATTTTTTTCCTTCCACAGTAGTAATCCTGGTTTTCAAGGCCATGGCAAATGATAGACTATGTCATGGTTATTTATTTGCTTATGCCACATCATATGCATAATAGTTTCAGTGTAATATTACCAATACTACCTCGCTGATAAAAATTACTGAAAACAGCTATATTTTCTTTTCTTATACTCTCTCTATTTTCCCTCCATATTTTAGCTTTTTTAAAATTCTGAAATACTTTCCAAATTATAGAAAAGTCTTAAAAATAGTGTAGACTTCCCTATGTACATTTCACTCAGGCTTCCTATTTGATAAAATTTTACTGCATTTGCTTTATCGTGCCCTCCCTCTCTCTCCCTGCTATCTCTCCCCCACCCACACACATACACAATTTGTTCTTATTATATTTTTTCCTGAACCAATTAAGAGTAAGTTGTAGACATGATGTCCTGTTACCCCTAAATAATTCAGTGTATGTTTTTTAAGACATGGACACTCTTACATAACAACAGTATAACCATCAGATTCATGAAATTAATGCATGTTCTTCATTCAAATTCTGCCAGTTCTCCCAGTTATGTTTTTGATAGCAAAAAGGACATATGTTGCATTTATTTGGCATATTTTGTTCTCTAGATATCTTTTTTCTTCTTTTTTTAATTTTTATTTTATTTGTTTTTGTTTTTGCTTTTGTTTTTTGCGGTATGCGGGCCTCTCACTGTTGTGGCCTCTCCCGTTGCAGAGCACAGGCTCCGGACGCGCAGGCTCAGCGGCCATGGCTCACGGGCCCAGCCGCTCCGCGGCATGTGGGATCTTCCCGGACCAGGGCACGAACCCGTGTCCCCTGCATCGGCAGGCGGACGCTCAACCACTGCGCCACCAGGGAAGCCCAATTTTTATTTTATATTGGAGTATAGTTGACTAACAATTGCTTGTTTAATCAAACAATTAACAATGTTATGTTAGTTTCCGGTGTAGAGCAGTGATTTAGTTATACATATACGTGTATCTATGCTTTTTTCAAATTCTTTTCCCATTTAGGTTATTTCAGAGTACTGAGCAGAGTTCCCTGTGCTATGCAGTAGGTCCTTGTTGGTGATCTATTCTAAATATAGCCGTGTGTACGTGTCAATCCCAAACTCTCAATCCATCCCTCCCCAACCCCAGCCCCTCATAACCAAACCATAAGTTCATTCTCTAAGTCTGTGAGTTTGTTTCTGTTTTGTAAATAAGCTCATTTGTATCATCTTTTTTTGATTTCACATGTAAGCGATATCACATGATATTTGTCTTTCTCTGTCTGACTTACTTCACTTAGTATGATAATCTCCAGGTACATCCATGTTGCTGCAAATGACATTACTTCATTCTTTTTTAATGGCTGAGTAATATTCCATTGTATATATGTACCACGTCTTCTTTATCCATTCATCTATCAATGTACATTTAGGTTGCTTCCATGTCTTGGCTATTGTAAACAGTGCTGCAATGAACACTGGGGTGCATGTATCCTTTTGAACCATGTTTTTCTCTGGATATATGCCCAGGAGTGGGAGTGGGATTGCTGGATCATAGGGTAGCTCTATTATTAGTTTCTTGAGGAACCTCCATACTGTTCTCCATAGCAGCTGTACCAATTTACATCCCCTCTCTTTTCCTTCTTTTTTTTTTTTGTGGTACACGGGCCTCTCACTGTTGTGGCCTCTCCTATTGCAGAGCACAGGCTCCGGACGCGCAGGCTCAGCGGCCCTGGCTCACGGGCCCAGCCGCTCCGCGGCATGTGGGATCTTCCCGGACCGGGGCACGAACCCATGTCCCCTGCATCGGCAGGCGGACTCTCAACCACTGCGCCACCAGGGAAGCCCTCTTTTCTTTCTTGATCTTGGCATTTTTGATGAGTGCAGACCAGATATTTTATAGAATTTCCCTCAATTTGGGTTTGGCTGACATTTCCTCATATGAATCTTTGGCAGGCATACCATGTTCTTAGTGTAACTTATCAGGAGACATGTTATGTTGATTTGGTCCTTACTGGTGAGGTTAACTTTGATCACTTGGTGAAGTTGGTGATTACCAGGTTTCTCCACTCTAAACTTACTTTTTCCCCCCCTCTTGTAATTAATAAATTTTGTGGGAAAATACTTTGAAACTGTAAATGTCCTGTTCCACAACAAACTTTCACTAACTCCTTTTAGCATCCATTGATGATTCTTTCCAGAATAAATTTCTGATGGTTGCCACATGTTGGTTTTTTTATTCCATTATTTCTTCTGCAGTTTATTAGTTGGCACTCAACTTTATTTATTAGTATGGATTCATGGATTCCTATTTAATCCATTATTATTGTTATTCATTTTGATGCTCAGATTGCCTCAGATTTAGTCAGTAGGAGCCCCTTCAAGCTGGCTGCTATGTCTTTTTGACATGTCGTCATCATTCTTTGAACTTCCTTCCTTTCTGGCACAAAAAAGTTTGCAGGCTTACTTTTTACTTTCTCTGCCCTGGGAATCAGTTCTCTCCCCAGGAGTCCTGATTCTTTTTAGTGGATAATGGTACTTAGAAACTAAGATATAGACACTTGATAAGCTCGTTGCTACAGGTATGTCATTGCCTCTAGGTCCTCTTGGTAGAGCTAAGAAATATATGTATGGGGACTTCCTCGTGGCACAGTGGTTAAGAATCCACCTGCCAATGCAGGGGACATGGGTTTGAGCCCTTGTCTGGGAAGATCCCACATGCTGTGGAGCAACTAAGCCCATGCACCACAACTACTGAGCCTGCACTCTAGAGCCTGTGAGCCACAACTACTGAGCCCACGTGCCTAAAACCTGTGCTCCGCAACAAGAGAAGCCACTGCAATGACAAGCCTGCGCGCCACAACAAGGAGTAACCCCCGCTCGCCACAACTAGAGAAAGCTGGCATGCAGCAACGAAGACCCAATGCTGCCAAAAATAATAATAATAGTAAATAAATAAATCTTTAAAAAAAGAAATATATGTATGTATGAATGCATGTATGTGTGTATGTCACATGTATGTATGTGTATGTATATCTGTGTGTTATATATGTTTGTGGGTATACACATGCCTGTAGTAATTTAATCTATATTAATTTTGCAGTCTGTGCAAAGATTCACACACCTCTGTTTGGAGTCCACAGGGTTCATTCTAACCTGTGTTTTCATATTTGTAATTCCATTTTCTTTGTTTTTTTTTAATTTAATTTTATTTATTTATTTTTGGCTGTGTTGGGTCGTTGCTCCCGCGCATGGGCCCTCTCCAGCTGTGGTGAGCGGGGGCCACTGCTCGCTGTGGCGTGCGTGCCTCTCACTGCAGTGGCCTCTCCTGCTGCAGAGCACGAGCTACAGGCACACAGGCTTCAACACTTGTGGTGCACGGGCTCAGTAGTTGTGGCTCGTGGGCTCCAGAGTGCAGGCTCAGTAGTTGTGGTGCATGGGCCTAGCAGCTCTGCGGCATGTGGGATCCTCATGGACCAGGGCTCGAACCCACGTCCCCTGCATAGGCTGGCGGACTCCCAACCACTGTGCCACTAGGGAAGCCCCCTGTAATTCCATTTTCTGAGAGTAAGAAATGTGGCTCCCATTATTATCGATTTACTTATTTGTTCATTTTTCCCCCTGTATGTAATGAGTTGCATTTTTGATCCCATTGGTGCAGACCTATCAAGCTCAGCCATGCTTTTGGCTATGAGTGCTTCCTTGGTCCCAATAAGTTTCTTTGGTCCAGGCTTCAGCTGCCAAATGAAAATGAAAGGAAGAGAAGACAAATAATCTTTTTTTTTTACAAGTAAAAGGAAAGACAGAGGAAGCCTACCATTTAAAAAATATTTGAGCCTATCTACAGTGTCAGAGCATATTATTATTACATACTATGTGCTCTCTTTTAATTGTTGTTCAGTTTTAACTCAGTGGGTCACTGTACATTTAATGTTCACCATCAGTCCTTATGTCATTGTATGTCTAATTGTGGATTCCTAAAGCCTGTTCTCTAGTAGATTTCTAGGAAGGCCTTGTGGGAACTGTGCTCCCTAAATTCTGGAATGTTGAAAACAGTTCAGCTGTGGTTCTTAATGCTTGAAGTTAGTGAGGGATACAAAATCCTTGGCTCAAATTTTCTTTCTTTGGGTATCTAAATATATATTTCTATTGTTTTATGCAAGTACTACTGATGAGCAAAGTCCGATGACAATCTGATTTTCTTTATAAGAGAATAAGCCATTTGATCTTTTTGACTAGATGCCCAATTAATTTTACTAGAGTATATCTTGATGTTGGTTTTTCTGGGTCAGTATTCTTAGTACATGATTTGCCCTTTCATTATGTGGTTTCAGATGTTTTTATTTTTATATCAGGAAAGTTTTCTCCAATTGTTATATTGGTTTAATTTCCTGTATTTTTCTTCTTCAGGACTCATTATATGTATGTTGGATCTTCTTTAACTATCTTCAATATTTGCCATTTTCTTTCTAATTTTTTGCCTTTTTCATTTGTTTTAATTAAAAAATTGTCCTTTTTATGTTCTCTTTCACTTACACAGCAGTTCTGTTGTGTTTATTAACTCTTTGTTTCTTCTAGTTTAATTCTTTTTTGAATTGATTTTTCCTTTTCTTTTTTTTTTTGTCTCCTGAGTTTTATCACCTAAGCTATTCATAGATAATTTTGGGGGTTTTAATTCTAATTTATGTTGTTCTTTTGTATTGTGAATAATTTTTAAAAGTCTTTTCAGCTTGTTTTGAAATAATAGGTTATAGTGTTTACCTATTTTGTTGGCAAGTCTTTGTGGTGTGCTTTCATTGTGTTCAGAGATTTATCCTGTTCTTTTTTTAATGTAACTTTGTATCAGATTTCACTTCTATCATTTTCTTTTATTCTTTTTTTTTTTTTTTTTTTTTTTTTTTTGTGGTACGCGGGCCTCTCACTGTTGTGGCCTCTCCTGTTGCAGAGCACAGGCTCTGGACGCGCAGGCTCAGTGGCCATGGCTCACGGGCCCAGCCGCTTCGCAGCATGTGGGATCTTCCCGGACTGGGGCACGAACCCGTGTCCTCTGCATCAGCAGGCGGACTCTCAACCACTGCACCACCAGGGAAGCCCCCTTTTATTCATTTTTATGTGAAGTTAGTTAGCCTTTCTAAATACACAGAGATCTTATCCAGTTTCTGTGTAATGTTTGAAAGTATGTCACCTTGCTACATAAGATCTCCTCACTCCTTTCTCCTTCCCCACTTTATCTGGAATTTCGCTTTTCTTTTTTTTTCTATTGCCTCTCGTTTCTTCAGTTTGGATCCTGTTCCCAGCAGTTTCTCCTTGGTGTAGCTTTGTTCTGGAGGAGAGCTTTGACTGATTAGTTTTGAGAGTTGTAGTGACTGGATGCCCTGAAGAGTTTATTGTGAACCCTTTCAATCACATGCTATTGTAGTGAGCAAAACCCATTCCTTTTTATTCACTTCTCTCATTTTCGCCTGCTCTGCTTCATAGAGAGTCCCTGTTGGCTATTTTGCAGTTATTTTGTCCTGTGGACTGGTAAAATGCCCTGTTACTGTCCTCTGCTTTTTCCTGCACAGATGATACTATCCACATAGATCTTGTAACTATTGGTGGCTTGTCCCCACCTTCTTGTATTTTGGGATTTTTTACATGAGGTTTTGATTTTGCTGTCTAATTGCTCTAATTTATGAGATTTAGAATGTAAGCTGCTGTCTTCCCAGAATTTCCACAAAATTTTTCATATTAAAAAGTTGTGAACCACTACCCACTAGACCATGCTGGCTTCTGCTCTCAAGGTTAATGTCATTGCATTAAATATGAACTAAACTATAGTTAAAAATTAACTATATGTTATTCTTATATTGTTAATAACTACTAGATTGGTGTCTAATTAAGAGCCTTTCTGTACCATCTACAGCTAGATTGTTATAAAAACTGAATATCTTATGTCTTTGGTGACCTCTTGAATGCATTAGCTAGGAAAAAGATATGGAAGAAATTTCTCATATGTAAAATATTAAGAATAATTATCGGGAGTTCCCTGGCGGTCTAGTGGTTAGGATTCAGCAGTTTCACTGCTGTGGCCCGGGTTTAGTCCCTTGTCAGGGAACTGAGATCCCACAAGCCATGTGACAATGACAATGCTGGATTTTTAAAAAATATATATATAACAGCTTTACTGAGATGTAACTCACATACCTTACAATTCATTCAATTAAAGTATACCATTCAGTGGGTTCACGGAGTTGTGCAACCATTACAGCAATTAATTTTAGAACATTTTCTTCATCACAGAAAGAAACCTCATACTCACTACCAATGACTCCTCATTTCTCCCCAATTCTATCCTTCCCTCCCCAGTAACCCTTGGCAACAAATGATCTTTCTGTCTCTGTAGATTGCCTATTCTGTACATTTCATATAAATGGAATCATACAATATGTGGTCTTTTGTGACTGGCTTTTTTCACTTAGCATGTTTTCAAGGTTCATCCATGTTGTAGCATATATCAATACTTCATTTTAAAAAATTTTTTAAATTTCAGTTGTTTCAGCTTTTTCCTATTATGAGCAATACTCTTATGAACATTTGTGAACCAGTTTTTGTATACATGTATGTTTTCATTTCTCTTGGGTATACACCCAGGGATAGAATTGTTGGGTCAAATAGTAACTATATGTTTAATCTTTTAAAGAACTACCAGATGATTTTTCAAAGTGGACATATCATTTTACATTACCACCAGCAATGTATAAGGGTTCCCATTTTTCCATATCCTTGCCAACACTTGTTATTGTCCATCTTGTTGATGATAGTCATCCTAGTGGATGTAAAGTGGTATCTCATTGTAGTTTTAATTTTCATTTGCCTAGTGGCTATTGTTGTGCAACATTTCATGTACTTATTAATCACTTGTATATCTATTTTGGAGAATGTCTATTCAGATCCTGTACCCATTTTTAATTGAGTTTTTGGTCCTTTTATTACTGAATTGTAAGAATCCTTTATATATTCTAGATATATGTCTCTTTCAGATATATGATTTTGTAAATATTTTTTCACATTCTGTGGATTGTCTTTTTACTTTATTGATGATATTCTTTGAGGGGCAAAAGTTTTCAATTTTGATAAGGTCCAGTTTCTCTGTTTTTTTTTTGCCACTTAATTTGTCAAATCTAAGAATTTTGGACTAAATCAAAGTCACAAAGATTTACTCCTATAGTTTCTTCTAAGAGTTTTATAGTTTTAGATCTTACATATAGGTGTGTGATCTATTTTGAGCTAATTTTTGTGTATGGTGTGAAGAAGGGGTCCAGATTCATTGTTTTTCATATAGCTCTCCAGTTGTGCCAGCACCATTTGATGACCCACAAAATCTGATATGTAGTATGTTCATTTTTCTTCAATTCTATTTTCTTGTTTATATTATGATTGTTTCTCTGATACATGAGTTTTTCTAGACTCTTCTCCTTTCCAACCCATTTGTGATCTAGTTACATTTTTGTAATTGATTTCTCACTTAAATGCATTTTTCTCAGAGATTGTAGTATATTATAATACTAATTATTTGAGATTTGAAGAGGATAATATTATGGTCTAGTTATAATGTAGTCAATTTTCATTCCTTGTGTGCCTGTAAAGAATGAATATTCACATTTGTTGGATATAATTACTTTATGTTTCTTAGATCAAACTTGATAAATTAGAAGTTTATGTCATTTGTATCCTTAGTGATTATTTAATTGACCCAGTGTCAGTTGTGGATTAAAAATGTGTTAAAATCTTTTACTGTCAAGGTGGGTTTCTCTGTTTTTTCCTTTTAGTTCTGTTGATTTTTTTTTCAATGTTTAGTTTTAACTCATTACGGGAAGTTTCAAGCATACTCAAAAGGAGAGAGAATAGTTTAATCAATCCCTACCACCCTCCCACTTTTAATCATTATGAATATACATGGCTATTCTTATTTCATATATTCTCTCTACCCCTCTTCTGTGCCTCTCCAGTATTTTATAGGAGATCCCAGACATATACTGTTGCTTTATAGACTCAGTTTAGATTTACTCACACATTACCACAGTGTTTGCTCCACAGTATTTGGACCTCATCATGACCATTCCCTTTTACATCTCAGCCTGTCTGCAAGCATTTTCCTTTTGTTCAAAATATGTATTTTAAGTATCTTCTAGTGAAATCTTAGTGGTAAATTTTCTCAGTTTTTGTTTGTTTGAAAATGTTTTTATTTTATTCTTATCTAATTTTCAGAAAATTAGTACAGAACTCAAGTTGACAGTTATTCTCCCTAAGTATTTTGAAGATATTACTCACTTAGCTGCCATTGTTGCTGCTGAGAAATAAATAGGAAGTCTAATTTCTGTTTCTTTTTAGGTAATCTCATTGGCTACTTTAAGGACTATCTTTTTCTTTGGTATTCTGCAGTTTCACCATGATGTGACAAATAAAAGTATGTCATAAGTTATTGGATGATAGTAATTTTGAGTTACTAACATTAAACTTCTTAATATTCTACTTCTAAATGGTGATCAGTAGTCTGTCAACAGCTAAGTATATAAGAGAATGCTTGCTATTTATTTTAAAAGACCCTATGGTGTATCTTTCTGAAGTACACAATTTGTCAGCTTTATAACTTTTTTCTCAAGACCATGTGTATGTACCTTGATGTAAACAGAGATAGTATGCTTTCTGTATCTTTCCACAGCGCTATTGGAAATAATTATGAAAAATGGGAGCACTGCTGGAAATAGCCCTCATTGCCGAAAACCGTCAGGTAGTGGTGATCAAAGCAAGCCTAACTGCACAAAGGACAGCTCCTCTGGTAGTGGTGAAAGTGGAAAAGGCTACACCAAAGACCAAGTAGATGGAGTTCTCAGGTAGGAATAAATAACTTATATGTCAATTATAACTGATACTAATATAAGTTTAATGTTGTAACACCTAAAAAATGGGTTTGGGTTATAATTCAGTAGAAGAACAGACATTGAGGAATTGAACTCTGGGTGTCTTATGCTTTATATTCTTTATAAAATCAGTCTGTAAATTACCAACTCTATGGAAGTTTCCATCTTTTAAAGTAACTATAAGCCACAAAGCTACTTACAGAAAGAAATTTTTTGAGGCAAATTGTTTCAATTTTTGACACAGTACAGTGTTTAGATAACAATATAGAAAGAGGATAAAGAATTGTTTTGTCATATATATATATATATATGAAAACAGGAGAATTTCATATGAGAAGGAAATTGAGGGCAAATTGCAACAGCATTTTCAATTTCCTACTTATATTAATGAAGGATAGGTTTTTTTTGTATTTATATTCTTTCTTTAAGTCTATCTTTATACATATGCAAACACTATAACGTCCTCTCCTTTTAATATTTTTCTTACTCTGATCATTCTGTCTCAGTGTTTTGGTTTTACTTCATGATACACTTCTACTTAAAGCAGAAGAATTAGGTAGAATTGGAAAATTATGAGCTGGGTTTTGGAGATTGACTTTATTAATTTTATAATTAAGAAAAGATTTTCTGGAAAGAAAATGAACTTCTGAGTATGAAACACTAGAGAAAATACTGTTATGGTTTCCTGCTATAGCTTAAGGAAACTATTGATATTGTACTGAAATTGCTGTCTAAGGAAACTAAAGTATAAGGATTAAGGACTCTGAATAGTGATTAATCAGATAATTCAACATAGAAAGTGAATAGTACAGTGAACTAGCTTAAGTGAAAAGTAGGTAAAGCTAGTTTTCTTTCTCTTTTACCCTTTCTTATCTATTTCTCTTTTAATCTTATTTTCTTTCTTTTTTCACCCTTTTTTCCCCCATTCTTATTTTTAGTTAATTCTTTTTTACTCACCATAATTTGGAATTGAAGTTATTTTTAAATCAAGTATCAATGTATTTATATTTTGCTTTTCTTCATATATATTCAGATGCTGAAGCTTGAATGTAACATTTTATCTGTGTGACCACAATAAGAAACAAAGACTCCATAATCATGGTAAAGGGTATTTGGTTAGCCTGAATGGTAGTGAAGTACTTTGAGAATTATAAATAATCTTGCTAATGACTTTTATAACTATAGTATTATATCAGAGGCGGCTGAATAAGTGAGATAAGTGAATAAGTGAGAGACTTGCTTTTGAATTTCTTTAAGAAAAACCTTTAATTAAACAGTGTGCTGAATTGTGTTTCAGGAAACGACATCTCTCCAAAAACAAATTTTATTTTCTTTTAGAAATTACTTTTTACTGGGAGAACTTGTTCTCAGTAAAAGACCTAAATAGAGTGAATTGTGTGAAAGATGAAAGATGACTGTGGGTGCAGATCCCCTTTGTATATGGCCAGAATTGGACAGATGGAAATAAAATGTTGAGGGAGTTCCTGTCTTTTGGGTCTGTGTTCTCTATGAAATTGGAGATGAAGTTATCCTCTGAGAGTTAGAAGAAAAGAGATGAGATTGAAAGCTTGAGAAGAGTGGTAAAGGTATAGAGTATTTGCAGAGGGGAAAGGCAGATGGAATGGGGGGATTGCCAGCTAGCACTGTGGACCCAGCCAAGTTTGAGACTGAATTTTTATGGAGTACAAGTATTAGCTTAGTAGTATACCTGTATTAGAGATTGTTTCTCTTATCAATAATTTTAGCATACCTTTTTTAAATTAAATAGATGAAGTTTTGTCCTTTGGGGATAAATATGATCAGAACATTCTTTAATAGAACCCCTAAGTTATTCAAAGTATTTCACTTGGTACCTTATACTGTATAAGAGTTGCTTAGCTAATCATGTAACACTCGTTATATTAGCCTTTATAAGTGTCGCTTTAGTGAGGTAACATCACCAGCAAACACTTACATGCTGTATGTTTTTGTTTTTGTTCTACCTATACGCAGGGGATTTTTCTGAAGAAAGCCATGTTATCTTGTTGGTTAGCATGATTATGCAAACAAGTTGCTCAGTGACAATTTGGCTCAATGGGAGAAGCCATGCAATAATACTGCATCCATTGCATAAGTAAGAGCTAGCTTACAGTAAGACTGAAGAAAAAGTGTGTAACTTTGTAAAAACTCATATTCTGTGAAACTAAGCACTGTTTGTTGTCTTTGCGTTGAAATATATTGAAAAATTACAGAGCAAAAGGTGTCCTGGATCTAATTTAAAGAGACTTTTAATATCTCATAGAAAAAAAGCCCATCTTTTATTTTAAAAATTTACAAGATCAGTGAGAAATCATTAACTGGCCATCATTATATTTATCAATTAGGAACACTTCTGTATAACTGTTAAAATTATTTGAATTATGGGGATTTCATTAGGATTGGATTTAAGCTGTAGTTCTTTAAATGAAAACAAAATAAACCATTTTGCTAAATTTATAAAATAAATAATCCTTTGTCTCAGGAGTAAAGAATTATTTTCCTAAACACCAATTAAATTTGAAGTTTATTTAAAAATCATCTATAATATATGAAAAAAAGAATAGAAAGAGACCCCCTCCTTCCATGGCCAGAATGCTTTCTCACACATAAAGGAAGACATAAAAGTTGAGCCACGCATACATCTCCCCTGTTGAGCTCCCAGACATATCTTTCTGGCCTTTTTGCAGAATATTTTCTTCCAGGGCAGGTAATAGATTACCTCTCTTTTCTTTTCTTTTTTCTTTCTTCCTTTCTTCCTTTCTTCCTTCCTTCCTTCTTTTTTTATTCTTTGGTGAGGATGGTGAAGAAGGTTTGAATCTTTCAGTAAGGAGCGAACTATAAAAAAATGTGACAAATGCAGTTAGTTGGTGAAAAGGAGTATAATGAACAATATATAGAATAAAATTAATTTGTGAATGGTAATTTCTCATGTAGGTGTGAAAAATTAAGTAAATGAGTATATTTGTAGCGTTACTTGAGATATGTAGTCTACAGCTTGTCCATTGGTGATGTTGACTTTATACCTCTCTGCTAGCTTCTCAAAGAATTTCTTCTCTAATATATGATGAAAAATTCAGGGCAAGCAAGCTATGGTAGAGCTAGATACGGCTAAGAGTTAGTGAAATAATTGTTTTTCCTACCTTTTTTCTCTTTGTGACAGTACTTAGCTTTATGACCCATCTCTAGAAGACTGTGAATTCCAACCTAATTTCCCTATACTATCCAGCAGCCCTTTCCTAGACTGCCTTTTTCTATTGCCTAGCCTTTTGTGCTCAGGAAATAATCAACAAAATAATTGTATAGGATTAATCTGGTACATAAGGAAACATCTTACGCATTCAAAGCAAGTAGTAATGACTTTAGGATTGTTCAGTGTTTTGTTTATCACTGCCTTTTGTCTTTTGTGTTCAGATAGTGTGTCGTATTTTTAGCTTTGGTCCTTGTCCCACAGTCTTCTATTCCAAATTGATTTTTTGGTGCCAACTATATTTTTCTTACAGCACTTACTATCTTTGGTCCAAAAATGACTTGTAGATCTTCACCATTTCTGCCCTCAAATTGTACTAGCCATCCATCCATTCAACACATATGGTGAACAAGACACAGTCCCTGCCTTCAAGGGGCCTAATAGTCTGGAAAAGTAGTCAAACGTGTAAACTGATAGCTGTGGTACCTTTAAGATCATTGCTGGGATAGGGCTAAGTTCAGAGAGCATTGGGAGAGCTTTGGGAGAATATAAGAGGCTCACCAAACTTAGTCTTGAGGAATCTGAGTTCTTGAGAAAAGGAAGAGCTCAGCTGAGGTCTGAAGACGTAGAAACTAACTAAACAAGAAGAGAGGCAGAGAAGGCATGTTTGGGGCACCAAAACCAACAGAGAATGTGTTTAAACACTGATTAAAAGAGCAAATAGAAGGAAGTGGATGGTTGGTCTGGAGTCTGAATGGCCCCTTTTCTTCTTTATTCTGATTCTGAGACAGCAGGATTTTCAAGTCAGACAAACTGAGGATTGAATCTTCGCTTGTGAGGCCTTTCCTAATCGCCCTGTTTAAAATAGCAGGCCTCTCTTTCCATTCACTCTTTCCCTTTGCCACTTCATTTTTCTCGAAATATATATCACCATGTGATGTCATATGATGTACTTCGTATTTTACTTCTATATTTGTTAATTGCTTGTCTCTCTCCCAATTGTAAATTTAATGTGAGGAGGGATTTTTGGACTGCTTTATTTACCACTATAGTGTCTGAAACAGCATCTAACAGAAAGTGGATATTCAGTAAATTTTTGTTGAAGAAATAAATTTTGGTTTCCATCTGTTACTTGGTTATATGACTTTTGGCAATTTACATAACCACTCGAAGCTTGATTTCCTCATTGGTTAAATAGGAATAATATCTACCTAATGAGGAGTAAATGAGATAATTTGTGTAAAATAATCAGCATAATAAGATTCTACAATTCTTTACGTGAAATTTTTGTGGATCAGATGTAGTTTGGAACTCGAGATCTTCATATTTTCGAAAAGTAATAAGTAGCATATGTTATAGATTACATAATGTCTTAGCAGGGTCTGGTAAGCAGCCCTAACCTAATAGTGC
Source organism: Mesoplodon bidens (assembly GCF_964165515.1). NCBI lineage: Eukaryota > Metazoa > Chordata > Mammalia > Artiodactyla > Ziphiidae > Mesoplodon > Mesoplodon bidens. The sequence goes on along the minus strand of NC_138176.1, from coordinate 213,404,480 downwards.
CATTTCTGCAGCAAAAGGTACAAATATCACACTTGAATGTGATAAATGAAGACTCTGTAGCAGCTTCACATCAGTTCAGTTTTGCCTTTGAAATTTTGCCTCTGAAAGTTTCCAGGTCAGGTTTTTGCAGTCAAGTTAGTTATAGAGTACCTTCCATTTTTCAGAACTTTATGGATGTTGGCACATGGATATGGGGCTGTGGATGTGTGCCTGACACACAGTAGGTGTTCTCTACATGTCGTTCTTCCCTGTTTTTCTATCACATAGTTTCTTAACATATCTAGGAGAATGAGTCTCTACAAAGGCAGTGATCGTTCTCTGTTTTGTTCTCTAATAGATCTCAAGTGCCCGGGGACGTAGTTCGTGCTCAATAAATATTATTCACTAAATAAAGGAAATGTCATGTTTATGAAATAAAATTGACTTGTGTTCGTATTTATTCAGTATCTAAAGTAGAAAAATCTAATTTTAATTATTATTACTCTGAAGAAGACTGCCTAACAGATTTTTGTTGTGATTATTAAAAAATTCTATAATATTTTCAGTGTGTTCTTTTTTTCCCCTTGTTCATGTAACAAATGATGAATGCTTTCATTATGAAAGGAGAGCTAAGGTTCATTTATTCCATAAATATTTACTGAGAACCCATCATGTACCAAGCACTGTGATGGCTAATAGGTTTAGTAGCGAAATAAGATCAATCTTGTCTCTTTTCTCTGAAAATTTCAAGTCAGCCTTTGCAGTTCTTTAGCTGTCAGGGAACAATTGTGCCTCAGATCCTTTTACTTCTTACTACTTCTGTCATCAGGGCGCTCATACATGGAACACATTTAAAGTTATATAGTACTCAACAAAAAATATTAAAATGTAGCTGTATTTTAGTGAAGGAAAATTTTTAGGTCATGGGACAATGTTAGCATACAAAAGGATTAGTATTCTCTGCTCCATTCAGATTATTTCTTTTCCTAACATGCTTCAAAGACTCTGGGCTTAAATGTTGCATATTTAGGGTTATAAACATGTAAGTAATCTTTAAGAGTATGTTCATCATAATGAAAATCAGATGTAACAAATATTTTTGAGTCCATGATGTATTTTATTATGAGATTTTATCTTTCATAGAGAGTGACACAAATGAATTCTCTTTAGCATTGCCTAGCTGAATTAACTTGCCTTGACATTGAAGCCATAGGGTACTGTAATTGTCTACATGCACTAAACTGTTGCTTTGATATTTGGTTAGGTTACATTATGCAACAATAAAACTCTTGGAATGCAATGCACATTAATCTTTAGCTGTGACATACTTTCAAGGAGTTTTGGAATTTATTTATGCACTTAAGAGTACTATAAAATTGTTCTCACTCATTTTAGTTACAGTGTGTGCTCTGCACTTCATCCACATTTGTTATGAGCTTTGCTTTACTTCTCTGTAGTTGTGATAAATTGCACCAAGGACATTCTTATGGTCAATTCTTCTTAGATTGGGAGAGGTTGGAAAAATGGTCTGTGATTGAAAAAGAGAATGGAGCAATAACCCTTAACGGATAAACTATAACTTGATGTCGAGAAAACAGTCCACAGGCAGTCTTTATACTATTCTAATAAATAAAAAAATAGAGGTATTACTCGAAGCTCTTCCTTGAAGTTTACTTACAATGTAACACATTCTCTTGTTCACAGCATAAACAAATGTAAAAATTACTATGAAGTACTTGGAGTTACCAAAGATGCTGGTGATGAAGATTTGAAAAAAGCTTATAGAAAGCTTGCTTTGAAGTTTCATCCAGACAAAAACCATGCACCTGGAGCAACAGATGCTTTTAAAAGTAAAGTAAACCTTTTAAAGCAATTTTCTAAGCCCTTTTCAGAGTCCACTTTACAGTGTTTTAGAATATTAAATTCTGCCTTTAGACGGGTGCATATAGAGGCCAGCATAAGCAAGCCTCCTCAAAATCCTTTAAAACTTCACTATTAACTTGTTATACCAAGAGCCAAACATATGCTGTTTGGCTTCACAAAAGCAACATGTCAGTTTTGGCAAAGTTCTAAGTAACTTTTCTAGATACCCGTGCAACGCCTTCTAGTTTACTACACACAAGTAATGTGATGATTATGCATGAGTTTCTAGCATGTTACCAGCTGGTTCTAAAATAACTAAAAGCAATATATTTTTTTATGAGTTTTTAAGATATTAGAGACTGTCTAGAATTGGGAAATTACTTGGAATCACTATTTGTCCAGTATTCTTCTATTTCTGTTAACTCTGGCCAATTTTTGCATTTTTCATATGTAGTTCTAACTTCTGTGATTTTTTTTTCAAGAATGTTTCTTTTCTCTTGGCTAATATTTTCTTTATTTTCTTTCTTATTATTTCAGTTTTTTTGCCAATTTAGTAAATAAGTGTGAGACAACTGATTTTATAATTTATGTTTATTACAATTTATTCATAATAGTTAACTTCCGATTCATAGGAAAATGCTTAAATTTGCGATTATTTGTTCTTGTGAATTTGGCATTCATAAAGCCAATGTATGATGTTTACAGTGAAATGCTGGGGTCTTGGAATAACAGGAAGGAGATAATCATTTAAAATTTTCCTAAAAGATAGATGACTCAATTGTCATTTATAAAAATACTGTTAAAACTGTTTGCAAAACAGTTTCATTTTTTAAAAGAAGTTGGCAAGTAAAATACATTTGGGGATTATTAATATTTTCCAGTAAAAGCAGCTGCCAAAGTGGTGCTGGTGAAAGTAGACTATCTCTGTGACAGTGAGAGCCTTCTCTGTCTCTTTAGATTAAAAGTGGTGTGTTGAAAGCATAGGAAAATCTGCTTTACTCAAAAACACTAACTTTAGCACATATTCCTCCCCAGAGCTAAAAACCTTTTTTCACTTTATGAATTAAAATCATTTAATTTAAAATTTTTTGTGTTTTTAAGATGTCTAAACACATTTGGCAGTGAGTTATTTGCATGTTTGTGATCTGTTAGATGATTTCAGTATTAATTCTTCAATAATGTTAAGGACATTTAACTGCTTCTTTCTCCCATTTCTGTATTGAAGTCATGTTAGCATTATTGGTCTTAGAATAACAGTAAGTGAACCTACCAATATTTTTACAGCCTGTGTTGTGTTTTGAAGAGGTGAGCAACATATATGTCACCCCACACAAACACTTAGAGGAGTTTAACAAAGGTGATTGTTCTTTGGTGTGGTACATTTCAGAGTCTAATGCTACACTTTGCAAAACTAGAAACGTAATATTTATCAACATGCTTGGTGGTGATTCATCTCTAGAGGAAAGGTGCACATTATTCAATACATAGGGGGTTATTTGTAAATCAGAATGCCAATTTATTAACTCCAAAGAGGATCATAATAGGGTGGTGGTTGATGAACCCATATTTCATTGAGTGGAAACTACATAGAAAACCAAGATTGTTGGGACTTCCCTGGCAGTCCAGTGGTTAAGGCTCCATGCTGCCACTGCAGGGGGCCCAGGTTCGATCCCTGGTCTGTGAATTCCACATGCCGCGTGGCATGGCTAAAAAAATAAAGAAAAGAAAACCCAGATTGTAAGCCAGAGATGCTTGGTGAGCAAAGGTAGTTAATTAGAAAATATTGCTGCTAGTGTGTCAGCACACAGAAATGGCAGGTTTCATTCATTCAACACATAGGACCTTTTCATTACCTTCTGAATCGTCTTATTTTATTTTTAACCATTTGATCTAAATTTACGTGTTTGGGATACCAAGCTGTTTATTCTAAGTAAAGACTATAGTTTTTGTTTATATGAGAGGTAAGTATAGATTTATTGCTCTGTAATTGCCAAAATACTTTTTACAGAAGATGGAAACCACTTGTTTTTTATATCTTTCAAGAATAGAAAAAGAGGAGATAATTGGTTAAGGAATTAAATTAGATAGAAGAGATATTTTCATTTGTGTGTCTTGTAAAACTTTAAAAATAAAAGTTTTCTATCAAAGAGAGTAGACTAGGGGCTTCCCTGGTGGTGCAGTGGTTGAGAGTCCGCCTGTCGATGCAGGGGACGTGGGTTCGTGCCCCGGTCCGGGAAGATCCCACATGCCGCGGAGCGGCTGGGCCTGTGAGCCATGGCCGCTGAGCCTGCACGTCCGGAGCCTGTGCTCCGCAGCGGGAGAGGCCACAGCAGTGAGAGGCCCACGTACCACAAAAAACCCAAAAAAACCAAACAACTTTGCTTATCAACTTTTGCTCATTACTTTTTCAGAGATTGGAAACGCTTATGCGGTTTTAAGCAATCCAGAAAAACGAAAGCAGTATGACCTCACAGGCAATGAAGAACAAGCATGTAATCAGCAGAACAATGGTAGATTTAATTTCCATAGAGGTTGTGAAGCTGATATAACTCCAGAAGACTTGTTTAACATATTCTTTGGTGGTGGATTTCCTTCAGGTATTTTAATGTTAGTTATAAATATTTGTACTTTATGAAGCTAGAGATCGTCACCTCCGGTTAGGCTATTTAGAGATTTATGTACCTTCTCCCTGACATTTTCTTATAGTATTATGATCCTGTGATGGTTTTTCATGGAGACAGAAGAAAATTGTTAGACTTATTACCTTTATTGTAAGTCTGTCTTTTTCCTAGAACATACTTTATTTTTAAAAAGATGTTGTGTATTTTACATAGAGCTGAAGAAAGGATCTGTAAGTAGGAAATCCAGTGGCAATGCATTAATTAAGTGCCAATACAATTGTAGGAAGTAACCTGTACCTTGAAGGACTATTTGACATTGGTTCTTTGAAGATCTTTGTAGATTTCATTAATAATATTGTAGATTGTTAATATGGGTGTATGTGGAGGTACTGTCCATTGAAATGTCTGAATCATAAGTTACATATAAAGTAAGTGGGTTTTAAAAAATTACATTAAGATAGAAATAATTTCTTGAACTAGGCTATCAAAGTAAAATACTGTAGAAGTACTACTAAATGAATAGATTTTTAGTACCAGTATAAGTAGTACTGTGTTTTACTTACATTTACTGTAAGTTGCTTGTGTGGAAATTAATTTTCTTTAAGAGTAGCTCCTCTAAGATGTTTAAAATTATAGCTCCAGTCTTGTGTACAGCAGTAACGAAAGGTGCTAAGTTAAACATCCCATTCAAAATTAGGATAGTCTTTATGAATGTAGCAATATAATTTGGCCTGGTAGTCCTGTCTGAATATTATTGAGAAAGATTGTGATCATTGATAAGGCATTTTGTAAAGCATCCTTGAAAGAAAGAGGATGTGTAAATACAAATTAATGACTGAAAATATAACTTGCATTTTGATGTACTAGGATACATAATTACCTCTCACAAAAAAATTATTCAGACTAATTTGACTAAAAATATGCTGGGAACAATTAGAAATCTTTCAGACAATAGTGAATTTTTCTGATAGTTGATTTGCAGTTCTTTTGCTTGTTATAACATAGTTTACTTTATCAGTGATAGCCATTTCTGGTTGGTCACCTTTTTTGAAAACAACTTGAATGTCCATCAACAAGAAAATGTTTGAAAATTGTGGTCCACCTGTACCATAGTATATTATACAGCTGTTTTCTAAAAAATGAATTAGAGTACGAGTTTTTGATTTCTAGAAGTACTTGTGATTCACTGAGAAATGCAGAAAGCAGAGTTTCAGATTAATGATCCAAGGTTTGTAAAATCAACCAACCACAGCAAAAGTCCTCTCTGTATGCAGTATTAGGGAGGAACTCTCGTTCAAGTTTTCATCAAGAAAGAGCTTCTCCTTACTCTAAGGGAAGCAAAGAAGAATCATTCCTGGTTTTGTCTACCCTTCACTCATAAGAGGAGAGGGCAATAAGCATTCATTACTCAAACACGCATTGTTTTAGTAATTAAAAATAAATAAATAAAAATATAAAGGAAAATATGATTTTTCTGATGATAATTGTTCTCCCTAATTTAACCTTGCTTTTAATTTTCTAGGTAGTGTACATTCATTTTCAAATGGACGAGCTGGCTATAGCAGTCAACATCAGCATCAACATAGTGGACATGAAAGAGAAGAAGAAAGAGGAGATGTATGTTTATGATATGATTAGAAATCAGAAAATGGCAAATTTCAGCTCAGGAAAAGCATAGAGTTGTCTGAAAATAGGGCAAGTTGTTTTAAAAGGCAGTAATGCGTTTTCTTTTACCAGAGGTGTTCAGTAGAGACTCGAGAATCCCTTAGGGATATTGGGGGAGCAGGGTTAGAAGTCAAGGTGACGGGTGGTTGGGCAATATGACACCTTCACATTTGATATTCTGTGATTCTAATGAAGGTAAACTTGCAGTGTGCATGTTCTGAACGTAAATTCTTATTGTTGGTTCTAAATAATTTAGAATTAATACTGAAAAATTTAAATTCGAAGTAACTTGCCTTATTCTAATGCAGTTATACCTAATTGCATATAGCTGTTAAATTACGTGAAGGAGAAAGGTAAATGGAAAGAGCACTGGACCAGAAATTAAAAGGTCTGGTCCCCAGCTGTGCCGCTCTCATCAGTGTCCATGTTCCACCCTCAAATCCATGGTAAAAATCGTTTTGCAACCTGCTGCATATTGACAGAGTCTCTGTGTATGAAGAAAAAGAGGGAGACAGAGAACTTCCTCATCTGTAAAATGAGATCAGGTTATACCAGTGTTTTCCAATTCAGGGTCAGGATCTCTAGGTGAAGCACCTAAAAAGTTGTATTTTTAAGAATCACCCCAGGAAGTTGGTATGATCAGGCAGATTTGGAAGCACTGAACCGATGATCTCAAATGTCCTTTCTTCCTCTAAAAATGTTTGACAATTGTTGGATTATTGACAACTAAAGTTATATTACAATTTGTTATTCTTTGGTGATTTTTTTGTAGGGAGGTTTTTCTGTGTTTATCCAGCTGATGCCCATTATTGTATTGATCCTCGTGTCATTATTAAGCCAATTGATGGTCTCTAATCCTCCTTATTCCTTATATCCCAGATCGTAAGTAGCTCAGTGAAGTTTTACAAAAAAAGAACTGTTGTTTCATACCTAACTAACTTTAAAGGGCCTTGTGGTCTTTTAAACTTTTAAGTGCCAAATATTCTATTACTACCTGTGTACCTGATTTTAAAATGTCTAATTTTAAAGGTAGTTTACTTAAACAATAAGTTTGTATTATGTTAGTTTACATTTCTGTTCTATTGTGGATAAAGACAGAAGTGTTACGTTCGAACTTGATGGCAATTTAATATAATAGGTAATGTGTTGACATCAAAGACAAAAAACTTTAGAAGACAAAACTACTTTAAAGACAAAAATAGAGTTGTGATTGATCTCACATAGGATTTGTGTCATTAAAGAGGATATGACTTCACTCTTCTGTTTATAAAATATTGATTAAGTAAAAGCAAATATTACTTTTTTGTTATGTGAGGTATTTTTCCACAATATACTTTATATATAAGCGATCAGGACATATAGCAAGTTTAATGCAGCATACCTTCCAAAAAGCTTTAGTGTAATAAAATGAATATAATGGAAACTTTGTAAAATCATATTGCTAGTGATTATATAATATTAAAAACAGATTGGTCTAAAAATAAGAAGTGATTTATTTCTTCCAATTAAGATTTTTATTAACTAAAAGTTGAGAGAACTTATAGGAATGTAATGTATTAAAATATGATTACTTTTTTATGACATGAATGGTGGTTTTAGGTAATTTGAGATAATATTAAATACTTGATTACCAATATTGACTTTTTAATTATTTTTATTAGCTTGATTTGTAGAAGCAGATGAGAATGTACAATTTTAATTAAAAAAATAATGATCAAGCATTTCTTTTACAGTGGATCAGGGCAAACGATTAAAATGCAGACAGAAAACTTGGGTGTCGTTTATTATGTCAACAAAGACTTTAAAAATGAATATAAAGGAATATTATTACAAAAGGTAGAAAAGAGTGTGGAAGAAGATTATGTGACTAATATTCGAAATAATTGCTGGAAAGAAAGACAACAAAGTAAGTTTATCAAATATTTAACATTTAAAGACTTATTCAGAGTCTTTGGAATTGATTACTGTAGATTTCCCTACTCAAGGAATGTTCTAGAATTGCCTGGCACATACTCGGAGCCCAGTACTTAAATGAGACAATATGTTTTAATGTACATGTGGTCTTATAACAATATTTGGCACATGGCAAGAACTTAATAAATGGTATTTATGTTATTGTTCTTAATAAATATTTGATGGAATAAGTAGATAATATAAAATTTCATTGTATTTAGGATGTTTTCAGTTGTAACATGCAACATTATTTTATGTACCACTAAGAAAGAAAACAATCCTGGTATAAACTATGTCATCAGTTTTAATATGTATCCTGTTTCAGAATTAAATTTGAAACTCTTCATCAATTTAGCTTCAACAGGTAACACTTAATGTACAATGAGTTTTGTTGACATTCCACATTCCTTTACTTATTTTGTAGGTAGAGAAGTTCTTGTGAACACTTAATTTGTTTAGCCTCTTCCAGCCTCAGCTTCCTTAATTTAAGCAGTTATATCTATAAAAAGACTGACTATTGACCATAAGAATCTGCTGAGATGCTCCCTGTGAACTGTTATAGTTTTTTGTTTTTCTTACTGTTCCAAATAATAATATAGACCATATAGTGTAGACATTGGAATTAAACAGACTAAAGTTGAATCCTAGGTCTGAAATTTTTAGCTGAGTGATTAAGGCCAAATATTCTAACCTCTGTGAATTTATTCCCTTGTGTATACAATGGATGATGGTGATGATGAGTGGGTACAGGAAGTAACTATAATTTATATAATGCCTATTTTTTCAGTCATTGTCCCAAGCCCTTTATATATATTAACTCATTTAAGCTCCACAATGACACTGTGAGGCGATTATACCCACTTTACATATGAGGAACCTGAGGCATAGAGAGATTAATTAGTAACTTGCCCAAGGTCATTGAGGTGATCTGTGATTCAAAACCAATTTGCTTTCATAATCTAGGCACTGTGCTTCACAGTCTTCTCTCTAATACCTAACTTTATGGGTTTGTTGTGAAAATTAACTCAGGCAATAGTTGAAGTGTTTCACATGTAGTAAATACTCAGAAAATGGGAGCAATTATCATCTCTTATCCACTAGGGAAAATTTGATAAAACATAACCATTGTATACTTCTAAGAGAGTTCTTATCTCTGGCATTGGTTTCTTCATCTATATACTGATAGTTAAGAGGAGAAACCTCCTTGGTTTCTAAGTCTCTGAGTCTGTGAATCAGTATGTTCTCAAAGTGGAGAAGGTTACATAAGACCAGTGGTTTTACATCTGGGAATGATTTGCCCTTGCCTCCCAGGGGACATTTGGTAATGTCTGGAAACTGTGTGCGTCAACATGGGGTTGGGGTGGAAGGGATTGCTACTGGCATCTGATGGGTTAAGGCCAGGGATGCTGCCTAACATTCTGGGATGCACAGGACAACCTCCACACCAAGAATTATCTAGCCCCAAATGCCAGTATTGCTGCGGTTGAGAAACCGTGCATTAGCCAAAGGTCTTAAGGGAAGTATTTCCCAAATTTCACTTATTTAATTTTATTTCACCTAATTTTTTGATCTGTAGCACCTTGCACAATTGTTGGTACAAGATAGGCAGAGTAAATTTTTGATGGATATATGAACAGTTGGATGAATGATTAATGAATTCATATGAATGAATGTATGAAAGACCTGCTTATTTTGTGCTAAAAGAATGATGAGCACATTAGATATCTCATTTTCAAATACAAGTCCTAGTCCCCAGCCAAATACGGGTGATTTTGGGGTTATGCATACTTACATTCTATTACCTTAAATAAAAATTGGGAATTGACTGCATAAATAGAAACAAAGAAGGAAAGGTATTCATGTTTATGAATGAGTGTAATGTTATGTTTAAAGTGCCTGCTCTGGGACTGCCTTGCAAGATCCTGGCTTCACCAACGCATTACCTAGTTACTTAACCTCTCTAAATCTTAGTTACCTTGTCATTAAAATATGGACCATAACAGATAATATGTGGTAACACTTAGCGTAATGCCTTGTACCCATAAGTGTTCTATATTATTATTTTTTATTATTTTTTTTGACTCCATCCCTAGCATAAGCCAAGTAGTTTTACTGGCATAATTTAGTTTAATCTTTTAACAATCCGACAAGATCAATATCAATAGGTTCACAAAATGTGAAGAACTGGTCAATCAAGGTGAGGGGTTTTAGAGTGTTTATTGTGGTACTCAACTTGTGTATGTTTGAAATTTTCAATACAAAATTCAACAAATTCAGCACATCTATAGGTCTATAGGTTAGGGGCTTGAATACACTTTTGCCAGGATTTTTCTGTTCTGGAGTCACTTCCAACACTCTCTAATGTCTAGATTGGTAAAATAGGTGTTTCATAAAATACAGTAATTTGAGGTAATGGAAAGAATATCAGGCTAGGAGTTAGAGATTTGGATTGAAATCTAGATTCTGCCATTTACTAGCCTGGTGAACTTTGCTTTATCTACCACACTTGGAAAGAATCATCTGCAAATGGATTTTACAAGTGCCTCATTTGTAAATAAAAGGAGGGGAGTGATTTTAATTAATTTGTTAAATCCTAACCTGATTGATCATTTCTGAAAAGCTTTACAAATAAAATACACTCTTATCTATGAGTTTATTTTGAATGTGGTCCTGATTGATGTCCTCTAATTTGGTCACTGTTTTTGGTTACATCTTATCTAAGTGAGCTCACCCTTTAGAAGTGTTAATAAACAGTGAAACGGCTGAGAATAACAGGAAAGTAAGGAATAGTTCCCTGAAGAACGTTTGATTTCTAGTCTCTTTATTTTTCTTTACTAATTCTATCCACATATTGAAGGAAGCGTCAGAAGTACTTATTTGCTGAATATCACTGCTGTGATTGTATAGCAAGCTTTTTTTCTCTTTTGTGTTCCTTTAGTAAGTTTATTATATATGTTTTTTTTTTCTTTTTCTTTTTTTTTTTTTTTGTGGTATGGGCCTCTCACTGTTGTGGCCTCTCCCGTTGCGGAGCACAGGCTCCGGACGCGCAGGCTCAGCAGCCATGGCTCACGGGCCCATCCCATGGCTCACGGCACGTGGGATCTTCCCAGACCGGGGCACGAACCCGTGTCCCCTGTATCGGCAGGCGGACTCTCGACCACTGCGCCACCAGGGAAGCCCTATTATATATGTTTTTAATTCAAGCAAACTCAGAACAAGATTGCAAATTTTTCTACTCAGATCTTGGCATAATTAATTAATCTGGAACCTTAATAAAAGGTCACAGCAAAAACAACCACTAGCAGTATTGAATAGCATATGGTATCTTTGGGATAAGAGGTCAAGATAATGCTTTAGAGCAGCAGTATTTAAACCTTTGGGAACAGGAGTGGAGGAGGGAAAGGGTTGATAGGATAGCATCCTTATTTTCTTTTCTAGAGTAGCTCTGTGACTTATTTATTCATTCATTCATTCATTCATTCATTTATGGCTGCGTTGGGTCTTCGTTGCTGCCGGCGGGCTTTCTCTAGTTGCGGGGAGCGGGGCTTACTCTTTGTTGCAGTGCGCGGGTTTCTTCTTGTTGCGGAGCACCGGCTCCAGGCATGCTGGCTTCAGTAGTTGCAGCACTTGGGCTTAGTAGTTGTGGCACGTGGGCCCTAGAGCACGAGGGCTTCAGTAGTTGTGGCACACGGGCTCGGTAATTGTGGTGCACAGGCTTAGTTGCTCTGCAGCACATGGGATCTTCCTGGACCAGGGCTCGAACTTGTGAACCCTGCGTTGGCAGGCGGATTCTTAACCACTGCACCACCAGGGAAGTTCCTCTGTGTTTGTTTCACATGGTAGGATTCCAAATGGCTTTTAGGTCTAGTACTTGGATTTCTTTAAAACAAACAAACAAACAAACAGTTAATAGAAATATATTGAAGGACTTATATGAAACATCTTTGAGTTTAAACAACTAGTTGATCTAAATTACTATTTACTTAGAAAAAAAAATTTTTTTTTGTTAACAGAAACAGATATGCAGTATGCAGCAAAAGTATACCATGATGAACGACTCCGAAGGAAGGCAGAAGCCTTGAGCATGGACAACTGTAAAGAATTGGAGCGGCTGACCAGTATTTATAAAGGAGGATGAACTGGGATTTTATTTATACCTTTTAGAGTACTGTTTTTTCTGTAAGTAAGTTTAGTTTCATCATGAGAGCTAAAGAAAAAGATATGGTGTTGGAAACTAAACTGAATAGTTGGTCCCTGAAATCTTGGACTGTTTATGACCTACTGGCTCCTTTAAATAGTAAGAAACTGAAAACTAAAATTAATATTTTAGTTATGCTTCTGCAATTATTTTCACTTTAAAAGCTTATACGATTCCTAACTAAAAATGTCTTGAGAAAGGATTATCACACCTGTAGCAATTTCTGGTTTTAGATTCTCAGTTTTTTTCCCTTGTCATGTAAATATTTATGGAATGATCATTTTCTGTATATACAAGTTATTCCCTTTTTATTTAACTTCTTTTGGTGTTTAGCTCCATGAGACACTTTAAAGTGATGGAATAAATGTTGTATGACAAAATTACATTTTCCTTGTCAGATGTCCAGTGTGTGGAGGTTGCAATGAAACTTTATCAAAAAAGAAAAAACAAAAGTTGTTTAACTTTGTGTAAAATCTTGTAGCATTACCAGCGTAGAGGGAATCAATATTTTTAATATTGCCATTATATTCTAAATTATATATTGAGATAAATGAACTGGTGTAAAGTATCAGTTTGCTATTTATTTAGTTTTATGAATTGCTAAGCCATGCATAGAAATGAAACGCTATACTGATAGATTTTAAAGAAAATACGAGGAAATGGCTATATAAACAATAACCAAAAAGGGTCTTCAACAGTAAATTGCAGTTATGTCATTTGCAATTCCAGTAACTAAAAGGCCCCCAAATGTTCATATATATACATCTTTGAAGGCTGCTAAAATTTATGAAGAAAAGGACCTACCAGTTTTACCCCCCATGGAAATTTGCAGTTTCTTCTTAGTGATCAGGATCCTTAGTAAACAGGATCCGAAACTAAATGAGTTCTTAATATTGTCTAAGTAATAGGAAAAATTACTACTGAAATGAAGCTTTGTGCCTTTTAACCTGATTGCCAACTCGTAAACATATAGGTAGATTAACAGCAGACTTACTTGATCAGAGCATGATCTGTTTGTCCATATACAGCAGTGAGCAGAAACATAGCAGTAGGTAGAATAGTGATTTATAGCAAGTTATCCTTACAAAAATTTGAGCTAAAATCTATTCACCATTGAGTAATTCAATTAATCCTATAGGAATAAGCTCCTTATAATTAAATCCATAATATAAATTGGAAAAATCAGCTGGAACTTGAAGTTTTTGGTGCCTGTATGTTGGATCTGAAACTATTTAATTTCTAGTCTTCTATGTTTGTTTGTTTTTCTTCTATGTTTAACAGTTGTATTTTAATGATTTTGCTTTCATACTCATTTAACAGAACATGAACACATCTTTGGTAGTTTTTTTGTGTGTGAGAGAATGCTAGTTAGAGTGCAGTGTTCTTTTATTTAAAGATTTTTTTCTGAATGTAATTTATATAGCATCTGTTGAATAGAACTTCTGAAATGACCATTCTTTTTTAAATGTTCTCTTGTATCCCCTTTTCCAGGTAAATCAATAGAAATGCTTGATTGAATTAGTTGTTTAACTAAACAGCATACTATCCTAGGAAAACTGGACAGCTTAACCAACTTTCTTTAGAAATTCAACCTCAAAAAGAAAAAATAGCGTGCTTAAAAGAAAATACAATTTAAAATATTTTCTTAGGCTTATAGAATTAGTTTCTGAAAAACAAGGTCATAGCATTCTAATTAACTTTGAAAGTTTATATGCATCAGAAAACATACAAATATAAATGAAAAAAATTTCATCCATTATTTTTCCAGTTTTAATGGGAAATTTACACTATTGTGATTGATGCTTATGTGAATTGAACTCTTGTTGACTGATTCTTTTTCCCTTAATCCTGACTTTAAGGGGATAGGTGAAGTTATCAAGTTAAGTGAAGTTATATATTATGAAGTCATACATGGTTTTTGGACAGAACTATATTTCAGTTGCATTACATTTCATTTCATAAAATGCATTTGATGAAATTTTCAAACAACTGTGGGAAATGACCGATCGAGTGCCTGACAATTTAAGCCACATGTAAAGTATGCAAGTAAAGAGTAAGTCCTTAATGTCACCTATATCATGGTATAAAGGCCTGTCCAGGTGTCTTAGAATTTTGGGTTAATTCTACAAAGTAAAAAGAATTCTACTGTCTTTTTTTTTTTAATCAAAGTGTATGATTTACAGTGTCAGCTATCTTGAGATGTAAGATTTTCACATTTGCTGCTCTTCTAACAAAAGTTCCATTTTGCCATCTTATTTTTAGCTACCTGAACTTTCCAATTTAATTTGATAACTTGTCCTCTTCATTTTAATCATTGCCTAAAAGCCCTCAATCTTTGAGTATTGATTTACTAGCTTTTCTAACTGGTATTTTAGAAGTTTGGCAGCAATTATATTTATTAGTGCTTTACATTTTTATCCCTTTTTAAACACATACACAGACATAATTGTCTTTGCGAGGATTTGGGGGCAAGTAAATAGTACCTTTTCTCCTCCTCTTTTAATTCCTTTGTTTTCAAATAGGTGCTAGCCATTTGTAAGTTTTGGAATTTATTGTGATCAAATCTGAGAATTTAATTCTCAACAATGAGAAATAATAAGTGAAAACAATATGTTTTGGGAACAGACTGCATTTGAATGCTTAAATAAGTATTTGTTTCGTAATCATTACATTCTTATATATGATAATTACAAAGATTTGGTAGAGAAGAGTAAGCCCTTAAGGTATATATATGCCAGTGCATTAAACCACTTTGCTTTTATGTCAGCTCAGGTGTTATTAGGAACAGGAAGATAGAATTCCAGCCCTTTGCTTTAATTGTACTTTCATGCTTAAGTGTTCTTCCTGTTAAATCTTTAGTTATGCTAGTATGTAAAATTGTTACTGAGAGAAATGGTTAACCTCTTGATTTCCCTTTGTTGATTTGTAATGTTTTTAAATGCAGCTGTTATTTAACAGATGTGACATGTTAGTATTACTTAATAATGCATTCTAACGTATTTCATTAAAAAAATCTCCCACCTGTGTTAAGGCAGTGAAATATTTCTAGATGTTGGCCTGAGGACCAAATGAGCTGTCTTTTTAGTTAAGTAAGAATTATGTCAAAAGACCAAATGATTCAGAAGGAGAATTTGTGCACTTATTTAGCTTTCCCATAGGAAGCTTGTGTTCAGTATTACTCTTACTATTACCTATCTTCATACTGAGTGAACCAACTGAAAAGGCATTCATAATCTTTTTTCTTAACTGAACAGAAAACCTTCTGAAAATGAACAATAAATCTTAATTTTAATCTGTACTAGATAGCTGAAAAACTTTGTCTTTTGGCCATATTGGACTACTGCCTAAAGTCCATAAAATTCTCCATAAACCCATGAAAAAGAAAAGAGAGTAGTCTCACAATAACTTCAAAGTTTTTTTAATTCTAATTTTTAAGTTCAAATAAGTGGGTACAATGAGGATCTTTAATAATTCTTGCACATTCCTTTAATAATCTGGCAGGCAATACAGTCCTCGAATTCAGGCTTCCTCTTCGTTTTATTACTATTAAATAGACAGTTTCGTGTAAGTGGAAACATTTTCCCTCAAAACACTAGTTCAAAACATATTCCTTATATTAAGGATTATGTAACCACATTTTTTGTAAATTCCTGTGTGTAACTTTCCTGTTGATACGTGATTCCTTTTCATTTATTTAATTTTATTATCTGCTGGTTTTGGGGCCAATAGATTTGTGAATATTCTGTGGCTGTGTCCATGTATACATGTGTGTGTATATATATATATATATACGTATATGTGTATATATATATATATTTTTTTTCCAGCTAATACCTCAAATATGTGATTGTTTAATATATACCACATTATATTTGCACAGAGCAGGGCTTCCATTAGCAGTGGATTTTCTTATTTCTAACTTTGAAAATCAGTCCACAGAATTTCATTGGTGTGGATTCTTTCTGTTGATCTTTTCCATATTTTAACAGAGATTCCTATTATAATGCCCATACTTCAAATATAATTGTATCTTTCTATAGCAATCTGGAAGTATGTAGGGGTAAGAAGTGTTTCTTGTAATGTTTTAGTAAGTTACCATAAAAAATTGGAATTACTCGTTGCCAAGCTGTCTGGTAACTGCATAACAGATGACATCTGGCATGAATGTGAATGTCTCATTCACTTCAGCCCAGGAGTTGGCACATTCTAATCTGATATTCTACTTTGCCATTTAAGAGCACCACTAAAATAATAGAGATTTTTCGATGACATCGGAGTATTTTAAGCATCAATTTAAAAATGAAGTGCTTTGGACTGTATATGGATGGATGAGTATATCAATGAGAAGAAAGAAACTCACACATAAATAATATTTTTGTAATTTATTTGTATTAAGAAATGCTTCTTACCTTTTTTGTTTTTTTAATTTTTGGGTTGCTACATAAGACTTTCTTTCCATATGAAGTTTAGATCATGTTTTTTAAAAGCTGCAGGTAATTTTCAAGGTGTGATGGAATTTTAATGGAAGCCTTGTGTAAGTTAAATGAAGTGAAATTGGTAAA
This sequence comes from Mesoplodon bidens, assembly GCF_964165515.1. Classification (NCBI taxonomy): domain Eukaryota; kingdom Metazoa; phylum Chordata; class Mammalia; order Artiodactyla; family Ziphiidae; genus Mesoplodon; species Mesoplodon bidens. The sequence continues at coordinate 213,387,639 of NC_138176.1, read as the reverse complement.
GGAGATCTTGCTTTGTCTATAGTGCATTCAAGATTATACAATTAAATTTCAAAATGAAATGTCTGATTTGTAAAATATTTAATGTTATATCAGACTTATATAAAATAAACTTTTCTGTGTGAGAACTCTGTTAAAGAAAATGCATTTGATTTTTAATGAATGTTCTGCTGAATGATTTATGATGAATATTTGTCTTTCAGTCTCTGCAGTTTATCTCAATATATGAATAAAAAGGTCTGTTCTCACTGTAAAGGATTTGTTTTTATCATGTTTTATATTCTTAATATGGCCTTTCCTTCATTCATTCAACCATTCAACAAATGTATGAATGTTTGCTATAACCCAGGCAGTAATATGGGAATTAATCACTGAACAAGGCAAAAATCCTTATGAAGTTTACATCTAGCAAGGGAAATAAATGTCAAGTAAATAACTAATTATAATTATGATGAATGCTACAAAGAAGATTACAAGGTACAACAAAAGCATATATCTAGAAGACTTAACCTACTCTGGGAGGATTAGGGAAGGTTTCTCTGAGGGAGTGAGCTTAAGCTGAAACCCAAAAGATGAGATAAGTAGGAGTGAGGTGAATGCTAGATAAATATTTCAGGCAGAGTGTGCTAAGTTGATAAAGTCATAGAAACTTTACAGAAGTGAAAACAAACTTGTATGATTATGACATAGGAAGCCAGGCTAAGTTAGAGAAATAAAATAAGATAAGGGCCAGATCCCATGAGGCTATATGTAAACCATGATGATTTATGTTCAAAGAAAAACTTTGAGATTTTTAATGAAGGAGTTAACATGATGAGACTTGAGTTTTTAAAATAGCATTTTAGTTGTTGTGCAAAGAAGACTGGAGGGCAAAAGTGAATGTAGGAAATGATAGGAAGTATTGTCAAAGGAGAGATGATCATGGCTTGGACCAGAGTAGGAATATAGTGATTGATTTTGAGATACAGTCAGGATGTAGAATCAAGAGAATTATTTGATTGATTGGATTTGGGATAAATGGAGGCAGCAATTAAAAACTTTCCAAAAATTTGGCTATGAAAAGAAGTAGAGAAAAGGGGTGGTAGCTGGAAGATGTGGTTTCTGAGAAGGCTTTTGTTTTTTCAATTATTATTTATTACATGAAACCTTACTACTTATTACATGAGAGACCTTACCAATTCTTTTTATTCTGGTGGAAAGGGGCAAGTAGAAAGTGAAAAAATAGAGAAAAAGAAGGATAATAGTATTAAATACCTGATATTCTAGAGGATGTTGGAGCCACTGCAAAGATGGAATAATTACTTTAGCTAAGAGACACCACCAGCATTCTTTCAGAAAGGAATATATGGGTTATAGCTTTTATTTTCTTAATGAGATAAGCAGTTTATGGAAAATTAGGGGGTGGAGAGGATGATAAGCAGACACTTCAAAAAGAATGAAGACAATTTGAAGGAATCATTTTCACTGAGTCGTCTGACTAGTGAAAAGTAGGATTTCTTTGGGTCTCACATTGGTGACAGAATTTACAATCTGTTAAATTTTGTGTATTTTTTCCAACTTAATCCAGCAGCCTTGGCATAGACATGTAGAATACAACTCATTTAGCTCTTCCAAATTTGAGGTTCTGTCAGGCAGGAAAGATGGTAGGGGCATTTAAGATGTTGACAAGTGAGTGGTTTCACTGACTATTAGATGTAAGCCAGAGATCGAGGGAATTAGTGATTTCTGAGGTGACTGCCTAAGTCCAGGGTGTGGTGACCATGGGTGATAGTATAGAAGAGAGAGTTATTGTATAGACCTTATAATTGTATTTTCAATGGGCCAAATCCCAAACCAGAGCCAAAATCAAAATTTGTAAGACATTTTCCAACTTGGCCAGTGTACGTGATAAAATTTTCATTTTTGTATGTTGGAGAATCAGCAAGACTTTCCTCCCCATACGAGTTTGAATACCAATAGAATTTTCACACAGACAGCCGAGCCAGCCTAAATCCAGATGATTGATTGATTTTTTGATAGGAAACCAGAATCTAAAAAAAAAACAAAAAAGTTGAGAGCTCTGCTATAACAGCTAAGAGAAATTTAAGCTAAAGAAAAGCAGAAACAAAGGCTCTAATAAACTCAGAACTTTAACATGTGTATGTTTGTTGACTATATAATGTACTGGTATGCTGTGTACATAGTAGAACAAAATAGCAAATTTGTATAATGAGATAAAAATTTTGCGTGCATATGCATGTATGTGTATACTATCTGTTTCTTTCTGAACTTCAGAGATCATCTGTTAAATCCCACTTTGGAGAACTGGCACACGGTGCTGATAATCTTTTAGGTCAGTAAATATTTCCCTTAGTCCTGTACCAACAGCAGTGTTATTGATGGGTAAATGCAAACAGATCAATCTGAGTACATAAGGAACTCTCCTATTGACATGCCATAATTTGGAAACCACCACACTTGGAAATTAAAAATCTTACTAGATTTTTCAATTTGTAGACATCGTGGTATTTGGAGATCTTGGAAAGCTGTGCTCTCCCTTTTTGCCACTCAAGAGGAAGAAAAATATCAGCAATATTTTCCAGGTCAACTACCATATAATAATGTCATTAAAATGGATAATTATGTTAAAATGAAAAGTAGTGCTTCCAGAAATTAGAAGTTCTTGCTAGAGTTCATATTTTTATTTGCCTCCAAACTTGGGGGCAAATGGTGGGGAGGTACGGGTGAAATAAGGAGTTTTAGTTTTAGTCAGGGCCGGGACTAATGGTTTCTTGTAATCACTTTCATTCTACAAATGTTGAAATGAGTACCTACAGAATGCAAGAAACAGAGGCATTGTAGGAAACTGGAAAAAATCTAAACTGTGACCCTTCTTTCTAGAACTTATGGTCTCACTGGGTAAACAAACTAAAACTATGACACATAATTATGCACAAATAAATATCAATCATTCTTGGTAGTACATAGGAGCATTCAAGAGAATGTGATGGATGAGAAGGTGTTATAGGGAAACAAGATTTATATAACTAAGGCAGAAAATGAAGGGGTTTAGAACATGCCACCCTGAAATATGCCACTTTAGCATATTGATTATTTTGATCTGAAGGCACTAGGAAACAGCAAATGCAGGAAGGGCTCTCTGACCTCCTACTTTCTACTTAAAGGCTTGTCATAAAACTTCCCATGAGAAAGGTGCCCTCCCTCTACCAGGAAGAGAAGAACATTCTTATCACCAGAGATGGAACTGACACTGAAATGGACCTGTGCAAACAAACCTACTAAAATAACCCTTATCTTCCATGAGTTTATCCCATACGTTTAATAGTCACTGTTGTACAATCTACTGCCCCTAGCCCAAGCCCCCTTGTCTGTCTCATCCCCACAATTTATTGTTCTTTGTGTAAAAAGGTATATAAACCTTGGGCCTAACGGCTTTGGGTCTTCATTTTCCTTCTGAAGACTCCCATGTACATGTAAAAATATTCAATGAATTTGTATGATTTTCCTCCTGTTAATCTGTCTGTTAATTTCACTGTTAGACCCAGCCACAAAATCAAAGAAGGTAAAAGGAAGTTTTGCCTCTCCTATGAGAGAAATAAGCATTTCAGATTCGGGAGCCTCCATAACTAGCATGGGAAAATAAGAGTCATTTGGATGGAAGGGTGAGGTAATCAATTCGGCTGGGAGTATAGGATTCACAATAGAGTGCATTTAGAAGTAAAGTAAAATGACATGTTAGTGCCAGATTAAATACTACATCAACTATTGTCTGCAATGGTATATCACTAAAGATTTTTTGATCAGCAATAATGTACGTTATTTTAGAAAGGTTTAACTGGCCATTGTTACGTGGCTATTGATACGGTTTTGCTGAATGGAATAATGGTTTGAATGAAGAACTGAAAAAATCTAGATGTAAAAAAAACATTGTTAAGGAAGAAAAGAACATAAGGAAAGAGAGCAAACATGATACCTCATGGAATCTTGGAACCAACATGGACATAGATCAGGAAACACAGGTTTACTGGAGTTTTTAGAGGCTTTGAGTTAGAACTGACAGACATATGTGTAGAAATATTCAACACCCAACAAGCAGCTGAAAATGTGAACCTAGAACTCAGATGAAAAGTGCAGATTTAGGGCTCACATTCTCAGGACACTGTGGAAAGGGAAAAACAGCAGAGGAATCAAAGACAAGCTTTAAATGCCTTCATTTAAGAGGAGGCTAGAGTGGGTGAGGAGCTAAAATAAGTGCAGTGTCCTAGAGGCCAAGAAATGAAAGGAAGGAAAATGAAGTCATCTTCAATGATGTCAGTTGCTATGGAACTGTCAAGTTCACTTGTAATGACAAGGAGGTCATTTGTAACAGCTGGGAGCTTTGTAGTTTACCATTTCATCCTCCTAAGGAAATAAGTATCTTTTCACCACGTCTTGGGCTATGGTTCCTTTTGCACTTCTACTTTCTGGGATTGGAGTTGACAATCAGTCGAAAACAAGTTCCCATAGACCTCATTTTCCTACCACCTACTGTAGGTTTTCCTTAAATGTGCACACAAGCAATGCCCCAAACAACAAGTAATGTAGGCAGTCCTTAAAGGTATAGCCTTCTAAGTCAGGAGCCAATGAAAGAAGGTTGTTCAATGTCTGCATATGTAGAGGCTTGAGGTACACACATAACTCAGATCTCCAGAAAGCTCATGGATCCTCGTTTCAATCTAGACAGGGCCTTGAGTCACAGTATGTGGGTAGCACCCATGGGAAAGCCAAAAAAGACTACTAAGTTGGGGTCAGAAACCTATGGACCTGGGACTTCTAATCACGGGCAATCTGGTGTTTGCTGTTCAGCGTGTAACACCACCCTTCAAATTTCTCCATCTACAAGAAGAGGTTTTAAGATAACGGACCCTAAAAAAAAAACGAATGAGATTTTTCCACCCTCTCCAAACAAAAACGTCTTCCTGCTTGCGTTTTCCGGGGGTCTTCACGGCTCCGCGATCTCTTAGGAATCTCGATCCAACGGCAGAGGTCGCGACGTCCGGGTCTCTGTGCAGGCGCAGGAAGCAGCCCCCGGGTTGCGGGGCAGGGGTCGGGCTGGGCGCGTCGCGCGACTGCGCTCTCCCTTTTGCCGAAGCACCTCCCCGGAAATCCGGCGTCACCGGGGTCGGAGGTCTGGGAAGTGCTTCCTGGAGCACGGAGGCGGTTACAAATCACGTGACAGCGGCTTTTAGAGGAACCTGTGTCAGAAGCTGTCGTCTGAAGTGACAGCTCAGGGAACCGGGCAGCCCAGAAACCCAGGTAACTGGAGCCAGTTTGCCCGCTGTTAGGCTTGGGCCCGCAGGTGGCGCGGGCGGTGAGACGGAAGAGAGGACGCCCCTTTCGCCTCCGCTTTAGGCCTGAGTTTTGGGGGTGAGAGGGTGAAGTGGGCTGAGGTCAGGCATCTCGGTTACCCGTCTGGGTATGTGGAAACTCCGAGTGCCTTCAGCCTCCCTGGCACGAGCCCTGGAGCCGCGGATCCTTGTCTGACCCTGAGGAAAGCTGACCCCGCGTATTGGGTTGGAGGTGGGGAGGGCGAGGAAGTGGTGAGAGGAGAGTCACCAGGAGTTTCTTTTTCAGGCGTGGAGACCGATCCTGCGAGAGGAAGGGGTTCATCATGGCGGATGTGAGTTAACACAAGAAGGAGAGAGTGGGCGGGGAGAGGTGGCGCTTCCTAAGTACAAATTTATTTCGTTTTAGCGTTTCCCTCCACTTCATTATTTTCTCTAGGGTCCGAAGTGAGAGATTAATTTGAGTAGTTTGCGGGGTCCCGAGTTTCTGCCAGGAATAGGCGTGGAGGACTCTAAGGTGCCTGAGGTTGAGAAGATTTTATTTTTCTCACGCCCCAGTTCTGCGGGCATGAGAGGAGCTCTGCATATCTACCATTTCGATTTCTAAATGATGGTTTGTTGCTCTGAATCTTTTTCCAGTAACTGTTATGTCTCTCTGAGCTCATTGTAGCAATTGCAGATGATTTATAACCAACACCTCTTTAGCACAGCAATACAAGCAAAATTCTAAATTTAGAGAACTTCACTCCTAGAAACAGCAGGTAATTAATACTGTTAACGTTTGTTTGTTTATAGTTTACATACTGTTCTTCTGCTGACATACGTGCTAAACATTCTTTGGAACATTGAACATACACTCATTTAATTCTTACAGTAACTTTTATGAGGTAGGCACTATTATTATTGTCCCTGTGTTATAGATGAGGGTGCTAAAGCACAGAAAGATCAAGTGACTTCCTCAGGTTACACAACTAGGAAGTTGTGGAGTCAAGATAGCAACCCAGGCAGACTGACTCCAGAGCCCGTGCTCTTAACCAGCACACTAAAGGGTCATTCAACATCAATATGAATCGGATTTTTCTGTTTAGGTTGCAAGATTATGTTTTTCAACAGTTAGCAACTTTTTTGCCTTTATCACTTCATTTTTGGGTGTCTTCCATTATATTTTTGAGGCCTTATTCTCCAGGCATAATCAAATCACTAAATTCTTTTCAGCATCTCCCTTCAAAAGATTGCTGTAGTAAGGGCTGTGAGAGAAATAAAGATGACTAAGGTATGATTTCTTTCCTTAAGGGTTTCTAAAGTTAAAAAAAAAAGTATAGTAAGCAAGTGATCATAGATATGCATACAATATTGTGTAAAAATTCAAAGGAGAGAGGGATTGCCTCGGTTTGTCTTTATCAGGAAAGCTGGTTTGGAGTATTTGGTGGTTGAGATTAGCTCTAAATGATGAGTAGCAGTTTTGTTTTTTTTTTTTTAAAGGTCGAGAAGGTATGACTAGTAGAATGAATAGCATAAGCAAAGTTAGAGATAGGAAAGGAAGAGATGTATGTGGAGGAGCTGTAAATAGTCCAGTTCAGCTGCGGCTGAGGAAGTGTATGAGGGAGTGGTAGGAAGCAGGACTGTAAAATTAGTTGTAGACCATATTGTAGAGAGCCTCCAATGTCTACAGAATTTGTACATAATTTGGTAAACAGTGGAGAGCCATTCAAACGTTGATTCTTGATCTTGGCTGCACAGGGAATCATCTGGGGAGCACCTCCAAACAAGGCATCAGAGTTCTTTTTATACTCTCTAGGTGTTTTCCATAGCCAGGGTTGAGAATCACTGCAATTATAGATTTAGAGAAGGAGAATAATATGATTATTGACATTGTGTAGAAATGTGTGGGGTAGAAATGGTAGACCGTCATACCAGTTGGGAGGCCAGTGTAAGTCATAAACAGTAAACTGAACCTAAACTGTAACATCATTTGGAAAGGAGAGAAGAACATCAGTTTAAAAACATTTGGCTTCACAAGTGATTTTTAAAGTGACACACGTGAGTTTTGGCTTAAATATTACTTTATGTTTCAAAGCTGAGTAAGTAACAGGGATTGGTAGTGCCATTAGTGGAAACAAGAAGAGATTGGGGAAATCTGGATTTCGGATGAAAAGTGATGAGTTGAGCTTTGTGATAGTGTGTGCAAAGGTAAGCTGGTGGTGATAACATGAAATAAAGTGAACGTTCAGGTTTGGAGAATAGTAGGGATCAAAGGGCCAAAACAGTCTGATTTACCTATGTAGAGCTCATAATCGATGCCGGGATTGTCAATGAAACTCCCCAGATGAAAGAGTGTAATGAGACAATGTAGTCTTCTGTTTCTTTAGTCGTAATTATGTTCCATGCTAAACACTTGACACACATTGTGGTTTGTGTTTAGTCATGCGAGGAAATTGAGTTTCAGAGAAGCTGGTCAACTTACCCAAGACCGTTAAAGTGATGTTAGAAAGTCTGTGGATATGGAAAGATGTTCCTAATATATTCTCAAATGAACACAAAGTTAGCAACAAGAAGATGTACAATAGTATGAAAAGTATGATCTAATATTACTGCTAATATGTATTTGTGCTTCCACTTCTGGATATGCTAATCACTTTACATGCATTGTATCAATAAACTTCAATAACAATCTTATGATGCAGGTTCTATAATTATCCCTACTCAACAAATAATGAAACTGAGGCTTAGAGAAAAAGGTTAGTTAACTTGTTGGAAATCACACAACTAGTTAAAGCATCAAAATCAGAGAAAGAACACAAGCAAGAATGGTTATGAATGAATACTTAAGTTACCTGAGATGTGGATAGGACAGTGTCTAGAGAACCCGTACAAGGCATTATTATTATAATACGATTTTTTATATTCTCTTTCAGGACCTAAAACGATTCCTGTACAAAAAATTACCAAGGTAAAAAATTACTAATTTGTTAGTAAATAAATTCTGCTTAACATATGTTAATTTTATGTAGTATTTTGTTTCTGTTTATCTTAGACTAATATATGTGTATTATGCTATTATTTAGCACTTTCAAATACCTAACATAATCTTATGTCGTGCAAGTGATATGCTTTGAGTTTGCAGATAAACAACATGAGCCCTAGAGAAGTTACATGACTTGTCTGAGGTTAAACAGCTAGTGAATGCCAGAAGGCTAGAACCCAGATTTCTTGCCACTTTAGAGTTCTTTCATAGCCATTTACTGGATTGTACTTTGAAGTAGTTGGAGTAATTTCAAGGGGAAAAAACCTAAGAATTTGCCTTTATTTTTAACATTGCTTGTAAGACCTAATTGCTGAGTCTACATAACCGGAAAATGCTAGACTTAGCAGCTCACACTTGGAAAAATCACAAGACTTTCTTCTACCTGCCCTCAGTCCATTTGATGCACCATTTTGTAAATTAGGCTCTTGTGTTGAGGACAGTGACTTCCTTTTAGGTATTTTACTGATTCAAAGGACTTTGTCACTTTAGTTGAATTAAAATTCACATTTAGTTTAATGTAAAATGATACCTTAGAGTTAAGGGCATGAAAGAGAGGAATATATTGAGACATCCGTTTTCACATTCCAGAAGAATTGAATAACCTTTGAATTAATATAGCACAATATGTAGTGAGATCCTTTTTTTTTTATTTCTTATTCTCTGAATCTGTTTGATGTTAAAAAGGTTTTAGATGTCAATTTACATAGGTGGGGGAAAAAAAAAAACGCTTGTTTGGATTTTTGCCTAAATTGGTTTGTGTGGTTTGCCTAAGCTTGTGCCTTTACTCTGATTACAGAGCAGTTGAAATTAGTATTATCTTCTAGTTTTGATTTATCTGTGTTCTTCTCTACTCAGGAAGAAATCACTACTGAAGTGTTATTTGTTACCATTGACTTTATGTTAATATGATACTTAGATTCATTTTTACTGTCTCCCTCCTAGTACTGGCAGCTGTAAAGACAAGCTGCCGATTCTGTTCTCGGCCTAATGATCAGGAGTACCAGCAGCCTCAGCTTTGCACAGTAGGGCAGGGCCATAAAAATGACCACACAAGCTGGAACTGTCCAAAGCAGTTTTAATAATCAATGAGAAAACTTACTTTTGTTTTGTGACCTTTAAAAAAAGTTGCCAACACATTAAAACTTCTCTTATTGTTGGTTATATTTAGGGAAATGGAAACAAGTGCTAAAACTAATATTTGTTTAATACACTATAATTTAAAACATTAGAAACATTGAGAATTAAGGTGTTTATTTCTTTGAAAAAAACTTACCAAAAGTAGTTTGAACAGTGTCCACTTCTTTTCATATATTGTACCTTCAGATATTTGAAAGGTATATCCTTAAGATAAGGAATAGGCATCTTTTATGTGCCTGGCAAATTGGCGTATTTCTTTCTAACTTTGGATTAGCTTCCAAAGGTTTGTTCCTTGAACTTTCTTTTTTTTTTTTTAATAAATTTATTTATTTTATTTTATTCATTGTTGGCTGTGTTGGGTCTTCATTGCTGCACGCGGGCTTCTCACTGCAGTGGCTTCTCCTGTTGCGGAGCACGGGCTCTAGGCACACGGGCTTCAGTAGTTGTGGCACACGGGCTCAGTAGTTGTGGCTCGTGGACTCTAGAGCGCAGGCTCAGTAGTTGTGGCGCACAGGCTTAGTTGGTTGCTCTGCGGCATGTGGGATCTTCCGGGACCAGGGCTCGAACCTGTGTCCCCAGTATTGGCAGGCGGATTCTTAACCACTGCGCCACCAGGGAAGTCCCTGTCCTTTGTACTTTCAATGATGTGAAATATCTCTGAGAGTTCCTTTAACGTGAGGTTCTTGCCAGTGTCACTTCCTCTGGGACATCTTTATCCTGTTCATCACAGCCACTTTTCTTAATTACATCAGTACATTTGCTTTCACTAAGTTGTTCTGGCTGCACATCTAGTGCACAGCAGCAAGCGTCAGCATTCCTCAGCCACCCGTTTCTTGCTGTAAGTCCGTTTACTCTCTGTTCCAGCATTATCACTTTTCATTTCTTTGCTGCATTTCATCTTTATTGGCTGTTCCCTATTTCAGTTATCCTTTTTTTTTTTTTTTGGTCACATGGTTTGTCACTGGAAGACAAGAAAATAACAAAACTGTATGCTTTGCTATCTCATCAGAAACTGCATAACATGCTCCATGAACAATCACCAACACACTCTGAAAGAAGTGGTGTGACTGGTTACTGATCACAGTTTGCATCTGTTATTTACAAAGTTACTTACATAATGATTTGCGAACTGAAGAGTTAGCTAAGCTTGTACTTTATGAAGTTGTTCAGCTAATATACCATGCTAACTGAGACTTTACCCAAGCTGCTGGGGGAGAGTGGTATTATTTAACTAAATTGTGGTAACTAAAATGTGTCCATATTGGAACCATACAAAACAAGGGCTTTCTGTGCTTACCTGTATTTACCTTATTGGAGGCTTAGCATATTAAAATGATGATAAAATTGGCCTGGGGAGAGGGAGGGATACCACACTGGTGACAAAATACAGGAACAGAAGTATAGTTGATATATGTGAAAAGGATATTTGTAAAAACATAATGAACATCTTTCCACAGTGGAAGGAAAGGGATTAGTACTGTGTGTTTTTTTTCCCATAATGACTGAGGCCACTTAGGTTCATTTTCGTGATCATTTCTTGAAAGTGGGCTTATTGCACCCAGGAGCTAAAAGAATGAATAAGTAATAACACATAAAGAAAAGTCATAGAATATACACTTTGATTTGTTGCTAGATGTATGTAAAGTTAAGGGGTTTGGACACAGGTAGCCTGGCTCCAGAGCTGTGGGTCCATGCTTTTTCTTTCTTTCTTTTTTTATTTTTTTGAAAGAATAATTTTTTTTCAAATTGAAGTATAGTTGATGTACAATATTATATAAGTTACAGGTATACGATATAGTGATTCATACTTTTTAAAGGTTATGCTCCATCTATAGTTATTATAGAATATTGGCTCTACTGCCTGTGTTGTACAGTATATCCTTGTAGCTTATTTTATACATAATAGTTTGTACCTCTTAATCCCCTACCCCTGTCTTGTGGGTTCATGCTTTTAATTCTTACCGTTATGACTTTCAGCAACCAAGTCAGAGATACATGTGAATGGAATGTGCTTTTGTTCGTTTGAATTCTCTGTTAAATATAGTTCTTGGATTTGTATTTTCAAATCTAATTGTGACTCAAAACAGTCACAGGCTTTAATATTCACAGCTTCTTGTGTTAAAACCAAATGTTTTATCATTATATGAATAGAACTAAGTGTGATATCTTTGATTACTAATGTAACATTTGCTTTTTTAGGATAAAAATATTTGTTTCACTTAGCTTAAGGTTTAGATTTCTGTAGGATATTTCATAAAATTCAATTTATCCCCTCTAAAAGTGTAGCGTACTATTAATACATCATAGTTATTTTCAGTTATTAGTAAGATGTATTCATGTTTTTCTTGGTTCACTGTGTATAGAATTGGAAACACGTTTTATATTTGTGACCTGATTTCTTTAAATGGGTCCTTTAAATATATGAGTCATTTTTCTACTTTGTTGAGCTTTTATATCTGTGGATTTGGAATCCATTAAAAAGAATGTCCTTTTATTTCTTCCTCCTCTTTTGGTACATTAATTGGCCTTTAAATTAATTACCATGAAAATAAGAAAAAAGAAGTTACCTATGGTGATACAAATATTTCTAAACATTTTTTAGTACTCTTTACCTGTTTTTCAATTGGCTTATTTTTTGAGTAGGCAATACATTTATAAAGTTCAAAATTCGAAAGTTAACTGAAGGACATAGAGTGCAGAGCCTCCTATCCCTGTCCTTCAGCTGCACAACTCCTGTCTCAAAGGCATCCATTGTTACCTTCAGAGAGATTTTATGCACCTGCAGGCAAATGTATATTAGCACATGTATTTGCACATATACTCATATGTCTTAGTTCAGGCTGCTATAACAAAGTACCATAGACTGGATTTCGTATGGACAACCGAAATTTATTTCTCACAGTTCTGGAGGCTAGAAGTCTGAGATCAGGGTGCCAGCATGGTCTGGTTATAGTGAGGACTCTCTTCTGGGTTACAGGTTGCTGACTTCTCATATCCTCATGTGGTGGAAAGAGGGCTAGCTAGCTCTTTGGCCTCTGATAAGCCTGCTAATCCTATTCCTGAGAGCTCCATCCTCATGATCAGTTACCTCCCAAAGGCCCCACCTTCAAATAACAGCACACTGGGATTAGGGTTTCAAGATACGAATTTTGTGGGTGATGGCAAACATTTAGTCCATTGCAACATATACCCTCACATGCCTACACACGGTATTACATAAGTTGTTGGTTCTTGTACACGCTATTCAAAATGTGTGTTTTTTCACTTAATGTAACTTTGAGGTCAGTCACTCAGTACATAAAGAGCTTTCTCTTTTTTGTGGTTGCAGAATAGTCCATGGTTTATGCGTGTCATAACATATTTAATTTGTCCTTCCTGATGGTCAGTTAAGTTTCCAGTCTTTTCCTCTTTCAAGTAGTGTTGCTATTGACAGTTGCACAAAGTTAATTTGCATGTGTACAAGTATCTGTAGGAAATGTTTTCATATAACCTAGTTTTTAACTGACAAATATTTGTTTTTATGTATTAATTTTATAGAGTACGTTTTAATCCATAGATAGTTTCAAGATTGAATGATAATAGAAAATAATACCAGTAAATATTGATAGACAGTTGTTTTCATCATTTTTATTTTAATTAAGTGAGGGAGATAAGTAGTTTTGTTTGTAACATTTTCTACTTGAACTTTAATCACACTTCTCTGACTTGAAAATTTTTGACAAGGAGATTTTTAGAAAGTTTAATTTCAGTATCTGCACATTAAGTTAATATTAATATTCCTCATTCCTAAGTTAAAATATTAAGGTTAACACCATAAGGAGGGGGTAATTCGGGGATATAGTAGGGACAGTAAACATATTTCTGAGGAGACCACCACGGTAAAGTGAATATCGAAATAAAGCGAGTCACACAATTTTTTTGGTTTCCCATTGCATATAAAAGTTATGTTTACACTAATACTGTAGTCTGATAAGCATGTAATAACATTATGTCTAAAAAAACAATGTACATGCCTTAGGTAAGAAACACTTCCTTGAAAAAATACTTTTTTGCTAAAGAATGCTAACCGTCATCTGAGCCTTTAGTGAGTTGTAATGTTTCTGCTTGTGGAGGGTCTTGCCTCAGTGCTGATGCTGCTGACTGATCGGGGTGGTCGGTGCTGAAGGTTGGGGTGCTGTGGCAGTTTCTTAAAATAAGGCCACAGTGAAGTTTGCCGTGTCGATTGACTCTTCCTTTCACAATTTCCTTGAAGTATGCAAGGCTGTTTGATAGCATTTTACCTACAGTAGAACTTCTTTCAAAATTAGAGTCAATCCTCTCATACCCTGCTGCTGCTTTATCAACTAAGTTTTGTGTAATATTTAAATCCTTTGTTGTCATTTCAACAGTCTTTACAGAATCCTCACCAGGAATAGATTCCATCTCAAGAAACCACTTTCTTTGTTCATCCATAAAGAGCAACTGCTCATTCATTAAAGTTTTATCCTGAGATTGCAGCAATTCAGTCACATCTTCAGCCTCCACTTCTAATTCTAGTTCTCTTGCTGTTTCGCCATATCTGAGTTACCTCCTCCACTGAAGTCTTAAACCCCTCAAAGTCATCCCTGAGGGTTGGAGCCTACTTCTTCCAGACTCCTGTAAATGTTATTTTGACCTCTTCCCATGAATCATGAATGTTCTTAATGGCATCTAAAGTGGTGACTCCTTTCCTGAAGGTTTTCAATTTACTTTGCCCAGATCCATCAGAGGAATCACTGTCCATGGCAGCTGTAGCCTTATGAAATGTATTTCTTAAATAATAAGGCTCAAAAGTCCAAAGTACTCCTTGATCCATGGGCTGTAGAATGGATGTTGTGTTAGCAGGCATGAAAACAACCTTAATGTCATTGTACGTCTCCATCGGAGCTCTTGAGTGACCACATGCGTTGTCAGTGAGCAGTCATATTTTGAAAGGAATCTTTTTCTGAGCAGTAGGTCTCAGCAGTGGGCTTAACATATTCAGTAAAGCATGTTGTAAATAGATGTGCTGTCATCCAGGCTTTGTTGTTCCATTTATAGAGCACAGACAGAGTAGATGTAGCATTGATTCTTAAGCACTCTAGGATTTTCAGAATGGTAAATGAGCATTTTGCTTCAGCTTAAGGTCACCAGGTGTCTTAGCCCCTAACAAGAGAGTCAGCCTGTCCTGTGCAGTTCTGAGGCCAGGCATTGACTTCTCTCTAGCTATGAAAGTCATAGATGGTATCTTCTTCCGATAGAAGGCTGTTGCATCTATATTGAAAATCTGCTGTTTAGTGTAGCCATCCATCTTCATTAATTATCTTAGCTAGATCTTCTAGCTAGATCTTCTGGATAACTTGCTGCAGCTTCTGTATCAGCACTTGCCTTGTGCTTTGATGTTACGGAGACAGCTTCTTTACTTAAACCAACCTCCTAGCTTCAAATTTTTCTTCTTCAGCTTCCTCGCCTCTCTTAGCCTCCATAGAATTGAAGAGAGTTAGGGTCTTACTCTGGATTAGGTTTTGGCTTAAGGGAATGTTGTGGCTGGTTTGATCATCTATCCAGACCACTAACACATTCTCCATATCAGTAATAAGGCTGTTTTGCTTTCTTACCATTCGTGTATTCACTGGAGGAACACTTTTGATTCCCTTCAAGAACTTTTCCTTTGTGTTCACAACTTGGCTGTTTGGTGCAAGAGGCCTAGCTTTTGGCCTGTTTCAGCTTTCGACATGCCTTCCTCACTAAGCTTAGTAATTTCTAGATTTTGACTTAAATGAGAGATGTGTGACTCTTCCTTACACTAGAACACTTAGAGGCTATTGTAGGGTTACTAACTGGCCTAATTTCGATATTGTTATGTCACAGGGAATAGGGAGAGAGGTGGGGAAGCCGCCAGTCAGTGGAGCAGTCACAACACACAACATTCATCAGTTAAGTTCACCATCTTGTATGGACATGGTTTTTGGCACCCCAAGATAATTACAATAGTAACATCGGAGATCATTTATCACAGATCACCATAGCAAATATGGTAATAATGAAAAAGTTTGAAATACTGTGAGAATTATCAAAATGTGACACAGAAGCACAAAGTGAGCACATGCTGTTGGGAAAATGGTGCCCATAGACCTGCTCGGTGCAGGGTTATCAAAGCTCAATAAAGTGCAGCCCAGTAAAATGAGGCGTGCCTGTAGTTACAGGACTGTAGTCTTTGTGTTATAGTTAAGGGGCTGTAGGTCCTTTGTAAATGATGAAAGTTTGAGGATGTTTCCCCATTATGATTTTTAACATTATTGAGCTCTAAGGATGCTCACTAATAATTTAGTATTTAAACTGCATGGATAAATTACGTCATTCTCAGTGTGCACAGGTGACAACATTGATGTTAATTAATATTTTTGAATGTTAATTATGTACCAACCACCCTCTTCTTTACATGCATTATTTTATTTCACAGTAGCCAAATAAGTACAATTATCCCCATTTTCAGATTAACTGAGACTTAGAGAGAGGTTTTGTAACTGACACAAGGTAGCTTAAACAGTAAGCACCAGACTCTGAACTGGAAACCAGGTCTTTCTAACTTCACAGCTGTAGACTTAACCATTCTGCTTACTTCTTGTGTAGGCGTGGCTGAAAGGATTGCTGTATGACCTCCATTCTTTCTGTCCTGTTCCCTCAGCTTACAATGATCTTTCTGCCCCTCTTTTCTTAGTACCATAGCATCTCAGCTGAGATACCCCTTCCTCAGGGAAGCCTTCCCTGACCCACCTGTCTGAATCAACCCCCCTTTTATAGGCTCACGTATCCCCACATATCTCTTAATGGCACTTCCCAAGTTGTAGTTTTATATTTGCGTGAGGTGATCTGAATGATAGCTGCTCTCCTTTTATATTATAAGTTGTGTGAAGGCAACTGTGTCTGTTTTTGCTTGTTATGGTGGAAGAGTTTTGGCAAACATGTTATAGGAGCTTATATCAATAATTGATTCCCATGGTTTTTCAGAAATATACATGAAAATTACCATTATGACTTTGAAGGTACATATTTTGAGAAAATGTTTTATAATATTTTAACTTATTTTTTTCTTTCTAGTGTTGAGGGGCTCCATGCTATTGTTGTGTCAGATAGAGATGGAGTGCCTGTCATTAA
Organism: Mesoplodon bidens; assembly: GCF_964165515.1. Classification (NCBI taxonomy): domain Eukaryota; kingdom Metazoa; phylum Chordata; class Mammalia; order Artiodactyla; family Ziphiidae; genus Mesoplodon; species Mesoplodon bidens. Next base: position 213,371,001 of record NC_138176.1, on the reverse strand, counting down.
AGGTAAAATGGAGCAATTACATGCCAGTGTCATGTTTGCTTTTGAATAAAAATGTATTTATATCTGAGTAATATAGAAGGCAAGCATAAAATAACCCATTTCAATACATTCAGGAGATGGTCTTAGTTTGGGAGGAAATGTTTGCTTTTGTGTGTTGAAGGCTGGGTGGGAATCTTAAGTAACTTATTATATATCAAATGTATCACGATATCATCCAGAGTTTAAGCATGGATTTATCACAAACCCAGTTTCCCATTAGAGACATTTTATGTAAACGATTAGTAAATCTAAGTGATGAGAGTAGACATATATGCAGCTAGATATATTATATACACAGACTCCCCCAATATATGTTTTTTATCAATATTGCTAGTAGTTTTAGGATAAACTTCCATACATTTGAATTAACATAAATTTATTGTTTTGTTTACTCTTCCTTGTTCTGCTTCCTTACTGGAAATAAGATTTTGAAAAACTTTTAACTTCACAATTACTTTAGTTAACCAGGATCTAACAATAATTTTTGCCTAAAGAAGAACTGGTTAACCTAAGGAAAAAAAAAAAGAAGAAAAAGAAAAAATTTCTTTTTACCAGAGTTTTACCTCTTTTTTTTAAGTATATATGTCACAGAAAGATTAAATAATGTTCTGCATATTTTGTTTACAATTTATTTTCCACCTGGGGTTATCATATATGTCAGATAATTTCAGACTTTAGAATTGAAAGAAAGTTTAGAAATTAGCTAATTTAGTTCTTTCATTTTATAAATGAAAATGGTCAAGCACAAAGAATACATTGTCAGTCCAAAGTTGCACCTGGGTCAGTGACAAGATAGGCAAAGAACCCATCATCTCCTGATGTGTGATCCAGTGTGCTTTCTAACCCAGCACAGAACATAGGTAGCCATGGGCAAGTCACTTACCTTTTCTCAGTTCTGTAATGAGGGCTTTGAAGAAAGTAATCTCAGAGATTTTCCAGTTTTCATGTTCTTTCTGACGATCGCTATGTTAAAAGCCTTAAGCTCAGCACTTACTGGTACAACTAACTCCACTTAGACCTTTTAATGAGTGAAAGAAACTTAAAACACACGGCCAGTTGTAGAATTATTATCATCTACAAAAGATACTTCTGTGGGTTTTATAAGAGCAAAGGTTTTTGAAGCTTTTTTTTACTATTCTAGCTTTGCTCTCAGTTAACCAAAACATTCAATTTATTAATTGTACTGATAATCATAATCTGTGTTTTAAGTTAGATATTAAGAAAATGGAAACAATTAGTATTCACTTGAAAAATTTTTAAAATTGTGAGAACCAGCATTTCTTCCCTTAGTTATGATCACTCAACTTCTGGCTGAGTGGTTTTTCCCACCTAAATTGATGAGACCCAGTTAATAATATGATTTTCAGTATTGTGAAGCATAACCGTTGTGCTCATTTTTTTACAGGTTTATGTTAAAAAAAAAAGTGCTCTAGATCTTTTCCCTACCATATTTCCTGCATAATTTTTACTTAAATCATTTATATTTCCAGTGGCCAATGATAATGCTCCAGAGCATGCTTTGAGACCTGGTTTCTTGTCTACTTTTGCCCTTGCAACAGACCAAGGGAGCAAACTTGGACTTTCAAAAAATAAAAGTATCATCTGTTACTATAACACCTACCAGGTAAGTTCATAATTATCAAATGGTTTCCTGATGATTTCAACTATTATTATGTCTTCTGTATAAAATAGTTTGTTTTATAATTCTAAATTTTAGTTTCGAAGGAGATGGAATTATAAAATCTTAACCTTCAAATTGGTTATGTTAAACTGTAGTAATTTTTTTCACATTTCAGGAATTAATTAATATAGAAAATTAGATTAAAAGATTTAGTAGTAAAGTATATGTTATCCTAAAAAGGGTACGTCGGGTCACTATTACCTCCAGTAGATGGTGCCCTTAGCTTATTTAACAACTGTGATTTCTCAAATGACACACTTTTTATTTTTTATTTTTATTTATTTATTTTTTTATAAGAAGATGTTGGGGGTAGGAGTATATTAATTAATTTTATTTTTTGCTGTGGTGCATCTTCGTTTCTGTGTGAGGGCTTTCCCTAGTTGTGGCAAGCGGGGGCCGCTCTTCATCGCGCTGCGTGGGCCTCTCACTATTGCGGCCTCTCTTGTTGCGGAGCACAGGCTCCAGACGCGCAGCCTCAGTAGTTGTGGCTCACGGGCCTAGTTGTTCCGCGGCGTGTGGGATCCTCCCAGGCCAGGGCTCGAACCCGTGTCCCCTGCATTAGCAGGCAGATTCTCAACCACTGCGCCACCAGGGAAGCCCGACACACTTTTTAAATTGTTGTGGTGGTGACAGATACAGAATTTTCCTTGAAAGTCAAATGATAAGTTATTTAAATTTGTTATCGCTACTAATTCCTTCATTTGGTTTGAAATATATAAAATAAGTGAGGTTATTATTTGTGGGAAAGAAATTAGTTGCTACATATCTCTTGACCTCCAGCTGGATTTTCTTCTTTAGAATAAATCAATCACTTCTACTTTAGAACAGTGTTTCCCAGAGTATGTCATGTACTACTGATGCTACATAAGTGACATTTTTTATTTTAAAAGTTATATATTTTAATGTCTATTTGGCGAGAGATAACCAGCCCATCTGACCTTTAATTTAGCCAATAAGGGTTAGGTTGAAGCTAAATTTTTTAAAAACATAGTTGATTCAAAGTTAATTTAAATTTAAATTAATTTAAATTATAGTGGTTCAGAGGAGGCAGAAGATGATTACGTTATAACCACTTGAATGACTGAGAAATACTGCCTTGACTTATTTGCTTATCAAATACTTATTGAGCCCCTATTATGTAATTGACACTCTGCAGGGCTTTAGAAGATAAAAAAAAGACGAAGAAGACACAGCCCCACCTTAAAAACTTTCCAGGCTAAGTAGTATTAATGTCTCTAAGAGATAATCAGTAAGCCTGTTTTATGGAAATACTTCTTTTCAGCTGTTGCATGTTTTCATGATGTAATACCATGATGTTAGGCTAGTATCTTACACATTGACCATTTAAAGTTTTTTAGAAGATTAAGATATTTCATCTGAATTACACTACCTTTTCACTATGTAACATATTATTTAGATCTTGTTCTCTTTTTAGGTGGTTCAATTCAATCGTTTACCTTTGGTGGTGAGTTTCATAGCCAGCAGCAATGCTAATACAGGTGTGTTTTAATACAGCTTTTAATTCTTTATAATACCATATCTGAGCAGTCTAATATGATAGGAATAGCAGATTTAGAGTAAGAAAACCTAAATTCATGGCCCAGTCTACCATCTGTTCCTTGATCTCTGGAAGTGTAACTTCTCTGAACTGTGTTTTCTTATCTGTGTAATGGAGCTAATATCTGCTTTCTCGATCTTGTGAGGTTATTTTTTAGTTCAAATGAGACAGTGTATAGGTAAGTGATCGTTTAAGATAGAAAGGAAAATTAATTATCTTCACCTCTTGAATGCTATATCTTGCTCAAGTTACAACAGTTTAAGAAAACAAAGAAGAGTAAAGAAGATAACCAAACAGAACACATAAAAATGATCAAGGATAAGTTCAGTTCCATATAGACCAATCTATAAAATCTTGAACAATAGTGGGCAAGATGAATGTGATTGAGAATTTAAAGAGTGTGACTAGGATGAATATACTCATTCTTCTTTAGGGTGGAAGAATTTGAGGACAAACACTGGGAGGCTGTACTTTCTAAAGAGGATAGTAAGATCTCATTATATCCAGTAGCCTTCACTGTCTATTTTCATGTAAAACAATGACAGTATTCAGTTGAATTGTAATTTTTTTCCTCTTTTGGTTAAAGTGGAATTTTTTTAAGGTCTGTCTCCTTCATATTTCACCACTGTTAGAACTGTTATACATTCCTTTTCTGTTTTTTTTCTTTCCAAGCTCTTTGAGCCCGCTTTGTTTCCAGCTATGTCACTGAAGCCTGTATTTAGATTCCTCATCTTTAAAATGAGGGGTTTAGATTTGATGATCTATTGGGTCTCTTCCATTTCTAAATGTTTTGAAGCTATAAAATATCATATGTGAAAACACTTTATAAATTGTTTAGGATAGTAGTGGTGTCAATGTTTTAAGTATATTATACCTCAGTTCTGATAAATCAGTCATGTGATAAAATCATCAGTTGTTATAAATTATGATAATGTGCAGGACTGTATTTTAGTATTGATACTTAGAACATTTCCTTGAGAATCCCAGATGCTTTTAATGCTCTGTGAGACAGAGGAAGATCTTTATCTGAGCTTAAAACAGGCAGTATTTAAGATATATATAGCCTTCTACTCTGGTAAGCTAAGGAGAAGCTAATTTCTAGACTAGTTTGTTTCTTTCAGTGTATGTTTTATACTCCTACCAAGCATCTTTAAAATTATTGTTTTCATTTGAAACACCCATTTATATCTTAGCTTTATTGAATTTTTATAATAAATATTTGATTATTCCTTTGCTATCTACCTATCTTGATAAAGTTTAAAATTGGCTCAGGAAAAGAGTATACCCTTTTTTAGTAAAAATCATGTGTATTATTCCTGAATCAGTGCAAATTTTGAAATAATAAGGTATAAATTAAAGTTCTCCTTTCAAAACTAACAAAATTATAGCAATGTATAATTCATTTTACATCTTCTAATACATATAAATATTTTCATTTATGTTAATAGATGATAAAAATAAACTTCATAATGAATATGGGTTTTTGATTACTTTATTTAGAATTACAATATTTTGTTTTAAGTATGTTTTAGTAATGGAGAATGAACTATGTCTAATTTACTTTCTTAGTATTATACATTTTGATAAACATTTTTCTAATGTTCAAATTTTCTTAATCTCTTTGTTTTAGGACTAATTGTCAGCCTAGAAAAGGAACTTGCTCCATTATTTGAAGAATTGAGACAAGTTGTGGAAGTTTCTTAATCTGGCAGTGGTTTCTGTGTATACCTTATCTTCATTATATCAGACAGTATCAATCCAGCAATCTTTAGACCACAACAACACTTGTATCCATGTACTCAAGAAAGGGCCCCTTTTTCCACCGTACACTAGAGAAAGAGCCTATAGATAGAATTTATGGACAGATTGATTGTTATCTTTTCTTGTGTAGGGCCTTTTCTTATTTGTGAGATCTGGGGATTCCACAGAAATGGTTCAATCTATCACAGCTCCTATGGAGTTAGTCCAGTCACCAAATATGCATGAGATTCTATTCGGTGGCTCAGAATCAAAATGATACTTTGACCCACTTGAGCCATGAAGTGCTCCCTATTGTACAATATGCCAGGCCTGCAGAATGAAGCAGACTCTTTTTATTGTGAACAGTGAGGACATATTTTTCTTCATATTATTTTATTTGCATTGAGAGGAAGATAAAATGGCTTAGTAAAAGTAATAAAATCAGTACAATCACTAACTTTCCTTTGTATATATTATTTTGCAGTATAGGTGAGTATTACTAACTGATTTGATTCTTCTCAGAGGGTGCTGCTCTTTAATGGAAATGAAAATGATAGCTAATGGTTTTTTCTTCCACTCTGCTTTCTGTAACCAATCAGTGTTTTTTAGTGTTTGTGTATTCTTTATAAAATTTAGATGTGATTCATTATTGAATTGTTTCCAACATTGGTGTGTATATAAACATGGTAGTATAGCCCTTTTTTTCATACATGAGTTAAATAAAATAGTATTTTTAAAAGTACAGTTCGAGCACTATGTAGGTTTTTTCCACCAGACTGTTTTCAAACGTTTGAAGACTATAATTAACTTAATTCACTCTTTCAACCACACGAATAAGTGACTGTTTCACGTCTGGTTTGGAGACCGTTTTACCTAACAAAAACTGTCAGTTGGAAAATAAACCTCATCCATGAGCCTAATTTAATCTCTGAAATTGGTATCACAGTTCTAGCATGTGCTTTTCATTTTCAGGAATGCAGTCCATCATTCAAGGTTATTAACTTCCTCCTAGGATTTTTGACAATCAGAGTTTGTCACTGGTACCTGGTATTGAGCACCTACTGTGCACCATTCACTAGCAGAATTCTAAGGAGCACAGTGTACATCATATTTCTGTGCTCTACCAAACTCAAGTGCACATAACCTTTCACCCAATGTATTAGGATTCTCCAGAGAAAGATAACCCACAGACACAAAATATTTAATTTGGGCACCCCATGTTGAGTCAAATTGACACAAAAGCCCACAATTCCACTTCTAGATATTCATGTTACCGATGCATATGGATGTGTGAAAAGTATATACTTATAGTCATTGTAATTTAGTAACATTAAAGGACTGGAAACAAGTATCCATCATAGAAGAGGTGACCTGTTTTTTTTTTTTTTTTTTTGGTAACAATGCCAGTTTATACTTGCTGTTCTCGGTGTAATTATTAGTGCTCCTTTCAACTCTGAAGGGTCCCACTTTAGATAGATTATATGTTCACCCTAATCATAGAGGGTTGGTTAAAGAAATTGCTACATTTGCCCAATGGAAAAAAGAATGAAGAAGACTTTAGGTACTGAGATGGAACGATCTCCAAAACATATAATGTTCAGAAGAAAAAGCATGGTGTGAAACTGTGTGCTATGCTACAACTTATGTATAGGAAGAAAAAATGTAGATGTATGTTCATATTTGCTTGTATATGATAGGTATCTCTGAAGATGCACAGAACGTGGTAACATGGGTAGCCTCCATGGAGTGGAGCTAGGTACCTGGGGGACAGGGTTCCCAGGAGTGACCCTTTTCACTGTAAACTTTACTTATTGAATTGTTAACTATCCAAAAGTGATAAAATTAACTGAATAAAATATTTCAGCAAACAACAAAATTTATAATAAAATGGTGATGAGGTATTTGGGAAAGAAAGTTGTATCACTTGGGGTTCACCAAAAAACAACCAGTAGGATATACATGAATTAGACTTATTTCAAGGGACTGGTTACCTGATTTTGGAAATTGGCAAGCCCCAAATCTGCAGGGCAGGCCAGAAGCCTGGAAAACCTCAGGCAGGAGCTGAGGCTGCAGTCCACAGGGAGAATTTCTTCCCCGTGGAAACCTCAGTTTTGCTCTTGAGGCCTTTCAACTGCTTGAATGAGCCCCACCCATGTTATGGAGCATAACCTCTTTTATATAAATTCAGGGGGTTGTAGATGTTATTAAGCACATCTCTGAAATACCTTCATAGCAGCGTCAAGATGAATTCTTTCTCAAGAAGGCTCTTGCTTTATTTTACGTGGCTGTCCACTAGCCAGGCCTACTTGAAATGTCCACAGACTGGGCTCTTCTGTTAGTACAAAATAAGTTACAGAAGTTGAGGTTTAATGGTTTAAAAAAGAGCACACATACTATGTCTATTGAATTTGATTTAAAAACTGGGATTGTGATAGTTGTATTTTTACTTCAGTGTTCTGACAACTTACTGGATTTTACAAATTCCAAGTCTGTGATAGGAAATAAATTTTAAAAGAAAAAAAATCTGGCCCTTTTCCACAGGTAATTTAAGGAGCTCTGCTCGACGTCATGCCCAGACAGCCTGAATCGTGGTGAGCAGAGTGTAGGCTCAACGTGGCTGGGAAGACGTTGGCAAAACTACAAGTTTGCTGCAGTTGACCTGAAGTAGCAGTAGAGGAGGGAAGTAGAATTTATGTTCACCCTGTAATAATTCTCTTGCTCTCTGCCTGAAACAGGGACTCAATGTAACTCCCTGACCTGCATCCCAAGTGTGAGTGAGAGGGAAGGACCAAAGAACCCAGTCTCCCGAGTGCCCTGTGGCTGGAAGAGAGGGCTGTGGCCTGCTGAGTGTCCTCCTGTCCAGTGGCCCAGGAATAGGGACGGGTTTCCCTCCGAGGCAGTAACAGCCATCTTGCCGTTGAGCGGGGCGCTCCCCTGGTCCAGAGGCAGCAGTGCTCCCGCGGGGCAAGATTTTCCCGGGGTTGGGGGGATTCTGAGAATAACTGCTAATCCTTCGGCTGTGTCTTGAGGTACTTTATGATGAGCACATACTGTTAGTGACAGAGCTTGACACAGCTATTCTCCCAAACAACCCCACTCCGATTTGGCACAAATCATCCTCCCTCGTCCTAGGGCCCTTCCCTGAGATCTCTCGGGGTGAAGTCATGATCACTTTTCAGGGCTGCTGAGAGCAGGTAAAGCATCGGGTAGTACTAATTGCACGGTGTATGTTAGATCGCCCTTTTCATGTCAAGGCCCTCCAAAAAATGGCTTTATCCCAGCTGAAGCCCACTCCATCATATAGCTTTGTGTGCCTCACTTGCACTATTTATCGTATTTACTTCTATACATCATCATGGCTGTATTTCTTACCTTTTCCATATTCAACTGAAAACTCCTTGAGGACCGGGACTATTTCTTCAGCTCTGAATCTTTCAATCCTTTGCAGCTCATAGTCTAACCAAAGTGGACTCTTCATTGCTATTTATGATATTAATTGGTTATATTTCTTTTAAATTACAGTTATTAAAAACACTTTAATAGCAAAATATTACAGGAACAGCAAAATCATGCTGTTTTTAATAAACATAACCAAAGAATGTAAATAAACATGACATATTTTACAAAAAATAAAAACAACGTTACCTACACAACACCCTTGGATCTAAGAAAACAAAACTGTACGTCTCAGTGAAGATTTATGTCTTAACTCCTTACTTTGCAAACTTGACACAATACATTTTAACTTGACATTTGCTTTATTGCGTATGATACAAACATTACAAAATACATTAAAACCTTGTTGAAACATACAAAAATTTAATTTCTGAGTCCTAGATGTTTAAATAACAGAAGAAGCGTATTCAACAAGGTAGCCCTTTGGACTGCAAGAGCAGCGTCATATCATAGCTTTGCTCCACAACCTTTTTGTTTGGGTTCTTCCTCCACTTTTGTCCCCCTTCAAACTTCAGTCTAAAAAAGCAGTATTAATAAAGATAATAGAAGGGGTTAAAATCTGTTTAGGTGCTCTGGATGCCAGTATCTCATCCCCCTATTTCAATCCCCTTGTTCTGGCTTGAAAACGCTGTGTAGCAAACACAGCATTACCCTTTGCATGTGGATTTAGTGTTACTCCCTCAATAGACAAAAGAAGTTGCTCTTGAATAAGGCGTAGGGTGCTCCGTGCAGTGTAAGGTACGTCTTTCTTCTCTTGGGCCAATACCTCCCTCTCACTCTGGGGAAGGGATTGTTATAACACACTCTGCTTGAAAAGTTTCTTTCAGTCTGTTTGAGAAGTGTTGGATGAAGATAACTTAGTGCTTTCAAGTGCTCTATTGTTATAATTGTGATAATTATTATTAAACTACAAGTTACTACTTTATCACTCTTCTTAATTTATGTTTTCTCACTCTTTAAAGCATTTCCCCAAAAGTGACTAAAAGAGATGCTTTTTTTACGATTGTACCTTCCATTATCCTTATCCTCTTACCCAATAGCCCATAGGAGATTTAGTTCTCACAGGTTTATCATTAGAGGGGGAGAAAGGGCCCTGTAGATATCTGAGCCTTTTACAAAGAGAAAATAAATACTACAAACATTTTCCATTTTAGTTTTGGAAATTGTTTTGTTTTTTGTATAAAGGGGAAAAAAAGTAAAAACAACACTGCTGCTCTGCCCCCATCTTGGACATTTGCTATCTCAATACACTTTCTGAAAAGCAGTCTAAACCTCGGGCTACATATATAGCTGTTTCCTTCCTGGATAATAGCACAACCTGGAAGTCAGATGTGTTGACCCTGGTGCAGAGTGGGACTTTGGGTAACTAATGTCAACCAGCTTGGGGACAATGAGGGAAAACAAAAACCATCTCCCGTCGCGTGTTCTAAGATCGAGCACACCTGGTCGCAGGGGTTCATCCGTCTCCATCAGAGCGAGGAGCCTTCGGTGTTCTCAGGGACATGGCAGGATCTTGAAGGACAGCAGTTTTCTGTGAGTCAGCAAATGTGGTGTCGTCTGAAAGGTCCAAATCCGCATCTGCTTTCGATTTGTTTCTACAGAAAAATCCTTAGCTTTCATCTGAAACCTGCTGTGGATCACATCAGGAACATTCCACCCTGCTCCTGGGTCAGGGCATCCCTCATCGAGGAAGGTCTGTCTATTTAAAGATGAATGACCGAGATCGGATTGTGCCTTCCCCTTGATCAAGCTGTTTTCTTATTTGAGACTGCAAGAAAGCACACCCACGTGTATTTATTATTGAGCAACTTTAAGATAACAAACTTCGGCTTTTAACAAATATTAAATAAGAAATGCTGACTAGTAAGAAAACCGTGCAACTACAAATTAATTATCATGGCCCCTCCTCCCCAAGTTTTATTCTGGTTTTCTGTATTTTTCTCAGGAGACTATACTGTAAAGTGGTTGCTAAAACATGCACAAATTGGGAACTGGCCTAATACTTTCAGTAATCCAAAAAGTGCAATACTATTCAACGAATCAAAATGAAGATATAGATCTAAATTTATTGATTTGGAAAGATGTTCATGATATATTGTTAATGGAGTGAGCAAGTAAAGAACACTACAGAATGATTAAATTTTGTTCTTAATATTTATTTGCAGAGGGAGAAGTCTGAAAGGATGTGCATTTGATATATTTTTACTTTAAATTTTCTATAATGATTGTGTCACTTGCATAGTTACAAAATAGAAGAAATAAAAAATGATTCATATTTGAGCAAAAGCTTCATATGGCAGAGTATTTCCCCACTGAATATCAAATACATTGGAACTGTCTCAGAATGAGTGGTATATTGCTTTGGATCTCAAACCGAAAAGATAACCAAAAGCAAAAATCCCAGTATTTAGAAAGGAATATTCAATAAGATTGTATATATCAGCTAATTTCATTTAAAAAATTCGGAATAATTGTCTATAGTTGAAAACATGAAGGGTTTCAAGATGGTATTTATAGGAAATTTGAGAAAGCTTTAAGGACAAGTTCTTGGCTAACAACTCACTAACTTGCAAACACACAAAAAATGCATGAGACTAGTACACTTTTTTTGGCCGCACCATGCAGCATGCGGGATCTTAGTTCCCCAACCAGGGATTGAACCCGTGCCCCCTGCAGTGGAAGCACGGAGTCCTAACCACTGGACCGCCAGGGAAGTCCCGAGACTAGTATAGTAAATTCTTATAAGCCCTTTGTCTTCCTCCTGGGAGGTACATAGAAAGCAGATAAATTAACACACCTTTTGTCCTTGACTGGCGCAAAGTAACGCTTACACTGGACATTAAGCTAAGTCTCTCTGGCAAGCCTCCTTCTCTGACAAAATAAAAGGATTTTCTACTATAGAAATATGTCCGCTTTCCTCTGTCTGGCCTCTGGTCCCACATGTCCTCCTCCAGGCAAACTTGGACCAGCCCACACACTTAAAGGAAGCCTGATAGACACCAGGGTGCGAGGCTAGGCTCTGGGGCTGAGACCCCAGTGCATCTTCGTTCTTTTTCTTTTACTCCTTTCTCCATCCCTTCCACATCCCAGAAGAATGAACAGACTCTTCCGTAAGCCTGCAAATAGACCTCCCGTCCGTTCTCGGGGGTTGTCCGACACTTTCAATAGAAATATGTTTGAAATCATCAACATGTGATTTCTGAGTACTAGGTATCCAGAGACATGAATAACTCACCAGCTTCCAGCGTAATATCTTGATCCACTCGTCAGCTTCTACTCCTGTCTTTGCACAGAGATAAAATGTCCTGAACGGAAATACTAAGCTGATAAGACAAAAGAAAGAATGTAAGACACTCCAGATAGTTGGTTGAACATCTATTAGTTGAGCACTAATTAGAGTATTCCAAGGGGAAAAAGAATTGACAAAGAACCTGGGTGAGAACTTGAGGAGTTGGTATATATGGAGCTAGTCCTGCCAGCAAACGCAGAAATGTTGAGGCTGCAGATTCATATTAGTCTTACAGGCCAGATTTGTATTTTCTAATGAGAGTCCAAAGAAAAAAACCAGATCCAGGTCACCCCCAGATCATTTTATTGTTCATGTCTTAGACTGAATACACATGTGTTTATTCAGCTGATCTGTTAAATGACTCAGAACTTGTGCTATGATTCAAAGAACAAGCAAGACAGATAAGAGTTTGTTGAAGGAGCTCATTTGTGTTAGCTGACTTCAGCGAGGATGACCCGGCCCTCTGTGGATGAAGGCAGTTTTAACTTTTCAGGGCAGGAAAAGGAGACAATAAATCTCTTCAACTATTTATTTTGCCCACTTCTGGCCATGAGTTAATCTTTGCTGAAGGGAAGATAAACTTGCCTACTGGCATGAAAGACTGTTCTAGGAATAGAGTTAACTCCTCCTTTGACTGTCTCTGGCTATAGAGTCAAAATCGTCAGACTTATATCTCGCCCACACCTCCTGTCCTTAGAGTTGAGATGCCAAACACTAAAAATCTTTTTGTCCTTTTTGTGAAAAAGGAAAAAAAAAAAAAAAAAGCCTTGGACTTCCCTGGTGGCGCAGTGGTTAAGAATCCGCCTGCCAATGCAGGGGACACCGGTTTGATCCTTGGTAGGGGAAGATCCGATATGCCGCAGAGCAACTAAGCCCATGCGTCACAACTACTGAGCCTGCACTATAGAGCCCGTGAGCCATAACTACTGAGCCCGCGAACCACAACTACTGAGGCTGCGTGCCACAGCTACTAGAGCCCGAGCACCTAGAACCCGTGCTCCGCAAGAGAAGCCACCTCAGTGAGAAGCCCGCACACCGCAACCAAGAGCAGCCTCCGCTCCACGCAACTAGAGAAAAGCCCACGCACAGCAACAAAGACCCAATGCAGCCAAAAATTAAAAATTAATTTTAAAAAAAGCCTTAAAGTGAAATCAGAAGGGTTTCTATATCCTAAAACCAAAGCAGCACATCTGGTTATACCAGTAATTAATGTTGAATAGACAAGAGGTAAGTCCCTGTGTATAAAAGGTAAACCCTGACGTGAGGTCCGGTTGGGCAGTGAGTAGAGAGAGGAGGAGGTGGGGGGAGGTGTGATATTGTGTACAGAACCAATTGCTGGAATTGTCATTGTTTGGTCCTCCCTGGGAAGGACATGATTAATTGCCTGTTAATACAGATAATTTTGCCTTTCTTCTTGCTAACAGAACCCCAGGTGATAAATTATAATTAGTCAGAGCCACTTATGATCATACTATACTGTTTTCTAGCTTCCTCTGCTGCTGGTGATGGCCATGGGACTCAGTCTTGGCCAATGAGATGAGGAACAATCTGATAGAAGAGTTTCTGGGAAAATGTCTGCTTTCCTGATACAAAGGGCAGACCTGGCTAATACCATCCCAGCATCTTTCTTTATGGCTTTCATGAAAATGTGAGGCCTCCAGTTAGAGTAGCTCTCTTGGACCCTGAAGTAGTAAGCATGAGGAAAAGACCAAGAGAATTGTCGAGACATTGCACCTGACTTTGTCAAGGTAGCTGCCTATCTCCCAATTACTTGTTATATGAGAAATATAAACCCCTGTTAATTCATATGGTACCTTTATGTGAATTTTAAAAAGATTTCCATTATTAGTTGATACTATACAAGCATTAATTAATAATAGTTAATGTTAATTTTCTTAGGTGTGACAATGGTATTGTAGTTCTATAGGTGATTTTTTTTTTCCTTAGGAGATGCAAATTTAAGTATTCAGGGATAAAGTGCCATGATGTCTGCAACTTACTTTCAACTAGTTCAGGGGAAAAAAAGTGAATAGATAAAGCAAAAATGGCAAAATATTAATGATTGATGCATCTAGGTGAAGGGTCTATGGGCATATAAGTCTTTCAGTTTTTGTATGTTTGAAAACTTTAAAATAAAAGTTGGTGGGAAATAAGACACTCTTTTCTCAAGATACTTTACTTCTCCCAGTTAGAAAATTGTCATGATATACTGATTGTGACAGAACAAAACACTTCTGTGCAGCTGCCAGAATTGTCATCATTATACAAATCACTCATTGTTGGAGTCAACAAAGTTGTAATTGAAATTGAATAAAACACCTCAAAGGAATAAAAGCTGTCTAAGATGTGAATGGCATCCTACTTGTGCAGTGTACAACCTAAGCAATTATACCCAGGAGATTTTCCTACTTGTTTAAGTCACTTTAAATGAGGTATTATGTCACACTCGGCTGAAAGCCCTTCTGACATACATGCCCTGTGTGACGGTTAAACCCACCTGCCTCAGATCAGAACATTTGTACACATTAAGACATACAATTTTTTATTCTTCTGCTAAACTGTCTGGCAAGAAGGCTTTTAAAAACATTTACTTTATAAAACAACTTACCAAAAACAGTTCACCCTTTCCTGTGAATAATCAAATTGTACAGCCGAACATTCTCTTAAATCTAGGCTCCGAATTGGTTCTGGTGACTTAAAAAAATAAAAGGGCAAACCATGTCATCATAAGAGCACAACATACAAATCTGTACATCACTTGTTCCCCTAACAAGTCTCCACTATGAGCGACTGTCAACTTTCCTTGCACTACGGGGACTGATTATAGAAAACCTTCCTAAGGGAAGTCACATGCTCATCTGGGGATTGGCTTTTCATGAAACTGGACATTAGGAAGAGATTTTCTTTGTCAATTTAAATTTGGTGGAGATGAATTTTTAACACGTGGAAGGGAGTCATATTTGTCTCCCATGTTTTTAAACATCCACCTACTCAGAAATTTTGTGTAGGAGAGATGAGAAGAGATGAAATAATTTTAAATTTGTTTAATGAAATCGGCATGAGAAATGGACATATTTTTAATAAAGGGGGACACTGCTGCAAGAGACAGTTAATACTGTGGCAAGAGAACAATTCCATTGCCTTAGACGGAGGAAATGATGTCCCCTGTGAGCTAGAGGTTAGCCAGCCTGAGAGAGCCGTGTCTGGGATACACATCTCGTCTTTGCAAAAGAACACTGCTCATATCAGGAATCAAGAATTCACATCTCCAGTCGTTTATAGGATGTTTCAGGTGCTCATAAGAAAATTTCAGGGATTTTGAAGGCAGACATTTCATCTACAGGGCTTTTTTTTTTTTTTTTTAACATCATTATTGGAGTATAATTGCTTTACAGTGTTGTGTTATTTTCTGGTGTATAACAAAGTGAATCAGCTCTACATATACATTTATCCCCATTTCTCCTCCCTCTTGCATCTCCCTCCCACCCTCCTTATCCCACCCCTCTAGGTGGTCACAAAGCACTGAGCTGATCTCCCTGTGCTATGCGGCTGCTTCCCACTAGCTACCTATTTTACATTTGGTAGTGTATACATGTCCATGCCACTCTCTCACTTCATCCCAGCTTACCCTTCCCCCTCCCCGTGTCCATTCTCTACATCTGCCTCTTTATTCCTGTCCTGCCCCTAGGTTCTTCAGAACCACTTTTTTTTTTCTTTAGATTCCATATATATGTGTTAGCATACAGTATTTGTTTTTCTCTTTCTGACTTACTTCACTCTGACAGACTCTAGGTCTATCCACCTCACTACAAATAACTGAATTTCATTTCTTTCTATGGCTGAGTAATATTCCATTGTGTATATGTGCCACATCTTCTTTATCCATTCATTTGTCGACGGACACTTAGGTTGCTTCCATGTCCTGGCTAATGTATATAGAGCTGCAATGAACATTGTGGTACATGACTCTTTTTGAATTATGGTTTTCTCAGGGTATATGCCCAGCAGTGGGATTGCTGGGTCGTATGGTAGTTCTATTTGTAGTTTTTTAACGAACCTCCATAGTGATACAGGGCTCATTTTTAAAGGGAAAATATATAACCATGTTTCTCACCATCTGGTCTTTGAAGTATTTTAGTTCATTCCTGTGCAAAGTGAACCACCTCGTTTTCCAGGTCTGAAAAAAAAAAAAATTAAAACATGTAGGTTTTGAATACAGGGCCACAATATTTGAACTAGATAATTTCCTTTTGTTGTAAAAATACCTAAAAGATTAGATACAATAAAATATTCTTGCGGTGTTGTTTCTGAGGGAAAAACTTTCAAAATAAAACTTAAAATTTTAAAGTTTCAAAAATTCAAATGATTCCATGCATTAAGCTCACAACGAAGGCAAAGATATCAACCTTTTTCAACAAGTAAAAAGAAATAACCTATCATAAACATTCAAGGTGATTTATAACAAACTGCTGAAATTTCCATCTTAATAAGACTTAATAATCTTAATAAAACTCCATAATAAAAATAGATATCATTGTTCAGCACCTACTGAGGGCTACATACTATCCTTGGAGGTTTATATACATTATAGCCAATCCCCATACATTGCCAAATATTGGGTTGGCCAAAAAGTTCGTTCGGAGTTTTCTACTATGGAAAAAACCCGAACGAACTTTTTGGCCAACCCATTATTATTATTATTGTTTTACAAATAAGCAGATTGAGGTTTAGGAAGCTCAACCTCATGCTATTCTAAACCTTGCCTAAGAATTCCATGACATTGGTGGAAAAACAGTTGTTACCCACTGCCTCTTTCTTATGTACTAACAGAACACTAATGATGTTGGGTGGCAATGTTCCCAGTTAAAAGAAGTAACTGGATTTAAACATAATGCTATGAACATGAATACTTCCTCTCCTTAGGGAGCATCCAGTCCAGTAGGGACACAAATAACTAAATACTTAGGTTAAATTCAAGCAGGCCAGTATCCTTGAGAGGTTAAGTGTCCTGACTCTTAAAATGGGAAAGAACAGACACATTCCAGGAAGGTCTTCCTGGCACGTGAAAATGAAATAGAGTAACTTCAAAGGTACAATCACATAAATAGAGGATACCCCCCCCAACTAGTAAAGTCCTACATTTTGTTTTCTTTGGGATTTTATAATATAGTTACATTCATGTCGGTGACGGGTTTTGGGGGGCCTACTGTTAGGTAAACATTTCATCCAATTTTGACTTCTTTTTTGTCAAAAAATCTTAAAAAGCCAAGATATGTGCTAGAGTTAGCTTGCTACGTTCACCCTCAATCATTGCATCAAAAGGATTATATGTTTTCTTGGGTAGTAAATGTAGGCTATTCTCATACATTTGGCTTTGCCAAAGAATAGTCAAGTCATTTTCCAGAATTTTGACTAATATTGGCCATAAAGATAAACTCTGGAAACAGGTAAATATTATAACTGGGTCAAAATAAGTAGGTTCTGCTTTTTAAAAAGTCAAAATGAGGGTTGAGCCCCCATGACGTGCTCTCTTTCTTTGTGGCTGGCAGCAACGTGCTTCCTTACCTTGACGAGGCCCCCCTGTTTGGTGAGGTAACCTTCTTTGGTGCCCAGCTGAAAAAAGAACGAAACAAGTGAAGCCCAGAACTATCACAGCTTTATTTTTGTCTTTCTATTTCTGCCCTATTTTAAAATGAAACACAAGTTTGCCTTTGATCTTTAAGTAATTGCCTCTCAGTTTTCATCTAGGCACTTGAAAATCCTCCCTGTGTTGTGAGAGGCTGTCTTCAGACCAGATCATCTGGCGTGATTCTGTAGCAACAGGCAACAATGGACAGATTCTCCTCTAACACGAGTTCGCAGTTTGCAAACCATCAGCCACATCATACCACTCATAAAAGTCGGCATTGGGCAAACTGTGTGTGTGCATCCTATCTGCTTGCATTGTTGGTGGGGTGTTATGCACATAAATATGTCCACACACACTGACATGGGGTCAGTACCTGGGAAACTCTGGATTAAGAAGGATTTTAATCCTTCAAAGAAGGATTTCTGTACCTCCCGGAGTCTGTTTTATGCTAATATGCTTCATGAATTGTAAAGAAGGAACATTAGAAATTGCTAATATGCTTCATGAATTGTAAAGAAGGAACATTAGAAATAGCATTTTCAACATTTATTTTATCATGTAATTCTCCTTTAAACCCCCTTTTAATTTTTTTGCAGACCGCCTCTTGAGAGCTATAGTCCATGGAACAGATTTTCATGAGTGCAGATTTATTTACACTGGATTCATCCAAAAGGGATTTGAAGTGAGAATGAGTCATTCCTTTTAACTCACTCATCATTAATTCCAGAGTAACAACAACATTACACACTTAGCTGGCACCTACAAAATGTAAGGAATGGTGGGGAACTGTGTGAATAGAAATTTGCATAAAACCAGGACCCTCAGATGAAAAATATTCTAAGTTCATAAATTTCCAAAGAAATTAAATTCCTGGGAAGATGTTATGTTCTAATATAATGTCATAATATATCTTATATTAGTAAGAAAAAAATGAATAAAAACTGGGAAATGACTTGTTGATGTCAATGTTTTTTTCCTGGGAGTTTCTAGAGTATGTTTCCCTGAGGTGAATTCTCCCTACCAAATAAAAAGAGGAACAACAAAGAGAGTGAAAACTAGAAATAATATATGACCACTTCCTCTACAGTTCTATGGCATTTAAGTAAGGATGAACTTCCCAGGCGTTCATTTAAATAATGCTAAATAATATTGGTGAATTTGATATCAAATAATCAGCTTGATTTATTTTGACACTAAAAAAAATTGAACTGACTGAATTGAGTTTGGGTATTATATTATGGAAATAGAAAAAAAATTAACATTTTGGATGGTTGAGTCTGCAGAGGCAAAATAATTAAGGGTAAATTGTTTCATAGAAGACTCTGATAGAATTATTTACTAAAATCTTACTAAGGGATATGCTATTCACTCCATCTTACCTCCATCCAAACAATATATTATAAGTCTAGTATCTTTCTAAGGCTTTGATAGATAAATAGAAATTTGTGGAGAAAGAAGCTGAGAATACCAACTTTATTCATGGCCTCAGGAGGTAAGAAAGGAAACAACTATACAGCAGATTCATGTTTTAAAAAATATATGATCTGTAATAAGAAAGATGTTTATAATAGCCCCAAATTGGAAACAACCTAAATATTTTAAAAATAAAGCATTAGCTTGCCTACCCTCCTTTCTACCTGCCTCCCTACCTGCCTTAAATTTAGTCCAAAACCATCAGGTGGGATGAAGCAAGGCAGGCATCACTGTGAGTGTGTGCAGGGCACTGGTGCACCTTAACACAGGGTGGAGTCAAATCAGGGAACAGAGGGCATCTGTGGGGACAATGGTGGGGGTGGCAGCTCGGTGCCAGGTGTTGAAGCCTGGCAGGGCGAGGAGGGCTTCCGCCCCAGAGGTGTGGAGGTGCCGGCCAGGGCACAGCTTCAGAGCCAAGTCAGGCTACGTGGGCATCTGCAGTAGTGGAGGGAGTGAAAGTAGACAGGCAGTGGGGTTCCTGCCTGGCTGCAATTGGAGATTGATTACATCTGACTGATCAACAAATCAGTGAATGTATTGAAGGTAATGGAATCCATGTTCCTCACTGTGGGGAAAGAGAGTTACAACTATGAAAAGTGAAGAAATTAAAATAAGCCTTGTGGGGCTTCCCTGGTGGCACAGTGGTTGAGAGTCCGCCTGCCGATACAGGGGACACGAGTTCGTGCCCCGGTCCGGGAAGATCCCACATGCCGCGGAGCCGCTGGGCCCGTGAGCCATGGCCACTGAGCCTGCACGTCTGGAGCCTGTGCTCCGCAACGGGAGAGGCCACAACAGTGAGAGGCCCGCGTACCGCAAAAAAAAAAAAAAAAAAAAAAAAGCCTTGTGGAACTGGAGTAGGATTGGAGGTATGGGTGCAAACCCATGGATAGATGATAGATGATAGATAGATAGATAAATAGATAGATAGATAGAACTAGAAAGAAATACAGACAGCAATATAGGTAAGTGTACATATGTATAGACATACATATTTTCCCTAGCTCTGTTCTCAGAGTGGGCTGGGGGAGTGACATTCTGCTAATAATGCAATTGTAGCAACCAGATCTGGATTTCTAAAGTACTACTCTCCAGAAATAGATAATTGTAGAGCTGGATACAAGAAAAGTACAAGATAAGCCTGGAACTCTTTGCTGTACCAGAAATTAAGAAAATTCTCAAAGAATTATGAGGTTGTATGGATACAAAAAGTCATGTGGAAATAGCTCTTACTGGCCAAAACTGGGGAAATCTGAGGGATGAAAATAAATAATAACAGTCATGATTAGAACCCATGATATAAAAATAATTGGATAAATTCAAAGAATAAAAAGCTTTTCTTTTCAGTAGAATGACAGTCAATAAATGTAAAAGGAATAAGACAACCATAGAATCACCACTTGGCAACAATCACAGTAATAATTAAAGCAGCCAAGAAACATCAATGGATGATAAAATTGGTGGATAAAAGTTTAATGAGGAGCAGGATACCTACTTAGTCTCAAATAATCTCCCCCCAAAATATTTATTAATGACAAAGGGAATAAGATGACTTCAGAGTGAAGAAACCTGGCAGACACCGATTAATCAAGTCATCAAACAACTGGAATAAGACAAACTGAAATCGTGTTCCACTTGACAAGATGCAGTGAGACGTGCAGAGCATCACTTTTGTGGTATTTCTACCAAAAAATGCAAAACCCAAATCTAATCACAAGGTTACAGCTGGTAAGTTAAAGTTGGGGAACAGTTCTCAAAATAATTAGTCTTTAATATTCAGAAGTGTCAAAGTCACAATATCAAGGAAAAACTGAGGAAGTGTTCCAGAGTGAAGAATACTCAAGAGGCAGGAGAAATAAAAGAAACTTGTGATCTTGGATTGGATCCTTTTGCTCTAAAGGGCCTTACTGGGAAAACTGGTGACGCCTAAAGGAGATCTGTGGATGGGACCATGGTGCTGTATCAATGTTAATTTCCTCATTTGAATGGCTCCGTGTGGTCATGAGGCAAATGTCCTTGTGCGTAGGGAATACACACTGAAGTACTGGGGTGATGGCATCATGCAGGGAATTTACTTTCTTTGTATTGTTCTTTCAATTTTTCTATAACTTTGCAATTATTGAAAATAAAAAAATAGTGTGTAAAATATAATAGAGAATTAACAAAATAAATTATGATATATCCAAATAATAAAATGTTAAGGAATTTGTTTTAATGATGTTTTAGAAGACTATGTAATGACGCGGAAGATGTTCACAATATATAATTAATTAAACAAGCATATTATAACTCTACAGTGAAGAGTGGGGGAAGATGCCATAATGAAACTGGTTAGTCAATGTTGTCTTAATATTGTTGACAATTCTGTAAAGTTCCTTTTTATGAATACTTCTATTTAAGACATTTCACCTTTGTTTTGAAATCCTTCCCATTTAAGGAGAAAATGTGACACTTGCTGAAAAGCTTGTAAGAAAATCCCTCTTCTGCCACCCCCTTTTTTTCCTTTTAAACCTTCTTTAAATGACAAATCTTCTAGGTTATTAAGGTTGTGAGTTTTTATTTTTGTTTGTTTTTAATGAGCATTTGTCTTTTAGAATAGGATTGTGTGATAATGTTTAAATGGACAAAACCAAACATGACCTTGTGCAGTTAACAAAATATATATATTTATTCAGGAGAAAGACTAGGATAGACACCAAAACTGTAAGAAGAACTTCAAAGACAGAATACTGGAAAAGCTAGCATGCAAGGGAGGTGTCTAAGAAGAGGAGCTGTAAAATGTGCTGAAAAGATAACATAATAAAGACAGAAAGAGGTTGCAGAAGCAAAGGAAACAGAATTTTTAGAGGAAGAGAGTTCTTAAAAATGTCAAATACCACAAAAAGGAAGCTAAGGAAGCTAATGAGCTAACGTTTGAGATAAGCTCTGGTCTATGTCAAGCACTCAACATATATTATCTCCCTTAAACTCTACTAACATAACTAACTGGTGGTTTGCAGTCCCCAGGTCCAAAACGACAGCTCCTTCCCATCCCCCACTCCTCCGCAATCTCAGCCATCTCAGTAAACAGCAGGAGTATTTACTCTGTTGCTCCTTCCTTCACACGCTACATTCAATCCATCAGTAAGTCTTGTTTCTTCTACCTTTGAAACACATCGTGAAGTTGACCAGTTCTTATGCCTTCCTCCTGTTCTAACTACTATCCTTATTCCCCTCTCTGGTTTCAACTACCCTGGTCTCTCACCGGGACGGTTGTCACAGCCTCCTAACTGATCTCCTTGCCTCCAACTTTGCCCCGACTCCATTTTCAACTTAGTAGTGAAAATTATCCTTTTAAAAATTTTAAAACTTAAACAACTTTTGTTACTCAAACTCCCATGACTTTTTTAATCAACGCTTAGAAAAAAAATTAAGTCTCTACCTTATCCTACAAGGCCTTTGTGTTGTGTAAGGAAAGGACAATTAGCATTTTGGGTAATTCTTCATCATGTGTTGTGGGATATTTAGCCTCCATGACCCCTGCCCATTGTTGGAAAATTCTCCAGGGGTCTCTTGTGTTTCTCCATGTCTTATGAGCAAGGCACCAACAGCCCTTTGTCCCACACCAAATTTTAAAGCATATTTGTATAGCAGACAGCCTGAAAAGATAGAAATAGTGCTCCCTTCAGAGGAAAAGACAGACAAGCAGAAACCTTTTGTCTTTCAACACCTGTGAAACTGTGGCAGGCGAACTTGTTAGCTGGCAAGAGGGTAAAGTCCCAGACCCTTCACAGCTCCAGACACCCACTAATGCTGGCAGTGCTCCAGAGCATTGTGACAACTGAAATGCTCATCAATTTCCAAACACTCAGCTGGGTGGCACTGCGCTTTGAGAACTCCATTGGCTACATGATCTGACCCCTCATCACCCCAATAATCTCATCTCCTACCACTTTCCCTCTAGCTTACTCCATGCCAGTTGCTAGATCTTCTTACTAGTCTTTAAACAGCCTCAATTTAGTTCCCACCTCGAGGCTTTTGGCCTGATCTCTGCCTGCAATGCTCTTCTACATCCTGACCTGAGTCATTCCTTCCCTTCTGTGAAGCCTCTGCTCTAATGTCACCTCCTCCTAGAGGCCTCCCTTGCTTCCCTCTCCTCCCCTTATCCAACTTTTTCTTTTTATGACCTATTAGTATCTGGGTTTATAATATTCTGTTGATGATTTTCTGTGGTCCCCCTACTACATTGTGAGCTCAGTGAGGGCAGAACCTAATTTATTCCCAACTCTCCAGTGCTTAAAACAGTCCTGGGTGCACTGTAGGCACTGTAGGCACTTTTTTAAAAGTTTGTTAAATAAATGAATCAGTTAAATTTCATCCTATCTCAGAAGCCCGGTCCTATGTTGTGTATAAAATATATAAATCGTAATTTCCCCAAATGCAGTTCTGCAGAAACATTTCTCGGCAATAAGACACCTATTTTCATTTTCACTTTAAGCAAGTTCTTTTTCCTGTAAATAGCACTTAATCCTCTTCCTCCACTGCCAGAGCTTGTGCAAGAACCCCATCCCCAAAGGAGAAGGCAGATGTCTAGAAGCCCTCAGAGCTCTCAGGTTGGGGTGGAGGGGCAGTATCATATGTGCATGGGAGTAATCAATCAAGGCTGTGAACTCTTGCGCTCAGCAAGGGACAAGAGCTTCTAATCAGACTAGAACTGGTTCCCCAGCAGGCTGGTCCAGTTATCAATCATTCCATAGTGAGGAATAGTGTGACTGCAAAATCCACTAGAAAGCCTTACAGTTTTCTGTCTATATCAATACACAATAAATGCATGGACCTCTCATTATACAGTGTGAGTGCAGACATTTTCAACTATCCACTCATCACTGTTTTAAAAACTCCATTATACAGAACCTTTTGTGTATATTCATATTTGAATACTTGGGCAGGTGAATCCATCTGATACCTGGAGCAAGCATAGAAGGTAAGCAATAAGGCTTGCAGAATTTGATCTCAAGAGGGCTGTATCTACCTCAGTATGCTGTGTCTCATGCTTACACCAACTCCACAAATTAGGTCTTATCTGTATTTTACTGTTGAAAAATGATGCACGTAGTAGGGTATGGTTCCATTGACCTTGAGTGGAGATCTTTAGGGGAAGGTAACAGATGAGAATGTAAAGTTTAACTGAGAGTACAAATAAAAACACTGTTAGGGCTTCCCTGGTGGCGCAGTGGTTGAGAGTCCGCCTGCCGATGCAGGGGACACGGGTTCGTGCCCCGGTCCGGGAAGATCCCACATGGCACGGAGCGGCTGGGCCCGTGAGCCATGGCCGCTGAGCCTGCGCGTCCGGAGCCTGTGCTCCGCAACGGGAGAGGCCACAGCAGTGAGAGGCCCGCGTACCGCAAAAAAAAAAAAAAAAAAAAAAACACTGTTAAAGTGATGGGTGGTGGGGTAAGGATCGTAAAGAGGAAGGTTAGGAAGAGTCCCGTCGACTGGAAAACAAAGAATTGGTTAGAGGGTAGACCTTAATGTGTTCTTTGGTCTGTTTTGACTTGGGACTATTTATTGTCTTGCTTTCCTAAATTTCTCTAGTTCTGAGGTCTTATACTTGCCCTTCTAACTCTAACAAAGCTAAAACATCTTTCTCAACCAATTTCCAGAATTTTTATTTTTGAGTAGATGTAGCGTAGTACCAATGTAATATGTCGTGAACCTGGCTAGGCTATAAAGCTATGAAGACAGGCTATGATTCCTATCCCGGGAAGTGTCAGGCTCCTGGAGAGGGCAGACAGCGTGTAGGTAGTCAGCCCCCAGTATGATGATTCCAGGATAAAGGTGAGCTGAGGGTGCACAGAGGAGGGGCATTTTAGAGGAAGCTAAGAGGGGTCCAAGAAGACTTCCTGGAAGAGACTGATCCCGGATGCAAGTCTCTAAGGATGAGGGGAGAGTAGCAGTGTTGGCAGCATTTCTGATGTAGGGAGGGGAGGAGGAGAACAGCTGTGGAGAGAGGTGGGGTCCCTAGCGTGAGTGTAGGAGGAGCATGAGGTCAGGCCAGAGAGGTAAGCAGGTTCCAGGCGGATGAAGACAGTGGGAACCACCGAAGGATGTTAAGCAGGGAGGTCACATGGTAAATCTACTTCTTAGGAGAGTTGTCTCTGCTGACGGGGTAGAGAAAGTACCGCAAAGACAAGAAGGTCACGCATGTTTTAACATAATTTGTAACTGAACATCTTCAAGCATAATGGTTGCCGTCTAGAACTAGTTCTTGAGATTTCATTTGGGTGTTGTCCTCTTTATCATCGGCACACATCCAGATGTCTTATACCAGAGCATGTAGCCAACGAGGAAGAGGGAAAGGATAGGGGAGCGCTGCGCATGATGAAGGGAAAAGGGTGCTGGAGAAGAATCTTTGCAGGGTCACAGCTCCCAGAACAAACGTAAACGGACTGAGGAGAACAACGAAAGCCCCAGCTACACTGAAACTGAACAGTGGCTCACACGCTGCCAAGAAATGCAAGTGTCTTCTGTCTGTACCCTTCATTCAGTGAAGGCAAAAAAGGCCAGGAAAAAATTACATCCTGAGAGATTACAGCCAAGGTGGAGAATCTTTTTCTTCCATAGAAAGTTGAAATGTAAAAGAAGATTTTTCTATTCTTAATTTAAGAAATTTGTAGAATAACAGTTTAGCCAACTGTGTGACCATAAACATCTCTGGCCCATTCTACCACGAATTTCTTTGGTGAAGTAAGGCCGGGATTTAAGTGCCATTCCCGAAGTCTTTAAAATCCTATCACTGAAGGGAGACCTTCAAGATGGCGAAAAGGTAAGACGCGGAGATCACCTTCCTCTCCACAAATACACCAGAACTACATCTACACGTGGAACAACTCCTACAGAATACCTACTGAACGCTGGCAGGAGACTTCAGACCTCCCAAAAGGCAAGAAACTCCCCACGTACCTGGGTAGGGCAAAGAAAAAAGAAAAAACAGAGACAAAGAATAGGGACGGGACATGTGCCAGTGGGAGGCAGCCGTGAAAGAGGAAAGGTTTCCACACACTAGGAAGGCCCTTCGCGGGCGGAGACTGTGGGTGGCGGAGCGGGGGAAGCTTCAGAGCCGCGGAGGAGAGCGCAGCCACAGGGGTGCGGAGGGCAAAGAGGAGAGATTCCCGCACAGAGGGTCTGTGCCGACCGGCACTCACCAGCCCAAGAGGCTTGTCTGCTCACCCGCTGGGGCGGGCGGGGGCTGGAGGTGAGGCTCGGGCTTCAGTCGGAGTGCAGGGAGAGGACTGGGGTTGGCAGCGTGAACACAGCCTGAAGGGGTTAGTGCGCCACGGCTGGCCGGGAGGGAGTCCGGGAAAAAGTCTGGAGCTGCCGAACAGGCAAGAGACTTTTTCTTGCCTCTTTGTTTCCTGCTGCGCGAGGAGAGAGGATTCAGAGCGCTGCTTAAAGGAGCTCAAGAGACGGGCGCGAGCCACGGCTATCAGCGCGGACCCCAGAGACGGGCATGAGATGCTAAGGCTGCTGCTGCAGCACCAAGAAGCCTGTGAACAACCACAAGTCACTCTCCACACCTCCCCTGCCGGGAGCCTGTGCAGCCCGCCACTGCCTGGGTCCCGTGATACAGGGACAACTTCCCCGGGAGAACGCACGGCGGGCCCCAGGCTGGTGCAACGTCATGCCAGCCTCTGCTGCCGCAGGATCACCCCGCACTCCGTACCCCTCCCTTCCCCGGCCTGAGTGAGCCAGAGCCCCGGAAGCAGCTGCTCCTTTAACCCCGTCCTGTCTGAGCGGGAAGAGATGCCCTCAGGTGACCTACACACAGAAGCAGGTCCAAATCCAAAGCTGAACCCCAGGAGCTGTGCGAACAAAGAAGAGAAAGGGAAATCTCTCCCAGCAGCCTCAGGAGCAGCGGATTAAATCTCCACAATCAACTTGATGTGCCCTGCATCTGTGGAATACCTGAATAGACAATGAATCATCCCAAATTGAGCCTGGGGATTTTGGGAGCAAGGATATATATTTTTTTTTCCTTTTTTCTCTTTTTGTGAGTGTGTATGTGTATGCTTCTGTGTGAGATTTTGTCTGTATAGCTTTGCTTTTAACATTTATCCTAGAGTTCTGTCTGTTTTTTTTATTCGTTTTTTTTTTTAGTATAGTTTTTAGTGCTTGTTATCATTGGCGAATTTGTTTGTTTGGTTGCTCTCTTCTCTCTTTCTTTCTTCTTTTTCTTTTTAATAATAATTTTTATTTTAATAACTGTATTTTATTTTTTTTTTTTCCTTCTTTCTCTCTTTTTTCCCCCCTTTTCTTCTGAGCCATGTGGCCAACAGGGTATTGGGGCTTCAGCCAGTTGTCAGGCCTGTGCCTCTGAGGGGGGAGAGCAGAGTTCAGGACATTGGTCCACCATAGACCTCCCAGCTCCACGTAATATCAAATGGCAAAAGCTCTCCCAGAGATCTCCATCTCAACATTAAGACCCAGCTCCACTCAACACCAGCAAGCTACAGTGCTGGACACCCTATGCCAAACAACTAGCAAGACAGGAACACAACCCCACCCATTAGCAGAGAGGCTGCCTAAAATCATAAAAACGTCACAGACACCCCAAAACACACCACCAGACACAGACCTG
The DNA here is from genome assembly GCF_964165515.1 of Mesoplodon bidens. NCBI lineage: Eukaryota > Metazoa > Chordata > Mammalia > Artiodactyla > Ziphiidae > Mesoplodon > Mesoplodon bidens. The sequence goes on along the minus strand of NC_138176.1, from coordinate 213,343,522 downwards.
CCAACCAGAAAGACAAGATCCAGCCTCATCCACCAGAATACAGGCACTAATCGCCTCTACCAGGAAGCCTACACAACCCACTGAACCAACCTTAGCCACTGGGGGCAGACACCAAAAACAACAGGAACTATGAACCTGCAGCCTGCGAAAAGGACACGCCAAACACAGTAACTTAAGCAAAATGAGAAGACAGAGAAACACACAGCAGATGAAGGAGCAAGATAAAAACCCACCAAACCAAACAAATGAGGAGGAAATAGGCAGTCTGCCTGAAAAAAGAATTCAGAGTAATAATAGTAAAGATGATCCAAAATATTGGAAATAGAATGGAGAAAATAGAAGAAACGTTTAACAAGGACCTAGAAGAACTAAAGAGCAAACAAACAATGATGAACAACACAATAAATGAGATTTAAAATTCTCAAGAAGGACTCAATAGCAGAATAACTGAGGCAGAAGAATGGATAAGTGACCTGGAAGATAAAATAGTGGAAATAACTACTGCAGAGAAGAATAAAGATAAAACAATGAAAAGAATTGAGGACAGTCTCAGAGACCTCTAGGACAACATTAAATGCACCAACATTTGAATAATAGGGGTCCCAGAAGAAGAAGAGAAAAAGAAAGGGACTGAGAAAATATTTGAAGAGATTATAGTTGAAAACTTCCCTGATATGGGGAAAGAAATAGTCAATCAAGTCTAGGAAGCACAGAGTCCCATACAGGATAAATCCGAGGAGAAACACGCCAAGATACATATTAGTCAAACTATCAAAAATTAAATACAAAGAAAAAATATTAAAAGTAGCAAGTGAAAAACAACAAATAATGTACAAGGTAATCCCCATAAGGTTAAAAGCTGATCTTTCAGCAGAAACTCTGCAAGCCAGAAGGGAGTGGCAGGACATATTTAAAGGGATGAAAGGGAAAAACCTACAACCAATATTACTCTACTCATCAAGGATCTCATTCAGATTCGACAGAGAAATTAAAACCTTTACAGACAAGCAAAAGCTAAGAGAATTCAGCACCACCAAACTAGCTTTACAACAAATGCTAAAGGAACTTCTCCAGGCAGGAAACACAAGAGAAGGAAAGGACCTACAATAATAAACCCAAAACAATTAAGAAAATGGGAATAGGAACATACATATTGATAATTACCTTAAATGTAAATGGATTAAATGCTCCAACCAAAAGACATAGACTGGCTGAATGGATACAAAAACAAGACTTGTATATACGCTGTCTACAAGAGACCCACTTCAGACCAAGGGACACATACAGACTGAAAGTGAGGGCATGGAAAAAGATATTCCATGCAAATGGAAATCAAAAGAAAGCTGGAGTAGCAATTCTCATATCAGACAAACTAGACTTTAAAATAAAGACTATTACAAGAGACAAAGAAGGACACTACATAATGATCAAGGGATCAATCCAAGAAGAAGATATAACCATTGTAAATATTTATGCAACCAACACAAGAGTACCTCAGTACTTAAGGCTAATGTTAACAGCCATAAGAGGGGAAATCAATAATAACACAATCATAGTAGGGACTTTAACACCCCACTTTCACCAATGGACAGATCATCCAAAATGAAAATAAATAAGGAAACACAAGCTTTAAATGATACATTAAACAAGATGGACTTAACTGATATTTATAAAACATTCCATCCAAAAACAACAGAATACACTTTCTTCTCAAGTGCTCATGGAACATTCTCCATGGTACATCATATTTTGGGTCACAAATCAAGCCTCTGTAAATTTAAGAAAATTGAAATCATACCAAGTATCTTTTCCAACCACAATGCTATGAGACTAGATATCAATTACAGGAAAAAAATGTGTAAAACATACAAACACATGCAGGCTAAACCATACACTACTTAAAAACCAAGAGATCACTGAAGAAATCAGAGGAAATCAAAAAATACCTAGAAACAAATGACAATGAAAACGCGATGACCCAAAACCTACGGGATGCAGCAAAAGCAGTCCTAAGAGAGAAGTTTAAAGCAATACAATCCTACCTCAAGAAACAAGAAACATCTCAAATAAACAACCTAACTTTACACCTAAAGCAATTAGAGAAAGAAGAACAAAAAAACCCCAAAGTTAGCAGAAGGAAAGAAATCATAAAGATCAGATCAGAACTAAATGAAAAAGAAATGAAGGAAAGAACAGCAAAGATCAATAAAACTAAAAGCTGGTTCTTTGAGAAGATAAACAAAATTGATAAACCACTAGCCAGACTCATCAAGAGAAAAAGGGAGAAGACTCAAATCAATAGAATTAGAAATGAAAAAGGAGAAGTAAAAACTGACACTGCAGAAATACAAAGGATCATGAGAGATTGCTACAAGCAACTATATGCCAATAAAATGGACAACCTGGAAGAAATGGACAAATTCTTAGAAAAGCACAACCTTCCAAGACTGAACCAGGAAGAAATAGCAAATATGAACAAACCAATCACAAGCACTGAAATTGAAACTGTGATTTAAAATCTTACAACAAACAAAAGCCCAGGACCAGATGGCTTCACAGGCGAATTCTATCAAACATTTAGAGAAGAGGTAATGCCTATCCTTCTCAAACTCTTCCAAAATATAGCAGAGGGAGGAACACTCCTAAACTCATTGTACGAGGTCACCATCACCCTGGTACCAAAACCAGACAAAGATGTCACAAAGAAAGAAAACTACAGGCCAATATCACTGATGAACATAGATGCAAAAATCCTCAACAAAATACTAGCAAACAGAATCCAACAGCACATTAAAAGGCTCATACACCATGATCAAGTGGGGTTTATCCCAGGAATGCAAGGATTCTTCAATATATACAAATCAATCAATGTGATACACCATATTAACAAATTGAAGGACAAAACCATATGATCATCTCAATAGACGCAGAAAAAGCTTTTGACAAAATTCAACACCCATTTATGATAAAAAAAAAAACCCTCCAGAAAGTAGGTATAGGGGGCACTTATTTCAACATAATAAAGGCTATATATGACAAACCCACAACCAACATCGTTCTCAATGGTGAAAAACTGAAACCATTTCCACTAAGATCAGGAACAAGACAAGGTTGCCCACTCTCACCACTGTTATTCAACATAGTTTTGGAAGTTTTAGCCACAGCAATCAGAGGAGAAAAAGAAATAAAAGGAATCCAAATCAGAAAAGAAGAAGTAAAGCTGTCACTGTTTGCAGATGACATGATGCTATATAGAGAGAATCCTAAAGACGCTACCAGAAGACTACTAGAGCTAATCAACGAATTTGGTAAAGTAGCAGGATACAAAATGAATGCACAGAAATCTCTTGCATTCCTATACACTAATGATGAAAAATCTGAAAGAGAAATTAAGGAAACAGTCCCATTTACCATTGCAACAAAAAGAATAAAATACCTAGGAATAAACCTACCTAAGGAGACAAAAGACCTGTATGCAGAAAATTATGACACTGTTGAAAGAAATTAAAGATGATACAAACAGACGGAGAGATATACCATGTTCTTGGATTGGAAGAATCAACATTGTGGAAATGACTCTACTACCCAAAGCAATCTACAGATTCAATGCAATCCCTATCAAACTACCAATGACATTTTTCACACAACTAGAACAAAAAATTTCACAATTTGTATGGAAACACAAAAGACCCTGAATAGCCAAATCAACCTTGAGAAAGAAAAATGGAGCTGCAGGAATCAGGCTCCCTGACTTCAGACTATACTACAAAGCTACAGTAATCAAGACAGTATGGTAGTGTCACAAAAACAGAAATATAGATGAATTAAACAGGATATAAAGCCCAGAGATAAACCCACGTACATATGGTCACCTTATCTTTGATAAAGGAGGCAAGAATATACAATGGAGAAAAGACAGCCTCTTCAATAAGTGGTACTGGGAAAACTGGACAGCTACATGTAAAAGAATGAAATTAGAACCCTCCCTAACACCATACACAAAAATAAAGTCAAAATGGATTAAAGACCTAAATGTAAGGCCAGACACTATAAAACTCTTAGAGGAAAACATAGGCAGAACACTCTGACATAAATCACAGCAAGATCCTTTTTGACCCACCTCCTAGAGAAATGGAAGTAAAAAAAAATTAACAAATGGGACCTAATGAAACTTAAAATCTTTTGCACAGCAAAGGAAACCATAAACGAGACGAAAAGACAACCCTCAGAACGGGAGAAAATATTTGCATTTTAAGCAACTGACAAAGCATTAATCTCCAAAATTTACAAGCAGCTCATGCAGCTCAGTATCAAAAAAATAAACAACTCAACCCAAAAATGGGCAGAGGACCTAAATAGACATTTCTCCAAAGAAGATATACAGATTGCCAACAAACACATGAAAGGATGCTCAGCATCAGTAACCATTAGAGAAATGCAAATCAAAACTACAATGAGGTATCACCTCACACCAGTCAGAATGGCCATCATCAAAAGATCTACAAACAATAAATTCTGGAGAGGGTGTGGAGAAAAGGGAATCCTCTTGCATTGTTGGTGGGAATGTAAATTGATACAGACACTATGGAGAACAGTATGGAGTTTCCTTAGAAAACTAAAAATAGAACTACCATACAACCCAGCAATCCCACTGCTGGGCATACACCCTGAAAAAACCATAATTCAAAAAGAGTCATGTACCACAATGTTCATTGCAGCTCTATTTACATTAGCCAGGACATGGAAGCAACCTAACTGTCCATTGACAAATGAATGGATAAAGAAGATGTGGCACATATATACAATGGAATATGACTCAGCCATAAAAAGAAACAAAACTGAGTTATTTGTAGTGAGGTGGATGGACCTAGAGTCTGTCATACAGAGTGAAGTAAGTCAGAAAGAGAAAAACAAATACCGTATGCTAACAAATATATATGGCGTCTAAAAAAATGAAAGTGGTTATGAAGAACCTAGAGGCAGGACAGGAATAAAGACACAGACGTAGAGAATGGTCTTGAGGGCACAGGGAGGGGGAAGGGTAAGTTGGGACGAAATGAGAGAGTGGCATGGACTTACATACACTACCAAATGTAAAATAGCTAGTGGGAAGCAGCTGCATAACACAGGGAGATCAGTTGGGTGCTTTGTGACCACCTAGAGGGGTGGGATAGGGAGGGTAGGAGGGAGATGCAAGAGGGAGGGAATATGGGGATATATGTATACGTATAGCTGATTCACTTTGTTATACAGCAGAAACTAACACACCATTGTAAAGCAATTATACTCCAATAACGATGTTTAAAAAAAAAATCCTATCACTATCGCATTGTAATTTTTTACAATTTACCCTGGACCAGACGAACTGAGTCATAGGCTTTGAACCTTATGTTCCTTTCCAGCTTTTATATCCCAAGTTAGAATTTTTATGTGAACAAATGTATTTGTAAAAGTGTGTAACTGCTACCGCTTTTAGACAGTGAGCCTGTGAGTAGATTGACGGCCACTTACAGAAGGGGCGGTGGGCACGAGGTCGTTTTCTGTTCTTCCCGTCTGCATTGCTGTGTGAACCCGGACGGATTCATAAATGGATGGTTCTTCTACCTTTCTTGGATAGGGATGTTTCAGAACAATCAGAGTGCCTGAATGAAGACAAAAATCCATAAGTAGAATCCCCAGAAATAAGGTCCAAATGCTAACAACTGGATAACTGTGGCTGAATTGTAAAGTCTCTTGTTTTTTCATGGATTCACTTACTCATTTTCTCAACATGTATCGAGTACGAACTACATGCCAGGCACTTAAGCCAGTCGCTGGAGATACAAAGCGGGATGAGGCCTCCTCGTGCTGGGACAGAGCTAGCAATGAACATAGTCATTTAACTGCACGGGGTGATGAGACCAACGTCGGCCACGTGAACCAAGCATGCTGGGAGCCTATGTGGTAACTGCTTTTTAGGTGCTTTTTCTACCCTGGTGGCAGGGTAGAAAAAGTACCACAGAGACAAAAAAGGTCATGCATAAGAAGAGCCTTTCTATGGAATGCTTCAGAAACTGTTTCTTAGGGGAGGCAACACCGTTCTAGACATTAAAGCTGTAACTGGAGGTTTTCCAGGTGGGCTTTACAAAAGCCATGCAAACAAAACTAACCAAATACTCTGGGTATAGGAGGATTTATTCCATTGCCCTACTTCTCACTAGTTTCAGAACAACTTGCAACAAATCAGTGGACCTGAAAAATATGAGCTCGTAGCATTTTCCGTAGTATCTCCTACCACCCAATAAAGAGTTGGAGGAAATGAAATCTTTGCTTTTATTTAGTGAACATGAAGTGAATAGGCTGGGGCTCCTGTGTGATTACCTTCACTTCCATCTGGAGGAGGGGGGGTCCCGGCAGAAAAAGGGTCCCCCCAGGGGCCAGGCATTGGGAGCTTGGGCGAGTCATTCAGAGGGCTGAGCGCTTTCAGCTCAACATTGACATTTCCCCCTTCTGCATCCTTCCCTTTCCCCAGCCAATCAGTCAGTCAGAAATTAGAAACTGACTACAAAAAGACTAAGATAAGGGTTTTCTCCCCTTTGCTATGGCTTCTTGCTTTTTTAAATTTCACTCAGATCTTTTATACGGCAGGCCCAGGATTGTACCAGATACTGGGGGAGATGCAAAGAATTCAGTAATTCATTCAACAAATATTTACTGAGCTCTACTAAGTGCCAGGCACTTGCCTAGGCCCTGGAGATACGGCAACAAAGGAGATGTAGCGTCTGCTCTCATGGCAGGGGAGACAGAAAAAAATTTGAATAAAAGAATATGTCAAGTGGGAGAATCGTTATGAGAACCCTAACAGAGCAATGTCAAGGAACAGAGAGCGAAAAGAGAGGATTTGGCGAGGGTGGTATTTATATCAGGTCAGGGAAGCCTTCTTAGACAGGGTGACAGAAAGCTCATAGAAAGTATAGACCTTGAATTGCAGTAAGAAAGAGACAAGGAGGAAAGGAAAATACCTCCTCTGCAGTTAAAAAGCCCTTAATAATGATAAACCTACAAACAAAGCAAAACCTTTCTGTGAGGCTTGAGTACATACAACCTACTGACTGCAAAAACAGAACCATGCCTTCTGATACCTGGGCCCAGATAGTGCCCTGCTGTAAAGTGAAAAGGAGCATTGAAAGCAGCCAAAAGGGGGCTCTAATCTGGGCCCCAAAACAATACCCTCCTCCTCTCTCTGTACCCAATTCACCTCAGGAACCCTGGGAACACAGTGAAAAATGGCTTTTGCAGTTTTGAGAAGCTCCAGTACTGCTCATGCACATTGTCTGTACTCCCTTTTGTCAATGTGATTCTTTCATGAGAACAGATCCAGTCATATCAGGACAAGGGGCCAGTTACAGGTTTACAGTCATAATGAAAGCAGCAACACCTAAATCAAGAGCAGCCGTTATGCAGGCTCAGGGACATTGTGGATGCACCTGTGACATGGCAGATGCTTGGTGAATTTGGGGCTGGCTTCTAAGTGACCTACCCCAGAGAAACACCTCCTGGCAGCCACCTAGGCATCAATGGAAAGAGCAACCATGGCCACTCAGCACCTGTTGACTTTGGACATTCTATCACAAGCTTCTGTTGCTTCCTCTGACAAGTGAGCATAATTACGCTTTCTTCATGATGCTGCTTTAAGCACCAAATAAAGAAGTGTTTGTGAAAGGAGTATAAAAATGCTCGATGTTGTTATGCTTTGATATAGAGTATTTTTAAATCCTTGAGTGAAATTCCAATGAATGCCATCTTTGGGAATGTGGATTTTAAAATAAGTTAAGAAAGACCTAAGTGTAACGATGTACTAAGAATAAAAATGGCAGTAGTTTGGTAGGCACTGACGACATAGCGGTAAGACAAACAGGTGCCTCTTAAACACTTCATCTGACAATGGAGGAGAGGGGGACCAGAGCTCAGGGCTCAAAGCAGCTCACAAATAAGAAAAGAAATGTGAAATCTTGTGCTTCATCTTCAAAGTTGATGCTAAATTATCATCCTTTTCCATATGCTTAATATGAAAATAGTATTTAAAATGATACCCAAGAAAGATGCACCTGGTCAATCCTCTGTCCTTTTGCATAGAACCAAGCCTACCCCAGGTATATGCCTACCTATACAGGTTTCCTATTGAAGCTGTAACAAATCGTCACAAGCGTAGTGACTTAAAATAACTCAAATTTATTATCCTACAGTTCTGGAGGTCAGAAGTCTGAAATGGGTCTCACTAAAGTGAAAGTATCGGCAGGGCTGCTTTCCTTTTGGAGGCTCTAGGGGACAGTCCATTCCCTTGTCTTTTCTAGCTTCTGGAGGCTGCCTGCATTCCTTGACTGGTGGCCCCATTCCTCCATCTTTAAAGCCAGCAACAGTGGGTCAAGTCCTTCTGATGCTGCTATCTCTCCAGTTCTCCCTCTTCTACCTCCATCCCCATCTCAAAGTCAGCTAATTAGTAGCCTTAATTCTATCAGCAAACTTAATTCCCTCTTGCCATGTAACATAACATTCACATTTCTGGGGACGGATGTGAATGCTTTTGGGGTGGTCATTATCCTGCTTACCATGGTATCAGTTTCTAGGAGGTAAGCATAGACATAGGGGCCCATTGTGCTGCAGTGTAAGGGTCTCTGGGCCAGGGTTGCTGCCTGAGCCTGCAGTGCCATAACCACTTGGTACTGTAAAGCCGTTGCCTTTGCAACACGTGCATTTCCAAGCCCTGTGAGTCCCTTCAGAGTAGGTATGGTGCCAAATTTATCTTTGTATCCCTACCTCCTGATAGAGTTTCTGACGTAGGGAAGGCTTGATGAGTGAATGGATGAATGAATGCCACAGTAATTCAGATGTAAGGCAGGGAAGAGTCTGAGATGAACCAGGCTCTTCCAGGTCTATGATTACCCTGGTCTGGGGCAAGGACAGGACAGGACAACAACTCCACATTCGGCTCTCCAAATCTCCATTGGGGGGACCCAAATTCTATTTTGAAACTTCCTCTGAAGTTTAACCAATGAATAGCTAAGCTACGGTAAATGCTATTGAGTCAACCAGGAAAGCAGAATTGACCATAGATAGATATAACTAGTAAAACCATGAATGAGGCTAGATTGAATGGTGGAATGAAGAAAATGACAGACTACTTATAAAATGATAACTTCCAGATCTTCCCTGGTGCTCCAGTGGTTAAGACTCTGCGTTTCCAATGCAGGGGACATGGGCTTGATCCCAGGGCGGGGAAGTTTTGCATGCCACACGGTGCAGCCAAAACTAAATAAATAAATGAATAAAATAACTTCCACTGATAAAAATATGGCCTCTTGAGAAACAGGTCTCCTTAGTCAACTATTCTGCCCAAGGAAGGGCCAATATATGGACTTCTTGGCATGGCTGCTAGCCTTACAATGATTTCCCCTTTCGTAGAAATCGTTCCATCCCCTTACACAGAAGTAGACCCCAAAGACCCTGGCCCTCCACCACAAACACCTAACCTGGACACACTCGTTGGACCAATCCAGGGATCTGCTTAATCACTTCTCTGGAAAAAAGGTTCACTAACTTCAGTTTCTGAGTTCATGAAGAAGACTTGTTTCCTGCCTTTGACATGAAAGTTGGTTTCAGAAACGCTCAGTGGAGGTACGTTTTTGAGATGATCAGAGCAGGACGAAGGCAGGCATTTCAATTTGCTGAAAGCTACAGAGTAGCCATGATCGCTGGGCTGATTACCTAACTGTCTCTTGTGGTTTAGCTTACCCTTAAATTCTGAGCGGATATACGAATATCTTTCCAAAAAATTCCACTTTTCTCCCTGTATCCTTCTTTTCATTTTTTTTTTTTAAATTCAGCTAGCCAGGGTTACTTTCTGTCATTTGCAGTCAAACGAAACTTCTCTAATGTTGCCGCCACAGACTCATTATATAAGTTCCACCCAAGGTTCAAGACAGCATGTTGGCTCCATAAGAGAGAACTCTGGGTTAGTGATATTCAGACAAAATTAACCTCAGGACTTGGTTTGAAGATTCAGATAAAAGGCAACAGGAGACAAGGGCTGGTAGAGGGAGAAGAGACACAGATCTGCAACCACAGGTTGGAATGCTCACTGTAAGTTTCACTTCAGTTTCTGAACTACATTAAGGAGGGGACTGCTGTTTCCTGCCTTTGACATGAAACCTGGTATCAGAAATGCTTGGTGGAGGTATATTTTTGAAGTGATCACAGCAGGATCGAGGCTCGTGTTTAAATTTGCTTTGGCTGAACTGTAACTTATAGGACACCTACTCAGTGTGTAATACTATGAGATTGCATTGAAGGACTCCTTATCTTGTATCCCAGCCGGAATTCAGAAAAAGAGTAAGGGCAGTCTCAAGCCTTAGGCATTGGTTTGATATCTAATATAGAGAGTAGGGCAGGGCACATATAGCTCCTAAAAAGAAAACTTTTGTTTAGAATATTTCTTTTATGCACTAAAGCTAGTATTCAATACTTACTCAGCCAGGTTGCCCACCTAGACTGTAAGATGTTTGAGGGCAAGGATGATACCTGTTTCATCACTGTGTTATCAGTGACCAGCAATGCCCAGCTCATAGCTGGCACTCAATATGTATTTGTTAATTATGAATTAAATTAAAGTAAGATTATATCCATCCATGTTTTATTATTGCCCTCAGATTCAGAAAACAAACTTTCCAACTGGCATATGCATGGTGGGCTCCTCCATCTCCTCCCACCAATGGGAAGTGACTTTCTAAGGGGGTTTATAAGAATATTTAAGATCTTTCTCTTTTCTTCTTTGCTACCTTTTCTGCAAATAAACCTGAACTCATCATAAAAGGGGGCTAGTAAAACCACATTCATTTATAGATGAAGGGGTTTTAATATTGTTTTTAATATTAAAAATATTAAGAGAAATATACTGAGGTAGGAAAAGAGAAATACACTGAAGTAGGAAAAGCAGACCAGTTAGCCAGAGAAAAAGAAGAGTCTGTTATACATCCAAGTCAACTCAGGTCACTTTTTTGGGAGTACTTGATTCTACCTTTCAGATGAATGCACTATGGAACTGGCTTAAAATTTGAAGAGGACATTACAAAGATTTGATAAACACTAATCCAATTGTCCCTAAACCAACTCTTCATGATATGCCAAAGAATATACAGCTCTTGCATATAATTATTGGAATGAATTACCATAAAAGGGCTTCATTAAATAACAGTAATAATGAGTAAGTATTTATGCCATGCTAAGAATGATTCTAAATATCTTACATGCCTAATCTCATTCAATCTTCACAGCAAGTCATTAAGATATCAACTATTACCATCAGCTCAGTTTTATAAGATGATGAAACTGAAGCTCAGAGAGGTCACATAACTTGCCTAAGGACACACAGTTAGCTGATACATGGCAAAGGCTGGAGTTAGAACTGGGAGCTCACATATTTACTCATTATACCATACGTTTTTCTCAGCCTTGGTGATAATGACCACCATGGAAACTCTCTACGCATGTGAAATGTTGTTCTCGGCTATTGTGGGCAAGAGATCACATGTACAAATCAAAATTCGAAGAAGTGGATTCTTTAGGAGGCAGCTTGAGGAAAGGAGAGTTTTTCCTTCAACATTTCTCACCAGGCCTCCGTGTCTTCATTTGTAAAGGAGAAATGAGATGGTCTCTGAGCTCCCTTCCAAATCCAACATTCTGTAAATCTAGTTAAAAGCACAGGCCCAACTGAAGGGCAAGAAATATTAGGATGCTTAGTAACAAAATGTTTATCCTGTTTCTGCAGATGTACAATATTCACTTGATATACTTTAGTCCTGATGTCATTTTATTTTTGCCTCTCATTTTTCTTTTCCTCCACCTTCTCTTCGAACTTTACATTTTATGTTACTTTACTGTAATTATGTAGGCTATTTTATATCCTTTCTGGAGAGGCATGAATGAGATGGGGCTAAGTATTTGGGGGATGTTTCCTAGTCAGCCTTTTTATGTTTTATGATTTCCTAGTATAGTTTCTCCAATGGCAATTTATGTAAATAAATTAAGAACAGCAATAAACACGAAGACAGAAGTTCAAATTGAGTCATGTTCTTTAGAACAGCGGCTTTAGGGGCTTCCCTGGTGGCACAGTGGTTGAGAATCTGCCTGCTAATGCAGGGGACACGGGTTCGAGCCCTGGTCTGGGAGGATCCCACATGCCGCGGAGCAACTAGTCCCATGAGCCACAACTACTGAGCCTGCGCATCTGGAGCTTGTGCTCCACAGTAAGAGAGGCCGCGATAGTGAGAGGTCCGCGCACCGCGATGAAGAGTGGCCCCCGCTTGCCACAACTAGAGAAAGCCCTTGCACAGAAACGAAGACCCAACACAGCAAAAATAAATTAATTAATTAATAAACTACTACCCCCCCCAAAAAAGAAAAAGACCCTGTCTAGTTCTTTAAAAAAAAAAAAAAAGAACAGTGGCTTTATATCACATACCAAAAATATTAAAGGTTTTAAAGAGACTGAGGACTAAAACACGTATTGCAGGCCTGCCGTATCCTACAAGCATTCTGTTACAGCATGTGGCAGGGATTCTTCCCATCCAAATCCGTTCAAGGCTATGCTGTGATGTGGCAATACGGTATTTCAGTGTCACTGTGACACCAGTTTCAGGAGACAGCAAAATGAGTGAAAAGCACACACACTTTAGAACCAGTTAGCCTGGATTCCAGTCTCAGCTCTGATGCTTTCTATGTGTGTAGCTTGGGCAAATAAATTAAAATCTTTGAGTTTTTACTTCATCTGAAAATGGGACCACTTTACACATTATAGTGGGTGGTCCAGAAGATTAAATAACTTGGTATATGTGAAAATGTCTAATAGCATACCTCAAACTTAGTAAAACTCCACAAAGATTTGTTTCATTCTCTTCCTTGCCTGCTTTTTCCTTTTTCAAACACACCTCATCTACAAACTAAGATTTATATTTTTGGCAAACATAAACTAAAGAAGTGACTGTTGGTTGTGGTTTGGAAACATTCCAAGCTGTGACCAATTATTTTCAGAAGTGTCACATAATTCTCAAATTAAAATTAATTTTAAATTACTTATTTTAAAATGCTGTCTGGGTAACATGGCTGGTGTGGCAAAATAAAATAATAACTGTAGCAGTTATTAAAAGGTTGGGAATCCCCACATCAAAACAAAAAGAGAAGTGGAAATTTGACATTTAAGAAAGAACCAGATAGGATCTTCAAAATTGAGAACCAATTACTATAAAGGGTAAGCACAAACACAGCACATTTGACTTATACCATATTTTTTCATGCTAGTTAGGTGATTAAAGTAACAACACAGTAATTCCTATAGTAAATTGTACAAGACAATTTCATGTACAAAAGTATTGCAATATAAATAAAAGGTAATGGGAAAGGCAATTTTTGTTTTAATACTATTTGGACATTTAAGCGTAAAGATAAATGGTGTCTACGTTTTCCAAGATAACACTCAGTCAGTTATAAGAGGATACAGTAAAAATTAATAATGGACCAAACATATTCATACTAAAAAAAGTCTGAAATTTCCAATTCTATTTGAGTTGAATTTAGAAGCCTTGTACAAATATGAATAGAAGTTTTACATAACATCTTACTATTACAAATGAAAGGCGGAGTCTGAATTTGATCATTACTGAGCATACATACAACACAAATCATCATTTTCAAATTATGCTTTGTATACACTTTGGAAGTAAAAATTAATTGTCAGTAGCTTGCTAAGTTGCGATGCTGTCATGAAAGCTGCAACGCGGGCTTTGGAATGGGATACCCATCACAGAATGTTGTGGATGATGATTAGCATTTATTCTTTTAGGTGCTGGGACATAACAGGGAAAAAGAACTGACAAAAATCCCTCTTCTCATAGAGCTTATATATGAGTGTGAAGGTTTTAAAAAAATAAGTGAATTAAAAATATGTTAGGGGCTTCCCTGGTGGCGCAGTGGTTGAGAGTCCGCCTGCTGATGCAGGGGACACGGGTTCGTGCCCCGGTCCAGGAAGATCCCACATGCCGCGGAGTGGCTGGGCCCGTGAGCCATGGCTGCTGGGCCTGCACGTCCGGAGCCTGTGCTCCCCAATGGGAGAGGCCACAACAGTGAGAGGCCCGCGTACCGCAAAAAAAAAAAAAAAAAAAAAAAAAAAAAAAATATATATATATATATATATATATATATATATATATATGTTAGAAGGTAAATGGGCCATTGAAGAGAGTAAAGCAAGTGGGTACATTGTATATATCTCTACGATATACTTGGGAGATGATTGGGTTTTGAGAATGAGAAATACCTTAAGAGTGTTTATGAGTATTCATACGGAGAAATTAGAGTGAACGGAAACTTTAATGGAGATTAGAGAGATTAAATGTAGATTACAACAAGGGAAAGGGAAAATTAAAATAATAGAATCTTAAAGTTGTCAGGAGGGTTAGATCTTGCTCACAGAATCTTCATTCTTTAGCTTAGGAGGCAGAAATCCTGGGAGTTTAAATAATAGGAATAAAATAGGAAAAAGAAATCTTAAAAGAGTATTCATCCCTTTAGGTTAACACTTTTACCTATCCGGAAAGCAAATATTTTCTTATGACCAAGGACCAAGAATTCTGGTTTCACTCTACTGAAGACATTAAATAGATATAAAATTGTAAGGCAAACGTGTACGGTTGTTGTTTATTTGGACATCTTCCCTGTTGCCCCCAGAGGTGATGCCATTCCTGCCGGTGAATGAGTGTGAGAAAGTCTTTTTTTTTTTTTTTTTGCGGTACGTGGGCCTCTCACTGTTGTGGCCTCTCCCGTTGCGGAGCACAGGCTCCGGACGCGCAGGCTCAGCGGCCATGGCTCACGGGCCCAGCCGCTCCGCGGCATGTGGGATCTTCCCGGACCGGGGCACGAACCCATGTCCCCTGCATCGGCAGGGGGACTCTCAACCACTGTGCCACCAGGGAAGCCCAGAAAGTCTCTCTTAAATAAACTCACTCTCCAGGCCCTGGAGGGTGAGGCTTGCCTGAGTGGGTCTGGGCTGGTCTGCAGAGTGGCCTGAAATACCCAGTTCTAGTCCCTCCCATTCTGGGGATCTGGAGGTCAGAACCCTGGCAGGGCCTCATCCATCGTGCAGACAAATGCTTCCCCTGGTGATCCTTAACCGACCAAAAATTTTAATAAGAATTTACACTTCATCTGATGGTGAAGAAGGAATCATCAGCTTGGAGGTCTCCTGATCACTGTAAGCCAATTCTTTTTAAATTTTTTAAATTTAAAAAATTTTAATTGAAGTACAGTTGATTTACAAAGTTGTGTTAATTTTTGCTGCACAGAAAAGTGATTCAGCCATACATATATATACATTCTTTTTTATATTCTTTTCCATATGGTTCATCACAGGACACTGAATATAGTTCCCTGTATTATACAGTAGGACCTTGTTGCCCATCCATTCCATACATAATAGTTATTTATCCATTCATCTGTCGATGGACATTTAGATTGTTTTCATGTCCTGGCTATTGTAAATAGTGCTGCTATGAACATAAGGGTGCATGTATCTTTTTGAATTATAGTTTTGCAGGAGCCAATTCTATTTTTAATTGATGTATAATTGATGTACAGTGTTGAGCCAATCTCTGCTGTACAGCAAAGTGACTCAGTTATATATATGTGTATGTATATATATACACACCCTTTTTTAAAATATTCTTTTCCATTATGGTTTATCCCAGGAGATTGGATATAGTTCCCTGTGCTATACAGTAGGTCCTGTTGTTTACCCACTCTAAATGTAATAGTTTGTATCTACCAACCCCAAACTCCCAGTCCATCCCTCTCCCTTCCCCTTGGCAACCACAAGTCATTTCTCTATGTCTATGAGTCTGTTTCTGTTTCATAGATAGGTTCATTTGTGCCATATTTTCAATTCCACACATAAGTGATATCATATGGTATTGGTCTTTCTCTTTCTGACTTACTTCACTTAGTATGATAATCTCTAGGTCCAACCATGTTGCTGCAAAATGGCATTATTTTGTTCTTTTTTATGTCTGAGTAGTATTCCATTGTATATATGTACCACATCTTCTTTATCCATTCATCTGTTGATGGATATTTAGGCTGTTTCCATGTCTTGGCTGTTGTGACTAGTGCTGCTATGAACGTAGAGGTGCACGTATCTTTTTGAATTATAGTTTTGTCTGGCTATATGCCTAGGAGTAGGACTGCTGGATCATATGGTAATTCTATTTTTATTTTTTTAAGGAATCTCCATACTGTTTTCCATAGTGGCTGTACCAGTTTACATTCCCACCAACAGTGTAGGAGGGTTCCCTTTTCTTCAGGAGACAATTCTTTCTTTCTTTCTTTCTTTCTTTCTTTCTTTCATTCTTTCTTTCTTTTTCTTTCTTTCTTTCTCTTTCTTTCTTTCTTTCTTTCTTTCTTTTCTTTCTTTATTTCTTTCCTTCTTTCTTTCTTTCTTTCTGGCTGCGTTGGGTCTTCATTGCTGCATACCGGCTTCTCATTGCGGTGGCTTCTCTTGTTGCAGAGCGCGGGCTGTAGGTGTGTGGGCTTCAGTAGTTGTGGCTCGCGGGCTCTAGAGCACAGGCTCAGTAGTTGTGGTGCAAGGGCTTAGTTGCTCCGCAGCACATGGGATCTTCCCGGACCAAGGATCCAACCCATGTCCCCTGCATTGGCAAGTGGATTCTTAACCACTGTGCCACCAGGGAAGTCCCCAGGAGCCAATTCTTAAATGAACAAGAAGAGATCTGTTTTTAGAAGATGGAATCCCAGTTTCCATTCACTGTTATTCATAGGTCACACTGCTGACTCCTGACTTCCAAGGACCATCTGGGCTTAAAAGCCATCATAGCTTCAGCAGGTTATCTTGTTTCCTGAGGCCTATTACTCCCAGAGGGCATAACGGAAGCTCATATGTCATGGGTTTTGCCCCTTGTTCCCAGCTTTGGTAGCTTTGCCTTCAGCTGGCAGGGACAGATAAGAGGAATATTTCAGAGTTACTGGGATCTAACTCAAGAGCTGGAAGCCAGTTTGTCAAGTACATATCTATCAGCACCCAGGGTCTGTAGCAGGGGTTTAAATAGCAACAAATTCCCAACTGGGTAATGAATAGAACAGAGGAGAGGCAATGGAGAGCAAAAATCTCAGTTTCCTAAGTTTTATTGCAATAAATAAAATAACAATTATAGGGGCTTCCCTGGTGGCACAGTAGTTGAGAGTTCGCCTGCCGATGCAGGGGACACGGGTTCGTGCCCCGGTCCGGGAGGATCCCACGTGCCGCGGAGTGGCTGGGCCCGTGAGCCATGGCCGCTGGGCCTGTGCGTCTGGAGCCTGTGCTCCACAACAGGAGAGGCCGCAATGGTGAGAGGCCCCCGTACCGCAAAAAAAAAAAAAAAAAAAAAAATTATAGTGATGATAAGGCTACAGCAAGTTTCAGCTTTTTTTTTAATTTTTTAATTTTATTGTATTCATTTTTTTATACAGCAGGTTCTTATTAGTCATCCACTTTATACATATTAGTGTATATATGTGAATCCCAATCTCCCAATTCATCACACCACCACCACCCACCCTCCGTCACTTTGAAGAAAACTACCGTAGGTGTCTGGATTACAAATCTTTATAATCCTTACTGCATTAATCACAAACCTTCTTTAGTCAGATTAATCTATTTGCTGGGAAGCTTAATATTGACCCAAATGTAATCTGAGGAGCCTTTACCTTGGTGCAGTCTTAGGTGATCCTTTCACCTAGTGAATGGATCAGTGCCAGAAAAGCTCAACCGGAAAGTACTGCATTCACTTTGATCTCAAAGATGTGGTGTACACATATACACACACAATGAAATACTACTCAGCCATAAAAAAAAATGAGATTTTGCCATTTGCAGCAACATGGATGGATTTGGAGGGCATTATACTAAGTGAAATAAGTCAGACAGAGAAAGACAAATACTGTATATCACTTATATGTGGAATCTAAAAAGTACAGCAAACTAGTGAATATAATAAAAAAGAAGCAGACTCACAGACATAGAGAACAAACTAATGGTTACCAGTGGGGTGGGGGAAGAGGGGAGGGACAGTATAGGGGTAGGGGGTTAAGAGGTACAAACTATTGTGCTTAAAAGAAGCTACATGGATATATTCTATAGCACAGGGGAATATAGCCAATATTTTATAATGATTATAAATGGAGTAAAATTTTTTAAAATTGTGAATCACTATATTGTACACTTGTAACATATAGTATTGTACTTCAACTATACTTCAATTAAAAAGAATTTAAAATAAAACAAAAAAAAGCTTTTAGAAAAAGGGGGTTTTGAAACCTGCTAGTAGGCAGAATATGTACTTTTTCCTAACTTGGAGAAAGTCTGGAAAGGAGTATGGAGAATGACCAAAGATACTGAAAATAGATTCTAGAGAGAGAGTTTAAAAGAAGGGAGCTGGGCTTCCCTGGTTGCGCAATGGTTGAGAGTCGACCTGCCAATGCAGGGGACACGTGTTCGTGCCCCAGTCCGGGAAGATCCCACATGCCGCGGAGCGGCTGGGCCCGTGAGCCATGGCCGCTGAGCCCGCGGGTCCGGAGCCTGTGCTCCGCAACGGGAGAGGCCACAACAGTGAGAGGCCCACGTACCGCAAAAAAAAAAAAAAAAAAAAGAAAGGAGCTGATTTTGCTTGGCGAGAGAAGAGGAGGCTGGAAAGTAACAATGGTAATGGCTTTGAAGGATACAAAGAGTTGCAACTTACAGTCATCATTCACTCATTTATTCATTCACTCACCCAAAGCACCACACACTGTACCAGGACCTGGGAGACACAGAGAAGGACAAAAATTGAAGTAGACAAAACAGAGTCCTTGGCTTCAACATCTCCTCTCCATCGCCAGTGACCAAGAATTGAACGAAAATGAGTGTAGATGGGGACACAAATAAGAAATAAGTCTGAAGGGAAGGGATTTGAAATTGAAATGCTTGCCAAGACCAAAGTAGCAAAGGAAATAAAATCATTGCCACTTGCCCTTTGTTTATGAGAATTATTGCTGGTTAAATGATAAAGTAATTTTCAGGGTTGATTAGGAGAATTTCCACCAGAAAAAAAAAAGATGATTGCTTCAATTTTACAGTTTGAAATAATCTATCAAAGACCTTGTATGGTCAGTATAAAGTAAGTCAACTATTTTGTGGTTTCCACTGTGCTTTTTGTCTTTCCTTGACTCTGTGAGTCATATCAGGGTCTATTCAGGCCACAGAAATAGCAGAAAAGGAAAAGGCACTGGTGGCATTTCTCCCAGTGTGATCAACAAAAAGCCCACTAACCAAGTTTACCATGAAAATGAGTGTGTACAAATTCGCAGCAACTGACTCTGCTATTAAGGCTTGAATTCCTCTTGTGCTTGGTTCTTGGAACTGTCCAACTTTTGATTAACTGAGAATCATCAACATTTAGGACATATAAAATTGTGATTCTATGTCACAAGTACAGAGGAAATCTTTTACTTTATTTAAATAGTATAGACAAATGGGTTAGATAATTTAAATACCAAGCGAGTGTGTTTGTTTTTTAACTTGAATTTTCTGGTTTGACTCTAACCACCCAGAAAGGAAATTTTAAACTATTTCCAGCCATACTTAAGTGCCATGTAAAAACTTATCAGAAACCAAGACAAGAGAAACAGAATTTTATGATGAAATTAAGAAATTGTTCAGGAGAGTAATTTCTAGTCAGTGTTTTTAATATTCAATGATCGTTGGGAAATTGCATTTCTTTTAAAACGGTCAAAAACTGCTCAAAATGATCATTTTTGGGTCTCCCCAGTATGCAAACTTCTCACACCTAAACTTCTGAGGAATCAAAGAGTTGTTCTTTCCTTTGTTCTTTCTTTGTTTACTGTATATATCATTATAAAACAAACAGGTCATTTGAAAGAAATGTGTGTTTTTAATCAATCCATTAAATAACACATTCTGAGAAAACTACCTATTTTGCACAAGGCACACTGTTTCCTCCTAAAAATAATACTAACATACTGACATATATATATATATATATATATATATATATATATACTGAAATATATATATATATACTGAAATATATATATATATATTTTAATGTAGCATATGGCACTGTAATTGGAAAAAAAGTTTCTAAACATATCCAGTTGCATATAGTATGCACATAATTCAATAGAAGTGAAAACTATTTAATTGAAATCCTCTTTGTTCCACCTCGCTCCTGAAATGATATCTCACAGGTCAAGTATCTGTTCATAGCTTACCTGTCTCACTTCCAATCAAAGGCTGATTTGCAAAATGCTTGACAAAATCTTTCAAAGATGAGAATTCATTAAAGCCAAATTTAAATGAATATCCAGTATATTCGACGTGAAAGTGTTTGACAGAGTCTTTGGCTCTAAAAGGGAAAAAAATGTTTAACATTATTTAAGAAACGAGTATCTTTTTTGAAGGGGAAGGTAACCTTAGGCATTAGCATCACCATTAAACCCTTCTCAAAGCTGAGAGTTATGACACAATCACTGAAACCACTGGCACTTAAAGAACAGCGTTGGTTTCTTCGGGCAGAGCGTGCTCTCAATTTTTCATTCTAATGAAAGACAAGAACTGGTGCTCCCTGTGTGTTCTCTGACTTGCCGAATGAGTCTTTGAACAATAACCTCTTAAGGGGCATGAGTTTAAGAAGGGCAGGAAGAGAGATAATAGAAATGGCGAGTCACTCCCTCCTCACATTCTTCTCTGTGCCTGGCCCTCCTCCCTTTCTTGTTTGGGAGTCAATCCAAATTCTGCTTCTGTCACTTAATCAGTTATGTGAGCCCAGCCCTTTGCCTCCCATGCCTACCCCACTGCCTGCTGAATAAAATACCAGATTTCCTACATTGTCATTCTCCACTTCATTTTTGGAATAAGGCAGAGAATTAAATTTTTAAAAATTTATATATATATATATATATATATATATATATATATATATATATATATATATATACTTGATTTGACCCAATCCTATCTTTCTAGCCTCACTTCCACTATTCCTCTCTTGCAGGGCATGCTCCAACTTTAGCAAGCATCAGAAATCAGAATCACCTGCAGGGCCCAGATTTCTGGCCCCTACCCCCCCTGAATTCCTGATTCAGTAGGTCTGGGGTGGGGCCTGAGATTTGTATTCCTAACCTGCTCTCTGGTGATGCTACTGGTCTGGGGACCACACCTTGGGAGCTGCTGTAGTCCAGCCACGCCTACTATTCTCCTAGGAGTTTCTGCCTTTGTCCCTTAGCTCGTACAGTTCCCTTCACCTGTGACTTCTTCCACTTTGTTTCTGATCAAGTTTCAGTTCAAATGCCACTTACTCTATCAAATATTGCTTGCTACTTCCGGCTTGAGTTACTTGCCTTTTCTCTTCTCAACAATCCAAGCACTTACCTTGTTTTCTTTCATGGCATTTACAGCACTCTACTTTGTAGTAAGGTATTTGGATATGGTCTTATTGCCCCTGTGAGGTTATACTTCCTGATGTCAAGGTCTTTGAATCTTCTACAGCACTTATCAAAGTGGTAGGCACAGAGCGGATGCTTTGAAATATTTATTATTAAGGAAGTGAATGACCAAATGAATAAAAACAATCATTCTCCTGAGCTGGTCTGTGATTCCTCTTACTTTTGCTGGTGGTTATTATTTTTTAAAGCATTTCCAAGTGCTTGTAATAGAAAATAA
Source organism: Mesoplodon bidens (assembly GCF_964165515.1). Classification (NCBI taxonomy): domain Eukaryota; kingdom Metazoa; phylum Chordata; class Mammalia; order Artiodactyla; family Ziphiidae; genus Mesoplodon; species Mesoplodon bidens. Next base: position 213,321,729 of record NC_138176.1, on the reverse strand, counting down.
TATTTTATATTTTAACTTTGTATATAGATGTAATATATATGTCATCTCTTTGTAAGGAGCTTATGATATAATTGTTCAGGCGAGACATACAAAAATGAAAAGTTAACATTCTTTTAGCCAACAATTCCACAGATTTGTTTGAGATCTGGGGGAGAGCCATGCAATAAAGGATCAACAATCTAACCACTTTAATGTAATTTTAACACTTGCTGTTGATATGGGAAAGCACAATTCCTGTTTCCCCCAAAGCAGAATTCTATTTCTGGTGAATATTTTTCCCAAAAATGCTTTTCAGAAAATTTGTAAATAAAATAAAACAATAATGGTTTGAGGTTATTGGCTGGGTGGCCAAGGGCAATTACATGGAGTCCTCACATCACCATTCTGACCTAGGGGCAACTCCCTGTGAACCCAGAAAGACTTGCTACATGTCAGTGGAAGCCAAGGTGAGAGATGCTGACAGATAACCAGTGACTCCTCCTGATTATCACGTGACTAGGTCACCTTCTCTGAAAGGGAGGCCAATCAGGAGGAAGGGGATGGGAGAGAAACCCTGAAAGGCCTGGACAGTCACTGTTTTGAGCAGGGCATACCTGGTGGGGACTAGATTAACTTTCTTAATAGGTGAAATGGAAATTCAAGAAAGAAGGTCAGTCCATTTATAGAAAAAAACTAAAAGTTGCACACTGCCTGCTTGAGTTTGTGATTATGAAAATTGCACAGCCACAAGTCATTCTGATTTTCCAGAGGAAGCAAGGAATATTGAAAGGGGCACTGGGCCAGGTTCCAGGGATGTGATTCTGGTGCTGTCTCTATCACTGATTTATTGGGTGGAAGACACTTTACCACTTCAGGTTTCCGTTTCTTCATCAGTCAAGCAAGAGTTCTGGATTAAACAATTCATGAAATCTCCTTCAGCTCTAACATTTTTTCTCCACCAATGGAAGGGGCAAGAATGTTTTTTGCAGGCTCACCACTCAGAGCTTGGCATCCTCAGACCTGCTGGTCTAGCAGGAATCAAGAGAACTCGGTTCTCTGGCCATCTGAGTGTGACCATGAAGTCAGTGCCCCTATACATAAGAGGTGGGACCCCACTGAAGTTATAGAGTTCTTATGCATCCTACCTCACAGAGAGAGAGTACAGCCCTGTCCTTTCATTGCTGTTCCGCAGAAGGTAGCTCCCGTCGCATCCATTGGAGAGGAGAAGAGCCTCAGCTGCATGTCGGGTGAGGTTACCATGGTACCACCTGCGGAGGAGAGAGCAGCACTTTCATGCAGGGTGAACCACAGGGGGACTCTTCCTGCACTGGGTTTTCCTCCCAGCAATATTCTCCACTCTGGGAGGCCTGAGACCAAACTCTGAGCCAAAACATCAAGAAAAGGAAATTGCTGGATGAGGCTGAAGGCGAAAGGAAAGAGTTAGCTAATCTCAGAGTGTTATGGGTTGAATTGTATCCTGTTGAAGCGCTAAGCCCCAATACCTCAGAATGTGGCCTTATTTGGAAATAGGGTCTTCAGCGAGTTATAATGAGGTTATTAAGGTGGGCCCTAATTCAACAGGACTGGTGTCCTCTTGTGAAAAGGGGACTTCTGGAGACAGACTTGCACACAGGGAGAATGCCAAGTGAACATGAAGAAGGCCATCTGCAAGTCAAGGGGGCCGCGCTGGAGCAGATCCTCCTTCACAGCCCTCAGGAGGAACCCACCCTACTGACACCTTGATTTGGGTCATCTAGCCTCCAGAACTGTGAGATAATCAGTTTCCGCTGTTTAAGCCACCCATTTTGTGGTACTTCGTCGTTGCAGTCTTAGCAAACAAACACACATTTTACTCTGTAGACAGAAAGTTTTTTAAAAATCCAAGTCAAAAATAACCATAAGAATAGGTTTTGGCCAATTTTCTCTCTTTCTTTTGGTCTCTCTCTCACACTCTCTTTCGAAAGTGTGGTACCACCTTTTGCAGTGTAGAAAACCACTGAGCTGTTATACCAGAGTCCGTTGTCATGAGGGAAATGAAGTTGAGCACAAGGAATTCAGATGTTTTATACTGAGATGCAAACCCCATCCAATATTGTTTCAAACTGACAAATATCTGCACAGCTGGGGAAGTCCTAAGGACATTCAAACTGATGTATGTGTTTTAAAAAACAAAATACAGGGCTTCCCTGGTGGCGCAGTGGTTAAAAATCCGCCTGCCAATGCAAGGGACATGGGTTGGAGCCCTGGTCTGGGAAGATCCCACATGCCACAGAGCAACTAAGCCCGTGAGCCACAACTACTGAGCCTGCGCTCTGGAGACCGCGAGCCACAACTACTGAGCCCATGTGCCACAACTACTGAAGCCCGCGTGCCTAGAGCCCATGCTCTGCAGCAAGAGAAGCTCCCGCTCGCCGCAACTAGAGAAAGCCCACATGCAGCAACGAAGACCCAATGTAGCCAAAAAAAAAATTAAAAAATAAAACCCCAAAAAACAGAAATACATCAGAAAAGGTAAAATATATCTACAGTAGAAAAACAAATCTACGTAGTTCAAAAGAAAACATAATGAACATAAAGCTTTTTTCTCTCCCTTAATCCTCAGTCCCCCATTCCTTTTCCCAGAGGACCCCAACATTAACCATTTTTTGTGCTTCCTCCTGAGTGGCATCCCATGCATTTAGACACATTCAGGCCTGTCCGCTACCGCAGTTCTATGGAAATAAGAGCATTCCAGGCACACTGTTGTGCACCTCACTCCTTTTTCCTAATGACAGGTTTTTCCCATTCTTTTTAATGAGCTGATAGAGAGAGTTCAGTGTGGTGATGAGGATTGTGGGCTCTACAGTCAATCTGCCTGAGTCCCGATCTGGGTGGCACCTCTTATTAGCTGTACCACTGTGGGCAAGTTACCTAACCAATCCGAGTCTCCGTTTTCTCACCGCTAAAATAGAATTAATAACAGTTGTACCTTGTGGGCCAGTTGTAAGTCCTGTTCACATTAACACATATGAAATGGTCAAAACAGGCTTGGCAAACAGCAGGGCTCAAAACACATTAGGAGTTGTCATGAAGCCATTGAGATCCACAAAGCCATAACTTGCGATGTATCTTCTGTGCCGTGATTTTCCTGTTGCTCAAATATAATTGTTTATTACTTTCAACTTACTGCAGATAACAGAAAGCTCGGTCCTGGGGACAGTAGCTGCTGCAAGGGACCCACATTCCAGGGCAGTGGAGGGGAAGGGGACACAAGCAATTACACAAATATTGGTAATGTCAGTGAACTAAGTACTGTTAAAGAGACAAGCAATTACACAAATATTGGTAATGTCAGTGAACTAAGTACTGTTAAAGAGACGTGCATGGTGTACAAGGAAGACCCCTGCTCTGGGGGTAAGGGATCCTACTGGGATGTCCCTGTGGCATGATATTTTCACCTGATAATAAAAATTAAACGTAAGACCAAATGTAGAAGGAAGTTTCTACATAGGTCTCCGAGCTATCCCATTTTCTAAATCTGCATCTTTAGCACATTTCCTCTTTGGGGCAGAGATGCCTCCATCCTGTGTTAGAAATGTGCTTGCTATCTAAAAGCAATGGAAAGGTGAAGCATTTTATAAGAAATCCCATTGACTTATTTACCCATTCATTCGAATAATTCCCAGACATGCTCAAATCTTCACGGAATGAAATTCTTACAAAAGAAAATTGGAACCTAAAACTAGTATGTTGTATGTCAATTATACCTCTTTTTTTTTTTTAAAGGACAATTGGAGGAGATAAAAGTGAGGCTATCAAAAACGTCAGGTTTGTTTACAGACAAAATTCTAATTCCTCTTGATAAGTGAAATCTCTATGAGGTCACAAGTTCTTAAATACATTTTGCCTGTAATTATGTTTTGAATGAACATTTCAGCAAACCATTCAGTTTGAGCCAATAGATTACTTATTTGAAGCAACAAAAACTTTTAATTTGTTTATTTATTTATTTATTTTGGCCGCGCAGTGTGTGGGATCTTAGTTCCCCAACCAGGGATCAAACCCGCGCCCCCTGTATTGGAAGCACAGAATCTTAACTGGACCACCAGGGAAGTCCCTTGAAGCGACAAAACTTGATCAACAAAATTCTAAAATGTAAAGAATTTGGACATTCCTTGGGATCCTTTTCAACAAGATCTGATGTCTGTCTAAAGCATTTACAGAATTCTGATCATTCTAGCTTGGCGGCAGTTTTTACTGAGAACTTTTTTATGGTAATCTTTTAAACAGTAGCTATATATCATAAACACATAAGAAATCCTTGACTATAAAGCAAGAAGGATCTCACTGTGCTCTAATTTGGAACATCTCAGGGAGTGTTAATTTCTGGGTGAGAAACATCACTTGGTTCAGTCAACATCACTGTCACAGTTTTCATGGAGTCCTGGGCCTGGGCAAACCTAAGACAGAGGCTGCCAGGCAGCCACCTACGCTTCATGATGTCTGCAGGGCCATGAGGACCCTCATTCCCCAAACAACTCTTCCACAAATACCTAAACTCCCTGTCTTAATTGAGTTAAGCATCCTTTCCTAGGAACTTCAGATCAGCATATCTTCCAGGGAAGTGACTATAAAGCCAAATAACATTACATACCCTTTGTAGGAATTTGTCCATCTTTGGTAAGGATGGTTCAAGACTGTGTACATAAAGAGTGAAAGGTTGAAAATACAGTCTTATTCAGCTGGTAGTTTTCCCACAGTTAACCTTCTCTACCTTCTATCATTTGACTTTATAAATCTTTACCTATTAAGCTCAAATCTGTGCAAGGCATTGTATTAGGCAGGTCAAAGGGAACACAAACCCAGGCCGAGCCTCAAGAAACTATTAATCCAGTCAAGAGGGTAAGACAAGGGCTTTGCAAACTACATCCAAGAGAGAGTAAAGTATCCAGTGGGGGTTATAGGAAGAAAGATCAAGGCCATTTTTTGAATGACCCAACATCTAAGTAGGCCTTGAAGAATATGTAAGTTATTTTTTAAAGAGTGCATTATTTTTTCTGATTATAAAGCATATGTAGTAAAAATTAAAATATGTACACATACAGAAGAGAAAATGAAAGTCTTTCACAGAAGAGGAAATATGTATTTCAAATAAACAGTCTCACTATTAATCAGAAAAATGAAATTAAAACAACAATGCAGTACTTTTGTAATCCACCAGATCTGCTAAAATTGAAGGGTTAGCATTAAGTACTGGAGAATTTGGGGGCCCTGGATATTATCATCTACTGTTGGCAGGTGTTTAAGTTGGAGGGGAACTTAGCACATCTAGTGTAACTGGACATGCACACATGACCAGCGACTCCACTTCTGGTGGCTTATTAGTGAAACACTCACACGTACACAGAAGGAAGTGTGAATTAAGGTGTCTACTGCAGAGCGTTTGTGAGAATAAAAATTAAGAGCCATCCTAAATATCCACCAACAGTGAGATGACAGATAAGTGCAGTGCAGTGAGTGCTCATAGGATGAGATTATGTTAAAAGTTAACCGAAAGAGTCTGAAAAGCTAAGAACATTGTTGGCTGCCAAATGCTAAAGGCAGGGGGTTGGGTGCTACCAACACATGGTGAGGGGCTCCAGGAATGATTACCACCCTCTGATGGCCGATGCAGTCCTGAACAACTGAGAATTGTCCCGCTGAGAATGCTAATCACTCCCCCACGGAGAAACACGGAGTGAATATTTGTGTCCGCGCACATCAAAGTTGACAGATCCCAAAACATATGGTTAAGTTAGAGGAACTGGTGGCAGGTATAGTCTGAAACCACTTAATTTTGAAAAATCTCTCTCATTCCTTCCACACAATACAACACATACACATATAATAATGTATAAAAGCACAAAATAGAAGTCTGATAAAATACACACCAAACTCATAGGTTTGGTCCTTAAAAGAAGGAACCAGGATTGAGGGTGTTGTTAAAGGGGACTTTAGCTCAATCAAATTTTGCTAATTTAGCTTGCTCTAATGAAAAATAAAATAAAATACATGCATATATTCATTGGGTAACTAAAATTGGAAAAAAAGAAAATTGTATGTCTACCTTGATCCAACCTCCAGGGCCCTGTTAATGTTGGCTTTATTTAATTATTTTACTTAATTTACTTAATCAACTATGGTTTATTGAACACTGGAAATGACCTAGCATTTGCAGGGAGAGAGAGAGAGACTTTTTCTCTATTTAAAGTCTGGTGGGATATGGAGTGACAATCGTTTAGGGAGCTATTCTGTGCAAAGGGAGTAACAGGAACAAAGGCCAAGAAGCAAGAGAATGCCAGGTATGTACAGGGTCAGAGCCCTGCATCGTGGGGTGAGTAATTCAGGTGAGTGCCAAAGGGCAGCAGTCAGGCATGATGAGACGAAGCTGGGGGGAGACTGATGCTGTCTTATACTGGGCCCTGGATGCTGACAGTTCCTTGGCTGATGTCTACAGGGCTTTGTATGGATTAATACATATATACAATAGCTCATTACACAGAGTCCTAATTGCACGGGCCTAAAGTTCCTGTAATTGGGACTGTGTTTAACATCTCTTTATTTTGTTCTTCTGATTATTAGATGGAAGAGTCAAATTTTAAGGGGCTTGAAACTTACAAAATTTGGAAGTCTCTTTATGAAAATTAATATAAAATTACCAAAAAAAGAAAAGAATAATTATTTAGAATGAGAAATCACAATAGATTACAAATTTTAAAAGCTGACATCAACAAAATGAAAAGGCAACCTACTGAATGGGAATAAAAATTTGCAAATCATATATCTGATAATGGGTTAATATTCAAAATAGATAAAGAACTCATACAGCTCAATAGCAAAACAACAAATAATCCAAAGCAATCCTATTTAAAAATGGGCAGAAGATCTGAATGGACATTTTCCAAAACAGACACACAGATGGCCAACAGATGTATGAAAAGATGCTCAACATCACTAATCATCGGGGAAATGCAAATGAAAACCACAATGAGCTACCACCTCACACCTGTTAGAATGGCCATCATCAAACAGACAAGAACTAACAAGTGTCGGTGAGGATGTGGAGAAAAGGTTGGTGAGCATGTAAATTGGTGCAACCACTATAGAAAAAAGTAGGGAGGTTTCTCAAAAAATTAAAAATAGAGCTACTATATTGACCCAGTAATACCACTCCCGGGTATTTATCTGAGGAAAATTAAAACGCTAATTAGAAAAGATATATGCACCCCCATATTCATTGCAGCATTGTTTACAATAGGTAAGACATGGAAACAACTAAATGTCCATTGATGGATGAATGGATAAGGAAAATGTTTATATATATATACATATATATATATATGTATATATATATATATATATATATATATATATATATATTCAGCCATAAAAAGAGTGAAATCTGGCCATTTTTGACAACATGGGTGGACCTTGAGTTCATTATGCTAAACGAAATGTCAGACAGAAAAAGATAGATACAGTATGATCTCACTTATATGAGAAATCCAGAAAACAAAACAACCGACCAAATTAAACAAAACTAAAACAAACTCAGAGATACAGAAAACAAATGTACAGTTGCCGTAAGGGAGGGGGTCGTGTGTGAACTATGTATAGGAGATTAAAGGGTACTAACGGCCAGATATAAAATAAATAAGCCACAGGGATGTAATATACAGCATAAGGAGTATGGTCAATAATATTGTAATCGCTTTGTAGGGCACAGATGGTTACTAGACTTAGCATGGCAATCATTTCATAATGTACACAAATGTCAAGTCACTATGTAGTACACCTGAAACTAACATAATATTGTATGTCAACTATATTTTGATTAAAAAAAGAATAGAAATTCACCAAGCTTTTACTATGAAAAGATAATAAATAAGTAAAAATAAAACAACAACAAAAAACAAACAAAAAACCAAGTTCATGGATATAGAGAACAGATTGCTAGTTGCCAGAGGTGGGGGAGGAAGGGACAGTGAGACGGGTAAAGGGTACCAAAAGGTACAAATTTCCAGTTATAAAATGACTAAGTCATGGGGATGTAATGTACAGCTTGGTGACTACAGTTAATAATACTGTATTGCTTATTGGAAAGTTGCTAGAAAAGTGGATCTTGAAAGCTCTCATCACAGGAAAAAAAAGTTTTGTTAACCATGTGTGGTGATGGATGTTAACTGGACTGATTTCAGTGATCATTTTGCTATATATACATTATCAAATCATTATATTTATTTTACTCCTGAAACGAATATTATGTTATATGTCAATTATATCACAAATTAAAAAAATAAAAATAAAAAACTGACAAATATCACAAACATTTCAAAACTGAGAAAACAACTTATACTCATTAATTAAGTGTTTACATACCCCTATACCTTTTTTTCTCTATACTTTCGGCCATGTCATCTCTGGTTATTTCTTCATCTAAAAACAATTGTATACTACAATTTTCTATATAGAGGATAGAATAAGAATTCAGTCTTTTACCTATAATATTTTTTAAAAATTATTGACAGCATAGAAAAGTCATTTTCAACTTCACGATGTGATATTGCTAATGAAGTTTTTAGGACCGTTGGAAAATTTGAGAACCTCTATCAAATTTCTTTAAAAATGAGCTGTAAGATTTCAGGGTGTTTAAAATTGTAATGTTCAGGGACTAATCTTAAATATTCTTTGAGTTGACTACATTTATTTTAACTACATCACTAGGGTCTGTGCAAGGCAGAGGACCTGAAGCTGAAGCTTCATTGGCTTCACTCTCTCACTTGTGATTATAAAAGTCATGTCTGCTTTTTATTTTTTAAAAAATCAAATAATTAAAAGTGTTTAACTTAGTAAATAAAAGCCACATATAATCCCTCATCGCACAGAAAATCACAACCAGCAGCTTGGTTTATATTTCTAATTTTTGTACAGTGTGTGAATAAAGTCTAAACCCTAATGAGACCCTAATGAGGTTTCAACAGATGGTCTCAGAGCTACTTCTTGGAGTTATATAGATGATACTTATACAAATAGTTAGAAGCATTTAGAATGTTCTCTCTTTTGCTTCCATCGTCTTCAACTTCTCCTTTTACAATAGATTTTCAGTGCCTTGATCACCCAGAGAACTTATCCTCTGAATACCTTCTAAATTTTCAAAATCTATCTTCAAGGTAAGATCTGACGTGCAAAACGAAGCCCCACAGGATCTCCCCCTTCTGGCTGCCAGGTACGCTGTAAGGCAACCCAAGATTGCATTCGTTTCTTGACAGTTGCATCATGCTGCTGATTCACGCTAGACCTTCTGTTGATTAAAACCCCCAAGCAAGTCATCTTCCTCTGAGGCTCTGCCACTTCTCCCACAGCTGCATTAGAACGATGATGTTTTTAGAATTAAGTGCAATAAGAAACCTTTTTGCTCCTGGGAACTGCCAAGTGAAAAGGAATGCTAATAAGCAGCTAACTTGGGTCACAAATACCCATGCAGTATCAGTGAAAATTTTGCGAGATGAGAGCTGGCCTTTGTCTCCACTCTTTTCCTTAGTGATGAGTCCTTCTGCTCCAATGACTTCTGACGCGTTCGCTATGTGACACCACACGAGTAGCAACCTCTGTCTTTCTCATCTGCCAAGGTGACTAATAATAACACTTGGTAGGAAAACTCTCTTATTTTCATGTTGGAACACTGACTTCTTTAATAAACTTCTTATATGAGTCTTTAACTTTTACAGAAGAGAACAAGGTAAAAACTCTACTATTTATACAACATATTATGAATATGCTGGACACTGTGCTGCATGTTGGGAATATGACTTCTCTGTTATTTGGGATAGGGTTCATTCTCCTGATACTTAAAAAAAAAAAAAAAAGCCTTTTTGTCTCATTTTCTCTGAAGAAGTAAAAAAGAGCAAGAAATTACTCTTTATAACAGCACTTTCGAAGCAATGTTGTATTTTCCTTTTCTCCCAAGGTCCACACATCGTCATAAATAAGTCTCAAGGCTAATAGTCAGCAGAGGCTCATCAAGCTTCCAAAGAATATTTGCACTGGGTTTATGAGATTATCAAACCCACAGCTGGCCTTGAAGGAAACAGTGGCCTTATCCCTCCCATGATACAGTAACAAATCAGGAAACACCCACTCACTAAAGAATTTTCATAGCTGCCTCTCAGTAAGATACAGGAAATAAGATCAACCACAGAGAAGGCAGTCGAGCTTGATCCAGAAAGCTGGTCCTCAGTTCTGCCTCTTCTCTCATTCCCGTGCCCTTTGTGTTAGAACCTTCTGGGAAATTGCCCCGGCCTATTGGAGCCTTCACAGTTTCTTATCACAATCGGTTTCATTGTCTTAATTTGCTGATACACGTTTATATCTCATTTTGCTCTGTCCTTTAAAGGAGAGGCTTTCAAACTTTTCGAATTGGCCCATAGTATAAAATATATTTTGCCTCCCTCTCTTTTGGCTCTCTCTCTCTCTCTCCACACACACACACACACACACACACACACACACACACACACACACACACACACATTACATTATAAATGTACATAAAAAACCAAAAAGTGTTATAGGAAACAACACTATTCTTCTAAACACTATTTACTATATTCTTTTCTATTTCTTTTTAACAAATATTGTGACCCACTAAATTAACTTTAAGAACACTCTTGGGTTGTACCTGGTGTTTGAAAAACAACGCGAAGCCTTTCCACTCAGTACCCTGAGATTTTGTTAGGAATTCACATTTGCAGGCCTCCTAGACCTGCTGAATTATAATCTGTTTTTATCAAGAGCCCCACATGATTGCTATGCAGGTTAGCATTTGAGAAGCATGGAGCTGAAGAACTCTTGGTCCTAAAAACTTTAACTCATTTCAATAACCTTGATGGTTTGAGTGTACAGAGTGTGGTATCTAAAAGCAGGACAAAGAGAGCAAAGAATGTACTAAGGAGTTTACAGTACTTAGGGAAAAAGTACTTAGAGGAAAAGAGAAGGATCTGTGGCAAATTTCATCAAAAAAATCCCCAAATAGCTGCCATCTTAGTGATGGGGACAGTAAATGGTATAGAAGGAGGAGCCCGTGAGGGGATGAAATGATCAGGGAAAACTTCACGGAGGAAGAATACCATGAGTTGGAACTTGAAGAATAGATATAGAATTCATCAAGTGTGAGAGAAAAAAGCATTCCAACTGGAGCAGTAGCATAAGCAAAGGCACTGAGGTTGACATATGCATGGTGTATACAGGAAACACAATGCCTACCTGGAACAGAGGGTCTACGTTGAGGAGTAATGCAAAACAAGAATGGAAGAACAAGTGGGCACAGAAATCAGTCTTGCATGTGAAAACATGTTTACATTACATACATCTTGGGGAGAAAATTTCTTAGTAACCCATGTTTACAGATTATTCACATATTTAATGACATATTTTTCCCCTTCCTGGCAAAGAGAAGTGACATAGAACCTAGATTCTGTCCCTTCAGGCTTATAAAGAGGACATACATTTCAACCCAAAGCAATAATAGAAATTCCTAATTGTGTAAAAAGAGCTAACAGGTGTTGGAGTTGAACAGCCAACAAAAGCTCTCTTCTTTGGAGAATTTTCACTTTTTTTTTCATTTTCAAACTTATTCTCACTTTTTTTTTTTTTTTTTTTTTGTGGTACGCGGGCATCTCACTGTTGTGGCCTCTCCCACTGCGGAGCACAGGCTCCGGACGTACAGGCTCAGCGGCCATGGCTCACGGGCCCAGCCACTCCACGGCATGTGGGATCCTCCCGGACCAGGGCACAAACTCGCGTCCCCTGCATCGGCAGGCGGACTCCCAACCACTGTGCCACCAGGGAAGCCCCTATTCTCACTTTTGAATGATGCTGACACACTTTCTGAACTCTCTAGACCAAAGATGGCAAATGCATAACCTATGATGCCATGGATAACAGAGCTTTTCTTAAGGCCATGGATAGCATAGCTCATTGATCTGTCTTCTTGCTTGCTAGGTCTGTGCTTGGCCTCAGAATCCAGCTAACACAATGATGATAGAATAAAAAATGAATCTATTGGGCAATCGCAATCTAAGCAATTTTAACTTGGGCTCATGTGTCCTCAGCACTTGAGTCACTCCATGGGATTTGCTTGACTGCTGATTGCCTTTGTGTACATTTGTTCACAGTGTTGGTGCTAGACACTTTGACTTCATGAAAACATGAAGCCCTTGACTCTTTAAGCCATGAGAAATCATGGATTAAGGAAAAGGAAATGTCTTATTTAGCTCAAAAACTATCAGTGCGGCAATTTGTATTATAGTCAGGCCGTGCGTATATTATGTGACAACGTGGTGTTGACCACATAAACATGTTAAGTCCCCTGTTCACAAATGTGGGCTTACCTTTCCATTGATCATAGCAAATGGACCCTGACCAAGGAGAGAACCAAGGAGAGGCTTTGCAACAATTTTGCAAGTTCTATGTATTGTAGTGTGATACATAGGGGAGGCTGAAGAAAGACCATAGTCTTTCCAATCAGGAGGTTTCCGTGATGGAACCAGCTTGTCTGAGGCTTTCCACATTACCATTCTAAATGTCCACATTTACAAATGCCAATAGCAGAGCTAAATGGTGAGGCCAGCTGCCCCAGGCTTTAGGAAGCATACCTGAGTGATGACAGAGGCAGAGTATGTGAGTATTTGGTCAAACAATGAACTAAGGTTGGGGCCCCAAGTGTTTTTTTGCGGGAGTCAAGGCTCAGCTACAGGGAAACAAGACTGAAGGGGTATTATAATTCTGTGGGAGTTGGAAACAGGATAAACTTGTTCTTGAAGGAGCCTGATGAATGAGGTAAGAAGTTCTGAGAGATAGAAACACAGAAAGAGAGAGACTCAGAGATCCAGAGACACAGATGGGCACAAAGAGTGAGAGATACATAAGTCAAATGCTGTAGAAAGAGAGATATAAAGACCTAGAGACAAGAGAAAGGCACAGTGGCTCATGTAGATAGCCAGGAGCACCTAGGGACAGTGACCTAGGGAACACAAATAGAGACCCAATCGGAGTGGTCCAGAAGACAGAGGCAGAGAAACCAAAGTGAGAGAAAGATACAGACCCACAGAGCATGACATGGGTCAATGCACCCAGGGCTGTCAGAGACATGAGAGACCCGAGGGCAGAGTCACGGATGGGGAGATGGGGGGTGGGAGGCAAATTGCATCTCATTCCAGCAGAGGTCCTCTCCAGTCCCCAGGTCAGCCTGCACAGTACATGAATGGCTGTAAAACCAAAAGAGCATCATTGCTCCTCCAGAGGTTGGGGCTCAGGGAATGTTTGATTTGGACTGGGAACCAAAGCTCAGAGACTGACTAGAAAAACTATTTCATGGATAAGAGCTTGAGGGGGACTTGAATGCCTGGGCAGAGATCCCAAACCAGAGGCTCTCTCAGGAGGGCTCATCTCGGAGTGGAATCAAGCTTGACTCTGCACTTACTGTGGTTACTCTTGCATCCTATATACATCATAAAATGCTGCTTCAGGGTAATTGTCTTTGGACTGATACATAGTTGCCATTGACAACCTACCATTGTGGGTTGGGACAGGAGACAGAGAAGGTTACTTTCAGGAAGCTATAACTCTAGGAAAAAGTCCCAAACTTTGGGGGATGTAAAAAAAAAAGATCTTTGTTTCATTAGTTATCTCCTGTCTATTCCATTGTTCAGATGCTGCCTCTAACCAATGTCAATTTGTCCCAGCAGTAAAAACTTTTGTTAAGAGGACTGAGTGAGTCTGAGGGTAATAAATACAAGTACATCACCAGTGTTGGTGTGGTGGGCTGAAGTCAGGAACCTTGAGTTCTTGTCTTGGCTTTGACCCAACTTGAGACAATTCAGATATTTAGACATCTGCTCTTTGTCAAGTGCTGAGCTTGGACGGAATAGCCAAATATGAGTAACCTACTGCCCTGCTCCTAAGGAGATCACTGTCAAAAAGAGTGTACTGTGCTCAGCCTAGATCAGGTGGCCAAACCTCTTAGGGCTTTAGGACTGACATCTAGAAAATGATTCTAAGATTATATAGAGAATTAACTCAAAGTATAGACTCAACTGGTGGGGAGTCAGAATCGTACGAGCAATCACATGAGACCCAGGCAACTTTAGATATTTACAATGAGAAAACAAACAATGGATGAATTAGAAGAATTTCATGCCATTAAGATTTTCAAAACTTCTTTGATGCCATTTTGAAAAACTATACAAAAGCAGAACTCATTCTTATTTGGATGTGAATCACTTATGTTTTTAGCTCAGTAGAATTACTGGCTTCTACCCCTGTTCCTTCCTTACTATTCCCAGGTCCTCACTCTAGTTTCTTATATACCAGTCTGTAAACCCTCTCACTCATTAGTTTTATTGTCTCTGGACTCATTACTATTGATCATGCTCAACTACCAGATTAATCTACTTTAAAAAAAAACCCACGATGACTATGTAGTTCCACATTCCTATAAACATTCAATGATTACATATTGTCAAATGACGTTTGACCAAAGTCCAAACTCAATCTATTTAAGGCCTTCTGGAATTTGGATCAATCTAAATATTCAAATTTTAATACAGGGAAACAGGATAGTCTGGGAAAGACCAGACCCAGAACCTGCTTTGAGAAAGAACAAGAAACAGATGATGAAAATGTATGCTACCAGAAAGTAAGAGCAAAATTATAGGCATGGTACGAGCGCAATTCAATCTACGTGCACGTGCGTGCGTGCGTGTGTGTGTGTGTGTGTATGTGTTTACAGAAAAATATTTTTTAAAGACTGGAGAGAAGTTGAGCAATATGTCATTTTGGGTGGTGGTACAGGGCTGACATTTTTGGTGCTTTTCTTTATTCACCAAATTTTCAATAATTAATACGTTTTATTATTATTTTAAAGTGCTTATTATAAATAATTCCAAATATACAAGAAAGTAGAAAACTGAGTATAAATAATACCCACATTTAAATAATACCCATATTTTAGGTGGAATAATTTTTAACTTTTTGCCAGATTTCCTTCATATATTTTTGGATGAATGTTTTAAAAGTAAGTTACAGATATCATAGCACTTTAATCTTAAGTAATTCAGCATGTGTCTCTAAAAAGCAACATTCTCTTACATAGCTATACTTTCATCAAAACAAATTAAATTGTTGCCCTTAGGCTTTTTAAAATTTTAATATTTTTGAGCAAAGAAAGTCTAACAACAGATAACGGGAGCAGGCACTAGTAGTCGGGGAAGCAGGACCACAGGGAATCTGTAGGTGACCGAGTGACAGCCAAGACTTGGCTACGTGAGCTGTGGTTGGGTTCAGACAGGTCCACCTCAGGGAGGAGGAGCCAGAGCATGGGGGCTCAGACTAGGAATTTATCCTAGTTGACACGATCATTGAGAGGAGTTGGTAGGAGCAAGAAATTAACCCAGGCTTAAAAAAAAAAAAAAAACCAACAGGCTAAGTGTATGGTTATGACACTAGAAACTAGAAGAGGAAAGCCAGGTGGAAGCTTTCTCATAGCATGTAACTGAAGGTGGGCACTCTGAGAGGTAAAGACCAGAACAAGACTGAACGATGAGTAACTGCTGGGTCCCAGGGACTGGGAGGGTCTGAGTCCATGTGGACACTTTTTATTTTCTGAATATTCATATGTTTTGCCACTTTTACTGCTTTATTCATGCCATTTTCTCTTTAGAAAATGTCTTCTTCTCTGCCTTCAACTGACAAAAATCCTACGGGTTCCAAGGCCATCTTCTCCACATCCAATGATCTTCTTTCTTGCCATCTGCTGTGTTCTTTATGTAGACACAGCAATGACCCTCAGTCCCTCTATCCTGCATTCTAACTCCACCCACTTGTGCATTCTCTGTCCTCTGCACTATAAACTCCTTGAGGGGACAGCCACTTCTTCTTACTGTCAGTAACCCCCACACTGCCTTGCATAATGTCATCATTCAACAGATGGGTCTATGAATAAATGGAAAAGAGAATGAATGAAACAAAGTGACCCAACTCGATGTGGAGAACGTGTGTGGCCAGATTTCCACATGTAAGTAGAAGGAAGTCACCGTTACCCATAGAGGAACAGAAACACAACAACTAAAGAGGAAATTTGCTTGAGTCCAAGCAAGATCAAACTGTACAGTAGCTACATACTCTCGCTCAGCCACAAGAGAATCACCTTCCATTTTTAGAGTCCAAGATTACAGAATTGTGCCCAGAAGAGGAACAAGCTTTTTTGCTCTACTTGGTATCAGCTCTGTAAACAGCTTCCTTTAAAGCTTTGAATTTACTATGCTTTTCTTAGCCTAATCGATTTGCCTAGCCCCAAAGAAAGGAATCTACACACAATTCAAAAAAGTTCTGATGAATTAGGATATTGCTCTGGATTTGTATGCATGTCTGTTATGTGAAGAATGTGAAAGAATAATGTCTTTTAGTAAAAAAATGTGTTGGTGGTAGTAATCACAGAACTTTTTCTTCTCTCAGTTCTCACTAGCACTAACAGTGCTGATATAATAAGCAGGAAGTTGTATTAGTGGAGAAGCATGTGGGCTCTGGAGCCAAACTCCTGGATTTGAAGGTTTATGAGCGTGTCATCTTGAGCATGTGATAAAAGCTCTGTCCTTCATTTTTCTCATTTGTGAGCAGAAATGTCACTGATGGTAGTATCTACCTGGCAGTGATGTGTGAATTTAATAAGTCATACAAGCAAAAGGCTTAAAATAGTGCCTGGCACATGGTGAGCATCCAACCCTTACTAAATTGCCGTTCTTAGAAGGTGTACCTTCTTCCATCGGTGGAGAGAGAGTCAGCTCTGGAGTACGTGCCTAGGCACTCTCAGGGCACCACCTATGAGGTCTGTGACCTGGACAGTTCGCTTGACTGATCTGAAGTCACCTTCTGCATCTACAAGATGAGTATAATCATACTGTATGGATGTTGTTATTGTGAAGGCCAGACTCTGTGAACGACCTGGTGCCGGCCAATGACCCTCACAACAGGAGGGCAACCTGGTTTGGTGGAATAAGCACGGCCTTGGGACCCAGATTCTCTGGGACTCCAGGCAGCTTGATTTGTCTGCTAAGGAGTCTCCTCATGTGTAAAGCTGGAACGTAGATACCTTTTGAAGGCCAGAGCTCCTGTATGCAAAATGTCTGCCTCTTCATAAGAACTCGCTTTGGTTATTGTTACTTATTCTCTGGGTCGTCAGCAAACCACCATGTGAGGGCCAGTTCCTACCAGGGTACACGTTTTGGTGTAGACTGTGAGCTAAGCATGGTTTTACGTTTTTAAGTGGTTAGGGGGAAAAAAGAAGAAGAATATTTTATGACTCATGACAATTGTATGAAATTCAAATTTCAGCGTCCTTAAATAATATTTTGTTTGAACACCGTCACAGTCATCTGTTTCTGTGTTATCTATGGCTGTTTTTGCATGACAATGACAGATGTGAGTAGCTGAAGCAGAAATCATAAAGCCTGCAAAGCCTAAAATATTTATTACCTGGCCTCTGACAAAAAAAAGTTTGCTGATCCCTGATCTGCTCTAACCTTCTCTTATATGGGAAGCAGCAGAGAAATTAGAGAGTTTTTAATTAATTTACTTAAATATCCAGAGCTTAGAATCTACTTTCTTGACTCTGACAGCACAGCCAAACACAGACACTTCCTTATAAAATTTGAGACAGGAAAATATATTAAAAAGGGAACATTTATTATATTTCTTGCTTGAAGGAATATGTCTGACTAGATAATTTGAATATTTAAAAATATGCTAAAATATTTTTATTTCACAGTATCCCTTTTGTGTCTGTAGTTATATAGTTTGTAGTTACATACAAAACTACATTGTTTTGTAGGAACCTTTGTTATAATCAAAGAATTGCTGGAATCATAAACTGTTAACTGATTAGCAATTCTATCCTAGTTTGTTCCTTAGGTGGTGCCTCAAATATTCACTATTTGTTTCACAGCCCCGTTGCTTCATTTTGGAAGCCACACACAGCCTGCCCTCTGTTCCCAGTCCACCTCCTGCTTCTCACTGACCATTGTCCACAGCCTTTGCCCCTCCCTCCCCCATCCCATTCGGCCAACGTGTAAGTGAAGCTGAGCAACCATTACAAATTGTGTTATTTCCCCTTTGCTTCTGGATGCATTAATATGTTTAGGATGAAGGAAAATAAGTATTTTTAGACTGATACTCTGCAAATGAGATACAGAAATGCATCTGAGTTGCTTGATTTAGGTACTTTAGAAAGAATGTCTTCTGAGCAAGTCGTGTGTGTCCTAGAAAGGCAGGAGATGGATTTGCTACAATGCAGGGTTTAATTTGCAGAGCTTACAGATGCCAGAACCTGAAGAAAAATGGGACCAAAGAACAAAGATGTATGCCATCTCTTTAATTTAACCACCACCTTGTCTGTTTGTATCTATCAAAAATACAAATGTAAGAACCTACCTAACTACTCAGATAACCTATTAAAAATGATTTCAAAATGAAGGCATTAAAACTAGCCACTTTTTATCTATCAACTGCTTTAAATCATTTTGTTTTTAAGGAGCGTTTTAAAAACTGAATTAATTAGAAGTTTGGGGGTAGATTATACCTAACCAGTAGCCTAGAGGCTCAAAGAAGAAGTTTCATTTTATTCAGAATTCTGCCAGAGGCAACAGGTCATTTTCAAGTTTTCTCAGATCTTATGACCTATGAGAGGTATATCAGGATTGTCCTAGAGGCACAAGTACTAACTCAAGTCCATTATTAAATTCTCAGGAATTTTGTAATCTTGTTGTTAAACCCTTGGCAGCTTGAAAATGCCTGTGATTGGAGTATTTATACCGGGGAAACAGGCAGACTCTTGAATCAGGGCTATCCCTCACCCAGATGGTTTATTAACACACCACTGAGTATATTAAAAAAAAATGCTTCTGAGGTTTCCTACCGGGGGGATGAAAATGTTCTAAAACTGATTTATGGTGATGGTTGTACCGCTCTTTAAAGGCACTACAGGTTACTGAATTGTACACTGGAAATGAGTGAGCTCTATGATCTATAAAATATACTTCAATAAAATTGTTAAACAAAATGCTCCCAAACCCACAGACGAAATGTCAATGTTTATTAATGGCTTTAAGATTCAGGTACGTATCCAACAAGTAAGGGCACATTTACTCAGTGCTTCTGATGGATTTCTATTCTATGCAGTGATTCTCAACCTTGGTCTTGCTCTGAAATCACTTGGAAAGTTTAAAAAGAAAACGCTCACCCCCAAGATACTGATGTCATTTGTCTGGTGTGTGGCCTGGGCAGGAATTTTTAAAAACTCCTTGGGTAATTCTAGTGCACAAGTCAAGGTTAAGAACCGCAATCGTAGAGCAATTTCCCTAGACCACTGTAACTTGCCTGTTGTTACAGAAACCGTCTTCCAATGTTTACGACATTTCCAGACTTTCTGAAATAGTGAAGTATGGACATAAAAGCACCTTTTTGGGGGTGTTTCTGGGTGGTACTGAATGTCCATCTCTGCACATGGTGGGAAGACACAGTTCTGTTTCCTAGTGGGTTTTACCTAAGGTTGCTTCCTGCTACGGACAGTAAGGTGGGGAGAAGAGACAGTGTTTAGCTCATCTTTGTCATCCAAGTGAGTGTCAAGGGTACTCAAGCGCAGAGCCTAGGCTCAAAGATTGTTGAATTAAAGGACCAGAGCTGAATATTTCCTTTGTCTCTCTTCTCCTCTGTGGCTTCCTACCGATCGTGGGCTGGGAATCCATATAACCAAACATATAAAGACTGATAGTTTAATAACTTCAAACGGATCTAAGTGAGAGCCCAGGGTCCAGCTTTAGTGCCTGGACTTTGTGACACCCATTTTGGATGCTCAGGGAACATTTTACCTCTGCAGTTTGGGGATTTGGTCTAGAAGGCTAGAGGTGTCCTGGAGCTCTGACTCCCCATAAGGGGAGTTTACTGAAAAGTCTAGCTGTTACGTTTGATTTACCTTATGAAGGTAAAGTTCAATTCTGAGACCTCAAGTTTAAAATCTAAAGACAGGACTTATTGAGAACGCTTACAACACCCCAAAATACAACCTCTGCAGTCTTGATGCAGAGAGATTTCATCCCTACTTTAGTTTTTCTCTGATTAAGGACATAGACTTGGCAGATTGGAATCCTGACTTGTAACTGATGTGTGACCGCAGGCAAGTTATTCAATCCCTTTGGTGCTTGTTTTCTTCCTTTGTAAGATGGAGACGATTGCAGCTCCTCTGCCCTTGAGTGTTTGTGAAGATTAGAGCTCTTTAGTGAGACAACAGGTGCAGGTCTTGCCTCTTGGGAACCACAGGTGTCAAAATCAGCCTCACCAGGCTATTCCTGGTGCTTCAGGGGAAAGGAGCAGTTTCTGTAGGAAATCCCCTACCCCTCCCTTGTGTAACATTTGCTTCTTATTAAGTATCCTGATCAGTTGTTTCACCTGGTCCCTTCTTAAAGACAGGACTACAGTGCCTCTTCCTACCTAAATGTGTAACCTGTCTGGGGCAGAGTGTTTATCTTCTTCCTGACTTGTTAGTACTTAAAAGGCTCAAAGTTGCCCTTACAGACATGCACGCATACAAGAGCTCACAAATGCAGTGTCAGGAGAAAGAAACACATATGGGACACTGCTGCAGACACTTCCTCGTTCTTTCTCTTTTGAAAAAGTCCCTCTCCCTTACTGTAGGGTCTAGGCTTTCTGTTTATCTCACCAGCAGCACAGCCCTCTTACTGTAAGTAGCTTGGAGCTCAGAACTTTTTATAGCACATTTATTCATAGACCAGATCAACAACAAGGAAACCCAGCAACAACCGCGACGACAGCCCAATTCTGTCCCTCATCTCAAAGAACGTCCAGCATTTGATTTTTTTGTCCCATTTTCTCCACCTACTTGTTTTCACATCTGGAAACGTAATCCATACTGTCACCATGGAATTGGGCCCCAACAGACACAGATGAGTAAAGTGGAAAGGAGAGAAGATTGGGGTGTCAGAGAGAAAGAGTGCTAAAGATCATCATTCATCAAGATGAGCGTTTGCGTAGGGCTGGGGGGTTAAGGTTCACCCAATAAGCGCTTGGAAAAGGGAACTGCCCTCTTACCCCAAGTCCTGGAGCGGCTCAGCGTCTCCGTCCGACCTGCTCCACAGATCTGAAGGATCCTGGGTGCTCATGTTCCCTTCTAGAGATTCTTCTCTGCCCATTCGTACCCCTCGCGTCCGCTAAGCCCCTGCGAGGCGCTCTGGGTAGGAGGCAGAGAGAGACACGTTCTGTTGCCCCTCACGCCCTCCCCTCCCCGCTGAGAGAGAAACCAGCTGTAGCTGAGTCTCCAACCAGCAAGGAAGTGAAACCTGCTTACTCCTCCCACCGACACTCCCCACCCTGGTGCCTAGGTGCTGGCAGGAGTGCTGCGTCCCTCAGGAAACATGCAAAGCTAGGTAGCACCTCTGAGGACACCCACACTGCGTCATGCCGCACGCAGTTTCTGGCAAAGAAAATAAAGATGAAACTGCTCCAGCTGAGAGTGACTCTTAATTCCAGCTCTCTTCGTGAGGCCAAACCATAGTTTTTCCTTAGTGCTATTTGCCTCTGGTTTGTCCAGGATGCCCTCCATCACCTACACCTTCCGTCTCACACACAAACATAAGGAACATCGAGGAAGCTTCTGGATCAGGGACATCTTTCAAAGGGGTAAAGAAATCAGACTCAAACCACTAGCTTCCATCAGGAAGTCTGGTTTTCAGCACTTTCTCAATATTTCTGCTTCAATCACCTAAGCTTTCCAGCATACCCTTGACGTTCAGGTTGAGCATGATTCAGAGACAATTATCGTTCCTCCGTGGAAGATGGATTGGGTGAGAAGAAGGTAGGAAAAGCTGCAGGGGGGCCAGCCGGGTGCCCAGCTAACAGGGGAGGTTAGAACTCCTGGAGTCTTCGAGTTCCACTTCCTCCCCTGGGCTTACTCACAGCTGGTATTGCTCTGGGTCCAGACTCATGTGTAGAGAATGCCAGCTGCCTAAATAAGTCCAGAAGGGAAGCTGTCATCACTCTGAATGCTGGGGAATTGGACCAAGTACCGTAATGAATGAACAAAGAACATATGTTGCTTCCTGTGTTCTCCGTGTGTGTGTAACCTGCAGGAGAGAGTGTGCTTCTCTCTCTTGCCTGTTCTCTCCCTGTCTCTCCCTCTTGTCACACCTGACTCACTCAGGGTTCACCTGGGAACTCTATAACTCACTTCTCCCAGTGCGTCCGAGGACCAGCAGGGTCCCCAGGAGCTTGTTAGAATGCAGAATTTGGGTTCATCCCAGCACCTCTGAAACAGTATTTGCAGTTAAACAAGATCCCCAAGTTGACTCCTGTGCGAGTTACAGTTTGAGGAGACTGCTTTATAGGAAACCAAGATAGCAGAGCTGTTCCAGGAGGAGAGGCTGGTGGTCGGCACCTGGCATTATTCCAGCTTTTTTAACAGTCTTTCCCTATGGTCTGTGTTTGTCAGTGATGTGTGAGACCCTGGCTTACTCTGACTGCAAATAGCATTATTTTGTTCTTTTTTATGGCTAATACTCCACTGTATATATGTACCTCATCTTCCTTATCCATTCCTCTGGGTTGAAGACCCTTTTAAATCTTTTCCTAATTTATTTGTCTCTACAGAAAGCTCAAATATCAGAGTGTTGCTTTCCACCTGGTTACCTGGCAGTGGCAACTCTACTCATGCTCTTCCCAGCACAGAGGGAATGGTCCTTTAGCTCCTTTGGTTGGTTAGCTGTTAACTGTTACATAAGCATAATCTCTTCTCCATCACTGATGTTGGTGGGAAAGAAAGGATACATTCTGTAAAGGGAAACCACGGCTTGGGATTACCATGGACTGAGGTTACCATAGCTTGGGGTTGAGGGACCCTTACTCTCTTTCCCACTGGCTGTTCTCCCCACCCATGAAAAAGAAGCAATTATCATTTCATATTAAATTGGAACAGAGGAACAGCTGAGGAAGAAAAAACTAACCACTGTTTTTCAGCTGTGGGCCAGCTTTCCAAGGGGAAGACTTCCAGCTCTCCTCCTAATTCTGTGGCAAGCTCACAGCCGCCATATTGCTTTTAAAAGTATGTCAGTTGAAGTTTTATTTCAAGTTGCCACTTCTGTGTTCTCTGCCACAATTATGTGATCACTTACTACAGTATCAAAGGCCAAGGCAATTGGTTGTCTTGAATTAACTGGGACCCTATTTCATTTTCTTCTCTCGTCTAGATAACCAGTCCTAGCTTCTTTATTGGATAAAGCTGTCTGTATGAGGCTATAACTTGCCAACTTCAAGGTATAAACTTCACTCTAATCCCTTCCTCTCTCAGGAGAGCAGAAAACCAGAACCAAATGAAAGGATTTTCTCTGAAGGGGAAAGGAAGGATATAAACACGTTGGATTTTACTTTCCTAAGCATTCCTACCAAAAATATGGTTTCCTTGGTGATTTAAAATTCTGAAAAAATAATATCAGCAGACCCAAGGTGTGGGCTCCCAGGCGCTCAGGAAATAGTTCATAAAGGTAAATTTTAGTCATTGAGAAATACAATGCAGCCAAGTGGTGATGTCAGCTAGGCCTGTGGTAGAGGTGACACTGCATGACTTTTGAGGGGAGGTCGTTGTAAGAAGCCTTGAGCTTCAGCCTGGTCTCTTTGAACACCCATTCTCCAGGCCTTCCTTCCAGAGTGTTCCCTTGTGGAACCCAGCTGTCATGCTGGGAGAAGCCCAAGTCACATGGAGCGCTTCCTGTGTGTGCTCTGTTGACAGTCCCAGGAGACCCAGCTCGAGTCATCTCAGTCCAGGTTCCAGACACACGATTGAAGAAGGCTCCAGATGTTCCAGCCTCCAGCCAGCTGAGTCACTTCCAGTGACTGAGTCCCACTAAGTCCCAGGCATTGAAGAGCAGAGACAAGCCATCCCATCTATGCCCTGTTGGAATTTGGGACCTAAGGAATACACGCACATAATAAAATTGTTGCTGTTTTATGCCACAGAGTTTGGGGTGATTTGTTACCCAGTGACAGATAACTAAAACACTTGTTTACTGTCTGGGTCACTGCCTAGAATGTGAGCTTCTGGAGGCAGTGACTTTAAGTGTCTTCACAGCTATGTATCTGTGATGGTTAATTTTATGTGTCAACTTGGCTGGGCCACAAGGCACTCAGATATTTGGTCAAACATTATTCTGGGTGTTTCAGGGAGGGAGATTTTTAGTGAGATTAACATTTAAATTGGTGGATTTTGAGTACAGCAAATTGTTCTTCAGAATTGAGTGGGTCTCATCTAATCAGTTGAAGGCCTGAACAGAACAAAAAGACCAGCCTCCCCCGAGCAAGACAATTCTCCAGCAAACTACCTTCAGACTTCATCTGTAACATCGTTCTCACGGATTCTACAGCAGACGGCCTTCGAACTCAAAGCGGAACATCGGCTCTCCTGGGTCTCCAGTCTGCTAGCCCACTCTGCAGATTTAGTACTTGCCGGCCTCCAAATCCGATGAGCCAATTCTTTGTAATAAACCTCTTTATATATATGCATGCTATTGGTTCTGTTCCTCTGGAGAATCCTAATACTGTATCCATAGTTCTTAAAACCGTGGTTCTCAACTAGGGGCAGTTTTGCCCTCCAGGGCCGTTTGGTAGCCTCTGGAGACATTTTGGTTTCCCCACCCGGGGAGCCTACCGGCATCTAGTGCATTGTGCTTCCGAGCATCAGTGCACAGGACACCCCCGACAACAAAGCATTGTCTCACCCAAACAATCAAAAGGGGCAGCCTGGTCCACGGCAAGCACATTTTTTTTTCTCATTCCAAGAGCATCCTAAAAATGATGATACCATAAATCCACTGACAGTAGCTATGCAAAGTCACCTACCTAAAAAAAGAGCTGAGAGGGGCTTCCCTGGTGGCGCAGCGGTTGAGAGTCCACCTGCCGATGCAGGGGACACGGGTTCGTGCCCCGGTCCGGGAAGATCCCACATGCCGCGGAGCGGCTGGGCCTGTGAGCCATGGCCGCTGAGCCTGTGCGTCTGGAGCCTGTGCTCCGCAACGGGAGAGGCCCCAACAGTGAGAGGCCCGCGTACCGCAAAAAAATTTAAAAATTAAAAAAATAAAAAAAGAGCTGAAATGCAATCAAAAGCCAGCCCTCCTCATCTGCTTCTGTCCACCTTACTAAATTGCCTCCAAAGAGCCACAGTGACCAAGGGAATAGGAGCCTATGCGGGTGGAACGGGGTGGAAGCCTGCACTGCAGAGGGCAACCTCACAGGGGACTCGGGCTAAAGGGCCTCAGCAGGACCCCTGGCGCAAAGCGTAGAGCAAGAGAACAGCAGGAGACTTGGTTTCCATCACATGTGAGCTGATGTTTCCGAGAAGTCTGAGAAAGAACCGTGGAGGGTATGAAGGTTAAAGGCTGAGGTCCCACCTCTTCTAAGAGGGACCAGAGTGAGTGAGTAGAAGCCAAGGAACGTTACCCCAGGATGGTGAGATCACTCTTCCTTCGTGTCTACCATGTGTTCTGTGCCCAAGCCCATCCCTGGCGTTCAGTCAGTTCTGCGTGGTTACGGGAAGCCAGGCTGATTCGTTCGTGGGTGATATTGACCAACAGTGTTGTAACAACTAAAGCTTTGTGCTCGAATAACACAATCACCCTCTGGTTATAAAGGAGCAGCTCTCCCTGTTGGCAGTTGGTTATATTAGTCTTTTTCAGAGGAAGAAATAACTGGTATATTTAACTGCACCAAGATGTCGAAATATTCAAGAGACTCTTGAAATTCTCGAAAGAGTAAGATGTGACCCACATGAGGAAATTTAACCAAGATCCATAAAACGATATAGTAATGTATCTCTATATACAACGAGTTTCCATCATCACTTTTATTTGGATCACGAATGTTATGTTAATTAGGCAGAGCAGGTTTCATTATTCTTATTTTTCAACAGATGAGACCATTGGGGCTCAGAAAAGCCAAGGAACTTGTTAGTAATCAGCTGTACCAGGAAGAGAATTTGTGTGCATCAGTCAGTGAACAGATTGGAAAAGAGAAAGCCTTCTAGATAGTTCATCCGGAGACGGATATAACGCAGGGAATTGGCTACACAGGTGTTGGAAGAACAAGAGGACTCGGGGAGATTGTGAAGCTGTCATGGCCTTTGATCCAGGCTGTACAAGTCCACACTTGCTGATGTACTGATGGAGACATCACAGCTGCTGGTCTGGGGAACCTGGGAGGACACACCTTTGCTGGTGCAGCTGAAAACTGGCACTAATGCTTCTGACAACTGCCACCACTGCTGCTGCGTGGAGTGCCTAAAGCAGAAAGAAAAAAGTAATTCTTGTTTCTTCCTTTCTCTAGTCTCCTAATTGGCAAGTTCTTTCTGGAAGAAAGCTGGCAAGGGAATCAGTGAAATGTAGTTTGGAAGCTTCCAGCCCCCTGTGATATAAGGAGAGCAGAGAAAGTAAAAAAGGGGAGCTGAGGGTCAACAAGAGTTACTGGCACATAGTATTTTCATTCTAGGTTCTTTCCACCATGCCTCACTTTCTCCAGTGTTGGTCAGGGTATGCAAAATTGCTACTTCGGATAGACCCAACATTTAATACTTCCACACAGAGGAAGTTTAATCCTTGTTCACGTAACTGTCCAGCGCAGAGGGCAACCCTCTACCTCACGGTCATTTAGAAGCCAGGCTGAAAAGAAAAAAAAAAAGAAGCCAGGCTGATAGTGGTCTCGCATCTTTAACACATGGATTTCAAAGTTGCTCTGGCTTCATAAATCCAGTCAGCATCGAGGGGCAAGTGAGGGAGGTGTTTTGGGCTGGACCAATAAGAAATACACATAAGCACTCTTACTCCACCGAAGACAGCTTATCACGGGGCTCTATCCAACTGCAATAGAACCTGGAAGTGTAATCCAGCTGTGTGTCAGGACGAAATATTTTGGACTGCTAGTGGTATCTTCCACACCTCCCAGGAAGGTAAAGATCTGCCTTTAGAGCCTTCAAGCCAATGCTTTAAGCACAGAATAAGAGACCCAGTTTGAGAAGAGTCATCTGAAAAAGAGCTGGGGGGCTGGTAGCTTTCTTCCTCACTGTGAGATGTCTGTCAGATAGTATAGGGGGAAAAAAGATTAAGGACACAGGCAACATGCACAGAAACAAATGGCACCAGTACCAATGGAGATCACAGCCCTGCCCCAAGCTCCTGGTGAGAGCATAGCTTGGTTTTCGTAACTTTCTGTCCGCCACTCTAGTGGACTCCAACGAACTAAAATGTGTCCACCCAGGATGGTGGAACAGTTGATAAATCTGGAAGAAAAGCCACAGAGGGGACCGTGATGGTGGCGTGTAAGGGTCTGAAGGCCTGTGGAAAGGAAAGGCCGCTTGGTGTGTGTGGTTGCAGGAGGGCAGGACTTGGTCAGTGGAGAAGGCTCTCCAGCATGAGAGTTCCCAGGCAGGCAGCCCTATAAACATTAGGGCTTCTTCATGCGGTCTTCAGTAAAAAATAAGAGGTGTTTATCTACGTGGGCCAAGGACTTGAAAAAAGAATCATAAATGAGAAAATGCAAATGCAAAATCCCACTGGTCATCAAAGAAATATACATCAGATTAGCAATGGGATACTTGTTTTTTCTTTTCCTTTGGCTTATCAACTTAGCAAAAATGAAAATACACAAATAACCCTCTCTCCTCCCCGCCCCCGAAACCCAGCCACCTAGTAATGCTCCATATAAGTGAGGTCTGGTATAATGAGTGTTTTCATACACGGCTCTGGGTATGAAAACTGGCCCCTTAGCAGTTTATTTTTAATTTCTAAGGTTTTTTCAAGAAGTGCTTAATCTTTGACCCAGGACTTCCATTTCTAGGAATTTCAAGCCAAATAATAAACAATTAGACCAAAATAACCAAAATAGACAAATACAAAAATAACACAGTAATCTTCATCTTGTAAGAGTGACAGGCTGGATACAGCCTAAACGCCTAATATTAACACAATAGTTAAGAAATGTATGGCACGGCCGTAGAGTGGATTTTTATGTAGGCTTGAAAAATGTAGTTTTCCAAGGGTCTTTAGAATAAATATACACATAATCATAATCACTTAAAGAAAATCTTTACAGAAGGAAACGCAGGAAATTTGCCAAAAGTTAGGCTGGAAACAGCAGTGAATAGTGAAATTATGGACAATTTCTTAAATGCTTCTTAATATTGTTTGTGTATCTTCTAAGATATAAAATATCACTTTGATAATTAGGAGATATGAAGTAGAAAACCTCTTTTTTAAAAATTAGCAAGGAGCGTGCTCTTAGTCACCTAACATTAAATCAGAGGCCAGATAGGGTAGAAAGCAGGGAATGAGGTAGAGTGGGTCTGGGGAGTGAGGATGGCCTACCCCTGCCCAGAGGAGCATCTTACCACTGAGGTCGTTCGGAATTGCTGGTGTCTGGTGATAACAAAAGCAGGCTGACTTCTCATGGCGTTTATCATTGTTTCTCATTTCTTACTGGCTATTCTTGGGGTTAGACTGCTCTCACCCCCTCATTTACCCTGCCTTTGTAGCTACTAATACAAGGATTCTTGTATTTGGAGGAAATCGCTTTTAAGATTCCTTTAAACTTTGAGATATTCGGACTTTCTGGAACAATCCTGCAGGGTTGCTGAAGCTCTCCTGCCCACAAGCAGCACGCATTATGCTTTGTGTTGAAGCTGGGAACCATTGCATTCAACAAAACACCTCTTATCGCTGTGATCAATATGCCTTCAAACAGAGCGGTGTTTGTAATAATTTTAAGAAAGCAGGTGTACATGTGGTTTAAGAAGAGTGCTTTGTTTTATGTGTCTCCTAACTTCCTAGAACTGCAGTATGACTTTTTTCTCAAGTAGTGCAAAGCAGATTAAGTGATAGTATGCTTCCTTCTGCAAAGTCCTTACTTCAGCACTCTCTGCCACTTTAAGAGACTAGGTCTCAAAACTAAGCAAACATCTGCCTTCGAGGGTTAATGTGACAGGTGCTCTTTGAGCTGGTGAAGGGTGGCACTGTCTGTATGGAAAGGTCATGCTTAACTGTCTTTGAACTGATTGCTGAATAGTGAAAGCACAGACTGAAGTGAAACCTCAAACACACCAGCTTGCAAAAATTAGCCGCTACCTCAATAAAGTGAAACTATGTCAGGTTACACACCTTTAGATCTTGTGGGCCTTATTTTAATACTTTTTGCCTTGGTCTGAGTTCCTTTGAAAAGATTGCTGTACTAACTAATAGGTACCAATAGCAAAGAGCAAAACTTATTTGACCAGCTGGCCAGCTGAGATATTTCTGAGATATTCTAGCTTCTCTGGAGGCTCCAGGGTAGAACCAGGTTATGAAAATGGGTCAGCCTTGAAATCACCCATAATACTGTGGGAGCGGCAATGGGGAGTGCAGAGGGAATGGAGTAGCTCAGCTAAAATTTCAAAATGTTTGGTCCCCCTTAGGGTGGAAATTAATCAACAGGAGAGGTCTTAGAACTTTTCATGGAGAGCATCTTAGAATCTATTTCAACTCCCCTGTTTAACACGTTGGGCAAGTGGGTTGGAACATAATAAGGTACTTGTCTGAGGTCCGGCAGCTGGTCAGCGGTGCAGCTGAGTGAATCTGACTTAGCTCGCGGTTCTTTCCTTACTGATTCCAGTGATTCAAAAGCCAGCAAACTTCAGTGCTTTTTAAGTCACAAAATGCTTTCTGGGCTAGAATTAAATTCATACAAATTTATATTTTATATATGATACGCAAACACACACACACACACACACACACATATATGATATATGTTATTTGTCCATTTGGAGCCTGCATGGAATAAAGATAAACTGTCAAGTGAAAACCAAGGTTTCATGTCCTTATATAACTCTTTTTGAAACTGAATCAATAAAGGTATATTTCTTAAAATAGACCTTAAGATAGAAGCTGTAAGAGTTGACATGATAGAAAATATAACTTTATTCTAGTTACCGGGTGCTTTAACTTGCAGATCAGCCCTGCCATCGGGGAGCTTTCGGGCCCCGCCTCTGCTTCACGTCCACTGGGCAGGACTCCTGTGGTGATGATATGCCGCCACTAGGTGGCAGTCATACCGCACCGGTTAGGGGGTTCTTCGGCGGCAGCTTTATCCAGAGTGGAGATTAGATCCACTGCTTTTTCCTCTTATCTATAAGAGTATGCATAGCTCTTTATTAAAGAAGCAGAATTTAAGCACTACTACCCAACACCTCATTTGTAGAAGATATACTAAAAACCAAACCATTAAATGATTCAAGTATCATTCATTACCTGTCTCATCAGGCTTTAAATGGTTCAGTTCATTATTCTGCTCTCCTTCCCTTTAAAGCTTTCTGACCCTTACCAAAAGGATTTGAATGAGTAAAAAGAGATTTGAATCTAAACCTTCAATTGTATACCTAGAAATGATTTTTGTTCCTGCAATTACAATATATTTTAAGCACTTAGTTGCCCCCCTACCAGTTAGTAAATATAAATCTTCAAAGCACCTCATTTTTCGTGTAAAATAAAGCATGTGGGTGACTATCAAACTGCTAAAGTAGAAACCTTTTATTATTAACTGTTAACTATTAAACGGCTAGAGCAGAATCCTTTCACTGAATGAAGTTTCATTTCAGGGACTTCCCTAGTGGCACAGTGGTTACGAATCTGCCTGCCATTGCAGGGGACACAGGTTCGAGCCCTGGTCCGGGAAGATCCCACATGCCGCGGAGCAACTAAAGCCCATGTGCCACAACTACTGAACCTGTGCCCTAGAGCCGGCGAGCCACAACTACTGAGCCCACGTGCCACAACTACTGAAGCCCGCGCGCCTGGAACCCGTACTCTGCAACAAAGAGAGGCCACCGCAATGAGAAGCCCACGCACTGCAATGAAGAGTAAGCCCCACTCGCCGCAACTAGAGGAAGCTCGCACGCAGCAACAAATTGAGAGTGGCGCTCATTGACAGAGAACATGATTAGGCCACAGCAACAATTTTGAAGTAGATTGTTTGTCACTGCTCCTTTCTGGCCTATAGGTCTCTGGTTAACTATATAAATGTGAGGTCTTTGGTATTTTAAACATTTTAATGATAATAAAGAGAAGTTTCCCTTAAAATGTAATTGTGTTTCATTTTGGTCTTTTTGGTCTATATTAAGGGGACGATTACAAAGGTGTTTTTTTTCTAGAAGGTTAAGTGGAGTGAGGAAGCAGGAGGAAGGGCAGAATTATGAGGAACTGGAAGAGGGTTTTAGAAAAGAAACATGAAGGGACCAGGGAAACTGAAAAGGAGGGCCCGGGCTTCCCTGGTGGCAGTGGTTGAGAGTCCGCCTGCCGATGCAGGGGACACGGGTTCGTGCCCCGGTCCGGGAAGATCCCACATGCCGTGAGAGGCTGGGCCCGTGAGCCATGGCCGCTGAGCCTGCGCATCCAGAGCCTGTGCTCCGCAACGGGAGAGCCCACAACAGTGAGAGGCCCGCCTACCGCAAAAAAAAAAAAAAAAAAGAGGGCCCTTGGCTAAATTGATGAAATAGGTGACTATTAAAACAATAATATACCAGAAGTAGAAAAGAGGAAGCTAAAGGGAATTTAAGGATCCAAAGGTCATGTAGAAGGAAAAATGAATGGCTCCAGAAGACCCTGGAGGGCGGGGAGCTTGGAGTTAGCACACTGGATAACCAAGACCAAGCACTGGAGCTGGGCTTCTCCCAGGGTGTCCACAGCCTCAAAACCCTAGCCATGCCCAGGGCCCGGAATCTGCATCCTTGACCGTCGCCCCACATAATTCTTATACCCTCCAAAGGCTGAGGACTCTTGGAGACTAGGGAAGAGCCTGCAGACCAAGCATGGTATGGTGACAGATTTGGGGGCTTACGGGTAAAAGGATGAGTGCTGTAAGCCTGAGCCGAGGAAGCTGGGCCTGGTGTGACCTAACCCGCTGCCCACCTTTGCACCTGTCAACATTCTTCACCAAGGAAGGCTCAGTCATTCCCTTGAAACATCTGTGTGTGCTGGCTGGCTGTGGGCTGGGGATGGGGAGAAAGGAGAACTTCTAAAAACAGGGAAGGCCAGGATCTCTTCCTGCTTGCACGGTGGCAGCTAAGTGATCCCAAGTTCTCTTGTGCCCGTGTCTCTCAGCGGCAGCTCAGCTGGGACTCAGCTCTCTGCAGGCGTCAGGATGTGGTGGCTCCCCTGTGTGCTCCAAGCCTTCTTAGGGGTCAGGGGTTATTCAATATCACTGGTAATTTTGGGGCCCTGGAGTCTCATGAAAGGGAATTTGAACTTTATCCAGACTTAGGGTTCAGACACACACATACCTGACAGACAGGGGCAGAAGCTGGATTTCGGGGAGTGACGAAGGGGGTCCTCAGGGCTCGAAGCAGGCAGGTAGCCGTGGCTTTGCCTGACCTCAGCTCAAGCTAATCTCTCTCACCCTCTTGCACTTCGTGTCCTGGAAGGAAAGGGCCCGATGATACTCAGTAGTGTAACTGTTTCCTAGGTGATCCACATCCGTTTGGGGGGCATTCATTCCTTCAATTAATTAATTAATTTATTTAACTTTTTATTTTATATTGGAGTGTAGTTGATTAACAATGTTGTGATAGCTTCAGGTGCACAGAAAAGTGATTCAGTTATACATGTACATGTATCTGTTCTTTTTCACTCCTTTAATTTAAAAAGTACTTGTTCCAGCCTTCCCCATCCCATATCCTGTGGCAAATCCAGTGATCTCCCCAAGATTACACTTTCGTAGTTACAGTTCTCCTCCACTCTGGCTTCCACTGAAATCTAGGTCACTTTGCCAGCCGGCTGCCTTCTTAGGTCAGGTGATGCTTCCTCTCACTGCACCCCCGACCTCTGGCCACACATGGTCCTTCAAACCTCAGTTCTCCTGCCAAAGAGTTGGAGACAGCAAGCTTTACTGAAGGTTTGCTTGGAGAGATGGAGAGAGGCTCATACTCTAGCACAGCTCAGAGAAAATCTTCACGTTGAATGCTAGTCTCTCTCTGCTGGATGTCTTCTTCATCACCTCCCCAGAGCATTACTTGGGGATCAGTTTTGCTGTCTGGTCACATTCTCCACCATCTTGCATGAGGCTCCTTTCTTCTCCCAACCTTCTCTGTCCCTGTCCTCCTCTCCAGAAAAGAGGTGGCCACGTGGATGCAGATGTTCTTACCTGAAAAAGAGGTGAGTATCAGAGACCACAAAGCAGATGGCAATGCGCTCCAGCTGCTCTGGGCTTGGAGGTCTGGAACGTGTCCACTTTTTCCATGTGCGGTTGGAGACCTGTGTCTGCAGCAGCATTAAAGCTTCAGAGACTGGAAGCAGAGACTGCCCAAGAATTGAGCGGCAGCTGGAGCAGTAGGTAGAGGCCCAAGTGTCTGTGAGAGACTCCCTTCCCCTTCCAGGACCCTCAAGACAGACACAAGAATGGGGAGTGACTTGGACCCGGCCACTGGCGGGTGGAGGGTGTGGGTCAAGCCAGCACGGGGACAAACTGGTAAAGGGGCTTTACCTAGGACAGCCAAGCTGATGGGCCTTGGAGACATTCAAGTAAATCTACCAGGGAATAGAATGAGGTCCACTTTCTTGTGTCCTCATATCCCCTTTCAACATCCAGAAATGGTCCATTGTCTTTCCAACATGCAAACCCCAAATAAATAAGTATACATTAAGCTGCGAGTCAGGGCTTCCTAAACTTTAATACGCGTATTTGTCATCCATGGATCTTGTTAAAATACAGACTTTAATTCCAATTCATTAATATTTCATTTCCCATCAACATCAACCCAGGTGATGTTGCTGCTGGGCCGTGGGCCTAACTTTGAGAAGCAAAAGCGTAAGCAACCTGGTGTTCTCTTTGCTGGCACCCCCAGCCCCTACATCTGCAAACAACAACCAAAAATAGGCACTCAGGGAAAAAGACAATTCTTAGCCCAAAGGGCTAAACGTTCATGGTGGATTGTAGGCTCTAAGGTAAAGCAAGGGCCGTGAGACCCGGGGGGTCGGGGCAGTGGCTGTCCTGAGACTCCTCATTGGATGTCCTTAATGAGAAAATCTATTTTCTCTCATTGGACTGGCCCAGGGACAGCACATATTCATAAATTCCCTTCTCCGAAGCTTTTCCTTCTAAGGGGACTTCTAAGATGTCATGGCGTCTCCTGTGACAGTTCCCTGACCAGTTGGTGACTCTCTTATAAAGTGGCACACTGTGACTTTAGCAGGGGTGTT
This sequence comes from Mesoplodon bidens, assembly GCF_964165515.1. Classification (NCBI taxonomy): domain Eukaryota; kingdom Metazoa; phylum Chordata; class Mammalia; order Artiodactyla; family Ziphiidae; genus Mesoplodon; species Mesoplodon bidens. The sequence goes on along the minus strand of NC_138176.1, from coordinate 213,287,410 downwards.
TACATTCCACACTTGACCTTTTAATTATAAGATGAAAGGCTTGGACCATTTTCAGAGAACAAGGTAAGGGGATTATTTCCGGGGACTCCTTGGTGCCCCTAAATCAGCTGGGAGAGGCAGCCAACTTCACCTGAATCAACAGTGCTACAAAATCCTTCCTTGAAGAGGTCTCCTTCTAAGCACCCAGGAAAATATAACAATGTATCACAGCAAACCTTTGTCCCAGGGTTACTGGCTGGGGCACGAGCTGCGGCAGCTGTGCCCAGCCCCAAAGTGACATGTCTGTTTAATCCTCACCAGTGTGTGTCAGGTCATCCTTCCAGCTCTTCTTTTATACAGCCGTGTGCAGAGAAACTCCCCAGAGGGTTCTAATTAGAATTTTTCAAGCACATCAACAAAATTCAACCAACAGAAATTCACCACCCCGGCCTCAGGAAAGCTAAGAGTCTCCAAGTAAAACCTCGTTTTTAAAAAGATTTACAGGAGGGCTTCCCTGGTGGCGCAGTGGTTGAGAGTCTGCCTGCCGATGCAGGGACACGGGTTCGTGCCCCGGTCCGGGAGGATCCTGCGTGCCGCGGAGCGGCTGGGCCCATGAGCCATGGACACTGAGCCTGCGTGTCCGGAGCCTGTGCTCCTCAACGGGAGAGGCCACAGCAGTGAGAGGCCCACGTACCGGAAAAAAAAAAAATCAGAGGACATTTGAAATACCAATTAAGAAGAGGTCTTGGGACTTCCCTGTTGGTCCAGTGGTTAGGACCCCACTGTGCTTCCACTGCAGGTGGCACAGGTTTGATCCCTGGTGGGAAACTAAGATCCCACATGCCACACCATGGCCAAAAAAAAGAGAAATAAAAAAAAATTTTAATTTTAAAAAAAGAGGTCCTCCCTCTGTATTTCTGATAGTCATAAAATAAGTTATTCCCTGCAAGTTATCCCAGGGAAGCACCGCCACTGCAAAACGAATGCTGTCTCCAGTACTCTATTCCCAGCACCAAACCTTGTTTAACAAAAGTGTTTTAGTTGCACTAAAAGTCATTGCGATGACCTAAATTGTTCAAGGTGATTATTTAGATGCTAATCAAGGACCCCTAAAAGTGGACTGGCGGTATCACGTGTCAGGCCCTTTGAAAGCCACCCTGTACCATTCCCTCATCTGATCTCGCGGCCTCTGTTTGAAGGTTGGGTATTTTATTATTTCTGAGGTAGAAACAAAACCCCAAGACTTGCATCTAGAAACGGCAGTGAGAGTGAAGCCCCTGCTTCAAACTCTGGGTCTATCTGGCTCCAAAGCTCTTGTTCATTCCCACCCTGTTCTCCTGTTGCACCCAAGGTTAGGGCTCCCCAGGGAGTGGAGGAGGCACCTTGCCGGCCTGTCGGTGGGCTCACTTTTCCCTGCTTGGGGCTGGTGCCCCAGGCTGCAAACAGACATCTCCAGAGGTCATCCTCAGACCTCAGGCAGTGAGGACTCACAGATTGACAGGTACATTTCTCAGGCTTCTACACAACAAAGAGAATACTGTAAAGAGCAAATACAACAGTTGTCTGTAAGACGTTTTTAAAAAGAAGAAGAAAAAAAATATCGATTTTCAACATCATTCCCCAGCAACTCGTGGAAGGTACCTCCTCCAATTTCCAAAGAATAGCCTACTTCTTCTTTCTCCTCCTCACCACTACCTCTTTTCCTCCTGATTTTTATAACGATAATACAATCAACCCTTGCAGTTAGACTCATTGAAGGTTTATTTTTAGGCGAGCTTTAACAGAACTATGCAGCCCACCTGTGGCAATTAAGGATCCTAGAATGCTCCTGTGAGGCTGGCACCCTGAGCACTGGCTGTCCTCCAGTTCGGGTCCCTATATTTAGCCGCACTAAAAGTTCTCCCCTGCCGTAGAGCTTGAGGCCACATTTTCACTTCCTGAGTTTGCCTGTGGGGTGACCCATTTTGGTGGGGGGGCCCTCCTACCTTCTGAACCTGGCTCTGCCACTGCTTTGTTTTCAAAGGGCAAGTCATTCACTCCTTGGGACTCAGCCTGACCATCTATAGAGTAGAGTGGTTCATGGACGCCTGCCATGAAAAGTAGTGAAGTCCTGGCAGTGACTCTGGAAGTCTGGAGTATTACATGCCAGCAGCGTCTTCCAGCATGGAGGATGGGAAGTAGCATGTGCAGATGATAAGTTTCCACCGAGTGTAGGACCCGGTGGAGCTGGCAGATTTAAACCAGGTTCCACATGAGAGGCCATGGGCTGGGACTGAGCCAGAAAGAGGCCTGGGGCAGAGAGGACTTGATCGGAGAGGGTGTCCAAGGCTCTGAGAAAGGGTCTGCACTTTCCATGCCTAATGCCACCCTGCCCCTGTGTCATGGGAATTTGCATCACGGCTAGCTGTAATCACCAAAACTCATTCTTTTTTTTTTTTTTTTTTTTTTTTTTGCGGTATGCGGGCCTCTCACTGTTGTGGCCTCTCCTGTTGCAGAGCACAGGCTCCGGACGCGCAGGCCCAGTGGCCATGGCTCACGGGCATAGCCGCTCCGCGGCATGTGGGTTCTTCCCAGACCGGGGCACGAACCCGTGTCCCCTGCATCGGCAGGTGGACTCTCAACCACTGCGCCACCAGGGAAGCCCCAAAACTCATTCTTATTAGTGGCAAGACGGCATTTTTACAAAGAATGTTATTGTTTGTTTCCCCTTGCTTGGGAAGTTCGTGTCTTGAGAATGTTTGGTTTTAGGATCATATACAGCGGTAAAACTCACTCTTGTTAAAAACATCTTCTCAGTTATACGTTTGTTCATTTCTTTTGTAAGAGAAACGGCCACAAAGAAAAAACCTCATGTCAGCTTTGTGGAAACTACCTAAAAAATCAAAAAGAGGCGTAGCAAATTTCCTAAGCACATTTTTCCTTTCAGATGACGTTTTCATCGTCCTCAAACTGTAAGGTAATGATATAGTACAGGAATCAAGAACTCTTTTTGGACAAAGACAGTTTCCTACAAGGCAAATTTATGCAAGTCTTCTGTAAGTTGAGGCAAACCTCAAACACGCACAAACTCACGTATACACACACACACAATTACTCTGAAATCCTACGCTGTAAATACTCCTTTACAGGTAACAATGATCATAATTGTCAATTGGATCAACACACGGCTCAATTATAACTATGAATAAACATACCAAAATGCCCACATCTGGGTACCAAATTTGCTTTATATTTCTGTGTTTGTCATTCAAGAATGTATTTTTCAAATTGTGTTTTACAAGTGTTTTCGAAGGAGTAAAAGCAAATGTTATTACCGAAGTTGTTCAAGTTGATTATCTAGATGCTGGGCAAGATTACTTAAAGGTATTAATTCCTGCGGTACGCGGGCCTCTCAGTGCTGTGGCCCCTCCCATTGCGCGGCACAGGCTCCAGACGCGCAGGCCCACTGCAGCATGTGGGATCTTCCTGGACGGGGGCACAAACCCTCATCCCCTGCATTGGCAGGCAGATTCCCAACCACTGCGCCACCAGGGAAGCCCACCTCTCACTGTTTTAAAGATGCTAGTTAGTTTGATCTTCGCTGCCAGAAGGCAGGCATTTTTAGGGCTGAGGTTATGTATCTCTTCTGTTTCCCACCATGGTCTCACTTGGCAAATACTTCTTGGAAGCCATGGAAATCAAGTCGGAAGCTTCAACTGGTAGAACAGTCTCTTGATCACCCTGATTCCTAAAAATCCTTTAGAAACCAAAAAGAAAACTGAATTGTTGCTTAAAAATATATTTGCTTAAAGACCAAAAAAATTCCAACAACAACTCTCACACCAATGACAGCTTAAATAATTTGTGGACGGTTCCTTACCCAGCATGAGTAACATTCATAGAATCTCAATGGAAGAGACTTTAAGGAAGGCACAGTTTTTACTCTTGTGAGACACATGATGGAGAGGAAAGTAGCCGTCAGAGAAGTCCTTCAAAAGGGGCAGGATGAGATCAGGGGCTTTTGGGGACATCTTGAAACAGAAGAGGCTGGATGCTTAAAATCATTTCTGAAATTTTTCCAGGATGTATTTTTTAAAATACAGCATTTCTAACTGTCTCTCATCAAGTTTAGAATATGGTTCAACCTTTGGAGATTAAGAAATCTATTACTACTTATCCTTAGCATCCTATTAAAGTATTATGGTTTTAGTATTGTTTGGAATTTCATTTTTATGTAGAAAGCATGACTCTCTGGATTTACTAGGAAAGCAGACAATGTACATTGGCCACAGCAAAGCACTGAGTACTTTGATTATTAATTCCACTGAGATAAAACCAAGGGAATGGTTGTAGCACTTCAAATTCTGTGAAGGAAGAAGTGATGTGTGGAAGAATAGAATTTTATTGCTGGAACAAATCTTGTGAATGGGTGTGAGGGGAACTCACACCCATTGGAACAGCAAAGAAATTAGATTTGTTTTATATTTATGAGCTTTATTTTATCAAGGAAAGGGGATAATAAAAAGAGCCATTGACAGGGAAAAAAAACTTCTCATCCTCTTTCAGAACTGATTAGGGGTTTTAAATGGTATTATGCTGTGGTTAAATCTGGTGTGATAAGTTAATATTGGATTGGCCAAAAAGTTCATTCGGGTTTTTCTGTAACATCTGGAAAACCCCGAATGAACTTTTTGGCCAACCCAAGAGCACCAGTAAATCTATCAGAAAAAGTTTTACATTACAGTGTGCTGTAAACTGTGGAAAGGGGAGGATGAAGTTAATAATATCACCAAAGATGTCATTTAGGAAGAAGGAAGCATTCTAATTCGTATAAAGAGTTTCTTCATTCGTGAATTCATTTATTCATTCAAGAACTATTTATTGAGCACCAATTATGGGTCAGGCACGGTAGATAAAGGAATGACTAAAACAATCAAAACTCCTTGCCCTCAGTAGAACTTATTCTAGCTGGGTGACAGGCAATATTAAAAGAAAAAGAAAAATGCCCTATGTTGGAGAATACTATGGGCTATGGAGAATGAGAATGCAGGCAAGGGGGTTAGAAAGTAGGGCGTGAGGGATTGTAAATTTAAGCCAAATGACCTCACTGGAAAGCTTGTACTCGAGCCAGGTGAAAAGCCTGGGAAGAGTGCTCAGGGCAGAAGGCCCAGCAGTATGGGGAGGGGGGCCATGGACAGCAGACTGCCTTGGGGGTGGGAACAGAGCAGGAGTGAGGCGAGGATGGCAGGAGAAGATGCAGGGAAGGTGGGACGGAGTGTGGATCCCTGTGGATCTGTGAAAGAACCTTGCCTCTGGGGAGTTTTAACAGAGAACAAGGGTAATTTGACTTCTTGTGGCCCAGGGCAGACCGCTCCAAAATACACCACAGTGGCATATTGATCATTTTGAATTAAAGTTACTTTAGAAATGGCAATGCAAGAGGGACACTCTAATCCTCCTCTGTGTCCCTGAAAGCGGGAAATAAATCTCTCCAGGGAAAGGTGCACTCCCTATACCCGGAGGTAGAAGGACATACTTATCACCAGAGGTGGGGAACTCCGGCCGAGAAGCCAGTATAAACGAGCCTTGTTACTTCTTGAATTTACTACCCCAAGCTCAAACTCTGTTTCGATTCTTTACTAGCTGGGTACCCCAAACCTAAATTTCTTGGTCCTGTCAATTCCTCACAAATATATTAGTTCTTTGTCTAAAAGGTATAAAAGCTTCCCACTTTGGCCACTCCTTAGGTCCCATTTCTGTGAGAACTCGGTGCTCATGAATTAAAATTTGTTTCTTTTTCTCCTGTTCACCTTTCTTGCGACACTCTTGTTACTAGTTCCACCACAAAAACTCAAGAGGGGTAGAGCAGGAATCCCCTCTCCAACAGACTCATGCCGTCACAGGGCCACTCTGCTGAACAGAGTGAAGGATGGTGTATGAGTCTTCTCAGGCGGCTGTAACAAAAAGTACCCAGACAGCGGCTTAAACAACAGAAATGTGTTTCTCACAGTTCTGGAGGCTAGAAATATGAGACTAAGGTAACAGCAGGGCTGGTTCCTTCTGAAGGCCATGAGGGCTTCTGTTCAAAGCCTCTCTCCTTGGTTCCCAAATGGTTGTCTTCTCCCTGTGTAATAAAGGGAGTATGGGGCTTCCCTGGTGGTGCAGTGGCTGGGGATCCACCTGCCAATGCAGGCGACTCAGGTTCGAGCCCTGGTCCAGGAAGATCCCATATGCCCCAGAGCAACTGAGCCTGTGCGCCACAACTACTGAAGCCCGTGCTCTAGAGCCCGCAAGCCACAACTACTGAAGCCCATGCACCTAGAGCCCATGCTCCGCAACGAAGAGTAGCCCCCGCTTGCCGAAACTAGAGAAAGCCGGCACCCAGCAACAAAGACCCAACGCAGCCAAAAATAAATAAATAAAGAAAGAAAGAAAGAAAGAAAGAAAGAAAGAAAGAAAGAAAGAAAGAAAGAAAGAAAGAAAGAATAAACGTAGTATGAAAAGTTAGAGATGAAATGTTTCTTTAAAAAGTTCTATAGAAAATAAAGGGGAAAAATTCCATGAAATTATGGGCAAAGAGGGAGGAAAGTAAAGTTAAAGTGAACCAGGTGGAGCATGAGATCATTCAGAGCAGACTTTCCCAAACTGGAGGCCCAAGAGGAAAAAGTTGAATTAACTGCCATCATTGAAAAATTAGGAACTTTAATTTAAAAGTATAACTTTCTGTCTTGCCTTGAAAAATCTGAAGATTTGGAGCATGGGATGATGTTCCCACACGGAAAGATGGGCCCCTGAGCCCCCAGACGTCCAGTCTCCAACACTCATGAATGCTGCACTTCTGAACCTTTATTCTGTGCACGGACCAGCCTCACACTTTTACTGCACATGCGCCCCTGGGACTTCGAGGTTTAGGACCAGTGGCCACTTCCATTTAGCTTGAACCACTGTGTTTCTGACACATGGCTTGTCTCACTTCCTTTTGTTACCTTCTTTGATTCTGTAGGCATTTGAATTTACCCCAGTTTCAAAAAATTCATAAAGAGAAGGATTAAAGAACATAATAACAGATTCTCCAACAGAATTTGGAGCCAAGATCCCAGTGTGGTAAAGAGAAAAGGAAATAGTCTTCAAAGTCAGGTAAACCAGTCTTGCTGTATGATCTTAGGGATTATATTACCTCCTTAAACCTTAGTTTCCTCATCTATAAGTGGAGATAAGTAATACCATCTTGTTTGTTTGCTCTAAGAATTAAATAGGATAATGTATGGAAACAGAGTGGTGGATCAAAGCAAGCCATCAGTAATTATGGTAGGAGTAATTATTCTCTTGAGAGCTCACTCCTCAATTGTAAAATAAAGATGGAGCCCATCTACCTCACAGCTTCATTGTGAAGGTTAAATAAGACATTTGAAAAAGGACTTCCTCTTTCCTGGTCTAAGAGCCAATCGATATACTTTAACTTCCTTTCTTCTTCTCTAAAATAAATGTAAAAGTGAATTTGACTTTGGAGTATAGTGTTTGTCCTGTTTATGATAGAATAGGACTTAACTGTGTTGCAGAAAGCAATCAAATGAGATCAGAAATAACAAAAAGGTGACTAGAAATCAAACACTTAGGATCAATTTGCATAAATAGAGGATTGAAGAACACAGCAGTAAATAAGAATATTCTTCCAAAAAAGAGTAATCATAATTAGGACCCATGGCATTTATGTGCTTAGAAGAATAGAGATTATGAGAGATGCTATACTTTCTTTTTCTGATCCTGCTGTGCTAAAAGAAGCAATCGGGTTCTTAAAAAGTGGTAATTTGGACAAAGGGAATAAGAGAGGGGAAAAAATTATTGTAAATTAAGAAAAATGTTGGAACAAGAAGATATAAAAATATGAGAGGCAACATAACAAAATACTTAAGAGGATGTATTTTGGAGTCTGAATATCAGCTCCATCTCTTATTAGCCATGTGGCCTTAGGCAAGTCACTTAATCTCTCTGTGCCTTTCCTCCATGCCTCATTTCCATCTTTAAAGTGTTTATAATGATAGCAGATATCTCATTAAATTTTTGTGTACAGTAAATGAGTTAGCTTAATATAGATAAAGTGTTTAGAACAGTGCCTGGAACATCGTAAGTGCTGTATAAACTATTATTATAAGAGGCAAGGTCAATGGAGAGAATTATGATTATTTTTTCAAAATATCAGAGACTGATAGTTTAAAACATGTCAAAATTCTCTCAAGTAAAAGAGTCAGTAGTGACTCTTTGGTAGAGAAAATTCTAAAAACAAATATTTCCCCTACTTCCAAACACAGAAGTGAAAAAATAATAAAAATCTGAAGAGGAAGTCAACGACAAATTTGGGGACATAACAGAGCTGTTAAAAGAAGCAAATGGTCAGGAAAGAGTAGTCAGGTGTAGAAAATTGCAGTGACTTATTTTGCCCTTAAGATAAATAGTGGTAGTGGTGATGGCGGTGTTACAAGAGGGACATTGAAAAGAAAATTATGGATGAGAGAGTTATATTATGTTGTGAGTTGATTTTTTAAAATTTATATGAGTAATCCATGCTTATTACATAGAAATTTTAAAATACACGTAAGGCAAAATAAACAATAACAACAACAAAATCACGTATAATCCCACCATGATAGGCAGAATAACGGCCCCCCACAGATGTCTGCATCCCAATCCTGTAACCTGTGAATACTGGTAGGTTACATGGCAAAGGGGAAATAAAGTTGCAGATGGAATTAAGTTGGCTAATCCACTGGCCTTAAGGTAGTAAAACTCTTCCCAATGTAATCACAAAGTTTCTTAAAATTGGGAGAGGATGTCAAAAGGCAGAACCAGAGAGATGGCAGCAGGAGAAGGACTCGGCCCAACAGTGCTGTATTTGAAGACAGAGGAAGGGGCCATAAGCCAATGGACACTGGCGGCCTCTAGTTGCTGGAAAGGGCAAGGAAATGAATTCTCCTCTGAAGCCTCCAGAAAAGAATGCAGCCCTCTGACATCTTGATTTTAGTCCAGTGAGACTCATTTTGGACTACTGAATAACAGAAGTGTAAGATAATGAATTTGGGTTGCTTTAAGCCACTCTGTGTTTGGTAACTTATTACAACAGCCATAGAAATCTGCTACGTGTGCTGTCCAGAGATAAGCAGTAATATATGTTAACATTTTAATTCATATTTTTGTGTGTGCATACGTTTTTTCTATAGCTAGATTTTTGAAAGGGGGGCTATTTAAGGATGGCTTTGGAAGCAGGAAAAGTACAGAGAGAAGGGAAATAGTGCAGGTTGGGGTTCAGTTACCAGCCAAAAAATGAAGCAGCCAGTGTCACGATAGTTGACACGTGAATTTGGCCTGAGTCAACCATGGTCTACAGAGGAAAATGCAGAGGAAAAGGCAGGGCAACAGGGCCCACTGGGATGACCCAGAACTTTAGAATCAAACTTGCCAGAATTAATTGCTAATAAATTGGGTGACACATGCCAATGTGCCAGCTGACAAGGACAGTCACTTTCAAGCTAGATACAGCTGAGGCTAAACATGCAAAAATTATCTCCTATGGTGATGACACTTTCTCCCTCTGGCCCACCTGCCAGACCAGCCACCATTTCCACCTCTGGGTCTGTGTGCAGTGATGTTTAAGCACAGTGGAGTTCTTCCCTTCTTTGCTTTAATCCCCTTTTGGGTCTCTCAGTTCACTTGATCTCAGCATGAGCACCAGACTGTAGGTTTCCATCTCTGATTGTGGTCTGGCTACTACATATTATGGCCCATCCTAAGGGCCTCTTCTTTTTTCTTCTCTCCTTAAAGCTGACCCTCCATTTTTGTCCCATGCCATTTTCACACCAGCTTCTAACAGATTCAGACAATAATCACAACATCTCTTTCAACCATCCAGCCCTTTTAGGTCCCTTTTTACACAGGGCTTAGGATCCCATGGGATGACGAAAACTTTGGGTACAGACAGGACCAGCTCAATGATATTTACAAGGACAGGCACAGTCAATTTTATTTAAACAAAAGGAAATTAGATACTGGAAGCTGCTAATATTCTAAACACTGTTCTAAGAGGTTTTGAAGTAAACTTGCTGCAAAGCTGCCAAGAACAGCAGAGGGCACAGCACTGGTGATGCAGAGGTACAAGAAAGCAGCAGAGAAACAACATATGTGTCAAAGGAGGGGCATGGGAAGGTATTTATTTTGTTCAGGACTACAGAAAAAGCTTGATCAGACAAATGTAATTCTCTCCTTAAGATCATCCATGATATGATGTGCCTGAGAATATGCTGATGGTATGAACTTCATCCATCTTAGTGCTCAGGTGATGAGGGAACCAATCAAGTGGCCAGTGCAGAAAGAAGAGATAAGGATCTCAGAAAAGATATTTAAGAGACAAGCTTGTGAAGGTAAAATGGTGATTGGAAGATGCAGTCAGTGCTCAGTTAGAACTTAAGAAGTTGACATCCTTCTGGCAGTAGGTTTTAAACTGTACAACAAAGAAGCAGTGTAATAATAGCTACCTGTTGAGTGTTTAGCACCTACCAGGCACTGTGTTGTGTTTTACATGCACAGTTTCATTTAATATTCCTCTTTAAGTAGCCCTATGAGGCATGCGATGGTAGGCAGAGTTCTAAGATGACCTCTGTGGTCTCTGCTACCCCCAGTATTATCTTTAGAGTGCAGGTTGAATCTGTGTCTTGCTTCAAACAATAGAATATGGCAAAGGTGATGGGATGTCACCCCTTTGATTAGGTTACATTATGTGGTGAATGTCACGTGATTATGTTACATTATTTAAGACTCCTGTTTGGCAGACTGGAGCTAGAGACTCTCCTTCTGCTTACAGAAGTAAGTGGCCTTGCTGGAGAAGCCATGAGTCAAGGAACTGACCTCTTGGAACTGAGGGCAGCCTTCAGCCAACAGCCAGTAAGAAGCTGGGGTCCACAGCCCTCCAGCTGCAAGGAAATGACTTCGTCCAGCAAACTAAGGGAGTTTGGAAACAGATTCTTCCCCTGTCAAGTCTCCAGGTGAAAACACAGCCCAGCTGATGCCCTGACTTCAGCCCGGTGAGGACCTAAGCAGAGGAGTGGGCTAAGCTGTACCTGGACTTCTAGCTCACAGAAACTGTGAGCTAATAAATGGGTGCTGTTCTAAGCCACTAAGTTTGCAGTAATTTGGTACATGGTAATAGAAAATTAATACAGATGTCCGGTCCTCACTCTACATATGAGGAAAATGGAATCTAGAAGTTGGTAACTTGCTCAAGGCCTCACTGCTAGAAAGTGGTGAAGTGTGGGTTCAGGTGCATGGCTGTGTGCTTAACCACTGTGCTCGTCTGCTTCCCAAAGCTAAGAGTCCAGGGAATAAAGGAGCTTCAAGCCATTCAAGATGTATTATACAAGTGGAGGATGGTTAAAGAGAATCTTGATATGCCATTGAGAGGGGATGAGGCAGCAGAAGAAATGCAGAAATCAAAATCCAAATGTGGAAAAAAGATCTTGGGACTGGATCAGAAAAGTTTTCAGAAAACAGGATGAAATTGGTCACGTGGTCCCTGGTGCCAAATCTCTCTCCCAATGGCCAAGTTTGTCTGGGTGGTGGGGCAATCTATGGAGGGGATCTTATTTTGACCACATAGTAGAGCACAGTTGGTGGCTCGTGGACCCACGTGTAGGCCACCAGAGGATAGCACACTTTTATTTCTAAGGCAAGAGATGACAACAAAGAAAGCAAGTATTTCCAGTTCTGCAAAAAGGTGTGGGCAAGGGTGTGTTAATCTAGGAGCTTTGCTAACAGAGAAAGCATTGTTCATCATTGGATACATAGAGATAACACACCTGTGCCTGGCACATAATATAAGCTCAACAAACAGTATTTGTCAGATGAATGGATAAAAGGAGATCCAAACAACTGCTTTATACTATAAAAAGAAGAGCCTTAGAAAGGAGTGGACTTGAGGATGAGGCATGAGCTCAGGAAATAGAGGGGCTCAGACAGCAGAAATACATGGAAAACTCACATAGCCCTCTGCTGGCTACAGGCAGTGAAGCATTCAGGGCCTACAGCATACTCCGACCAAAAGATGGAGAAGGCTGGAGGAAAGACAACAATGCAGGGTCTCTGAATTCTTTGAATACAAATTGGTCAGGTGTGAACAAATTGAAGGAGGAAAAGAAACACACAGAATCACATTTGCATGAATGAGGTTATTGATCTGGTGGAAATGCCTAAGTCAGAGATTTGTAAAGATATAGAAGAGCCAACTGGAAGGACAGGACACATTCCAGATGAAATAAAAAGGAAAGGAAAATAGTGAAAACTTGATATTGCAGTTTTAGGAAGTGGTTATTATACACCTATGGAAAGTTCTTGGTAATTGGGAAATGTACAAATATTGTAATTAAATTAAAAATTTTGGTATTATAATTTACATATTTAAATATGTAATTTAATGTAAATTTAAATACACGTTATATATTTAAAGCTGTGTAATGATGTACATAAAATAACCTAAAAAGCATTATAGAAATGTCAGCAATTTTTTTCTTTTAATTTCAAGCAGCAAGAAAGACCTATCATTAATGTGAGTGCCCCTTAGGAAGATGAGGTGCCCTTGCCAGCTGAGCAGCCTTTAGGCATGGGACTCTTTTTCTCACAGAAATACTCTAAGTGAAGCGACAAGGTGCTTGCTCAGGAGAGAAGGGGCACTGTAGAAACAAAATAGAGTAAAGGAAAGTATCAGTTGACAACATAGTTTCCATTTTTTCCTGAATCTTGCTTCTAGCGATGTTTTCCTTTTTTCTCTGTGCCAATTTTTATACATGAGTGTTCAGTTCTTTCTCAGATAAGCTCTGTAACTGTTCAAGAGTCAGTATTTCTGAGGCTCTTAAAACAGTTCCTGGCACCTAGTAAGCAACTACATAAATATTTAATAAATAAATGTATGGTACTATAATGTCCACCCTCAAGATCTGAATTTAACTTTACATGTGCTTTTCTTTATTATATTCAATATCTGAAACCCACGTGGCTAATGATATAAAATGGAACTCATGACTTACAAAACTAGTGGAGTTGGGTATGTTAAGTGGGTTGGTACACTTACAAAAAAAGAGCTAAATGCCTCATTTTCTCATAAAATCTTTATTCTATGCTCCTGCTTCACATTTCTCTTCCCCACTTCGTGTGATCTGTCAAAGACTTAACTAAACACAGTGGGAATTTTATTCTGAGATTTTTAAACAGCTTAGCGTCTATCTATCTACAAAAGTAACCCTTTCCTTTTCACTTGTGACTGGTCATTTCCCCCCTGTCATCCTTAAAAGAAACGTGACAAGTAAATGGTTACTATTCATGCTTCTATATTCGCTTTATTGCTCTAGAAATTCAGGGTACAGATGGAAGAAAATGAAGTCTGTTTGTCAACATAGCTTTGTCAGCAGATGAACCAAGACCAAATTCGGGTCTCTTTGAAGAGCTCCAGCTCTCTAACTGACTCCGTTCAAATCCTTGCGGTGGACTGCGGGAAACGTTTCCATTCCCAGCTGGCGCTGCCTGAACTACGTTTAGACTCTGCAGCGTGCGCCTCTCGCCTTGGGTCTCTCCTCCGGCCGCTTGCGGGAGAGTGGACTGAAGGAGAAGGAGTGCAGAGGCAGGACCACGGCGCCGGCACCTGTGAGATGGCAGGTCCCTGTGCATCCTTCACCTGCCCCTCTCTCCTCACGTCTCCAGCTCTGAAGGTTCTGCAGCCTTGTTCCCTCGCTCGTTTCCGGCCCTAGTTTTGACACGGTGTCTACTAATAGGCAGAGCCTGGAAGGATCGAAATGAGGGAAGGGGTGAAAGCTGCGGGCCGTGTGGGACCCAGGCACGTAGTGGGGTGAACGGAGGGTGCATAAATGTAATGCGACCTGGAACAGCAGGTGTCACACCTCTGTGAACCAACCATAGTGACTCTACCTTGGAAAACTAATTTTTAATCCCATGTTACTGTAGAAAAAAGGATACACAGTACTTCACATTTTAACATAAAGTTGGTCGTTGAATTAAGGAAGAATAACTAGTAAAATAGGACAAAGGGAATTGATTTCAGGGATAATAACAACAACGAAATGCTAAAAACTATACTTTGTTCAACAGTGAGTGAAAGGGAGTTCAGAGCTATTTGCTGTTCTTACGAGAATTATTATGGGTGGGCAATGTATCCAGTTCATTCTTTGGCAAGTTGATTGCTAATTCAATTTTTTTTTTTTAAAGGACAGTAGGGGCTGTATCCCAAGGCTTGTGTTCTAGCCTGAGCAGCTTTTCAGATGTTATTTAAATTCTCTGCACCTCAGCTTTCTCATTTGTGACATAAAGGTTTAGTCTAGATCAGGGGTGGACAAACTTCTGTAAAGGGCCAGATAGTAAATACTTCCAGCTCTGCAGTCTACACAATCCCTGTAACAACTCAACCCTGCTGCTGTAGCATGAATGCAGACAGACAATAAGAAAACAAGTATGTGTAGCTATGTTCTGTTATAACTTTATCTATAAAAACAGGAGGTGGGAGGATTTGGCCCACAGGAGGTAGTTTTTTGACCACTAGTCCAGACCAATCATTTTCCAAGTGTTCCTCAGAAATTTCTGGGACCATCTTAAGGGAATAAAAAAGAGTAGGGAGCCTGAGCAAGCGGGGTTCTGCCGTTCTCACCCCCATTTCAGCCAAAGCAACTCTTTTTCATATGTTGGAGTTCCAAGTAAGACTATTATTTTTGCTCTTCAGTCAAAACACATGTAAAGAAAACACAAGATGTCTAAAGTCCCTTGAAAACTGCATGCTTCTCTGTAGTGTAAACTTCTCTCATGCTCTGAATGCCCTGCCTTCCCCTGTCTCTCTCCCTCCCCCCACCCCCCCCTCCTGCCCCCACCATGATCTGAGGATTCCCAGATCTCCAATTCCAATTCAGAATCCTCCCTGGATTAGACTCCTATATTCCATTTCCTTCTGGAGAACTATCTCAAGCACCTCATAATCAATGTAACCAAAGCTCATTGCTTTCACCCCAAACCTGCTCCTTTTCTCTCTCTCTTTCTTTCTCTCTCTTTTTTTTTTTTTTTTTATGAGTTAATGGCTCCAAATTCCCTCTAGTGAAGCAAAGCAGAAACCTGGGACTTTCTTCTCTCTCTTCTTCTCCACTGAAAATCAGTCACCAGCTCTGACAGATTTCATCTTGTGATTACATGCTCTAATTGATCCTCTACATTAGTACCTCGGTCTTAGTCGAGACTTCTGCTGTGTCTCCTCTAGGCTGTGACCAGAAGGGAGAAAATGAGAGAAACTGGAGATGAGGGGTGAAACTCATCTAGTTACAATTCTTCATTACTTTCCCACCCCAAGCAAGATAAAGTGCAAATTCTGCAACCTGGAATGAATACAAAGTTGTCTGTGACTGCCTCCCTCTGGTAGGTGGTGGAACCATATGAAATTGTCATTTCTGTAGGTCAAAATGCTTGACTCTAGCAATGTTTTATGGGTAACCTAAAAATTCTCTGATCCCATCTACTGTCGTTTCCTCACTCATACGTCACATGAGGGGGTAAATTCCTTTGCTGGAATGCAGGTGTCCATCCTCTCCCCTGGCCTGATCAATTTCTACACATCTTTCACATCTTAGGTCTGGTGGAGAATTCCTCCAGCTCTCTCCAAACTGCAGACTGCTAAATTGTTCCCTCTCTGTGTTCCCATAGCAACCAGTGGGAAGACTAGCCAGATCACTCAGGCATCGGGTTGAAATGATGAGTTTGTGCTCCAGTTGTCCCCAGGAGACCATCAGGTGTCTGAGGACATCTTTGTCTCCCCTCTGCCTGGCAAGGCACATTCCATTTGTTGAACTGAGCGGAATGGAACAAAACTAGCAGGCCCTTAACAAATAACGATTGCTAATCAATTAAGCTGACTTTGGATTTTAATGCTGTGTTTGAGCTTCAGAAGACTTTGGGGATCTGAACCTGGCCAGTATTTTCGTATGCTAAAAAATGTGATTTGAGACTGAGGCATTAATTAAATGAAGAGATACTTTTGAGACTTGGAGGATAGAATAAGCCAAAGGCTAGTACTTTTAGCCACAATATTTATATCATAGTAAATGATTTGAGTAAAGGATTTCTGGAGTCGTATTACGGGAGAAAAGCATTTTTATAGTATAAATAATGCAGACATTCATTTCCAAGTTCTCTGAATGTGCAAAACTGCTTTTTCCTGAACCTCTGTACATACAGAAATGCATAGATGAAGATGAGATAATTCAGCCCCCCTTTCCTAACAATATCTTTCTAAGAAGAGATTGTAGGCAAAGGATAATATTAATGTAGATCAAAAATAAGTCTCTGTTATCATTAGAGCCACCCAGCTGTGAAACTGTTTGTGGTGTGGGAACAGACATATATGTTGGTCTGCTGGGAGAGGTAAGCAAACTTTTACTCACGCAAGGATAGAATGTTCCCACATAGAGCTGTCCTGCCTGGCCCAGAAGTAGACAACAAAGCAGCCTGCAGACATGTCTGCTCTTCGGTCGTGTAGTTCTGTAGGGCTCCTGGAGAGGAGAGCACAGAGAGACAAAGAGGAAGGCAGCCATTCACCCACACACTCATCACGGGGGCCGGGCCTGCCCCACTCTAGGCTAGAAACAGGCTCCACAGACTCGGAGAACCGCAGTGAAACAACAACAATTAACAGGCTTAAATAGGGGGCAAGTATTGAACACCTCGCCTAGATCCTGTGCCACACGGAAGGCTTTCCTAGAGGAAGCCTCACTGTGGCATCTCTCCTTTCCTTGAAACACCCATCCCGACTGGTAAGCCATTGTGCCCACCCACGTGTGTCAGGAGCCTTGTCCGCAGCACAGCACCAGCCATAGCAATTAGTAAAGATTTTTCAATAGTTAAAACTGCCTTGTGCAGGAAGATGAGGAAAGGAAGACGACGAAGGGGAAAAGCAGGCCCTGTGCAGAAGCAGCATGAGAACACCCAGGCTGCAACATATCCTGTGCTCAGAAGGGGCTTTATGCCTGGATATTGAAGCTACCTTTGTGGAGGATGCTTATAGGATTCATGGCTCTTACTGCGATCAGGAAAATCTAAGTATAGTGGACGCTATTTTTTCTCCTCTTCTTCCTCCCAGCGTCTTCCCTCTTCCTTCAGAGTTGTGTGGCTCAAAGCAGAGGAAGCAAGATGACCTTTCTAAATGCAGCTGCATGGAGTCCGATTTTACTACCACGCCTGGTTGCATATCCATAAGGATCCCACATGTACCCCCATTCTCCTTTTACCTTCCCTCAGAGTTCCTTAAGTGTCTGGTTTATCTCCCATTTTCTTTTGTGGCTCTCACTCATCATGTGTGTCATGACCTCTAACAGCTTCCTCTAGGCCTGGACCGGGAGCCTTTTTCTAGTTTTTCATACGATACCTTTTCTAATGATGGTGGTGGTGATGGTGATGGTGATGATGTGTTTTGTTTAGCCACTGTTTACTGAACATCTATTCTATGCCACACACAGCTGTGAGAAATTTACATACATTATTTACTCTTATTTACTCATTATCTAATTTTTATTCTCTGTACCTCCCATTGAATTAGGTATTACCATCTCCATCTTTCAGATGAGGTAACTGATGGTAAGGGAGAAGTTTGGTCACTTCCAGTTGTCATATCATCAGTAACTAGCAAAGCTGCATTTAATTCGTGTTCTGTGTGACCTCAAAGCTCAGACTCCTTCTTCGTGACAGCTTTCGTGACAGGTGGTTACATGTGGTTCTCCACTGTCATCTCTTTCAGTTCCTCTTACTTCTGAGTTGGCTTCATGGACTTTTGTTTCAAAGTATCCTACTTATTTCACTAGTACTTTTGTGTGGCCATTTCCAAATATGCCTTTCTGTTCTAACTCATATTCAGAGTACACCACTACCTAGCATTCTCAGAGAATGTTCTCAGAATATTTTCCCCAGAGCTTTATAGGAAGACAAAATATCTGATCATTTTTCTTAAGCCTCCACTAATTTAGATTTTTTTTCTATAACTTTGAAAGTTCTCATAATTTGTCCTGTTCCCTAATTACACAATCTTTATGTCAAATTTC
The DNA here is from genome assembly GCF_964165515.1 of Mesoplodon bidens. Lineage (NCBI taxonomy): Eukaryota > Metazoa > Chordata > Mammalia > Artiodactyla > Ziphiidae > Mesoplodon > Mesoplodon bidens. The sequence continues at coordinate 213,269,333 of NC_138176.1, read as the reverse complement.
AATCTTTTCTATAGCAATGTACTAGGGAAATACAAATATTATGTGTTTGAATTTTCCTGAACCGAGCTCCCCTATATCCTCCAAAGGAATCCATTTGCTACCTCTGTAGCAGCAGGAATATCAAGAGAAAGAAAGAATTAATATGCCTCTTCTGGCATCCAAAATATGATTTTGTAATGATAATTTTGAAAGCTAGGCATTTTGGAGAAAGAAAATTATAAAATTCCTTTATACTCACCTTTAGCATATCAAGAACCAGGCTTGCTGTACTTGTTCATAAAGATTGCTTTAAGGAAAGTCCCGACCTGACAGAATGAAGAAGGGAGGAGAGACTTCCTCCTTCTAATGGGGATGGACTGAGGGGGAAGAAAGGAGCCTTCAGAGGGTGATGGAGAAAGAACAACCCAGAGGAGTCCTACATCCTTGAGTGTGCTGGAGAAAAGCTACAAGGCTCTAAGAGAAGCCAACCTTGGGACCACTTCCAATAAGATTTGGAGAGATGGTGGAAGGGTACCAGCAGGAGTGAGCTTAAGAGATAAAACCTCTTATCTAAAATAGTCAAACTTATAGAAGCAGAAAGTAGAGTGATGGTTGCCAGGGCTTAGGGAGAGGGGGAAATGGATATAAAGTTTCAGTAATGCAAGATGAGTAAGTTTTAGCAATCTACCATATAACATTGTGTTTAAGTACACTCAAAATTTTGCTAAGAGGGTAGATCTCATGTTATCTGTTTTCAACACAATAAAAAAAGAGGTAATACTTCAGTTTACACAGATTATTCATGGGGTGCAGATGTGCCCAGGTGCTGACTTATAGGAGCACAGTTGTTCTTAGAACATCACTGATCTGTAGAGCCTGGGGTTGGGAAGAAGAGGTCACTGAGAATGAGGATCCCAGTGGCCAAAGACCGTGTGGTCACTGGCAATGGAAGACTTTATCCAAAAAGTCAGCTAAGACTCATTGCACCTCAGTGTTCACTGGTCCAAGGAGTACCTGAGACCAGTCACTCTGCAGCAGAGCGTGGCAAGATCTAGAGGACTCTATGGATTCATGTCTTACCCACCATTCCCCCAACCATGAGGTCACGTGAGCCAGAGCTCCTTCCTGTAAATGTGAGGCCATCCTGAAAAGGACCAAGGAGAAGAAAAGACACTTGAGAGACTAAGCAATTCTAATTATGAAATCAGCTCAGGCCCCTTAGAGAAAAAAAATCACAGAATATATGCACAAAAAGAAGAAAACAACAAAATTCACACAATCCCATACAATCAGAGAGATCAGCCTTTAACATCTCACAGCAGATCATTTTCAATGTAGTATCCTCATCTATCTCTCTCTTTTGAATTTTCTCTCTCTCTCTCACTCTTCTTTCCTGTGGCTCTGCTGTTTACTATCATAAGACCTTGAGAACACTCATCATTTGTAAAATGAAGGTAATAGTAATATCTACATCATAGAACTGTTTTAGAGTTAAATATGAAGATGCACCAAAATGCTAGTACATAGTAAATATTGAACACATTTTAGCTGTTGAGTTTTTTTTTAACAGTGTGTACCTTACATATTATTTTTTAAGTTAAGAATGTATAGTGAATATCTTTTAATTGCAATGATACTTTTTCTATAACATCCCTTTAAAGAGTTGCATAATACTCAAGCATATGGCTGGGCTATAATTGATGTAACCAATCCTCTATTGTTGGACATTGAGGTTATTTCTGACTCTTCACTCTTACAAACAGTTCTCATGCAAATATTCTTAGAAGTATATATTTGGAGCAAATCTTTAACTGTTTCTTTAGGTTAAATTTCCAGAAGTGCAATTTCTTGGTTAAAGTACAGGCACATTTTAAAACTTTGAATACGTATTTTCATATTGCTTTCCAGTAAGCGCTGAACTCAAAATTGAGATGCTTTTTAACAAATTCAGCAAAACATGTCTGAGTATGTATCTTTCTTCTTCCTTGACAATGTAACTATGATTCAAAGCAAGATACAGTTCTGCTGTGAATCATAGAAACTCTCCCTGGAACAAGAAGTCTGACACATCTTTCCAGGTAGAGGAAAATCTGAGAGAAGCAGGGAAGGAGGTTCTCAATTACCCCTGGTCTTTGATTGTCAAATGTCATCATTTCCCTGCAGATGCAACAGACACGCCTGTCTTTTCTTTGTATATCGTTTTGTAAAGGTTCTTGTTTGAAAGATACCTGTGTTTTAATACCTGCTAGCATTCTACATCATTATGTTATATTCTGACATTAAAAAAAAATACCTATTACCCTGATAACCCCTCTGGTCTTGAGTTTAGCTCTCAAGCCCACATTGATCATCCCGGCTCTGACTTCCTTAGGGATTACTCACAGGAGCAAGAACAGTCGGCTTCATGCATGGAAAGACTGAAAGCCACTAATCTACAGAACTTAATTTAGAAACAACCTGCAAAAGATATTTAGCAACTAATGAAGCTTAACTGAACCCTCCCTGGGGTTGGTTCTCCTGGCTTAGCTATAACTGTGCAAAGCCTTTCTTTTGCATCAGTTACACCCAGGAGGCCAGAGAGAGAAAGAAGACCAACAGGAGACAAACAGAGTCAGCTCTTCTGCTGTCTCCCTGCTGCCCTACTTAGGAAGGTAGTGCCGTTCAGTCTCAGAAGTGAACACACACTTTCTCAGACAGACATTTATGGTCCTTCTCTCCAGATTAAAGGCCTATGGGATAGTAATTACCAGACTCAACTGATTTAGATGTCTTATGACAAACCTTGATGCAGAAACAAATTGTACTATAAAATAATGATGACTTCTTGATCACTTGATTCAGATGTTTTAATATTAGATTCTAATATTAGATTTCTAATATTAGAATATTGTGATATAAGTTGTGCCTTGACAGTATTAACATTCTTAAATGAATTAAGTAGTTCAACAAATTCTTGATAAACATCTCTGATGGGTAGAGTACATTTAAGCAATGCAAATATCTTTCTCTCAAAAGAACTCAGAGTCTGAAATAGACAACATGTAAACAAATAATTAAAATATAAGGTAGAGAATGATGTTGTCACAGGAGACATATACTTTAAGTATCCCAAGATGTCAGAGGAGAGGGTGATGGTATCCAACAGGAAGAAATCGAGGAGAGCTTGCTGAAGGAAGAGGCATTTTGAATGTGCATGAGCCTGTTGAGATAAAAGCAAAGGCATGAAGGTGGCAGGGAATGAGAGAACCTTGGAACTGTGAGCTGTTTTTTTGATTTACACATGGAATGTGAGCAGAAGTGTGGGGATGTGGTGGGATACAGTTCGGAAGTTATAGAAGCCAAACATGTATACATAGAATGTCAACATTGCCAGGGCCTTTAATCTGGGATTGCTCATTTCTGTTTGCTTATTTGATGTCTGAGGCAAATGAGCTTCAGAAAGGTGGAGTGACCTCCTGAGGTCACATGGCTGGCTAAGGAGCAGAATAAGAATAATCAGTGGAATTGAGGGCTTAAATGTTTCAATTGTTTACAAAAATGTAGTTGAATTTAACATAAGGTAAAATGTTTAAATATCTTCACCATGACATAGAAATTGTACATAAATTATCTATGACTGGAAGCAATAACAGGAAACATTTACGGAACACTTCCAATATAGGTCAGGCAATGTGCTGGTTTTAGAAACATACTCTGACTTACACTTCCCGTTAACTCTATGGAGTGGTTAGTGTTATTATTTCCATTTATCTAATGAAGACACTGAGGCTGGGAGAGGTTCACAAGTCACACAGCTAGTGAGTGGCAGGACTGGGATTTGAATTAACTCCCTCACCACATGCTTTTCAGTGTTAAGCTCTTCTGTCTCCCCAGGTATTCCACATATTATGAAAAGTGCATCACTGTGTCCAGGTGATTTCTTAATACCTAAAATTTCAAATATCTAGACTAGAATCCTTCTTTTTTTTCAGGATGATAAAGCCTTTATTTACAACCAGTTGTTTTGTTTTTATTTACGTACTGTTTTTTAAGTTCTTAATTTTTTTTAATTTTTATACAATTTTTAAAGGTTACACTCCATTTACAGTTGTTACAAAATATTGACTATATTCCCCCTGTTGTACAATACATCCTTGTAGCTTATCTTTCACCCAATAGTGTGTGCCTCCCACTCCCACACCCCTCTCCTGCCCCTCCCCCTCCACTGGTAACTATTAGTTTGTCCTCTATATCTGTGAGTCTGCTTCTTTTTGCTGTTGTTGTTATATTCACTAATTTTTTGTATTTTTTAGATGGAATATATTCTTAATACCTAAAGACAGTCATTGGTTATCTCTTGGTATCAATACCTGAGCTTAATTCCTTCATTAATTTATTCAATAAATATTTATGCACAAAACAAACAAAAATCGCTGTCTCCGTGGAATTTTCAGTTGGGATGAGTAGTTCTAAAACTATGGATAAATAATACAAAAACTAAGCTTGCTCATAAGGTCTTTAAAAAACTCTTTATTGGGTAGGACTTACTGTTTATGTAACACATGTATGGATAAAATACATAAATCGTAAGGGTACAGTTTGATAAAATCTTCACAGTGTGAAAACTATACCCAGATCAAGAAACTTACCACAACAAAGATTCTAGAAGTCTCCTTTTACTCCTCTTCCCAGTCACAATCTACTACCATAAAGCAACCACTATCTTGATTTCACAAATCTTAGATTAGCTTTGCTGCTTTTCAACTTCATGGAAATGGAATCATGGAGTGTGTGCTCCTTTGTGTATGGCTTCTTGTGCTTAATATTATGTTTATTCATTCCTGTTGTCATATAATATTCTATTGTGTGAATTATCTACAATATATCTATTCTACTACTGATGGACATTTTGAGAAGTTTCAGGCTTGGGGACATATGTACACATATCTGTTTGGAATATACCTAAGAGTGAAATAGCTGGGTCGAAGGTTGTCATGTGATGCAGAAGTTCAGCTTCAATAGATGCTGCCAGTTTTCCAAAGTGGTTCTACAATCTACACTTCCACTAGTCTCTAGTCTCTACAACCTTATCAATATTTTAGGTTATCAACACTACATTTTAGCCATTCTGATAAGTGTGTAGAGTGTCTCGTTATGGTTTTAATCAGCATTTCCCTGATGACTAATGAAATTTAGCACCTTTTCATATGTTTATTGGCCCTTTACATATCCTCTTTCATGAAGTGCCAGTTTAATTTTTTGCTCAATTTTTTAAAATTCTGATGTTTTAAAGTTACACTATAGAATTGGAAGTCACTTAGACAACTTATTTCATCAGAGACAATTTAAGTTTTATTCACTTATCCAGGACACACATGCCCCACAAAGATGCCATGGGAAGGCTAGAGAATACAGTCAGCTTGGTCCCAAGCAAAGTTGTTTACTAAGCACAATTTGCCCTTGATATCCTTTCAAAAGCCTCGTCTATTAGGGTTTCCTCCCTTCTAATTCCTCTGTGATATCAAGATTCCCAGTGATAACTTCTTCCCACTCCCCTCACTTACTCTGTATCCTAATGGAAGGGTGGGACAGGAATTGCATTTAAAAGTACCGCCCCTAGGTCTCCCTTTGTACTTTGCTCATATGAGCATTTTTATGAGTTTTTTAATGTGGAAAAGCGGGCTTGGAGCTGAACTGGAGAGTAGGAACAAAAGAGTGTTTGGTTGAATTAAGAGTGAGAAAAATCTAGACTAGAGCCATAAAGGACTCAACCCTGGAGGGCATGTGAAAGGAGAAGAAATGGGAGGAGAGAGGGCCATTCAGAGTCCAGCCGCTGAGAAATTCCCAGTGGAGGGCATCTAAATGATTTCTTAATTTAATTTAATTTTTAAATTTTAATTGCCTGAAAAATAAAACCATTTACATAATTCATAAATCCAAATAACATCGAGGACACAGTGAAATGTCTTGGTTCAGCTTCTGTCCCATTCACCCCATGACACCCTCCCCCTCACCCCTACCATGCCCACCAGGTAAGTGCCTTTTTACTTTCTAGTGCTTCTTTCCAGTATTTGTGAAAATACAAACCAAAAGTAATTTATATTTTATCTTCTGCCTTCCTTCCAAAAATATTTTAATAGTGATGTCTTGTATTCAACTTAAGTTATTTGAGCTGTGAGGCAAATTCTCAAAATTTGTTTAAGTCTGTTTCATACAACAGTGTTGTATGAAGTGTTTATGTGTGTTGTGTGTGTGTGTCAAGGGAAAGGATGGAGTTCCACATCTGGGTTGACATGATGTGGAACAGTAACAGGTGTGGGATGGAGAGGTAATCCATACCCTGAGTTAATTCAGCAGAAGCAAAATGAAGCCAGAGGTGACTGTGAGAACATAAACCCACCAGGAATTGGTAGGAATCTTGGGAAGGATGTTGGATCTTCCACAAAAATGTGTAGCAGTGGTTTGAGTCAATCTTATTTAGCCTTTAAGGGACAGAGCAGCCTCAGCTGATATCTGAATTATACACTATTGCACTCAACTAATCCCTAATTAATTATTAACTGGTGTTCTGGGACTTGATGATAAAGCATCATCATTGTCAAGCTGAGAGACTTAGATATTTTCTAGAGGCAAATGAGGATTCATTGAAAAGTTTTGAACATGGGAATGATGGAATCAGAACTGTATTTCTAAAAGTTTAATTTGGCAGCAGAAAAATGAACAGTGCTGTGCCTGGATTTGGGAATACCCATTAGGAAATACACTAGTTTTCTATTGCTGCATGATAAATTATCCCAAAATTCAGCAGCTTAAAACAGCAAACATTCATTTTCTTATAGTTTCTGTAAGTCAGAAATCTGGGTGTAGTTATAGGCAGGATTCAACTCTTCATAGGCTTTTGGACTGGGAACCTCAGTTCCTTGATGCCCTAGGTCAGAGGTCTCCCTCACTTCCTTGCCACTGTGAGCCTTTCCAAGGGGCAGCTCATAGTATGGCAGCCAGCGTCCATCAAAGTCAGTGTGGCAGAGAGCAAGAAAGGGCAAGCAAGATGGAAACCAGTCTTTTTGTAGTCTAGTCTCAGAAGTGATTTCCCACCACATGTGCCATATTCTACTTATGGTGCCTTATTCTATTCATACAAAGCGAGTTGCCAAGCCCAGGCCACACGCAAGGAGAGGAGTTTACTCAAAAGTATAAATATCAGCAAGCCGGGATCATCAGGGACCATTTTAGGGGTTATTTCCACCTAGTAAGCTAGAAGTAGTGAGGCATTACAGTAGGTGGTTTCTGCCGGGCAGAGATAGGGGAGTGGTGTGAAAATGAAGACAGGATTAGAACTGCCAGAACTGGTCCACAGATTGGATGGGGGATGAATGAAAGAAAGGCTTCAAGCCTGACTAATTGGGATGAATGCCGGGGGAGTCACAGAGAGAAAACACATGAGAAGCAGATTTGGGAGAAACGTCAATTAACGAGAATGGGTTTTTAGCAGACTCAGCATCAAGGAATTGGAAGAGAAAGAAAGGAGAATTCTTTAGGTTCCGTTAATTTGCAGCAGCTCGTGTAGGAGCAAGACCCTGTGGACTGGAGTCAGACAGACCAGACTTCAAATAGCAACTCTCTCTGTCATTCCAAGTCCCAGCCCACTGGACGAACTACTCTGAGTCTCAGCTACTCTTCGGCTAAATGTGGACGCCAACTTCCAGCTCTTCTGGTTGTTTTCAGACTACATGAGATCACCTCTTTAAAATTCCTAGTACAGAGTAGGTGCGCAATAAATAGTACTGAGTATGGTTCTCCTACATATTCTCAAAAGCAGGTGTGAAAATACCCTTTATCAGAATCTCCATACAACCATCAAATAACACCCCTGGTATCATATTACTCTTATTTCAACAACTGCCATGACGTTTATGTCTGCATATCTGTATAGCTCAAAATCATTTTACACGTACAGGTTTTATATGTATAGTTCTTACATGTGTCATACAAAGGTGTCATACTTGAGGTCCCTCAAATGAGGGTAACTAAACATTTAGACTGTGATATCACTAGTTTACTGTTCCTCATGGGCACAATTAGTGTATTGCTTTCCTTCTCTCTCTCTCTCTTTTGAGTCCTAGGGAGAATGTTATTTTTTTAAAAAAATTTAATTTTATTTATTTATTTATGGCTGTGTTGGGTCTTCGTTTCTGTGCGAGGGCTTTCTCTAGTTGCGGCAAGTGGGGGCCACCCTTCATCGCGGTGCACAGGCCTCTCGCTATCGCAGCCTCTCTTGTTGCGGAGCACAGGCTCCAGACGCGCAGGCTCAGTAATTGTGGCTCACGGACCTAGTTGCTCCGCGGCATGTGGGATCTTCCCAGACCAGGGCTCGAACCTGTGTCCCCTGCATTGGCAGGCAGATTCTCAACCACTGCGCCACCAGGGAAGCCCAAGAATGTTATTTTTAGTGGTAGGTAGAATGTTATTTTTAATGGTCACTCTTTTTATTATATAGAAGAACAGCATAGTAAGATATGTATATATCTTATATATATATAAAGAATATTTTATTAAATATATATATATTTTTTAAAGACTAGACTGCATTTGAAGGCCTGGGTTTGAATACTGATTTTCTTTCTTATTAGCCACGTATACTTTTTGGGCTCCAGCTTCCTCATTCATAAAAATGGGGACAATGTGAATTGCCTTCTATCCCTACGGAGGGAATGGCTGAGAATTACAGAGGTGGGAGTTGTCATCAATCTTGTCTTCCTCGTAGCGAATCAGAGGTCAGGGCCGAGTTATCATGTCTGACTAAGTATCAGTGCAGAGCGAGTTTGGCGAGGGCTTGGTATCACCCACTGACCAGCATGACGGGTGGTAGGGTGGACAGGGGGGGCCCAATCAGAGCTCATCACACACACCACCCTTTGAATGCGGACAGGCAAGAGGCACGTCACACACATGACAATCATCATCTTTATACCATTTAATCAGTGTTTCCAATATTGTTTCTAACTTCCTCCCATTTTTAACATTTTCAAATAATTATACTGAGTTTAAGAGTTTCAGGATAGGCAGAAAGAAATAAAGTATTTCACAGATCAGCTGAGACAGAAATGGATTTTTTTTTTTTTTTCTGGTACGCGGGCCTGTCACTGCTGTGGCCTCTCCCGTTGCAGAGCACAGGCTCCGGACGCGCAGGCTCAGCGGCCACAGCTCACGGGCCCAGCCGCTCCGCGGCATGTGGGATCCTCCCGGACCGGGGCACGAACCCGTGTCCCCTGTATCGGCAGGCGGACTCTCAACCACTGCGCCACCAGGGAAGCCCCAGAAATGGTTTTTGATGTAAATTTTATTCTTTTTTCTTCTACCATAAATCTTTAGCCCTGAAAAAATCCATGAGGCTTGGAATTTCACATGTAACATTTTTTCAAGCACTATTCGCATGAGTTTGCAGTTAATTGCTAACATTAAGTATTCAAACTGTGCCAGGCTCTGTACTTTACATTTCCTAACTTGTCCAACCTCTGCCACCTCACAGTCAGGGGGGTATCATCACCTCCTTTTACAGCTGAGAAAACCGAGGCATAGATTGACCTTCTGGGAGACTGTGGGAAGTGACAGAGCTGGGCATTGATATTTACACAGAGCCCACACTCTTACCCACTAGGCTAAATTGTAAGTTCCAAATAATTGTTTTCAAAGTGTGACCTGCCACCTTCTTGGCCTAGAATTACCCTCAAGTCTTTTTTCTTTTTTTAATTTTTATTGGAATATAGTTGATTTACAATGTTGTGTTACTTTCAGGTGTACAGAAAAGTGAATCAGTTATACATATATCCCTCTTTTTTAGATTCTTTTCCCATCTAGGCCATTACAGAATATTGAGTAGAGTTCCCTGTGATGTACAGCAGGTTCTTATTTGTTGTCTATTTTATATATAGTAGTGTGTATAACATCAATCACAATTTCGCAGTTTATCCCTCCCCCTCTTATAACCTGGCAACCGTAAGTTTATTTTCCTACATCCATGACTCTATTTCTGTTTTGTAAATAAGTTCAGTTGTACCCCTTTTTTTAGATTCCACATGTAAGCGATATCATATGATATTTGTCTTTCTGCGACTGACTTGCTTCACTCAGTATGACAATCTCTAGGTCCATCAATGTTGCCCACCAAGTCTTCTTAAAACACAGATTTCTGCACTCCATTGCTGATCAGCTGAATTGGAGTACCTGGAGGTGGGCCCTAGAAATCTGCCTTTCACAAGAATTTCACGTTATGCTAATGCAGACTAAAGTTTAAGAACCATGGTATGAAATAATGCAGAGCCTCACATTTTCCATGGGTCAAGAACCGTTGGATGTTGGGTCCTACTTATTTTCTCCACCATCAGGACCACTGAGGAGCCCTTTTTGGAAGCTCAGCCCATGCAATCTCCCAATGTAATCCTGAAGATCTCTGATTTAATGGAGGCAACAGGACCCAGTCTGACTACGGCAGGTCTGCTCTAATGTTAGGCTCCAGGGATAGCTACATTTCTGCTATGTTCTTGTGACATTAATTTCAAGCAGACTAGTTTCCCCTTACTCATCTTGTCTAGTCTGGGGAGGGTTTCTGAGAAGCTACTCTTCTCCTGGCAAGAAGTTTAGGGCTCTGCATGAAGGGATGTTTGTCCAGAGTTTGTGGGTTTAGCTCCTGACCCTTATTTGCCTCACCTTCACTTCTGCATTATCCTCTGGACACTATTGCCTGAGGACGCCTGTGCACATCTACTGCCTCATCCTCTCAGGGTCACTCCCTGCCTCTCCTGGTCCTCCCTATCCCAGCACTTTCATGGAGGTGATGGCTTCTGATATGAACAATCAGACCTCCCATCTTAGATGCTTAGATGCTTAAAGACCTCCTACCTTAGATGCTGCCTGAGTTGGTTTGACCTCCCGCCCATGTCGGTTCCAGCCTCACAGTTCCTGTCTGGAAGACTTCAGAGAATCCCTGTGCCTCCAGGGCTGGCCCTTCCTTCCCCTCCCCTTGAGCTTCCCTCCCTCCCAAGGCTGTGGTTCTGCCCCGTCACCCCATCTGAAACCCTGCACTGGATCGCCACTCCCTTCTCACTCTTGCTTCTCAGGGTTACATGCATAGCTCCAGACACATTTTATCTGCTTTACGGGACTTGTTCTTTCTTGCTCCAGGGTCCTCTCTGCCCCCTGTGCTGTTCTCATAGTCTAGAATACTCTCTGCTTTCCTGTCTTTCACCTCCAACTCCTTTTCAAGCTTTGGTTCCAATGTCACTTCTTCTTTTCACCTCTCTTGACCTTTCAAATTATGGTCAAATGTTCCTCTTATGAAATCCCCACCATCCTGTGCTTCTCCTATCACAGATCTCATCGCATTATGGTGACCTTTTCACTTACACACAGTCCCTCCTGAATTCAAAGCTTCATGATGTCAGGGAGTCAATCTTTCCATTGTATCCTTAGTGACCAGTGCCCATAGTTCTTCAGTAAATATTTAATATATAAGTGAATAATAAATATTTTTCCAGATGCTGCTTAGTGCCCATCTGAATCAGAATACCTCCTGCTCTGACATGAATCGATGCCTCGTTTTGATGCCTGAGCCACACAAGTGTAACACTGCGCAGCTCTCTACATTCTAGAAGTGGCATCTGCTGCCACACCTTCCAGATTCTGCATCTAGCCAGTGGGACTTCCCCAAAAGAACAACAGCTGGTCTCCTTGTCATGGCGTGTGTCTGGTTCCATGGCCTCCTCCTCCCCTGTATGCCTCTCCCTGTTCTAGTTTACGTTCTATGGTAGGGGTCTCCAAGATGGCCCACGATGACTCTCACCTCCTGGTACTCATGCCTGGGTGTACACTGAATAGAGCTGACCTAGGTAACCAATAGGATGTTGCAGAAATGATGGAATATGACTTCCAAGGCTGAGTCATAAAAGATATTTTGGTTTCTGCCTCATTCTCTTTTGGGTTCCTACCTCCGGGGGAAACCAGCTACCATGTCAGGAGGACACTCAAGCAGCCCTATGAAAAACTGAGGCCTCCTGCCAAGAGCCAAATTCAATTTGTGAACATTTGGAAGCAGATCTTTTAGCTTCATGCTTTCAGGTGACTGCAGCCCTGGCAGACATTGGAACTTCATGAGACATCCTGAGCCAGAGCCAACCAGCTAAGTTGCTCCTGAATTCCTGACCTATAGAAACTGTGAGATAGCAAATATTTCTTGTTGTTATAAGTTGCTAGGTTTGGAAATTTGTTACACACCAACATATAACTAATTAAATCCCTTCTTTAACCTCATTTCACCAGTGAGAGCACTGAGACTACTCAGACAACCATGAAAGCACAGTCTTTTGGTTGAGGGGAGGGGAAGCAATGTTTTATTTAGATAAATCAAAATGGTTGTTTTACTGGTACCAAATTAGCAAAGCCCAAATCAAGTGATGGAAACCTTGAATTCACTCCCTAAACAGAACCAGAATTGCTTAAACATTACCAAAATAGCTCCACTAAAGCAAAGTAGATTTACATTTCTTAATATGAGAAAACAACAAGGTAGGTTAGGTTCATATAACAAACAATACATGCTCTATAAAGTCTCAGGAATACCCAAATGTGTTCTGGTTTGGATATGAAAGAGGGAACCACATCTAACTGGTGTTGGTAAGCAAGCCAATGAGGTGTGTAGCAAACAAAAGCTGTCACTAAAAACAACTCAACAGCAAGTCATTATAAGTATGAGCCCAAAGCTGAGTCTTAACAGGATGACTAAAGTTGACATCAACATATGAAATCCTGATTAAGAAGTTTAACAATAGGATCATTAAAGACAGCACACACACACACACACACACACACACACACACACACACACACCAACAGATGTCCTCCTCACCTTTCATGGTTCTGAGCTGAAACAAACTGCTGACCCAGTGAAGTATAATACAAATTCCAAAACAAGGTAAAAATTTGTTCTAAAAGAAACAAAATAAATCATAGGATTCATGTTCGGTTTTTCAGATGCAGTGCTAATTCCACACCTCAAGAAAATCCACTAGTCAACTTGGAAAAAAAAGATAGGCAGGAGGACTGAAAATAGATACAATAATAAAGGGGCATATATATGAGACAGATACTTTTCAATCTAGGAAGATAAGGGTTGAAATGAAAAAATATTTAAGTCTTTAATATCCTACAGGAGGTGAACAAGTTAAAGAGGAATTGTTCATCTGATGAACAAGTGTGAATGCTTAGGTCTTTAACAATATGGTCTTTGTGCAAGTCTTGTCTATATTTGGATTATAAAAAAGCATCCACACCAAGAAGTAAATATGTATTTTAATCATACAGAGGTTGCAATTTGACAATATAAAAAGATACACATAAAGCTTATAAAAATTATAGGCTTGGAGGACAGTGATATGAAAAGGTGATATCTCATTCTCTCATTAACTAGCCCTTTGTCTTAGCATATTAGAACGTTCTCAAATTGCAATATCCTCGTCCGCATCAGCCTTCAGACTAGTGCTCTGACTTTTGCCCCTTTCCAATCCATTTTTCCACAAAGCAGCTGACATGTTCATTTTAAAATATCAACCAGCCCATCTCTCCTTTGCTGCAGCCCATCAGGACCTTCTCATTGTCCCTGCCTAAATCTCGGCCTCCTCACCCTGACTTACTGGCCCTGCAGCCCTGGAGCCTGCCTCTTCTCCCGCTTCATCCCCGGGCCTCCTTTCTCTTCCGAGCCCTTTCCTGTCTCTGGCTTTGGCACTGGGAGTGCCTCCTGGGGCTGACTTATTCTCCTCCTTCAGGATTCAGTCTACCTCTCACCTCCTAGAAAGACCTTCACCGACAATCCCATCGGAAGCCTCCTGTACGAGTGGCGTGTCATTTGATTACACGATTGTTTTCCTGCGCAGCATTTATCTGAAATTATATTTTTCCTAACTTGTTTACTGTCTGTTTATATCACTAAGCTTTAAGTTTCAAGTGTCTCGTTCATCACTGTAGTCCCCACCCCTAGCACAGTGACTGACCTTTATCAGCAGCAGAGCCATGAATGAGATGAAATGGGCAACTGAACTGGTGGATGTTTCACGGAAATTTTCTGTAACCGACACTATGTCACAAACTCTTCCCTCCCTCTTTCCCTCCCTCCCTCTGTCCTTTCCCCAGCACTTTCTCTCTCTCATTTCTCTACGGCTTGAAATATGTAAAGCTTCAGCTTCACACTTGGCTGCTCACAGAAGGTGCGAGACAATGGTATTCTGCTCCTGGCTCCTGATGGAAAGGTCCCACGACTGGCTCACGACCTCCCTTACTCTCCCCTTCAGTACCATGAGCACGCATGTTCTATTCGGTAAAGACTTTTTAACATATTTAGTTCAGAGGTTTTTTTCTGTTGTGGAGTATTATTAATATGTGACAGAAAGGGCTGCATGAGTGAAGGAAGGTGCCATGGTTGGCAGCACTATTAATAGTCATTTGGAAAACGGAGACCCCGTAGGAGTGAGACTCATGTCCGACCTGAGAGCCTGACGTCCGTCCCAGCCGGGAACGACCCGAGGTTTCTGGTATTACTGCCCTGGGAACGATATTTACTGAATCTTGTTCCCTTTTCATTTTGCCAAACTGCAGGTTAACTTGACCCTAACTAACATAACATGAAACAAACAAACTAATATTTTATTTGTTAATTTTGTTACATTTATTTTGATAAGTTTTCATTCAGTTACTATTTTCATGAAATTTATTATATGCTTTTACATTAAGCTAAAGAAGGAATTCATTTCATTTTCATTTTCATTCGTACTTTTCCCATACACATTACCTGGGATAATAATTTTTTGCATCATAATGAAATAGTAGAATAAAAGTCGAGGCCTGAAAAAAATGCCTATTGTGTTAACTTTGAAATTGGGGAACCCAAAAAATAAATATTAAGAAAAGACCTATTTTTTAATGAAACTATACCTCTCAAAGGGTTAAAAAAAAGTATACCTAGACTTATTTAGCAGACTTTACTTACCTATAGCATGATTTATTAGTGAAGTATCAATAATCAGAATTGAGTACACTTACACGATAGCATATCCACAATTCTGAGGTTTAAAGTGGTCTGATTACCAAAAGGGTTTTTGTTTGTTTGTGTTTGTGGCAAACTCGTTTGGCAACAAAATCTTCCCTGAACTGATGAAAGGCTGTTAATTACCTTAATTGATTTCACTGAGTGTGAACAGCCATACATTTTCCTGGAGAAACACTAATGTGTTTAATTTGGTAGTGTTGCCTCAGCCCTCACTGGAAGCATTATAAAAACTAGCTTATGCACTTTACTATTTTTGAAAGAATGGGAAGAATTTGAATTCAGGAACACATGCAATATCTACGCTTGCAAATAGAGGACTGAGGACCTGCAGCATAGAATCATAAATAAATGTTCAAGTTGGAAGGTACCTGCAAGATAATACATTCCAACCTCCTCGTTTTATGAATGAGGACTCTGAGTTCAGAGCCGGGCATTGGCCTGCCAAAGGTCTTACTACTCGATCAGTAGTGGGGTTAGAAATAGACTCCACTCCCAAGGTGCTCAAGTCCTGGGTTCCTTCTACTCACAGCCCATTAATGAGCTCTTCCATGGTGGCTGGGATTTCTAAACAAATGAAATATACATGAGTGCGTCCTCTACTCAAGAGTCACTGTGGCTGTGTGCAGGGAGATGCAGGGCTGTGCACATGCCTACCTTTGAGAGAAACACTGTCCCTCTTCTGTTCCCAAACTGATCCTTATAAAACTAAGTCTGCTAATCGGCACAAGGACAGTCACCATCACAGCCTTCCTGATTTGTTAGGCACCATTCCAAACTCTAAAAAGGCAATGGCCTTGACTTTACTCTCCATTTTAACTTCCCTGTTTGATTGCTGTCTATTAAAAACATTTCAGAATGCACATTAACTTTCAATCAATCACCAGGAATTTACTGGGCTTCTCTTTAGTGCCCAGGATTGTGAAATGACTAAATCACTGATTTTCAACCAGAGGTGATTTGTCCTTCAGGGAATATTTGGCAATGGCTGATTGCCTATTTACCTGTCACCACTTGGAGAAGGCTACTTGGCCTTTAGCGGTCTAGTGGATAGAGGCCAGGGATGCTACTAAACACCCTACAATGCATAGGACAACTTCCGGCTCAAAAGATCAATAGTGCTAAGATCAAGAAACTCCAGAACTAAGACTTCCGGGTAAGATGGCGGAAGAGTAAGACGCGGAGATCACCTTCCTCCCCACGGATACACCAGAAATACAGCTACACGTGGAACAACTCCTACAGAACACCTACTGAATGCTGGCAGAAGACCCCAGACCCCCCAAAAGGCAAGAAACTCCCCACATACCTGGGTAGGGCAAAGCGGAGAGATTCCCGCACAGAGGATCGGTGCCGAGCGGCGCTCACCCGCCCGAGAGGCTTGTCTGCTCGCCCGCCAGGGCGGGCGGCGCTGGAAGCTGAGGCTCGGGCTTCGGTCAGAGCGCAGGGAAAGGACTGGGGCTGGCGGCGGGAACTCAGCCTGAAGGGGGCTAATGTGCCACAGCTAGCCGGCAGGGAGTCCGGGAAAACTCTGGAGCTGCCGAAGAGGCAAGAGACTTTTTCTTCCCTCTTGGTTTCCTGGTGCGCGAGGAGAGGGGATTAAGAGCGCTGCTTAAAGGGGCTCCACAGACGGGCGCGAGTCACGACTGAAAGCGCGGAGCCCAGTGACGGGCGTGGGACGCTGGGGCTGCTGCTGCCGCCGCCAAGAAGCCTGTGTGCGAGCGCAGGTCACTGTCCACACCGCCCTTCCGGGAGCCTGTGCAGCCCGCCACTGCCGGGGTCCCGGGATCCAGGGGCGGCTTCCCTGGGAGAACGCACGGCGCGCCTCGGGCTGGTGCAACGTCACGCCGAACTCTGCCGCTGCAGGCTCGCCCCGCACTCCGTGCCCCTCCCTCCCGCCCGGCCTGAGTGAGCCAGAGTCCCCGAAGAGGCTGCTCCTTTAACCCTGTCCTGTCTGAGCGAAGAACAGACGCCCTCCGGCGACCTACACGCAGAGGCGGGGCCAAATCCAAAGCTGAGACCCAGGAGCTGTGAGAACAAAGAAGAGAAAGGGAAACCTCTCCCAGCAGCCTCAGAAGCAGCAGATTAAAGCTCCACAATCAACTTGATGTACCCTGCATCTGTGGAATACATGAATAGACAACAAATCATCCCAAATTGAGGAGCCAGGAGTCAGTGCTGTGCCTCTGAGGTGGGAGAGCCAACTTCAGGACACTGGTCCACAAGAGACCTCCCAGCTCCACATAATATCAAACGGCGAAAATCTTCCAGAGATCTCCATCTCAACACCAGCACCCAGCTTCACTCAACGACCAGCAAGCTACAGTGCTGGACACCCTATGCCAAACAACTAGCAAGACAGGAACACAACGCCACCCATTAGCAGAGAGGTGGCCTAAAATCATAAAAAGTCCGCAGACACCCCAAAACACACCACCAGACGTGGACCTGCCCACCAGAAAGACAAGATCCAGCCTCATTCACCAGAACACAGGCACTAGTACCTTCCACCAGGAAGCCTACACAACCCACTAAACCAACCTTAGCCACTGGGGACAGACACCAAAAACAACGGGAACTACGAACCTGCAGCCTACAAAAAGGAGACCCCAAACACAGTAACATAAGCAAAATGAGAAGACAGAAAAACACACAGCAGGAGAAGGAACAAGATAAAAACCCACCAGACCTAACAAATGAAGACGTAATAGGCAGTCTACCTGAAAAAGAATTCAGAATAATGATGGTAAAGATGATCCAAGATTCTATTTCCCAGATCCAAAATCTTGGAAATAGAATAGACAAAATGCAACAAACAGTTAACAAGGACCTAGAAGAACTAAAGATGAATCAAGCATCGATTAAAAACACAATACATGAAATAAAAAATACTCTAGATGGGATCAATAGCAGAATAACTGAGGCAGAAGAACGGATAAGTGAGGTGGAAGATAAAATAGTGGAAATAACTGCTGCAGAGCAAAATAAAGAAAAAAGAATGAAAAGAACAGAGGACAGTCTCAGAGACCTCTGGGACAACATTAAACGCACCAACATTCGAATTATAGGGGTTCCAGAAGAAGAAGAGAAAAAGAAAGGGACTGAGAAAATATTTGAAGAGATTATAGTTGAAAACTTCCCTAATATGGGAAAGGAAATAGTTAATCAAGTCCAGGAGGCACAGAGAGTCCCATACAGAATAAATCCAAGGAGAAATACGCCAAGACACATATTAATCAAACTGTCAAAAATTAAACACAAAGAAATCATATTAAAAGCAGCAAGGCAAAAACAACAAATAACACACAAGGGAATCCCCATCAGGATAACAGCTGATCTATCAGCAGAAACTCTACAAGCCAGAAGGGAGTGGCAGGACATAATTAAAGTGATGAAGGAGAAAAACCTGCAACCAAGATTACTCTACCCAGCAAGGATCTCATTCAGATTTGATGGAGAAATTAAAACGTTTACAGACAAGCAAAAGCTAAGAGAGTTCAGCACCACCAAACCAGCTTTACAACAAATGCTAAAGGAACTTCTCTAGGCAAGAAACACAACAGAACGAAAAGACCTACAATAACGAACCCAAAACAATTAAGAAAATGGGAATAGGAACATACATATCGATAATTACCTTAAATGTAAATGGACTAAATGCTCCCACCAAAAGACACAGATTGGCTGAATGGATACAAAAACAAGACCCATCTATATGCTGTCTACAAGAGACCCACTTCAGACCTAGAGACACATACAGACTGAAAGTAAGGGGATGGAAAAAGATATTCCATGCAAATGGAAACCAAAAGAAAGCTGGAGTAGCAATTCTCATATCAGACAAAATAGACTTTAAAATAAAGACTACTAGAAGAGACAAAGAAGGACACTACATAATGATCAAGGGATCGATCCAAGAAGAAGATATAACAATTGTAAATATTTATGCACCCAACATAGGAGCACCTCAATACATAAGGCAAATACTAACAGCCATAAAAGGAGAAATCGACAGTAACACAATCATAGTAGGGGACTTTAACACCCCACTTTCACCAATGGACAGATCTTCCAAAATGAAAATAAATAAGGAAACACAAGCTTTAAATGTTACATTAAACAAGATGGACTTAATTGATATTTATAGGACATTCCATCCAAAAACAACAGAATACACATTTTTCTCAAGTGCTCATGGAACATTCTCCAGGATAGATCATATCTTGGGTCACAAATCAAGCCTTGGTAAATTTAAGAAAACTGAAATTGTATCAAGTGTCTTTTCTGACCACAATGCTATAAGACTAGATATCAATTACAGGAAAAGAGCTGTAAAAAATACAAACACATGGAGGCTAAACAATACACTACTTAATAACGAAGTGATCACTGAAGAAATCAAAGAGGAAATTAAAAAATACCTAGAAACAAATGACAATGGAGACACGACGACCCAAAACCTATGGGATGCAGCAAAAGCAGTTCTAAGAGGGAAGTTTATAGCAATACAATCCCACCTTAAGAAACAGGAAACATCTCGAATAAACAACCTAACCTTGCACCTAAAGCAATTAGAGAAAGAAGAACAAAAACACCCCAAAGTTAGCAGAAGGAAAGAAATCATAAAGATCAGATCAGAAATAAATGAAAAAGAAATGAAGGAAACGATAGCAAAGATCAATAAAACTAAAAGCTGGTTCTTTGAGAAGATAAACAAAATTGATAAACCATTAGCCAGACTCATCAAGAAAAGAAGGGAGAAGACTCAAATCAATAGAATTAGAAATGAAAAAGGAGAAGTAACAACTGACACTGCAGAAATACAAAAGATCATGAGAGATTACTACAAGCAACTCTATGCCCATAAAATGGACAACCTGGAAGAGATGGACAAATTCTTAGAAATGCACAACCTGCCAAGACTGAATCAGGAAGAAATAGAAAATATGAATAGACCAATCACAAGCACTGAAATTGAAACTGTGATTAAAAATCTTCCATCAAACAAAAGCCCAGGACCAGATGGCTTCACAGGCGAATTCTATCAAACATTTAGAGAAGAGCTAACACCCATCCTTCTCAAACTCTTCCAAACAATATCAGAGGAAGGAACACTCCCAAACTCATTCTACGAGGCCACCATCACCTTGATACCAAAACCAGACAAGGATGTCACAAAGAAAGAAAACTACAGGCCAATATCACTGATGAACATAGATGCAAAAATCCTCAACAAAATACTAGCAAACAGAATCCAACAGCACATTAAAAGGATCATACACCATGATCAAGTGGGGTTTATTCCAGGAATGCAAGGATTCTTCAATATACGCAAATCAATCAATGTGATACACCATATTAACAAGTTGAAGGAGAAAAACCATATGATCATCTCAATAGATGCAGAGAAAGCTTTCGACAAAATTCAACACCCATTTATGATAAAAACCCTGCAGAAAGTAGGCATAGAGGGAACTTTCCTCAACATAATAAAGGCCATATATGACAAACCCACAGCCAACACTGTCCTCAATGGTGAAAAACTGAAACCATTTCCACTAAGATCAGGAACAAGACAAGGCTGCCCACTCTCACCACTCTTATTCAACATAGTTTTGGAAGTTTTAGCCACAGCAATCAGAGAAGAAAAGGAAATAAAAGGAATCCAAATTGGAAAAGAAGAAGTAAAGCTGTCACTGTTTGCAGATGACATGATACTATACATAGAGAATCCTAAAGATGCGACCGAAAAACTACTAGAACTAATCAATGAATTTGGTAAAGTAGCAGGATACAAAATTAATGTACAGAAATCTCTGGCATTCCTGTACACTAATGATGAAAAATCTGAAAATGAAATCAAGAAAACACTCCCATTTACCATTGCAACAAAAAGAATAAAATATCTAGGAATAAACCTACCTAAGGAGACAAAAGACCTGTATGCAGAAAATTATAAGACACTGATGAAAGAAATTAAAGATGATACAAATAGATGGAGAGATATACCATGCTCCTGGATTGGAAGAATCAATATTGTGAAAATGACTCTACTACCCAAAGCAATCTACAGATTCAATGCAATCCCTATCAAACTACCACTGGCATTTTTCACAGAACTAGAACAAAAAATTTCAAAATTTGTTTGGAAAAACAAAAGACCCCGAATAGCCAAAGCAATCTTGAGAACGAAAAACGGAGCTGGAGGAATCAGGCTCCCTGACTTCAGACTATACTACAAAGCTACAGTAATCAAGACAGTGTGGTACTGGCATAAAAACAGAAAGAAAGATCAGTGGATCAGGATAGAAAGCCCAGAGATAAACCCACACACATATGGACAACTTATCTTTGATAAAGGAGGCAGGAATGTACAGTGGAGAAAAGACAGCCTCTTCAATAAGTGGTGCTGGGAAAATTGGACAGGGACATGTAAAAGTTTGAGATTAGATCATTCCCTAACACCATACACAAAAATAAGCTCAAAATGGATTAAAGACTTAAATGTAAGGCCAGAAACTATCAAACTCTTAGAGGAAAACATAGGTAGAACACTCTATGACATAAATCACAGCAAGATCCTTTTGGACCCACCTCCTAGAGAAATGGAAATAAAAACAAAGATAAACAAATGGGACCTAATGAAACTTCAAAGCTTTTGCACAGCAAAGGAAACCATAAACAAGACCAAAAGACAACCCTCAGAATGGGAGAAAATATTTGCAAATGAAGCAACTGACAAAGGATTAATCTCCAAAATTTATAAACAGCTCATGCAGCTCAATAGCAAAAAAACAAACAACCCAATCCAAAAATGGGCAGAAGACTTAAATAGGCATTTCTCCAAAGAAGATATACAGACTGCCAACAAACACATGAAAGAATGCTCAACATCATTAATCATTAGAGAAATGCAAATCAAAACTACAATGAGATATCATCTCACACCAGTCAGAATGGCCATCATCAAGAAATCTAGAAACAATAAATGCTGGAGAGGGTGTGGAAAAAAGGGAACACTCTTGCACTGCTGGTGGGAATGGGAATTGGTACAGCCACTATGGAGAACAGTATGGAGGTTCCTTAAAAAACTAAAAATAGAACTACCATATGACCCAGCAATCCCACTACTAGGCATATACCCTGAGAAAACCATAATTCCAAAAGAGACATGTACCAAAATGTTCATTGCAGCTCTATTCACAATAGCCCGGAGCTGGAAACAACCTAAGTGTCCATCATCGGATGAATGGATAAAGAAGATGTGGCACCTATATACAATGGAATATTACTCAGCCATAAAAAGAAACGAAACTGAGCTATTTGTAATGAGGTGGATAGACCTAGAGTCTGTCATACAGAGTGAAGTAAGTCAGAAAGAGAAAGAGAAATACCGTATGCTAACACATATATATGGAATTTAAAAAAAAAAAAAAGTCATGAAGGACCTAGGGGCAAAACGGGAATAAAGACACAGACCTACTTGAGAATGGACTTGAGGATATGGGGAGGGGGAAGGGTAAGCTGTGACAAAGCCAAAGAGAGGCATGGACATATATACACTACCAAACGTAAGGTAGATAGATAGTGGGAAGCAGCCACAGAGCACAGGGAGATCAGCTCGGTGCTTTGTGACCGCCTGGAGGGGTGGGATGGGGAGGGTGGGAGGGAGGGAGATGCATGAGGGAAGGGATGTGGGAACAGATGTATATGTATGACTGACTCATTTTGTTATAAAGCAGAAACTAATTAAAAAAAAAAAAAAAAAAAAGATAAAAAAAAAAAAGAAACTCCAGAACTAAATATATGCTATGATTCCTCTGCTTCAGAGCCTTTATACTCTAATTTCAAACCAGCAACCTAACTAACACTCATAAAGTTATGAAAAATAATTAAATACTAAATTCAGTGGCCTAAAGATTTAGAGTCAGCCAACTAAAGTTCAAGCTCCACCCTGCCACCTATTTCCCCCTTGACCTTTGGAAAATCATTTACGCTTTTGCGGCCTCAGTTTTCTTATCTCTAAAACAAGGCTATTGATAACTAACCTACATATTTTATTGGGTTGCTCTGAGTATCAGAAGAGATAGTGTTTTTGAAAATACTTGGAGAACTACAAAGCATTATATAAATATAAAGCCATAGTACTGCCGTTCTTTATAACACTTTTACCCGTGCAGACAGACACGTTCTGCATTTATCCCAGCACTGAATTTATAAAAGTGTCCACCCTGAGCACAGCGAAGAGCCCATCACCCACTGGTCATCCACATCAGGAACCCTCTATTCTCCTGATTTTCTTTTCCCTCTCACTCCCCAGTCAGTCACTAAGTCCTACATTTTTTTTTCTTTTTTAAAGGAGGTAAATGCAGGAATAGAAATCCAAATTAATATTCCTTCCAGGCACTCACTGATAAGTCTAATGTCGAACCACAGGCTAAGGTCATGACACTTTAATTATGCTTTGTTGTCCTTTTCCTCTTCTGGCATCTTGCCTTCCTGCCACTCAAGATTTCTTCCCTGATTCTTTGGGAGGAAGTATCTTCCTGGAGACTCAAGAACAAGTTTATTGTTTCCTGATACCTTCCCACCTCTGTTTTTCGATGTAACTAGACTCAAGACCAGGTCATTTTCAGAGTGAAAATCAGGATGTCAGCGAAGGCACGTGGGGCTGTCACCTGAATCCTGGTGGAGGAGCTCAGATCTTTGGAATCTTTGAGGACCTCTGGGACGTCTTTCTGGAAAGCAAGGGTTAGTTGGCCAAACTGGGAACACCTGCCGTATGTGTAGAGCGTGCCACAATTTACTACATTTTGTGGGATATTTAATACTATGCACACTTAGCGTATGAACTTCTATTTATGTGAAAAGATTTACAACAGTTTAATTATTCACCTCCTAAAAGATTTTTTTTTCTTTTTTGCGGTACGCGGGGCTCTCACTGTTGTGGCCTCTCCCGTTGCAGAGCACAGGCTCCGGACGTGCAGGCTCAGTGGCCATGGCTCACGGGCCCAGCCGCTCCATGGCATGTGGGATCTTCCCGGACCGGGGCACAAACCTGTGTCCCCTGCATCGGCAGGCGGACTCCCAGCCACTGCGCCACCAGGGAAGCCCTAAAATATGTTTTTTTTTCCTCTGAAATTATTCCTAACAGTGTAATAAAGACCGCCCCACTGCAGTTAAAACATATTTTGATTTACAAACAAATGTGTTGAAGGCACATCTCTTCTGATGTGTCAAGTGACGTATACAGGGGAAAAGGAAAGGACAAATGGCCAATCCCTGCATTAAGGGAAGAATTGTATATGTGTGTATTAGAAAAGAGCAGAAAAATGACTTCTTTCAAAAACTGATCAGTACAGATCAGTTCATAGAACCAAATTCACCTTTTAAATGCTTATAGCACAGAAATCCCATACTGTGGTTTAGTATGGGTACAAATAAATGCAGTGAAATGATGTATTTTTATTTTCTTTCCCCTGGTGTTTTGAGCTCTACAGTAGAAAACCTCACCACACGGAAGTGTTTAAATGAAATGTCCTTCGCAAATTCCCAGTGTCCCTCAAAGGAATATAAATGGTTATGATACAATTAAATTATATTACTGGCTTGGTGTTACCAAAAATCTTCAGGGGTATTGCCCCCTGTGTCACTCAGAAGGGTTGTACTTTTCCCATGACACATACATTTTTCCCTATCACATAGGATCGTGTACAACCTGATTTGGCCCAATCCATAAAGCAAAAGAGAACCATCTTGCCTGGCTGGGCAGTTGGCTCGGCCATCGTGCCACCATCACCCAGAGCGAGACTGGAAACTGCCTTCTAACCGTAAACCTTTCTCTTTTCAGGCTGCACGTCTCTTTGACTCTAGTCTTCTCCATTTGTGAGATGGTGGTGTGGGTGACCGAGGAGCAAGGAAATGGGAACAAGCTAGAGAGAACTCATTTTACACATTACGAGGATTCTGGCTTTGCTCGTATGCTCTACACTCTTGTCATATCAACTAGATTATTCTATTTGATTTTGAGATCATTTCCTAGAGCCTTATATTCCACACTTACCAGTTTCCTCACTGATATTCATGCTTATGAGTTTGCACTGATAACATTAATGTCCAAGAGATGTCTACTGAATTTACATGGAGGTTTCCTCTGTAAAATCACATACCGGGGTGAAACCTGCCCCCTTAACACTTCCAATAGACTTACCAGAAAAGACTTCTTTCTCACCCAGAAATAGCCAATCCTCTATTCTTTCTTTCATTGAGCTCCATCTAATGGCAATTCCGTGCTTTTCAACATGGAGGGAAATTACTGGTCTCCAGATAAAGGGTAAACTCCCCTGAGGGGATCAAGGGAGCTGAGTATGGGCTTTTCTTGGTAACAGTAGGAAGGCTTGGGGTTTCTCATCTGCTGCATCAGGATTTTACTGATTGGGTTGATTGCAGTTCTGAGCACAGAGAAAGTCAACAAAAGAGAAAGCGTATGCTTTTACTTAATCATATCACAAAGCAACACACCCCCCGTGCACAGCTCCAAGCAGTGTTTGCCAGGGGTTGGAGCCATCTAGCTGTTCTAAATGCCAAGTCAGATAAGAAAGTTGCAGGCTTGAGACAGAAGACTGCAGGAGGCCTATCTAGCAGCCCTTTACTGGGTTACTTTATGATAAGGAGGCAACACGGAAACGCGCAGAAAATGCGCACAGCCATGCGCATGTATGTCAAGACAGGAACGGCGGAGAACAAAGGCACAACGCCTTGTAGGTCACTCTGCCGCTCAGAAGAGGAGAGACCGACAGTTGCAGCTCCTGGGGTGTCATTCAGTAGCTGCTGGATGTACGCTCTGCTGAGTCACTGGCCTTGGCGAGATGAATTAGCCCAGACCGGATAGGCAGGTGATGGAGAGGGAAAAAAAGCCTACTCTTTAAACTAAACAGCAAGACCCTTTCCTAAGACTTACTTTTTATTTTAGTCCAATCCTTTCTTTTTTATGTTTCTCATATTCGAGCCCTTCAGAAAGCACTTTAAATATATTTATTTATAAACATCTCTCATGACTGCAAATATATCACTCTCCAGGGAGTAGGAGGCTTTTTCTTTCCTCCCACTTTCCTTTCTCTCCAAACATACAGGCATATGCGCGCGCGCGCGCACACACACACACACACACACACACAGCTGCCCAGAAAGGATTTACGGTTGTGATTGAAAAAATTAAAGACTCCAACACCAGAAATGAGATAATACAGAAAAAATGGGCAAGACCCTATCCTAGGCACCCTGGTCCCCTGCCTGTGACTAAAGCATCTGATGCGCACAGAGCACCCTTGCCCTCAGTGTGGAGTCAGGCTGCCATGCGAGGTGGGCTCGTCCAGGAAACTTTGCCAGCTCCCTTCTTGTGCCTTTACAACAACTTGCTTAATTGGAAAGATCTTCTATCCCATGAGTGAGCCAATAACTCTTTCTGCTAAAAGGCTGTGAAAAGTGGGAATGCTCCATCCGGAAGCAGCTGTTTGAGTTCCAGAACACCCATCAGGCCAGCTGGAGTCGCTTTATTATCTCTTTGTTATCGAGATGAGGTTGCTCCCTATACAGGATCCTGGCTCCTCAAAGGCTTGCATTTCCAGTTTCTTACTATCTTTACCCGTGACAGTGGGAGAGACTTTGCTTCTCCAGTCAAAAGCAAATGATGGTTACAAAGATGATCTCAGGACTGAGGTGACTTCAAAAGAGGCAGGAAACGCAGTCACGTGGCTCCATTTCACTGCATTTAGCATCGCCCCTTCTCCCCAAACCCAATACTCCTCTACCAGTGGTTTTGGCTTTCAGTCATAATTTGTTTGCTAATAAGGAAATTCTCATCCTGGACCGCCTTCTCTTTAAGGGCATCAGTGGCAGCGTCTGTAAGGAAATCTGGATTTAGAGAAATAGGAAATAAATGCCTTCTGTGTCCTGTAATGATCGAGTTTCCTCCCTGGGAAGGGCCAGATTGCTGCCCTGGAGGAGTTTCATAGCACTTTGGGAAATGACCTTCACTTTGAACTTCTTCACTTCTTTACCCACCGGGACCGCACTCCCAAATGGATTCATTCACACGCATGCTGCCTTACAGCAAACACCCACGCCGTGTCTTAGGCCTAATGGGAATCATATGGGCCCATAATCCTCTTCCTTCCCTAAAATAGGAGAAGGTGTATTTCCTCAATTCTTCTCATTCATCCACCCACGGAGAAGATTTCAGGTCGGTAGAGAGATAAAAGGCTCAGGATATGAGATGTCAACATTTAAGCCCCGTCATTCCTCAGGCAGATAACAGCCACACTCCAACTTGGGTTTGCCCTGCTGTCTTGTCGGAAATTCACTCAGCTGCAAGTATCAGAGACCTGTCCCCCAAATGGCTTAAATGCATAAGGATGATCTCCCAGAAACCTTTAGTTTATATTTTATTGTCCATGACGGTGTTGCTTTGCCGTCCCCAATTCTGAGAGACTCCGGGAAGCTGAGACTTTCAGCTCAGCACATTGTTAGCTTGAACAAAATTAATAAGGAAGTAAGGGGCAAGACAATTGTCTTCTGAGTAGGAAAACGTTAGTGAATGCCACAGTCCCAGCATCTAACATTGTGCCAGCAAATAGTAAATTATACATTTTTATTGAATGAGGCCTTAGTATGCTAAGAAAAGGCATGGTCACATTCTGAAATCACAAGCCCTTTTCAGGTGTCACTAATATATGTGACTGAGAAAATTTAATGGTCATGGAGACAAGCATGCAAGGCAAAGATTGATTTGATTCTTTTTGATTCTTGCCCTTCCTGATGAAATAGAAAGAGAGAGAACTCAAAAGGTCCTTAACATGCTCTAGCCACCCTTTTAATAACTGTAGCTCTCAGAGCTGCATGGATCTTTAAATATGTTGTGCTATATTTTTCTGGCCTGCAAAGTTGCAAGGATCTGGACATCAGCTCTTCCCTCAATAATTTTTATGAATCCCAGGGACAATGGCTCTGATAAGCATCATGTTACAGGTCTGAGACTGTTTCTGTAACTTTATAGAAAATCATCACAGAGATAGAATATCATGTATAAACATT
This sequence comes from Mesoplodon bidens, assembly GCF_964165515.1. Taxonomy (NCBI): domain Eukaryota; kingdom Metazoa; phylum Chordata; class Mammalia; order Artiodactyla; family Ziphiidae; genus Mesoplodon; species Mesoplodon bidens. The sequence goes on along the minus strand of NC_138176.1, from coordinate 213,241,192 downwards.
GTCTTGGGACTGTCTTTATTTTTTAGCACCTGGATCATGGATGAGTTTTCATAAAACAGAGGTGTCCAAAGATGTCTTTGACTTCAACAGAGCCTTGAAAACTCAATTCAATAAGGATTTACTTTACCTGTATTCCAGGGACTGTGCTGGACCCTGATAATGCAGAGAAGAATCATGTACTATTTCTCTCCTCAAGGAGTTTATAATCCAGTGTTGAGAGACATTTCTGATGTGTTGAGTGCTATTATAGGTGGACAAACATGACGCTGTAGGATAATCAGGAGGATGGAACTAGATCCATTTGGAGAAGATTCTTCAAGGTTGTTAGAAGGCTCTGAGTTGGGCCGTGGTGTAAAGGAGGACTTTACGAAGTAAAGGGATGTGGTTGAAAATTCTATCCTTTTGCATTTGATTCATATTAAAATAATTACAGTAGCACAAGGCAAGAAAGAAATTAAGCAAGCATGAAAGAAGTCAGCTTTTGAGAGAACAGAAGTATAAATTTGAATTAAAATCATACCTTTGGAGAAGGTTATTAAAACTGTTTTAAGTTATAGTCATCAGGCACTTCACTGCCACAGTCCCTGGAAAAGACGAAAGACTGGTAGGGATTTTGTAGACTGAGCAAATTTTCCAAAGACTAAAGACTTAAACCCTCTTTTCCCCTAACCTTCCTTTTCATTTGGCTGGAAAAACAAAGTTGGGAGTTCAGAGTCACAGGCAACATTCCCTTAACTTTGTAATTGGGGGTTGGGAACTGCTATTTGTCTCCTTGGAGAACAAAACATTGCCCAAACTAAGGACTCTCAAATTATAGTGCTAAATGATTTCAAAATATTTGAAAGGCTATTTAAAAAGTAAATCAGTGTAGCTATTTTCTGTAGTAATAAAAAATACCCAAATGTTTATAGAATTTAAATTTGGAAAGCTGGAAAAGAGCTAAAGAGCACTATGACAAAAATTTTCAGATTGAAATCCAGTTCCTGATAGGAGGGAACAGCTGTTTCTCTGACAGCCTGAGAAGCAATTCACGCCCCCCTCCAACCTTGACCCTCATCCCTTTCCCCCAACTAGGGGAGCAGAAGAGAATCGAGCTCAGAAGCATGTGGAGGCTGATGTTACAAGAGACCCAAATATCCCAAACTGCCGTCAAAGCATGCGGTATAGTTGTAGCTGACCGACTAAACTGGGGCTTCAAACTGAAGCGGTGCTTTGGCACTCTGCATATACTAGTTTGATATTTTCTTCCTTCCTAGATACTCCATGTTGCTGGCCTTTTTAAACCTCCATGAGCTTGGCTGACTCAAGTTTTTTTTGTTTTTCAAAGCTCCGGTGTGTGTTCCAAATGAAAGGCACCAAATTATCATGTCTTTTTCTTGAAAGGGTATGTTTACTGTGCTTTACAGCATAGTTGCTGTGGTGTTACTTTGTTTTAGTTGTGGTTGCAACTTAGCATGGCAAGATTGCCTATTTTTTATTTTATTTTTAATTCAATTTTATTTTATTCTCTTGCACTGCTCCTGTCTTTTTGGAGGAAATTGACACCCAAGCCAGGCTGATAGTTGTTTCTTCAGTGAGAGTAGCTCACACTCTCCTCTGGGAATGGAGAAAATGGAGCAACCCTAGTCTCTCTGAAAACCAGTCAGGCATTTGCAGATAACCTGCGTCTGTTATCAGACAATTAAGAGAAAAGGATTGAAGTCTTTTGGGTTGAAAAATCTAATGCGTTGAAGTTGCAGCCTTGACCTTTTAACTGGAATCACTGAAATATTCTTCCCTCCCTTAACTGGGTGCTTTATCAAAAGCTAATCTATCACAGGGATGACAGATTCAGGACAAGGACCACCCCTGGCTCTCTCCAGCAGTTCCCTGGATGAAGGACCCTGCTGTGTGGTGGTTAACGCACTAGAGCTCATCAGCACCTGAAGATTCACAACTGTACCCTGAGGCCAGGTTGTAGTCCTGGCAACTGAGCCTGACAGATGGGGAAGAGGGAATCCTTCCTGACAACAGCCATTTCTTCTAAGAGGCATCTTCCTGCCTGTCTGGCAATGAGAACACTCCATTTTGTCGTGGAGTGTGTAGACTGCTCTTTGAAACACAGATTTTCTCATTTGTTGAGATTAGGAATCAGGTGTTTATGAAAAAATTGAAATCTGCTTTCCAATAGATGATTTTAAGATTTATATAGCACAAAAGTAATGTAATTTCAGTAGACATCATTAGAAACCCACTGATTCTGAGACATTCAAACATTTGCTTACTATAGAGATCTCTTGAATAGAAACATTTTGCATGATATTTTCTTGTTTATGTATGAGAATCAGATATAGATCAAATCAAATAATAACCAACCAAATAGCAGATTATAGTATTGAATATATTGCTACTCTATTTCAACTTGTTTATTTAAATTAGGATGGTATCATCTTTAGGTGGTACATTAGATTGCTATGATTGCCATAACAAAGTATCATGGACTAGGTGGCTTAAACAGCAAATTTTCCCATGATTCTGGAGGCTATAGCTACGAGATCAAAGTGTCAGCAGAGTTGATTTCCTCTCTCCTTGACTTGTAGATGGCCGTCGTCTCCCTGTGGCTTCACATCATCTTCCCTATGTACTTGCGTGGGTCCTAATTTCCTCTTCCTATAAGGACACCAATCATATTGGATGAGGCATCACCCTTAAGACCTCATTTTAATTTAATCACCTCTATAAAGGCCGTATCTTGAAATACTCTCATTCTGAGTTACTGGGGATCAGGACTTCAACATACGAATTTTTTTTTGGGGGGGTGCGTGGGTGGCACAACTCAGTCCATAACAGGAGGTATTAGCAAGAAAATATATTTGCAACATGCGTAAATGTATTGAAGCATATTACATACCAGGCAATGGGATAACTGTTTTACATACATTATTATTTCATATGCTTCTTACAATGATCTTAAAAATCTAGATTATTAGAATCTCTATTTTTACAAATGAGGAAATTTGGGCTCAAAAATTAAATAAGTTTTCCAAAGTTTTAGAGAAGGAACTGTCAAAACCAAGCCTGTACACTGTGTCCACAACGTGCACAGGTGACCATTGTGCTCTTTTGCAATGTATCCAAGGTCACAGAGCTGGTTGGCAGCAAACACAGGCCTCCTAATTGCCAGGGCAGCATTCTATCGCACTCATATGCAAATGATATTAGACAAATGTACTTTTCACTACTCTGATTATACAAAACGAGGATATCATGTTGCCCTGCATTAGTTAGGCTGTTTTATTTTTCAAGGGATAGAGAATATTGAGCATCATGAGATTTTAAAAACCATCAATGCTTTGCTTCTTAACTCAGTTAATTAGGGCTACTGAAAGAATGTATACAAGTAGGATGACCTACCATCCCGATTTGCCTGGAACTGAGGGCTTTCCCAGGATATAGGAGGTTTTGTGTTAAACCTAAAACAGTCCCAGTTTTGGAAACAGAAAACATTTCAGAAGCAGAAAATATGGGGGAACTGTCTCAACCACCGTAGTGTCAGGTCATATGGAAAACTGGATTATCAGTTCAGACGCAAATGCTGAAGATTCCTGAGAGATCGAATATACAAATGGACAATGGCCAGATCCTGTATAAAAACAGAACTTTGACCCACAACCTGCAACACCTTGCCCAGGAAACCAACCCCTTGTCTGCAATAAACAACCCAGGAAGCCCACCTGCTCTAAGTCACACTTGCAGGAAGCCAGATTGCTATCTCTAGCACAGTTTAGGAAGCTAAACAATCACTTCTGTAATAATCAGCCCAACGTGGCCGGGACCTGCTTAATAACTGACAACTTCCTTAATTTTTGTTCCTGCTTCCAACTTAGAACCAGTTAGAGAAAGAGAAGTACCCAACCCTAACCAACCCCACAGGATGGCCTACTTCTAGTTAATCTGCCTATGGCTTCCCCATGCCAACAGCCTCCAGTCAGGGCACAGTTGAAGCCTTCCCTTTTGTCCACTACAAAGCTTTCGCACTCCTCTACCTGCCTTTGAGCCTCTGCCTAAATTCAGGTAACAGTAGCAAACTCCCTTGCTATAGCAAGCTCAGAACAAGCAATAGCCTTTTCTTGTTCTCATTTGGTTGGCCTTTGGTTATGTCCACATTCCATCAACAGTACACATCTTTCACTGTCTATGCCAGCGTTCCACCATTTTGGTGACTCAACATTTTGCCTCTACTGCTCTTACCTCTCTATTGCCACTGAAAACAGTCTCTATTACCTTGCGGTCTCAGGCTTCTGTTTACTGCCTTATTTCTGCATCTTCCAGGTTCTTTTCTTTTCCATCTCCCTGAGTTAAACTGCCTGAGAGAGAGAGAGAGCATCTGACTGCAGTATGCATGAAGTGCCTAGGGAGCGTCTTTATTATGCATCATTATGGCTCCCCAGCTCATGAGCTACTGGCCAAGCTATAGATGACTGCCTTTGGCTCAAAGGCCTGTCTGCCCTTGGCCAATTAGCTGTACTCATGGTAACACCATCATGTGATACAAAGTTTGGTAACTTATGCATAAAGGATTATTTCATTCAAAAGTGTCTGTGCTTTTGGCTCCACTTAAAGTGTACATTTCTAAAACTGGCCAATAGCAATAACCTTAACAAGGGTTATATCTGAAAATGATATTTGATCCTTACTGAAAAGTCAAAATCCAGAGATTGGGTTTAGAAAACTATCCCAGGAAAGAGGCCCTAGTGTGCCTGAGGCAGCTAAGAAGGCCTTTCTATATCACTCACCACTCTGCACAAGACATTGTCCTATTTCAAGATTTCTATCATAAATCTTTTCTGAGTCTTGCTGTTGGGTTAAGAAGAGTATTACTGTGGGCCACTGCTGTGTTCACAAAGCTGTTGCTTGTATAAATTCTCTTTTCATCGTTAGAAGTAACCACTGGTCACCTCTGGGGGCTTTAAAACTTCCCACCAGCTACTGAATGACCATATCAAATACAGCAACATGCCTACAGGGCAAGTTCCAGATTGGACGAGGTTAAACATCCTTAAGCTGTCCTGATTCTTTCCCTCCTGTATTTTACCCTTCCCGTTGCTGTACCACTGTCTCTTTCCAGCCTCCTGGCTAGGATGGCCCCTGTCATCTGCCCACAGCATCCTCAGCACACGTTACACTGCTCCCCTCATCCTCACTGTCACCAAGTCAGAAAAATGACTTCATCTTTTAGTTCATCTGAGGCAGCGTTCGTCTTTGACTCTAGCATAGAATTGGCTGACACAGAAAGCACAGATTTCTTACCTTAATCTGACTAAACCTAATCCCATGCTTCTTAGCTAGATACCGCACCTTGGTGTTTTTTGGTCATTAATCCCACTCTGAGTTTGCTACAGTAAACTAAACACATTTGGATGAGCACAGTTACAAATATGGTGATGGTCTCTCCCAACGTTGATTCCAAGTAGCGTCTGCAGGTCGGGGGGATCCTGGGCCACTCAGTCACTGTGTCCTCAGCTCTGCCTCCTCACTGGCCCCTGGGGAGGAAGATATTTCTCAGTGTGTCTGTGGGACCTCAAGCTTTCTATCTTGAGCCATCATCATTAACTCCATTCATGGAGGACTCTGTGACATTGGGCCCCTAGATGTTCCGCCTTAAGCCTTCATCCACTCTGTACAACTTGTATGATTTACTTGACACACGTTCACTAGATAGTGAGATGCTAAGGTTCATTTCAACCTCAAAATAAGCTTATTTTCCTCACCTATTTCCTCTCTAAAAGAAACCTTTAGATCTTAGCTCATCAAATGAGAGAGGCTATCAATGAGTAACCAAACTCATGTAAACTGCTCTACACATGGCCCCGGGTTCTGCTAAGTGACTCACCAACGAGGAAACTCTGAGATGTCGGTTTCTAAATTCCTGTAACCCTCACTGTTATACAACAGCAAAAGGAATGATTCAGGAAAAGTAAGATGTTATTTTAGAATAGATTCGATCTCTGGCACGCAGTGTTGGCATCATTTAGACATTGCACTGATTAAACGTACAGGGTTTTTGATTCACCCATAAGCATGTTCTATAATTCTAAGATTTATTTTCTATTGGAAAATTTATTTCTATGGTCGCTTATATTTTTGCAATTGTCTTAATCAAAGAACATTCTGTGTTGCCACATTATTGTCTTAAGAAAGATTAGAGATCCATATTCTGATGAGTCAACATAGCCAGTTGGCCAGTCAGAAATGATTTTGTGTCCAGCAGTGTCAGCTGTGACGAGTATTCATGTCAAAGGGCAGCCCTGAGCATGTGTGCAGCACGGTGGTAATCAAAGGAAATGTGTGGCATGCAAATGGTTAAAGGATGCCTTCTAAAGGTAAATTACATGAGTAGTGCTCTTATATCTGCTTCAACAGATAATAGCTTCTCAGCAATACCATCAGAATAATCCTTTAGTTTTACTGGAAATATAACTGCCTACCTTGGTTTAACATTTGGATTTTCTTCTCAGGAAACATTATGGAATGAATCAAACTGATTGCAGCTGAAGATGAAGGCATGTGATCTGTTGAAGTTCAGACAGGACACAGAATTTAAATTCTCTCTCTTCCCCTGCTCTTCTTCAAACTAAGTTACTTTTGCTTTACAATTTTAAAAGCAGGAGTAAAAGTGTTCAAGAATAGAGATTGTGGTTCCTTAAGGGATGATATCCTGGGGAAAGTTTCTGAAGGTCTGGAAATGCCAAAATTAAGAAGTTTATATTTTCTTCTTTAGGCCAGTCATTTGTCATCTTTCCCTCCCACCCTTCCTACTTCAATCTCTTCCTTTCTTTCTTTCTGTTATTTTTATCAAATATCAGAGCAGAGCCCTGAAGAAATGAAATTAAATCTTACATGACTGCCTATTATTGGAAATAGATGAAATCAGGGAAGCGTCATCAAATGTGTGCTTCAGGGAGGAACTCTGTGACTTGCCTTGAGACAACTCCTGAGGTACCTCCGTGGCTCCATTGAGGGTTCTTTGAAATATAGATACAAATGGGAACTTTAGGTAATGGGGAGTCAGCAATGGATTTTTTTAATTTAATTTTTTAACATCTTTATTGGAGTATAATTGCTTTACAATGGTGTGTTAGTTTCTGCTGTATAACAAAGTGAATCAGCTGTACATATACATATATCCCCATATTCCCTCCCTCTTGCGTCTCCCTCCCACCCTCCCTATCCCACCCCTCTAGGTGGTCACAAAGCACCCAGCTGATCTCCCTGTGCTATGCGGCTGCTTTCCACTATCTATCTGTTTTACATTTGGTAGTGTATATATGTCCATGCCACTCTCTCACTTTGTCCCAGCTTACCCTTCCCCCTCCCTGTGTCCTCAAGTCCATTCTCTACGTCTGCGTCTTTACTCCTGTCCTGCCCCTAGGTTCTTCAGAACTTTTTTTTTTTTTTTAGATTCCAGTAATGGATTTTTGAGTTGAGAAGGCAAGCCCATTCCTAGATGTAAGCCCTCTCTGGGGCATATGTTCTCTTTTGTAATGTGGCGATAATGAAAACTTCCAGAGAGGTTGCAATGATTAGAAACAAAGTACTTGGCACTGTGCGTGGTGTGTAGGTGTTCAAATAAATGTAATTGTAAAGTTAATGATCATGACGATGATAATGAAAACAGAGGGTGTCCACAGGCACCAAGTTCCAAATACCTAAACTCTTTATGAGATCTATAATTGAGCTTGGATTTTGGCTGATTCTAATACCAGGTTCTGAAGAGTACAGGTTAACACTCTACAGCTGATCTCGGAGAGACAGCAGTGAGCGGTCCTGAAGAGAGATCTTAGTTCCCTGCCCAGGAATTGAACCTGGGTAGCCTGGATGAAAACCGGGACTCCTAGCCATCAGACCGCCAGGGGCTAGAGGCTAGAAGCAAAGGGGCCCTAGCTCTTTCCCCCCTTTGAAAACAAGAATGTTTCAAGGAGGCAAAAACTATAAAAACAGGTACAAAGTTTATTATTAGAGACACAGCACAACGTATGGAAGAGCACACAGAGAAACGGTTTACTTATTTAAGTCAGAAGCTAGCTAGGCAGAAATACACACCCGGAGAGGAGTGCAGGAGTCCTGAATGAGGGGTGCAGTAAAGAGGAGATTAAAATCCCTTATATGGGACAGTCCTTCCGGGTCTTTGTTTACATTTGGCCAATTATCTTGTTTCTTTTTTCACCTGACTGGTCCCAGGACCCTCCCCGACACGCGTACGCAACTTTTAGCTAAGTTGGATCACACCGCAGAGGCCTGTGGGTGCATGTCCACACATGTTATGGGGTGGTGGCCTCTCCCTTTTTGACCCGCCCAAGGAGCCTTCCTGCACATGTGCAGACAGGGAAGTTTTCCTCGACCTCAGGAGTGGTCATCTTATCTCTTTACTTCAGCAGAGCTCAGCTTCTGCCACTAGCTTTGTCCTTGGAGCATCTGGGGGAGAACAAAGCTTCCATTTTACTCCACCTGACAAACCCCAGCTGCCAGCCCAGGGGCCCATCTATCTCCTACTTCACAGCCATTATGAGGAGTCACCACCTGTGTACTTCTGGCTGGTCCTAGGATATCTAGGGATGCTCTTCTACCTGAGGCTTTGCTGAGTTGTGAGATAAGCTGCTCTTGAAGCTGACTCTCTGCAGGTCCCCTGGCATGCCTCCACTCTGGTCTGAACCTGGTATACCCGAGGACGAAGCGAGGAACTCCCTCCTCCCCACACTCAGCATGGCACAACTCTAAGTATTTTCTACTCCAGATGGACTCCTGCAGCCAGATAACTCTGCTTCAACTCTGGAGCTCTGGGAAAAGCAGCTAGTTACACTCTTTTCCCTAAGACTCCCCAGGGCTCATTTTATAGACAAAATACTTTTGAATTGTGTCATAGCTATGTGCATATTATCTGTGGACATTCACCTTTTATGAAAGGGTGGATTCTATTTATCATCGATACAACAGAGAGATACTGAGCGCCCAGTGTGTGCCAAGCGCTGGATTAGATAGGCATTGAAAATTCACTGACAGACCAGTCTGCCAAGTAAACATCACATAAATGCTAGTGATATGGGCATAACAGTATCATGTATATATCAAAGATATATATACAATATATATATGTGAACTCAAAAAGATTTATTTTCTAAATGTAGGTATAAACTCAAAGGATATTCAATGTGGAAAGTCAAAGCCAACTTTTAAATGTGTTTGTGTCTTTCCAGAGTGACTTGTGTGGCACTGCCAACACCATCTGCTCTAGAGCAGAAAGACTACTTAATAGGCAAAAGCAGCTGCCAGCTTAGGCTTCAATGTACTCTTTTAGTTCCCTCCAGGATGACCTGATGTGACCACCCTTTCTAGGTAAAGAGGATTCTATCTCCATTTGACAATAAACTCTCAACCTGAGGAAAGAGAGCTCCTGTCAGCCTGGCTGACTAAGTCACAGGAGGGTGGATTTTATAATTTAGTCCCGCCCTGCAAAGGCCAATCACTCAGATGGGTAAATCCAGGTTGGTCTGGTTTGGGATCAGATTGCTTGTTTCAGTGTTTCAGCACCACTGATGTGAGGCAGGATAATATTTCTGAAATACTAACATATGTTACTCTTTCCCTGCTATTTGAGATGCGCTAAAACGTCGCAGTTAATCCCTAGGATGGGGGTGTAGACAGAGGTGAAGGAAGGGCTGGGCTGGAAATGAAGGAGAGTGAAATGTATTGAGACCAAGATTTTCCATTCTTGGAAAGTGAAGATTTGAAATAAAAATTAATATTGCTATAGGAAAACATTTTAAATCTCTTTCTTGCACACCTGACACTGTGGGAGGAGAGCTGAAATTGCCTCAGATACTTTTTGGGGAATGGGCCTGAAGTTAAAGCATCTCAGGGCTAACTGCTCCACAGTAGGCAACTTTGGCAAATTGCTTAATAGTGAAGGCAAATACAAGGTCATTGTAAGAAATCTGGGAAATAAACATGCCTAAATAAAGAGAGAAAAAAAGACTCATTTATAACATTTGTACCCATTTCCTTCCAGTACGTTCTCTCAGCATTTTAGAAAGCATAATTGAAAGTCTCCTGTATATAAAATTTATCTTACTCTCCTATCTGACAATAAACACTGCATAAAGAACATTTTTGCCATTAAAAACATTTATATGTATTTTAAAATTTATTATGTTTTATTGCAAAATTAAATTAACCCATGTTTATTTGAAGAAAATTTAGCAAATAGAGAAAGTAAATAGTCCCAACTAACCAGAGAAGATCACTAATAACAGTTATCTCTGAGCCATAGACAAGGGTTCTACCTCTAAAAGCCTCCTTTTCTTATCTTTAAAATCTCTACTAATAATATTCTCTTCCTTGTAAGGATTCTTATATAAGTATAACATACTTCATATAAAGGGAAAATGTTTTTCACAGTGCCTGGCATATCATAAGCACATATTTATAATTTCATACTAATTTTAAACAAGGCAGCATCAACCTCTACAAATTGTTCTAAAACGTGTTTTTTTTTTAAACTGAATAATATGTCAGGATCATTTTCACATGTTAACAAAATTAAATTTGCGGGCTTCCCCAGTGGCGCAGTGGTTGAGAGTCCGCCTGCCGATGCAGGGGACACGGGTTCGTGCCCCGGTCCAGGAAGATCCCACATGCCGTGGAGCAGCTGGGTCTGTGGCCATGGCCGCTGAGCCTGTGTGTCTGGAGCCTGTGCTCCGCAACGGGAGAGGCCACAACAGCGAGAGGCCCGTGTACCACAAAAAAAAAAAAAAAAAAAATTAAATTTGCAATATAACTTGAATAGCTACATAGTGTTTCTTTATGACTATGACATATGTATGAGACACTTAGATTGCAAAGATGATTTCTAATGGTTGTATGATATTCCATCATGTGTATATACCACAATTTATTTAACACCTTATGTTGTCAACTTTATGTTGTCTGTTACGATCCAGCTGCCTGGGGAAAATGAAGCCATGTTAACAGTAATAAAATATGTTTCTCTGACTCTCTTCCAACTTGCTTTTGCTGGGCTTCAGGTTCTCTTCAAAGGCTCCACCTCTTATTTCTAGGAGTCCCCAAGGGATTCATCCATTCATTCAATCAACAAATATTGAACACATAGCATGTACGCGGCAGTGCACTGAGAATGCAAAAGTGAGGAAAAATAGGCAGAGCTGCTTCTCTCTTGGTGTTTCCAGTCTTATGGAGGAAACCAAACCTGAATCATACAATTGCCCAGGGAATCAAACACAAGCTATGTTAAGTGCCACAAAGAAAAAGTAGCATGCCCTGAGAACAATGTGAAAGGGACTTGACCCAGGCTGGGTCTCAGGGAAGTTCTGTGAGGAAGGTGCTGTTGAGATGAGATGTGGGTATGGAGAAGCTCGGTAGGTCTAGGGGGAGGGGTTCTGAAGAAAGAAGGTCATCTCGGGCCGAAGGAATAGCAAGGGCAAACGCTCCATGGTAGGAGCGGCGTGGTGTGCTTGAAGAACTGGAGAAAGCCCTGGAGCTGTGAGCGTCTACACCATGGTGTTTTAAAAAGTAGGTTCCATTACTTTCCAGGTATGGAGAGGCCAATGGAACAGGAGACAATTGCCATTGAAAAGATAATTTCTTATACTCACAGATCCCACGAAGAAGGGACACATGGAGAAGCACAAGGGTTGGAGGTTGAGGGAGCAACGGAGAAACGTGTGGAAGAGCCTTTATCGTGGTTTCTGTGGGAAGGAACGGATAAGGAGGGTATGCAGCTTAGAATTGGCTAGTTTGAATAGTTACAGCAGGCTCTGGGCAAGAGGGACTGTCTCTACTTGTCTGGTATCTTGTCTTGAGGTGGTTAGAGCAGGGAAATATGATAGTTGCCCTGAGTGTGCAAGGGGGCAGTTGGTGGTATGGGCTCTGGGTCGGTTGGTTTGCATATGAAAGCACACCCACAGTCAAGGTGTTTGCTATCTCTAGAAATTGCCTAGCCCTTGGATGGGAGTCCCACCAGGGTCAGCAAGCCCCAAGATGCCAAAGCATCCAAAGTACAGAATAAAAGACACAATTAATACAGTATGTTTGAGCAATATTAAAGGGGCGGAGAGGCTAGAGGAAAGTTAGAAAGAGGGAGCAATCGCAAGGAGGGATATTTCTCAATGTCTCAGAGAGACTTCAGTGAAGGCAGATCTTTTCAAGTTTTGTAGTCCTTTTCCCCTTTGGGCACAAATATGCAGCTGGACTGGAGGTCAGATCTGGGTGGCAGAAACACCTCCACTCAGAAGTGTCCCAGCAACTGAGGTGCTGATATTGGGCTAAGCCTGGGTACTGAGTCTCTTCCTTGGGTATATATTTTTTCTTAAGTTCTTTGGTCAAATAGACCCTAGAGCACTGGTTCTCAGCTGGGAGCAATTTTATCCCCCATGGGATATCTGGCAATGTCTGGCTGTCACAACTTGGAGGAGGGTGCTACTGGCATTTAGTGGGTAGAGGCCAGGAAAGCTGCTAAACACATTAAGAAGCATGGGGCAGCCCCCAACAACAAAGCAATATCTATCCCAAAATGTCGATAGTGCTGAGGTTGAGAAATATTGTCCTCATTATCTGCATCCAAAGAGAACAGGACCAGGGTTTAAGCTGTGACCCTTCACAATGGAATTTTTCATTAATAATTATGCTGCAGTAGATGTATTACATACATTATTTCTATGAATCTTTTTTTTAGTCTCAAGAAGTATCTTATTTTTCTTCTCCCTACTTCTCTCTATTCTGTTTCTGGGGAAGAAGGCCTGTGGAACTTATGTGGAAAGAGGTATTTAATCTACTGTCTCATAGCACAGTTCCAAAGCCCTTTCAACGATAGTTTATTTATTTGTTTTATTTTTGAGTCTCCCTATTACTTTATGAGATCGTGTCAGCTCAACAAGTCTCTAGTGACTGACCACCATGTGTTTAACATGTGTCCAGTCTCTGGAAATCTAGCAGTGCCTGACCCAGTGTGTTTAGGGACCTGGCCCATGAGAACATACGTTATCTGAGTGACTTCTACCAATAGCCCTATAATGGAGGGATTAATATCCCTCATCTTACATATGAGTAAATAGAGGCTTGAAGGATTAAGTCATGCCTCGGTCGCGTGGCTAGTATGTAGTAGACCCTGGATTTGAACCGAAGCCCGTGGTCTGACCCCAAAGCCAATGTCCTTTTGGTAGAATCCAACAACTCCATCCCTGCTGATGGAAGCTAAAGACCCCCAAGACTCTTCATCTCCTTAAGAACTGTGCTCCAGTTGGCCCTGTTAATAGAGAGGACTCCATTAAACTCACTCAGCTTCCCCACAAAGAGTAAGCACAGTCCTGGAGGAAAGGAAAAATATTAACCAAGAGAATAAAGAGCCCTCATAATAGCTTGACTTCCACTCCACCAGAAAGCCTGGCATTCAAAAACTCTGACTCTTACTTAATTAGTACCTTACTTGAGGTGCTATAAACTAGCAGAGATAAGCTGGGGCTAATGTCAATGCTGGAAGACATTTCCTGATATTACTCAACTTCTGTTCTACAGGTCGCTCCCTGGAAAATGAAGCCTCGTTGAGACTGAGGTTAGCCCTGCATTTCACAGAAGATGGTAAGGCTCATCACAGCAGGCCTATCCCTGCTCTTAAAAGACATGTCTACCCAGCAATCCCACTACTGGGCATATACCCTGAGAAAACCATAATGAGCCATATACCACAATGTTCATTGCAGTACTATTTACAATAGCCAGGATATGGAAGCAACCTAAGTGTCCATCATCAGATGAATGGATAAAGAAGATGTGGCACATATATACAATGGAATATTACTCAGCCATAAAAAGAATGAAATTGAGTTATTTGAGGTGGATGGACCTAGAGTGTGTCATACAGAGTGAAGTAAGTCAGAAAGAGAAAGACAAATACCATATGCTAACACATATATATATGGAATTTAAGAAAAAAAATGTCATGAAGAACATAGGGATAAGACAGGAATAAAGACACAGACCTACTAGAGAATGGACTTGAGGATATGGGGAGGGGAAAGGGTAAGCTGTGACAAAGTGAGAGAGTGGCATGGACATATATACACTACCAAATGTAAGGTAGATAGCTAGTGGGAAGCAGCCACATAGCACCGGGAGATCAGCTCGGTGCATTGTGACCACCTAGAGGGGTGGGTAGGGAGGGTGGGAGGAAGGGAGACACAAGAGGGAAGAGATATGGGAACATATGTATACATATAACTGAGTCACTTTGTTATACAGCAGAAACTAACACACCACTGTAAAGCAATTATACTCCAATAAAGATGTTAAAAAAAAAAAAAACATGTCTACCTCTCAGATGTCAACCCCTTCCCCACCCCTCACACAATCTCTTGTATCTCCCATGTTGTCAGCAGTTTTTGAAAAAGTTGTATCCTTCTGTACTGTTTTCATGCTTTTTTTTCCCCACTATGCCCATATTCCCTTATTAAAGTATGACATGAGCTAGCTAGCTAAATAATCTTTGGTTATTAAGAGAACTCTGCACCAAGGTATACCTTAAAAAATAAGACGCATAAAGCAAGTTGCAGAGCGTATATAAAATGTGATTTCAACTGTGTTATAAAATATATTTTAATATACATAAAATCTGTCGAACTGAGACAATGGCTATCATAAAGAAGAGGGGCTGCAGAGGTCAGGGAGTGGTTGGATGTCGGAGATATTTACTTTTTGGAGGTTTTTTGAGACCTAGTCCACTTTCCCAGGTGGAATTCTACATGGGCTAAGATGCCACTCTGGGATCTCATGTCTTATCTATAATTTAAGGCACTAAGCTCTTGATTTGTTTATTAAAGGTTGTAATTTAATTACAGGTCATAGAAACTCCTAATAAAATAAATTATCATTCTTTCACAAAACTGCTTTGCATACCACGGATCCACACTCAGATTGCACAATGGCTATACCTCCACCAACTGAGATAGGGCATCTCCCTTTCACTAATATATTACTCTTTTTAGGCCAATGCCCACCCAGTTGGCATATTTCTGTTGACCTCTAGTAATGCTGATTTTGCTGTAAACAGTTACAACTATCACTGGGCAAAGATGGATTTGTATGGTAGATGTGTTGTCACTACCTGACGAAAACGAGCTAAGTCATTCAGTGACTGATCACAGTTGAAAGCAGAATCAGTAAATATTCCTAATACTGGGCTTGCCAAGAAGAGCCCTCTGGCACCACAAACGTACCGACCAGTTAGAGGGGCCCACAGGGCACACCGTTCATTCTGCACCCTCGACTATCTTTCTTCTTCTAGTCCAAATTTTTTTTTCCATGATCATACTGCAGTCTCTGCTGAAATTTAAGAAAGACTAAAAATCAGGGACACCTGTTGAAGTTGGAAACGTCCGTGTTGTCTGTGTTATAGTGGCCGCTGAGCCTGACAGCTGCACAAATGCAAGGCCACTCAAGGTCCACTTCAATAGAAGTGTCTTCTCTGTTTGGAGGGAAAATGCCAACAGAACCTCAGATCCTGGGCTGTTGCTCTGGGTTTATTTTTGTGTTTGGTTGTTTGTTTTTACAGAAAGAATATTTTCCAGTCTGTCTCTGGATATATACACAGACATACACACACTGGTGGTTGGACTATCAGATAATTGAAAAAATCGAAGTGGAAAATGATAAAAATAATATGCATATATATTTAAATATTTTATGTTATCTTAAAACATAGATGTCTATTTATTTTCCAGTGTCTAATTTAGGGCCAGGTCTTCTTTTGAGTGTGGACACACTGTTTGGAGTTGAGTTGTTGCCTCTTACAGGTGAACCCCACTTTCTGATGCACCATGCACAATTCCCCATCTGGGTTTCTTTAAAGTGGAATTAGAACTCCAAGATACTTGTGAAACAGTCTGAGAGTAGATTCCATCTAGGTGGTTACAGTCTTTCCCCAAAGAATCAACTTGCTCACATGCAATTCCATAGCAATAATTTTAGTGACTTGTTTTTATTGTCTTTCCAAAGCGTTCTCCTTAGCATTCATAGAAATACTCATGAAACTCATTTCACTGTATTACACTGGCGTATATAATATGTAATTAAAAGAATACAATCAAAATCATAAGCACAACTGGCACTGACAGGTTTGGGGACAAAGTCCAACTGATCCTTGGACTGTATGCAGCCCAGCTGGAGGGAACAGAGTAGGTAAGCTGCTGAGGGAACAGCCACAAGCAGTGCCCAGTTCCCACTGACCACATCGGTCAACAAGTCCTCCTTAACCCTGGGAGAAGACGAAGCGTATGTCGGTTCATGAAATGTCTGCTGTGTATTCATCTCTTTTCGGGTTTTCCAATGCATTTTAAGCAACATAACCCTTTCATCAGATGCGATCTTACACAGAGGAACGGAATATCGGACAAGAGTGGGGATGCTCTGGGGGACTTGCATCCATCCCCTCGACATCTCTTCCCCTGATGTGGCCCTTGAAAAACATCTGGAAACCCCGAGGGTTGTATGAAGCACAATATGAAAATCTCCCACTGAGTCAGTCCTTTCACGATAAAATGATAAGCTGAGATCTAAAGATACTGTGACCAGGGCTTCCCTGGTGGCGCAGTGGTCGAGAGTCTGCCTGCCGATGCAGGGGACACGGGTTCGTGCCCCGGTCCGGGAAGATCCCACATGCCGCAGAGCAGCTGGGCCCGTGAGCCATGGCCACTGAGCCTGCGCGTCCGGAGCCTGTGCTCCGCAGCAGGAGAGGCCACAACAGTGAGAGGCCTGCGTACCGCGAAAATAAAATAAAATAAAATAAAGATACTGTGACCAGAACTCAGTTTTTCTCGTTCCTGAACTTAAATTTTTCTGCTACATTTTCTGACTTTTATTTTCCAGGCAACTTGAGGCTGCACCTCATGGGGTCTTTCTGCCATCTGGTTATCTCTGTGTGGCGGCCCAGTGGCCAGGAGGGAAAGCAGTGAAATAGGCTCAGCACGGCCTTGCTCTCTGCAGAGCTCTCTGAACTTCTTGCCACCAGCATCTAGCCCCTGTGAACCAGCGTGTGCAGGGCCAGCTATGACTTTCTTCCTGACCTTTCTTCAAGATTCCACACTTCGTGGGCTGAAGAGATAGTTTCATTGCTGACTGCCTGGTCCCTGCTTTTGTCTTCAACATCTGAGCTGGGTTTGGTCAGGAGGAGGGGACGGGGCAGGGGGTGAAAGGGCATTCTAGGCAAAGCAAATGTTAGACCCAAAGGCCTGGGCTTGACTTGGGCCAGTACGGTGTTTCAGAAGCAGAAGGCCAGAGCACGAGCCAGAATCACGAAGGGTCCTATATCCATGCTAAGGAGTCTGGATTTTATCCTGAAGGCGATGGAAAGGTATTAAAGGATTGCAGGCAGGGGCATGACATGAACGGATTTGTGATTGAGATGAGTCACCCTGTCAACACTAGCAAGTTGATGGTGATGGGAGGCGGGACAGAAAGCAGGGAGACCAGATAGGAGGTGGCTACAGGAACTCAGGGGAGAGATGACAGAGACCTGCACTAAGGTGGTGACTACCTGACTATTTGGATAGAGGCGAGGAGAGAGATTGCAAGGCATTAAGCGTGGCCGTACTTAGACAGGACTCTTCCCACTGCTGACCAGAAAGCTAGACTAAAGTGGTCAACACAATTTTGGGGGACAGACAGAGTGTGGATTTCACATGTGATCAAGCTTCAGATTCAATTTCAGGGAATCTTCCCAAGCTTCTAGTTTTCCTATCAAGACTGCCCGGTGTGGCTGCCAGGCTGTGCACTGAACAGCTCTGGGAGATGCCGCTGACATAGACCGCAATGTTTTTAAAATCTCTTGAAGTCATGCAATGCTACCCCTCTCCCTATGGCTGTGCAAATAGAAGTTTCTAGAGGTAGTCTGCAAAGCTGCTTGAGACATGTTATGTGCGGCATATAAGTCCTACTAAATAGAAGAGGTGAGGGTAAGGCAAGATTACTGATGGTCGCTTTCAGGATCTAATGCAAGACTGAAACCATCCTTGCTTCACACAAGGGCTGAGAGAGGAGAGGAGGGCAGGTGGCAGTGGGTTCTCAGCAGAAGAGGAAGGACACAGGGAGGTCGTACAAGGCACTTGGCATCAGAACAGACTGAAGCAGAACTTCCATCAATACAGAGAACAGACTGAAGCAGAACTTCCATCAATACAGACAACAGACTGAAGCAGAACTTGTATCAATACAGACAACAGACTGAAGCAGAACTTCCATCAATACAGACAACAGACTGAAGCAGAACTTCCATCAATACAGACAACAGACTGAAGCAGAACTTCCATCAATACAGACAACAGACTGAAGCAGAACTTCCATCAATACAGACAACAGACTGAAGCAGAACTTCCATCAATACAGAGAACAGACTGAAGCAGAACTTCTATCAATACAGCCTGGCTCTGGAATATAGAAACCAGCCCTAACAAGGATGCCCTGCTATGTGCCCAAGGTACAGACTGCAGAGGAACATGGAAGAGTCTTCAGAATGGCCAACACCTCAGTAACATCTGCGCCCACACACCAAGAGGTGTTTCGTTTCCATTCTGTGTTTGGGAAAGGCTGAGAGTCCCAAAACTTCTCATTTCAATAAGGATGGTAAGTCTTCTAGAAGTAGACCCTTTGTTCATAATTCATGGTGCATATGAAATATACAAAAGGTAAATAAATGTGTGTTATTGTCTTTCACTTTACCCAGCTGATATATTTCTTTTTTTTCTTTTCTTTTCTTTTTTTTCTTTTTTTGGCCATGCTGCACGGCCTGCGGGATCTTAGTTCCCTGACCAGGGATTGAACCCAGGCCATCAGCAGTGAAAGCTCTGAGTCCTAACTACTGGACCACCAGGAAATTCCCGCCAGTTGATATATTTCTGAGAAGTTGGGATTATACTACATACAAACCAAGTTGGAAGTTTCTAAGGGATGAAAATTGCAAACGAAAGTGTCACATGCTGTGTAGATCATAATATCAGTGCCTAATGGTGCCTGGCACGTAGTACACGCTCCCTGAACGTTCACTGAACTCACAGATAAATGAGCTATGTTAACCAAGTGCTTCTACACAAATTATCTCATTTGATCCTAACAAGTCTGTGAAGTAGGTGTTGTTATCTCCATTTATAGAAGAGAAATCAGAAGCTCAAAAAGGTTAACTGACAAGTGCTCAAGGTCACATAGCTAATGAATGGTGTAGCTGGGACATTAATTAAGACTTTTTGACTCTTTCCACCACTTGACAGCTTTGGTCTCCATAATTCTGATTTAAAGGAACCTACTGAGGGATCCTTTTGTAAAGAAGAAAACCACCCTTAATGTATATTTTGTAAGTTTTTTGGGGGGATCTTAACTTTCCCTTTTTGGTCCTGTCTATCAGAATCTACATCTCTGACATTTGGCTAGCATTACCTTATGTTTTATTTCTTTCTCTGTCTGATTCAAGGCTGAAAGATTTGTTTTCTAAAACTGGGATCCTAACGTGTTGGGTTGACTTGATAGATGAATGAAGTAGAAACTGGTGTGTAGAGTAATGAAAAACCTCACCAGTCCCCAAATCACAGGTATTAAAAAACATACGTGGAGGGAGACATGAATCCCTGAGGTTCCAAACTTTCTTCCATGTAAAAACTAAAGTGGTTGAGCCCAGTGGTGAGGGAAGCTGATCTCAGAAAGTGTCACCTCTAGATTTCCATGTCTCTCCCACCCGCCTGGGCGCTTCGTGGGTCAAAGCCAGTTAGAACCTTCACATCCTCTGATGGTGATCCCTAAGGCTCCCATTGGAGATCACGTTCTTGGTGCATGTCCTAAACCATTGTTGAGGTTTGCACACTTGGTATGCTTTCTCACCTGATCTCTTTTTAGGTGAGGGTGAACCGAAGCCTAAGGACCAGGTGCTGGCTCCAGAACAAAGATGTGTAATTTCCATCAGGATCAAAGGTGAATGTAAACCAAAAATAAGGACAGCACCTTCACCACTGGGGACTTCAGATAATAAAACAGAACACATTTTTATAATTATATCAGAAACACTGCTCAGGAGAATCTGTCTAAAGCAATGCAATGTCTTAATTTGATGGACCCAGTCCTTATTTGACTGGAAAGTGTCATATCCTGGACACAAGGCAGTGGACCTCAGTAACCTGGCCTACAGTAATATTTTCAAGAATTTCAGAGAACTCAACCTTGTCTGTGGTTAAACTTCATTCATTCAACCAGCCGTCTTTCAGAGCCCTTTCTCTCAAGTGAATTTATCTAAAACACTGAGCTGAAACTGATGGAAAGTCAAAGTTTAAAATAAAAAGAGAATTTGCTTAGTATTTTAGTCGATGAAAGAGGGTCCAATAAGATCTAGATATGTACATGCGTGCATAAAATTTTGAGGGTGGTGGCAGTGTATTCCCCAGCAAGCACACTGCACACTCACAGTGGTGTTTACTGAAGTGCGCTATATTTAGAAAAGGGCAGTCTGACGGAGCTGAGCTTTGAGAGAGCTGTTTGATCCTCCCTTTCATCACTGCATGGTGGAGTGGATCTTGGCGAGCCCTGGGTGGAGAGAAATCACCACAAGGGCTTTCACTGCACGAACCTCTGCTCTTGTGACCAAACAGCCCTGCTGCTTCAGGAAGGTTTGCATAAAAGGGATTGATTTTCATTTGATTCTGCTAATGGACTCACTGAGCAAGCCTGGCAGAAAGGAAGAGAATAAGAAGGAAAAAAAAAATTCTTAGGCAGTTCTGGCCAGCTTCCAAATGCCTCAAGCTTACAGCACAACTGGTTTAATCTGCTCCTTTGGAGCTGAAGACATGCTTAACCTTCCAGACCAGAAACTTGGGACCTAATGAGCGATCGCCTGAGATTCTGATTTTCTTTTTCTGGTGAAAAAACAAAACCAAAACCAAAATGTAAACTATTATGTTTGAACTATTCTACATTTTAAAAAATTCAACTGCAGAAATTGTAGCTCCTCTCGTTCACTTAAAAAAATGACTTTAAAAATTGTAAAAATGCATGACTTCTTTCAAAAACAATCATTTTGCATCAATTGTTACCACATGATTAAATTAATACTGTTTAAGACAAAACGATATCCCTCTTTAAAATGAAATTAATCGAGCTGGATCTAAACTAATTGTTATTTATTTCCTGACCATTTACCATGGGCAGGCATTAATCTTGTTTTAGTTACAAAGATAAAAACCAATAAAACATATTCACTCTTCTCAGGGGCCTCACGATCTGGCACGGGAAGCACGCGTTCATGACTATGTAAAGATATGTATTCTAATTTTCATACAGTGCAACGAGTGTTATATATAAAGGGATGGGCAAGATGCTGTGAAAACAAGACCAGGTAGTAATGAATTTGGCCTGGGATGGGCAGAAGTTCACTGTGGCTTCACATGGATATTAACATTTAAGCCGGGCTTTAAAGAGATACTATCCAACAAGATTTAAGAGTAAGGCCAGGGCTTCCCTGGTGGCGCAGTGGTTGAGAGTCCGCCTGCCGATGCAGGGGACACGGGTTCGTGCCCCTATCCCGGAAGATCCCACATGCCGCGCAGCGGCTGGGCCCGCGAGCCATGGCCGCGGAGCCTGTGTGTCCGGAGCCTGTGCTCCGCAACGGGAGAGGCCACAGCAGTGAGAGGCCCGCGTACAGCAAAAAAAAAAAAAAAAAAAAAAAAAAAAAGAGTAAGGCCAGGACCAAATGGGGACACATTGTACAGCAATCACTCACAGGAAGGCCAGCTCTGTTCAGACAAGGCAACTGGGTCAGAAACAGGATTACTCAGCTGCTGTTGCCTCTCACCTGAACTACAATGCTAGGCTCCTACTTGGTCTTCTTGCTTCACCTCTCACTCTCCTCCAGAAGTCTTCTCTCCACAGTGCATCAAGATTCATCCCTTTAATATGTAAATCGTTTATTTCCTTAACACGTATTTATAGTGCACCTACTTCACATCAGGTGCTCCGCTAGATGCTTGGAAGTATGAGTAAACAAAACAGACAGGAACCCCTGCTCTCATGGAACTTATTTCTAGCAGTGGAGAAAGTCAGACAATGAAAAACATCATCAATAAGTATAAATAAGTAAATTTTATAGTATATTAGAAAATAGTAGGTACTATTTAATAATCTGAGCAGTGAAAGTACATCAGGAGTGGAGGAGTTGGGAGGAGGTTTACATTTTAAATAGGGCGGCCAGGGTAGACCTCGTTGAGAAATTGACATTTGAGCAAAAACTTAAAAAGGGGAGGGAGCTAGCCACGAGGATGATTGGGGAAGAGTATTACAGGCAGAGAGAACAGCCAATGTAAACCACAAAAGTGAAAAGTACCTCATGTTTTTAAAAACAGTAAAGAGAAAATTATGGCTGGACCAGAGAGTAAGGGGGGAGAGAAGTAAGGATGACATCAGAAAAATGGGGGGAGGGTTCAGCTCATAAAGTGTCTGTTTGGGGTATGTGTGTCTAGATGCCTCACATACAAATCTCTCCCAACTCTCCAACCCTGACCCTTTCTACTCTGACATTATCCTCATGGCTTATTACTACTGGATTTGTCCTGGCTTTAGAAGGGACAAGATACAAGTGTCAAAGTGCTTACCATAGGCTGGGCTGTTGGCAAAGCTTTCCTGGTGCATGATCCTACCAAGTTCCTTTCTTCCCTTCAACCCAGTCAGTTTCATTTTTTCCTGAGGCAGACTCACCAACCTGGATGTCATAGTTGGCTCTACCTTTCCACGAAGCTGAGACCCTCCATGACTTGAGCTGTCCACAAGGCCTAGCTTCTCTTCATGGCCATTTGGCTCCCATGGAGAGTTCTATATCCTTAGTAGCCTATCTTCCTCTGAATTTCTTCGAAGCTATTTTAGAACTTTCTCTTTCAAAGATGATCCCATATAAGAATGTTCACTAAGTTCTTGTCACCAACAATAGCTTTAATATTCATCTTATTTGCATCACTATATGCCAGACTATGCTGTAATACCAGGGACACAGAAATGAGAAGAAGGTCAAGAGGTTTCCTCAGATATACTTGTCATCCAAAAAAACATAAGGAGCATTTCTCAGGGTCTTATGTTGGCCCTTATGTTTGTTATGGCTCCATTCATTACCAAGAAAGACCATAATGATGATGATGGTGGTAATCCTAGGATCTAAATATCCTTGAAAAATAAACCTGTGGGTTTAGTTAAATCTTCATAGTAGGACTAATTTAAAAAGACACATTAGAGTTCATGTCCTTTAAAGAAGATTGGGCTGTGTTTCAATCTCATGGTTAAATGTGATTTTGGTTTTCCTTTCCCCATAGAATTGGACAAATGCGGAAAGAAGACCTACTTGTAGTGTAGACACTGGTAGTGACAAGTGTCTGTTGCCTTGGTGCCTGTCTTATTCTCAATTTTATCAGCTTTACACTAACTAGGTTGAACTAAATAACCTACAGAGTCACTCTTCCTCCAGATTTCTACTCATTCTCCAACAGAGAAATCACAGACTACTTTTTTCCCTCCACAAAGGCTATAAAAGATGAAAGGCTTGCCTGAGTCTTTGTTTCAAATGAATATCTAGTATTAAAAGTGAACTCTAGCAGCCTTTTATATATCTTTGTGGTATCTTGGGTCAGTGAGCTATAAAACCTTCACTAGATGGTTCAAAAAAATCTGAGCTCATTCCCAGGATGCCTGTTATCATGAGAGCAGCAATAGAAGCAATACCAACAGCAATGGAGGACTCCTTGTATGCTGGGCAATATTTTAAGTACTTCACACATTCATGCTTTACCTACTTTAATCCTCACCCTCAACATGTTACCTATGGTTATGCCAGTTTTCAGAGTTGTCTGGTTTCTCATTGAGAGTATTCTACATTCTACACTCATCAGACACCGGAGAGAGGAAAGCATTCTTATTTTTTCTGTGGAGTCCTCAGCATGGTCTTCTTTATGCTAGTAGCAATGAGAGCTGAACTTTAAAAAGTGCAGCTCTGCAAAGCAAGAACTGAGTAAAACTCATCCATTCACAGCAAACAGGTAAACATGTGCTCTAGAATCCATTCTGAGAGGTATAACTGTGCTTAGAGGTTGTGAAATGCAGCCCTCCTCACCCTCCACTTCCACACACACACACACACACAAATATACACATCCACAAAGCATTCACTTCAGCCATTTCAAATAATTCAGATTTGATTACACACTACAATATTAGAAATGGAACATGTTTTCAATTTAATGGCTTTTTAAAAACTCAAGTACACCATCAAAAGTCCATCAAGTGAATGAATCACTTGATGAATGAATAAAATGAATCATTTTATGGAAGAAAGGCAGCAAATAACAGATAGGAATTTGAAAAGATCAGGGCTCTGGCTTAGAAAGAAAAACTACCTGTGTTTCTAGGTAATCAGATGACCCAAATATGAGTTTCTTGTGACTGTTTTGTTTGTCTAAGTAAGGTTGTTGATATTTATTAAAGTTTTTCCATGGGAATAATATCTAAGGTACACAACTGGTTCCTAATGGGCTTGTTTCAAGCACAGAACGGAAATCAAAGCTTCATGATAGAACTCAGAGCCCAAATGGTATCTCTGATTGCTGAAGTAGAGAGTCATCTTCAATTCAAGTAAATTTGATTTATGCAAATTCAGCCACTCTGTTTGTGGGGGGCTGGAAGGCCGGAAATAAAATGTTATCAAGTGTTCTTCTGCATATATGTTTTTTATTATATACTGAATAAACATGTGCACTTATAAATTATCTATTGTACATAATCACACAGATTCGCAAATTATGTTATACAGGGTTGTACACTCAAAACTCTGAAATAGGGAGATCAGCTCGGTGCTTTGTGACCGCCTGGAGGGGTGGGATAGGGAGGGTTGGAGGGAGACGCAAGAGGGAAGAGATATGGGAACATATGTATATGTATAACTGATTCACTTTGTTATAAAGCAGAAACTAACACACCATTGTGAAGCAATTATACTCCAATAAAGATGTAAAAAAAACCCAAAAAAACCCTGAAATCAGAATTTATGAGCAGTTTAAGGGATTTCCAAGGGTGAGTTTGACCTTACCTGTCTTTTTACCTTAAGCACAGTCTTAGAAACCCATAGGCCCCAACCAGCCTGTGACTCCACTGTGAATTAAAATTGCCATTTAGTGAGTGAAAAGTCCCAAGGGAAGGATGTCTCCTGGTCCCAAGTACCAGTCCAAATCTCTCTTTCTGTTTTTGATCAGTCTGTGAAGTCTTAACCAGAATTGTATAGAGGTTGCTTTAGTTACACTAAGACAGTTGGGAGAAAACTCAGGTGAGAAGAGCTTTCAAAACTAGGAGAACATGTGTCAACGTCAGTGAAAAAATGTTTTGTGAGCTCTCATATTAAAAGTGTGCTGTGTTGACACATGAACTTATCTACTAAACAGAAACAGACTCACAGATACAGAGAACAGACTTGTGGTTGCCAAGGTAGGGTTGGGGAGGGATGGATTGGGAGTTTGGGATTAACAGATGCAAACTGTTATATAGAGAATGGATAAACAAGGTCCTACCCTATAGCACAGGGAACTATATTCAACATCCTGTGATAAACCATAATGGAAAAGAATACGAAAAAGAATATATATATATTTATATATCCGAATCACTTTGCTGTACAGCAGAAGTGAACACAACACTGTAAAGCAACTATACTTCAATAAAATATATATTTTTTAAAGTGTGTTGTGTTGAGTTAGAAATGGTATTCTTTCCTATGAGTTTGCTTCCCTGGCTGCTAAGGGCTTGAGAGAGCACAGTTCACCAGAGTTAGCCAGAAAAATCCTCCGCACCTATTTCTATTCTTAGGGGCCATGAGCTTGGTGATTATACAGAGACCAACTTGAGTCTTACGGAAGGCGGTATATGTTTCCAGGGACTAAAATAGCACCACATTAAAGTCAGGCAGGTGCTTGACTAGGGAATGTGAAGCCATCTTCTCCTAAGAGGCTCTGAACGTTTTTATTAAATGTTTTCAGCAAAATAAACTGTTACTAGGAAAACATGTTGTTATAAATATAAGAAGGGTCTGTGGGCCTGAAATGTATCTGGCTGATTTCTCCTTCCTTTGTAATCCCACTAAGCCTAGATGCTCAGCAGTGAAAGTTAGATCTCCTTGCATCCTTCATCACCCGTGGCTGCTGGCAGAAAATGGTCAGCTTTTGGAGCTTAAAGGAAACAGTCGTTCTTGATGAATGACCCCTGACCTTTTAAAGACTATGTATTCAGAGATCTCTTTTGACCCAGGAAGCTCCTACTTGATATAATTGGCCGATGTACAGACAGCAGAGAATTTTGTTGGACGCAGTGATTGGTTTGATAAAGTGCTACAGCATGCTCCAAAGAGCCCTCTTCTGAACTTACCTCACCAACTGTTGAGCTGAATTATATACAAAACTCATTATTTTCGGATTTATTCATTCTGAATATGTATTGTTTGATAGCAGTGTATTTAGAAGTTTATGTTTGCTTTATTTAAAACAGTTTTTTACTAAGCAAATTTTTAAGGTAAGCAAGATAATGAGGGAATCGTTTGCTAACTTTTGAGTACCAAGTGTTTCTAAGGACTTTGGATGAAACCGTTTATAAACAATGTGTTAATAATTCCTAGAGATCACAGTGCTCTGATATGCTAGTTAGAAATCATTTGTAGCTAGTTATTTAAGGAGGATTTTCCCTAAATAATGTTGTTAGCTTTTCTCCAGTTATCCAAAAGTAATAATTAAACTATTGATGGACCGATTGATTCAATAAAGTAGACAAAATAGCATTTACTGAGTCCCTACTGTTCATTCCGCAGGCAACAAAAGTTCGTTGTGTGCCTACTAGTGGCACGACACTTTTTAGGTACTGGGGACAGTATCAGAGAACAAAAGAAGCAAAAAAGAAAAGAAAAGGAAAAGGAAGGAAAGAAGGGAGGGAGGGAGAGATGGAGGAAGGGAGGAAGGGACGGGAGAAAGAAAGAAAAAGAAAAGAAAAGAAAAGAAAAAGAAATTCTCTTCCCTGAGGAGCTTATATTTTCCTAGATGTCGGGATTGAAGTAATTAATATACAAGTCAGACAATGTCCCCTGCCTACAGAGAGTTTAAATTCTGCTGGAAAAGATGGGCAGTAAATAAAGACCTACATTTTATTAAGGTAATTGGATTGGAATGGAATGGAATGGAATATACAGAGTGATGAGATACACTTTGGGTCTCATTCTGAGACCCACTTTAAATAGGATGGTCAGGGAAGATCTCATGAGGAAATGAAGATTAAGCCAAAATATGAAGGATAAGGAGAAGCCAGGTATTCAAGAGCCAGGGGGAAAGAAGAAGTGTTTTTCAGACAGACTGATAGCCCAAGGCAGGGAAGGGTTGGCTTCTGGAGGACCACTGAGGGAGCCCACCCTGGAAACACAGGTGGGAGCCAGGTTGTGCGCGGTTTGGACTTTATTCTAAGAGCAATGGAAAGGGTTTTAAGAGAGCGAGTGGCAGCACTCCTTTGTATTTGTAAAAAATCATTTTAGCAGCTGAAGAATGAATTTGAGGGGAAAAGAGGGAGAGCAGTTTGGGGGCCATGTCAGAACTGTGAGGGCTTGGGCCATGGTGGCAGCTCTGGAGATGGAGGCTAGGGAATGGCTTTGGCATATATTTTGGAGATTGATTTAAGACGACTTTACCACAGAATGGGATGGGGATGAGCAGAGGAAAAGGGAGGACCAGCTTCTCTACTGATGGAAGTACCACTGGTGAGATGGAAAAGCCTGGGATAGAAATAAGATTGTCTGGGGAAGGGGAAGGGTGGTGCGAACAACCACGAGTTCCCTTCTTGACATGTTATATCTGCGATGCCTATTGGACATTCACATGAAAACGTCAAGTAGCCTACGGGGTATAAGAATCTGGAATTGAGGAACAACGGCTAGGCTGAAGGCATAATATTGGCAGGCAGCAGCAAACGTAAAGCATTTAAAACCATGGGCCAGGATGAGATCACCTGAGGAGAGAAGACAGATGATAAGTGAACGGTTAGTCAACACATTTTTACTCCGGACCCGCTATGTTCAAGGCATACTGCCTAGTCATTGTGGGCAAACAGATGTGTGAGACGAATCCTTTATCCTCAAGAAAATGACATTCTGGGTATGAGAAAAAACAGAAAAAAATGAAAATAAATGTTAAAAGAAGGGACAATGTATTAGTTCAGAGAGGGATTACTATGGGCATTGAGAATAAGAGTCACTTTATAATGGTGCTAGTAGTCTAAGGACCACAGGTGGGGGACTGGACCAGGACTCAGAGGGATTGTGAAACCTCCAGAACCGGGTGGTTTGTATGTGTGTACATATTTTTTCTAAGAAAGAGAATTGTCTTCGACAAATTGCAATGTCAAATTCTCAAAGGGTTTTGTAAGTCAAAAAAGATTAGAAGCATTGCTATAGGAGATCAGTTTAATCTCGGTTTTAAAAGACTGGTTAAACTAAAGAAGGTACAGAGAAGGAGGAAGTATGTTATGGGAAGTGGGGACAGTGCAAGACATAAGCAATGAAACATTCTGAGATACAAAAGTGCAAGGCATGCCTGGCAATTGTTTTAGACTTGCGTGATTGGGACATGGGATTAATGTGGAAGAGTGAAGAAACTGAAGCTGGAAAATAGATGGGGATGAAATGAGGGACAACCTTAAATGAAAATTTAGGAGACGGGACTTTCTCCTATAGACCATGGGGAAGCATTGGATTCAATTCAATTAAAAAATATTGAACATTTGATACGTATAAAGCAACATGTGGTATTCTGGTTGGGAGGTGGAGATGGGAGATACACATGTAGGTAGAGAAGGGTTAAAATTTCCACACAGCATAACAAGAGTTAGCAATAATTAACATTTATTCCATGCCTACTATGGGCCAGGCCCTGTGCTAAGTGCTTTAAGTGGATTATCCAGTTTTAATCCTCACAGCTCTATTGACATGTACCCTATTGGGGTAAAGGGAAGTTAAATTACTTGTTCTCAGTTGTACGGCTAGGATAGGTGGAGTCATTATTCAGACTCAGGCAGTGTAACTCCAGTGCCCAAGCTCTGGAACACTGTTGATCGGCCCCAAATATCCTGACTTCTGCTGCAGCCAAGGATGGCCATGACTCCTTGCTTCTCATCAATACCAGGGGTGCTGGTGCATCTGGAGACACCCTGGAGTTTGCCAAGGGGAATGTGAAGTGACAAATACTGCACATTTTAACAAACTATCAACTTTATTTCAAGATTTGAAAAAAATATATGAAATTAGATATGGGTATATTACGGTTGTAAACATCACATTAATATTTTAATGGACATGTTGTGTAACGTGTGTACAGAAAAGTGAACAATCATAAGCATATAGCTCAATATACTTTCACAAAGTAAACACATCCATGTAACCAGCGCCAGATGGAGAAATAGAACTTACAGCACTCCAGAGGCCCCACTGGCCCTTCTCTGACCCTACCCCCAAAGGTCACCACCATATTGATAGACTTCCAACACCAGTGATTTGTTTGTCCTGTTTCAGACTTTTATATAAATAGAATAATTTAGTATGTTCTCTTTGCAGCTGGCTTCTTCCTAACATTACATTTATGAGATTCATTTATATTGCTGCATGTGGCAATAGTTTGTTTATATAATTGACATTAGTTTTTAAGGTAAAACATGACTCCACAATAAAATTATTTGCTTTTTTAGGGATCATACCGCAATTTTTTGAGAATGCAATTTGATCTCCTATTCCCTTTGGTCACTTCGATGACTAAGTTTGAGCAACACAGGAACAAGCACTGAATTTGGAGTCAGGAGAAATGGATTCTATTCCTCCTCTACTATTCATTGCCGTTGTGTGACCTTGGGCAAGTCACTTACAGTCTCTGAGCTTCATTTCCTACGTTAATGAAATAAGAAAGTAAACTTAAAAAGTCTCTTTGGTCTTCTGCAGTGAGTTGTCTTTGTTTCCACTCTAAGCTGCATTGGCTTAACTTAAGGAAAGTTTACAGAGAAGTGAAATTTTTCCAAAATAAATTTTTTATTATAAAAGAAAAACTTGTTTGTTGTAACAGTTCAAACAACACTGAGCTGCATAAACGAAAATTTAATAATAATTGTTCGATCTTACCTTCCTACATATACAAAAACAGTGTCAGTTTGGTGTTTTTCACTGTTTTTCACTAAGTTCACTAATGTTCACTAAGTGTTATTATTGTTTTTGAAGTAGAATCATACTAATACATTTTTATTCTGTGATTTTCTTTTCATGGAAATTCTCCCAAGATTGGAACATATGTTTCTCTTCATTTAGTGTCTGAAGAATGGACGTCTGCACAATGAGCTATAGCGTGCATGCTCTGAAATCAATCAACCGTCCTCTACTGGTTGATATTCTCATGGTTTCCAATTTATTTTTGCTA
This sequence comes from Mesoplodon bidens, assembly GCF_964165515.1. Lineage (NCBI taxonomy): Eukaryota > Metazoa > Chordata > Mammalia > Artiodactyla > Ziphiidae > Mesoplodon > Mesoplodon bidens. The sequence goes on along the minus strand of NC_138176.1, from coordinate 213,210,665 downwards.
TCACAACACATTGCAATAAACACTCCTGTCCATATGTCACTAAACCCTAATGGTCTTATTATGTATGATACATAGAACTGTCAGATTGTTTTCTAAAAAGTTGCTTAATTTGCATCTCAGTACTTGAATTTTGAGCAGATTTAAATGTGAGATTTGAAGCAAGGGAAGAAATGAGCTATTAATTTTCATAATGATTCCAAATATTCATAGAAAATAGAAAGCTGAAAAATAAAATACTGAGTATATCTTTAAAGGCTCCAGTTTGAAACTGCTGCAGTCTGAAATCAGAAATGTGGGGAGAAGAAATATTTTCCAGAGTAACACAAAACAGAAACATGATTTTAGCCCCCAAAATGCAATATCAAGAATTAAAAGGCAAAAAAAAAATTCCTTTCTAAAGTCTCAGAAATAAGCCATTGATGTTACCCCGTAGACAGACAGCTGAGTTGATTGATGCTTTAAATTCTGTTTCAACACCAACCAGAAAAAATTTACAGTAACTTGTGAAACCCTAAGAAGGCACCTTCCCTGACCTGCTCTCCCAGACCAAGGAGGCAACCTTAGCAACAGCCCTCTTAGGCTCCCGCCTCCTACAGGCTAAGATAACAGACAGCCTTGGGTGAGATGGACAAACATTTAGAGTTAGGCTCTTCAAAGTGGTCTGTATTCCATAGAAGAAGACTTATTTGTCCTGTCCAAGTTTCACTTTGAGGTTGGAAGGGATAATTTTTCTTTATCCAGTAAAATCTGAAACACCCGAAACTCCACTACTCCCTCAAGAGAGAACGAGATGGAAAGTATTGTCAGGGGCCAAGAGGAAGAAAAAGGGGCATGGGTCTGGGGAAAGGGAGGGCAAATGTGCAGGAGACCACTGAGACAGGTGGTGGGCTGGGAAGGACCAGAGAGGAGCAGCACCCAATACACATCCTGACTCAAGGGGAAAAGTAAAGGACTTCTTGCACCTCCTCTGCCCTCTGCGTGCCCTGTGTCTGCGAACATTTTATTTCTGGTGGTGAACTGTTCCTTCTTGCCCTTCCATGTTTTCAGGGCATAGCTAAGAGGTTGCATCTCCAATGTGCACGGCACGCTTCTACGATAACGTGCTCTTCTTTGCACAAGAAGATAGTGCTACTTATTCATCCTCACGGGACATGCTGTTTTCTGTTCACAGGGATAGTTTTACACTAATCCCGCCACTCCGTTTCCTTGGTCTCCATGGCGACCAGCTCTCCCATGTGCAGGCAGCTGGTGGAGGCTGCGGAACAGCTAACTGGCCAGCACTGGGAAAGAGCCTGTGACCTCCACCTCATGGACTGAAAGCTCAACCATCAACTGAGTGTAGGCTTGAGTCACTCCGAGCCAGGTAGTGAGGGTCCCAGCACTTACTAGCTGTGAAAAGTCATCCAGGTTACATGTCTTCCCTCAATTTTTTATCCATAAAATGGGAATAATAATTGCCCTTGCATGGTGTTTTTGAGAAGATTTAAAGAGTTAAAGTGTGTAAAACATTTATGTCAGTAACTAAGTAATAGACACTCTGGCACAACCAGCCAAAAAACCAAGCAAACAAACAAACGAAAATGGTGCCGTTCCTTCAGATGTAATTCTTACAGGTGTCAACCTGGGCCAGGAAGAGAAACAGCTGGCTACACTCTGGGCATTAAGCAGTGGCCTGAAGAAAAGCCTCCTTCACATCAGTGTGCGTGGATAGGCGTGCAGGTGTTTATGGAAAGCCTTACACAAAATTTAAAGTAATCAGTCTCTCTCTCTCTCTCCCTTTCTCTCTCCTGTTGCACCCCAGAGAATCCTGAGAATGTTTCTGTTTGGAAAATCTTTTGTCCAACTCCTAGTTTAAGCCACAGTTTAAACCTACCTCTTCATTTCTGCTCTTCCAGTCTACCTCTGATAAACTGTTCTTCCTTTCAAATGAGATGTTTATCTATCATACTATGCCACGTCAGAGACCTGAAACATAACCCTACCCTTTTACCAGTTGGTGGATAACCTGGCCTTCATTCTTCATTTCTTTAATCATGTTAAAGTTTTCCCTACTATGATACATTTCACAAGACTTTCAGGGAATGCTAAGAAACTCTGCAGAGATAAAAATAATGACACGAGTCATTTCCTTTTTGTTGCTCTTGGAATTCCCATATAAAGCTGTCTGCCGAGTATACCTTGCCTGGTCTAGCAAGTATGCTTGCTTAACATGGGGTAATGCTGGTGGCATTAGTCACTGTTAATTGCTCAAGAGCTGAGATCAGGTAGGCAACCACTGAGTTCATCTGCAAAAAAAAATAGATGACTGTAGTCATGTTAGGAAATAAAAGGCTCTATGGCTAATGAATGACAAAAATATTTTTCAAAAGAATTGAGAGTATTGCATAGTAACATATACTGATCCAGAGCTCTGAAAATGCCAGAGGGCAGAAGTTTGGTGTTCTTAGTTGTTTTACTTTACCCTACAACTGGTCTTTGTTTTTCCATGTATGAGTTTCTTTTTTTAAAATCTTTTAATAGAATCTGTCTTACTCCAAATTCTCTGCTTTTTTGATTTTTAAATAGAATTTGTGGTTTGAATTAAACCCCACTTTTCGGAAATTGACCTTATCTAAAAAAGGTTTTTCTACAGATTTTTTCCTACACTGGCATTCACTTAGACAAAAAAGAGAAAAGGAGCCACACGGATATTTTGGAGGTAAGTACCTCTTTTAGGATAACCCTCTCTCTTTGTTGGGGGGCTTTGGCTAGGGGTGCACTCTCTGGAGGAAGCAAAACTCTGGAAGTAAGTTTCCAGAACTCAGGGCATTAAACAATTATGCTTTAACCTACATCCAGGGCATCTGACCTTCCAATTTTGTACTTTGCCAACTGCAAGGCAAAACTGCTAAAATCTGCTGAGTTGTCATGACAGACAGGGCCATATGGAAAGTGCTGGAAAAATTTCTTCTTAGACTATAATTGCCTTGATGGGCAGAAACTCCATCTTCTATTCAGCCATGGAGTGTGCATGGCCCACAGTGCTTGAGAAAGTGTTCAGGGTTTCTCGTCCAAGGCTTCAAATCAAAATTAAAATGGGGCATTGAGAACATTCTACTTGCCTGGAGGAGCCGATTACATTTTATTTCATTTTATGTATACGCTCATGTTCCTTAATCCCTGAATACATAATGTGTACACAGGTTGATGATATAAACAAAACAAAACAAAACAAAACAAAACAAAACGAGAAACGGTTATGTGGTTGATTTGTGGTCATGCAGGTGCAATTGCCTAGGATGCATTGCTCCCGTCTAATTGAGCATCTGGGTGCCCTAGAGAGTATTTGAGCGTGGAAGTCAGCAAGGCTCTGCAGCATCACGGTTGAGGGTCAAACTCTGGAACTAGACAGCCCGGGTTTGAATTCTGCTCCACAATTTCTTAACAACTCTGTGTTTCAGCTTTCCCATCTGTAAAGTCACTACAATAATTGTACCTAACTCGCCAAATTGTAATGAGAATTAAATAAATGAATACAGACACATTTAAAAGTGCTTCAGAAGGCTTCTCACTCATAGCAAATACTTTGTAACTCATATTGTAATTATTATGATTTAAAATTTTTATTATCATTAAGAATCCAGAATTTTGTGCCATTACACACAGTTCTCCATCATCAAAACAGTTGATTGCAAATTTAGCAAATCCTCTCTCTCTCTCTCCTTCTTGTTCTTTCGTTCCCTTCCTCTCTCCCCCTCTCTGTTTCTTTCTGTTTCCTTTTCTCTTTTACTCTCTTCATCTAGCGCTCTGGCTTTATATCCACATTGTGATACTTGATCTTGCCAGCCTTCCCTATGTCATGTTTTTAATGGCAGTGATGTGGGCAGAAGGGAGTTGTCCTGGGGGGAATGGCAGGGCTGTGCCGTCCACATCCCAAGGATGAGAAGGTGATGCTTCAGTTGCTAGGGGGCCCCGCTCCATGCCTCCTCCCACGTCCATGCCAAGGAAGGAACATTTTTCTGTGTGAGGGTTCCCTTCATGTTGGAAGGGGATGGTTGATGGTGTTATTTTTGGTCCCCACAAATGTGAATGTCTAAAATAGTGCTTTATTCAATCGGCATAAGTGACACATAGACTATGTATAGTGGTGGAATTGGGCCTGGCAGACGATGAGGGCCAGATCTCACCAAACCAAGAGTCGTGGTTCTCCACGGGTAGCACCCAAGGGATCTGCTCTGAGGATGGCCAGTACAGAACCCCCATTTGGGTTGCCTGGCAAATTCACTTACACAACTACTGAACTGTTTGAAATGGAAGCATCTCAGAGCCAGTGAACTGGGATTTGGGCTTCGTTGCCACGGGGCATGCCAGTGGGTCACATTTCCTCTCTGAAACTCCCTCCAAGCCGCACTGTACTCATGAAGGGTAAGTGTATTCGTTGTTCTTCTGTGCCTTTTGACTTGGTGCCCTGCAGGTCTGGAATTCCGCCAGTGTAACTGACCCGTTAGGCTGCAGCCCGGGCTATATTTAAGTGGAGGTTTATTGTCTTGCCACGGTTTTAGAAGTTTAAGGAACTCGTTTGAGGTGGTAGGGATTGGAAGTCGTGTCCCTTTTAACCCGTGTGCTCCTTTGTAGTGACTATAATTAAAAGTTTATTTGAAGTGTTCAGTTCTAAGTCTTTAAAAATGGCCCCTGTACCCTTCGAGTGCACAGTAAAGATGCTAGAAGGGTTTCTTCCTATTTTTAAACAAACAGATTCTGTTTCATCAAGTAGGACTTTGGGGAAGGAAGGACAGAGTGTTTTATTCCCGTGAAACGTTTTATTACCAGAACTTGATTGATTTGAGATGAAAGAGAAAGGAAATGCATAGATGTTGAGACAAACGTAAAGCTACCATATGTTCAAGGGAGATTTTGAAGTCTTTCAGAGCTGTCCTTAATTGATTTGAAATGCAATGCTGAATTTGGGTTTTATTTAAGAACAAGGGGGAAAAAAACCATCTAATCAGACTTGGGAGTGAAAGATGACAGTCAGTAAAGAACAGTTTCCTACCGGCTAGACATCCCTGTAACAGATTACATGGGACATTTGGTTGATTTCAATTAGAACCCACATGCCTCCTCCACCCCCAACACGCTCTCTTCATCTTAGAGCCTCTTCTCTCTACCCTCAAGTGTGGTTTCCGTATGACTAGGGAATAGACACTAAAAATATTTCTGGAATGACGTGACCCACTCTTACCCCATCCAGGAAAGGAACAAGGCTTCACAAGAAACAGCACATGCTTCCCTTTCATTTCTGGGAGTCCCGAGGTCGGCCTACAGATGCTGCTCCCTCCGTGGCCGATGGCATTCAGACTCCTAGCTGCCGATGGTGCCAGGCAAACAACTGGACAGAACAGCTCAGCTACGGGAAGCTGGCCACGGTCTCGGCCGGAGCCGCAGCCCCCTGGCCACAGACCACCTCTGCCGCCCCATCCAGGAGCCTTCCTTCCTCCCTCCGCCTCGCCCGGGCCCCGCCACAGGGGCTGAAGAGCCGGGAGGTGGTCGCAGCCGCGGCCGTGGTGACTACAGCCTTGGGGCCAATCCAGGCACGTGGGACCCCGCTTCGGGCTACTCTGCAGCCCCTCCAGGGCCAGGGAGGGGCCCGGGACCGCCCCGGTGCTCCCCACTGTCTTCTCCTGTTGCTGAAACCTAGGCGAGGGCTCAGAATGGAAGGCGCCCCTCCTGAGCTGAATCTGCAGGCCAGACCGAAGGAGGTCGGGGAGGGGGTGAGCGGAGCTCAAGATCGCCAGGAGCTCAAGCAGCAGCTGCGGCCACTTCTCAAGCCATCGGCCTCCGCGCAGGGAGAAGGGAAATATGTGGAGATGCGCACTTCAGCTGGAGTCCAGAGGGACAGTCCCCGGACCATGAGACTTACTCTGGAGCAGCGCCCGGGGGATCAGAGGGGCTCTAGAAGCCCCGAGGAGAAAGCCCAAGACGAACCCGGCAGCCAAGAGTGCGAGGCTCCAGCCCCCCAGAAGGACCCTGCCTCCTTGGAAGACTCCGGATCCCAGCTCTCCGGCGCTGATGAGGGCAGCAACCTCTCGTCTTCCTCCTCCTCCTCCTCCCTGGTGGACAAAGCAGAAGAAGGGGGCCTTTCCAAGACGGGTGATACCACCACATCCACAGGGGCTCTGGCCACCTCTTCCACATCTTTAGACTTTGAGAGCGACAGTGGTGAGGACGCAGTGAGCCGCCAGCCCAAGGGAGGAGACGAAGGGGAGAGACCAGGAGGAGGAGATGGCACAGAGTGCAGAGACATGATTGCCAAGTCTCAGGGCCCCAGGGACCCCCCCCAGAATCAGGAGGCTCACTACATCACCACCCACGAGATCCAGCTGAGCGAGGTCGAGCAGGACACGGATTTCGACGTGGGCCTGGCCTCCCGCTGGGATTTCGAGGACAACAACGTGATCTACTCATTTGTGGACTATGCTTCCTTTGGTGGCAGCGACGAGACCCCAGAGGACGTCACCACGCCGAGCGAAGACGACGATGACAACAGCTGCTACCTCAGCACCGCTCCCAGCACCAGCGCCACCCGGACACCCAGCCCCACCGGCAGTGACCCCGCCCGCCCCAGCGCGGGCAGCAGCGGTGGCGACACCAGCAGCACGGAAGTGGGCAGCGGCCCCTCGGACAGCGACCCCACTCCCCCAGCCACGGGGCCTGGCACTGCCACCCCGTGTGAGCCCTTGCCGCAGCCGCTGGAGGCAGCCTCAGCCGCCGCAAGCAGCTGCGGGAGTGAAGCAGGCCAGATCCTCCTATCAATCAAACCGACTTCCCGGGCTATAAATGAGCCTAGCAACGTGTGTGCAAAGCAAAACATTATTTACGCTGCCAAGCATGAAGGCGACATGAGCCTCCGCGTCTCTACAGCTGCTGAACACAATTCCAGTTCACTGAAGCAGGACCCGGCTGCAGCCGTGGCTCAGGACCATGCAAAGAAATTCATCGCCGTCCCTGCTCGCCTGCAAACGCGGTGCGGGGCCGTCCGGGCGAAGGAGCTGGTGGACTCCTCCAGCGGGGCCTCCAGTGCCGTGAGCGAACTGGACGACGCCGACAAAGAGGTGCGTAACCTGACCTCCCGGGCCTTCCGGAGCCTCGCTTACCCCTACTTTGAGGCTCTGAACATCAGTTCCCGGGAGTCCTCCTCGCTCTCCGAAGTGGGCTTTGGGCGCTGGTCGGCCTTCCTGGACTTGAAATGCGCAGGCGTCGGAGCCAGGGTGGAACAGGGTCTCCTCAGGAGCAGCGCCGCCTCTATGGCTGCGGGTCTGAGGAAGGGCTGCGGGGCCAGGACGACCGCAGACCAGCTCTACATCCAGTCCAAGAAGTCCCAGACCAAGGCCTTGGAGTTCGTCGTCAGCAAAGTCGAGGGGGAGATCAAACACGTGGAGACACCTCTGTGCTTCCAGAAGCAAGGCCTGTCGGGCTCCCGCGTGGTCACCCTTCTCGAGCCTCTGAATGTACGTAGTGAGAGCAAAGCCAGCTCCGCCGCGGGGCCCTGCAGGGCCCCCAAGGGCCCCAGCAAGGGCCCCGGGTCCGTGTACACGGATGAAGGCTCAGAGACCTCCGAGGGCAGCAGGCTTGCCTCCCGAGCGGACGGCCCCCAGAAGAAGTCCAAGTTTGCCTCCAGTCTGCTCAAAAACGTCATCTCCAAGAAGATGCAGCGGGAACACGAGTTCAAAATGGAGAGGGGAGAAGTCAGTGACACATCCCACCCTAACCTCTCCAGCACCTCCAAGGAGACGGAGGGCCCTCCCCCCGGGGCTGAGAAGCAGCGGGAGAGGGACCTGCAGAGGCAGAGTTCTCGCCACTCGGAGGCTGGCTCTGAGTACACGGTGGTCAGCGTGTCGGATGCAGGTGGGGAGGGGTCCGTAGCTGGGTCTAAATCCCCAGTGTTCAAAGCCAGTGCCCCTCGGGAGAGCCATGCAGTCTCCGGCCATAATCTCGCTGATGGACACCCAGTAGAGGTGTGTGAAATTAAAAAGAGTGCGTCAGACACTGTCAAGAGCATCTTCCTCCGCAGTCAGAACAGTGCCTTCCGGTCATGGAAGGAGAAAGAGGCTGAGAAGCGGGAAGAAAAGGCCCCCGTTGGGAAGCTGAAACTCCCCAAAGGGGGCGACTGGAGGGCTGATCTCGGGGAGATCTCTGCCAGTAAGTCCACCATCATGTCTCGCCTCTTTGTCCCCAACATCCAGCAGACACCCAAGGACAAGCAGCCGGGGAAGCAGGCCACCAAGCACCCTGCTGCCCAGGCCACCTCCACAGCAGCCATCAGGCCCAAGGCTCCCGAAATCAAGATCCGGCTGGGGAGCGTGCAACAGCCAAGCTCTGACTTCAACATTGCCAAGTTGCTCACACCCAAACTGGCCAGTGGCAGCGCCTCGAACCTCCTCAGGACCACTGAGGGCAACAGCAGGGCACAGCAGAAACTCTTCCGGGGGGACAGCCTGGAAAAAGTGCCCCAGTTCCAGGTGAGAGATGTCAGGGACAAGTCCAAGGCCCAAGGCCCCCTCCACCAGGTGAGAGATGTCCGGAAACTACTCAAAGCGTCAGGAGACAGCAGTGACAAGGGCAGCGTTACCCCAGAGCAGGGGCTGACCGGGCCCAAACCCAGGCAGCTGGCTCCTGCAGCTGGTGGATCGGGATCCCTGTCCCCCGTGGTGATTACGTGCCAGGCCGTGGTGAGCCAGAGGGAAGACAGCACAGACGGAGAGCCCAGGGAGAACGTGGGCAAGGACGGAAGCAGCAGGGCCTTGAACTCCTCCTCTCCAGAAGGGACAGTCTTGGTTCACAGGGCATCTGGCAGGCTGCCCGTGGCCACCATCGCCCCCAATAAGCCTGAGCAGGGCTCGTACCTGCCCGTGCTGAAGATCGTCTCCAAGGCTCAGAAGACCCCAGAGAAGGTCAAGGAGGAGGAGGTCAAGGAGGAAGGAAAAGGCCCCAAGACATCCCACAATGCTCTGGAGAAGCTGACGGCAGCCGTGAGGTCCATGGAAGAGCTGTACAGCTTCGACAGGAACGAGTGGAAGCGGAAAAGCGACCCCTTGCCCCTGATGACCGACAGCCACGTCCTGTCGCTCATCGCCCGTGAGGAGAAAGAAGGGGCCGGGGGTGCTGAGCGGGACCCCGACAAGTTGGCCAAACGGCTGGGTGGGGCGGAAGAGCGGGGCGCCGGGCACAAAGGCGCAGGGGTGGTCCTGCGAGGGGGCCCCATAGAGCGTCTGCAGCGGAGAAACTCCAACCCGAGCGCCGAGAGTGTGTCCGCCCGCGCGGCCGCCTTTGAGAACCTGGCCAGGGAGAGGCCCCGGTCCCTCTATATCCCCCCGGTGCACAAGGATGTGGACAGAACCCAGCCCCTGCCCCCGCTCCCCAGCCACCGGAACGTGGTCACAGTGAGCGCCAGCAGCACCCAGAAAACTGGGGGTGTCGCTGGCAAGTTCCCACAAGGCCCCGCTCCAGAGAGCCCTTCGGGGGCAAAGGGCATCAAATCGCAGGGACTCCGGTCTCTCAAGATCTCTCCAGCCACTCGGGCATCTCTCGAAGAGGTGACCAACAGGAAAAATGGCGGCCATCTGGAAAAGAGCCATAGCGACTGTGAGAATTACCTGACCATCCCCCTTAAAGGGAGCTCTGCAGCTGGGGAGCTTGCAGCTAGGCCGGGGGCGGGGAGGGAGGGGGAGGGGCCCCCAGCCTCCTCAGCCACCACTCTCTGCAGCTTGCCCCCGCTGAGTGCCCGCAGTCAGGTCCCCAGTAGCCCCAAAGGCTCTCAGGTCAGTGGAACCAGCCGGCCAGCTTGGCGCACCAAGCCTGACGACCCCCGGGGGACGGTAGCTGCCCCCGCAGGGCCACAGAGCCCCGAGCATCCCCCCACCGCGATCTACCACCAGCAGCTGCTGCCGTTCACCCTCCAGGGGGCCCAGCCTCAGGTCCTCTGCTTCTCCCCGCCAGGCATGCCTGCCCCGGCACCTGTGGGCCCAGCTCCGGTCCCCACAGACCCCTTCCAGCAGCCGCAGCCTCCGCAGACCCAGCGCAAGATGCTCCTGGATGTGACAACCGGCCAGTACTATCTGGTGGACACACCAGTACAGCCCATGACCCGGAGACTGTTTGACCCCGAGACCGGGCAGTATGTGGACGTGCCCATGACCTCCCAGCAGCAGGCTGTGGCTCCCATGTCCCTCCCCGGGCCTCCCTTGGCCCTGAGTCCCGGGGCCTACGGCCCCGCCTACATGATCTACCCCGGGTTTCTGCCCACGGTGCTGCCCGCCAACGCCCTGCAGCCCACGCCAATTGCTCACACTCCAAGGGGCGCCGAGCTCTCCCCCGTGGCAGCAGAGCCCCCCAGCAAAGAGGCAGCTGCATCTTTCACCGAGGCCCCTTACTTCATGGCCTCCGGTCAGTCTCCCACCTCCTCCTCCTCCTCTGCCCCAGCGGCCACATCCCAGCTCGTGGGGGCCAAGGGCTTTGCCCAGCTGCATGGCAAGCCTGTCATCAGCATCACTTCGCAGCCCCTGGGGCCGCGGATCATCGCCCCCCCCTCCTTTGACGGCACCACCATGAGCTTCGTGGTGGAACACAGATGATGAGCGGTCACCAGAAAGCAGAAGGGCGCAGCTGCTGGTGAGTGGACATCACTTCGATAATCAGGTTTAAGGGATTAACAGCAGTCCTATTTCTCTGTGTGTGAAGGGGCGGACTTAGAGCAGTGGAGGCTGTCTCTAGACATGGGCATTTCGGAAGAACAGAGCTAATCTTCTTGCCAAGCTTCCTTCTCTCCCCACTCCTCAGTCCCACAGCTGGCCTTTCCCCTTTGACCTTTTCCAATTGCCTGAGTGTTTTTCCCACAGTGAGTGGGAGGGAAGTGAACCCTGGATCTATCAGGTTAGCCTTGGGTGAAGATCGGCAGGGGGAAGAAATAAAAACCCGGTCTGGATTTTGTGGAGCGAGTGAGCTTCACTCTATTCTTAGCAGCCCCAGTGACAGGCACGAAAATCCTCGGGGACACCGTTACTCTGGTTACTGCTCAGAGTAAAGAAAGTCAGCGACTGACATTTTCTTGTTGGGAGGTTTTCTAAAATCTAGAGAAAGGCTTCTCTCCCTCCACCACATCTTCCTCTTGGAGTTTCGTATACAAAAAGGCTGTATTTTTAAGCTCTTGTTTTCCTGTTTTCAGACAATCAGAATACTTTTTCTTAGGTGAGTCCAGTCTTTAAGGTATTTTACATACACACACACACACACTTGGCTTGACCTCCAGGAGAGGAGGAGATTCGGAGCCTGCAGTGACTCCTGAAATGGAGCTGCTGTGTTTGATCCAGTTCGTTCAGACTGAGCACTATGCTCTGCTGCTGACGCCTACAAGGCACTCATTTTCCTATCTGCATTCTCTCCCTTCAGAAAAGAATCAACTCCCCCTCTAAAGGAAATCAGATGAAGTAGATGTAGATCCTGACACCCAAGTTAATTCAGATTCACAGGCAGGAATCCTGGCTGTAACTACAGTCCGTGGAACTTGATAGGAAAGGTGAGCTCGGGTTTTCTGAACCAGGACACTTCAGGTCAAAAACGTAAGACAGGGGCAACCTTCAGATACAGCACGAAGCTGCCAACACTGTGGGGAGAAATTTGCCCTCTCATTCTCCTGTCCTCTTCACATGAGGAAGGGTTGACGTCATAAATGCTTCCAAGGAGTTTCACTCCTTGGTAAGATCATACTGAACCAAGAAAGGACAGGAACCCTTTCTATGCTTATATGAAAGAAATAAGCCATTCCTCTCTCTTCTGTACTTAAAAGAAACAGGAACATTGTTTCTTTCTTCAAGGAAAGAGCCTTAAATTAGGAAGTAGGATCATTAGATCAGCGTCCCAGTGTCTTCTCACTGGCTGTATGTTCTTAGACATGCAAACTCTCTAGCACACATGACACTCATGTGTCAATAATTTCTACTCAAAACATATCTGAATGTCAGGTGATACAACAGTGTATTGCAAAATATAAAACCTTTCCAAATTAAGGGATTGTTACTATGCAGTACACTCCTTGGACTGCAAGACAACATTAGGCCACTGTTCAAAAATCCTTGGGTCTTTCTGTAAGAATTCAGGTGAAAGCACAAGCCTCATTTTACTTGCAGTCTAGAAACAGGTGATTTCCTTTCCAAGAATTTGCAGTGGGCCCTATGTAATGACCACAAATACAGAGGGGAGGGAAGATTAAAGATAAATAATGTATCTATTGTTCAGTGTAGAAAATAAAGAAATATGCATGTGGAAGAGGCACAGATTTAGAGAATTCATTTTGTAGAAGGAAAAGAGTAGCCTCTAGATAAAAGCATTTTCATCTTCTGGACAGGTGGGATGTTTACCTACGGCTCTCTGGGAGCAGCTAATCCTGCGAGGCCTTTGTGTGAGCTGTGCAGGTGCAGAGCAAGGGGAAGGGAGGACAGGGCCCAGAGGAGGGAGGAACCGGGCACACGCTCGAATCGTGTCCCTGTAGCAGCTGCCTTTGGCCTTTCTCCTGTCTGCTGAGTCTGGAGAGATTAGGCCTGGAGTTGTTTCCATCAGACACAAATACAAATCAGAGTTTTCTGTACTGGAGATTTGAACAGTGATTTCTTTGAAAGCTTTCCCTTCTTTAACCTTTATTTTAGTCCACAGCCCTAAAGATAAAAAGCGAAAGACTAGTCAGGAGCTATTATTAGCTTTTTGTGTACTGGCAAAAATCTAATTACCCAAATTCAGATAATGACTGAAATCCTTATAAAAATCCTTCAAAACTCACCATCCTGAAAGTTCTATGCCACTTTCCAAAGAAAAGTCAGATACATAAAAAAGAAATGTATAGTTCTTTTCCTTGTGTGAAAAAAATTTAAACATGGTTCAGATATATCAAAAATTACAGGGCTTCCCTGGTGGCGCAGTGGTTGGGAGTCCGCCTGCCGATGCAGGGGATACGGGTTCGTGCCCCCGGTCCGGGAAGATCCCACATGCCGCGGAGCGGCTGGGCCCGTGAGCCGTGGCCGCTGAGCCTGCGTGTCTGGAGCCTGTGCTCCACAACGGGAGAGGCCGCAACAGTGAGAGGCCCGCGTACCAAAAAAAAAAAAAAAAAAAAAAAAAAAAAAAATTACATAGTACACCCCCATCCATCAGTTGGTGTTCATACGGATGGTCAGTGTGAGAAGGCTTGGAAGCTGTTTTCAGTTTAAGATTTCCTTTGAAAACCAGACTTACTCCAGAGTTTTTCCTTGCCGTAGGGTAGGGTTTTATGTGCCCCTTTCAACTAGAAGTCACATAAATGGTTTGATCCAACCACAGCATTTCACAGAGAAGAAAACTGGGGCTTAGAAAGAAATGGTTTTGCTGAGGTCCCCAGAGCGTGAGAGAGCCAGGATGGGCCTGGCTCCCAGCTCCTGGACCACACCATGCACTGTTTGTTTGCTGGTAGGAGGCATGAAACGCAAAAAAGATGGCAGAGAAGTGCAATAAGCCCCGAACTGGCAGCCAGGACACCTTGGATCCACTCTGCCTCTCCAGGCGTTTGTGAAATGAATGTTTGAACGAAAAGCACTAATTCCATCATTCATTCAACAAACGTGAATTATGTGTTTACACTCCGCCAGGCACGGTGTACTCCGCAGTGAGGCTATAAAGCCACACGTGACCTGGTACCGTCCCACAGTCCAGGAGCCAGCTGGAGAACACAGACCGTACATGCAGAACTGCAAAACCAGTGTTCAAGTCCTGTCTTAACCTTTAAGATTCCTTCCAGCTCAAATAATAAGTATTTCATCATCTATTTTTAGCTGCACGTTGTAACAGGGAGCCTTTCTTTCTCCCCTGTATAGATTTGAGCATAGCCAGCTGCTGCTACTCTTGGATGATTCTGTTATGAATTTTCCTCTAGTTTTGCTTTCATAGGTAGGGTCTTTCCTGCTTCTCTTCCTCCTGTGGTGAAAATTGCAGTGTTCCTCAAACTTTGCCAGATCACAACCCGTCTCAGAAGATAAGTAGTAATATTACGTATTTTATTTGTATTTAGTAATGACATCACACATTGTGATAAATGGACCAGGCTGTTCCCAGCCGGTGGCCCAGTGGCCGGAGAGTCACAACAGGAACCCATTGGTAACACACCAGTATGCTGAGCACGACAGTTCAAAACTTCACAACTCTCTCCGTTTTTGTTAGGTCTTTTCTGTTTTAGGCCTTTGTTGTTTGTTCATTTTAGTTTTGAAAGTTCCTTCTCCACAGGACCTTTGATGCCTTTTCTGATGCGATTATTTTTGTTTTCTGTCATTTGAGGCATGTAGCTATATTTTTCCTTCCCTAACATATTCACTTTCATGCTTTCTCCTGCCCAGCCACTTAGATACCATATTTTTGTTTTAAAATTTGAGACTTGATGCTAAATACCGTTTACAAGGGCGTAAAGATAAATGTGTAATAATAACAACAGAAAACTTTAATTGGCACCATGCCTGCTACCCAGTGGGTATTACAGTTATTTTGTTTCCTTTGAATGTCTATTCTTTTTTCTGTAAAACTTTACCCATTTGTTTCTTCATTTTTGAGTGTGCTTTATGTTGTTCCTACATCATTGGTCTTTCTTTTCTTCTCCCCCCCTCAGAGTTATTTCTACCCCCTGAGCAGAGCCCCAAACATCAGCAACTGAAGTGGAAAGAGAAAGGGGGCTTCAGAGGGAGCTCTTTTCGGAGAGTCTTCTAAAGGGGCCCACAGGGTACTTAGATCCTTGAACGCCATCCCCTTATGTTAAAATTGCAGGAGGAAATTGAGGCTCAGAGAGGTTTAGTGACCCTTCTTAAGTCACAGTGTCCCTCTGGGGCAGAGTTGGGACTCAAAACCTAAATCATCCCAGACCAGAGTCTATTTTCCATTTGCTTCTTTCTTACTGCTTCCCAGGACCCTTCTCTTTTCTCCCCAGGGCCACTCTTCTTTCTGGTCCTCCATCTTGGGGTCGGGCCCACAGTTTACTTCCCCTCTTTTCTTCCCTTGCCTTTTATTTGAGAATTTACTTTCTGTTCTTTGCTATTTTTTTTTAATACCTTATTGTGGTTTCTCCTTTCCCATTCACTTGAAGTTGATTTAGTTTAAAGCCTCACCTTGCTTTTTCCCTTCTCCTCCCTTTTCTGTTTGGAGTCTGTTGTTGGATTGTAGCTTTCCCCATTCTTATTATTTTGTGCCTTTCTCTACAATTTTATTGCCTTATATTTTCTTCTCAACTCTCTACAAAATTAATAAAAAATGAAAAGTAATGTGTATTAATCATTTATTATATACCAAGATTTAACATGGTGCTACTTGATTCTTTAAATGAGTGGGTACTATTCTTATCCCTATTTGACAAATGAAAAAATAGCTTGTCCCAGATTAAGAGATCAGCTGAACTCCAGGCTCTTCAAGCTTGGGGGCCCATGCTCTTATTGGTGACCCGTAGTTTGCCCACTTTCTCCCTCTCTGCCCTCCCCATCTCAGTGCCTTGTTCTGAATTGTCCTTCTTCCCTTATTTGGGAAAAAAAGGGAGGAAATAAGGTAAGAAATTGACCCTGAATCTGGCCATGTCTAGCGTATACTAAGCCTCCATATGTGTTTTTCTTTTGATTAAAATTTAGCTCTCCTATGTCCCAAGAGAAACAGTTCCAGCACTTCTAGGGGCTGTGGCTCCCAGTGTGTGTGCGGAGGAGGGGATAATTTTGTGTGTATGTGGGGACGGGCGAGTGTGGTCTGTCACCTGAGCATGGGATCCCACTGGATACTGATGGGCTCATGCCTTTCAGTCTAAGAGAAACTGTGTGGCTTTGACTAAAACCCAGGTATCTGCACCATGAAGTCAGGCAGCCCTGGCCCAAAATCTTCCTCCTCTGGATAAGTGACTTGCCCTCTCTGGACCTCAGTTTCCTCAACTGTAAAATGGGGATACCTCTCAGGAGCGTCGAGAAGACTGAATCGTAAAATCACTGCAAAGGGTGTGGCACACAGTCCATGGCATGTAGTAAGAGTTCTATCTCCCTTGGAGACTAGAAGCTCATCAATGCCTCAGAAGCCCCTCATCTCTCAGGGCCCTCCACCAAGGCAGAAAGTCAGCCCTTATTCCTGTAGACTCTCAGGACAGCACCAGGGACCCGTACCCAGGATTGCTTGATATTTCCCCAAACCAGAGGTCATGCCCACAGCTCTGCAGTCCCCTTTGGGCTGCCTGATCCCCTGGGTCAGGCCAGTTGGCTGTGGTCGGGGTCCTCTAGTATGCCCCACGGCTTTCCAGCATGTTACACAACTCTGGGCATAGTTGGCCAGCTGCATGTGGTGATTTTCCTCTCAGGCTGGCACAGACCTCTGTGGAGCAAGGGAAAATCTGACCCAACGTCCCTGCTGAACTCTGTCATGTGTTCCGGTCCTAAATCATGGGAAGTCATCCAGGCCAAACTGCCCGGTGACACAGTGCAATCACTCCTCTCCCTTTACTGACCTCTTCATGACCCTCTGCTAGGTTGAACCGGCAATTTTTATTATTTCATCCTTAATAGGAATTGGAGCATTTTATTACTTTCAAAGTTTCAAACGAAATTCCTCGAAAGTTAATATAAGTGGAAGCAGTATCCTGCAAAAGAATGAAAAGGCCGTATCTGGACTATGGATCCCCAAAAATGATCCCAGCAGCTGGTAGAAACAGATTTCTCCTCCATTCCTCAGTCTGCTCTCCCCATCCTGCACTGTTTTCTCTCTCTCCCCCTCTCTCTCTCTCTCTCACTGTTTCTCTCTCTCTCTCTCTCAGTTCCCCTTCTGCTCAGAGAGTCCTTGCAAACCTTGCTTCACTATGGGATTCAGCTTGAGTTGTCACTAGATCCTTGGATCCACATTAAAATTTTTCTTCTTAGTCTTCTATTTTCTTCTCCTCCCCCTTGTAATTATATATATTTTTTCCTGTTGCTACTCCATGTGTCCTAAGGTAGAAAAAACTTCTAAACTTTTTTAGCAAATGAGAAGTTTCCAAACCCACAACTGTCCTTTTCCTCTTGAAAGTCATTTCTTGATATAAAACACAAAAGAGTAAAATCAACAGACTTGAAATATATACACATGAGCTATTCTCTAAACCCATAATTATTCTTACAGACTTCTTTTTCCTTAAGTATATACTTAACACAGGTCAGTTTCTAGATGGCAGGATTAAAATATCCTTTGCCACACTACTCTGCATATAATTGATTAGATAGCTATTATTTGATACTTCTTAGAAGTCACTTTTCACATGATAGTCTTCTAATCCCTAACAAATACTACCTGTAGCCCACTCTATTTCTGTCTTCATAATATTACGTTCAAATATCAACTCCCAAAGGTTAATTTAAAAATGTTCTTTAGGCAAAGTTCTAATAGATATATAGAGAGAAAGAGATTAACAGAAAGAAAGGGCTAATTTTCAGTAAGCTTTTCAACATGTCAATGCTTGTCTTAGAATGGATTTAACTAAGTTATAGGCTCTAACCAGTATAATCTCATTTTAAACAAAATGCGCAATATGAAGTTCCACATAATTTAGGTAGTGACCATTCACTTTAGAGTATAGAGTTTATTCATTTAACTAGATTACTAACTCATGGTAAATTTCAAATGTTTCAATTTAGTTTAAATGTCATTTTTGTATATTTTAGGAACATATCTGTTATACTATTTTATCTCTGTTATGGATGGTTTCAGCAAAACTAAATATTTAATTCTAAAATCATTTTTGAATGGTTGACTGTATTTAATTCAAGTTTCAAAGAGAGGGTTCCATTTGAGGCAATTTCTTAAAGTCAGTAGGATGTGTCTAGTAGGTTCAGAAACACACTCACCAAACACATTTTAAAATGTGAACTTCATCATTATTCACACTGAAATTAGCCAAATATTTAAATAAAATGTATTTTGTCATTTTTCTTCCTTCTTTAAGAGCGAGATTTACTAACAATCTTTTCCTTGATTATGTTTGTTTATAGGAGCAAGACAGAAAGATGGACGAATCTTCTTGAATCAGAAGGCTGCCTTGTAAGAGCACTAAGAATTTATCTGGAAACCTTCCTCTACATATGCTATTCTTAGTTTTTGCTTCTATAAACCAAGTGTGTAAGTTCCTATATTTTTCTGAATAACCCTGTTAAGACAGCTTGTGTTATTTTAGTTTTATGAAGCTGATTGAATGGTTGCATTTTTCCTGTGTAAAACGATTTCTTTTTATACTTTAATACAGAATATAAGCTTTCCCTTCATCTTTCCCTCCTGCATTTGTGACTAGGCAAACAATCTCGTACATGTTCTCATAGTTCAGTCAAAACACACAACAGAGTAGGATTGGTTCTGTTGTAAACCAAATGAGCAAAAAAATCAGTCATTTGGATCACAAATCTCGCTGCAGATTCTTGGACTGTATCAGGGCTGGCTGGCAGAGTTGTAGCACTTGTTTGGATTTAAATATGATGGGTCTGCATTTTGGATCATGCCTAGTCATTCTCTTGGTTATGTTTTACATGTTCTTTTATTGGGTTTAGCATGATTTCAAATGTGATTGTGAAAAAGTGGTTTTAACTTTTGTGCCTTGTTTTAACTTTCCCATTGGTACAATGCCATGACACTATTTGTTGCCTTAAAATAGAATGGTTTGAAAGACTAGAGAGCCAGTGGTTGCATTTAAAGTTAAGTTCTTAGTTTCAGAAAGGTATAAAATATCTACTTCTCTCAGAATCCAACCTCTGCTATGAGTGTAGAGGATTCTTTTTCTTCTTCAATGATCCCTCCTTAGTTGCACACTCCTGTCTCTCACGGATTATTTGGAGTCTGAAGAGTGACCTGTTTGGGGCAGTGGAGTAGAAAGTAAACTCTGATTTGGTGGCTCTGATTATCTCCAGCCCCAGCCATACCCACGGCAGTGACCTAGGTTTATATCACTTGCTCTTTATGGTTTTAAGAGATGTCGAGAATCCAAATCACAGAATCTTTCATTGACATTCAATACTGCCTCAGTTGTAGCCCAATTCTGAAGGTTATTTTAGTGAGTGTTCATGGTGAGTTTTGAAGTTGATTGAACAGATAAATATTTAGCTCGTCATAATAATGAGTCAATATATATTCAACAAGTGTTACATTGTAATATTTCTTTACTTTTTAAAACAATAACTTGAAGGTTCTCCCAGGCTTTTTTTTTTTTTTAAAGAATCTCCTCTTATTTACTTATTTGTTCAAAGATAAAGCATTCTGGTAATTTTTTAAAGCTTAATTTTGATTTTAATGATCATCAATATTGGTTTCTGCTTAAAACATCTTCTTGAAACCACAGAATTTTATACTGCTCATAACTGAAGGTGTGAGTAGAAAAACTAAGAGACTGATTTTTGTATGATTTACGTAATCTCATTACTTTGTATTTATGCTTTCCATCTCCGTTGGACTCTTTAAAAAAAAAAACTCAATTTCACATTCAGGAACTTCCTTAAAGGGATCTTACTCTGAAAAGAAGTTCTGTTGGGTAAAAGGAAGGGTTTGAGGCAGGAATAGTCAGTTCTGATCACAATTCAATCAATCATTGAGCTGATGAGCTATGACATGAAGCAATAGCCTCTCTGAGACATGGAACATGAAATATGAAACAGTCTCTGTGTTTGGAAAAGATGCCCTTGTGCCATATTGGGGAAAGCATTATTCCTTTGTCATAGAGGTCTTCTTACCCAAGTACATCAACAGATTCACCCCAGAACTTGCTTAATTTTTCACCACTGGGAAATTTCTCTTACAGCATCAGCCCTTCCTCATTTTCAGTAGCGATGTGCTGGGCAAGAGGTCACCTAATATTGAAACAAGAAAGTAGACTCAATCAAAGATCTTAAACTTATAATACTTAAAGCAGCACCGTGAAGTCTCAAGTATTTGAACACATCTTGTGAAGCTCAGATAGGATTTGGTAGGTAGAACCAGAATTGATAAGACTGTTTTAAAATGACATGTGACTTAGGAAAACCCAGTGCTCGTGTCAAGTAGTCAACGGCTTACCAGGTCTTCAAAATGAGAGACATCTCCTTTCCTAGAACACGTGGTAGAGTTCTTACCTACCAAGGGTCTGGGAGGCCCATAAGCTATTTATCACTATTTATGATTATTTATCACCAGCAGATCTGAGCCTTAAATTCCCACATTGAGGTAAACTAGGACAGAAACTTGGAAAGAAAGGAGAAATTTTCATTTGTCGGTTCTATCAGAGAGGCCGTGTCCTCTGAGAAGCTGCTGTGGATGTAGTAAATGTCCAAGTGGTTAAAATGTGACTTTAAAATAGTATTCTATGAACGCCATATCATCTACTGTTAATTTGATGGCTTTCCATTTCATCAAGCCATAAAAAACCAAATCAAACCTGCCGGGCCATTTACTACCTCGAGTGATAGGGAGGAACATTTTTAAAAACATGAGGTAAACCTAAATCCCCATTTTCATTGTTTTATTTATTGCTTGAGGTTGAATTGATATTTGAATAAAACAGTTGTGCCCTTCCTTTTTCAACCAAAGTTAAGTAGAAAAAAACCAGGAGTCTATGAAGTCTTCCGACCCATAAAACCATTACCCTACCAGTGTCCTTTTAGCTACAGAACTACTCTTTTATGGCTCATGTACACAAAACCATTACTAAAGCATGTAGCATTTCCCATATAGTGCCTGGAGCTTGAATCTAATTAGCATTGCAGTCTGGCATTTGCCGTTTCCTCTCAGGGTTACATGTGTGACTCCGTTTTCCATATGAATCACAGGGCATTGTGTGTAGAAATCTTGACCCATTTCCTGTTTTTCCCTGTTGGTTAAATGGTAAGGTTGAGATATGCTCCATTTGAATTGTTTTTGGAAAACTGAACAAATTTGTGACCCGTACGAAAATTTAAGTCGCCAGAATGTATTTTTCTTAAAAAGCACTCACTGAAATTGCCCTCAGGATGAAATGAAGCCCAGATATGCAGTTAGTAACTTAACATATAGGCTCTCTGTATGTCTGCCTCTGTCTCCGTATGTCTGTATGTGTATGGCTCTCTGGATATTACTGAATAAATAAGCTAAAACAAATTACACTTTGACATCTGTATGATAAATCTTAAATGTTAACACACATTTCAAACCCACCCTTATATCACTAGGAAATATCTAGAGATATAAATTTCTTACTTTCAGATTTGACTTCATCATTCTAGCCTCTTAAAGAGATTTAATGCATTTTAATTATTTTCATATTTCATAGAAATGGAAGTCAGTGTTTGCTGCAAACTGAATGCTCATGCTACCTGAAATAATACTTTGGAGTGCAGGACAGTGTTGATTCTTAAGTAGATTGACTATAATCTCATGATAAGTTTATATTATATGTGCATGAGAAAACACATTCAGTAATAGTCTCTGTTTAAAAACTATCACGGTATACATTTTCCAATGTGGTGCTTGAGGAGTTTCGTTCTACAGTTTACAAGGTGTAGGTTTGCACCCCAAATTCTCAGGGTATGCTGTTTTACCCAAATACTTGAAAGAAAAAGGTGCCCTGTATTTTATCAGTACTGTTGAGGGGAAAAATTATGTGTAGGTTTGTTTTACAAAACTACTTAT
Organism: Mesoplodon bidens; assembly: GCF_964165515.1. Taxonomy (NCBI): domain Eukaryota; kingdom Metazoa; phylum Chordata; class Mammalia; order Artiodactyla; family Ziphiidae; genus Mesoplodon; species Mesoplodon bidens. The sequence goes on along the minus strand of NC_138176.1, from coordinate 213,189,011 downwards.
GAAAATCAACTTCACAAATTATGTTAGGCTTTTACATAATTCCTAAGGAAGTATACATATAGATATGATACATATTTTCAAGAGACTCTTTCTATATTCTTAACTAACTTCTGGGTCCTAAGTAGACCTCACAGGTGCATAAAATCATTAATAAAGCATGTAGCATTTGCTAAATCGTACCTTGAGCTTGAATCTAATTGGAATTGCAGACTCTGGTCCTTGGGGGTGGGGGGGGGAGTGTCCATCTGTGTCACGTGTCATTACAAGGCCCAGGGGAGGATTCTGAAAATTGGACTCATTTGTATGCCCCTTGTCTCAGAAGAGAACTAAATGTTCACAGTAACATTGTTAAGCTGTTAACATTCTTGTTTTATGTTGCAGCTAGAGCATATTATTAGTTATTTTCCTATTTGATTCATAATGGTGCAGAATAAAACACACACACACACACAAAATACATCGAATTTGATTTCTTTTTTAAAGTTTCCTACTTGCTTTTTATAAGCTGGTATTAATGGCAGAAGTGCTATCCAGGGCTCCCTGAAATTACTTGTCATCCCTGTATCTTTTTCTAGAAGGTGGTCCTTTCTTTTTCTCCCCCTTTGAAGATGTAGGTTTCTATATTTACATTGACGTCATCTTATTGTACAGTAAAGACAGTGATGGTTGAAAAGAATGTGAAGACTGAGGAAGTTAGGTCCCAAACAGAGGAGAGTAAATTGTGTGGTAAATGGAGAAAGACATTGGATAACGCTGAATTATACCCCTGACTATGAAAAAAGCCAGTGGGAAATGGAAAGAACATGAACATTTAAACTGCTCTCAGGATAGAAGTCTTCGTGGAAGAGTTCCTACTTGAGGTCTGATGTGATTCAATTATGGAATGCAGTGAGCATGGCCACTGGGACGGTGAATCCAGCCCAAAAGTTCTGAGAATTACTTTGTCAGTGGATTGCATATGGAGAGAACTACTTAGACAAGGACTCTGTGAGACTGACTAGCTTACTTACCTTTAATTGCCAGCATTTGTGATTGTGCGATCTTGTGTAATGGTCCTTTATTTTGACTCTTTTTGAAAAAAAAAATGTGTTGTTGGCTTTTTTTTTTCCAGTAAAAGTAAATGCAAAGAAAACATGCATTCTTTCTCTTTATTTTAACTCAAGAAAAAGCTCTGGACATTTTCATTTTCTCTGTCTTCTAACAAATCCTTCCTTTAACTAAAATACTCTATTATAATGTTTCACATCCAGGTTGTATTAGTTTCTCTTGCTGTGGGAACCACAAACTTAGTGGCTTAAGACAACACAAATTTATTATTTTACAGTTCTGGAGGTCAGAGTCTGGTATGGTCTTTCCCTGTAACCCGGAGTATTTCACCTGATCAACCGAAGGCATCTAACTGCTTACATTTTTAAGTAGCATTGTGAGGGGCACCTACCAAGTTGAGAGATGCTCCATTGACACCAAAGAGTAACCCAGACAACGTGCGTCCCTGAGGGTCCACACTGAGACCCAGAGGAGTAACTGTGGTCTGTCCCCTTCAAAACCTAAATATCTGAAGCACACATTTGGAGACCCACTGCCCAGGGAGGGTCCGTACTGTAAAATGTCAAGCACTAGTGGAAGTCACTATAAACTTTAAGATTGAAGCCCCCAAAAGATTTGAAACCACATTCCACAAGAACATACATCCAGAATCCCTTACATATGTCCAGGGTTTGGGGGTTGTAGGGCAAGAAATTAAGTTGAGGGCTGTTCTAGGCCTTGTATTTTCCTGACTCACCTCTGGCTTCCAGCTCTTATTTCCAGTGAATTCTCAAATTCCATTTTGCCTCAAGTGTGCATTCCTTTACTCTGCATTGCATTACCCCACCAGGCTTCATTGCAGGACACTCATCCCGTCCTGAGTATTCCAGACTTGAGACTGTATATGTGGGGCAGGGTTTTGCCGAAGGCTTAGGTACATGGGATGGAGATTTGCAGGTGCTCCACCCCACGGCAGCCAGCTGCATTAGCAAACACCTCAAACCTGAGCACTGGCATCCCTGTTCTTATACAGTCCCTGCCATCTCTGGCACTAGGTAATCTTGCTGGTTGTTGAGTTCATTTGTGCTTTAGCCATGCTGCCTATGGCCAGAGCCCTCTCCCTCTCTTCACCCTCTGCTTCCTCTGCTCCTTAGCTTACCGGCTCAGAATCCTCTAATTTCCTAGTATTTCTTATATAGAGCAATTTAACCACCTAACAAAGCCCTACTAAAGCAGATCCACTGCACTATGTCCAGAACCATTGTTCTAGTTATGTATTGCTGAGTAACAATCCACCCCAAAATTTAATGGCTTAAAAAACACAAAAATCGGGCTTCCTTGGTGGCGCAGTGGTTGAGAGTCCACCCGGTCCGGGAGGATCCCACATGCCATGGAGCAGCAGGGCCCATGAGCCATGGCCGCTGAGCCTGCGCGTCCGGAGCCTGTGCTCCGCAACGGGAGAGGCCACAACAGTGAGAGACCCGCGTACTGCAAAAACAAAACAAAACAAAACAAAACAAAAAACCACAAAAATCATTTGTTTAAGTTGTGAGTCTGCAAATTGGGCAGAGCTCGGCATGGAAGTTTTGCCTCTGCTTCAGACAGCAGCGTGACTTCCAGGGAGAATCAACTCACATGACTAGAGAGCTGATGATAGCTATCAGCTGAGAGTGCAGTTGGAGCCAGCCAAGGGCCTCAGTTCCTCTTCAGCTGGGCCTCTCCTTGGGCTGCTTGGGCTTCCTCAAAACATGGTGGCTGGGTTCCAACAATGAGTATCCAAGAGACAGGAGCAGATGCTGCCCATTTTTCATGGCCTAGTTCAGGAAGTGACACAGCATCATTTTTAGCATACTCTATTTGACAAACAATCACAGAACCCAGATTCAGCGGGCAGGAACACAGTCCCAGCTCTCAATGGAAAGGGTGTCAAGTAATTTGGAAACTTGTTTTAACCACCATCCTCATTAAGGGGTGTTTGTAAACAGATCCTTTTTTAAAAAGGAGTTTTAAAGTTAGTTCTTAGATTAGTGTAGTCTCGGTCAAAGATTTTAGAAAAAATCTGGAATGACAATGGTCTATACAAGATTTGTTGGGCATGCTTTGTGTGTGTGTTGGGAGTATGCTGGAATCTCAGAGGGCAGAATTTCACTGCTGTATTTCCAGCATGGAGGGAATCAATGTTGTTTAGGAATGAATGAATGCCTGCTATATGCCAGGTGCTCTGATTCATGAAGAGGTTCGGATTTCAGGAAGCCTTTAAACATGGTGAGAATGCCTGATACGCTGATGAAGCTCTCCAGTCTAAGCCTTGTCAAATGCACAGAGATTGAAAGAGGAAACTGGCCAGCAGCCACAAAGAGGAGATCCATGCCAGTGACCCAGCATGGGGCAGACAGGGAGCAAAGAGGTCTAGGTGTGAAGAGAACCAGAAAACCAGTGCAATAGCAAGAGACTGAAAAAGAAAAAGCTGTTTAGTTGTGTAGGGGGCAGGTAGCTGCTGAGGGCAATAAGGGAAGGAGTGTATGGAGAAGTAGCATGGACTAAACCCTTTGGTAGCAAGTTTATCCAACAGAAGTGGTGTGAAAAGATAGTCATCAAAGACACAGCAAAATCGTATATATATTTTTTATGCTCCTTGAAGTTACAACGCAATCAACAGATTGTCCCTTGAGTGTAATCTTCCCTGAAGGCTTATATACCTTCAGTGCTACTGGATAGAGAGGGAAAACAGGTTTTATTATACACATATGTATATTCCACACAAACACACATTAGATACAGTATTGCAGCATAACATTATTATATATAATATGTGACATACTATATATTATTATAAAGAGAGAATTGTGAAATAATATATATTACCCCAACCTGTAGTTGTATTCAAGAAATATTAACTACTACAATATACCTCTCCATTATAACATTTCTGCTCCTGAAAAATTCAAGTTCACTCCTATACAGGTTGTTTAAAAATACTCAGACCAAACCATTTATTGGGATATCTCCTGTTTATAAAAATAGTGAATGTTCTCTGAAGGATATTTAGAAAATGTTAAAATTTCTAAAAACTGAAAAGTAGGGAAAATTCTTAATCACTAAACAAAATGCCTCCAGAAATAAATACTTGCAAGTGTATTTGATACTTTACCTGCTATTTTGTAGTCTATTTTTTTCTTCATAAATTTATAAACCTACCTCCTTATCTTCCAGTATTCTTAAAGGAATGATTTTTAACAGCTATATCTTAAATTTCTTTATATGGCTGTATCATAACATGTTTAATCAATCTCATATTTTTAAGTACTTAGTTTTTATGGTTTGGGGCTATGAAAATAAATGCTACAATGAACATCTTTGAACAAAAATCTTTCCAAGTATCTCTGATGATTTCCTTGAGATAAAGTCCTCTGGGTAGAATTACTGAATAAAAGGACATAAACATTCTTAAAACTTTTCACACAGATGTCTCCCCAACATCCACCCGGAAACATGCAAACACCTCATTTAGAAACTTTATATTTTAGCACTTTTACAAAATTATCCTGACGACTGAGGGATGAGAAGCTCCTTGTGATTTGCTGAAATACATATTTCCCTGCCGAAAATACAAACTCTTACTTTCAACCCCCCAACAATCCCCCCAGATACACACACACACACACACACACACACACACACACACACCGCTTCCAAACTTTAGGAGAGACCTGTGGTCTTCTTATGACTTTAAGTGTCTTCCTTTTTCTCAAGAGCAAGGCTCCCAAAGTGTGACCGCCATCAACAGTGTGCACTTTACTTGGGAAACCTCACCTGTTTCAATGCAAATCCTCAGCACACTTCAGGCCAATTGAATCCAAAATGGGGGGGAGGGGCAGCAATCTGTGCTTTGACAAGCCCTCCAGGTGATTCTTCTGCACACAATTTTGAGACCCACTGCTCTGGACCACAGGGCACTGGCAACCACCAGCTGACCTCTTTCTTGGAGGGAAGCCAGAAGGCTGATGTCCTGAGTGGAGAACTACGTTCTTCACCCACCACGTTAGTGTATTCATCCCCACAGAGATATTCCCCTCCCCATCCTCATTTTCCTCGATGATTTTTTTTTTTTTTTTTTTTGCAGTACGCGGGCCTCTCACTGCTGTGGCCTCTCCCGTTGCAGAGCACAGGCTCCGGACGCGCAGGCTCAGCGGCCATGGCTCACGGGCCCAGCCGCTCCGCGGCATGTGGGATCCTCCCGGACCAGGGCACGAACCCGTGTCCCCTGCATCAGCAGGCGGACTCTCAACCACTGTGCCACCAGGGAAGCCCCCTCGATGATTTTTTTAATGGAGACAATAAATGCCTGTTTCAGGGTTTTGGGGAACATTAAAAAAAATAGTGCTTAAGAAATAAAGCAAAGGTACACATACAAACATACACAAAAACAAGAAAAGCAAAAACTAGGGTCTTTGGGCTGGTTGTTTTTTGAAATAACAAAACATTGGAAACAATTTCAATACCTATAAATAAGAGAATAGGTAAATACAATGAGGCTTATTAGTACAGTGGAACAGAATGATGTCATTTAATGAATGAATGGGAACCACCTGTATCTGCATGAATAAATCTGAAGATCAATGCTGAGAGACAAAATCAAGTTGCAAAATGACAGGTGCAGTGTGATATCATTTATATAAACTCCCAAGTATATCAAACAAAAATGTCTGTTTTATGATTACACAGAAACTTCCTAAGAACCAAAAGTCTGGATAGAAAGATACCAACTTGAGGAGAGCGGCTAGTTCTATGGAGGGAGGAAGGGAGATCAGGGAAAGACAAAAAAGGGGCTTTAACTATACCTGTCTATTTTTTTTTAATATCTGAAGTCAAGAAGGACTTCCCTGGTGGCGCAGTGGTTAAGAATCAAGGGACCGCAACAAGCTCAGTAGTTGTAGCTTGCAGGCTCGGTAGTTGTGGCACACGGGGTTAGTTGCTCCACGGCATGCAGGATCTTCCTGGACCAGGGCTCGAACCCGTGCCCCCTGCATCGGCAGGCCGATTCTTAACCACTGCGCCACCAGGGAAGTGCCAAACCTGGATCTTAAATGCATAGATGTTTCACCCTCTATTTTCCATCTGAAGTATTTTGTAAATAAGAAAAACATTTTATAAAAAAAATTGTGTTTTGACCAGGAGCTTTTGTGAAATCATGTTTACTAAATTGCTTATCATAAGAAAAGAAATATTGCTTTTCTTCCTTTTTGGCAAAGTTAATCTAGCCCTTAGTTTGTTCCTTTATTTTTTTCTTTTGAGGAAAACGTTAGAGCACTGGGCCATGAAGGACATTGCTTCACTCTGGAGGCCCTGACAGACAGCAGGCTCTGTCTGCTTCAAATGTCTCCTTGGCCACTCTGAAGGCAGTCTGAGCATCCTGAAAGTTACAAACGTGCTGACGTCCCTGGGGAATAGCTCAGTAGTTACTGAACACCGGCTGTGCTATGTGGAGGATACTAAGGACATATACGTGGACCTGAGCTTGAGAAGTTCACCCTTCATTTGGGAAAATAGGCTATTTACATAATAAAAAAATTTTAATGACATAAGGAAAGAGAGAAGGGCAGGTTGGTATGGTTAATTCACAAGTGGTGGTATATGTAATAAGTGTACCTGGGAAGCAGGTGGCTCAGTAGCTGGCAGTTTCTATGCATAGGAAATGCAGCGGAAGCTGGGCTTGGGAAGATTCATTTGGGCAGAGGGCAGGTGGAAGGATGAGAGCCAAGGAACCAGAACAGCTGAATGCTGTTGTGTTTGGAGAGTGCACGTGACAGGAACAGGAGGTGTGCTGTTCGTTAAGACTAGTACACATGAGGCTGGAATAAAATGTCGAACTGGAGTGGGGAGAAGAAATTGATTTCCAGGCTTACGAGCTTAGACTGGATCCTGGGTACATGCTTAAACTCTAGAGGGAGACTCCAGGGTTAAATCCTGACTCTGCTCTCCATCAGCTGTGCGATCTTAAACAAGTCACTGAATATCTCTGTTCTTCAGTTCTCCAAACACAAAAGGTGTATAATAACAGTTTCTACCTTATAGGGTTGTTTTGAGAATGAAACGATTGGATACCTATGAAGTGCCTAGAGCAGTACGTGTTGCCTAACAGGTGTAATATAAAATGTTGAGTAAAAAGGGTAGAGGGAGACTGTGGAAGACTTTGGTTAAGCACAAATAATTCTAATTTTTAGGTATTGTCTTCTCATCCCATAAGTGCTTTGTATTCACCAAGGCCCCTCAGATTTTATTAAAGAGCTGACGTCTTCTTCCCTAATTGGGAAATATATTAGAACGTGTCCACTCTTAAGCATCTCTTTGTTTCTCAATCATTTGATTCATCTCATACTGAAATCTTACTCATGACTGTGTTTACATGGTTGATCCTCAGGCAGATTGAGTGGAAGAAATATAAAAAAGTGGGGATAGGTACCTCAAAACAGAATGGAGGTGACTCACTTTCACCAACAAAAGAGTCAGGTAATTTAAACCTAAAGCCTATTCTGAAAAGAGAACGTCCAAACTTTTACATGTAATCCTAGATTATGGCAGGAATCTTTCTAGTAAAAATAGAAGGATGAAAATAGCATACAGGTTTATGTGATGTTCCAAGTCAACTGTGAATAAATTAAACTTTTATTAATAGGAGGGTAGCAAAGGATTACTAACTCATTCTAGCTTAACTGTAATCCCATTATGGAAGGTAAATGATTACCTAATGTACCTCCAATGGCGGACTTTTTATTGATATCAATTTTTATGTTCTTCTCTAATCTCATCAAATAGCATATGCAATTGTGTGGTAGACTTTCTGAGAATGTGAAGTGTCTGCACACTCAAGCTGAAGACAAACAGATCTGACTCCATTTGGGGGTCTGAGATGTCCTGGATAGTAAAGGAAGCTGATGCACAAAGAAGCCAATTCTGGTGAAACAGTAGATGAAGAGAGGTGAAGAAATCATATGGCCTCCTTCAAATTTCACCTCCTTGATGATTTTTTCTTTATCTTTCTCCTCTTTATGCTCTCTTAGGATTGTGAACACGTTTCTTTTACAACATTTATTAATTGTACTAAAATTATTTGTAGTTGTATTGTTTTCCCTAATTCACTGAGTTTCTTGAGTTGAGGCAACCCATCTAAATTTTTTTAACCTAGTATATTTCTTGATCCTAATAGACTTTCCACATTGTAAGATAATTAATTAAAGCAATTAATAAATTGTAGGGGAGAACCCATCATATAAACTGGAGCTAGATTTCTTCCATTTTCTCCTCCAAACCCCTCTCTACCCTTTTCATCTTTGTGGATAGTCTGGGTCCATAGAAACTCTTGCCCTCTGCCTTGTGGCTGGTCTCAGCCAATGGGTACCATAGGCAGGAGATCCAAGGGAGAAAAGAAAGTGAAGTCAGGATGTTTGTTTCCCTGGTTCCCTCCAGTGGAGGTGGTGAGGGCTGCTTGTGTCCCTTAATCCAAGGCCACAGGTCCACATGGCTTAGGCTCTTTGGGTTCCAGTGATCTCCCTTGACCTTTCCTTCTCCCTGTTGTTATGAGCCTGGAGGTGCTGTTATCACCCTTGAGGTTTCCTTATATCCTGCCCTTATCTTTCTAAGGTTTATTAAGCTCTTCTCAAGTTACCCAGTTTGGATGTGCCATCAGTTTTATGCAGTGGCCCTGTTTCCTACAGGGATCCTGACAGAGAAAAAGAAAGAGACAGTGAGGGTGAAAGTGACTAATAATACGCAGAAGTTTAGACACAGAGATGATATCCTGCCCAAGTCCTGAAGAAGGATAATGACTGAGTTGAGATGCAATCTTCTTCCCATATTTTCTTCGTTCTCAAAAATGTTGTACATGTCACTTATGATATGGAGTCCTTCTTACTATTTTCTAGAACTTTCTACCGGAACCTGCTTATTTTAAGGCTGAATTTTTTATTCATTCCATGCTTCCTCATGGAAATACTTATTCTTTTTTCTTGGTAATTATCACATTCACAGAGAACAAAAGCAAAGGAATTTGGTAAAGAAAGGATTGGTGAAATCTGAAGTCAATTTAGGCAAGTAGAGAAACGGATGAAAGTCGTGTTTTTACAAAATATGAGAATAATCTTACAATGTGAAAGTAGCGATTTCATGATAAGCAAATAAATAAGCCTGGTAATCTTCCTAAAACCCATTTTCCTCATGGATGAAAGTCCAGAAAATAGATTCACTCCATAGAGTAGTCATAACGTAACACGTTGCTTTTTGTCAGGAGTTCTATTGGACCACATATTGAAAGTGAATATTAGTGAGCACTTATTAAGTTCTTGCTGTGTACCAGGCGCTGGCGCATAACCTTACCTCATCCTCACAACAACCCATGAGGAGAGGCTCATTTCACAGATGTGAAAGCCAAGAGGCTTGGCAGTTTATATAGCGGGACTATGTGGAAGAGGTGAGATTTCAGATAGACAGGAGTATCTTACTCAGAATCGCCCTCACTACTGTCCTCCCCTGCTTCCCACTTTCCTGGATGCTGCATGTGAGAGGTTCAGATATCCTAGCCATACTGCACCAAGCCCTGAGAGTTAGAGAAGCATGACCACTGTGCTGTCTGACTAGTTGGAAGGTAGAGGTAGAAAGTACATGTAAACAAACCCCATTTTATTGAAACCGATCATAGGTAAATAAGAACATTGCACACCACATCTCTAACATTAAAAACAACATTGATGGACTTCCCTGGTGACGCAGTGGTTAAGAATCCGCCTGCCAATGCAGGGGACACGGGTTTGAGCCCTGGTCCGGGAAGATCCCACATGCCACGGAGCAGCAAAGCCCGTGCGCCACAACTACTGAAGCCCACGCACCTAGAGTCCGTGCTCTGCAACAAAGAGAAGCCACCGCAATGAGAAGCCCGCACACCGCAACGAAGAGTAGCCCCCACTCGACACAACTAGAGAAAGCCCGCGCACAGCAACAAAGACCCAATGCAGCCAAAATTAAATAAATAAATAAAAATTTTAAAAAATTGATGAAAGTGGGAAATAACATTTATCAAATGCTACTGTGTGCTCAACACTATACATGCATTATGTCAATGAATCCTTAAACCAACCCAGTGAACTAGGGATTATCATACCTCTTTTAGAGATGACAGATAGAGTCATATACCCAAAATCATTCAACCAATAGGTAGTAGAACTGGAATTCCAAGCCAGGCCTCCCTGCCCCACTCCCCTGCTGGACCCACTGTCTCAGCTGACAACTAAATTAATGCAGAAGAAGCAACAAAGCTGTGATCAATCTGAGTATGGAACAGACTCTTAATGTCAGGATAGACATCTCGAATTCTGTTCCTCCTCCCCGTACAGGAGTGCATTTAGGCTATTTTGAATGTGTTTTAAGGTTTCAAATAAGTTTTTATGAATTTTAAAATATATTACTTAGTGAAAATAGAACCAGATCATTGCCAAGTGATCTGAGCCTTCCTTTCGGGTTCGGGGGTTATTATTATCCCTCATTACTATCACCCTCACCACCATCTTCACTAGCACCATCATCTTGGCTATGTCCACACTTACCACTTCCATTCAACCTTCAACCTCCAAGTTCAAACCAGGGCAATTAAGCAATAAAAAGAAATTAAAGATATTCAGAATAGAAAGGAAAAAGTAAAACAATCTCTATTTACAGTTGATGTGATCTTTTATATGGAAAATCCTTCTATCATAAGATATTAGAATAAGTGAGTTCAGCAGGGTTGCAGGATACATGATCAAATACAAAAAAAATTGTATTTCTATATACTTGCAATGAACAATCTGAAACTGAAAGTAAGAAAACAATTCCATTTATAATAGCATCAAAAATAATAAAACACTTGGAATAAACTTAACAAAAGAAGTGCAAAACTTATACTCTGAAAATTACAAAATGCAGTTGAGAGAAATTTTAAAAGATTTAAGTAAGTGGAAGGGTGTCTCACATTCATGGGTCAGGAGACTTAATATGGTTAATACGGTAATAGTTCTGAAACTGATGCACAGGTTGAATATAATCCTTATCAGAATCCCAGCTGGCTTTGTAGAAAGTGACAAGCTGATCCTAAAATTCATATGGTAACTCAAGAGACTCAGGATAGCCACAACAATCTTGAAAAAGAACAAAGTAGGTAGACTCACAAGTCCCAATTTCAAAACTTACTACAAAGCAACAACAATCAAGAGAGTGTAGTACTGGGATAAAGATAACATGCAGATTAATGGTATAAAACTGACAATCCAGAAATGAGCATTTACATTTATAGTCAACTGATTTTCAACAAAGGTGTCAAGACAATTTAGTGGGGAAAAAATAATCTTTCAACAAATGCTGCTGGGACAACCAGGTATCCTCATACAAAAGAATGAATTTGGGCCCCTACCACACATCATATAAAAAGATTAACTCAATATAGACCAAATACTTAACTTAAAGCTAAAACTATGAAACTATTAGAAGAAAACATAGGGGTAAATCTTTGTGACCTTGGATTTGGCAGTGGTTGCTTGGATATGACCAAAAGTACAAGCAACAAAAGAAAACATAGATTACTTGGATTTCACCACAATTTAAAACTCTTGTGCTTCAGAGGACATTATCAAGAAAGTGAAAAGACATCACACAGAATGAAAAAAAAATTCGCAAATCATATATCTGATAAGGGACTTACACCCCAAGTATATAAGGAACTCTTACAACTCAATAATAAAAACAAATAATCCAATTTTTAAAAGGGCAAAGGATCTGAATAAACATTTCTCCAAAAAAGATGTAACAATATGTAATGGCTAATAAATACATTGAAGGATGCTCAACGTCATTAGTCATTAGGGAAATGCAGATCAAAACCATAGTAAGATATCACTTCATATCCACTAGGATGGTTATAATCAAAAAGAAAGATAATAAAATTGTAGCTGAGGATGTGGAGACATCAGAACCCTCATATACTGCTGATGGGAGTATAAAATGGTGTAGTCACTTCAGAAAACAACCTGGCAATTCTTAAACAGCTAAACATAGGGTTGCCATTTGACCCAGCAATTCTACTCCTGGGTATATACCCAAGAGAAATGAAAGCATATGCCCACACAAAAATTTGTACACAAAAGTTCATAACAGAATTATTCATAATAGCCAAAAATTACCCAAATGTCCATCAGCTGATAAATGGCATATCTACATAATGGGATATTATTCAACTGTAAAAAAGAGTGAAGTACTGATACTAGCTGCAACATGGAAGAACCTTGAAAACATAATGCTAAGTGAAGGAAGCCAGTCAAAAAAGACCACGTAGTTATAAGATTACATTTATATGAAATCTCCAGGATAAATCTATAGAGACAGAAAGCAGATTAGTAATCGCCTCAGGCTGGGAGATTGAAGAGATTGGGGGTAGGAGCTAGGGGTACAGATTTCTTTTTGAAATGATGAAAATGTTCCCCAATAGACTGTATGATAGTTGTACAACTTTGAAACTCTACTATATTTATATATAATACAAAAAATTGAATTCTACACTACAAGTGGATGAATTGTATGTGATGTGGATTGCATCTCAGTAAAGCTGCTATCCAAAAAATGCACATTTGTTGGTAGCACATTCAGACCTGCCTCCAGGGATGAAGCACCTTTCACGGAGGAAGGACACTTGGCAAAGAAAAATATCGAGACCTGTGAGTGTACAAGGACTTCTGATGCTGTCAGAGAAAGAGACCTAGAACTACAGAGAAAGGACAATGACTCTCAGAACTTTGTAGCATAGCTTAAAGCTTTTTAGCCACTGTTCCAGGCTTGTCATTTTCATAACTACTATTTGTATTCTTTTAGGAGCAAATTTTAAAAACCCAAACAATCTGGGAAATATAGTGGATTCAGAGAGCAGTTTCTGGGGTAAGGCTGCTTATATTTGAATTCTAGTTTTACCATTTCCTAGCTGAGAAAAGGTCTCCTGTGGGGTAAGTTAAATGTCTTCTGTGCCCTGGTTTCTCCATCTGTAATTGTGCTGTCCAATTCAGTAGCCATTAGCCACATGTGGCTATTGAATACTTGAAATGAGCTAATCCAAATTGAGATGTGCTACAGGTGCAAATTATATATCACATTTCCAAGACCTAATCCTCTCCCCCAAAATAGAATATCCTATTTGATATGATAATACTTTGGATATAGTGGGTTAAAAATAAATTATTAGGGCTTCCCTGGTGGCGCAGTGGTTGAGAGTCCGCCTGTCGATGCAGGGGACGTGGGTTCATGCCCCGGTCCGGGAGGATCCCACATGCCGCGGAGGGGCTGGGCCCGTGAGCCATGGCCGCTGAGCCTGAGCGTCCGGAGCCTGTGCTGCACAACGGGAGAGGCCACAACAGTGAGAGGCCCGTGTACCGCAATAAATAAATAAATAAATAAATAAATAAATAAATAAAGTTCATGTCACCTGTTTCTATTTTTTGAATATGGCCACTAGCCATTTAAAATTGCTTATGTTTATATTTATTAACATTTATATTACAAACCTACACTTGTATTTATGGTTATTTTTAAACAGGTTTATATTTATAAACAGAAGTCAAAATTATCTGTTTACATTATATTTCTATTGGACAGTGCCAGTCTACAACATGGAAGTAGTAACGTTCCCCGCTAAATGTGGTTGTTGTGAAAATTAAATAATTTTTAATATACGTAAAATGCTTAAAAATCCCTGACCCTTACAAGCACTAAATAAGTGTTAGCTTTAAAAATGTATTTGAAGGTGGTCAGGTTCAAAGAAGCAGAGGGCAACTTGCCATGGGCAGTACATCTGTGAGAGACAGGGCATGACAGTAGCGCTTTGTAGAAGAACAGCCAGGCTAAATCCTTCAGGTCTGCAAGGAGAGGCTGACTGGGCACAGGGGCTCATGCCAGAGGGTCGTGCAGTTCCCAGACAGCCATCTCTGCAAAAGTCAGCCGTCTGGACACTGGTGTTTGAAACAGGTCAACAATAAGGATGCCAAGTAAGTTTTTCTGGCTCCAATATGTCACATAAAATGTGAAATATCACCCTACTCCTCTAAAATTTGTCTCATTTATCTAGAAAGGAGTTAATGTTTGTTCTATGCTTCAGGTTTCTTTTTTCTTTGGAGCATGTTAGAGTTGGTAAGTACCATCCATTCTCCAAATAAGTGGCCATATTTGACTCAGCCAGGCAGATAAGCAGTTGGGAAATAGCATAACAGTAATACCCGTGACACTGCAGTCATCACTCTTAAGTAAGCTATTATTTTACGTAATAACTAAGTTATTATCACAGAAGCAGCTGTGATTTACTAAGTGTCACATGGATGAGGTTCCTTAGCCCACAGCCTCTTCAGCTCAGTGCCCTGGATCAACTTGCTTTTGCTGCAGCATGAGTATCTCTACAGAACGCTTCCTCCAAGGCCAACGCCACCACCACCATGAGTACCCCTGAAACCCTCCTGTTTTTATTCCTTCTTCTCTTCTCAATAACATAACAGTACGTGTGCAGGTCCAGAGCTTTATAAAAACTGGGCTTAGAGCTTGTTTTTAAGCTTGCCGGTCCTTATGAGCTTCTGACTGCTTCTGCTGTTATTTTCAATAGCGTATTTTCCAAAGGGCTCTGACCACCTATTAGAGCATCTGGCCTGCTCTATAGAGCTTCAGAGGCTTAGCTGTATATGTGTCTGGGCTCAGAAAGGGGCAGGAACAGAGAAATATGGTGCTCGAAATAATGGAAGACAAAAGCAATTCAATAGGAATTCCACATATTTATTTCATCACACATCATTTTAAATTTACAACTAGTGGTGCGCTAGCTAAACTTCCCGTGTGTGTGTGTGCGTGTGTGTGTGTGTGTGTGTGTGTGTGTTTAATGGACAAGTGAGCACCTGTTATCTGTTTTGGGCCTGTCGCTATCCAAACATGTATCTGTTTTATTAGTAAATATTTGAAAATGCTTAACGTGGCTCTTTTAATTTGTACAAATAGAGACACTCTTTTCTTGATTTCATTTTTTAGAAGTCCAAATCCATCAGGTTCTCAAAGCATTATTAAATTCTCTCAGCCATTCTGGCTTTTGTAGACTGCAGTCCAACAGACTGGAATTTCCACCACAAAACAATTGAGTGAAAAATAAAATGATGAATATTTGAGGATGTCCCTTATAAAGGACAGTGGACCACATTATAGTCTCAAAGAGATACAGCACAAGAAAAAATCAAATGGAGTTCCTGAAATTAATATTTCTAATTCTGATATGCTGAGTCCGACATTTTTGTAAGCCAGAAGGCAGAGGACTGATTAGCTTTCTTCTAGCGATCTGACTACATGGCCAGCAGAAAGAAGAGATGGTATGTGTTCATTCTGTGTGCCTCTTACCTCAATACTCAATAAAACTAACAGAAGAGATAAATATTAATTCTTGAAGATGGCTGACAAAAGCCATTAAAAGTCTTATCCCTTTCCTCCCTGCTCCCCTCTCCAAGAAAAAAAGGTCTGTTTTTTCCTGATTGGGCATGTTTCATAGAAACAAGCTGTGTAAGGTTCTACCAAGGGCTTCATATACATTGACTGAAAATTGTTAAAACAAAATTGTGCTCTCCTGAATGTGTGTCTGTGTGTCTTATTTTTTACAAACAGTAGGTTCTTCTTAGGGCAGAACTATTTTCATAGTACTAAATGTGATTTGAGAGAGATACAATAAAACTAAGAATGCTACTAAAAGTGTCACATAGGTTGGCTCACAATGACACTGTAGGTAGTACTGAATGATTCAGGCCCAAGCTTAATTATGTGAGGTTTTTCATTGTTTTTTACAAAACTCTTAAATACAGGTAAATATGTAAACACTGTGCTCTCAGGGAGCAAGTACTTAGGCATGTCACGTCATATCCCTTCCGGGGAGATGGATTCCAGTGAAACAGCCCCATCAGTTTCAAAACCAACCGCTGGAACTACTCTCTGGTTGAGGAGGAAACACCGCCTTGCACATGTCAGAGTTCTCTTGGTGCAGCGGGAATTCAGATCCCGCTATTAGGCTTTCTTTTCTCTTCCGAGAGACATAACCTCTGCCTGTGGACAGCCTTTCATACTTTGTCTCAAATTGCCTGCATAATAACAATAATAACAAAATTACACACATATTAAAGTCACCCCACACCCGTCAGAGCCAAGTTATTGAGTGAACACTTGAAGCTTCTGTTTCAAAGCCATTTGACAAAGGATGTGAGTACCAAAGACGACTAGCTTTCGTTCCCATGAATGGGGTGATTTTTTTCTTCGCATTTCTTTTTACACCAGCAGATACACTCCACGTGCCTGGGATATGGGAGTGCTGCTACTCATTCTTCTGGAATGAGGGACCAAATGCCTCTCAGCTTTCTGCAGAGGCTGCTAAGCTTTGTAGGCCTTGCTATGTCCCCCACCCTCATTCCAGGAGCCCCACCTTTGGAGTATTCCCCTTTTGAGAAAGGAGCAAATCCAACTGGATTTAAGCTGAGAATGCTGACAGGGAAACATCCCCAGAGCCCTGGCCCAAGTGAAATGTGGAACCTAACCAGTTAGCCTTGTGCCTGGGCTGCTGGTCACTGCATTTTGACCATTGCAAGGTTGATTTTCTAAAATGTATTAATGGAGGTTTATTCTAGACATAGGTTAATAAATTAGCAACAGCTTAATGTACAATAATCTATGATCTTTTCTTCTGTAAAAACATAACCTGCTCATATTTGTACTTACATCATCTAGCATTCCTTACATGGATCATGAAATGAAAAAATAAATAAAGAAGGTGCGTAACTCTGCCCTACTTATCAAAGGAGATCATGTAAAACATGGTTCTCTGCTTTAAGTCTACAGATTCCCTTCATGGTTAAGTGTGCATGTCAAGGCGACCTCTACACCCACCACAGAAAAGTCAGTGCTCCCCAGACCCGAAGCAGCCTACTTCCTCACTATAGTATTATTAGAATAATTGTCACAAAATTCAAAGGGCACAGTGTAAATGAAAAGCTCTAGAGTGGATAAGGGGTTGGGAAAACTACATGGACAGTTATATATTTCGTTTCTGGGACACTAAGTACTCTACTAAAAGCTTTTTTTTTTTTTTAATTCAAAATCCCAAAATCTTAAGCTTGAGTCAAAACTTAAACCAGGTCAAGTTGCTGTTATATGGATTACCTAAAAATTGTGATTCATTTGGGCTCTTAAACCATGGTAAATGATTGTCAGATGTTCTGTTTTGAACTTTCTGTCCAAGAGACAACTGTGAAGATAGCTGATAGTAAATATGCATCTAGTGTTTTTGCTGAACCTGTGTGGTAATTCTTACAGTAAATCAAATCCCTTTGTTGCCTTGATAAATTATTTCTGGGCTAGAATATGATATTATCTCCAGAATCAAATGAACTAGTCATTACAGTTTCTTGGTATCCTAGAAACTAACTTTTTTTTAGTCTTATCAATTATTCATTTACTCATTTAAAGAAAAGTCATGTTTCACTGGGTTTTTACCATTTTCCTTTAATTTCTGTAACGGAATGCGCAAAACTGGATGCAAGTTCCTGGTGAACTGGGGCTGGCCCTGGAACATTCCATAAGCACTGCTTCTTACCTGTATGGAACTCCATCCCTGTCCATCTGCAGGCACACTAAGAAGGGGTACTGAGAAAACTGCACCGTGGAGATAAACTCCAAGCCTGCTTCTGCTTCCACACCAATTTCCAGGCCAGCTTTCACAAAAGAGGAGTCCACTGTGATGTCACCAGTTATTACCACAGTTACCCTAAGAATTGAGCAAAATAAGCTGTTAATCACATTTAACTGAGCTGAACTAACAGACCACAGGGTCTGAATTTCTCATGCTGATAACTGGAAAGAAACACTTAAGGGATTAATAGGTGACCTAAATGTGTTTAGAATTCTGTTGGTAACCAGGAACTGGTTTGTCCCAGCAATTGGGCAGTGAAGTTTTGCCCTATTCCTGAGTCCTCCCCCAGCCTTCAATTCTAGATGTGGGAATGAAATGTCTATCAGGCATTAATGTTTGGTATGGGCATACCAAGAGCCATGATGAAAACATGCCTGGGACCTGGTCCTATCAGGAAGTCAGAAATACCTGTGTTATCTTAAAACAAAGTCTAAGCTCACCCAGAAGACAGTTGATGTTTACAACAATTTTCTTGGTAACTATCTCTCTGTTGGCTTCTATGTAGCTACCTCAATTCCATTTCATTACTTTCTCCAAAGGGTCTCTGATGACAGAAGTCTATGGTGGCCAAGATATTTGAAAAATACAGTATCACAAAGAACCCTTCCTACAGCATGTATATTGGGTGCCCCAGAAAGGACAGATGTCATAGGTTCTCCAGTGATCACCTAGACAGATTGGATTGACTCGGATAGAGGCTTGGATGAAAATGAAGAGGATAAACAATCCTAGTAGAAGGCTTACCTCTAGGACTACTCTAATTTAATTGTAGACTTTAGATGAAATCAGAGCTGTATGTTCGTGCTCTTTTAATAGGCTACTAATTTTTGCTGTGCTTCTCACAGCACACCTGCTGCTATTGCCAGTGTAAAAGTAGGTCAGAGGTGGTATCATTTAAATCCCTGAATCCTTTTCCCTGAATTCATTAAATCCCTGACTACCTTCTAATATCTTACACTCAACAAAGGCTTTAGAGATATTTTTTAAATGAACAAATGGAAAATTGAAGATGAATTGGCTATAATGTGGACACTGGCAGATACTTAGGGATATCGTGTCTCTTTTAAAAAGCCAGAAATTTTTGTTGTAGCTGTTGTTGATTTCCTTCTGAAAATAATTCAGTTCAGTTTAATTTGGGTAAACTTCTGTCTAGAAAATACATCAAAAAGATGACCAAGGGGCTTCCCTGGTGGCGCAGTGGTTGAGAGTCCACCTGCCGATGCAGGGGATATGGGTTCGTGCCCCGGTCTGGGAGGATCCCACATGCCGCGGAGCTGGGCCCGTGAGCCATGGCCGCTGAGCCTGCGCGTCCGGAGCCTGTGCTCCGCAACGGGAGAGGCCACAACAGTGAGAGGCCCGCATACCGAAAAAAAAAAAAAAAAAAAAAAGATGACCAAGATGACTGATGCAGTGGGAAGCCCTAAATTATATTGCTTACCACTCTGAAACCCTCTCCCATTTCTCATTCTTTGGTTCCTTTTAGTAACACTGAGGGTCACCTTTCATGTTAAATGTGCCACCTTTTGATTTTTCTCAATTCCTTCATCCATTGTTCAAAATAAACTAAAAATCTAATTTTAGCACTCCTATCTCACTTCTGCCCCACTGTATTTTTAAATATCCAAAAAGGTAAAAATCAATTGCATTTTCATGTTCTTTTCTTCAGTATTACAACAAACAGAAGAATAATTCTTTTGATTATCACATTGGTTCAAAGACATTGTTTTAAGTTCAAAATAAAACACTTTCATTTGATCTGATGGGTCAATTAGAAAAACTAAAGGAGCAGAGAAAATTCTGTTTAGAAAAATGAACACTAATAAAAACATTTAAGGACTCAATGTTTAAGAATTAGATTCTCACAAAAGTGATCATCTTTTTATTTTTCTCCACGGAAGACAGCAAAAGAGGAAAGATTTTAAATCCCAACAAGAGGTATAAGCTAAAAAAATTTGCTTAAAAGTGAAGTCTTCTGACAGCATTGTCAGCTACTAAAGTGGAATACCAAGAGAAGATGACCATCTCATCCACTGTGCAAGCTGTCCATGGATGTCTTTAAAAGCAAAAAGATCCTTGGCTGAGTCATATTAGGTACCTAGCTGCTCATAAGAAGCTATGGAAAGAATGACTTCCCATGGTTACTCCCTACTCTACGATTTAATGATTACAAACAGAAAGCATAGATTTCAAGAAGTCGGAAAGTTAAAC
The DNA here is from genome assembly GCF_964165515.1 of Mesoplodon bidens. NCBI lineage: Eukaryota > Metazoa > Chordata > Mammalia > Artiodactyla > Ziphiidae > Mesoplodon > Mesoplodon bidens. The sequence goes on along the minus strand of NC_138176.1, from coordinate 213,169,015 downwards.
AATTCCAAAAACATATCTCTGCATATAGAGAACAGACTTGTGGTTGCCAAGAGGGAGAGGGGGTGGGGGAGGGGTGGACTGGGAGTTTGGGATTAGCAGATGCAAACTATTATATAGAGAATGGATAAACAACAAGGTCCTAGTGCATAGCACAGTATATTTAATATCTTGTGATAAACCATAATGGAAAAGAATACGGAAAAGAACTATATATATGTATAACTGAATCACTTTATTGTACAGCAGAAATTAACGCAACATTGTAAATTAACTATATTTCAATAAAAATTTTTAAAAACCTTATCTCTGTGGTTCTTTGTATAGAGTACTATACATATACTTACCGATTTTTCACTCGGGTCTTAGACTCACGATACCACAGGCTAAACTCCATTGAACCTGAAATATCAATAGCCAGACCACCCTGGACATCCATATTTGCCTTAAGTCCAGATTGCAACAGAAGCTCCTAGAAACAAAAATACAGAATAATAGTTAGAAGAAGAAGAATTAGAAGGAGGAGGAGGAGAGGGGGAGGGGCACAATGTAGCCAGCCCCTTTCCAAAGGCACATTCAACCTCCGGCTGTAGGTAATACCATTTGAGTTGTGTTAACATTGAAGTCTTTCTCTAGGCTTGGAAACACATTCTAACCTTGATCACGGAAGTAGATTATTGATTTGCTAAATTATTTAGTCAATTCAAATACTAAAGAAGTGAAGTGTCAGTTGACAAGGGTGCTTTCTTTCAATCTTTGCCTCACTTTGGGAGGGGCAATGGTTCTCAAAGTGTGGTTCCCTGACAAATAACATGAGCATCCAGGGAACTTGTTAGGAATGGAAGCCCCATACCTACTGAATTAGAAACTCTGAGGGTGGTGCCCAGAACTCTGTGTTTTAATAAGCCCTCATGTGCTTCTGTTGCACCTAAATTTGAGAACCACAAGACTAGGGAAAATGAAAGCATATCCATCAGAAATCCAGTGTGGCTTTGGAGTGGGGGTGAGGGTTTGGGATAGATGATCTCTTGAAGTCCTTTACCACTTCCATAGTTAAATGCTGTGTCAAATATAGTAAACTGCATCCTGCTGGTAAACGAAAGGCAGGATAAAAACGGCTGGTGCAGTATACAAGTTCCAGGAATTGCCTAGGAAAGGAAAGCTAGGAAAGTAAGGCAAGGCAACTTAACTAAGCCATAATACCCTATTGTTTGACATTTGGAATGACATCAAAATAACAAACAAGACCAACATGAACTCCACGGCATATTCCAGAGGGACAGCACTCATTTACAAACATAGTCCATCCTCAGTAATATTGTAGTTGTCTGAAACCCATTGTTTTATGCTGTTTGCCAGCATTTACCCTTTAAGTCTTGCAATTCTATGTACATTAGATGGGGCGATGTTGGCTGAAAAGTTCTCCAGCTGGATTGGAATCAGATTGCCTTGGGACAGTGTTTGAAATGATAACAGTTCTGGGAAAAAGGCTCAGTACCTTTAATTTTGATATTCCTCCAAAGATCTTAGGTCCACAGCAACTGGCAGCATGCCTAACTTCTTTACATAACTGCCCTATTCAGACCAAATAAGCCATGCTTTCGCCAACTATTAATGCCGCAATTTCACTTCCTAGAAAGTACTGTGTTGATCATGGATCCCCCTGAATTTTCTCCAACTTTCGAAAGAGTGTGGCAAGAAATCTCAATCATAGAACTTGTTTTACTAGAAAAGTCTGATTGTGGCATGAAACTACCTTCAGTCTGAAAGACACTTGGATGAAAGCATGAGATTCTCAACACAGAACTCGGGCCACATTAGGAGACAGCCCTAAGGATACTTACTGCTACATTAGGTCCAGAACAAAATGTGGTGGTGGTGGGATGCAGGGCTTACCTCAGGCATCATAACTGATATGAAGGAAGACAAATTATCCTGAGAAAACCACGATAATCATGTCCCAATTGTAACCTATGCCCATGAGCTGCAGAACCAAGATGTGAGTTCTGCATTTGCACTGTTATTGTCATTGTTTCCAAACTGGCCCTATTGTATGCCCTGCCTCAAAAGTACTTCCTTATTTGGATCATATTCTCTATTCCCCATTTGAAAACTATCATTTTGTTAGTCCCTAACTCGGCAGAGGTCTGTGATGTGGACTTTAGCCTTCCCACTGGCCACACATTACGTGGATGTCAAAACACACCAACTGCCATGGAAAAGAACATTTCACGGCTATTAAACAAGGTGCCTTTTGTGGGGAGAGAGCATTTCCACTGCAGTGTGGGTTTTGAGGGGCGCCTTGGCTTTCCGAGAATATTCCACTTCTCTCCTGGGGTGGGGATCGTGGAAGAATTCTTATGCATAGTCACAGAGGAATTTGTTTGCCCCCCCCAGCAATAGAAGGACAGACCACTGACCCCTGTAGAAGGACAAACCACTCTTTCCTTCGTGAAAGGGGCTAAACTACATAGTGCAGTGGTTCTAATTTTTTTTTTTTTTTGCGGTACGCAGGCCTCTCTCTGTTGTGGCAACGGGCTCAGCGGCTATGGCTCATGGGCCCAGCCATTCCGTGGCATATGGGATCTTCCCGGACCGGGGCACGAACCCGTGTCCCCTGCATTGGCAGGCGGACTCTCAACCACTGCGCCACCAGGGAAGCCCAGTGGTTCTAATTTTTGAGGGGTGTTAAGTAAGTAGAACTAACAGCTTTTGAGCACCTACTGTGCCCCCAAAGCTCTACATTTTGTATCTCATTTAATTCCCATACAAATCTTCCATGGTGGGCATTATATCTGAAGACTGAAAAGAAAAATTAGGCTTGGAGGCTGCATGTGGAGCTAGAATGAATACCCAGACTGTCTCTTGTGGGGAGACTTTTCTACTACCATACATGCATGGCTAGCAGGAAATCATAAGTGTCATTTGTCTCCTAGTGTGCAAGGAAGGCTGTTCTGAGAAATATTGCAAAAAAAGATAAAGCATAGGCTTATGTCCTTGTTTCACCAAGAGGACATGTTTATTTAAACTCTTGTTTATGAACCAGAAGAATAAGATACTGGAGCTTTGTATTTATAGCTAATGTGACCCCTTTGATCTTTTACTTTTGGGCCTAAAGGTGTTTCTTAGAGCTCAGACACTGATATTTTGACAACTCATCCCATTGCTCCCATTCAGGAAAATATGTTCTCTGCTGGCTAAAGAGGATCCCCCTGTTCATCTGACTTTATAGACATCCTTCTCTGAAGAGTAATCCAGTTAGCTGCAAAAAGAGAGCAAGAGAGTAAGCACAGAGTAATTCCATCTGCCCTGGCGTTTGTGATGGGTCATCCACTGCCAAAATTTCCTTCAATGTCAGCACTTGACCTAGAGTGGTATGTGCCCCTGAAGCTAGGATGGCATTACTGGAGTGTTCTGCAGAGCCAGGGAGACTCAAACAGCATATTTGTATAATAAACCCAGATCTGCCAAATACTCCAATCTAAATTACACTGGCATTGGGCTATGTTCATAACTAAGGGAAGATCTTTCTCTTAGAATATGCCTGCAGTACCCTAGCTTAATGAAGACAAAAATCATACAAGATAAATCTAGATCAGGGGTTGGCAAACCATGGCCTACAGGCAAATCTGGCCCACTGGCTATTTTTGTAAATAAAATTTTATTGGAACACTGCCATGCTCATATGTTAATATATAATTTATGGCTATTTTCACTCTACAATGGCAGAGTTGAGTAGTTGCAACAGAGACCATATGTCTCACAGAGCCTGAACTATTTACTTTCTGCCCTTTACATAAAAGTTTGCCAACCCTGACCTAGGTTATTACTTATCTTTGCATCAAGAGTTATACCCCGATTCAGACTATTAGGCGTTGCTGTTGGGTAGGAGAGTACATACAGGTGGTACTGAATTGTTATTATTCCTGCATCTTAAAATGTGGACTACTTTCTCAGCACTCTTATGCCTTCTTCAGAGATTCTTTCATTAAGAATACACCTCTCCAGAGGTAACACTTCAATGGAAAAATGCTGATGTAAAATTATAATATAATTTGAGAACAATTTTTCTTCTGTGACTTTGAGGATTAAGGGGCATGAAACGCATTGCTGGTTGTCCTTCTTTTCATTCATATTAACAGAAACACAGTTTTGTTCAGAGTGTCAATACAACCATTGAAAAACTATATTTACCAGCTTCTCTTGCAGCTAGAGATATCCATATGGCAGTTTGGGTCAATAAAAAAGGACTTCTTTTTGTAGACGCTTATCTTTTGTAGAAATAGATAGTACTTGCAGGACAGTTCTTGAAAAAGAGTCTCAGACTCTGCTGCACCTTACCCTTCTCTCTCCCTTCCTGGAATGAGGAATTAGTGCTGGAAGTGCAGTGGCCATCTGATAATCATGAGGGGACAAGCATGAGGTTGAAAACCACAAGTAAAGATGGCCAACCTGAGGAAAAAGAGTCTGGATCCTAACAATATCTTAGGGTTTCCATATCAATCCTGGACTACCTACTTCCAAATACTTGTTACATGATAAAAATCAAACTATTTGGTTAAGCTACCCCAAACTGGCTTTTTTTGTTATATACAGCTATCCTGAACTGTTATGAGGAATAATAAAGATAGGGAATTAGCATCTAGTTTCAACCAATGACATTTTGGTGGAGTTTTAGTAAATCTGATATTTAAGGTCACTCCCAGATCTTAAAATCTATGATTTCATAACCAGAATCCAACAAATCAAGATCCTCAAATTATCTGGCAAAGAACAAAGCTGATAAAAACTGTGAATCATCTGTTCCAGATGCCTCACTTTATGAGTAGCAAATCCTGGTTTAAAGCTATTGAGTAACCTCCCAAGAGCACACAGAAGGTAACTAGTGAAGGCAAAAGTCAAAACTAGGCTATTACTTATGAATTTATTAAACAACAAAAGCAAACTTCCCAAGCAAGTCCTATAGTCTATAAATTTTAATCCAATCTCCTCATATATCATAAATATAAATCAGAGTGCAAGTGATCACTTTAAGGATTTCCCATAAGATCCTTTTTTAGCAAAAATTCCATTTTTATATTGTTATGCTGAGTAAGGCAGGAAATGTCAAGCCATTAAAGAAAAAAATTTTAAGCATCAAACACTCAAACTCAAAGGTTATTCAGATTAACCCTTTTCTGTTTCTCAAAAAATTCCATGAGGCAGCCCACTCCCATCTCACAGTAACTTGGTCACCTAAATCTTACCACACAGAATATAGTATTGTCGTACCTTAGTACAGTAATGTAAGATTTAGGGGTGAAGCAAACTGAAAACTATTCTGAAGAATGCAGGTCAAGTGAATGAAAGTAATCCTATTCTTTAACAATGAGTGAACCATTGTAAGGTTCTGTGAACATGAGAATTTGGGGCAAAGAGTCTCCATTAAGCATGTGGTTGGTGTCAGTGGTTGCTTGTGTCTCTACGAATTTGGCAGGGATGATGCACTATTTGGATCTTACCACTGTTGTCATGATAAATGTCATCAGTAACTATGAAGCCATGTAGTTTAGCTCTTGCCTTCAGAAATCACCTAAGCCCTTGTGCCCGGGAAAGCCAAGTGAAGAGATAAGGCCATCTCTTCTCTGTTGAATCCTAGGTTATTTTCTCCATAATTTCTTGTCTCTGTTCACATCGGTTTCCCACCACTACCGCCTTTTAGTTTTATTGAGATATAAATGACATTGTATTATACTCATATTATGTTGAGTATTTCTTCTTCTGCCTCAACAGTGAAAAGATGTCTTAATCAGATAATATAGACAAAAGAAAACACATTTATCTGTAGCAAAAGAGAAAAAGAGAAAGGGCAATAATACCAAGAGGGTCAAATGCTTTGAATGTGAGTTCCAAGGTGGGTGGAACTTTGTCTTGTATCCTCCAAGCATGGAGTACATTTAAAGCATGCCTTTTACATTCAGTAAACAGTTGCAGAATGAATTACCTGGGAATGATCTATTAGCAGAATAAGTCCTTTCACCACACTCATAGGGTCGCTAGATGCTGACAGCATTTTGGACATCAAATCACTGTATCCACTGAAAAAAGTGACAGGTCTGAGCTGAACATCAAAGAGGAGGGCTGACAAGCCAGCATAGGAGTCAAGGTTCTCCTCTCCTTCATCGGGAGTGGCTGCAATTAAGGACTCCAGTCCTTGGGCTTCAATGACCACCTAGAGAAAACGGATATAGCATTCATGACATTAGCTCCCTGCCTGTTCTGTACGTGATGATGAGCTATAACTAGAACTTTCCCAGGGGTCAAAAACTCAAACATTTGCAGTTGCTAGGCAAAAACAAAACAAAAACAACTCTAGGCCTGAATATGAGTTCGTTTTCTTCATTTAATCCTCACAGCCACCCTTTGAGGTTCATATGATTGTATCCATTTTGCAGATGAGGCCAAAGAAAAAGCTCAAATGGCAGAGGTAAGTCTCAAACCCCTTCTGTCTGACTGCAAAGACCATGAGCTTTCCATTTAATGGCGTCATCCTAGAGACAGTCTCTGCAGAACTGTCATATGTGGTGGATCGGCTATCTTGTAGAGCCCCTAAAAAGAGGTGGAGAAGTGTTGGGACAGTGTGCCCTATGAGAGGGTGTGGAACTCTCTAAGCCATGACTCACCCCTTTCCACATAAAACTTTCTCCAGTAAATGAAAAGATGATGAACGCTATGAGGAGCCTCACACCCTGATCTCCACCACACACAGGAATCCTACAGATTCTCTGTCCTCCACACCCAGCACCTTAGCCACTGGGCATTTGGCATTTCAGAATGCGTATCAGAAAACAGATGGCGATTCCTCAGGACAGAAAGCATGGTATCCTAACTAGAGTCCTACCAAAGGTGTAGTAATACAATATTGATAGGAACTCAAGTTTATATACATTGTATCATTTTTAAAGCTTAAATGAGCTTATTGAGAAGGCTAAAGTTTGATATGCATAAAAACTAAAAAGAAAGTATATTTCACAATTAGGAAGACTTTAGAGATTGTCACCACATTTGGGGTAAAACTAAAGGGACGGAAGTCAGCCAGTTGTCAAATGCCTACACTTTATTCTTTTCTCTCTTAGCAATATTGAAAAAATGTAGATTGACTCTTTGGAGAACCATATTCTATTATGAAAGCTTTTATTATGGGGAATCAGTCTCTTCATAGAAACACCAAGAGAAGGAAATATATTCTATAAATAAATATCTGGAGCTCCAAGGAATATATCTATGGATAAAAATATTTTTTAAAACATACATGAGAAATACTGGCATGACTTCAATTTTGTGACTATGTGTACCTTTGAAAAAACTATGGATGTTTGGCAAGTCCAGTGACTCAAAACACATAAGTTTTCAAGTTCACGTCTGAAACTCTCTCTGGGACTGTAAACCATACAGCCTCTTGCAGATGATGGAATCATGGGCGACATGATAGAGTCACCATTAATTTATGCGTTCTATAGTGTTATCATTAGTATATATTTTATTTTACTGCACACTAACCTCTTACATACTTTAATAAGCAAAATTAATGAAAAATGAGATACCTGGATACTATGAAGAGGATTTTTCCTAACGTACTGAAAGATGTTCAGGTTACTTCTCCTTAGAATGCCAGAACCAGAGTAAAGAATGTCAAGGCTATAAGTAGATGCCGAATGGGGACTACCTAAGGACAAAAAAAAAAAATAATAACCTGTAATTTAACAACAGTTCCAGCAATACTGAGCAGGGGATGGAGCAGGGAGGGAGAACCCCTTTTTGGGTTACGTACGTTCTATGTAGCCAGTATAGGCAGAAGAGGATCCACTCTTGGAGAAACGGTCATAATTATGAGCAAACATTTCCTTCAGAACTCGACGGACCATTTTGCTGTAACACATAAAAGGAAAAAGCTGCACATTCATGGTAATGGCTGTTTCCCAAGTCAGATTTGGAAAGAACCCAAATCCTCAGTGGAAAAAAGAGGGGGCCAAATTTTCCTCATGCCACTCCAAAACTGGGGAGGTGCCAGCTGGAGTGCCAGCATCAGGATTAGGGCTTTCCCCTTCATTCCTCGGATATTTGAAATTCAGTTTGGTATCAAAATGACAGCAAGGCGAGGACAGCCAGCTATGAGATGGCTTAAGCTGGCTGATGGACACACCTCAGGAGTGGAAAACACATGTTCTTTGAATCATCGTGGTTCTATTGTTAAATAGTATATACTTTTAAGGAAAGTTGTACCAAACTGGAGAGGTTGCCCATTATTTCTTTAAATGTTTTCCTACACCCTCTAATGTTATCACTGGCTAATGATATATAACAGCAAATTCCCAGGAATTTCTTCTATATTTGCATAGTTTTCAATGAAAGAAACATCTCAGTAAAACCCAATAGTCTCCTGTAAAGTAAGTCTTAAACCTGACCCCATACCTCTATATTATCTACTTAACTAATTAGTGTTGAGATATTTCCATTCCTGACTACTTAACACTAATCATATCAGTAATAATAAAATTATAACAACTCAGCAAAAAAGAAATCAAAATAATCAACCAAAGAAATCTGGACCTAGTTCTGAGGTAGAACATCACCGAGAGGAAGAATGGTTATCTTATAGGTTTTTCCCCCAGTATCACTAGATTATAAGATTTTAGCCTGAAAAAGGAAAGATGAAGAGTAGTCCTCAAATATTCAAAGGGCCTGCATGTGGGTGAATGATTAGATCTCTTCCACTTTGCTTCAGGAATAAAATCTGGGCCAATAGAAGATTTCAGTTATGCAAAGCAGTAATGGAGAGAGTCTCTAAATGATGACACAAGTTCCCTCAGAGGTGGTGAACCTCCCACCACTGGAAAGGTGCAAGCAAAGTCTGGACACCACCTGTCAGGAGACTAGACCCCCGCACTGGAGAGAGATAGCAAGTGAAGGGGCCTCTCACGTCCCTTCCAACTCTGATGCTTTCAGTTTCGAGAATCTGACCTGCAGTGTTCGCGACGGCTTCCTCATGTTTCCCAGGCTGCTCTCTACCCAGCTGCTTCCTCCTTACTGTCCCCTGAATCACTAGGTTCAGAAGACAATGGCAGTAAATACACCCAGGATCTCCCCCACAGAGTCTCACAAAAGCAAAGCAATAGAAGAGAAATCAAATCCACTTGACCAGGCACACATGGCTGCGGAGAGAATTTGTTTCTTTTCGGCATCTCTGATCTGCTTCGCCCTCCTTCCTTACTTGCCCTGCTCCTTTGTCTGTACTTACTCTTCCTGTTTCTTTTCCCTTCAGTCTCGCTCCTTGTTTCTTTCCTTCGATCTTTCCTGCCTTTTTTTTCATTTCCTTTCTCCTTACCTATTTCCCACCTCCTCCCATGTCTGTTTCCCTTTTCAACTGGGAACACTCAAACATGATCCTTCCTGAAGGCAGTGCTCGGCATGTAACTCAGGGGAAATGAAGATTCCTTCCCTGGCCCTCTGATTTCAGTGAGGAAAAGGGACAGCAGTGAATTTGGGAGAAGAGACTTGGGAACTGGAAGGAGGATGATTCCAATAAGTAACTGAGAGCAATGAAGTCTGCTGATTCCATTCTTCATATTTTGAATAGTCCTAAAACATGGGTCATGTCTAAGGTTTTAAACTCAAATGGTAAATTCATTTAACCTGTGATAAATGAGGCTTCAAAGATTCCTAACATTTGGAAAGTTAAGATGAAAGACCATTTGGTGGGAACCTACCTCATTTTACGATGCTAGCTATAAAAATAGTCCTACTGAAAATACAGTTGGATTTTAAAACATTGCTAACATTTGGCAATATAATGTTACCAGACCGAACGGGAGACCTAGAGTAAAAAGATCATACCCAGAGTTCCAAATCACAGTGCCAAAGTGAAGTTGTTTAATCCGGCCCTCCAAATAGTTTTGGCAAACTCTTTGGTTTTATGCAACATAACCCAGCATAAAGACCACACCATTATTATTAGCCACACATGTACCACATCAATATACAAATAAGCTTGGATAAGCAGAGACGGGGCACTGCTTCATACCTTGCAGGCATTTCAAAACGTAGGATGTCTTGGACAATGGAGAGCATGTATTTATTCATTTCTTTGGGAAGCTCCCCAATAGAGAGGAGGATGTTTTTTACTTCCATGTAGGATGGATTGTTATCTAAAATGATGGCAGCTGCAGTAGTGCGCACAGTCTTTTCGTGAACTTTATGATTCTGGTGGTATATCCTGTTCATAGTCTTCTTCACCTGTTCGTAAGATGTTCAAGCTTAGTTAGTGCGCATCTAGATTTTTTAAATTGATATCGTGCAGGAAGAGTTAACGCTCATAAAATAGACATGTGTTCCAATATTTCCCATATTCTTTTGCAGTTATGTTGGGGTCATAGTTCTGGCTAGTGGACCATGAACAGAATCACTGTGGGTAACTTCTGGGCCAAGGCAGTTAAGAGCTGGTGTATCTTATCCCTCTCTTTCTTCTACTACGGTAGAGAGCTCAGGGCCACATTTTCCTTTAACTACTTTAGCCATAGAGTGGATGAGAAGCTGAGATTTTTGAGTCTTGTTTGTTATTGCAGCATATCATGGTATTCCCTAACAACCACAGAATTTTCAAAGATACGACTGCCACATGGCAAAGGGGCTCTGGAGAGAGATGGCTATATGACCCCACATTTCCTTACAGTGAGGTACCTCAGAAATTTCCCTTCTTTTTTTAAATTAATAGACTATTTTTTAGACCAATTTCAGGTTCACAGCAAAATTAAGCTGAAAGTATAGAATTCTTATATATCTCGTGCTCCCCAGCCCTCCCCTCTCCCCCCAACATACAACCTCCTCCTGTATCAACATCCTGCATCTCAGTGGTACATTTGTTACATTTGAGGAATCTATATTGATAGATCATTATCACCCAAAGTCCGTAGGTCATATTAGAGGATTTTCTTTTTTCAACAAAACATTAACACAAAAGAAAACTTGCCAAAATAATTACATTCTGTGGCAACAAATAATTTCATTGGTCACTAGCACTGCCTAACAATATGCAGTGCTTGGGGTTCTGTATCAGGCATTTATAAATATTTCTTTCAGTTCTACTTTCCTCTGCCTTTTTCTATCTCCCACAAATGTTGACCTTGTTCTCAGGTATATAGGAATTAAGAATCACCTAAGCAAAAACAACTAGGAAAGGACAGAGCCGGAATCCATATGTTGGTCTGTCTATCTCCAAAACTCATGACCCTAATTACCACACTTTGCAGCTTATCAACTTTGACACAAAACATAGTTGCAAACTGGGAACATCATTCTCAGCAGGCAGTTTATCTTACACTTTATAAACATTCTCTGCCCTAAAAAAAAGTTTAGTTGGGATGGCTTCCTGAAACTGCAGCTGTAGGAACCAACATGGTAGTACTTAAGCCAGGTTATTCCAGTGTCAAAAAATTTAAGAGCATCTTAAATCTTGTGGAAGTAAAGACATTTCAGAAAAGAATTTGTTTCTTTTTTTTATTATTATCATTTGGAGTACTTTATTGAATTTTGATACTAATTTTAAGAGGACCACTTGACAACAAGAATTCATCCTGGGGAAGATACTTTGAAATCATATTTAACAGGGAATTGCTGAAGGAACTGGCATTGGTACCCAAGAGGAGAGAGGACTTTGCCTCTATTCGAATACTTGTAGAATTCTCCTGCCAGAGGGGAAGCCAAACTAAGACAAATAAGTGTTAGTCACGGGAAGGAAGATATCACCTTGATATGAGCAAAAAAATTGGACAGTGTGAGTTGTCCAATAATGAAGAAGTCTTGTGAAATATTGAACTTCTAGTCACCAGAAACATTCAAGTACAGGCTGCATAACCATACTGCAGAGATGTTTTCCCTAACTTTTCATGTACCAGTCATTCTGGACTTATTTTTTTTCCTGGAATATTCCACCCTCTTTCCCATTTGTGGGTCTTCACCCATATGCTTTCCCTGCTTGAAAGACTCCCACTTCTTTCTCATATTCTATCCAACACACATATCCTTTCTTCTGCCTGACCGTTTTTCATCTTTTAGCTTTAGATTCAGCTCCCCTTGCTTTATCTTCCTTTCACACTCTTGACTTCCTATATCTTAGCATTATCTATTACATTTGGTGATAAAACAAGAGAATGTGCCTCAATATTTATGCTTCAGGATATAGGACATTATCTATTCAAAATGTGAGGCTGCTTCAGAATAGCCTTAAATCCAATATAAGAGTTATTTCTAACAGGAAAGAGAGATTGTTAGTTTGGAAAGAAAAAATAGGGTGACTTCAGAGAAGTTTGCATGTGACTTGTGATTAGGCATGCTTTTTTCCTTTTGTGAATGTTGCAAACATTCTTGGAGAATTTACCTCATCAGTTATGAAAGGGGCATCATATCTCTGGAGAGTGGTGGTGGCGAGGTGGCTGAGAGACCCCTCTCCTGTCTCTGCGTACTTCAGAAGGAGTGGGATGCCTTCCGGAAGCCGGGCATTCTTCAGAGCCAGCAGGTACATCATTTTGTCCTCCTTTTTTTCTGCTTTTTCAAGTCCTCCCAAGATTAACTTCTTGGCTTCTACCACTCCCTAAAAAATCACATTCTACATCAGTCATATGCATAACCATATATTAAACAAAGCTTGGGTTAGATCAGCTTCACTCTTGTGTCCAAGATAACAGCTTAAAGTTTTAGAAAGTTTTACACTGGTTGCCTGACTGAGGCACACAATGAAAATGAACAAGTAAAGCTTGATAAAGGTGGTGTTGTTTTTTAAAAAAATACATACATTAACATATTAAGAAGCAATGAGTATAATTAATAATGGGCATATTTACTTTTAAACACATTCTGAATGTATAAAGTCATTTTTAAAATTCCCTTGTGAAAAAAAATAATAAATAAAAATAATAATAAAATAAAATTCCCTTGTGATCGATTATTCCTAAAACTGCCCATTCACTGAAATTCTAAAATAATGGTTAGATGGTGCCTAAATGGTGGCACACACCTTTTCCTTAGTAACAACTTCGGTGAAAGCACTTAGCACTCAACTGTAAGGTCTTGTTTTAAATGTTTAAAAAGTGCTTGTTTCCACTTGATTCCAAATTTGATTAATGCTGACATACTGTTCAAAAAACTTTCCTTGAATGCCTTTTATGCAGCATGTACTTTGCTAGGTACTTTTCAAACATATTCTTTAATCAGAAAAGGCCTTTTAGTTTTCTGGCCTAGAAACTATGAACTAGCAAGTTAATAGTTTAATGGAAAAGCAAATTAGAAATAGGGACTTCTAGGCTCTTATTTTACCTTTGCTGCTACGTATGTTTTAGGGGCTTCAGTATCATCTGTAAATAAAGGTTCCTAAGATCTAATTCATCTATAGGATTTATAAACTCTGAAACCAGGCTACAGGTACACACACACGTGCACACACACACACACACACACACACCATGGGAGAGATGGGGGGTAGGGAAGATATAAAAGGCCCCCAAAGAGAATGAAGATGCTAAACTTCAAATGTAATTAAAGAAATACCATTTCTCAACTACCGGATTGATCTTTAAAAATACAAAAGTTTGATAACATACATTGTTATTGAGCCTACAGGGAAATAGGCATTCAGGTGGAAGCATAAAATGCTACAATTCCCATGGAAGATAATTTGGCAAAAGCTAACAAATCTGCATTTTGATCCAATACCCTGGCCCTGAAGCTATATCTCCAAAATTAAGAGAAAGTGTGCCTAAGATTATTCATTTAAGCATTATTTGTAATAGTAAAAATAGTGGAAACCACCTAATGACCGACCATACATGGGAGAATAAACGGTTGTGCCTCAGTGTAACACACAATAGAGTACTAGGCAGTTGTAAAAGGAAGGAGGAAGATCTCTGTGAACCAGTATGGGGTGATTTCCAAGGTATGTTGTTAAGTGGAAAAAAGAAGATGCAAGAGAGTGTATATAGAAGGCTATATTTTGTGCAAGAAAAAAGAAATAAAATGTGTGTGTACATCTGCTTACTGTTGCAAAAAGAAACAGAAAGGAGAACCTAAAACTAATGATACCGCTTACATAGAAAAGGTAGGTGAGAATGGGTGGGAGGGTAGGAAAGGGAATGAGACCTCTTTGAGAATACTTTTAAAATAAAGTCTTGACTTTTGAATCATGTTACTATTCCATATGTTCAAGAAATAAAATGAAGCCAACAAGGATGAAAGGTGGCTAAAATTGATTTCAAACAGAAGCAAATGAACATGATTGTATATCAGAGTAATAACATAACTAAACAGAAGAGAATAAAAAAGAATTAATCCAAACAATGTTTGAACATAGTCCTCTGACTGTATACCTTTAGTGAAATATATTCTAAGGTCAAAAAGACTGTGATGAAGTCTTGAACTTTATTTAAGTCAGTTTGGTTTTTGTAATGACGTTGGTGTAACAATTCCAAAATTATTTTGTACATGTTTTAGGATTGAGCAAATGAATCAGGATATTAACATCCTTGAGAACCAGGGTTCTCACTGTGGGAGAAGGAAGGTATAATTACGGAATGACGGAAGGAGAGGAAGAACCCTGTAGAACTGGAGGTAGCAGTATGAACTCGCAATTTAATAAATGTAAATATATGTATTTTGTCCATTATAAGAGCCTAGATGCAATGGCACTCAAGTAATAAGAAGTAAAGGTCTTTAGGGGTAAAATGTCAGATGCATGCAACTTACTCTCAAAGGGTTCAACCAAAATAATATAAAATGAAATAAAACAGAATGAGATAATGCAAAAATGACAATGCGTTAACAATTGGCAAATCTAGATGAAGCAGGTACACAAATATTAATGGAATTGTGCTATTCTTACAACTTTTCCATAGGTTTGAATTTTTTCAAATATAAATTCGGTGAAAAAAGAAATTAGGATACAGGGAGATCAAAATGTAAGCAAAAAACAAATAGAAAAAAGAAATAGAGGTTTAGTACTCATTGTGACCTGTGTAGCTGCCATTTAGACTGTCATAGCGCAGTAGCTTTCATGCCAGTAAACGCTGAAAAGCTATAGCACTCGATAGCTTCGCAGGTACCTTTTGGACAGTAAGGTATTGTGGATTGTGTGCCCAGCAGATGCCTTACATTTGTATTTAGAATACATCATTTTCTTTCTATCCAGATGTCTTTGATATGGGCAAAAGATAGATGAGTATTCCACAGCAGAAAGTTGAAAAGAAAATTTGAACATTTGCTATGGTCCATTTGGTAGCCAAGTCTCATTATCTTCAAAGATGCATTTTTTTAAAAAGTTGCTCAAAAACATTAACAAAACTGAATGACAGTGATGGATCGTTTACAGCTATACTCATAAGGTAACTTTAAAGATGTGATAACTAGGCTGTCCTATTATTGGAAGAACTTTAAATGTAATCCTTTGTTTTGCTTCCTTCTCACTCTATATGCCTCCCTTGGGTAATCCCATTGTCTCCTAAGGTTTCAGTCACTCTCTATTCCTGGTCCTAACTCTTTTTCTGGGCTACGGATGGATGTGGCCATCTGCCTACTGGACAACTCAAACTGGTGTCCCAAAGGATTCAAACATAGCCAAAACATAGCCAAATTAATAGCTCTACCCTCCTCCCACCCCTAAACCAGGTTCTATAATAAATTTTGCTTAAGTGGTTCACATCACCATACATCTAGTATCCTAACCTGGAAGCTTAACAGTCACCTGGATTCTCACCTCTTTCTCATTCCCCACATCCCATCAGTCACTAAATACTATTGATTCTATCTCCTAAAGGGCTCTTGAACCTGTCTCCTTCTCTCACCGTACAGCACCTACGTTAATTCAGACCTTTATTAATTTGTGCCCAGGCTGTTGCAAACATTTCCGATCAGATCGTACTGGCCCTAATGAAGCTGACCCCCAGTCTATATACCATTTTGCTTCTTCCTAGGTTAAAAAAATCGGCGTGTGTCATTCACCACCTAAAAACCACATTATTCTCCCTTTTCTCTACAGAATGAAGTCAAGACTCCTTAGCTTGCCATTGATAGAGATCCAGCCTACCTCTCCTCTCTCTTCCCTTCTTTCCTTCATCAGCACTCCCACCTATCTGCCCCACAAACATACATATTTTTTGCTCCAGCCCCACAGAATTTCTCACTGTTCTCAAGCATACCAGGCTCATTCTGAGTTTGGGCTTTTTTATACATTATTGTATCTCTCCTAGAATGTCTTTTATTCCACAAAACTATCTCTTCACCTAAAAACCTCTTCTAGGCTAAGCTATTTGATATTATTACTTTGGTGACAGCTTCCCCAGCACTCCCAAACAGAATAGTTTGGTGCATCTTCTGTAGTACTCACAGAGCACTCTTTTTTTTTTTTTTTTTAATTTATATTTGGCTGTGTTGGGTATTTGTTGCTGCATGCGGGCTTTCTCTAGCTGCAGCTAGTGGGGGTTACTCTTCACTGCGGTGTTTCTCATTGCGGTGGCTTCTCTTGTTGCTGAGCACAGGCTCTAGGCACGCGGGCCTCAGTAGCTGTGGCACACAGGCTCAGTAGTTGTGGCTCACGGGCTCTAGAGCACAGGCTCAGTAGTTGTGGCGCATGGGCCTAGTTGCTCTGGAGCATGTGGGATCCTCCCAGACCAGGGCTCGAACCCGTGTCCCCTGCATTGGCAGGCAGATTCTTAACCACTGCACCACCAGGGAAGCCCCAGAGCACTCTTTTTATATTTCAATATTATTATTTATCTGTTTGCATTTGATAGACAGACTAGGAGTTCTTTGAGGATGGTAGAATGTTTTATGTATCTTTATATTAAGGCATTAGCATAATGCCTAGCACAGAGTAAACACTCATTAAATACTACTGAATGGATGTTTTCATATGTGAGTTTTGTGTTTAGCCAAGATATTTGATATATGATTGCTGAAGTAAACCAGCCAACTCAAAAAATTATGGAAATTGAAAAATATAAGAAGTCATAGTCCTTTGATGTCATAAAAACCATACAAATTTGATTTCTGCCCCAATGGTGGGTAGCATGGTAAATGTTAAATAGATTGGTCCGGAATTATAGATACAGTAAATGAGATTGGATTTGCACTTACTTTGAGTTTGCAGCCTTCATTCTGACACAGCTTCCTGACAAGGGCCCCAATGATGATCATAACGGATTCTCTGATGTCATTGCTCCCAAAGGAACCTTTGAACTTACTCTATTAGCCAAACAAGGATAAAATAGTTTACCAAAACATTTAAACATTTCCAAGGGATATTTTAAGTAAAGAAACAAAGTAGCCAAAGCCTGAGGAAATTGTTTTTATGTTCCTAGGTTGCAAACTCTGAATTTTGCTTTGGGGACACTTACAAATTCACTATCTAGCTTTGGGTTCAAGCGTCTTAGAGTCCTTCCAGGTATTTTTAACGTGGATCTGTGAAGTCCTGAGAGGTTTATGGACCGGGCTCATTGGGTCAGTGAATCCAAGAAATGGTCTGTAAAATTTTATGTATGGGTAATGAGGGGTTTCACTGATTTTATCAGATTTTTCAAACAAACCCATTTTCTAAAAAGATTATGAACTATTCCCCTAAATCATAAGTGAATAAGTGCACTTTTTGTTTTTAAACCTTGGATCCAAGAGAACTCTAGCTTTTGCTTCCAATATAATTTTTAATATCAGAGGAATTATATCTTATATATATATAACATGTATAAGATTATACATTACACAAACATGTATAAAAAATGAGAAATTTCTGAAATTTTGTCCTATGTTACATTATATGATAGGTGAACACAATCTTTAAATTTCCATAAAGTATAGTTTAAGTTATTTAGAGGAATTACAGAGAAGACACTATGTGAAATAATCTACTGTACAGTTGATGATCAACAGAAAGAAAATAGTCCAAAGGAATTTGAATATGAATAATCAGAAGGCTCTAGTTTCAGCCTGTATTCTGATGCTAGCAAATTTAATTACTGCCTCGATTCCTAAGAGCAGCCAAGAGCCTTTATTTTTGCAGTTTCCATTTGACTTACAATGAGGGCCCTCAGGAGTTCTTCATCAGGATGGGAGGCAAATCCACAGGCATAGAGAAACCTCTCCTGGAGGATAATGCTACTGTCGCTTTTGAAATCCAAAAAGTCCAAAATGGCATCTAATGAGTCTGGGGTCTGAGCAGAGGTAACAGCATCCACCAGCTGGGGTCTACGAAAAAGGCATAGTCATGGATATCAATGTTTAGGGTGCTTAAGAAATTATTTGGAATCGCTACCATTCATAGACCCCATTGGTTTACGTTTCCTAAAGAAGTGAAAACATTTTTACTTAAACAAAAGAAAAATGAATGAATTTCTCCAAAGACCCTTCCCCATTTTATTTGAAATCTCTCCCTTAACTCCCCTCTTTCTCCTCAATGTATACTCAGAATATACAAATTAATTTTACTGTATTAGCCTAAGCCTAAGCCAAATATAATTTGGAGATTTATAAATAAAATCATATAAATAGTATTATAAATTAGGTTCAAACTCTTTTCTGTATGGGTCATATATAAAAGCTATGGTCCCCAAAGTCAACTCTTTCTCTAATTAGCTTTGCAAATATATACATTTCTCAAATACATAACTTAACTAGGGCAGTATCATTTAATGGAAAGATGGGACATTCTTTTAACTTTCACTTATATCCAAGAGAGACGTTTTTGCTCATTTTTTAAAAAATAAAAAGCACCATGGTATAGTTCAAGTTCAACCACAATGATTAGTTGTGAGCAGAGCGAAACTTCTGCAGGAAAGTGCTAGTTACATATTCTACTCATCAAGAATTTTTGGTTGGCTGAGTCTTGGGATGGTAAAATTTCTGAAACTAGTTGCCATACTAATGAACATATTAGGTATGTACTGACATATATTTTATTCCACATTCACATAACATACCATACATGTATTTAACATGTTATACTTTTTTAAAAAGATATTCTTGCACTCTACCATTTTGATCCTAACAAAAACCCTAGCGAATGAAGCAAACTGAGAGAGAGGTAATACTTATTAAGTGTCTATTATTGCACTAGAAATTTTAGGTGTGCAACCTCTTTTTGCTTTAACTTCTTCATCCGTAACATGGGGCTAAAAACAGTAGTTATTTTAGGATTGCTGGGAGGATTAAATTACATGATCTATGTAAAACACTTAGAATAGCGCTTGGCACATTGTAAATGTTCAATAAATATATGCTGGTATTAATACCATCACCTCACTGAACATCTCTATCAGTTTAATACTAATATTCTCCCTTATATATAAAGAAACAGAGATAACCAGTCATTTGTTCAAGGTCCCATAGCTGGTAAAAATATAGCTAGGATTGGAACTCAGGTTTTTCTGACTGGAGTACACGGTCTTTAATTACAGTGTTTCCTAAAGTGTTTTTCATGCGATACTAGTCCTACCAAATGCTTTAAGAAAAGGGATTTTCAAAGTCCTGTAAGTTTGGAATATGTTTAAGGAAACTTATACATAATATTATCAGATTAAAGATGCTGGATATTTCTGTAGCAGAGAACTGTTTAACTTGGTTTCTCCCAGTGGTTTTCAAACTCAGTTGCTCACAGAAGCTTTTCCTCTTGGCATACTTGTTAATATTCTATAAGTTATAAGATACACATAATAAAAACTTCGGGAAACGTTACATTCCACCACCCTGACTTTCACTATCCTACAATAAATAGAAGGAATTATTCTCTGTATTTTACAGATGTTGAAAGTGAGGCTCAGGGAAGCTAAATGTAAATGACCTACTTAAAGGTTGTATGCTGTTGGAAGTCAGAATTTAAAACTAGGTCTTCTGATATTAGTGCATCCTAGTATCTTTTCTACCGTACTACGTTATGTGTGTGTTACCTATGATATGGTACAATATTGTGTAAATAACCTGATTTAGAAACTATATCATGCAATCATACAAATTACTGCCACCTTAAAATTTTTAGGATACAAATAGGCTAAGGCTTAGTGTAATCTCTGTTCTAAGTAGCTAATTTTTGCACTATTCTTGTCATATTTTTGTTTTTGATAAAAAGATATGTCACTCTAAAGTATATTTTTCCTAAGTTCTATGATTAAAACAGAGTCTGAGAATTTATGATTTTGCATATATTTAACTTCTGGTTTAAATATTTATTTTTGAAGATAGTATCCAATTAACTTTGGTTTGTCATATGGAATTCATATCAATTTTTCTAATGTCCTCAAGATGAGTAAATAAATACAATCTAGAATAAACAGACTTCTCAGAAAAAAAAACTAAATTCTCTTATTCTTGGGTAATTGAGTCCCTTGAACTCAGTGACTACTGCTGCTCTGTGTGTGTGTGTGTGTATGTGTGTGTGTGTGTACATGTGCGTGTGTAACTTGGCCACTTTCTACTTTTTATTATCTTAATGGCTAGTTTCCACTGTTTGTCAAATTAACTGAGCCATGTTCTATATCATCAGTTAGGATAATTCGTGTCATATGGTTGACTTTGTAGTTACAGACAAATTTTATATTACAAGACCAAAACACTTTTACTTAGAAAGTGTATTTGTATTTACAAAGTAAATTTGGTAATTAAGTCAACTCTCTTTACGGTGCATGTCAAATAAAGCATTCTCTCATCAAATATTCAAATAATGTACACATTTCTTTTCTCTGGATTCTTTTGGCTGTTTACCTCAGTACTCAATTTTCTTTTTAAAACACGGCTTCAATGGGGATGATCACATAAAAATGAAAGCACATTTTCAATTGAAAAAATCATATTCGTTTTTCGTTTTTATAATCAACTCTGAAATCTTTTCGAGTGTAAGTGAATAGCTAGGGAACACAATTTCACAACAGTGAGGCAGCACATGCACGGTGGTGTCACAATGAAGCCCTGCCCCCCCCATCTATGTACCAATCCAGACCTGATGTAAACTCATGAATACTCAAAAAACAATGTTCACTCTGAGTCACTACTGAAAACTTGTTATTGCGTGTCTGGTCAATTAACCACTGCATTACTGCACTGAGGTATAACTGTTCAATGAAAATGCAAAACAACAAAACAACTGATTGGAAGGTGAGGCAGTTGGTTAAAAAAGGATCTTACTTGCTTAATAAACAATAACCCAGTAGTGCTTTCCCACAGACAACCCCACACAATGTTCAGGGCACTTACAGTACTTCCTTGTTTTCAGCCTTTAGGATTTGGAGGATCTCTTCTTTCTTTGCAGTCCTGAGGTGCTTAATAAAGGTCAGGAAGCTTCTGACAGCCTCAGCCTTGGAGAGGTTGTCAGGCTGCAGGTGTTTTCTGATGGACTGCCAGTGCTCCGAGAGCTGCAAAACATGGTCACAGGCCCATACCACATTCATAATTCTGAACATCCACACTTACAAAGGATGTTCTTTCCAGAAATAAACTTTCCTTTGTATCTGACAAGCCAAAGAAGCTTTTTGTGTCTTAGCTCAATATATCTGATCGTCCCCTGTCCGTACCACAGTCCTGTGGTTCTCAGAGGCTAACACAGAGGCCTGCTGACTCTGTGTACAATTCCCCTGTAGGAGGACTGTTTTTGTCTATTAGCACTTAGCTCAAAGGACCTCAAGCTTCTGGGCATATGGGTCATTCCATGGTTACAACAAGGGAATTCTACCTGAGGCCAGACTTTGACTACCACAGTGAAATGATGCCAAAATTTCATTAACAACAGGATATTTTGGATGGGAAAAAAAAATTAGAACTGCTGAAGAATTGTGTCAGGTTTCTGATGTAGTGGAACCTTACTGAAAACCAGTTTCTGTAATAATTTGAGCTCCCTATTCTCTTTATTTTACTGCTGTATGAAGTACAAACAATAGTAAATAGTTTACAAACAATAGTAAAACATATTGCTGGGGTCTGAACTGTACATTTCATATATCCATGTTAAGTAGAGTATTATTTAGATAAAGGTAATTCTCACAAACACCATAATTATGCTACTGTGGTTTTAAAAATAGTAAATAGTTCTAATTAATGACATCCTTTGGCTTAGAAATAAGCTAAAAACTTATTTTTCGTGGTTTACCACTTTTCCCCAGTTGTAAAAGAATGTATTAAGTCTCATCAGTGACCTCTAACTCTGAATAATGTCCATGCTGCCAGTTTTTAAATTACTCATTCCTTCCAATAAGCAACAGATATGTATTTTGCTCTTCTTTCAAGTTCCTTTTGGTTACCTAATCTTAAGAGGATATTCCAAAACAAAATTCCAGTTGTACTTAGCTGAAGATTTACTGGGTCATTTCTGAGGGCAGAGAGCATTATCAATGTGAAGTCAGATTTTTTTTTTTTTTTCTGTAAAGGGTTGCACTGGTGACATTATACTGAAGTTGGAAAACAAATTCCTCAAAGACATAAACCTTTCCCACAATAATGAAGAAATAGTTATGAAAAATCTTAGATGGCTTAGAATGTTGGATAACTGTGGGGGAGAAATTAACAGCCTAAGAAAAGATGATTGGTTTCATTAGTCACCTTTCTAAATAATTTCCATCTCATATGACATTAGAAAATTACACCAGAACATGAGATGATTTATGGAAGAAAAACAAAAGAAAAAACCAAGTGTGAGAACCATTATTTTTTGGTCTCATTTTGGTTTTCCCTTCATTCAATTTTGGTCTATTTGAGAAACTAGCAAGGAAGTAGTGCCTCACACTTTAAGCAAATTATGGTATTAGTCCTTGACGTGTCTACTTTTCTCAACACTAATAATAGCCAAGGGTAGAGCATCTTCTGGTAGCTACAAACAGAGCCTGAAGCCAAGGGTTTGCTCTCCTGACAAGAGGTGAAGTAGTAGGAAATGCTGGAACTCAGAGCCATGTCTGTGGCCATACATCACACATGATGCATGCAATAAATGAAATTTCTCTTTACTGGATTAAAAATGTTACGAGATGATCTACTCTTTGCCTTGGGGATATGCTACCTCATTTCTGGCTGTAACTGTACGGGAGGTTGGGGCACGGTACATCAGTGTTCCCAATTGAGACAAAGAGTTTGGTATCCTGTTTTAGTCCTCACAGCGATTCTCAGAACACGGAGGTCAATAAAACATTTCACCTGTGGACATATTACTACCAAATGGCAGAACTTTCAGGATTCAGACCCCTGTCTGTGCTCTTGATGCCATGCTCCCCCTTAACTTCCTGAGGTCCTTGTCCCCACTGCATTCTAAGTGCTGCTTTGAGAAAGCTCTCCTCAAGTCATAACATTTTTTATTTGAAATGAGTGGATGGTAATCATTGGTTAATTACTGTTGTATTATGCATCACCTTAGGTGCATATTATTAGGCTACTGCCATTATAACTCAGTGGTGGCTGGTAGTTCTTTGTAAACTTTCTTTACAAATTAACTGACGCTTCCATTGGAGACAAAAGGAAAACAGAACTTTAAGCCACGATTATTCCACGATTTGGCCACACAACGCAGTTGCTCACACTTACAGAAGGGCATCCTTTGCACTCGCTCTCAAAGACCTGGCCCACAATGGGAATGGCCGTGTATTTCGAATCAACTGCTTTAATGATGTCTGCAACCTGCTTCCCAGGCATCAGTCTTGGGCCTGCTTCCGTTGTCTTCAGCTCTAATTTCTGCCTGCATAACCAAGGAAGAGAAATGTCACATCAGCAGCATTCTTTTGAGTGAACAAGCTACTAATTGTCATTCTTTTGGCAAACAAGATACTAATTTATTCAAATTCTGTAAGGCCATGTCTTTCAAACAGTGATCTCTCCAGCAGTAACAGAAACCTCAAGACAATTATGAAATTTTTCTGGAGCAACAATTTTACTCAAAGATTCGAAAATTTAAGTTTGGAATTTAAAAATATTATGACAAGAGACTATAAGAAAGAAAATTTGCCTGGATATGTGATGTCACCTCTTTTGGATTTAGCCCAGCTCTCTGAAAATGATGTCTTCGGTACAACCACGTCTCACTTATTAACTAAGACAATTAGGAAATCTTGTTTTCCAAAACTGGCCTCAATAATATTTTTATCTGATATGCTCTTTCAGAAGCTTGCCTCTCTCCCTTTAAGAGGTGGAATCTACAGCCCTCTCCTTGAACATGGGCAGGACTCTGTGACTGCCCCGACTCATAGAGGACAGTAGAAGTTTCAATATGTGGCTTGTAAGGCTAAGTCATAAAAGGGAATTCAGCTTTCATCTGGCATGCTGGCAGCACATACCTCGAGAGAATTGAGCTGCCACGTAAGAAGTCTGGCTACCCAAACCTGCCATGTTGAGAGGCCACATGGTAATAAAGAGAGATGCATAAGGAGCCTCAGTAGTTTGAGTCTCCCAGCCCAGACACCAGATAGGTGAGGGAGCAGCCTTTGAACCAGCTCTGGTCAGTGACTGTCTGCAACTGCACAACAGACACCAAGAGAGGCATGCCTAGCAGGACCAAGGCAAGTGCCAGGATTGTGAGTGAGAATAATAAAGCGATTGCTGTTTTTTTATACCACTAAGTTTGGAGTGGTGTGTTATAGAGCAATGGAAACCTGATAAACCTAAGTAATTAAAAATATTAATTTTATATGAAAATATATGAAGACAATATGGATATAGTACAAAGTAGAATGCAAGGTTCTAATCCAGAGGAGACTTCAATAAAATTTCAAGCATTTATGGTTTGAAGCATTTCTCCCAAGATTTTGCAACCATGGACCTCTGACATTAGGGCTACTTCAGAAGAAACATTTGCGAAACAATGACACAAGATAAAACTTACATTTAATGCTAGAGATGTTCTTCTGAATTAAAATTTGAAAATAATACATACTCTTAGATTTGAAATTCTAGTTCTTTAGCCTGTGAGAACTATTCTGACCAGAGAAATTTTCTCCAATTGAAATAATAGGCTCGAATATGTAAGTACTATAAATCACATCAAAAATCCTGTCACATCACTTTAGTATGGAACTTTTCTCTGCTTATTAACAACAAGAACAAAAAATAATCTTGAGGCAAGAACTCACAAATGCCACCATTTTTTAACGCTTACCATTAAAATCATTTGACAGAGAAATTAGAAAATAAATGAGAATGAATCAAGTAGTTTGCCTTTTCAAAATTTAAATTCTATTCAATAAACAATTCATTTTTAATGAGATTCTATTTAAAAACATTAAGGATTTATTACATGCCATATATTACTGTAGATAATATGAAAAATAAAGATGAACAGACATAATCACTGTTTTAAAGGAACTCAGTCAAAATGAGGAAGCACTACATATACATGTGCATGTATATACACACATATATTTTTTACAACCAAGTATAATAATATATCAAAGAACAGTAAAGAAAACTTAAATTCTAACATTATCTTACTTTGATAATATTTTGCCTGCAATTGTTTGTGGAAAATTCAGCCTCAAAGCACGTATCTCTTCTGCGAGCACAGCTACAACAAAGCTGTCTTCTATCTTATAGGTAGTGACAGATGTGGCTTTCGAAGTGACACCCAAGACCTAAATAAATAAATATATGTGGTTGTAACAAGTAATTAGCTTTTTATCTTTGAATCAAGCCAAAGAGTGAATTATCTTCATCTTCGCAAGAACTTCCCCATCACCCACACCTACAATATATTAAGATAAACCTATTCATTTGATATTATATAAAACTAATACCCTAAACTAAAAATTATAAATGTTCCCAAATTATATTGTTACCTTATTCACCTATTATTTTTAAATAATCTCTACAAAAGGTAATTACTTGGTTGCCTCAAAGAAAGTGATAGCAAGCCTACCGGATTTAGGGTTGTAAATCCAGACCTCTCTGTTTTGCATGAATCCAAGGCCTTAATTTTGATCACCTTATCTTGATGAGCCTGGTAGGTCACTTTACAATCTCCAGAGATATCTACCTAAAAAGAAAAGCAAAAATACAATGTTTGGGATTCTCACATGGACCATTTGAATTCCGGTGGGAAGTGGCTTGAAAATTGGGGTTCTAATATGTCATGGGGGACTGCCTTTCTGCCCAGGCTGACAAGTTAGGAGGGCAGAAGAATTCAATGTTTCCTGCAGCGTGTGGATTCTTTTCCATTCCCTTTGTTTGAGTCTTATGAGTGCCTTCGTATTGCCCCAGGAATAATAAAGGATTTCCTACTTCTCTCTAATGTCTAATAGGAACTGGACAAATGGCCTGGTCATAATCAAAACCTCTCGTAAATGGGTAATTGTGTGGCAAGGGGAATTGACTTTTAATGCTGTATGTAGGCTGTGTGTATGTGTGCGTGTGCGTCTGCGTGTGCACACATGCTTTGATGAGCTGAGTATGATTCGAAATCCTCAAAAACCTGTGGGATTAATTCAACTCATTATAAGTCACATCAACAGTTTGAATGTAGGCAAATGTATCTCAGTACAGACTCAGTTTAGCGTCTCTGAGTCTTCCCTCTGGCCTCTACAAGCACCACCCCCGGTCTTCATTCTAGAAAGCTAACCAGCATTCCCTTGGCCCAGCCTTGCCATCAGATTTTCTTACCCACTGATGGACTGGCTGAATTCAGACAAGACAACTTGGACTCAGCTTTGCTTTTGACTCCAGGTATGGTACTGAAGGAGTCACTCAACTTCCCTAGTTCAACCTCGGTTTCTTCATCTATAAAATGAAGAGGGTTTGTATAGACCAGTGGTTTCTCAAACTGACAATACATCTACATTAGCTGAGAAACTGTTAAAATACAGATGCTAATCTACTTAATCAGAATCTCTGCAGTGAATCCAGGGAATCTATATTTTTAATAAGCTCCCCGTGGGATAGTGATGCACAGTGATGCCACTGGAATATTCTCCAAGGTTTTTTGCATCTCTATCATTCAGTCATTCTATAGGTCTCTTTAGTATGACTGATTCTAATTCCTTCTACCTTGTATTCAACTACAAATTGGGGTAAACGGCAATTCGTTTCATATGTAAATGAGATAACCACCCAAGTCACCCTTTCTAAGCATTACCATAGCAGTGACTTTGTTTTTTACTGAATTTCTGCAGATAGAAACCCATATAAACAATTTTGGTAACTTTATTGACAAATACGTTTCTGGATCCTTAATAATATTAGTAAGTACCTCATTGGTAGTTCCAGAGCTTAACTGCATCTGAAATAGACTAGCCAGGCCTCTCTTGAGATTTTCTATGGCTACTGGTTCATCTTGATATGAGTAGAACTCTTTGACCTAGGGAAAAAAAAAAAGGACAAACATAAATAGAGCAAAAATGCATCATTTACCAGATTTGGTTAAATAAATAGCAGGGAAGGTTAGATTCTCATCCCCTATCAATTCTGGGAGAAAGGGATCTGTTAGTCCAAACCTGGGACTTCTTTTTATGTGAAAAGAAGCTATTTACATTACTAAGAAGCTAGACCATCCAAATACGATATTTCAGGAGACTGCTAATGAAGGCTCTGAATATGATGAGCATAACATAGGGAAGGAAATTGAGCACCGATACGGGGTGGGATTTCTGTGAAAACCAGAAGGATTGCCCAAGGAAGAGAAATCAGGAACATTCTCTTCAAACATGTCAATGTACCCTCTACCTGTGATTCTGCTTGAAACAAAAACTAACCAAGGTTTAAAGTAACGTCAAAGAAATAGATTCTTGGAAGAGAATGGCAATCCCCATGCTTGAGACTCCTGAGGCAGCACAGCCTCTAAGGGCTATGATAAGGGCCCACACGTGGCCCAAATGCCCGTGGTCAAAATTCCAGAGGATTGATGTTCTGCCCTCCATAGCATTCATGTTGGCCTTGGGTATAAGGAGACATACAAGGTTGGAAGACTTGAGGTTTAGGGTGCTAACACTGCATGGCCTGCCCCACGCACTGTTTTGAGTTTCTCTTTAGAAGGTGGGAAAAAGAGGTTGGAATGAGGAAGGTGACTGTGATTCGGCTGCACTAGTAAATGGCTTATCTTAGCTTCGTTTCGTCCTTGAGATTTATAGGCACAGAGGTAATAACAATGTCTCATACCATTCTGAACATTTAGCTCATGTTTAGGAAGCAAGGATAAAAATACAAAGAATTTTCTGGAAAGTAGGCTGTCATTTCTTACTCTGTTTTGACTCCAAACATGTCACATGATTTAGAAATGGAGAGGTTGGATATAGCTTCCCTGTAAAAATTCCCAAGGTCTATGATAATTATAGCTGGCATTTCTACCAGAAATATCCTGAATGCCTTCCTATTTCTCTTTAAAACCAACCATGACTTCTCAAGTAAAACTGAAAGCTCAGTCATTATGCAATAAATTCAATTAATACCAATCTGAACAACTTAGTGTACATGAAAACTCCCTCATCCCTTAGAAGAAGAAAATACTTTGCCTGAATTATCCTAACAAGTGCCTCAAGTTTTCGATTTTTATTTTCTACATATACTCTGCCTAGCGATAGATTTATTAGGTACTTCATCTGGCAATCAATTTTAGTCATTACAGTGGATGAACCTATAAATGTTGGAATTGTGTTTGTCCGGCTTAAAAAGGAACTGGAATAGTGATCTCAGTGTCTGAAAATCCATGGCATCATATTCTCAAACAAATCACTGGCAATTTCTCAGAACCAAGGCTGAGTTTCTGATGTTGTATTTTGTAAACTAGGTCTTCTTTCCTTTCAGGAATTATAGTGTAACTTTCTTTTCAACTATTTGAGAGTATGGAATCTGCACATATCAGGACTAATAGAGCTTCACAACTGGATCGCTTGAGCCCATACACAGTCAGAAGGGCTTACTGGTAGCAATACACACATGCCTAAGGCCTGTGACTTTTTTGGTCTGAGCCTTAAATACTTCAGAAAGTGAGAGGAGCCATGAAGTGGGAAAAATGCTTGTACTATCTATCATCAGTATCCTCACTTTGCTTCCAAGCTACAAAATATGCCTGAACTATTTATAAAGTTTTACCTAAAATTTCAGGAAACCCAGGTCTCAAATTTAATCTTTAGACTATGCCTAAGGTTAAATGCTCTCCTGCTACTCCTACTTCTTTTGATCTTGACTGCTAGATACCTAAGAAAATGGTATGCTGAATTTTTTCCTGGAAGGCTGAGCAACGTAAACTGTGAGAGAGAAAAAGGTTTTTTCATTCCTTCTATTAGCTTTTATTATTTCCCTAGAACTAGAAAAGTGGACAAGTCCCCTATTCCTTTGTCTGCCTGCTACATTTGGGGCCTAAATTCTCTTCCTTTAGTACAGAGCAATGAGATCCAAAGTGAAGACAGCACTGGTATCCATATTAGCTAAATGTCAAAACTGTTAGAATCGAGTAGGGTTTTGATAATTCAGAAAATAATAATAAAATATCAGAACTTGGAAGTTTAATCCACACGGCTGACACAACAATAATCTCACATTCATTATTTCACAACAGGAACTAAGTCAGTTTTATTATATTCAGGCCATAAAGCTGATTACTTCATTCAATTCTGAAATGAGCTCTGAACATCCAAGAGTACAGGACTCTTATCTAAATTCACAGTCCCCAAAACTGCCAGAGACCGGCAGCATCATAGACTAGTCACAAACTAAGACTTTAACCCAAGGAAATGAAACATAGAGGGGGAAGGGTGGGTTGTGGGAAAGGAGACTCAGTGCCTCTTCTGGGATAATTTTGAGGGCCAATCTCCCCTTGGAATCAGTAGGGATTATACATTTCTTTTCCTTAGGAAAAAATTACTTCTATATATTCCCTTAATTTACACACTCGTTAAGAATAAGAGAAAGCGAATTTTCATTAACTGGTCAAAGAGCAAAAATAAACACAAAGGATCTCAGCAAACAGAGATTAATCATTTTATCTGGTCTACTTAGCTGAAGCTATGTCTCTTTCATATGTATCTAAGACAGAGCATAGCTAAGAAATGGTACATTGGAAAACAGACAAGTGAAGAAATCTATAAAGAATTAGAAGGTTTTCAAGGTGCCACATTTCTTTTGGAGGTTCCGTGTGTGTACAGGAGCCACACTGCCAGATTCAGAGAGCAAATCAATGTCTAGGAACAACACAAAATAAGGGACAGACTCGGCAGCCACATGATTAATGTAATCAATACTGAGCAAAAACCAGAAATAGAAGTCTGGTAATATTCTAGTTAATTGGATTAGCATTCAACACTGTAACTTGAGGCGTCTTTTGCATGTCAGTCTTAACCAGAAAACTGTCAAATTTCTGACTTCATCTATGATTTGTAGATAAAACTAGAGTCATACCCAAACATTTAAGTAGGGGAGATAAGTAGGCATGGAAAAAAATATGTGCAATAAATATGCATCTAAGTATTTCCATGAGATATCTTTTCCAATGTAAATGTGGGAGCTTAAAACATGGGGCTCTGGGAGGACAAAAATACATGCTGATGAGTATCCTTGAAATCACAGAAATTTCTTAAATTGAGCCTGGGATAGAAAATACTCGTTGAGAAAACAGCAGTACAGTCTTCCCTTTCATAATTTCTCTCATAGTGAAATGCAGTGATAGTTTAAATAATGATCTTTCTGACAATGATGTGGCTAAAAAAGTCCAAGTGGCGTCTTAGTCTCCAGGGTCATGTTTTTTCCGACAAGTACTTTATTGTGTAATTGAAAGATACCACAATGTACTTTGACCTGTAGCTGCAGTAAATCATCACAAGTAATAGCTCCTGTAGAAATGGCATGTTGGAGTCACTGAAATAATGATGTGGCAGCTCCATACCAGCCTTTGAACAGGGAGGGCACTGAGTGCTTTTGTATGTGTAACAAAAGACTTTGTACTCAACCGCTACCCAAGGGGCTATAAAATGATTGGTTTGTCGTTAAGATTATAAATGCAACTAATAGTTTATAAATCAAGCATGTTGCCACATTGGAAGGCCAGAGATGAAAATAACAGTATTTCATGTTGTTAATAAAGTTGTGCCATATGAAAATCAAGTGAGTTAATAGATACAGTGAAGAATAAAAAGAAGACTACAAGGCAGCCAGACTTTTTTTCCCCCCAAATACATTCCAGCTCGAAAAGACAGTAAAATATAAAGGCTTCCGGCACAGAAACCTGTTTTAAATCCCAGCTCCACCACTTGCCAGTTGTGTGACCTTAGGCAAGTTTCTTTACTTCTCTTAACTTTGGTTTCCTCATCTATTACAAGAGGATGAAAAAGCAGCACCTGCTTCCTAGGGCTGTCATGAGGAAAAAGAGAGAATTCATGTAATGCCTTCAGTCCGTGCAGGCATTAAGCACTAAGTATGTTTTAGCTATTATTAAGCAAACAATAGGCACAGACTTCCTCAAAGTCTGGCTCATTTTAGCCCCATATAACCTTATTTGTTCATTCCTTTAATTTACGAACATTTATTGAGTTCCCACTATGAACAAGGTGCTGAATATACAAGATAAAGACACAACTGCCACCCAAGAGAAGCTTACTCTGAATGTGGATGGTAGACAAGTAAAGAGAGAATTACAATACACTGTGATAAATGCTTGGATAGAAAAAAGCTCAGGGGAGTATGGGGTTTGGGAAAAGCTTTCAGAACACCAAGTTGGTCAGTGCAAGGCTTGGTTCTGGGTGCTTTGGGGAGGAAGGGAGTAGAAGGGCTGGAATATAAAGAGGAACAGCAATTTTCTCCACCAAAACCCATAATCTAACAATGAACACAAATGACCAAAAGGAAAGTAATGAGGGGCATGAGTGAGCTATAAAGTGCTAAGAGGGTCCTGAAGAGGAATGGTTATTTCCAGCTGGCTAGAAGGGTGGGAACTTTATAAAAGAAAGGGCCTGCAAGCAAAGCCTGAAGCATGGTAAGTATTTTAACAAGTGGAGAAGGAAGAAAAGGATTCTTGAAATGGTGATTCATGTTTGGTTGCAGGAGAGTGATGATATAATAATCCTTCTTGTGAGTCCCTTTTTAGTACTTTATTAAAAATGAGCATCATGAATAGCAAAATATTTCATGTCTGAAATTTATATTTTGAAGTATTTGTTTTCACTTTTAGTTTGAATCTAGAAATTTTGGATCTAGAGAAATTTTAGAGATTTGTAGTTTTAACTATAATGATCCCTTTCTGTTTTTCTACTTTAGTTCCTAAAAGTAAGCTTTCATCTTATACTAATATGTTTTTATACATGTCAGTATAACATCTATACTTTTCATAAACCCACATATGTAATGCTTGATAATTCACAGATCAAAATTGCTTTTCAATTTCAAACATACTAAGACCATTTTAATAGACTAGACTCAAACCATAAGAAATGCACAGTTACAGAATTTTCAGAGCAAACTTCCAATGTATATTATAGTGTTCATTCATTACCTTAACATATAAAATGCTTCTCAGTCGTAGCTATAAAATAATCTAAATGTTTTTCTAAAGAATCAACTCTATCTTAGAAATGCCATACCCCTTCAAAAGCTTCAATTTTGTACTTAATCCAGTTATTGGTTTCTTATGACAAGTTAATATTATTATCTAAGTTAGATCATTTCATTCTCATAATTTGTCTACTTTCCTGAATTTATCCAATCATCTCTGATGACCTATTGTGTTACAATATCTTTTGGGTTCTTCCTAATTTAATAAGGAATGTACCTTTTAATTATGCCTCTTACCAATAAACATATACTTGATCCTATATAAAGATTTTTCATAAAAATAGGGAACATAAATGGCTAGGAAATATAAGTGAATCCAATGCCTTGATTTACTTCTGAAACATTTAATTTGCAACTTCTGTTTATTAGTTCTTGAAAAATTCCATTTTCCATAAAAGTAGTGACACCATGATCACCTAAAATAATATCTACCGAAGGAGAGGAAAATATGAAGTTGGAAAAAAAAATGTGGAACTCCAAAAATCACTTTTACCTTTCCATGGACTAGATGAAGGAGCACAGGTCTTTGTAGAGCTTCCAAGTTTTCCTTTCTCATGATTTGGGATGGCTTTTTTCCTTTGAAAATGCTCTTCTCTCCTCTCTGTTTATTCACATTTTCAACCTTTACATCTTTTATCTGGAATCATGGAAAGAAACCTATTAGAAAAACTTCCTATGTCTGTTTCCATCAGAGTCTCCTAGAAAATAAAATGGTAAAGCAATAAACAGGGTTGGCCATAATTTCTTCTGTCATTCTCAATTCATGATTCATAGGACCTAACTATCAACTTTAAAAGAATGGAGAAGGTATTAAAAATTAGATTTTTGAATTAGGTAAAAATACTGACATCAAGGAAATCTGTGACTTCAACTCTACCCAATACTCTGTAATGGCCTATATGGGAAAAAAAAATTTTTTTAAGAGTGGATATATGTATAACTGATTCACTTTGCTGCACACTGAAACTAACACAACATTGTAAATCAACTACACTCCAATAAAATTTTTTAAAAATTAAAAAAAAAAGAAATCTGTGACTTCAGGCCTACAATAATTGTGGCTAGAAGATAGCTCTTTTATGTCATTGTCACTCTCTTCATTTATTTTGAACTGCTGCTGTTTGCCTGCTCTCTTCACTTTCTGTACCATTTGTTTGAAAGGAACCCTGCCCCACTGTACTTTATTTGTACATACAAAATTAAAATGAAGAGTCTGATTACTGAACAAAGAGGTACAGAGTGTTTTCTGCAAATTACTGTTCTATTGAGAAATGGCTTAGTGAGGTGGATGATAAAATTTTGATCCAACTTGGAAAACACACACAGCTATTAGAGACAACCAAAGAAGCAAAGATCACTTGATAAACGTATTGCAGTGACAACTCATTATAAAGTATATCAGTAACTACTTATCAGTGACAATGAAGCAAATCTTGGTCCTGTGTACCTGTTTCACACTGACATGTAGAAGGAGAGCTGACTATACTAGAGAAACTATTGCCTTTAGGTCCTTGAAAAGCAAATGTGGACTCACCATATATTGAAACTGGAACAGGCCCCAAAGGCCATATAATTTGAATCTCTTTGTCAACACATAAATCTAAAGCACCATAACTGACCAAACACTGCCATTCAGGGGAGCACCTCGTTCTGTCCTCAAGAAGAATGCAGAAAAGGTTTACTCCCTCATTGGTAACTTTACCTGTTGGATCAAGGAACTCAGAAAAGTTGGAAGGTCACAATTTATCTCCTCCTTCAGTTAGAGTGGTCTCGATTGCTTTACACATAACATGGATTCTAGACTCCTTAGTTTCAGAACACTTCAAATGGATTCTAGTTTAATGTGTCTATTAGTATGACACATAGAACTGGACATCATACTTCAGTTACTCACCCATACACACCTTCGTTTGCCTGCTTCAACAATTTGGAAAGATCAGATCACTTTTGGTTAGCAAAACCTTCAAAACTGTATCTCTACTTATTTCAGTGATGGATAACAAATTCAGTGACTATATGACCAAGAGTACAGACAAGTGCTGTTGAATGGTACACTTCTCAAAGACTGCTGACATCTAATCTTTGCATCTCTCTGGTAGAAAATGCCCACCATAATTTGGATCAGTTGGTCGTCATCACCATCAGGACTCCTCCACAGTAAGACAACATCCACATTGGATGAAATTCGGTAGCCCACGCTGTCTTGGAGGTTTCCTTTGCCCCGATCAAGAAAAACTTCAGTGGAGTATGTGAGTTTGTATAGCCGGTCATTATTTAATGAGAGACCAGTTGTGTGACCTGCATAGAGATAGTGACACAAGTCAAGTCTTAGCTGTAAGGCACCCATCAGGCCAGGGACTGTGCTATCTAGCACAGTGGTACACAGTGGGAGCTTATGTTTGCTAATGGAAGTAAATTTTTGCTAAGTGAAAAATTTCTACTTCTCTACCTGCTGAAATTATTAGCTTGAACAACAACAAAAACCACAACAAAGAAATAAGCTTCCATTTCAGAAAACCTTAGCTTGTATTCTTAATCAGTAATCAGATTATCTAAATATTGCCCTGCTTGAACTATAGAATATTTTTTAAAGAAATATCACTGTATTGCTTTAAATTATATGAATATGATTGCTTCCCTGCCCCCCACCCCAGCTTTACTGAGGTATAATGAATATGATTTCAAGTAGAGATGCAGCCAGAGATTGCTTTATAATTTAATAAAAAATATTTGTTATTAACATATCATTTAAATACAAGAGATCAAAGCCAAAGTAATTTTAGTAGTTAGAAAGCAGTCCCTTACATTGGATATTTTGAGTATTTAAAGAATATCCCTCTAATGCACTTTATCCTATTAATTTAATTAGTAAACTTTTAGTATGAATGTACATTTCAAGGCTACACATATGTAAATTTAAATTAGCTATTCCTGAATAAAACAATGTTTTCCTACATAAAATCCTAGCACAGGCTTTAATCTGGCAGGGACAATTTAATGTCAAATAGTATACAAGTCAGTATTATGACCAAAAAAAATTGATATTTGGAGGAGTTCATACACTCTCCAAGTCAGTTTATTTTAACCCAAAGAAATGTAAAAGAGTAGGATCAAGTCTTTCCCAGAGATGACTTGCAGTTTATGGTTATACAAAGTCTTTGTATGTTTTCTATCCATAGCTCGCAGAAGATAGTAAAAAAATGACTTCAGTATACATTTTTCCTCAGTGCTAACAGGGTAGCATTGCCTAGTTAACTATATAGGGAACCATATCTTTTTTTCCCTCAGGACATATGCACGTGGGAGAGGGACAGGAAAGGAGGTTGAGATGACTAGGACAGAAGTGAGGCAGCTGAGAAAGGAAGTGAAATTACTTGGAAATCCAGAAATTAGTAGACCTCTGAAAAGTCTTTACTATTTACTGTCTCTATCACCTACTATGGCGTCTACTGCCCAGAGGAAAAAAAGGTCAAATACATTGTCTCTGATAAACTGTTCTAAGTGTTTTATACACATTAACTTATTAAATCTTCACAAAAACCTAATGGGGTGGGTACTATTATTAGCCTGATTTTATAGATGAAGAAATCGAGGGACACAGAGATTATACACTTTACCCAAGATCACCCAGGAAATCAGTGGCGGAGCCTCTAACACCCTGTCTGGATCTAGAGACCATGCTCTTACCTATACTATACACATAAAACCTTTAGGTTGAACTCTTCCATTCCTGGGGAGTGAGCTAGGAATTCATTCATTCATTCTTTCATTCAACAAGGATGTACTGAGCACCTACTGGGTAGTAGGCACTTTTCTAGGCTCTGGGGCTATACCAGTTAACAAGCAGACAAAATTTCTACCTTTGTGGAGTTTACCTTTAAATGAGGAAGGGATGGAAAATTTAAAAAGCAAGTACATAAACAAATTGTAAAGTATGTTAGAAGTGCTAATGAAGAAAAATGAAACAGGAAAGGGAACTGGGATGCTAAGGGAAAGAGCTTTGTGAGAAGGTAATACTCTGGGCAGATACTTTAGGTTAGCCACATGGATGTCTGTGGAAAGAGCACCCCCCTTCCCTCCTTCCCCACATTCCTACCCAGCCCCCGCCCCTCTGCAGAGGGAGTAACAAGTTCAAAGGCCCTGAGGAGAGTTCATGCAGGTGTAATGGAGGAACAGCAAGGAGGCCAAAGAGGCTGGGATTGGCTAAGTGAAATACATAGCAGAAGGAGATGAGGTCAAATAGGTACCCATGGGTGGCTGGGAGACTTGGGGGGATATTTGCATAGATTTAGAATTGGTTGAGTGACATGAGGAGCCACTGGAGAGTTTTGCGTGGTGAAGTTATACATGATCTGACAAACCTGCAAAGAAAGGTAATAAGGCGTTTAATAGGAATCAAGAAAAGCCAGGAGAAGGAAGTGTAGGAGGGGGTCTCCAAGTGTGTACACAAAAACAGGCTGTGTCCAAACACCAAGTCAGGCAGAACCTCAGGTATGAGATACAGAAGGCAGACAAAGTCAGGAGAAACCTTGCAGGAGATGAAGTCTGGGACTCCCTCTAGCCTCCCTGATCTCCACCTCTTCTGCATTTTAACTGGGGACACTGTTGCAGGGTCAAACACTGGCTTTCTGACCAGGAAGGTATTTTGGTCAAAGAGGCCTTCTTTTTATGACACCTATCAAATTCCACGTAGGGCAAAAAGGAAATACATGTTGTCTTATCTAATCCTCACAGCAAGTCTGAAAGGTAAGCAGTATATGGCAGCTGAAAAAAGCTGACTCCACATTTAATCCAACATAGCAGATATAATGCAGAATTTGATGTTGGAATATGCTAAAATTCAAGTTTTGTGTACTACCTGAAGGTGTCTTCTGATTAAAATAGCTATGAAAAGTTTGCAGTAAAGTAGCCTCTCTTTAATTCCAAAGCTTTCCAAACTATCATGTTCTTTTTTTTTTTTTCTTTTACTTGACTGGTCAAAAGAACGTGAAAAACGACAATATATATCAGTTCCTGACTATGATTTGGAAGTGATAAAGCACAGGAAAGACTGGGCTTTGTTCTCCTAGAACTTTTTCCTACCTCTTTCAACAGGAGATAAAGCCTAAAATGGTTTAAATAAGTGCTGACAGTGCTGAAGTGTTGTCCCTTTTATCCTTTCCTCTTTGATAATTATTGATATTTCTGTTTCTGTTATTCAGAGATCCGGCAATACTGGGCAGTGGGGGCATGTCCCATTTGTATTGGTGGCTAAATTTCTGTCTTAAGGTGTTGCTCTGTAGAGTATGCAGAATGGCAATTGGAACTAATGGTAGATTAAACAAGAAATCAATTTTAGCCCCCAAAGGAGTCAGTACCTCTTCAAGGTGCCCCTTCAAGTGGAATTTTTAGTCATGTAAAAGGAACAAAACTCTTAATTTTGAACTTTTTAAGAAATACCTGCAAATATTCTTTAATTAAACTTAGATCAATATAATAGTTCATTGACTTAAGCAAAAAGACAAAATAGAGATAAGTTAATAAAGGTGAGGCTTGAAGAGACCTGCGTTGGTGATAAGGAAGATAGGTAATGGGATTTACGAACCCAACAGAAGACTAGAAGGCTGGAAGTAAACGAGTAGGATGAAGGATAAGGGAGAAAATATGGAAGATGATTATTGTGAATGAACTGAAAAGCATGGTAGGGCCAGGCACTGAGAGAAAGACTGGGCGTGAAGGAACAGTTCAGGTAACAAGATTAAATAGAAAGTGTATGGGCAGGTTATCAAAAGGAAAAGCTCTATAAAGAAAACCCAAAGAAGGCACTGAGAATGGACCCACCATTAAAAATGTGATTCAGTAAAAGTAAGGGAAACCTGAGTCTTCCAAACATTCAGTCAGCATATCAGCATATCTCTTCTAAATAGACCCTTTTCCATTCTAATTCTAAACCCCTCCTCCATCCTCTTTATGGTCCAACCTCTCTCAACATCCACCCAGATCTGGGAATTTGCTAAATAGTTGCATTGAGAATTAAATTTGAGATGACTTTTGAAGTGATGCATAACACCGCCAAATTTATAATGGCCTGATTTTAAAGTAAACTCTTCACACGTAGTTCGCTTATTAAATGCCAATCATTGCAAAGGGCAAGGAATCTATAATTAAACCATGGTACTATAATACAAAAAATTACCCCATCTGGGTAAGAGAGAGCTGTCAAGTCCTGTACTTTTTATTCATGGTATTTGGCAAAAGCAGCTTATACCATGATGCTAATAATGCTTAAGCATTGGAGCCCTCACTTACCCAGGCTTCTTCCAAGATCTTGGAAGGGGACCCTAGCATTGTGTACACATGCCATATCTTTTTTTCAGTAACATTTGCAAAAGTAGGATATTTTTGTAAAAAAGTAGATTTTTTTCAAAGATGGAGCATAAATTGCATAAGCTTCAGGTTCTAAAATTCTGGATTTGCCACTGAACTTACACACAAAAAACTGTAGCTATCTGTTATGTTCTAAGTCATATTTCCCTGTATGTCATTGCTCTGTGTGTGTGTGTGTGTGTGTTTAAATCTTTATAAGTGCATGTATTTGAAAACATCAAGTTATCCAATGTTCTCATTTGTAGGATGGGGGGAAGAAAGAGAAGTCCACAAAAACTACTATATCTCAATTATTTTTCTCAAAATAATCATGGTATTCGTTTGATCTCATGGTGTATGAATCATTCATATTTCCAATATTCAACAGTTTATTTGACAGATAATAAAATGTAAGCTTTCTATATAACAATTCTCTGTCAGATATAATTTACAAACCTTTACTTTTTTCTCATTAAAATTTCTTTTCATCCGAGTAAGGACTGTATCTTTAAATACTGAACATTTTAGAATCTGGTAAAAAAAATATATATTATCTTTAGTTCAAGAACCTAACGTGTGATTTGCTTAGGTGAAATAATTTACCCCCCCCCCTTTTATTGCTCCAATAGCAAAGATTGTCTCTTTTCCTCATGTGAAAATTTTCTGTGCAAAAAAATCTTGAGACAAACTTTACCTTATGAAAAAAAGCCATAGTTATCCCAAAAGGCTTTTAAAAGTTTACAGGTGAATTACTTTTTATCACTTACTAAGAGTACACAGTTATTAAAGTTGGACCCTATCATGCTAAGTCTTTTCTTAGGCCAACTGGCTTTGACAGTGAGTCCTCTTAAGAGATTCTAAAAAGTGATGATTCTACAGGTGCAACATTTAGAAATTCAAGGCGTGCATAAACTAGCTGATTTAAAACAAGATTCCATATTAGTACATTTCATACAGCTTTTTAAAATCATTACTCAAAATGTTTGCTCTGAAAGTTATCAATTCATGTGTTTTTTAATCATCTTAAAATAGAAACTATAATGAGCAACACTATTTTTCCAAAGATGTTACTTCTTAAATCTGTCATGTAGTTTTATTTTCTGTAATTCACCAACTCTGATAGTCCTATCACTTCTGAATGGTAATGGAATTAAATACAGCCTTTACCATTTCATTCATAATCCTTTGGCAAGTCAATTGCCTTTTTCATTGGGTCTAATTCTTCTTGATATCACATTGCTAGGCAACTAGAAGGAAATTTAAGAACTGTTTTTTTTTTAATCTACTTTTACAATTCAAATGAAG
Organism: Mesoplodon bidens; assembly: GCF_964165515.1. Lineage (NCBI taxonomy): Eukaryota > Metazoa > Chordata > Mammalia > Artiodactyla > Ziphiidae > Mesoplodon > Mesoplodon bidens. Next base: position 213,128,869 of record NC_138176.1, on the reverse strand, counting down.
GAGCTGCATTCATTGAGTGACCAACAGCAGCAGGTAACAATAGTTGGCGTCTTTTTTTCTCCCTTTTAAAAATAAACCATGAATGAGAAAATGAAGCAAGAAGCATGCTAGTCTGAGGGACTGAAAGTAAAAGGAACCTCTGTTTTCTTTATGTAGGAATTTGAATTTGCTTTTCACTCACCAACATTCCAAAGTTACATGGTTTTGAAGATCGCTTAGTTTGGAATTCTTTCACTACACACACACGCACACACACACACATTTTTCTCCCTCAACGATTAAAATTAAAGTTTAGCAGAAAGCAACACAAACTTACCTTTAACAGAAGCTGAATATGAGGAAATGAAGCAGAGAAAAAGCACAGCAAGAAGAATCATATTGACTAGCTACCCTCTAATGCATCCAGTTCCCAGCTAGGAGACACTGAGAAGTGGACTCTTCCAATGGCAGCGAGGGAGTGACCCTTCTCAGAACCTGCAACAATAACGGTTATCTTTTGGGGGAAAGGTCAGATTCCAAACTCCAAAATCAGGACCTAAGTTCACAGAAGGGCTCACTATTAATGATTAATCTTAGGTGGGCTGTAGTTTTCAGTCTCTCACTCTTTTTATTTATTTTTTACTCAATAAGAAAAATCAAGAAATTTTTCACTTTTGAGAGCTAAACTAAACCAGTCTACCATCCTATAAATTTAGAAGTACTGAGGGGCATTCAAGGAAGACTGGTGGTGATACTTTTCTGCTCAGTACATAATTATCATCATGCCTATAACATTAAATGCCTGTCTTCACATTTACCACTTTATGTGGGAGGGTGGTGAGGATTTGCAAACTCAGATAAATTGGAATTTTATTGTCTTGTATGGTCATCTGAATTTTTTTATACCATGTGTATGCTATTATTTAAAAAATCACTGAATTTTAGAATTTAAATTTAAAAATTTTAACTTGTACCACCACCAATCACTTCAAAATAATGTTAGATAAAACATTCAGTTCTGAAACCTAGATGGTTCTCCTTATGTGTGAATCAGCATTGTCTACCATTAACATACTAGCAGGCAATTGAGTTTATCATAGTAGACCTCTAGCTATATCTATGACAGGAAACATTTGTCTGAGTCCCCAGACTGGCTGGCTGGAGTCCCCTGTGCTTTCTGAATCCCATTTCTAGGAAGAAACTCAGAAGGGGGATTCCAGCCCTTAACACTTTTGCTACAGAAAATTAATTATGACACTTCTCTAAAGTGAATACCCTAGTATGGCTAAGGCCACATTAACTAAACCAACTCTGTCCTTGTGCACTTCTGCAAGAGAAACCTGATGTGAATAAAACCTACTAAAATGAGGTGGTTTGGGGGGCACGTGGGGATGTTTTGGCAAAGGAAGGAATAAAGTGCTGGCGAAGGGCTTTTTGGAATGAACTTGAAAATACTTATGGCCATCTTTAACCATAAAATGGGTTCCTAAATCTACCCTCATCTCTCTCCAAACCCTTTTCTAGAATCCTAACCTTAAGCTTAAATCTTCTAGACAACCCCCCCCCTCCACCAGGTAAAAGACAGTCAACCTTATAGACAGGGCCACAAGATGAAATCTAAAATTTAAAAATCTCACAGTTAAGCATATTTCCTCTCGAAATATATTTTTGTATAAAGAACTGAAATGTAAAAATTGTTTGTCTTTATCATCTATTGAGATTAGAACTTCATTTCCTATCATGTTTTATATATAAATCATGACTAAAATACCTATACAAAAATAAAATATTTGGTTATGACAATCACTTTATATATAATGTTATCCTGGGGTAAATAGAAAAGGCCATTCTTAGAAAAATAACTGTTGAAGAAATATAAGTTTTTATGAATAGTGGGTATTATAAATACAAGATAATGCAAAAGTGCTTTATTGCTTTACATTTGAATAGATTTCTATGTATTCCCACAATTTCTTCATTATATACATAGTGACATGAAGCCACTATAGTCACTTAAACTTTACATACTTATTTAAATTAAGAACTAGTTTGAATCTTATGAGAACTTTGTATTTCCATTTTAGGCTCACAGCTACATGTTTGTGGTTAGACTATGTGGTGCATGATACATGTCTATTCAGGTAAAGGACCGTTCATTGTCAGGTGTTTACCAGAATCCAACCAACAAAAGGCATATCACTATTGCCTAACAAAATCTGTTTCATTGAGCATTTGCTTTTCACTAGAAAGCTCCTATGAGTCACTGTATTAAGTAGTCATTTCAACACAGGGTGTTCAAATAACGCTGCTTCTCTTGGTAATAAAAACCATCATCCTTTTATATTTTGCTTGTAACTTTTTACAAAGACATTTGAAAGACTTCTTAAGACTGTTTCACAGAGATGAAATAAGAATGCCAAAGTCTTCATATTCAGTGAATTCTGGGTACCAAAGGAGAGGCATTCTCCTCATTTGCTCTGTTGATCAAGCAAACATTGTACAATATATGTGGGAGATACCTCCAAACCTCATCAAAAGTAAATCAGCTATTTACATGGTATGTGAAGCAGGACAGAAGCACAGCACAATACAAAAAAAAAGAGCTGCCATCTTTGGAACAATTACTATGTACAATACACTATGCTAAGCACTGAACACTTTGTAGTATATCCTAACAACAATCATTTCACACGTTAGCAAAATGACATTCAGATTTATTTAGTAAAATGATTTAGGGACCATAGAAAAACAAGCCTTGAGACCTAGATCCAATACTCTCCTTAAAAAATATTAGAAATAGGAGGTAGAAAAAATTGATTTCTTATGGATGACATAGAATTATTAATTGGGGGTCTCTTTTAGTAAGTTCATCACACTTTTGTATGGAGGCTAAAAGAGCACTTGATTGCTGTTGTTAGATGTTCCAGGCTGAACGGATTGTTCCAAGGGAAAAAATTGATCTGTGCTAGCCAGGTCAAAATCAAATAATAGATTTTAAAACAATGCTATTGCAATGAAATTCCGTTGGTAAGTACATGACACTGTGGAGTGTTTGCTATACTACTATTTTGCAGTGATAATAAGAGACTATGAAATAAAGACAGCTGACTGATTCCAAAGTACAGTAGTGTTTCTCTTGAGTATCAGAGGTTGTTAGGAGTTAACTCATTTCCTAGATTAGAAGATAAATGAACTTCACCCCACTAAAGGTTGGAAGGAAAGGTATTAACCTACTACACATAGTAAGTCAGAATGTGTGGATATATAGACAAAATAAAAAGTCTTTATAACATCAGAACATTTTACTCTGTTCCAGAAAGAACCACGACATTAACGAAAAACAGATTCTTAGAGGGACTCTTCAAGTTATCCCTAAGCAGTCATAATAAAATCTAATAGTATTTTCAATTCAATGAGGGAGTTAGCATTTGCAAGGAATCCTGAAAAAATATTTTTGGTAGGTTAAGAATACAGTCAGGACTTCCCTGGTGGCGCAGTGGTTGAGAGTCCGCCTGCCGATGCAGGGGACACGGGTTCGTGTCCCGGTCCGGGAAGATCCCGCATGCCACGGAGCGGCTGGTCTCGTGAGCCATGGCCGCTGAGCCTGTGCGTCCGGAGCCTGTGCTCAGCAACGGGAGAGGCCACAGAAGTGAGAGGCCCGCATACCGCAAAAAAAAAAAAAAAAGAATACAGTCAGCCTTCTGTATCAGCAGATGTGGAACCAGGGGATACCCAGGAGGGGCAACTGTAAGGGACTTGAGCATCCGCAGTTTGGTAACAGCAGGGGTCCTGGAACCAGTCCCACATGGATACTGAGAGAGAACTGTATTTTTTTTTTTTTTGCCTTTTGCCAGTTAACATTTTCTCAATTTATTTGTTTGTTTTTAATTTTCACTGGAGTATAGTTGATTTACAATGTTGTGTTAGTTTCAGGTGTACAGCAAAGTGAATCAGTTACACATACACATATATCCACTTTTTTAGATCCTTTTCCCATATAGGTCATTACAGAGTATTGCGTAGAGTTCCCTGGGCTATGCAGTAGGTCCTTATTAGTTATCTATTTTATATATAATAATGTGTATATGTCAATCCCAATCTCCCAATTTATGGGACTGTATTCTTATGATGTGATGCTCTCTTTCATTCCAAGGCAAAAATTATAGAATACATATACTATTTTTTAAGGTATTCTTTAAGAATTCACTTTGAGAAAATACAAATGCACTAAATGCCTTTCCTTAGAAAGAGTAAACAAGACTTAGGTTTGAAAAGTTTGGAATCTAAGACTCTCCAGAAGGGATAGTCATTTTCCATAATGGAGTTATTAACCAAACTTTATTTACCTCCACCTCCCATCCCTCCACACACATGTATTTGACAACAACCAAAAAAATCCTCATGGGTCAATAATAGTCACCCTAAGAGGAGTCTAACTTTACACTAATTTTGGCAGCATAAAACCGAATTTCTAGCATTTAAAGGAGAAAATTGACGGCTTTCTTTCAATGAACTATTGTAAAGAAAACAAACTGGGGCCTCCCTGGTGGCGCAGTGGTTGAGAGTCCGCCTGCCGATGCAGGGGATACGGGTTCGTGCCCCGGTCTGGGAGGATCCCATATGCCGCGGAGCGGCTGGGCCCGTGAGCCATGGCCGCTGGGCCTGCGCATCCGGAGCCTGTGCTCTGCAACGGGAGAGGCCACAACAGTGAGAGGCCCGCATACCGCAAAAAGAAAAAAAAAAAAAAAAAAGAAAACAAACTTAAATTTTGATCAGAATCATTTTATTTACTAAGACATTCCAGAGATTTCCCATATAGACTGCATCCAGTTGTCCTCATTAATATCTTACATTAGTGTGGTATATTAATCATTCACAAATTAACTAAAATCCTTACTTTAGATTTCCTTAGTTTTAATCTAATGCTTTTTTTCTCTGTTCCAAGATCCCACCCAGGTTACATTAAAATAGTTGTCATGACAGTTTCTCTGATTTTCCTCATTTAAAAAAAAATTTTATTGGAGTATAGTTGATTTACAGTGTTGTCTTAATTTCAGGTGTACAGCAAAGTGAACCTGTTATACACATACATATATCCACTCTTTTTTAGATTCTTTTCCCATATAGGCCATTACAGAGTACTGAGTAGAGTTCCCTGTGCTATACAGTAGGCCCTTATTGGTTATCTATTTTATATATAGTAGTGTGTATATGTCAATCCCAATCTTCCAGTTTATCCCTCCCCGCCTCTTACCTCCTGATAACCGTAAGTTAGTTTTCCATATCTGCAACTCTATTTCTGTTTTGTAGATAAGTTCATTTGTACTCCCCCCCCTTTTTTTTAAGATTCCACATATAATGATTTTCCTCATTTTTGATGACATTGACAGCTTTGAAGTGTTCTGCAGGATCCGGTCAGGTGTTTTGCAGAATGCTCCTTTTTTGGAGTTTGTGGAATGCTTTTCTCATGATTTGAGTGGGCTTGTAGGTTTGGAGGAAGACCCCAGAGGTCCCATTTTCATCACACTATATCAAAAGTACATACTATCAATGTGATTTATCATTGTCAATGTTGACCTTGATCATCTGGCTGACAAGTGTCGTCAGGTTTCTCCACTGTAAACTTACTCTTTTTTTTACCTTCTTTTCCATACTGTACTCTTTGGAAGAAAGTACTAGGGGCAGCCCGTACTTACGGAGTAGGGAATTATGTTGCTCCTCCTTGAAGGTGGAGCATCTATATAAATTATTTGGAATTTCTCTGCATAAGAGATTTGTCGCTTCTCCCCATTTATCATTTATAGCCATATAAGCACATGACTATTTATATTATATTTGGGGTTATAATCTAATACTACTTTTAAATTTACATCTACAAGTGTTCCAGCTTCAGCCATCAGAAGCTCTTTCAGTTGGCTCCTGTGCTCCTTTGACATACCCCATCCATGTGTGCATGTCTGTTTAAGCATTTCCTTCATTTCTGGCACTACAAGATGCTCCAGGCTCATCTTGTATGTTTTCACTCCCATCCTAGAATCAGCCCTTTCTCCAAGTGGTTCCTTTTACTGAAGAATGGTATTAGAAACCAAGATCTGAGCACAAAGTGTGCTCGTCCCTACAATATTGAGTCTTTTAATCCATGAACACAGAGTATCTTATATTTATTTAGATCTTTATTTCCTTCATCAGAGTTTTGTAGTTTCACTCATATAGATACTGTACATATTTTGTTAGACTTACACCTTTCTTTTTGGTGCTAATGTTTTCTTGAATTTTAAGTTCCAATTGTTTGTTGCTAGTAGATAGGAAATCAATTGACTTTTGTATGTTAACCTTGTCACCTGTGACCTTGCTATAATCACTTATTAATTCCATGAGGGTTTTTTTGGTTGATTTTGGGGGGATGTTTTTCATAGACAATCATGTCACCTGAGAACAGTTTTACTTCTTCCTTTTATTTCCTTTTCTTCTTACTGCACTAGCTCACTCTTCCAATATGATGTTAAATATATATGTGTACTTTTTATATTTCATATTCTTTTCTGAGTTGTTACTGCTCTTCAAATCTTTTTTCCAAGCACTTTATTTCTGAGTTTTTCTGTTTTATGTTGTTCTCCTAGCATTTAAAAAATTTCTCATTTTGAAATATTAGGTTATAGTTTTCATCTATTTTTCTGCTTCATATTCTTTTTTATTATAACAGCTTTAAATAGGATTCAATTACTATTCTTTTCATGGTGTATTTTTAGGCTAAATAAGTTATTCTATATGTGTAAGAGACAGAAGTGGGTAGAATAGCTTTTCTAGCTTCTAGAGCTTCCTTTTCTGAGGTTTTCATAAAATCCTGGTCATTTCTTAGCTCTGTCTCCTCTTCTTTTCTCCCACTTTTATGTGGACCTTTTTTCTTTGCCTCTGTTGTCCCTGTCCTGTTCAATTTGGATTCTACTCCCCGAAGTTTCTTCTTAGTGTTGGGCTTTTTTTCAGGTTCATTAAGTTTTGAGAGTTCTTGGACCCTCACACCCCATGAGCACTTCCAGACCTTCCTGTTCGTACTTTTGTATTCACTCTGAAATTAGATTCTGTCAGTTTTACTGCTAATCTCACATTGATCTCCCTTGCTTTTCAGTGAATACCTGTTGGCAGTTTGAAGTCCTCCCATTCTCATGGCCTTCAGCTGCTCTGTTGTCTTCCCACTATTTCCTCTTACACAGATGCTGATACTAAGTTGGTGGTTTGCTCCCACCTGTTCATAGTTTGAGCTTTATAAGGATTCTTTCTTGTTGTAGCCATGATTTGTTCTTGTAATTAGCGTCGTTCTGCTATCCTAGATGTTCTACCTGTTTAATGAAGAGATTCAGACTACACTGTCTCCATAGTCATCTTCCTAGGGTCTTCAATAACTTAAGCGGGGGGGGGGGGCGGTATAAGGTATTTTTTAAAACATTTTTAAAAACTTTTTCTATATTTCTGAAGGCAACCCAAATGCAAGTTGAAATGATTATAGATGATAGGTTGATTTTAGATACCTTTCACGTCATTTAAAAGAAATTAGGTTCTTTTTGGCTTTCTTAGCCTCAGATTAATTACCCACAAGTGTAACTCTATTCCCAGACCTCCCCAACCTACTGAAGAGTACTCTCAGACTTAATAAAACATCAGAACTCGGCTTAAAATAACTTGTGATGACTGCCCTGTTTTCAGGCCAAGCATCTTAGAGGATCTCATAATTTTATTTATTACCATATTTTTGTGTCCTAAAATTCTGTTTTTATCTGTACTACAATCTACAGTCCAATTTAACAAAGTGGCTGCCAATTGTCTGAATGTGGTCCAAGACATGTTTTGTTTAGCCTGCTCAGTACTTAAAAACAAACAAAATAGTTGCCAACACTTAAAAATCAGATTTCACGTAAAAATCCAGATTTCCGGCTGCTGTTAAAAAAACTGAGATCCGGGCTTCCCTGGTGGCACAGTGGTTGAGAGTCCGCCTGCCGATGCAGGGCACACGGGTTCGTGCCCCGGTGCGGGAAGATTCCACATGCCGCGGAGCAGCTAGGCCCGTGAGCCATGGCCGCTGAGCCTGCACATCTGGAGCCTGTGCTCCGCAGTGGGAGAGGCCACAACAGTGAGAGGCCCGCATACCACAAAAAAAAAAAAAAAAAATTGAGATCTGATGTCATTAGGCCTACTACTTGGAACTTGTACCCTGATTAAACAGAGTATGCTCTCAGGTTTGTGGCACTGTTCTCCTTGATAGCTTTCCTCATTTACCTTCTAGTCCTAATTGACATGATAGGTTTGTAACCCATGGTCTAGCATCTCTGATCTCAACCTCTTGTGTTGGCTTAAAGTACTAAATATGGGCTGATAATTTCTAGATCTGTTTCTTCTTAGATGTTCTGCAGACTCCTCAGAACCCATATATTCAAAACCAAACTAATTTTTCCAACCTAATTTTCTTCCACTATTCTCCAAATGACCCAGTTAACAGAATTACATTCCTACAGTTGTCCAAATTAGAAAAACTCTTAGGGTTATTCTTTCCTCTCTCTTTCTCATCCTACCCACAGCTTATCAGTCATGTACCAAACTATGACATGTCTTTGCTTTCACTGTTCCCAATATTTAATTTAATTTCCCAATATATAAATTTTCCCTTCTTGATCTCTGGAAAACTCCTATTTACTTTCCAAGATGGAGCAAATTATTCAATTTCTGAAACTATGTCCCCCACCTCCAGGAACATTTAGTTGCTCCTTTCCATGTACAGGCATCTCAAGTACATTATATGTTGTATGATTTTTAACACTGGCTCTCCCACTAGACTAGGGATTCCTCAAGAACAGAGATCATTATTTAGTTATCTTTGTATCAACAGTACTAAAACAAACAAAAAATGGAACTCAATGAATATGTCAAATTAAACACGAATTTTACAAATCAATGAAAATAAGATTATTTCATATTATGATTTTTACCTTCCTATATTTTCTGAATGCTTTCTATATCTTTGGTTAAACTGTTGGTTTTGGTGCTTGGTTTGGATTGACACTAGAATCATTTTAAATTTCGCACCCTATGATTATAAAGTTAAATGGCTATGTCAAAAGAAAACATTGACCCCACTGTTACAATATGAGGGTTTTTAAAGTAACTTAAAATTTTTGTTTTAAATATCTAAGGATATCAGGTATTAACGCTGAAAAAATATACATAATTATTCATAAAACAGATCCCTGAGGGGCAACTGAACAGCTGTTGAAAGTTCTGGCACATCACTATGGCCAGCCTGAGTTTAATGACCTACATGTGAAGGGCTACATATCCAATTACTAATCCTACCTCAGCTTACTCGTTGGCCTGATATGGAGGCAGCTGAAAAAAGATGCCCTACTAACAGATCAGAAATGGATCCAGACTTCTCTGCCAATGCTTAGTTAAAAGATCTTTTGGACTGGAGATAATGAAGAAGCAGACGTGGCTTACAACCATGTTACAGCTGACATAGTTTTTCAAGTAAAATTTGATGGTTTAAAGCAAGAGTGACTTCCGTTTTGTAACTAAATTTAGAGAAATTTCAATTCTTTAAGAAAACTCAAATTCAGAATTTAATTTTCTATTCACTGAAACCTTTAAACGTGTTAAAATGTTTTCAAATATCAAGAATAATTTACTTCAGAGTTCTTTCCATACTGAGATGGCAGTCTTCTATTCATTGAGTCAAACAACATTCTTCTCTTCGAATTCTTCGATAATCACCTTTTAGAAGTACGACCAGGGACTTCCCCGGTGGTCCACTGGCTAAGACTCTGCCCTTCCACTGCAGGGCCCGAGGGTTCGATCCCTGGTTGGGGAACTAGGCTCCCACAGGCAGCAAGGCGCGGCCAAAATAAATAAATAAATAAAACAAAACAAAGGAGGACCAAATTAAAAACAAATAGAAAATGACAATCTACCGGATTATGTTTCAGCCCTCCCTCAGTTGACTTGATCTATATATAGCAAAAAGATTACATAAGGTCAGGTATTATAAACAATGAGATGTCACCTGACGTTTTGCAAAATAGCATATGTAAAACCGCTCAAGAAATGAATGGAGAGTAAGACTTGCGGTTGTAAGCAAGAAAAAGATTAAACATTCCAGGTTTACACGCATCTTATTGGGAGTTTGACTCACTTTTAAAATTTAATTTTCCATTTGAGCTGTGTAAAATCATGTGCTACTAACAACCTTCTTCTGTATTAGTTACAAATAGTTTAGGCAAGAGATGCTTTCATCTCCAACACGGAAGAATTAAGAGCCCTTCATCAGTATTTCGCACTTGTAATTTTTAAGAGTAGGAATGTCTTAACATCCCCCGCCATCCCCACAGAAATACGAGTGAATATATGCCGCAGATATAACCTTGCCTTGAAGTGGAAAAACAGACATCAAGCAACTATCTCCCACTCCAGAAACCCTAACTCCAGACCCCGCCCCACATAAACTCCCGCCCCTTTCTCCCCCTGCGGGTACGGAGTTGGCGCAGTTAGCTGACGTAAGACGTAACCTCCGTAGCCTCCTACGCGTAGCTACCGTGTCTGCCTCTGGGAGTTGAAGTTTCCGAAAGAGGACCTTCTGGAGTGGTAAAGACCACTACAAAAAGCTTTCTGTGCGGGCTCTCAGGTTCCCCGACAACTCCTCCGTTCGGTAAGTCTCTTGGCATGGAGGCTATCGCTCGCCTACCCTTTGATATAATCCAAGCGCAAAAGGAGCGCGTGCCACTGCCGCCTTCCACTAGCAGTAGGACTTCCGAGGGAGAGGGGAGTGGGACACTGGAATTAGCAGCCGAGACCCAGCTTCCGAAGGAAGTGACGTCAGAGAGAGCGCCCCCTCGCCTTGCCAAACAGATTTTTGATTCGTCGGCTACAGTTTAATCCCGCCTCTGGAATGCGTCCGCGCTTGGGCGGCCTGTAGAGAAGAGTGGGGCGCGGCTCTGCCCACCAGCGTCGGGCCTGTCGCTGTCGACGTTTGCTTGGGGGTATCGATGCGGTCCCTAGCTTGTGAAGGGTGTGCGCTTCCCAAGAATGAGGGAGAGGGAAATCTGGACTTTGAAGGGCCTGAAAACGAGTTGTGGTTCTGCCACTTGGTGGCTAGAGAGCGGGAGCAAGTCGCTTCGCCTCTTTAAACCTGCCCTACCTCAGTTTTCCAAAGAGGGCTGACGTCGCTGAGCGCTCTGAAATGTGGGGAGAGCCCAGGGCGAAGTTGCTGCAGGTGCTGTCAGCCCCACGGTGGTGAGCTGAGGACGATTTTAAAAGTCCGTGGTGTTACTGGATTTCACTGAAATATTTTGTGTTAAAATTCGGGACTTTTTCTAAAGATATAAAGAGGATAGCGACAGAAGACTTTCTCACTTTTATTTTTCTTTGTTTTAAATCTTGCCCCGTCTCCCCAGCCCGGCCCAGCCCAGCCGTCTGCCTATGGGCCTCATAGCTGAACCGAGCTATGCACATTTGGCCCGCGCGTTTAAAGAAGGGTATTCTTTCTCTATCACCGTCAGGTCATTTAATACCATTTTGCAGTTATTTCGACATTCATTTGGATCTTTCTGGAAGGGAGGCTGTGTCATAAATTATGAAGACTTTAGCCCAATCAATAAAACCATGAATTTTTTTTTTTTTTAAACTTTTGGCCGGTCACTCATTATGATGTATGTCCACCTTGCCGGCAGTTGTGCTAAGAAGTGGGAATACAAGGACGATTGAGATACTATTTTTTAAAGTATTTATCCCATACCAAATTGCCTTAGTCATCCTTATCCAGTTGTTAATTTTATAAGACCATCAGATAACGTGGATCTGCAACTAAATGAAACATTTTTTTTTAAATTCAATGCCCCGGTAAACTAAATTTCACGCAATTATTTCTATAATTGCTACAAAATTTGTTGAACGTGGTGAATGAATGAAACTGAGCTGTGAGTATCACTGCATGTGAGGGAGGAATGCAAAACTCCATGGAGTTTATATTTTGCTTAACAGGTTAATCCAAACAAGCTAGTACATAGTGAAATGCTTATTGTATGTTGTAGGCAGTAGGAGTTGGTACGTATCTTTGTAAAGTATGCTGCAAGCAATAATTTATAGGATCTCAAGCTAGCATCATTTTTGTTGTGCAATGTGCAATGTAACTAGCTTATTCAAAGCTTAAAAAAAATTCTCTTACTACAGTGCATTTTCTTAATTGGGAATAACTTTAAAAATAATAGTGATAATAATGTTGACTAGCTCATGACCTTTTGTATTTGATAGGCTGTTTAAAAACATTAGTATGAATGATAAGCAAATTAGATTTAACTTAGACTTCTTAGATAGGAAAGGCGAAAGCTCCCCCTGGTGTGCATGAGCTGTAAAACATTGCTATACTTTTCTAAAATTTTCACATGATAAAGCGAATCAACACTTGCAGTTTGGAACAGAGTAGAGAACTAGCAAAAAATGCCACTGATAATAGAAATATTCTCTCTTAGAATATTAATCACTGTTTCATGAAGAAAGCAATTTGTTTCCTCTGAATTTTAATTGTGCCTTTACGTTTGCACATTTAGCTTAATGGGCAGGTTTAGCTTATGTTTTCTCCACCCTGTATTGTTTTGAATACATTCATTGCCCATTTTTATTAACGTACTATCTATGGAAAGGAAATAAAAGTGATCCTAGGGGTCACAATATATAGTTAAATTTTTTCTTCTGATCTTTTCAGGCTTACTGTGTTTCTCCTGTCTCCTGTTCCTTAAATTGAATGCTAACCTTATTTTCCAGATTAAAAAAAAATTAGCGAATGCACTCAAGGTTATACATTTACCCTCAGTTACCTTTTTGGCCTGTAGTTCTCTCATCCTGTTATTTGTATCTAAATGCTCGGACATACTATTTTTTCGTTCTATTTTTCTGTCTGAATTCTGAGTTAGATTCTGAGAATGTCTTCTAATTCATCAATTACCTCTTGGACTCCAGGTAATCTGGAGTTTGTCTCATATGTTGAAATTTTTATATCTTCATTTCCTGGTTTCCAAATTGGTTCTTTTTTACACATTCTTGTTTTCCTATTTTTATGCCTGCTTTTGTGTCCCAATTACCTGTTTTGTTTTTATGGTTATTACTCTTCATGAGCTCTGAAAGATTTCAACCAAACTTATTTTAAAGTCATTTTCACATTGCTCTATTCAATTTTTATAGAGTGAATTTATCTCCTTCTTGTTGATTTAGCTGGGGTTTTTTTTCATCATTTCTGTCTTTTTGTAATTTTGCTTTGCAGACTCATCTTGAATGGAATTATAACTTCCCTCTCCAAACTACTGATTTTGTGGTTTCTCCCACCCATGACCCTTTTCAGTGCTTCAGCCCACAGCAGAGCTTATATATGTGGTTCAGAATTCTAATCATGTAATAATATAAGTTCATATGTCACCTCATGCTGGACCCAGGTTGTAGCCAAGAGGCTGTGTCTTGTTTCCTTCAGATTTCCCCCAAGTAGTCAGTTTTGTATAAGCTATAGTCTATAATTTTACCTGTTTTCAGGCTTTTTTCATGGGAAGAGGAGCCCCACCCCTAACACTAGTTTAAGGGTTCACCTTAAACTGTCTCCCATCTTTCTCCCACCCTCAGTCTTGTATTATTCTTCTTCTCTTTACTTTAAAGCTAGGAAAACTAGCTGCCTTTACACAGAAGACCCAGTTCTTAACCTGGATTTTGAGAGAGGCTGTACCTTTTTTGTTTCCCCTTTTTATAGTTTATCTACTGATGTCATGTATTTCAAGATTGGGAGGCAGGGTGCATCAAAACATGAACTTTTGGCAATGATCTCTAGGAAGTCTGTCCCAATTTTTTTGGTACAGAGGCATAAGAATAGAACTGGAGCTATTTTTTTCTCCTTATGTTTCAGTGCCACGGGTCTTTTCAGAGCCCTCCAACAGCAGGGTTAAAGCAACACAGCTCTTTAACATTCTTTGGAAACCCTCATTTTCTAAATAAGACTTTGGATTTCTGGGAGGTGGTAGAGTTTGATGTGGGTTGGAATCTTAGCTCCATCACTTCATTTGTCTATTCATTCAAGTATTTTGAGGACCTACTTTGTGTGACATTTGCTCTAGGTGCCTTGTTTCTTAGGAATTATTTAATAGCTTTCTAACTTTGGGCACGTTATTTAACCTTTGTACCTCTTCCTTTGCAAAGTAGGTATGTACTATCTACTTCATAGGGTTTTTATAAAGAGTAAATTAGGTAATACATTTTTTATTAAGCATAATAAGAATTAATGTTTGCTCTATTTTCATTACTTTAAAAAGTCCTTTGTAATATCATATTCACTCATTTGTTTATTCTACCAATGTATAATAAGCATCTACGAAGTGCCAAGCACTGTATTAGTATTGACAATATAATGTTGGGCAAAATCAGACTTATCCCTTACCCAATGGAGTTTCCAGTGTAGAGTCAAAGTTGAGTTGTCATTTCTAGGAGATGTTCTCCCTAAGGAGAACTGTTTGGTTGGTGGCATAAGGAAAACTTGTGAATTCTTACTTGTATTACTAAATGATTTTTTTCCCCTCTTAGTAATTTTGTGACCTAGTAAAATGCCAGGGCTTTTGCTTCAGCCCCTAAAGCATGCATCTTAGAATTTCTTGTCTTTCAGTCAAAATTCAGTAAACTTTCTAAGTTTGCTTTGGTTATCCCCATATGTCCTGTTATATCATTGCACTTTTAAAGAAAGCAAGAACCATATAATAAAACCACTGCTCAAATTATGTTCTGCAAAGGTTTTTTCCTTCCATTATCTGAATTGTGGGGATTGTTCTTTTTTCTTTTAGATGTTAGCTTCTCTGCACAGACTTGTTAGCTATCTCTGTAAGAGGGAAGAATCATATATTTTTCTATAAGGCCAATAGAACATTTGCAAGCTTCATGCTTAGTCTTTGATAGGGATAAATAACATACATTCTTAAGCTTTGATGTTAAGAATCAATTAAAGAGAAAAGATATCTCATATTTCTAGCCCTTTCCATAATCTGAAAGCAAGTTCAGTTCTAGGCAATGGATATGAAGATGTGGGTGTTTAAATCCAAATAAAGATGTTTGAGTTGGCCCTAAGTATTCCACAGCTGATTACAGAGTCAACTTACATATTTTGTTTTTCAGCTGTGACTTAAGTGGAAAATTGACAATTACATATTTACAATGAAATATATTGGGGTGGGGGCAACCAAAGTTGTTCTCTGCACTGGCCAAAAGATAGAAATATATAGCATGTCTGTTGTCAAAACCCAATTGTTGAGGGTACGCCCAGATAGTGAAAGTAATATTTTTCTTGTATGGACAGCATTAAAGACAAGTACAAAAAGGTGTCTTCCATCTCTTAAAAAATAGTATATTTTTTTATAAAACTATACTTTCATTATATAAAATTTAAAAATGCAGAAAGCCATGGGTGGGTCAGAATTAAAACGTGTGTATGTATTTTTTAAAAACAAAATTGGACATTATGTATTGTTTTTTGCTTTGATTTTCTTATTTAACATAACCATTTCCCTTTATCATTAAATAATTTTGGGAAACATAATTTTTCTTGGCTGTTTAGTATTCTAAGCCAGTGTTATCAATGAACTTTAATTTATATTTAGTCCCCATTTGCTGACATTCAAGTAGTTTCTAATTTTTTATTGTTAAAAATAACAACAGTACATATATCCTTTTGCATGAACTTTGTGTGTATTTCTAATTAATTTACAGGAATTTATTCTAAGGATATAAATTACTATGTGAAAGAGTATCACCACCATTTTGAAGCTCTTCAAACATTATAGGTCTGAGTAATTTTCTGGAAAAATTGTGCCATGGCCACCAGTACTGTATGAAAATATCCCATTTCATCAAATGATCTTTGCCAGTAAATGACAATTAATTGCCCAGATTTGCATTTTTATTCATTACTAATATGGTTTAATTTTAATCACAGCCTTCAGTCTTTTTTTTTTTTTACTTTTTTTTGTGTTTGTAAGTCATCTGTTCATGTCAAAGTTGCTTTTCAATTTTTCAGAGGCATCAAATAATGTCATCTGAAATATTGCCAGCATTTAGTGAGACTTCTAATGTTGAAAGAAAGCAAGACTTAAATGAAGACCAAGAGGAGAATCAGAAACCAGGATTAGGTGAAGGGTTTGAACCAATATCTAAACGGCAAATGAAGAAGCTAATGAAACAGAAACAATGGGAAGAACAAAGAGAACTCCGCAAGTATGTATCAAAATGCATGTATTCTACCCCTATTCACGGGGGTATATTCCAGTATACCCCTATTGGAATGTTGGACCTTGCAGTAGCCCTTTGACATATTAAAAATAATTGTGTTAATTAAAATTCGGGCTCTACATATTGTTAGCTAACATTGTCAATTGGCTACTAAAACTCTATGTGTTTTATTTTTTTAGCAGTGTTGATGAATTTACACTGTACACTTTTCTCACCCAGAACCTATTGTGAGTAGCAGCACAATTTCTAAAATAACTGATTTACAAAAGGGATATAGTTAGCATCCATGTCCTAGATATGGAACAAAAATAACCAACTCAGAAAGATCAAATTTGGGCCTAACATTGATTTTGCTAGAAGAACTATTGCAAGTTTTGGTGAGAGCAGTTAGGCTGAAGCTGTCACTGTATAAAGACAAAATTTACTAGAAGAAAATATTGTTGATGCAGATGAGAGAAAAAAATATGACTTTTTTTTACAAACAATTTTACTTTTAAATGGGAATAGTTTTTAAAAAACCATTTTATTTTATTGAGGTATAGTAATTTACAATGTTGTGTTAGCTTCAGGTATACAGCAAAGTGATTCAGTTATATATATACATGTATAAGTATATACATGTATATATATTCTTTTTCAGATTCTTTTCCATTATAGGTTATTTCAAGACATAGAATATAGTTCCCTACGCTATACAGTAGGTCCTTGTTTATTTTATACATAGGTAGTATGTATATGTTAATCCCAAATTCCTAATTTATCTCCCCACTCCCCTGCTATCCACTCTCATAACCATAAGTTTGTTTTCTATGTCTCTGAGTCTACTTCTGTTTTGTAAATAAGTTCATTTATATCATTTTTTTAGATTCCACATATAACTAATATCATAAGATATTTACCTTTCTCTGACTCACTTCACTTAATATCATAATCTCTAGGTCCATCCATGTTGCTGCAAATGGCAATATTTCATTCTTGTTTATAGCTGAGTAATATTCCATTGTATATATATATCACATCTTCTTTATCCATTCATCTGTCGATGAACATTTAGGTTGCTTCTGTGTCTTGGCTATTGTAAATAGTGCTGCTATGAACATTGAGGTGCATGTCTCTTTTCGAATTAGAGTTTCCTCCGGATATGTGCCCAGGAATGGGATCGCTGGACCATATGGTAACTCTGTTTTTAGTTTTTTAAGGAACCTCCATACTGTTTTCCATAGTAGCTGCACCAATTTACATTCCCACCAACAGTGTAAGAGAGTTTCCTTTTCTCCACACCCTCTCCAGCTTTTTTTGTTTTTGTAGACTTCTTAATGATGGCCATTCTAACTGGTGTAGGGTGATACCTCATTGTGGTTTTGATTTGCATTTCTCTAATAATTGGTGGTACTGAGCTTCTTTTCCTGTGCCTCTTGGCCATCTGTGTGTCTTCTTTGGAGAAGTGTCTATTTAGGTCTTCTGTCCATTTTTTGATTGGGTTGTTTGGTTTTTTTGATATTAAGTTGTATGAGCTTTTTGTTTATTTTGGAAATTAAACCCTTGTCAGTTGCATCATTTGAAAATATTTTCTCCCACTCCATAAGTTGTCTTTTTATTTTGTTGATGGTTTCCTTTGCTGTGCAAAAGTTAGGTAACATTTGTTTATTTTTGTTTTTATTTCCATTACTTGAGGAGATGGATCCAAAAAAATATTCCTTCTATTTATATCAAAGAGTGTTTTGCCTATATTTTCCTCTGGGAGTTTTATAGTATCTGGCCTTACATTTAGGTATTTAATCTATTTTGAATTTATTTTTGTATATGCTGTTAGAGAATGTTCTAATTTCATTCTTTTCCATGTAGCTGTCCAGTTTTCCCAGCACCACTTATTGAAGAGACCATCTTTTCTCCATTGGATATTCTTTTTTTTTTTTTGCGGTATGCGGGCCTCTCACTGTTGTGGCCTCTCCCGTTGCGGAGCACAGGATCCGGATGCGCAGGCTCGGCGGCCATGGCTCATGGGCCCAGTTGCTCCGTGGCATGTGGGATCTTCCCAGACCGGGGCACGAACCCATGTCTCCTGCATCGGCAGGTGGACTCTCAACCACTGCGCCACCAGGGAAGCCCTCCATTGTATATTCTTGCCATCTTTGTCATAGATTAGGTGACCATAGGTGCATGGGTTTATCTCTGGACTTTCTATCCTGTTCCATTAATCTATATTTTTGTTTTTGTGCCAGTACCATACTGTTTTCATGACTGTAGTTTTGTAGTATAGTCTGAAGTCAGGGAGGATGATTCCTCCAGCTTCATTCTTTTTTCTCAAGATTATTGTGGCTATTCAGGGTCTTTTGTGTTTCCATACAAATTAAAATAATTTTTTTCTAGTTCTGTGAAAAATGCCATTGATAATTTGGTAAGGATTGCACTGAGCCTGTAGATTGCTTGGGTAGTATAGTCATTTTAACAATATTGATTCTTCCAGTCCAAGAATGAGGTATCTTTGCATCTGTTTGTGTCATCTTCAGTTTCTTTCATCAACGTCTTAGAGTTTTCAGAGTACAGGTCTTTTGCCTCCTTAGGCAGGTTTATTCCTAGGTATTTTATGCTTTTTGATGAGATGGTAAATGGGATTGTTTCCTTAATTTCTCTTTCTGATATTTCATTTTTAGTGTATAGAAATGCAACAGATTTCTGTGTATTAATTTTGTATCCTGCAACTTTACAGAATTCATTGTTGAGCTCTAGTAGTTTTCTGGTAGCACTTTAGGATTTTCTATGTATACAGAATTACGTCATCTGCAAAGAGTGACAGTTTTACTTGTTCTTTTCCAATTTGGATTCCTTTTATTTCTTTCTTTTTCTTTCTGCCTGCTGTGGCTTGGACTTCCAAAACTATGTTGAATAAAAATTTTACTTTTTTTATATGGTTATAAATGTAACTCAAAAATCATGTAGGAGAAGAATGATAAAAGTAAAATTTATCATAACTCTCAAACTCAGTATTTTAAAAGTTTTGTAAGTACGTCTAACGTGCTAACAATAGTAAATAAAATTATTAGTATAGTTCAAATTTGTGTAAAAAGTACTATACTGTTTTTGCAAACTCATTTATTATGTAAAGCTTTTAGATAGATTATATAAAATTGCTGATGTCTGACAATTTTTGATCCATGGAAGTGGCAATTTTGTTATGGTTTAGTCTGCTAATTTTAAAAAGTAATTGTTTCTTTGTCTATTTAGAAAAGTATTGTAAATGTATGAATATACAAATAATGAAAAGTTATTTTCAATTACTAATTTTAGACAAAAGCGGAAGGAAAAACGCAAGAGAAAGCAATTAGAGCGACAGTGTCAACTGGAATCAAACTCAGAAGGAAGTGACAGAAAACGTATTCGAAGAGATGTTGTTTACAGCCCACTCCGCCTTATCATTGACTGCAGTTTTGATAGCTTGATGGTATTAAAGGTATCATGAATCATTGTCAGAAAAATCCTGTAACTGAACTAGGCTGAATAATTTTTGCTTTAATATGTAATATGACTTTGATATAACTTTATGTGCTAAAATGCATCTTTTTTTTCTTTTAATTGTGGTAAAATACATGTAATGTAAGATTTACCATCTTAACCATTTTTAAGTGGACAGTTCAGTAGTGCTAATTACATTCATGTTGTTGTGCAGCCAGTCTCCAGAAGTCTTTTCATCTTGAAAAACTAAAATTCTATCCCCACTGAGTGAACAACCATTTCCATTCCCCCTCCCTCAGCCCTTGGCACCACCATTCTACTTTCTGTCTCTATGAATTTGACTACTCTGTGTACCTTATGTAAGTGGAATCCTACAGTATTTGTCCTTTTGTGACTGGTTTATTTCACTGAGCATTATGTCTTCAAGGTTCACCCACATTGTAGTGTGTGTCAGAATTCCCTTATGTTTTAAGGCAGAATAATATTCTAGTGTATGTATAGACCACGTTTTGTTTATTCATTCATCTGGTGTCGATCGACATTTGTGTTGCTTCCACCTCTTGGCTATTTTGTTCTTTTTTTGTGTGTGTTTAAAATTTTTTTATTGAAGTATAGTTGATTTACAGTGCTGTCTTACTTTCTGCTGGGCAGTAAAGTGACTCAGTTATACATTTATACATATTCTTTTTCATATTCTTTTCCATTATGGTTTATTACAGGATATTGAATATTATTCCCTGTGCTATACAGTAGGACCTTGTTGTTATCCATTCTATGTATAATAGTTTGCATCTGCTAATCCCAGACTCCCAATCCATCTCTCCCCCACCCCTCCTCCCATTTGGCAACCACAAGTCTGTTCTCTGTGTCTGTGAGTCTGTTTCTGTTTCTGTTTCGTGGATAAGTTCATTTATGTCATATTTTTAGATGCTACATGTAAGTGACATCATACAGTATTTGTCTTTCTCTCTCTGACTCACTTCACTTAGTGTGATAATCTCTAAGTCCATCCATGTTGCTGCAAATGGCATTATTTCATTCTTTTTTATGGCTAAGTAGTATTCCATTGTATAAATATATCACATCTTCTTTATCTGTTCACCTGTTGATGGACATTTAGGTTGCTTCCGTGTCTTGGCTGTTGTAAATAGTGCTGCTCTGAACGTAGGGGTGCATGTTTTGTTTTGAATTATAGTTTTCTCTGGATATATGCCCAGGAATGGGACTGCTGGATCATATGGCAACTCTATTTTTAGTTTTTTGAGGAGCCTCCATACTGTTCTCCATAGTGGCTGTACCAGTTTACATTCCCACCAACAGTATAGGAGGGTTCCCTTTTCTCCACACCCTGTCCAGCATTTATTATTTGTAGATTTTTTGATGATGGCCATTCTGACTGATGTGAGCTGATATCTCATTGTAGTTTTGATTTGCATTTCTCTAATAATTAGTGATATTGAGCATCTTTTCATGTGCTTTTTAGCCATCTGTATGTCTTTGGAGAAATGTCTGTTTAGGTCTTCTGCCCATTTTTTGATTGGGTTATTTTTTTTTATATTAAGGTGTATGAGCTTTTTTTTTTATTTTGGAAATTAAGCCCTGGTTGGTCGCATCATTTGCAAATAGTTTCTCCCAGTCCATACATTGTATTTTCATTTTCTTCATGGCATCCTTTGCTGTGCAAAAGGTTATAAGTTTGATTAGGTCCCAATTGTTTATTTTTGCTTTTATTTCTATTGACTTGGAAGACTGACCTAAGAAAACATAGGTAGAATTTATGTCACAGAATGTTTTGCCTATATTCTCTTCTAAGAGTTTTATGATGTCATGTTTTGTATTTAAGTCTCTAAGACATTTTGAGTTTATTTTTGTGTATGGTGTGAGGGTGTGTTCTAACTTCACTGATTTACATGCAGCTGTACAACTTTCCCAACACCACTTGGTGAAAAGACTTTATTTTCCCATTGTATATTTTTGCCTCCTTTGTTGAAGATTAATTGACCATAGGTGCATGGGTTCATTTCTGGGCTCTCTATTCTGCTCCAGTGACCCATATGTCTGTTTTTGTGCCAGTACCACACTGTTTTGATTACTGTAGTTTTGTAGTATTGTCTGAAGTCTTGGGAGGGTTATGCTTCCAGTTTTGTTCTTTTCCTCAGGATTGCTTTGCAAATTCTGGATCTTTTATGGTTCCATATAAATTTTAGGATTATTTTTTCTAGTTCTGTGAAAAATATCATGGGTGATTTGATAGGGATCACATTAAGTCTGTAGATTGCTTTGGGTAGTATAGCCATTTTAACAATATTAATTCTTCCAAGCCAAGAGCATGGGATATCTTTCCATTTCTTTGAATCATCTTCAGTTTCCTCAGTTTCCTTTATTGATGTTTTATAGTTCTCAGCATATAAGTTTTTTACTTCCTTGGTCAGGTTTATTCCTAAGTATTTTGTTTTTTGGATGCAGTTTTAAAAGGGATCCTTTTTTTACATTCCCTTTCTGAAATTTATGGTTAGTGTAAAGAAATGCAACTGATTTCTGTATGTTAATCTTTATCCTGCTACCTTGCTGAATTCATTTATCAGTTCTAATAGTTTTTGTGTGGAGTCTTTAGGGTTTTCTGTATATAGTATCATGTCATCTGAATATAATGACAATTTTACCTCTTCCTTTCCAATTTGGATACCTTTTATTTTTTTTGTCTGATTGCTGTGGCTAGGATTTCCAATACTATGTTGAATAGAAGTGATGAGAGTGGGCATCCTTGTCTTCTTCCAGTTTATAGCAGGAAGGCTTTCAGCTTTTCACCAGTGAGTATTATATGGCTGTGGGTTTGTCATAAATAGCTTTTTAGATTGGCATGCTTTATATTACCCCATACATCTTATATTGCTTTAATTTTTTTCACTTGGCTTTCTGTTTGCTGTTCTGATTGTGTGATTTCCATTAGTCTGTCTTCCATATTGCTTATTTGTTCTGCATTATTCAATTTGCTGTTTGTTGACTTTAGCTCAGCTTTTGTCTCAACAAATGAATTTTCTAATTTTTCTTGTCTCTTGTTTATATTTTCTAGTTCCTTTTCCTGGTAATCTGCATTTCTGTCAATAGCCTTTCTTACTTTCTTCAGTATTTTCATTATCTCCTTTTTGAACTTGATGTCTGTTAGACTGAAGGAGTCTGTTTCATTGTCTTTGACTGGCAATCTCTTGATCTTTTTATCGGGAGTGGTTCCTCTGTTTTCTTCATTTTACTTATAGTTCTCTTACTCTATGAGTTTAGGAGAAACAATTATTTCCTAAATAGTTGGAAATATTTTTATATGGGAATGTCCCTGTGTAGCCTGCATGGGTTTAATATTTTTGGTGAGAGAGTTGTTTTTTCTATGGATGCCTGCTATTGTCTCCTCGATAGGGGGTGTGACTGGGGTTGTGGTGGCCAGAGCCTGCACTGAATATTGAGCAGGGCCTCCTCTTTGCTCTGTGGTTGTCACAGCCCTATTGGAGGCAAGGTCTGTTCCCCAGTTGTTGGAGTAGAAGCCCCCAGATCCATTTCTGAGCTGTAGTGTGAGGTAAGCAGTATTGGAGCACTCCCACTGGGAGAGGAGCCACTGAGTATTCCTCTGCCAGAGCTGTCCGCTGAGAAGTGTGCTCTGTTGTGTCATCTGTCACCTGTTGTGCAGGCTCACAAAGTACACTATTGTTGGCACTGCCCTCAGCCTCACCTCAACCATGGGAATGCAGGCCGTTGGCCCCGTTGTTCCTCAGGTGCTGGGTTCACAAAGCCACCAGCGCAGATCCGCTGGTGCAGATCCACTGAAGTCAGGTACCAGGACTGCAGTAGTTGCACACCTGAACCTGCCGTGGGAGCTACGGATGGAGCCCAGACCCCGGCCCAACTCCATATGCACACACCCACAAAGCCCAGAGCTGCTAAGGCCAGACCCACCCCAGCCAAGGGAGCACCTGTAGCCCACTTGGATGTTCCGCAGGAACTGAGTTTACAAAGCTGGCAGCAGTGGCCTAAACCCACAGATCACACAGCCACAGGGAGAGGACTCAGATATCAGCCCTGCTTCCTAAGTCACACGGCCCCTGGGGATCAGCTCTGATTTCAGCCCCGCCTCTGTGTGTGGGCAACTCGCTGGCACTTGCATGCTCCCAGAGCTCGTAGAGGCAGCACTGAGCCTGCTGAGAGCTCACTGAGAAAGAAGCAGCGTTGGCAGGCACTGCCCCTTAACAGTGGGGTTTCAGTGGCAGCAGCACACCTGCTGTGAGTGCGCCAAGAGTGAGGCTGCTATGGCGGGCCCTGCCCTTCCCTTTGTGCACCCCTTAACAATGGTGCTTCACTTCTGTGGCAGGCCCGGGCCACAGTCCAGCCCCTTCAGGCTGTCTCCGTGCAGCCAACCCCAGTCCTCTCCCTGCGTCTGTCCTCTGAAGCCCGAGCTTTAGCACCCAGCCACCGTACACAAAAACAAAAGCAGATCTCAGACTGGGGAGTGCAGGGTGGTGGCAGGGACCATTCGTGCAGGTCTCCGTCTGTTCTGCCTGCTGCAAACCAGCTGCTGCACTCTCCTCCAAGCCTCTGAAGCTCCCTTTCTGTCCCAGTTGATCTCCCTGCCAGTGAAGGGGCTTCCCAGGGTGCAGGAACCTTTCCTCTTTCACTGTTCCCACCCAGGGGCTCAAGTCTTGTCCCGATTCCTTTTTTTTCTTTCATCCTACCCAGTTACATGGAGATCTTTCCTGCAGTTTTGGGTGTCTGAGATCTGCCGGTGTTCAGCAGGTATTCTGTGAGAATTGTTCCACATGTAGACGTATTTTTGATGTATTTGTGGGAGGAGATGAGCTCTATGTCCTTCTATTCTGCAATCTTGATTGGAGCCCTCTAAAATGCATCTTTTTAAAAAAAAATTTTGTTGGAGTATAGTTGATTTATAATGTTGTGTTAGTTTTGGGAGTACAGCAAAGTAAATCAGTTATACATATACATACATTCACTCTTTTTCAGATTCCTTTCCCATATAAGCCATTACACAGTATTGACTACAGCTCTCTGTGCTATACAGTTCATCTTTATTAGTTATCTATTTTATGTATAGTAGTGTGTATATGTCAGTCTCAGTCTTCCAACTTATCCCTCCCCCACCTTACCCTCTGGTAACCATAAGTTTGTTTTCTACATCTGTAACTCTATTTGTGTTTTGTAGATAAGTTCATTTGTACCCTTTTTTTAGATTCCACATATAAGCGATATCATATGATATTTATCTTTCTCTGTGTGACTTACTTCACTCAGTATGACAAACTCTAGGTGCATCCATGTTGCTGCAAATGGCATTATTTTATTCTTTTTTATGGCTCAGTATTATTTTATTGTATATATGTACCACATTTTCTTTATTCATTCCTCTGTCAGTGGACATTTAGCTTGCTTCCATGTCCTGGCTATTGTAAGTAGTGCTGCAATGAACATTGGGGTGCATGTATCTTTTTGAATTATGGTTTTCTCCAGATATATGCCCAGGAATGGGATTGCTGGATCATATGATAGCTCTATTTTTAGTTTTTTAAGGAACCTCCATACTGTTCTCCATAGTGGCTGTACCAATTCACATTCCCACCAGCAGTGCAAGAGTGTTCCCTTTTCCCCACACCCTCTCCAGCACTGATTGTTTCTAGATTTTTTGATGATGGCCATTCTGACTGGTGTGAGATGATATCTCATTGTAGTTTTGATTTGCATTTCTCTAATGATTAATGATGTTCAGCATTCTTTCATGTGTTTGTTGGCAGTCTGTATATCTTCTGTGGAGAAATGTCTATTTAGGTCTTCTGCCCATTTTTGGATTGGGTTGTTTGTTTTTTGTTATTGAGCTGCAAGAGCTGCTTGTAAATTTTGGAGATTAATCCTTTGTCAGTTGCTTCATTTGCAAATATTTTCTCCCATTCTGAGGGTTGTCTTTTCATCTTATTTATGGTTTCCTTTGCTGTGCAAAAGCTCTGAAGTTTCATTAGGTCCCATTTGTTTATTTTTGTTTTTATTTCCATTTCTCTAGGAGGTGGGTCAAAAAGAATCTTGCTGTGATTTATGTCATAGAGTGTTCTGCCTATGTTTTCCTCTAAGAGTTTAATAGTTTCTGGCCTTACATTTAGGTCTTTCATCCATTTTGAGCTTATTTTTGTGTATGGTGTTAGGGAGTGATCTAATCTCATACTTTAACATGTACCTGTCCAGTTTTCCCAGCACCACTTATTGAAGAGGCTGTCCTTTCTCCACTGTACATTCCTGCCTCCTTTATCAAAGATAAGGTGACCATATGTACGTGGGTTTATCTCTGGGCTTTCTATCCTGTTCCATTGATCTATATTTCTGTTTTTGTGCCAGTACGATACTGTCTTGATTACTGTAGCTTTGTAGTATAGTCTGAAGTCAGGAAGCCTCACTCCTCCAGCTCCATTTTTCGTTCTCAAGATTGCTTTGGCTATTCGGGGTCTTTTGTGTTTCCATACAAATTGTGAAATGTTTTGTTCCAGTTCTGTGAAAAATGCCAGTGGTAGTTTGATAGGGATTGCATTGAATCTGTAGATTGCTCTGGGTAGTAGAGTCATTTTCACAATGTTGATTCTTCCAATCCAAGAACATGGCATATCTCTCCATCTATTTGTATCATCTTTAATTTCTTTCATCAGTGTCTTACAGTTTTCTGCATTCAGGTCTTTTGTCTTCTTAGGTAGGTTTATTCCTAGATATCTTATTCTTTTTGTTGCAATGGTAAATGGGAGTGTTTTCTTGATTTCATTTTCAGATTTTTCATCATTAGTGTACAGGAATGCCAGAGATTTCTGTGCATTAATTTTGTATCCTGCTACTTTACCAAATTCATTGATTAGCTCTACTCTAGTAGTTTTCTGGTAGCATCTTTAGGATTCTCTATGTATAGTATCATGTCATCTGCAAACAGTGACAGCTTTACTTCTTCTTTTCCGATTTGGATTCCTTTTATTTCCTTTTTTTCTCTGATTGCTGTGGCTAAAACTCCCAAAACTATGTTGAATAAGAGTGGTGAGTGGGCAACCTTGTCTTGTTCCTGATCTTGTGGAAATGCTTTCAGTTTTTCATCATTGAGGACAATGTGGGCTGTGGGTTTGTCATATATGGCCTCTATTATGTTGAGGTAAATTCCGTCTGCCTACTTTCTGGAGGGTTTTTATCATAAATGGGTGTTGAATTTTGTTGAAAGCTTTCTCTGCATCTATTGAGATGATGATATGGTTTTTTCCTTCAGTTTGTTAATATGGTGTATCACATTGATTGATTTGCATATATTGAAGAATCCTTGCATTCCTGGAATAAACCCCACTTGATCATGGTGTATGATCCTTTTAATGTGCTGTTGGATTCTGTTTGCTAGTATTTTGTTGAGCTTTTTTGCATCTATGTTCATCAGTGATATTGGCCTGTAGTTTTCTTTCTTTGTGACATCCTTGTCTGGTTTTGGTATCAGGGTGATGGTGGCCTCGTAGAATGAGTTTGGGAGTGTTCTTCCCTCTGCTATATTTTGGAAGAGTTTGAGAAGGATAGGTGTTAGCTCTTCTCTAAATGTTTGATAGAATTCGACTGTGAAGCCATCTGGTCCTGGGCTTTTGTTTGTTGGAAGATTTTTAATCACAGTTTCAATTTCAGTGCTTGTGATTGGTCTGTTCATATTTTCTATTTCTTCCTGATTCAGTCTTGGCAGGTTGTGCATTTCTAAGAATTTGTCCATTTCTTCCAGGTTGTCCATTTTACTGGCATAGAGTTGCTTGTAGTAATCTCTCATGATCTTTTGCATTTCTGCAGTGTCAGTTGTTACTTCTTCTTTTTCATTTCTAATTCTATTGATTTGAGTCTTCTCCCTTTTTTTCTTGATGAGTCTGGCTAATGGTTTATCAATTTTATCTTCTTAAAGAACCAGCTTTTAGTTTTATTGATCTTTGCTATCATTTCCTTCATTTCTTTTTCATTTATTTCTGATCTGATCTTTATGATTTCTTTCCTTCTGCTAACTTTGGGGTTTTTTCTGTTCTTCTTTCTCTAATTGCTTTAGGTGCAAGGTTAGGTTGTTTATTCGAGATGTTTCCTGTTTCTTAAGGTAGGATTGTATTGCTATAAACTTCCCTCTTAGAACTGCTTTTGCTGCATCTCATAGGTTTTGGGTCATCGTGTCTCCATTGTCATTTGTTTCTAGGTATTTTTTGATTTCCTCTTTGATTTCTTCAGTGATCACTTCGTTATTAAGTAGTGTATTGTTTAGCCTCCATGTGTTTGTATTTTTTACAGATATTTTCCTGTAATTGATATCTAGTCTCATAGCATTGTGGTCGGAAAAGATACTTGAAACAATTTCAATTTTCTTAAATTTACTGAGGCTTGATTTGTGACCCAAGATATGATCTAGCCTGGAGAATGTTCCATGAGCACTTGCGAAAAATGTGTATTCTGTTGTTTTGGGATGGAATGTCCTATAAATATGAAATAAGTCCATCTTCTTTAATGTATAATTTAAAGCTTATGTTTCCTTATTCATTTTGATTTTGGATGATCTGTCCATTGGTGAAAGTGGGCTGTTAAAGTCCCCTACTATGTATGTGTTACTGTCGATATACCCTTTTATGGCTGTTAGCATTTGCCTTATGTATTGAGCTGCTCCTATGTTGGGTGCATAAATATTTACAATTGTTATATCTTCTTCTTGGATCCATCCCTTGATCATTATGTAGTGTCCTTCTTTGTCTCTTCTAATCATCTTTATTTTAAAGTCTGTTTTGTCTGATATGAGAATTGCTACTCCAGCTTGCTTTTGGTTTCCATTTGCATGGAATATCTTTTTCCATCCCCTCACTTTCAGTCTGTATGTGTCCCTAGGTCTGAAGTGGGTCTCTTGTAGACAGCATATATATGGGTCTTGTTTTTGTATCCATTCAGCCAGTCTGTGTCTTTTGGTGGGAGCATTTAATCCATTTACATTTAAGGTAATTATCGATATGTATGTTCCTATTCCCATTTTCTTAATTCTTTTGTGTTTGTTATTATAGGTCTTTTCTTGTGTTTCTTGCCTAGAGAAGATCCTTTAGCATTTGTTGTAAAGCTGGTTTGGTGGTGCTGAACTTTCTCAGCCTTTGCTTGTCTGTAAAGGTTTTAATTTCTCCATCAAATCTGAATGAGATCCTTGCTGGGTAGAGTAATCTTGGTTGTAGGTTTTTCTCCTTCATCACTTTAAATATGTCTTGCCACTCCCTTCTGGCTTGCAGAGTTTCTGCAGAAGGATCAGCTGTTAACCTTATGGGGATTCCCTTGTGTGTTATTTTTCCCTTGCTGCTTTTAATATGTTTTCTTTGTATTTAATTTTTGACAGTTTGTTTAATATGTTTCTTGGCGTGTTTCTCCTTGGATTTTCCTGTATGGCACTCTCTGTGCTTCCTGGACTTGATTAACTATTTCCTTTCCCATATTAGGGAATTTTTCAACTATAGTCTCTTCAAATATTTTCTCAGTCCCTTTCTTTTTCTCTTCTTCTTCTGGAACCTCTATAATCTGAATGTTGGTGCGTTTAATGTTGTCTCAGAGGTCTCTGAGACTGTCCTCAGTTCTTTTCATTCTTTTTTTTTTTATTCTGCTCTGCAGTAGTTATTTCCACTACTTTATCTTCCAGGTCACTTATCCATTCTTCTGCCTCAGTTATTCTGCTATTGATCCCTTCTAGAGTATTTTTAATTTCATTTATTGTGTTGTTCATCATTGCTTGTTTCATCTTTAGTTCTTCTAGGTCCTTGTTAAATGTTTCTTGCATTTTCTCTATTCTATTTCCAAGATTTTGGATCATCTTTACTATCATTATTCTGAATTCTTTTTCATGTTGACTGCCTACTTCCTCTTCATTTGTTAGGTCTGGTGGGTTTTTATCTTGCTCCTTCATCTGCTGTGTGTTTTTCTGTCTTCTCATTTTGCTTATCTTACTGTGTTTGGGGTCTCCTTTTTGCAGGCTGCATGTTCGTAGTTCCCGTTGTTTTTGGTGTCTGTCCCCAGTGGCTAAAGTTGGTTCAGTGTGTTGTGTAGGCTTCCTGGTGGAGGGGACTATTGCCTGCGTTCTGGTGGATGAGGCTGGATCTTGTCTTTCTGGTAGGAAGGTTCATGTCTGGTCGTGTGTTTTGGGGTGTCTGTGGACTTATTATGATTTTAGGCAGCCTCTCTGCTAATGGGTAGCGTTGTGTTCCTGTCTTGCTAGTTGTTTGGCATAGGTTGTCCAGCACTGTAGCTTGCTTGTTGTTGAGTGGAGCTGGGTGTTGGTGTTGAAATGGAGATCTCTTGGAGATTTTCGCCCTTTGATATTATGTGGAGCTGGGTGGTCCCTTGTGGAACAGTGTCCTGAAGTTGGCTCTCCCACGTCAGAGGCACAGCCCTGACTCTTGGCTTCAGCACCAAGAGCCTTTCATCCACACAGCTCAGAATAAAAGGGAGAAAACGTAGAAAGAAAGAAAGAGAATAAAAGAAAAGAAAATAAAGGAAGGTCCGGCTTCCCTGGTGGCGCAGTGGTTGAGAATCTGCCTGCCAGCGCAGGGGACACGGGTTCGAGCCCTGGTCTGGGAAGATCCCACATGCTGCAGAGCAACTAGGCCTGTGAGCCACAACTACTGAGCCTGCGCATCTGGAGCTTGTGCTCCGCAACAAGAGAGGCCGCGACAGTGAGTGGCCCGCGCACCGCGATGAGGAGTGTTTTTTAAATTAAAAAAAATAAAAAAATAAAAAAATAAAAAGAAAATAAAGGAAGGTAAAATAAAATAAAGTTATTAAAATAAAAAATTATTAAGAAAAAAAAATTTTTTAAGTAAAAAAGAAAAAAAACGGACGGATAGAACCCTAGGACAAATGGTGAAAGCAAAGCTATACAGACAAAATCTCACACAGAAGCATATACATACACACTTAGAAAAAGAGGATAAGGGGAACAAATAAGAAATCTTGCTCTCAAAGTCCACCTCCTCAATTTGGGATGATTCATTGTCTATTCAGGTATTCCACAGATGCAGGGTACATCAAGTTGATTGTGGAGATTTAATCCGCTGCTCCTGAGTCTGCTGGGAGAGATTTCCGTTTCTCTTCTTTGTTCGCACGGCTCCCGGGGTTCAGCTTTAGATTTGGCCCCGCCTCTGCATGTAGGTCACTGGAGGGCATCTATCCTTTGCTCAGACAGGACGGGGTTAAAGGAGCAGCTGCTTCGGGGACTCTGGCTCACCCAGGCCGTGGGGAGGGACGAGTACGGAGTGCGGGGTGAGCCTGCAGCAGCAGAGGCCGGCGTGACGTTGCACCAGCCTGAGGCGCGCCGTGCGTTCTCTCGGGGAAGTTGTCCCTGGATCCCGGGACCCTGGCAGCGGCAGGCTGCACAGGCTCCCGGGAGGGGAGGTGTGGATAGTGACCTGCGCTTGCTCACAGGCTTCTTGGTGGCGGCAGCAGCAGCCTTAGCATCCCATGCCTGTCTCTGGGGTCCGCGCTGTTAGCCGTGGCTCGCACCCGTCTCTGGAGCTCCTTTAAGCAAGCACTCTTAATCCCCTCTCCTCGCGCACCAGGAAACAGAGGCAAGAAAAAGTCTCTTGCCTCTTCGGCAGCTCCAGACTTTTTCACCCCTTCAGGCTGTGTTCACGCCGCCAACCCCAGTCCTCTCCCTGCGCTCTGACCGAAGCCAGAGCCTCAGCTCCCAGCCCCGCCCCGCCCCGGCGGGTGAGCAGACAAGCATCTCGGGCTGGTGAGTGCTGGTCAGCACCGATCCTCTGTGTGGGAATCTCTCCGCTGTGCCCTCCGCATCCCTTTTGCTGTGCTCTCCTCCGAGGCTCTGAAGCTCCCCCTCTCCGCCAACCGCAGTCTCCACCCGCGAAGGGGCTTCCTAGCATGTGGAAACCTTTCCTCCTTCAAGGCTCCCTCCCACGGGTGCAGGTCCCATCCCTATTCTTTTGTCTCTGTTTTTTCTTTTTTCTTTTGCCCTACCCAGGTACGTGGAGAGTTTCTTGCCTTTTGGGAGGTCTGAGGTCTTCTGCCAGTGTTCAGTAGGTGTTCTGTAGGAGTTGTTCCACGTGTAGATATATTTCTGATGTGTCTGTGGGGAGGAGGGTGATCTCCGCGTCTTACTCTTCCGCCATCTTTCCCCTCTCTCATCGGTATCTTACAGTTTTCTGAGTACAGATCTTTTGCCTCCTTAGGTATTCCTAAGTATTTTTATTCTTTTTGATGTGATGGTAAATGGGATTGTTTCCTTGATTTCTCTTTCTGATCTTCTGTTGTTAGTGTGCAGGAATGTGTACTCCACCCAGCAACGCTCTCATTCGTATTAGATGGAGAAATCAAATGCTTTATAGACAAGCAAAAGATAAGGGAATTCAGCACCACCAAACCAGCTCTAAAATGCATCTTAAAATTAAGTTTTTCAAAATCTGTGACCCTAAATTAAAGTAGCTAATAAGTTGCTTTTATTTATATGTATATGTATAGACAGAGGGAAAGACAGATACCATAAGAGATTATGAAACTCAGTAACTGCATATTAATCATAAAGAGCTGTGGGGAGTTTGTTATTTATCCTAATCAAAAGGAAGAAAATTAGAAATATGATTGGCTTAATAGAATTATTTCTTATTTAATAGTTTGAGAAACCTGGTTGTTTAAACAATGCTACTAAAAGGAATATGTTTATAACCTTTGATAGTTATAAAAATTGTAATAGCATGACTCTAAGAGAGTTCTTTTTCTGTCTCTTAAGAAGAGTGAAAGTTTTCCTGAACTTGCATTTTAAGTGGCTACAAAATGTGAAATAATGGGTCACTTATAGAGTATTGACTTATGGTAATTATTTAAGAAAACTGAATGGAAATTATCAGAAAGGACTTGTATTTCAAAAGAAAGAATGTCCCTATCTAGTCATCCCTTCTGCTTATTCTATTCCACTTGGATTGTGGAATGGCCATAGATAATTTTGAAAATATTGCTTTAAAAATTGCACTCTTTTATAGGACATTAAGAAACTTCATAAGCAGATTCAACGATGTTATGCAGAAAATCGACGAGCACTGCATCCTGTGCAGGTATGTTTGGGGAATTTAAAACAAACTTCCAGTTTCCTTTTACATCTTCCTTCGGAAAAGGCACAGGTAATCCTCATTGCTTTTATAAGAAAGAATCTTACAGGTAATCTTTCTTAGAGAACAAAATGCCTATTTGTAAAAATGTTTTATTTTTCTACAAAAATAAAATATTTTAAACATTTTTTCATGTCATTCTCAAACACATTGTGCCCATTCATCATTAGTCTTGTACACACTGACCTGTTCACTGCTGTGTAATTGAACATCTTCATTAAAGGACTTATGCATATTTTCATACCAGTTTCTCAGCTCTCAATTCCTTCCTTTCTGGGGAATGGGGTAACTGCCCCTGGCTGATATGTGCCTTTGTGTCTGTTGGCTAGATTTTTTCTACTTAAAGGGTATTGAGTCACTAATAATTTTGAAAGGTACTTTATTAGCTAGAATGAGGAAGTGATTTGTGAGACTAGTTGGCTGCTCTTAAGAGTAGGGTCATTTTTCTTACTGAATTTGTTTGAATTCTAGGTGACCTAAAAATGAATTCTGGCTCACTGATGTTAAAAACCAGAAAATCTTAATATACTTTTGGTTAGATATTTTCTTCTTATCGAGTGATAGTAATATTATATTTTTACATTCTATATTCTTCTCACCCTTGATTAGATTTGAAATAGGTTTCAGGGTTTAGAGTCAAAGCAAAATTATGAAGATTTCGGACTGGTAAAAAATAACTGTAGTGGCAAAAGGAGGGGAAGGGAAACTTCACATGGAAGCAGGAAGTTTATAGTAAGGTGATCATTAAACAAGAGGCAGATTATAACTGCTTAGAAAACAGGGGCTTCCCTGGTGGCGCAGTGGTTGAGAATCCGCCTGCTGATGCAGGGTACACGGGTTCGTGCCCCGGTCCGGGAAGACCCCACATGCTGCGGAGCGGCTAGGCCCGTGAGCCATGGCCACTGAGCCTGTGCATCCGGAGCCTGTGCTCCGCAACGGGAGAGGCCACAACAGTGAAAGGCCCGCGTACTAAAAAAAAAAAAAAAAAGAAAACAGGATGGAAATGTAGATGGAATACAGAAGTTAGTGGGTTAGGAGATACACAAAAATACATGTCGCTTGTACCACAAATTTATTCTTGCATGTTTAAAGCATGCCATAAATTTATTTTTTTCCAGAATGAAAATATTTTGTGTTTCATTGATAATCAGATGAGTGTATGAGGGAATAAAATATTGACTTTAATAGTCATTTGCTCTCTCTTTCTATACCTGCCAATCTCTTTATCAGTTTTACTTGACAAGCCATGGAGGCCAATTGAAAAAGAACATGGATGAAAATGACAAAGGATGGGTCAACTGGAAGGTAACTAAAATAGATTAACTCTCACATAATTCAAGGTATTTTTATGCTTAAAGGTCTACATTTTTTACCTGAGTTCTACACAGTGCTAATAAATATAAGAGTCAGCAGCTACAAACCCTGCATATCACTGTACCTAAGTTTACCAGTGAGAGAAGCTAAGAGCCTTGAGATATAGTCTGTACTTGCTTTCATGAAATCTCACTTGCTATTTTACTGCCAACTTTAAAACATATTTTTTAAAAAAGGAAAAAATTTAAAGGTCTGTATGCAGTCTCTACCTAGAAAACTGGCTATATACATTATTTATAAGAGGAAGTCACTCTAAAATTTGGAAATGTACTTGCATTCTCTTTCTTCTAAATCTGTGCTATACCATATGGTGTCCATCCACATGTGGCTGTTGAACTCTTGAAATGTGACTGGTCTGAGTTGAGATGTGCTATAAATGTCAAATAGACATTAGTACAAAAAAAAAAGAGAATGTAAAATATCTCCTTAAAATTAAAAAAAACCCACAGTTATTATAAGTTGAAATAACATTTCAGGTATATTGTGTTGAATACACTGTATTATTAAACTTAATTTCATCTATTTCTTTTCACTTTTTTTTAATGTGGCTATTAGAAGATTTCAAATTATATATGTGGCTCACATTTTTTTCTATTGGACTAAACTACTCTCAGTCATTTGCAAAGATGACTAATAGATTGGCTTTAGTACCAGTCCCTAAGGAACCTTAACCCTATTCTACTCAGAGAAGTAGTGGGTTATTCCTACACTTTTTTCCTTTCTCCAAGCCAGTTCTCACCGTGACAGACTTTCCCTATCTCACTTACTAATCCCATAATGACTGCATTTATTTTATTAATAGTCCATAGTATAAAACATTTCCAAAGGTTTTTTAAGTTTTAAAGTACAATATATTTACCAAGTTTTATGTTCATGCCTATTTTCCTAAGAAATAATATAATAAGTTAGAATAGGCATACTTTCAGTTATTTTGTGGCTTGTTAAATTTATTATTTCATACCACCAGTTTTCCAGAGACATGTGAGTTCGCTGGTCTCTAATTATGCACATTCCTCTTGGGGCCCTTATTAAGCATAGGGATCAAGTTTATAATATACCATTTTCCAGAAAAATGGCTGTTTATTAATCAAAGGTATACACCTTAGGTGAGAGGTCTCTACTTCATTTTTGATTTCCCCAAAAATTACTGAGAAATGCCACCTGAGCCTGGCGATGCATCTTCCTTTATTCTTTTGGTGCAATTTGCAAAATTCTGACTGCCAACTGTTGTTCAGTCTTGTACCTCTGACCTGACAGTTTTGGTGAAGATTTCAAATGTGTATCTTTGTGGAAGCAGATGCATGGAATTTATTACATCTGTAAGCCCTTTCCTTTAGATGATTCATGTAGATGGAGAAGGAAGTAATTGGAGAAGGCATTCTTTGGCTGGAGAACAATGTGAGCAAATACATGACAAAAATGCATTTCTTTTGTTGGAACAGAGAAAGATAGGTTAGTGCTATATTCAGGAAAGAATTACTAAGTTAAGGAGTTTGAATTTTACTCTACAGATAAAGATAAAACATGATAGTGTTTTCAGAAAATGAGTGCACCATCCGTATGTGGAAGTAAATTGGAGAGATCTGAGGCTAGAGACAGGGAAATAACATCAGGAGGCTACTTAAATAATTGAGATGTGAGGTGAAAAGATGTTGTAGTAGTAGATTCTAAATAAATAATACATTGTTATAATATTCTTTCAAACTTCCTTTCATATATTTTTTGGATAGGTTTCTCTAGGGAAAAGAAAATAATCATTTTTAGCCAATTTTCACAAAATCCTATTAATAACATCTCTCCCCTTGTGTTTTTTTTTACATCTTTATTGGAGTATAATTGCTTTACAATGGTGTGTTAGTTTCTGCTTTATAACAAAGTGAATCAGTTATACATATACATATGTCCCATATCTTTTCCCTCTTGCGTCTCCCTCCCTCCCACCCTCCCTATCCCACCCCTCTAGGTGGTCACAAAGCACCGAGCTGATCTCCCTATGCTATGCGGCTGCTTCCCACTAGCTAGCTATTTTACGTTTGGTAGTGTATATATGTCCATGCCACTTTCTCACTTTGTCACAGCTTACCCTTCCCCCCTCCCCATATCCTCAAGTCCATTCTCTAGTAGCTCTGTGTCTTTATTCCCGTCTTACCCCTAGGTTCTTCATGACATTTTTTTTTCTTAAATTCCATATATATGTGTTAGCATACGGTATTTGTTTTTCTCTTTCTGACTTACTTCACTCTGTATGACAGACTCTAGGTCCATCCACCTCACTACAAATAACTCAATTTCGTTTCCTTTTATGGCTGAGTAATATTCCATTGTATATATGTGCCACATCTTCTTTATCCATTCATCCGATGATGGACACTTAGGTTGTTTCCATCTCCTGGCTATTGTAAATAGAGCTGCAATGAACATTTTGGTACATTACTCTTTGAATTATGGTTTTCTCAGGGTACATGCCCAGTAGTGGGATTGTTGGGTCATATGGTAGTTCTATTTGTAGTTTTTTAAGGAACCTCCATACTGTCCTCCATAGTGGCTGTACCAATTCACATTCCCACCAGCAGTGCAAGAGTGTTCCCTTATTCTCCACACCCTCTCCAGCATTTATTGTTTCTAGATTTTTTGATGATGGCCATTCTGACCGGTGTGAGATGATACCTCATTGTAGTTTAGATTTGCATTTCTCTAATAATTAATGATGTTGAGCATTCTTTCATGTGTTTGTTGGCAGTCTGTATATCTTCTTTGGAGAAATGTCTATTTAGGTCTTCTGCCCATTTTTGGATTGGGTTGTTGGTTTTTTTTGATATTGAGCTGCATGAGCTGCTTGTAAACTTTGGAGATTAATCCTTTGTCAGTTGCTTCATTTGCAAGTACTTTCTCCCATTCTGAGGGTTGTCTTTTGGTCTTGTTTATGGTTTCCTTTGCTGTGCAGAAGCTTTGAAGTTTCATTAGGTCCCATTTGTTTATTTTTGTTTTTATTTCCATTTCTCTAGGAGGTGGGTCAAAAAGAATCTTGGCTGTGATTTATGTCATAGAGTGTTCTGCCTATGTTTTCCTCTAAGAGTTTGATAGTTTCTTGCCGTACATTTAGGTCTTTCATCCATTTTGAGCTTATTTTTGTGTATGGTGTTAGGGAGTGATCTAATCTCATACTTTAACACGTACCTGTCCAGTTTTCCCAGCACCACTTATTGAAGAGGCTGTCCTTTCTCCACTGTACATTCCTGCCTCCTTTATCAAAGATAAGGTGACCATATGTACGTGGGTTTATCTCTGGGCTTTCTATCCTGTTCCATTGATCTATATTTCTGTTTTTGTGCCAGTACGATACTGTCTTGATTACTGTAGCTTTGTAGTATAGTCCGAAGTCAGGAAGCCTCACTCCTCCAGCTCCATTTTTCGTTCTCAAGATTGCTTTGGCTATTCGGGGTCTTTTGTGTTTCCATACAAATTGTGAAATTTTTTGTTTTAGTTCTGTGAAAAATGTCATTGGTAGTTTGGTAGGGATTGCATTGAATCTGTAGATTGCTTTGGGTAGTACAGTCATTTTCACAATGTTGATTCTTCCAATCCAAGAACATGGCATATCTCTCCATCTATTTGTATCATCCTTAATTTCTTTCATCAGTGTCTTATAATTTTCTGCATAGAGGTCTTTTGTCTCCTTAGGTAGGTTTATTCCTAGATATTTTATTCTTTTTGTTGCAGTGGTAAATGGGAGTGTTTTCTTGATTTCACTTTCAGATTTTTCAGCAGTGAATAGGAATGCCAGAGATTTCTGTGCATTAATTTTGTATCCTGCTACTTTACCAAATTCATTGATTAGCTTTAGTAGTTTTCTGGTAGCATCTTTAGGATTCTCTATGTATAGTATCATGTCATCTGCAAACAGTGACAGCTTTACTTCTTCTTTTCCAATTTGGATTCCTTTTATTTTCTTTTCTTCTCTGATTGCTGTGGCTAAAACTTCCAAAACTATGTTGAATAAGAGTGGTGAGAGTGGGCAACCTTGTCTTGTTCCTGATCTTGTGGAAATGCTTTCAGTTTTTCACCACTGAGGACGATGTTGGCTGGGGGTTTTTCATATATGGCCTTTATTATGTTGAGGAAAGTTCCCTCTATGCCTACTTTCTGGAGGGTTTTTATCATAAATGGGTGTTGAATTTTCTCGAAAGCTTTCTCTGCATCTATTGAGATGACCATATGGTTTTTCTCCTTCAGTTTGTTAATATGCTGTATCACATTGACTGGTTTGCATATATTGAAGAATCCTTGCATTCCTGGAATAAACCCCACTTGATCATGGTGTTTGATCCTTTTAATGTGCTGTTGGATTCTGTTTGCTAGTATTTTGTTGAGCATTTTTGCATCTATGTTCATCAGTGATATTGGCCTGTAGTTTTCTTTCTTTGTGACATCCTTGTCTGGTTTTGGTATCGGGGTGATGGTGGCCTCATAGAATGAGTTTGGGAGTGTTCCTCCCTCTGCTATATTTTGGAAGAGTTTGAGAAGGATAGGTGTTAGCTCTTCTCTAAATATTTGGTAGAATTTGACTGTTAAGCCATCTGGTCCTGTACTTTTGTTTGTTGGAAGATTTTTAATCACAGTTTCAATTTCAGTGCCTGTGATTGGTCTGTTCATATTTTCTATTTCTTCCTGATTCAGTCTTGGCAGGTTGTGCATTTCTAAGAATTTGTCCATTTCTTCCAGGTTGTCCAATTTATTGGCAGAGTTGCTTGTAGTAATCTCATGATCTTTTGTATTTCTGCAGTGTCAGTTGTTACTTCTCCTTTTTCATTTCTAATTCTATTGATTTGAGTCTTCTCCCTTTTTTTCTTGATGAGTCTGGCTAATGGTTTATCAATTTTTTTTATCTTCTCAAAGAACCAGCTTTTAGTTTTATTGATCTTTGCTATCGTTTCCTTCATTTCTTTTACATTTATTTCTGATCTGATCTTTATGATTTCTTTCCTTCTGCTAACTTTGGGGTTTTTTTTGTTCTTTCTCTAATTGCTTTAGGTGCAAGGTTAGGTTGTTTATTCGAGATGTTTCCTGTTTCTTAAGGTAGGATTGTATTGCTATAAACTTCCCTCTTAGAACTGCTTTTGCTGCATCCCATAGGTTTTGGGTTGTCGTGTCTCCATTGTCATTTGTTTCTAGGTATTTTTTGATTTCCTCTTTGATTTCTTCAGTGATCACTTCATTATTAAGTAGTGTATTGTTTAGCCTCCATGTGTTTGTATTTTTTACAGATATTTTCCTGTAATTGATGTCTATTCTCATAGCATTGTGGTCAGAAAAGATACTTGATACCATTTCAATTTTCTTAAATATACCGAGGCTTGATTTGTGACCCAAGATATGATCTATCCTGGAGAATGTTCCATAAGCCCTTGCAAAAAATGTGTATTCTGTTGTTTCGGGATGGAATGTCCTATAAATATCAGTTAAGTCCAT
Source organism: Mesoplodon bidens (assembly GCF_964165515.1). Classification (NCBI taxonomy): domain Eukaryota; kingdom Metazoa; phylum Chordata; class Mammalia; order Artiodactyla; family Ziphiidae; genus Mesoplodon; species Mesoplodon bidens. The sequence goes on along the minus strand of NC_138176.1, from coordinate 213,089,147 downwards.
CTTGTTTAATGTATCATTTAAAGCTTATGTTTCCTTACTTATTTTCATTTTGGATGATCTGTCCATTGGTGAAAGTGGGCGGTTAAAGTCCCCTACTATGAATATGTTACTGTCGATATACCCTTTTATGGCTGCTAGTATTTGCCTTATGTATTGAGGTGCTCCTATGTTAGGTGCATAAATATTTACAATTGTTATATCTTCTTCTTAGGTCGATCTCTTGATCATTATGTAGTGTCCTTCTTTGTTTCTTCTAATTGTCTTTATTTTAAAGTCTGTTTTGTCTGATATGAGAATTGCTACTCCAGCTTTCTTTTGGTTTCCATTTGCATGTAATATCTTTTTCCATCCCCTCACTTTCAGTCTGTATGTGTCCCTAGGTCTGAAGTGGGTCTCTTGTAGACAGCATATATATGGGTCTTGTTTTTGTATCCATTCAGCCAGTCTGTGTCTTTTGGTGGGAGCATTTAGTCCATTTACATTTAAGGTAATTATCAATATGTATGTTCCTATTCCCATTTTCTTAATTCTTTTGTGTTTGTTATTATAGGTCTTCTTCTTTTCTTGTGTTTCTTGCCTAGAGAAGATCCTTTAGCATTTGTTGTAAAGCTGGTTTGGTGGTGCTAAACTCTCAGCTTTTGCTTGTCTGCAAAGGTTTTAATTTCTCCATCAAATCTGAATGAGATCCTTGCTGGGTAATCTTGGTTGTAGGTTTTTCTCCTTCATCACTTTAAATATGTCTTGCCACTCCCTTCTGGCTTGCAGAGTTTCTGCAGAAGGATCAGCTGTTAACCTTATGGGGATTCCCTTGTGTGTTATTTGTTGTTTTTCCCTTGCTGCTTTTAATATGTTTTCTTTGTATTTAAATTTTGACAGTTTGATTAATATGTGTCTTGGCGTGTTTCTCCTTGGATTTTCCTGTATGGCACTCTGTGCTTCCTGGACTTGATTAACTATTTCCTTTCCCATATTAGGGAATTTTTCAACTATAATCTCTTCAAATATTTTCTCAGTCCCTTTCTTTTTCTCTTCAACTTCTGGAACCTCTATAATTTGAATGTTGGTGCGTTTAATGTTGTCTCAGAGGTCTCTGAGACTGTCCTCCGTTCTTTTCATTCTTTTTTCTTTATTCTGCTCTGCAGTAGTTATTTCCACTACTTTATCTTCCAGGTCACTTATCCGTTCTTCTGCCTCAGTTATTCTGCTATTGATCCCTTCTAGAGTATTTTTAATTTCATTTATTGTGTTGTTCATCATTGCTTGTTTCATCTTTAGTTCTTCTAGGTCCTTGTTAAATGTTTCTTGCATTTTCTCTATTCTATTTCCAAGGTTTTGGATCATCTTTACTATCATTATTCTGAATTCTTTTTCAGGTTGACTGCCTATTTCCTCTTCATTTGTTAGGTCTGGTGGGTTTTTATCTTGCTCCTTCATCTGCTGTTTTTCTGTCTTCTCATTTTGCTTATCTTACTGTGTTTGGGGTCTCCTTTTTGCAGGCTGCAGGTTCGTAGTTCCCATTGTTTTTGGTGTCTGTCCCCAATGGCTGAAGTTGGTTCAGTGGGTTGTGTAGGCTTCCTGGTGGAGGGGACTAGTGCCTGTGTTCTGGTGGATGAGGCTGGATCTTGTCTTTCTGGTGGGCAGATCCACGTCTGGTGGTGTGTTTTGGGGTGTCTGTGGACTTATTATGATTTTAGGCAGCCTCTGTGCTAATGGGTGTGGTTGTGTTCCTGTCTTGCTAGTTGTTTGGCATAGGGTGTCCTGCACTGTAGCTTGCTTGTCGTTGAGTGGAGTTTGGTGTTGGTGTTGAGATGGAGATCTCTTTGAGATTTTCGCCATTTGATATTATGTGGAGCTGGGTGGTCCCTTGTGGACCAGTGTCTTGAAATTGGCTCTCCCACCCCAGAGGCACAGCCCTGACTCCTGGCTGCAGCACCAAGAGCCTTTCATCCACACGGCTCAGAATAAAAGGGAGAAAAAGTAGAAAGAAGGAAAGAGAGAAAGAGAGAGAGAGAGAGAAAGAAAGAAAAGAAAAATGATAAAAAAATAAAATAAGGTGAAATAAAATAAAGTTATTAAAATAAAAAAATAATTATTAAGAAAAAAGTATTTTAAAAAGTAAAACAAACAAACAAACAGAAAAAAAACGGATGGATAGAACCCCAGGACAAATGGTGAAAGCAAAGCTATACAGACAAAATCTCACACAGAAGCATACACATACACACTCACAAAAAGAGGATAAGGTGAACAAATAATAAATCTTGCTCTCAAAGTCCGCCTCCTCAACTTGGGATGATTCGTTGTCTATTCAGGTATATTCCACAGATGCAGGGTACATCAGGTTGATTGTGGAGATTTAATCTGCTGCTCCTGAGGCTGCTGGGAGAGATTTCCCTTTCTCTTCTTTGTTCGCACAGCTCCTGGGGTTCAGTTTTGGATTTGCCTCCGCCTCTGCGTGTAGGTCGCCGGAGGGTGTCTATTCTTAGCTCAGACAGGATGGGGTTAAAGGAGCTGCTGATTCGGGGGCTCTGGCTCACTCAGGCCGGGGGGAGGGAGGGGTACGGAGTCCGGGGCGAGCCTGTGGCGGCAGAGGCCAGCGTGACGTTGCACCAGCCTGAGGTGCGCCATGCATTCTCTCGGGGAACTTGTTCCTGGATCCCGGGACCCTGGCAGTGGCAGGCTGTACAGCCTCCCTGGAAGGGAGGTGTGGAGAGTGACCTGTGCTCGCACACAGGCTTCTTGGTGGCGGCAGCAGCAGCCTTAGCGTCTCATGCCCGTCTCTGGGTCTGCGCTGTTTGCCGCAGCTCGCGCCCGTCTCTGAAGCTCCTTTAAGCAGCGCCCTTAATCTCCCCTTGTGTTTTAAAGGATATCCACATCAAACCAGAGCACTACAGTGAATTCATACAGAAAGAAGACCTGATTTATCTTACATCAGATTCACCTAATGTACTAAAGGAATTAGATGAATCAAAGGCCTATGTGATTGGAGGATTAGTAGATCACAACCATCACAAGGTACTATTAAGTTTTTATTTTTGCTTTTGCTCATACTTAAAATTGATATATCAGTTTTCTTGATAGTAATATCAGTTTTCTTGATAGTAAATACGGATAGTTGATGTTTGAGTGCCTACAATATTTCAGTCACCTTTCTAGCTAAGCAAAGCATTTTGCATATATTAGTTTGCTTTATCCTCACTGCAACCCAGTGAGGTCAGTGCTATAAAAATTTTTTAAATAGGGCTTCCCTGGTGGTGCAGTGGTTGAGAGTCCGCCTGCCGATGCAGGGGACATGGGTTCGTGCCCTGGTCCGGGAAGATCCCACATGCCGCGGAGTGGCTGAGCCCGTGAGCCATGGCCGCTGAGCCTGCACGTCCGGAGCTTGTGCTCCGCAACGGGAGAGGCCACAACAGTCAGAGGCCCACATACAGCAAAAAAATTAAAAAATTAAAAAATAAAACATGCAAACTATTGGTTGAGAAATTTAGCTCTTCTTCCTCCTTCACTCTGTGTTTTTGCTCTTTCAGTCCTGATTAGACCCAGGCTTTAAGGAAGAGAGAAAATTTATATTCAGCATTCTTTTAATTGACAGAAAGTGAAAAATAAAATTTATAGGCAGTTGAACATTTTTTTCAATTCAGGTTTTTATTTAATTTGTGTTTGCCATTTGTGCCTCTTAGTGTTACGTAATTGAAACATAGTTTTATCTTTTAAATTTACGGGAAGAATGATGATGCTTCTCTAGGAATTCAGTTTGTGTACTTTAAGAGAGAAAGGCAGTGTGGAGTGATGAGAAGCTATTTGAGTCAGGAGGCATGAGCCAAGTTTTTCCTTTGGTTCTGCCACTGAGGAACTTTGTGATGGGACAGAGAGCATAATGTCTTTGGTTTCCTCGTTTGTAAACTGGTTAAGACAAATGCCAGCAACATTCTAACTATACTTATTGTCAAGAGAATGTTTCCAAATTAGTGGTTAAACGTACACACACACTTTTTCAGATTATATTCTCTTAACTAAATCTTTCCTAAAAATTATTTATTCTTTCATAGACTTTAAATAATGTAATGTTCTAGCCCAAGTTACAGTGTCTTTGTTTTAGGGACTCACGTATAAACAAGCATCAGAACATGGAATTGATCATGCACAGCTCCCCCTTGGAAATTTCGTGAAGATGAATAGTAGAAAAGTTTTGGCAATTAATCATGGTAAGCTATAAGGGGATAAACTGAAAATGTACCTGAGTGGACACTGTGAAAAATAACATTACATTTACATTTTGGACAAGTAGAAAATATACACCTTTGGAAAACACACAATTGGGGGTACAAAATTATAAAATGTAATCATTTATGATTTGTTTGAATAATATATGCATACTTTAGAAAATTTTGAAAATGTACAAAAGTATAAAGAAAAATAAATAGGTGTAATTTCACTATGCAGAAATACTTTGTAGAAAGTTTTTGGTGTGTTTTCTTCTAGTTCTTTTCCTATGCATATATAATATTATTTATTACATAATTGGATTCTTACTCTAGTGCATAAAATGTTATAAATCTGGGGTGTTTACCCCCATTTATTATTATATTTATTGAATCACTGTTAGTGGCTATGTAATTTTCCATCATCTAAATACACAATAATGTAACCATTCTCCTGTTGTTGATTTCTTTTTCTTTTTACTATTGTAAATATCATTGTAATAGACATCCTCAGACTTAAGTCTTTGCCTGGAGTTTTGCTTTTTAAAATTTTTTTAGTAGAGATTTTTGTTAGTACACAACTACTAATGTGGGCTTTTAAAATTTCTCTATAGCAGGCTCTAGGGAGTTATAGAAACAAACTTATTGATTCAAGGAATGAACTTCTTCTAAGACTTTTGCTAAATTAGTGGAAATTACTTTTCTATCATAAAGTAATCCAAATTTACCCCAGCAGTGTATTAAAGTGAAAGGACATTGGAGATAGTATTTAAAAAAAAAAAAAGCAGGCAAGACACTCCCCAGTGTGAGTGGCACTATATAGGAAAGATAGAAGAAATTTAGGTTAATGCTAACCCTTTTTTTTTCTAGTTTTATGTTAGCACATAAAGGATAAAGAAGTGGAAGGAACAAAGAATAGGAAGGAAACAAAAAAGGTCCTCTATTATAATTGACAACAGATAATGGTAAACCTCTGCGTGCTTAAGAACTGAAATGAGAAAAAGCTACAAAAGAGGTAGCAGCCTTGAGAGCCTTAGGCCTATTGGCTCTGACAGCTAATACAGGAGAAAGAAGTAATAAGAACAAAGTAGTTGTTAGAACATACTAGCACCCTTAACACAAAAGCAGTGTGTTTTAAAGCATGCACCATTGTGATGGACTAGGTTAAGAACACATGGAGTTTGTCTTTGTTGCAGTGTTTGAGATTATTCTGGAATACCTAGAAACAAGAGACTGGCAAGAAGCATTTTTCACTATCTTACCCCAAAGAAAAGGAGCTGTTCCCACAGACAAAGCCTGTGAAAGTTCTTCACATGACAAGAAGTTCACCAGAGTTGAAGGTGGATTGAACAGTGATTCCAGTGAGGAGGAAAATAGAAATGAACTAGATTCACCACATAAGGAAGAAAAGCAGGATAAAGAAAATAGCACTGAATCTACAGTGAACTCTATACTACACTAATGTCATTTTTTTTAAGTTGAAGGAAAATTAGGAGAAAATGAATATAGAATTTCATAGAATATTTCATAGAATATTTGAAATGGAAGAAACTTTTTCTTTTATTTCTGTTATGAATTTTTTTAACTTTCTTTTTTTAGAACTGATAAAAAGCACTAAAAAAGCATTTTTTTGTTTTTGCATAAGTTTAAATGTGTAATTTAAAAAAAAATTTTCTAAGCCTCAAATAAGCATTTCTTGAGAATTTTACCTTATTAGTAAACCTTCATTCTCTTTTATTTACAAGATTGTATTCTTCAGAATGTGCCTTCTGACCTTTCAGTTTTATTATTATATGTTTATATCAATGTCTTTCTGATTTATTGCCTACTTATTTATTTATGGAGGCAGATATCCTAAAACTCCTTTAAGTCTACCAAAATGTTCTGTATGGGTGGTTACCTTCTATTTGCAGCTTTTATATTCAATTTAGTTACTTCAAAGGAATATAGTGATTTTAGGAATAAGTATTGGATTGAGAAACTCAAGAATTGATTTCTTTTGGACTACGGAGCCCATCTCTGTTCTTCCTTTGTAATGCCTTTGTGGTTCTAAAGCAATCACTGAAGAGTTAAGATTCTCTTTAATATATTTTCTTAATTTCAATAATGATGGTAAATTATTTCAATTACAAAATTTAATTTTTCAGGCTATATTATTTTAAAAGGCTGTTGAAGGATCAATTTTGTCATTACCCAAATTTAAAAAGAAACAGTTCTTAAAAAAAAAAAAAACGTAGCTCTTAGCAGATATTCTTTTCCTTCCATATGTACTTCTTTACAATAAAATATATTGGTTCTTAAGCAAATAAAGTTAACTTTATATGTGCATCTGTCTACTATCATATAATAATATTCAAGCTAATGTAAATGTATGTTTCTATAAATAATATAAGCATATATGAAAATATGCATGTAATTGTATATACATCTATTTGTCCATATCATGTATGATTCTCAGTTATTAATCAATGATAATAGGATTGAGTTGCCATACATCTGTTTTATTTGTGTGAATGATTGTGCTGAAAATCGCTAAGGAATTTAAATTTCATAAAGTGCAAAAATCCATAATTCAACATTTGTATGAGGGCATTGGCAAGGGAAGATGGGGCTCGAAAGAGATATTTTAGTTCCTACCAGTAAATGTAGAGCAATTACGTTTAAAGTGATTATTCTCTGTCACGGATAAAGTAACATTTCAGAAGCCTTTTCTGAGTTTGCATAATTAAGTTTCTATTCTTTTTACTCATTGGCATCTCAAATTATATATATATATATATTTGGTAGAAAGTTCATTGAATTTAACATTGATGTTCACTGTCTCTTACGTTGCTTTATTCTTAGTGATCTTTATAGTTATCCGTCTAAGGTCTGTGAGCAACCTATGTAAACAAAGAAAAGCCCCCGCAATGGTAGAAGAACAAAGCTTAATGTCTTAAGTTGTATTTTTCAAAGTTCCAGGTTTTTCTGAGTAAATCTAGTTGGTGGCATGGAACATTATGCCTTTTCCTTAAATTACTCCATATGGAATAAGGCACAGTTTAATATTGAAAGGTGGAGAAAGATCATTACAAGCACTACATAGTTTAATTTTCACTGATTATAAAAGCCCTGTAATTGTTTCCTAGGGCTGCCATAACAAACTGTTGCAAACTAGTGGTTTAAAACAACAGAATTTGTTACTCTTTAAAAGAACAAAAACAAAAAAAAGGGACGTGGAAAAATGCTCAAAATCATGAATAATTAGAGACATGCAAATCCAAACAACAAAGAGGCATCACCCCTCATCAGTCAGAATGGCCATCAGCAAAAAGTCTACAAACAAGAAATGCTGAAGGGGTGGTGGAGAAATGCATACCCTCCTATGCTGTTGGAGAGATGTAAACTGGTAACAGCCACTAAGGAGAACAGAACGGAGGTGCCTTTAAAAAGTAAAAATTCCATATGATCCTGCAGACCCACTACTGGGCCTATAACCTGAAAAGACCAGGATGGAAGAGACACAGGCACCCAAACGTCCACTACAGCAAGATTTACAATAGCCAAGATATGGAAGCAATCAAAATGGCCATCAACAGATGAATGGACAAACAAGAAGTGGTACATGTAGCCAATGGAATATTAGCCACGGAAAAGAATGAAACAATGCTGTTTTCAGCACCATAGATGAGCCTAGAGATAATCATATGTGAAGTAAGAACAAGACAAATATCCTATGATATCATGTATAGATGTTATCTAAAAATTGATACCAATGAATATATTTCCACAGAGAAAGATACTCAACGACTTAGAAAACAAACTTATGGTTAGCCAAAAGGAAAGGTGGGAGGAATGGATAAATTAGGATACGGGGGTTAACATACATATACTAAAACAAATAAAATATATAATCACCAAAGACCACCATATACCAAGTGAGGTCTACTCAACACTCTGTAATAACCTATATGGGAACAGGATCAAAGATGAATAGATAAATGTATATGCATAAATGAACCAGATTCTGTACACCTAGAACAAACACAACATTGTAATGGAATTTACTCCGATAGAAAATAAAATTTTAAAAAAAACAAAAGTAATGAGACAAAAGCTTTTGGGGTTTTTTCCTGGCACATTCCACTGTGATTTACAACCTAGGAGCATGTCTTTCAAGAAGGCTCTGTTGCCCTAGTAACCAGAGTTGGGGATGTAGATATTGCGCCGCCTTGTGGCCATTTCCTGCAACAGCCGCTTTAAACCTAGTGCTAATGGTCACTTAACATTCACAAGGGACTGCAGGGCTGTAAATGACACCTGCCCTCCAAAAATGTCCTACAGTCTGAAATAGACAAAAAATTCAACATGGGGCAAATTTTCACAAGGTAAAGTTTACTCACTTTTTTTTATTAAAAGAAAAAGACATGGAAAAATGGTCAACATAATGAATAATTGGAGACGTGCATATCCAAACAACAAAGAGGTATCACCTCACACCAGTTAGAACAGCAATCAGCAAAAAGTCGACAAACAATAAATGCTGAAGGGGTTGTGGAGAAATGCATACCCTTTATGCTGTCAGTGGGATGTAACTGGTGACAGCCACTAACGAGAACTGAATGGAGGTACCATTAAAAGGTAAAACTTGAGTTACCATATGATCTGGCCGACCCGCTACTGGGCCTATCAACCGAGAAGACCAGAATCTAAAAGACACAATCACCCAAACGTCCACTGCAGCAAGATTTACAGTAGCCAAGAAATGGAAGCAACCAAAATGTAAATTGACACATGAATGGATAGAAGTGGTACATGTACACAACGGAATATTAGCCACAAAAAAAGAATGAAACAGTGCCCTTTGCAGAACCATAGACGAGCCTAGAGATAATCATGCTACATGAAGTCAGGAAGAGAAAGACAAATATCCTATGATGTCATTTATAGGTGTTACCTAAAAACGGATACCAATGAACATATTTCCACAGAGAAAGACACAGACTTAGAAAACAAACTTATGGTTAACCAAATGGAAAGGTGGGAGGAATGGGTAAATTAGCATGTTGGGGTTAACATACATATACAGATAAAATAAATATATCAAAAAGGACCTACCTTGGGCTTCCCTGGTGGCACAGTGGTTGAGAGTCCGCCTGCCAATGCAGGGGATACGGGTCCGTGCCCCGGTCTGGGAAGATCCCACATGCTGCGGAGCAGCTGGGCCCGTGAGCCATGGCCGCTGAGCCTGCGCGTCCGGAAGCCTGTGCTCCACAATGGGAAAGGCTGCAACAGTGAGAGGCCCGCGTACCTCAAAAAAAAAAAAAAAAAAAAAAAAAAAAGGACCTACCTCATTGCAAGGGAGGTCTACTCAACCGTCTGTAATAACCTACACGGGAACAGGATCGGTAGACGAATAGATATATGTATATGCATAAATGAACCAGGTTCTGTACACCAAGAACAAACACAACATTGTAATCAAATTTACTCTGATAGAAAATAAAAATTAAATTAAAAAAACAAAGACGTAATGAGACATAAGCTTTTGGGGGTTTGTCCTGGCACATTCCACTCTAATTTACAACAAAGGAACAGGACTTCCAGGAAGGCTCTGTTGCCCTAGTAACCAGAGTGGGGAATTGAGAAATCCTTCCACCTTGTGGCCGTTTCCCGCAAAAGCAGCTTTAAACCTAGTGCTAATGGTCACATAATATTCACAAGGACTGCAGGGCTGTAAATGACACCTGCCCTCAAAAAATGTCCTGCGGTCAGGAATCGACAAGAAAATTCAACACAGGGCAAACTTTCAAGAAGACAATTTCGAGGGGTGAATTCTACTCACACCGTTTTTTTTTTTCATAAAGCACATGAAAAACTGCTCAACATCACTAATTATTAGAGTCAGGCAAATCCAAAATACAAAGAGGTATCACCTCACACCAGTTAGAATGGCCATCAGCAAAATATCTACAAACAAGAAATGCTGAAGAGGTGGTGGAGAAATTGGTACCCTCTTATGCTGCTGGTGGGATGTAAACTGGTAGCAGCCACTAATGAGAACAGAATGGAGGTAGCTTTAAAAGGTAAACATTGAGCTACCATATGATCTGGCAGTCCAATTGCTGGGTGTGTATCTAAAGACCAGAATTCGAAAAGATGCACCCAAACGTGCACTGCAGCAAGATTTACAATAGCCAAGACATGGAAGCAAACAAAATGTCCATTGACCAATGAATGGATAAAGAAAAAGTGGCACATGTCCACAATGGAATATTGTTCAGGCATGAAAAGAATGAAATAATGCCAAATGCAGCAACACAGATGAACCTAGTTGTAATCATACTAAGTGAAGTAAGTCAGAAAGAAAAAGACAAATATTGTATGATACCACTTATAGGTGGAATCTAAAAATTAATACCAGTGAACCAATTGACAAAAGAGAAACAGAATCACAAAAGTAGAAAATAAAATTATGGTTACCAAAGGGGAAAGATGTGGGGAAGGGATAAATTAGGAAGCGGGGATTTACAAATAGCAACTATTACATATAAAATAGATAATCAACAAGGACCTATGTATAACAAGGGAGTTCTACTCAACATTCTGTAATAACCTATATGGGAAAAGAATCTGGAGATGAATAGATATATCTATATGTATAAATGAAATAAATGAAAAAGATTCTGTACACCTTTGAAACACATAACATTGTATATCACTGTTACCCCAAGAAAAAATAAAAATTAAATAAAAGAAGTGATGAGACACAAGTTTTGGGAGTTTTTTCTGGCAGATTCCACTCTAATTTACAACCCCCAAACAGGACTTCCACAAAGGCTCTGGTTGCCAGAGTAACCAGAGCTGGGCTTCGAAGAAATCCTGCCACTCTGTGGCCATTTCCACAGACAACAACTGGAAAACCAGTGCTTAGGGTCACTGCATATTCACAAGACCCTGTAAATAGCACCTACATCTTGGGGTAAGTAATGGAAAATGACTTCAAAACAAGGCAGAATTTCATGAGCCAGATTTGAAGAGGTAAAGTTTACTCAACTTTTAAAAATGACAACATGGAAAAGTGCTCAACATTGCAAATTATGAGGGAAATGCAAATCAACACTACAACGAGGTATCACCTGTCACCAGTCAGAATGGCCATCATCACAGTCTAAGACAAGAAATGCTGGAGAGGGCCTGGAGAACAGGGAACTCTGCTACACTGTTGGTGGGAATGTACATGGCTAACAGCCACTCTGGAGAACACTATGGAGGTTCCTTAAATATCTATAAATAGAGCTACCAGAGGATCCAGCAACTCCACTCCTGGGCATATATCCGGGGAAAACCATAAATCGACAAGATACATGCACCCCAACGCTTGTTGTAGAACTGTTTACAAGAGCCTAGACTTTGAATCAACCAAAGTGTCCATGGAAGGATGGATGGATAAAGAAGATGTGGTACATGTATACAATGGAATATTACTCAGCCATGAAATGAATGAAATAAGGCCATTCGCATCAACTTGGATGGACCTATATACGATCATGCTAAGTGACATAAGTCGGACAGAGAAAGATAAATATCATATGATATCACTAATAGGTGGAATCTAAAAATTGATACAAATGAACAAACTTACAAAACAGAAACAGAGTCAGAGACTTAGAAAACAAAATTATGGCTACCAAAGGGGAAAGGTATGGGGGTGGCTTAAATTAGGAGGTTGGAATTGGTATATAGAAACTTACATATAGAAAATAGATAATCGTCAATAATCTGCTGTATAGCACATGGAACTCAACACACTGTAAATAACCTCAATGGGAAAAAAATTCGAAAAAGAATATATAGACATCTCTGTATAAGTGAATCAAGTTGCTGTACACCAAAAAGAAACAACATTGTAAATCAACCATACTCTGTTATAAAATTAAATTCAATTTTAAAAAAGAGAGAGAGAAATGGTCAATAAATTCGTTCAGGTGTGGTGAAAGGACTGGTGTCACATCCCTGGAGACAGACCCATTTGGGTCCCAAGTCTGGATTGCTGTGGAGCTGGGGGTGCCGGGGAGGATGTTCCAGCCAATGCAGCCCCCTTGGACCTGTACTGCCTGCTCCCCACTGCATGGGGCCACAGTCTCCACATACAGGTGAGTCCCCCTACAGCTAAAACATGCTTGGGGCACTCAAAGGATGGTGGCCCCCTGCTCTGGTTGAGTTTTGAAAAGTCACCTGGTCTCCACATATTCTGGTGGTGTGGTTCCCACCTCCAGCCTTTTTCCTAGGAGTTGCCCCACCTCCGGAAGACAGCGCCCTCAATAGTAGGTTTGGCAAAGCTGGGATATGTCCAGGGAATAACGGGTAAGTCGTGAGAAGGAATGAGACACCAGCCCTTGGGTTTTGGACACGCACATTCCACTGAAATTTACAGCCCAAGAACAAAACTTTCCAAAAGGCTCAGGTTGAAGAAATCCTGCCCCTTGTGGCTGTTTCCCAAAACAACAACATGAAAACTGGTGCTTAGGGGCACTGCATATTCCCAGGGCCTGCAGCACTCTAAATGATTCCTGCTCTCAAAAAATGTCTTGTGGGGCTTCCCTGGTGGCGCAGTGGTTGAGAGTCCGCCTGCCAATGCAGGGGACACGGGTTCGTGCCCTGGTCTGGGAAGATCCCACATGCCGCGGAGCGGCTGGGCCCGTGAGCCATGGCCGCTGAGCCTGTGCGTCTGGAGCCTGTGCTCCGCAACGGGAGAGGCCACAACAGTGAGAGGCCCGTGTACTGCAGAAAAAGTCTTGTGGTAGGTAATCAAAACTGACTTTGAAATAGAACAGATGGGCTTTCCTGGTGGCGCAGTGGTTGAGAGTCCGCCTGCCAATGCAGGGGACACAGGTTCATGCCCCGGTCCGGGAAGATCCCACATGCTGCGGAGTGGCTGGGCCCGTGAGCCATGGCCACTGAGCCTGCGCGTCCGGAGCCTGCGCTCTGCAATGGGAGAGGCCACAACAGCGAGAGGCCCACGTACTGCAAGAGAAAAAAAAAAAAAAAAAGAAATAGAACAGGGTTTCAGGGACCCAATTTCAAAAGGTAAAGTTTACTCACACTGTTTTAAAAAGAGCACATGAAAAGGTGCTCAACATCGCTAATACTTAGGAAGATGCAAAGCAACAATGCAAGGAGCTATCACTTCGCACCATTCAGAAAGGCGATCTTCACGAAGTCTAGGACAAGCAATGCTGGAGAGGGCGTGGAGAAAAAGGATCCCTGCTCCACTGTTGGTGGGAATGTAAATTGCTAACAGCCCCTGTGGAACAGTATGGAGGTGCCGTAAAAATCTAAAAATAGACCTACCAGAGGATCCAGCAATTCCACTCCTGGGTGTATATCCAGGAAAAACCCTAAATCGACAAGACACATGCACCCCAACATTCACTGTAGCACTGTTACCAAGAGCAAAGGCTTGGAAGCAACAAAAGTGTCCATGGAAGGATGAACGGGTAAAGAAGACGTTGTACATATATACAAAGGAAAATTACTCAAGCATGAAGTGAATGAAATAAGTCCATTTGCTGCAACTTGCAGGGACCTAGATACGATTGAAGGAACTGACACAAGTCACACAGAGGAAGATATGTCATATGATATCACTTATAGGTGGAATCTAAAAATTGATACAAATGAACTAACTTGCACCACAGAAACAGAGTCACAGACTTAGAAAATAAACTTACGGGACAAAAGGGAAAGGTGGGGGGAGGCATAAATGAGGGGGTTAAATTAGTACCCATACCCTTATATAGAGAAAATAGATAATCAATAAGGACCTAGTGTAGAGCACAGGGAACTGGACTCAACACACTGTAATAACCACAATGGAAAAAGAATCCGAAAAAGAATATATAGACGCCTCTGTATAAGTGATTCAAGTTGCTCTACACCAAAAAGACACACAACGCTGTAAATCAGCTTGACTCCATTATATAATTAAATTGCAAAAAAAAAAAAAAAGAGAGAGAGATGGTTACTAAATGGCTTGCGGCGCAGTGACCCAACTTGGCAATACATCCCTGGAGCCAGAGCTGGCTTGGGACCCAAAGCTGCACTGTCATGGGGCTGAGCGAGCCGGGAAGGACGTGCCAGCAATTGGAGCCCCCTTGGACTTGTACTGCCTGGTCCCACTACATGGGTCCAAAATCTCCAGGTCAGGTGGCCCCCCCCACCAGCTAAAACATACCTCGGACACCCAAAGGATGGTGGACCTCTGGGCTGGAAGAGATTTGAAAAGATACATGGTTTCCACAACTCCTGGTAGTGGGGTTCCCAGCTCTGGCCTCTATTCCTGAGAGTTGCCCCACCTGCAGAAGACATCATCCTCAAAAGGCAGTTTTGCACAGCTTGGAATTTGTCTGGGGCATGATGGTTAGCAGGGAGAAGGAATGAGACACAAGCTCTTCGGTGTCTGGACAGTCACATTCCACTCTCATTTCCAATCAGGAAGAGGATTTCCCCTAAGGCTCAGGTGGCCCCAGTAACCAGAGTGGGGCATGAAGAAATCCCGCCCCTTTGTGGCCGTTTCCCCAAACAACAACTTGAAAACTGGTGCTTGGGGGCACTGCGTAATCAAAAGGCCCTGGAGGCTGTAAACGACACCTGCGTCTTGGGGTTAGTAATCGAAAATGACTTGAAACAGGCAGAATTTCAGGAACCAGCTTTCAAGGGGTAAATTTCACTCAGTGTTGTGTTTTGTTTTAAAGAAAAAAAAAAAGGTCTATGAAAAGCTGCTCAAGATCCCAAATTAGAGGGAAATGCAAAAAACACAACAAGGAGGTATCACCTCTCACCATTCAGAATGGCCATCACCACAAAGCCTCAAAAGAAGAAATGCAGGAGAAGGCTTGGAGAAAAGGGAGCCCTGCTACGCACTTGCTGGGAATGTAGATTGCTAACAGCCACTCTGAAGAACCCTAGGGAGGTTCCTTAAGAATCTAAAAATAGAGCTACCAGAGGATACGGCAATTCCAATCCTGGTTTTATATACGGGGAAAGCTATAAATCAACAAGACACATGCACCCCCAGCGGTCACTGTCGCACTGTTTACAAGAGCCTAGACTTTTAAGCAACAAAACTGTCCATCAAAGGATGAATGGATAAAGAAGATGTGATACATATATACAATAGAATATTAGCCATGAAATGAATGAAACAAGGCCAGTTGCAACAACTCCGATGGACCTAGATACGATCATACTAAGTGACATAAGTCAGACAGAGAAAGATAAATCATATAATATCATTTATAGGTGGAATCTAAAAATTGATACAAATGAACTAACTTACAAATCAGAAACAGTCACAGACTTAGCAAAGAAACTTATGGCTACCAAAAGGAAAGGTGTGGGTGAGGCATCAATTAGGCAGTTGAATAAGCACACATACGCTTATATAGAGAAAATAGATAATCAATAAGACCTACTCTGTAGCACACGGAACTTGACATAACACATTGTAATAACCAAAAAAGAATATATAAAAATATGTAAGAATCTGAAAAAGAATATATAGACGTTTTTGTGTAAGTGAATCAAATTGTTGTACACCAAAAAGAAACACAACATTGTACATCAGCTATACTCCATTATATAATTATACATATACATATATATACATATACTCCATATACATACATACATATACATATATACAGCTATACTCCCTTATATAATTAAAATTAAATTAGAAAAAGAAGCAGGAAGGTTACGAAATTTATTCAGGGATGGTGACCCAAGCTGGTGTCACATCCCTAGAGCTAGAGCTGTTTTGGGTCCAAAAGCCTGGACTGTTGTGGAGCTGGGGGTGCCGGGGAGGATGTTCCAGCAAATGCAGCCCCCTTGGACCTGTACTGCCTGCTCCCCACTGCATGGGGCCACAATCTCCAGATCCAGGCAAGGCCCGCTACAGCTAAAACATGCCTCGGACACCCAAAGTATGGTGGACCCTCTGGGCTGGAAGAGATTTGAAAAGTCACCTAATCTCCACCCACCTGGTGGCGTGGTTCCCACTTCCAACCTCTTTCCTTAGAGTCTCCAGACCTCCAGAAGACAGCACACTCAACAGGTGGTTTTGCAAGCCTTGAGACTCGTCCGGGGGATGAAGGGTAAGTGAGGGAGAAGGAATGAGACACAAGTCCTTGGGTGTTCGGACAGGCACATTTCACTCTAATTTCCAACAGGAGCAGGACTTTCCCTAAGGCTCAGTTTGCCCCAGTAACCCAAGTGGGGCATGAAGAAATTCTGCCACCTTGTGGCCCTTTCCTGAAACTACAACTTGAAAACTTGTGCTCAGAGGCACTGCATAGTAACAAGGCCCTTGAGGCTATAAGTGACAGCTGGCCTAGAAATATCTCTTGGGGTAAGTAACTGAAAACGACTTCAAAACAAGGCAGAATTTCAGGAACCAGATTTTTTCAAAGGTCTTCTGAATCTATTGATATGATAATAATTGTCTCCATTAGGGTGTTGTTAATGGATATAATTATTTGATTTTAGATTGATGAACCAGCCTTACATATCTGGGATTAATCACTCTAAGTAATGATATACAATTCTCTCAAAACATTGTTGGATTTGATTTGTTAGTATTTTGTTAAGGATTTTTGCATCAATGTTCCTGAGAGATATTGATTTACTCAATAGTAAATAGTTTATTTCCTATTCATATTTTCCTCTCTGTTTTGATGTTGTGATTTTGGTGTCAGACATTCATTTGAGGAAATTCTCAGTCATTTTTTAAAAATATTTTTTGTTCTGTCATCTTTTTTTCTAACATCTTTATTGGAGTATAATTGCTTTACAATGGTGGGTTAGTTTCTGCTTTATAACAAAGTGAATCAGCTATTTGTATACATATATCCCCATATCTCCTCCCTCTTGCGTCTCCCTCCCACCCTCCCTATCCCACTCCTCTAGGTGGTCACAGAGCACTGAGCTGACCTCCCTGTGCTATGCGGCTGCTTCCCACTAGCTATCTATTTTACGTTTGGTAGTGTATATATGTCCATGCCACTCTCTCACTTCGTTCCAGCTTACCCTCCCCCGCTCCCCGAGTCCTCAGATCCATTCTCTACTTCTGCATCTTTATTCTTGTCCAGCCCCTAGGTTCATCAGAACCATTTTTTTTTAGAGTCCATATATCTGTGTTAGCATACAGTATTTGTTTTTCTCTTTCTGACTTACTTCACTCTTTATGATAGACTCCAGGTCCACCAACCTCACTACAAATAACTCAATTTCATTTCTTTTTATGGCTGAGTAATATTCCACTGTATATATGTGCCAAATCTTCTTTATCCATTCATCAGTCAGTGGACACTCAGGTTGCTTCCATGTCCTGGCTATTGTAAATAGTGCTGCAATGAACATTGTGATACATGTCTTTTTCAATTACGGTTTTCTCAGGGTATATGCCCAGCAGTGGGATTGCTGGGTCACATGGTAGTTCTATTTTTAGTTTTTTAAGGAACCTCCATACTGTTCTCCATAGTGGCTGTATCAATTTACACTCCCACCAACAGTGCAAGAGGGTTCCCTTTTCTCAACACCCTCTCCAGCATTTATTGTTTGTAGATTTTTTGATGATGGCCATTCTGGCCAGTGTGAGGTGACACCTCATTGTGCTTCCGATTTGCATTTCTCTAATGATTAGTGATTTTGAGCATCTTTTCACGTGTTTATTTGCAATCTGTATGTCTTTTTTGGAGAAGTGTCTATTTAGGTCTTCTGCCCATTTTTGGATTGGGTTGTTTGTTTTTTTCATATTGAACTGTATGACCTGCTTTTCTATATTTTGGAGATTAATCCTTTGTCAGTTGCTTCATTTACAAATATTTTCTCCCATTCTGAGGGTTGTCTGTTCGTCTTGTTTATGGTTTCCTTTGCTGTGCAAAAGCTTTTAAGTTTCATTAGGTCCCATTTGTTAATTTTTGTTTTAATTTCCATTTCTCTAGGAGGTGGATCAAAAAGAATCTTGCTGTGATTTATGTCACAGAGTGTTCTGCCTACATATTCCTCTAAGAGTTTTAGAGCGTCTGGCCTTACATTTAGGTATTTAATTGATTTTGAGTTTATTTTTGTGTATGGTGTTAGGGAGTGTGCTAATTTCATTCTTTTACATGTAGCTGTCCAGTTTTCCCAGCACCACATTTTGAAGAGACTGTCTTTTCTTCATTGTATATTCTCACTTCCTTTATCAAAGATAAAGTGACCATATGTGCATGGGTTTATCTCTGGGCTTTCTATCCTGTTCAACTGATCTATATTTCTGCTTTTGTGCCAGTACCATATTGCTTGATTACTGTAGCTTTGTAGTATAGTCTGAAGTCAGGGAGCCTGATTCCTCCAGCTCCATTTTTCTTTCCCAAGATTGCTTTGGCTCTTTGGGGACTTTTCTGTTTCCATAGAAATTGTAAAATTTTTTGTTTTGGTTCTGTGAAAAATGCCATTGGTAGTTTGATAGGGATTGCACTGAATCTGTAAATTGCTTTGGGTAGTATAGTCATTTTCACAATGTTGAGTCTTCCAATCCAAGAACATGGTATATCTCTCCATCTGTTTGTATTGTCTTTAATTTCCTTCATCAGTGTCTTATAGTTTTCTGCATACAGGTCTTTTGTCTCCTTAGGTAGGTTTATCCCTAGTTATTTTATTCTTTTTGTTGCAAAGGTAAATGGAGTTTTTCCTCAATTTCTCTTTCAGATTCATTGTTAGTGTATAGGAATGCAAGTGATTTCTGAGCATTTATTTTGTATCCTACTACTTTACCAAATTGATTGATTAGCTCTAGTAGTTTTCTGGTAGCATCTTTAGGATTGTCTATGTATAGTATCATGTCATCTGCAAACAGTGACAGTTTAACTTCTACTTTTCCAATTTGGATTCCTTTTATTTCTTTTTCTTCTCTGACTGCCATGGCTAAAACTTCAAAAGCTATGTTGAGTAACAGTGGTGAGAGTGGGCACCATTGTCTTGTTCCTGATCTTAGAGGAAATGGTTTCAGTTTTTCACCATTGAGAATGATGTTGGCTGTGGGTTTGTCATAAATGGCTTTTATCATGTTGAGATATGTTCCCTGTATGCCAACTTTCTGGAGAGTTTTTATGATAAATGGGTGTTGAATTTTGTCAAAAGCTTTTTCTGCATCTATTGAGATGATCATATGGTTTTGTCCTTCAATTTGTTAACATGGTGTACCGCATTGATTGATTTGCATATATTGAAGAATCCTTGCATTCCTGGGACAAACTCCACTTGATCATGGTGTATGATCCTTTTAATGTGCTGTTGGATTCTGTTTGCTAGTATTTTGTTGAGGATTTTTGCATCTATGTTCATCAGCGATATTGGCCTGTAGTTTTCTTTTTTTGTGTTGTCTTTGTTTGGTTTTGGTATCAGGGTGATGGTTGCCTCATAGAATGAGTTTGGGAGTGTTCCTCCCTCTGCTATATTTTGGGAGAGTTTGAGAAGGATAGGTGTTAGCTCTTCTCTAAATGCTTGATAGAATTCACCTGTGAAGGCATCTGGTCCTGGGCTTTTGTTTGTTGGAAGATTTTTTTTTTTTTTTTTTTTTTTTTTGCAGTACGCAGGCCTCTTACTGTTGTGGCCTCTCCCGTTGCAGAGCCATGGCTCATGGGCCCAGCCGCTCCGCGGCATATGGGATCCTCCCAGACCGGGGCACGAACCCATGTCCCCTGCATCGGCAGGCGGACTCTCAACCACTGCGCCACCAGGGAAGCCCTGTTGGAAGATTTTTAATCACAGTTTCAATTTCAGTGCTTGTGATTGATCTGTTCATATTTTCTATTTCTTCCTGGTTCAGGCTTGGAAGGCTGTACTTTTCTAAGGATTTGTCCATTTCTTCTAGGTTGTCCATTTTATTGGCATATAGTTGCTTGTAGATCCTTTGTATTTCTGCAGTGTCAGTTGTTACTTCTCCTTTTTCATTTCTAATTCTGTTGATTTGAATCTTCTCCTTTTTTCTCTTGATGAGTCTGGCTAATGGTTTATCAATTTCATTTATCTCCTCAAAGAACAAGCTTTTAGCTTTATTGATCTTTATACTATTGTTTCCTTCATTTCTTTTTCACTTATTTCTGATCTGATCTTTACAATTTCTTTCCTTCTGCTAACTCTGGGGATTTTTTTGTTCTTTCTCTAATTGCTTTAGGTGCAGGGTTAGGTTGTTTATTTGAGATTTTTCTTGTTCCTTGAGGTAGGATTGTATTGCTATAAACTTGCCTCTTAGAACTGGGTCATCATGTTTTCATTGTCATTTGCTTCTAGATATTTTTTGATTTACTCTTTGATTTCTTCCATGATCTCTTGGTTGTTTAGTAGCGCACTGTTTAGCCTCCATGTGTTTGTTTTTTTCCTGTAATTGATACCTAGTCTCATAGCACTGTGGTCGGAAAAGATACTTGATATGATTCCAATTTTCTTAAATTTACCAAGTCTTGATTTGTGACCCAAGATATGATCTATCCTGGAGAATATTCCATGTACACTTGAGAAGAAAGTGTATTATGTTGTTTTTGTATGGATAGTCCTATAAATATCAATTAAGTCCATCTGGTCTAATGTGTCATTTAAAGCTTGTGTTTCCTTATTTATTTTCATTTGGGATGACCTGTCCATTGGTGAAAGTGGGGTGTTAAAGTCCCCTACTATGATTGTGTTACTGTCGATTGCCCCTTTTATGGCTGATAGCATTTGCCTTATGTATTGAGGTGCTCCTATGTTGGGTGCATAAATATTTACAATTGTTATATCTTCTTCTTGGACTGGTCCCTTGATCATTATGTAGTATCCTTGTCTCTTGTAGTAGTCTTTATTTTAAAGTCTATTTTGTCTGATATGAGTATTGCTACTCCAGCTTTGATTTCCATTTTCATGGAATATCTTTTTCCATCCCCACACTTTCAGTCTGTATGCGTCCCTAGGTCTGAAGTGGGTCTCCTGTAGATAGCATATATACAGGTCTTGTTTTTGTATCCATTCAGCCAGTCTATGTCTTTTGGTTGGAGCATTTAATCCATTTACATTTAAGGTAATTATTGATATGTGTGTTCCTATTACAATTTTCTTAATTGTTTTAGGCTTGTTTTTGTAGGTCTTCTCCTTCTCTCATGTTTCCTGCCTAGAGAGGTTCCTTTAGCATTTGTTGTAAAGCTGGTTTGGTGGTGCTGAATTCTCTTAACTTTTGCTTAGCTGTAAAGGTTCTAATTTCTCCATCAAGTCTGAATGAGATCCTTGCTGGGTAGAGTAATCTTGGTTGTAGGTCTTTCCCTTTCAACACTGTAAGTATATCCTGCCACTCCCTTCTGGCTTGCAGAGTTTCTCCTGAAAGATCAGCTGTTAGTCTGGGGATTCCCTTGTATGTTTTTTATTGCTTTTCCCTTGCTGCTTTTAATATTTTTTCTTTGTATTTAATTTTTAATAGTTTGATTAATATGTGTCTTGGCGTGTTTCTCCTTGGATTTACCCTTTATGGGACTCTCTGCACTTCCTGGAGTTGATTGACTATTTCCTTTCCCATGTTAAGGAAGTTTTCAACTATAATCTCTTCAAATATTTTCTCACAGCCATTCTTTTTCTCTTCTTCTTCTGGGACCCCTATAATTCGAATGTTGGTGTGTTTGATGTTGTTCCAGATGTCTCTGAGACTGTCCTCCATTATTTTCCTTCTTTTTTCTTTATTCTGCTCTGCAGCAGTTATTTCCTGTATTCTATTTTCCAGGTCACTTATCCATTCTTCTGCCTCAGTTATTCTGTTATTGATCCCTTCTAGAGAATTTTTAATTTCATTTATTGTGTTGTTCATCATTAACAAAACTGCATGGAGAAAAAGCAAAAAAGCAATAGTCGAACACTTCAATACCCACTTGTAAACATTGGATAGATCATTCAGAATGAAAAGTAATGAGAGAACATTGACCTGCATAACACTTCAGAAAAGTAAACAGAACAGATATATACAAAACATTCCATCCAAGGACATCAGAAAACACATTCTTCTCAAGGGCACAGAAAATATTCCCTAGGATATGTCATTCCTTGGCCACAAAGCCACCCTTAACACATTTAAGATTAACATCATATCTCATAACTTTCCAACAACTATGATATGGAACTAGAAATCAATAGGAGAAAAAGCTGAAAATTTTACAGATACATGGAAATTAACACAATCCTTAATAACCAAAGGGTCAATGTAGAAATTGAAAGAAAATTTCCACAGTATCCTGAGAAAAATAAAAATAAAAATTCAAACTACCACAATTTAGGAAATACATCAAAAGTAGTTATGTGCCTACATTTTATTTATTTAAATTTTTTTTCCTATTTTATTTATTTATTTATTTATTTATTTATTTTGGCTGTGTTAGGTCTTCACTGCGGTGCACAGGCTTCTCATTGCAGTGGCTTCTCTTGTTGCAGAGCACGGGCTCTAGGCGCACACGGGCTTCAGTAGTTGCAGCACGTGGGCTTAGTAGTTGTGGCTTGTGGGCTCTAGAGCGCAGGCTCAGTAGTTGTGGCGCACGAGCTTAGTTGCTCCACAGCATGTGGGATCTTCCCGGACCAGGGCACGAACCCGTGTCCCCTGCATTGGCAGGCGGATTCTTAACCACTGCACCACCAGGGAAGCCCCATGTGCCTACATTTTAAAAAATGAAAGTTTTCAAAAAAATAACTGAACTTTGTCCATCAAGGAAGCAGGAAAAAAAAAGAAGCACAAAATTAGGAGAAGAAATGACAGAGCAAAGATTAGAGAATAAACAGTGGATAGAAAGACTAAAAAAAACAGAGAAAAAAATCAACTAAAAGTTTGCTTTTTAAAAAATAAAGCAACTTGACAAACTTTTAGCTATGCTAACCAAGGAAAAAAGAAAGAAGTCCAAAAATCTGATCAATAAGAGACATCAAAGAAATACAAAGGACCATAAGAGCTTAACAATTATACAGCAACAAATTCGATAAATTAGAATAAATGAATAAATTCCCAGAACTACCAAGACTGAATCACAAATAGAAGCCAGACCAGACAAATAATAAATGAGGACACTGAAACAATAAACACAAACCTCCTGACAAAGAAAAGCCCAAGACCAGGTGGTTTCACTGGTGAATCCTACCAAACATTAAAAAAATAATGCCAATCATTATCAAACCCTTCCCAGAAAACTGAGGAAAAGGGAACGCTCACAAGTTCTTTGTGAGGACAGCATCCCACAGACACCAAAGCCAGATAAAGAACACTACAAAAAAATAAATCTATAGGCAGATATGCCTGAGGAATATAAATGCAAAATATCTCAGCAAAAGTCTAACCAAACTCAACAGCAAAATAAGAAGATCATACACCATGATTAAATGAAACTTAACCCTGGCATGAAAGAATGGCACGATATCACTCTATTATATATAATTATATATAACATAACATATAAATCAATATAAATTATATATATATAAATTGATAAGGGTGACCTGCAATGATAATAGAAAGAAGAATAAATATGTGACCCTTTCAATGGATGCAGAAAAAGAAATCAACAAAATGCAAAACAGTTTTATGACAAAAGCTCTCAACAACTTGGGAACAGAAGGAGCATACCTCAAAATACACAGACTAATGCACACCCACTACTAACCCTGTACCCAATGATGAAAAACTGAAAGCTTTGCTTTTAAAATCAGGAACAAGATAAGGGTATCCACGCTCACTATTCTTATTCAAGACAGTACTGGGCTTCCCTGGTGGCGCAGTGGTTGAGAGTCCGCCTGCTGATGCAAGGGACATGGGTTCATGCCCCGGTCCAGGAAGATCCCACATGCCGTAGAGCGACTGAGCCCGTGAGCCATGGCCGCTGAGCCTGCGCATCCGGAGCCTGTGCTCCAAAACGGGAGAGGCCACAGCAGTGAGAGGCCCACGTATCGAAAAAAAAAAAAAAAAAAGAAAAGAAAAAAAAGACAGTACTGAAGTCTGAGCCAGAGCAGACTGAAACAAAAACAAGAAATAAAAAGGTATCCAACGTGAAGAGGAAGAAGTAAACTTTTCTCTCTTTTCAGAAAACATGGTTTTATGTATGACTCCCCCCCAAAACGGTAGAACTAATAGATTAATTCAGTAAAGTTATAGGATACAGAATCAACATACAAAAATGTGTGGCATGTCTATACCCTTAACCACACATTAACTGAAAGAAATAAAGAAAATAATTCTACTTACAATTGCATGAGAAGAATACGTAGAAATAAATTTCACTGAGAGAGTGAAAGACCTGTGTACCAAAAACCACAGGATATTAAGGAAAGAAACTGAAGACAACACAAATAAATGTTAAGATAGTCTTTGGTCATGAATTAAAAGAATTAATATTGTTAAAATATCCATACTTCCCAAAGCAATATACAGATTCAATGCAATCCCTATCAAACTTTCTAAAGCATTTTTCACAGAAATAAAACCAACAGTTCTAAAATGTGCATGGAACCCCAAAAGAATCCAAATAGCAAAAGTAATCATGAAAAAGAAAAAAAAAACAAAACTGGAGGTTTCATGCTTCAAGATTTCAAACTCTATGACAAATCTATGGTCCCCAAAACAGTATGGTATTGACATAAAAACAAACACATACATCAACGGAAACAATAGCACGGAAATAAACCTAAGAGTATATGGTCAATTCATTGAAGACAAAGAAGCCAAGAATATACAAGGGGGAAATATTAATAATCTCTTTATTAAATGTTGGGAAAGCTAGGCAGCCCCATGCAAAAGCATGAAACTGGACCACAATCTTCCACCATACACAAAAAATAACTTCAAATGGGTTAAAGACCTGAAATTAAAGAGGGAAAACCATAAAACTTCTAGAAGAAAACACAAACACGGCAAGTTCCTTGACAGGTCTTGGAGGTGCTTTTTTGAATCTGACAAAAAAAAGCAAAACCAACAGAAGCAGAGTAACAAAAGGGAGGACATCAAACGAAAAAGCTTATTTACATCCAAGGAACCATCAACAAAATAAAATGGTAATCTACTGGAAAAGATGAATAATACCTTAATAAACCTACCTTTGGAAAAAACTTTGTAGCAAGATTAAATGAATCTTACACCAAAACTCTACTGTTTTGGTTGTTAGGAAATATATTAATATAACTCATGAAATTATATTGATACATTTAGGAAGGGCATGTGATCAACTTCAAAGATGCAGACAAAGGAGCATGGGAGAATTCTACAGGTAATAATGATAAAAATAAAGAAGATATTAATGCATAGGTACTCAAAGAAATATCACATACCCCTAACATTAGTTCACCTACAGAGAAATAATACATTTATTTCCTCTAATTGTCAGAAAGATCACTAGGAGATATGAACACCTAACTGATTTAGCACTTTGAGGTATCAGTAAAACAATTAGTATTGGAAAAGAAGGATTAAAATCATCTCCATTTGCAGAGCATATGGATATATGTATTTAGTAAGCCCAAAGAGTCCATGGAAAATTCTTACAGAAATTAAGACAATAAAATATTGTGAAGATTATAACAGAAGCATATAGTACAGAGTTCATATAGACACATCCCAAGCAGTTACAATGTATATGTAAAAATAGGCTGCAATTTTAGGGCTTCCCTGGTGGCGCAGTGGTTGAGACTCTGCCTGCCGATGCAGGGCACACGGGTTCGTGCCCCGGTCCGGGAAGATCCCACATGCCGCGGAGTGGCTAGGCCCGTGAGTCATGGCTGCTGAGCCTGCGCGTCCGGAGCCTGTGCTCCGCAACGGGAGAGGCCACAACAGTGAGAGGCCCGCGTACCGCAAAAAATAAATAAATAAATAAATAAATAAAAATAGGCTGCAATTTTAAAAGAATAAAATAAAATAAAATGAAAATCTAACAACACATGTGAAAAGTCTATATGAATAAAAATTATCACAAACTCCTTATACAGATAATGCAAACTTGAAGAAAAGAAAAATCAAACTATTGATATTTCCTTAAATAAAATAATAAAACATATATAGAGAGGTAAAATGTACCAATACATATATTTGCAATGTACATGTATACATCTGTATGTATGTTGGTGTATATATATGTGTGTGTGTGTGTGTATATATACACATATGTATATACACACATATAATATATAGAGGTATATATTTGTACATATATGTATGTATATATACACACAAATATTTTTCTGGGGATAGATAATTTATTGTTTACATAAAATAATGAGAAATATATATAAAATGTATGTAAAATAATGAAGAAATTTATGAAATTAAAGATTCATTATTATTTACTTCAGTATATTTTACATACAAGATACTTTATATAAATTTCGTGGAAACTACAAACAAAAAATTCCTTTATCATAGTTACACAAATGATAAAGAAAAAGAATGAACACATACCATATCAAAAAACAAATTATAAAGGAATTAGAACAGCAACAGTAACAAATAGAAAACCAAGAAAGGGGGACTTGCCTGGTAGTTCACTGGTTATGAATCTGTGCTTCCAGTGCAGGGGGCACAGGTTCCATCCCTGGTTGGGGAACTAAGATCCCACATGCCATGTGGGCATGGCCAAAAGATTAAAAAAAAAAAAAAGGGTAATTGTAAATCCTTATCAACAATTAAGTTAAATTTTAATGGACTAAATTCTCCAATTAAATGACAGAAAGTGGTTGAATTAATTTTAAAAAAAACCTACAATATGCTGTCTACCAGATACTCACTTAAACCTTAAGGACATATATAGGTTAAAGTGAGAAGATGTAAAAAGATATTCCAGCAAATGGCAACCAAGACCATACTTATATTAGAGAATACATATTTTCAATCAAAATGAGTCACAAGAGACAAAGAATGTTGCTATGCAGTGATTAAAAGGTCAAATTATCAAGACACTATTCCAAGTATAAATATATATGCACCCAACACTGGACCATGTAAATATTTAAAGCAAATATTAACAAAATCACATGAAGAAAAAGCAAGAAATTAATAGTAGGGCACTTCAGTAACCACTTGTAAATGTCAGATAGATCATCCAGACAGAAAATTACTGAGAAAACTCTGACCTGCATAACACTTCAGAAAAGTAACATAACAGATATATACAGAACATTCCATCTAAGAACACAAGAAAACACATTCTTCTCAAAAGCACATAAAATATTCCCCAGGATAAGTCATTTCTGGGCCACAAAGCCACCCTTAACCCATTTAACTTGAAAATCACACCTCATTGCTTTCCAAATAGAAGCAATACTCTCAATATAACTAACAGTAAGTATTTCTCCTTGCATAAGCTTATATCAGAACAGATAACCCACTGATGGTTAACAATAAAATAAACCTAAAGTAATACTTAATCTAGTCAAACATCGTTAACCCAACACAAGTGTGCATTCAAAAAAAGATTTTTTTAAGAAGTAAAAAGTACTCGGCAATCACAAACCCTGCCTGTTTATTAAAAACTTTAACTCTAGCACATCTGGTATTAGAGGCACTGCCTGCCCAGTGACATCTGTTTAATGGCTGTGGTATCCTGAGTGTGGAAAGGTATAGTAGTCATTTGTTCTCTAAATAAGGGCTTGTATGACTGGTCACACAAGGCTTTTACTGTCTCTTTTAATCAGTGAAATTGACCTTCCTGTGAAGTGGCGGGAATAATATAAGAAGAGAAGAACCTATGGAGCAACAATTAACTAATTAATCCAGAAAAAAAAAACAACTGAACTTTAACATAGCTTTTAATGAATTAACAGTTTTTAAAGCAACTATAGTCCAATAAAAATTAATTTTAAAAAAGTGGGCAGAAAAGAAAAAAAAAACAATTTTGGTTGAGGTGACCTTGGAGAATAAAAACACCTCTGAGTGATTAAAATTTAGACCAACTAGTCAAAATGCTTTATCACCTGTTGTTCTAAAACACTGATCAACCAAACAAGTTATACTAGGGATAACAGTGTGATCGTATCCTAGAGTTCATATTGACAATTCGGTTTACGACCTTGATGCTGGATCAGGACATTTCAATGGTATAACTGCTATTAATGGTCTGTTTGTTCAACGATTAAAGTCCCACATGATCTGAGTTCAGACTGGAGTCATCCTGGTCATTTTCTGTCTATTATAGATTTCTCCCAGTACGAAAGGACAAGAGAAATACAGCTTACTTTACAAAATGTCTTCAAACTAAATGATATAATCTACATTCAATTAATTTATACATACCCTACTGTAGAACAGGGTTTGTTTCAGTGGCAGAGCCCAGTAATTATGTAAAACTGAAACTTTTATCTGCAGTGGTTCAAGTCCTCTTCCTAGGAATATGTTTATAATCAACATTCTTTCACAAACTACCCAATTTAACTCACCATAGCATTCGTCATATTAACTAAATGGGAAATCCTAGGCTATATACAAATCCAGAAAGGGCCAAAAACCATCAGCCCCTATGGATTATTACAACCCATTGCTGATGCATTCAAATTATTTATTAAAGAACCACTATGATCATCAACATCATCAATTTATATATTATTGCCACAATGCTGGCCTTACAACATGAATTCCTCTTCCCATATCTTATCCATTAATTAGTATAAATGTAGGCATACTATTTATATTAGCCATATCAAGCCTAGCAACTTATTTTATCCTCTGATCTGGATGAGCTTCAGATTCAAAATACTCACTCACTGGAGCTCTACGGGCAGTAGCACAGACAATCTCATATGAAGTCATGTTAGCAGCAACTCTCTTCTCAGTCCTAATGATAAATGGATAATTTACACTTTCAACAGTAATTATTACACAAGAACATCTATGACTAATTTTCTCCTGACCACTACCCAGAATTTATCTGTATACTAGCAGAAATCCAACGAAACCCCACTTGATTTAACACAGTAGAATCAAAGCCTGTACTTGGCTTCAATGTAGAAAACATAGTGGGCCCATTCACCCTGTTCTTCCTAGAGAATATGTCAATATCATTATAATAAACATTTTCACAACAATCTGTTTTTAGGAGCATCTGACAATCCCTACATGCCAGAATTATACACAGCCCAAGTCATCATTAAAACACACCTAACAATCTCCTTTCTATGAATTCGAGCATCCTACCCACAATTTTTTTTTTTTTTTTTTTTTTTTTTTTTGCGGTACACAGGCCTCTCACTGTTGTGGCCTCTTCCGTTGTGGAGCACAGGCTCCGGACACGCAGGCTCAGCGGCCATGGCTCACGGGCCCAGCCGCTCTGTGGCATGCGGGATCTTCCCAAACCGGGGCACGAACCCGTGTCCCCTGCATCAGCAGGCGGACTCTTAACCCCTGCGCCACGAGGGAAGCCCCTACCCACAATTTTGATATGATCAACTTATACATCTCTTATAAAACATTTTTTACTACTAACATTAGCCCTATGTATATGAGAGTTTTCACTACCTGTCATCATAGCAGGCAACCCACCAGAAACTTAAGAAATATGTCTGACAAAAGACTTTGATAGAGTAAATGATAGAGGTTTAAATGCTCTTATTCTTGGAATTGAACTTATTCTTAAGAATTTTACATTCTCCATGCTACCACATTACACCACATGCTATAGTAAGGTCTGCTAAGTAAGCTATCAGGCCTGTACCCCCAAAATGTTGTCGTATATCCTTCCTGTACTAATAAACGCTATTGTTTTACTATCATTCTACTGACTATTATCTCAGGAAATATAATTGTATAAGAAGCTCACACTGGTTAATGGTATCCCCATTCTAATAAAAAACAGGAACCCATAAGCTACAGAAGCATCCAACAAATATCTTCTAAAACAATCCTCCACATCAATACTGCTTATAATGGCTATTATCATTAATCTAATATACTCTGGTCAAGGAACACAATGAATTACAAAAACCTTTAATCCAGCAGCATCCACCCTCATAACAATCGCCCTTGTCACAAAAGTAGGACTTTCCCCATTTCACTTCTGAGTGCCTGAAGTCACACAAGGCATCCCATGAACAGCAGGCCTGATACAGTTAATGTGACAAAATTGGACCCCGATCAGTTTTATACCGCATGTCACCATCCATCAACCTAAACATACTATTAATCACAGTGATATTATGAATCACAGCTGGAGGCTGAGGCAGACTTAGCCATACTCACCTGGAAAAAATTACACCCTCCTCATCAATTGCCCATATAGGACGAATAACAGCTATTATAATGTATATTCAGATTATAACAATCCTAAACATACTAATTTATATCATAACAACACTATCTTCTTCTTATTTATGTCCAGCTCATGTACTACAAGAGTATCATCACACACATGAGGTAAAACACCTCCCGTCACAATCCTTTTCCTCACCATTACAGTATCATTAGGACATCGCCCACCACTATCAGGGTTTTTACCCAAATGAATAATTATCCAAGAGATAACAAAAAAGATAACATCCTTCTACCAACACTAACAGCCATCATAGCAGTCCTCAGCATATATTTCTACTTGCAGCTAACATACTCCACATCACTAACTATGTTCCCTTCATTAAACAACACAAATATAAAACAATTTGAACATACAAAACAAATAACCTTCCTATCATTACTAATCATAATAGCCACACGGTTACTACCCTTAAAACCCATTCAATCAGTGCTGGACTAGGAACTTAGGTTAGTTTAGACCAAGAGCTTTCAAAACCCTAAATAAGTACAATTTACTCAATTCCTAAAAATAAGGATTGCAAGACTTTTCTACATCAATTGAATGCAAATCAAACATTGTAATTAAGCTAAATCCTTAGCAGATTGATGAGCTTTGACCTCAGGATATTTTAGTTAACAGGTAAATCCTCTAGTCAACTGGCTTCAATCTACTTCTCCCACCTTCAAGGAAAAAAAGGCAGGAAAATCACTGGCAGAACTGAAGCTGCTTCTCTGAAGTTACAATTCAATTTACTGATTCACCACAGGGTTTGGCAAAAAGAGGGCTCAATCTCTGTCTTTAGATTTATAGTCTAATGCTAGCTCAGTCATTTTACCTCTGTTCATAAACTGCTGATTATCTTCAACAAATCACAAAGATATCGGCATTTTATATTTACTATTTGGTGCTTGAGCTGGAGTAGCAGGCACCACCTGAAGTCTATTAATCCAGGCTGAGCTATGCTAACCTGGAGCGCTACTTGGAGATGCCCAAATCTGTAAGGTAGTCAGAACAGTCCCTGCACTTGTAATAATTTTCTTTATAGTTGTACCCATTATGATTGCAGGCTTTGGAAGCTGACTTGTCCCACTAATAAGTGGGGCACCTGACATAGCATTTCCACGAATAAATCATATACACTTTTGACTACTAACCCCATCATTCTTACTCCTATGAGCATCACCAATAGTAGAAGCTGGTTCTGGTACCAGTGGAACCATATATTCAGCTCTAGCCTGCAATCCGGCCCATGCAGGAGACTTTGTCGACCTAACCGTTTTCTCCTTACTTTTAGCAGGTGTCTCTTCAATTCTTGGTGCTATTAATTTTATTACTATAGTCTTTAGTATAAAACCAGCAGGCATACCCCAATACCAAACACCATTATTTGTTTAATCTGCCCCAACTATAGCCATATTGCTATAATTATCACTCTCAGTCCGAGCAGCCAGAATTTCCATACTGTTAACAGATAGAAATCGAAACATTACTTTCTTTGACCCTGCAGGAGGAGACCCAATCCTATACCAACACCTAATTTTGAGTCTTTGGTCACCCTGAAGTCTGTATTCATAGCCTACCAGGGTTTGTTATAATCTCACATATCATTACATACTATTTAGGACAAAAAGTGCCTTTCAGCTATTTGGGAATAGTATGAGTCCTGTCCACTGCTTTTTAGGATTTAACTTGTGGGTCCATCATATGTTTACCATAGGGATAGATGTCGACCAGTGAGCATACTTTGTATCAGCTACCGTAATTACTTCTATCCCTACAGGAGTAAAAATATTTAGCTGATGAACAACTCTTCATGGAGGTAATATTATATGTCCTCCCACTATATTATGAGCTTTAGGCTTTATTTTTCTTTTTGCAGTAGGTGGTTTGACAGGAATCATCTTAGCAAATTCATCCCTCGACATTGTCCTCCACTTCAATTACGTAATGCCAATGGGAGCAGTCTTCACTATGATAGGCTTCCTACACTGGTTTCCACTATTCTCCGGTTATACACTTAACATGAGCAAAAATTCACTTCACATGTATATTTGTAGTAATAAATATGACTTCCTGCAGCACTTTCTTGGCCTCTCAGGGATGTCACCACGTTACTCCGAGTACCCTGAGGCACACACAACATGAAGTATTTTGTCTTTAGGCCCATTCATCTCAGTAGCAGCAGTAATGCTAATAATCTTCATACTTTGCTTTTGCATCCAAACGAGAAGTCTCAGTAGTGCAAACTGCTACTCCTAACCTAGAATGGTTACATGGATGCCCTCCACCATATCCTATGTTTGAAGATCCTACCTATGTAAATGTAAGATAAGGAAGGAAGGACTCAAGTCCTTTTCAACCAGTTTCAAGCCAACACCATAACCATTATGTCTTTCTCAATAAATGAGGTAAAAGTAAAAAGTAACTTTGTCAAAGTTAAATCATAGGCTAAAATCCTGTATATCACTAAGGCATATCCATTTCATCTAGGCTCTAAAGATTCAACATCACCGATTATGGAAGAACTTTTACGTTTTCATAATCACACATTAATAATCATTTTTAAAATAAGTTCTCTAGTCCTCTATATTATTTCACTAATATTGACAACTAAACTCATATACGTACAATAGATGCACAGGTAGAGAAAATTTGAACAATTTACCAGCCATGATTGTAATCTTAATTGCCCTATCATCATTGTGAATCCTTTACATGATACATGAGGTCAATAACTCTTCCCAAACCATAAAAACTATGGGTCAGTAATGATCCTGAAGCTACGAATACATAGATTATGAAGATTTAAATGTTGACTACTCTATAATCCCCACATCAGAGCTAAAACCAGGAGAATTATGACTAATAGAAGTCAACAACCAAGTAGTATAGAGACAGTCACTGAAACTGTTGTACACTCCTGAGCTGTTCCTTCCTTAGGCCTAAAAAGAGCTGCTATCCCAGGACGCCTAAATAAAAGAATCCTAATACCGACAGGACCAGGCCTATGTTGTGGACAATGATCAGTAGAGGTCGTTTTTCTGCGTTCAAAGACAGGACCGAGGGATATGGCTGAGATATGGGGTGAATCTGGAGCCCATGGGGATGCATTCTCTGAGCTCCAGGATAAGAATGGGGCCTCTGGGGTCCCAGGCCACCCACCACGCCCTCCCGAGCAGGATCCTGGCAACATTCCCTGTCAGTGATGAGGCAGCCCTAGCACTTGTGATGCCACTACGCTGTGTCCTATGTGGGCCCCATGCTCCTGGGACCACACCCCACACTCTGCAGGTCCACGCTGCAGGGTCTTTCGTGCCGCAGGAGTAGAGACCACACAGCAAGCAGTCCCCTCCCCAACCAGCAGGAGGAGGGGAGGAAAGCAGGGACACCAGGGGAATCTCACTCAGACAACAACACCCCAGGGGCGCCAGCAGGGACAGTGATGACGCAGATGAGGCACAGACCAAGAGATGGGACCAGAGGGTCAGGTCCTGGCACATCTGCACCCCGGACACCTTTGTCCCTCATACACCCCCTTCCTCACCCTCTCCTTAAATGCACATTCTTCAGAGGCAAACAGGCAGAGCTTCAGACTGAAAGTCAGCTCTTCCAAAGTGACCCGCCAGCAAACATTGCAGGATTCCACTCCAGCGGGGGCCCTGGAGTCGACAACTCATGGACCGAAGTGGACGTCGGTGCCAGGGGCAGTGGGAGGGGATGGGGAGTGAGACTGTCATGGTTGTGGAATTTTGGTTTTGCAAGATGACAAGCTCTAGGGATGGTGGTGATGGCTCCACGAGAAGGTGAATAGATCTGATGCCTCAGAAACGTGCACTTAAAATGGTGATGATGGTAAAGGGTATGCGACATGTGTTTTATTTCACTTAAAATAAATTCTTAATGTCTTGTTGAGATTTTGACTCCCCTTTATAACAAATGTGGGAGGCCCAAGCACAGTCCCCCACCCCAGCGGCCATCATGGTGCCCTCCCATGGCACATGGGGGACCATTCTTAGGGGGGCTAGTCTGTGCTCACCTGAGGTCTGTCCAGGGGAAGCCAGACAGTGGTGACCCCCATGGATTAGATACATGATATGCTATGATATTAATATGATACCACCAAGGGCTGTCACTCACCAGAACACAGAGCAGCAACCCATTCAAACGTGCCTGACCTCATATGAATGTGATAAGATTAAGAGAAGAAAAGGAACCACAGGTTAATCAGGGCAACCCCCTCAATTCAGATGCTGGAAATCTCAGAGGGGATAAGAACCACTGCAGGCAAAGAGCAGATATAGGGTCTCCCTGTACACATGATCCTGACACATGCAGAGGGGGTGAGACCCACACAATCCCCAGACCCTGCACCTGGGGTCAAACAGCCACACTCACCAAGATGACCCCACCTCCCCAGACCCTGCACCTGGGGTCACACGTCCCCTTGGTCAGGACACCATGACTCTGCTGGTTGCTCCCCTAATGTGGAAACAAGCTGGGCTCCTGGGACCTCCTGGGATGGCAGAGAGAAGTGTAGGGTCGGTCTCCCCTCCCCACACTTGTCCCAGAGAAGTCCTCCTCTTCTCACTTTGGTTCTGTGTGACTTTACCTGTTTTTAAAGCTTTCATGCTAGAGTCGAACACACGACCTTGGTTCTGGCAGGCGCAGTCCTTTCTCGTCTCACTTACATATTGAGAAAACTCACAGGACAGCAGGGCTGAACGCCGAGGGGCAGCTCTGGACGCTGCTGAGTAGGGACGGCAGACTGGAAGGAGAGCTCCGCAGCAGCCTCAGCTGTTACCCATCGGCCTTTTGCCCGATCTGCGTGCCCTGCAATCAATTCACCAGCTAAACCTGCCTCCCTACGCACCATGCACATGCTTGTAAATAGGAATAATTTCCCGGTAGCCCTCCTGAGGATTCTCCATGAGCCCCAGGGAAGGTGAACCTCGCAGGGATAAAGACTAAGGCCCCGACCATAGCACTGACCCTTGGGAGGGCCAGGTAACCACACTCGGAAGAGAGGCTGTTACCTAGACAAGCCCACTTCAGCTCCAGACCCCAGACATCTAAGCACTGACCTTCAGATGCAGGCACGGAGCTTCCCAGTACTGAGGCCAGGATGGGTCTCTACGCAGGTCCTAACATACACAGAACACGGTCAGGTCTAAATGTTCTTATTATAGACAGCACATGGTCAGCTCTAAACATAATCAGTAGACAGGACATGCAGAGGTCTAAATCTACAGTGTAGACAGAACTTGATCGGGTTTAAACCAGCTTAGGGCTGATCTCCTGGGAGGCAGAGGTCACACCCTGGGGTCTCTCATCTTTGGTCACAGGGCTCAGCCCCTTGTGGGAACTAGGATGTACATTTCTTGGAGAATAAATCAACATCAGGCTCCACCCTTCACCCACATCAGGAAACAGAACAAAAGCTTTGTCACTAAACATTTCAACAGGCAAAACAAAAACATTACCAATTATTTCTCTGCCCACGTGATGGTCAGGATCCAGGGGTGAGCCAGGAACTTCTCGTAGTGCAGCCCAGTCTCCTGCAAGAACAGACAAGAACTGGCCTGATTCCAGCATCGCAGGCTTCCTGCACGAGGCGGCCACACTGGAAGCCCAGGCAGCACAGTCCTGGGCGGTCCGGGCAGGGCGAGCCGGTCCGCCCATTCCGCTGGCCGATTCCGGGCGGGGCGCTCAGGGCCGCTGAAAGCCCTGCACTCAGGTCCTGCGTCCCTGCAGCGTGCGCGTGCGTGCGCGTGCGGGCGTGTGCGCGTAGAGGGGGCGGTGGCTGACGGCTCCCGTGGCTCCCAGTCAGGTGACCTCATGCCCTGGGGCTGACCCCCAGCACTGGCACCGAGCTGTCTTCGAGGGGAGGCACGGGGAGAGGTTGGGGCACAGAAGCCGTTGGAGAGGAGAACCCACCGCGGAACTCCTTGCACGCTGGCTCATCCCCACCCGGGGACCCGCCTGCCCACCGTGGGCCGCATGTCACCCCCCACCCCCCGACCCCCGAGGGCAGGGCGCCTGCTCTTTCAAAAGCACAGGGTTGGGCTTTCCTGGTGACGCAGTGGTTGAGAGTCCGCCTGCCGATGCAGGGGACACGGGTTTGTGCTCCCGTCCGGGAGGATCCCACATGCCGCGGAGCCGCTGGGCCCGTGAGCCATGGCCGCTGAGCCTGCGCGTCCGGAGCCTGTGCTCCGCAGCGGGAGAGGCCACAACAGTGAGAGGCCGGCATACCGCAAAAAAAAAAAAAAAAGACTTTGCTCAGATGTCATATTTTCGGGGAGCCTCCTCTCAACCACCTCATGGAGTTGCAGTTCCACCCCACTCTCACCCCTCCCCACTCCTTACCCCCTACTCCTGCTGACCAGAGCCCAGGAGGAAGGGTGAGATGGGCCTGCCTGTTTACAGGCCAGCGTCCTACGGTCTCATGTGAAACCAAATCGCTCGTTAGCCTCCCGTGAGAGCTGCTACACACGGTGCCAAGCGGGTAAGGCAGACTGGTCAGGGACCACATTGCTGCCTTCAGTTCAGGCCCGCTCATGGTAACTGGCTAGTTGGAAAGTGCTGAGGCTCCAGGGGAAGGTCCTTCCTGCTTCTTCCAGCTGCTGGGGGCTCCAGGCATCCCTGGGCTGTGGCTGCATCCCTCCCATCTCTGCCTTCATCTTCATGTGGCTTCCCCTCTGTGTGTCTGTCTCCGCTCATCTTATAAGGACACGGTTACACAGGATTGGGGCCACCCTAATGCCCTTGTCTTACCTACTTACATGACCAGGCCCTACTTCCAAATGAGGTCATGTCCTGAGGCCCTGGGGTCAGGACACGGATGTCTCTTCCTCTGGGGATACACAATCCCCAGTCACTCTGAGATAACAGATAATATTGCCCAGAAAACAAGCAAGCTTCTTACCTAAGCCGGCCCCTCGAAGAGGTCTGAGCCCACCTGCTCTCTTGGAAACTGACTGGGCAGGAGAGTGCGGCTCAGGACCCGAGTGTGAAGGACGCCAGGAAGCCCCTGTGTGAGGCTCCCCTTTGCAGCTGCAGCACTGGACCAGCTGATGAGGTCCAGCAGGGCGACCCCGAGCTCCTTAGAGGGCTCGACCCAAGTGGACTGGGGGCGACAGGCAGCGGCGAGTGGGTGTGTGATGAAGTGTATGTGACGGGCCTGCAGTGAGCAGGTGAGCACATCTGTGTGTGTGACATCAGGCACACGTGATGGGTCAGCAGTGAGCGCACATGTGTGAAAGATCAGGTGCATGTGATGGCCAGGGGTGCACACACACATGTGATCAGGTGCACGTGGCATCTTGGCGGGCAGGGCACCACAGGGCTGCAGTGGTGCCAGTGGCTCGAGCCACCAACCCTGCCTGGTGTGGAGCATCCCTCCCCAACCAGGTGCCCCAGCAGCTCCCATGTCCCCAACTGCCCCCCCGTCAGTGGCTGCACCTGCGCAGAGTACTTCCCCTGGGCAAGTACTCCTTGAAGAGGGTCAGCTCTGTGGTGATGGTGACCTTCCTCTTCTGCTGCTTCAGCGGGGGGTGGCCCCCCCCCAGTGGCTGCTCTGCACCAAAGCATCCAGGCCGCCAAGGGGTGGTCCCTGCACCTGAGACCAAAGCAAAGGACTTGAGGGGCTGCGTTTTCCCCTACCGGGAGCCCCATATGCAGGGGGGGCCAGCGGGGCACGTCAGGCACACAGTGCCAGACATTCCGATTCATCTTCCCCCAACACGGTGGGTGAAAGGAGAGCCACGTGGGACCTCTGACCACACAGGACAAGGCGCGTGTCGAGGACCATCTCCCCACTGTCGGCTGGCCCATTCAGTTTGCTCTCCTGTGAAATGCTGTTTGTGACTGGCCCAGTTTTCTGCTGGGCTATGTATTATTGGGACATATGTATGGGTATTGATGATTGGGTTATTTTACATATGTGTGTGTGTGTGTATACATCAACATGTATATATACTTAGACAAATTCATAATGTCATGTATCCACAATTATAGTATCATACAGAGTATTTCTCTGCCCTAAAAATCCTCTGTGCTCTGCCTATTTGATGCCCCCAGCCCCTGGCAACACCACCCTCTTACTGTCTCTGTAATCTGCCCTCCCCAACATGTCATTTGGTTGGAATCACACAGGACATAGCGTCTCAGACCAACTTCCTCTTCTTTTCTTATTTGAAATTGTCTTTTCATTCCACTTCACTCAAAGAATGTTATTCCAGTAGAATGAACTTTGTTGCCTAAAAGTCTCATTGATTACCCAGCATATCTATGCTTATAAATACATAATTAAATTTTTGTTTTATTTATTATGACCATAGACTTCTAAGGGTTACATGTTTTTCTGAATTATTATTACAGTTATAAGTAGTTCCAACTCATTAAACAGTATATATATGATTACATCTTATATTATTAAACAAAGTTAAATACTTATTTGAAACCTACCTTTTAATAGAATGAATGTAACTTTTCCTCTTTATTTTTTGTTTGTATTCAAGAATGACCATGACTAATTGCTAGGAAGAGAAAAGATTCAATAATTGGATCTATTCCTGGTTTGTATTTTTCAGATATTAGCACTGAGACACCTTGTTCAGATAAGAGTGGGAGTTTTGCTTTTAAAATGTCACTTATTCTTTCAATTCCTTCCCAATTACACATCCAAATATTATACAATAGGTTTGGTAACCTATCAGCTGACAATGTGATTAGCTTTTCTCTCAATCTTGTTGAAAGCAAACCATGGGAAACTTTCAAGAGGATTTATGAGAAAGGACAAAGGTTTCACCAGGCTCAGCAACTGAGCAACTGTGGATTTGATCAGCTACTCTTTCACTGAGAAAGTCTTGCTTAACCAGATGGCCCAGGAAAGTTGCAACACTAACCATCTTATTCTGCCTTTGCACATGTGGCATTTTATTTTAATAAAGGGTTCTTACTACAGGATGTGCTTTAAGTGCATTTTCTTCAAATCTGCATATTTAGCTTATTCTGCTTGTGGGAGATGATGGGCATGTCCATCCTCCCTGCTTGGCCCACCAGCCTGGTTGGATTCTCTAATAGTCAAGACTCATTTCAATGTTCACTGCAAGAAAAATGGGTGTGTTTTTGTTAAGAGGAGGCTCACCAAACCGGTGAGAGGCAAACTGCAGGACGCATCCCTGAAAGCAGCCTGGCCGATATCAGAATAAGACGGAGCGGGGGTGAACACGGTTCCTATTTAAGTCACAAAAACAAGAGAGATCAAAACGCCGCTTCTCATTAAGCCATTTCTCATGCAACGATACATTATTACCAAAAACTCTGGGATATTTTAACAGCTTTATCGAGGTGTAATCAACATACGACAA
Organism: Mesoplodon bidens; assembly: GCF_964165515.1. Lineage (NCBI taxonomy): Eukaryota > Metazoa > Chordata > Mammalia > Artiodactyla > Ziphiidae > Mesoplodon > Mesoplodon bidens. The sequence goes on along the minus strand of NC_138176.1, from coordinate 213,049,292 downwards.
ATGCACACGTTTGAAGTGTACAATTTGATAGGTCTTGAAACAAGTGTACCCCATCAAGATAATGATTATACTGTCGATGAAAAATTAATCAATGGTCAATCTAAGAAAGAAATGGAAATTTTTTTGGTGCCAACCTGAGTATTATAACCCGGGACACAGTTTTTCAGAAAGCCCTGGGGACTGTTCTGAAAAGGTGAGGGGGGAGGCCAGTATACATGTGAATTTGACAGAGGGGTACGTGCAACCAAGCACACAGCTTGGTAGGATGTTACTTCTATTCACGAGGGACAGATACCTTAATGGTTTTAGTGCTTTGCTAAGTGTGGGAAGAGGCAAGAATCCAGGTTCATAAAAATTTTCTTCTGAAAATATCTAGTTCTCTGAGGGCCAGTTCTGCCAGTTTTCCCAGAGTGCAAAGTGCCTCATCCTGACCTTCACCTTGAATTCCTTTCAGTGTGTCCTGTAAGTCAGCGACTGTGGTGGCTGATGACTTAATTCTTGTAGAACTGGATGGTGGGCAACATTCCTTATGTTACAATCCCCTCCCTTTTGGCCTTAATTTTGACCAAGGTTTAGGAGGCATTTCATGACCAATTTATCCCATGGTGCTAGGAATGCTCATTCCCAGGTCAGGCGAGGATTTCTTTGATAGGCCGCTCAGTGTGCTGTTACTGGGCCCTGTTAACAGTAGCCCAAAGCCTCTGGGCCGCCTGTCCTACTAGTCTGTTATGGTCCAGGAAATGGTTCCCTCTTGTGGCTTCTTCCTATTTCTAGAAGTACACTATTACCACCACTGATCTTATAGAACTATGTATTTGACAATTGTTTCAGGTCACCTAGTCATCGTTATTTTTAGCGAAAACTCCATCACACATTTGGTAATGCAAGAAACAAAAATCTTGCAAAATAGGTAGAATACAAGCAATATAGCTAGTGACATTCATAAGGTCATAAGTAAGTATTTACGCTAAGAACTTCTTTTAGGTGCAGCCCAGTATCTCCCCAGGTCATCTGACCAGTCTGTTCTGCACCAGTCATTATCTTTAAGGGAAGTGATATAGTGGCCTTGTCCATAAAGTCCGCCAAGGATTTCTGCACGTATGAGGTGAGTGGTGGATCATCGTGTTCTCAATCTCAACAGGATTGAGAAAGGAATGTTATCTTCTAAGGAGTTACATGGCTGTCGTCAGAAGGAGAAAAATTGATTTTTGTGGCTGAGCAGATATTTCTGCCATTGGGGAGGTCAGGTGAACACATAATGCAGATGCCCATGCATACTAGTGGGGAGGGAGGAGGCCAAAGGGCAGAGAAAAAGCTTATGTTTTACATTTTTCTTGCCTTGCCTTAACATATGAATTTTTATTTCATCAATACCCTCATCCCCAGAACTTTCCTCCTGCTCTCCCCAATCCAGGCCAACTCGGACCTGCTTTCTGTCACTACAGATTACTTTGTATTTTCTGGAAATGTACATGCGAGTGTGTGTATGTGTGACGGGGGGGATCAAACTTTGGTTTTCAGCTTCAGAATAAGTAACTAAGAAGACATAGAGATTAAAAAATGCCTTCAATGACTTTATCACAGCCAAACTTCAAGGTAATAGAAAGGTATTTACTGGGGGTGGGGCAGGGCAGATCAGGTCAGCAGGTAAGATACACTGTATTAACAGAAAAGTGTACAGATAGATACTCTATTAATGGAAAGTTATAAACATTTTCGAAGGTTTGATGGGGACCAGCCCCACACGGAGTAAACAAAAGAAGCTCTGGCCGCTCCCGGAAAGCACACTCACTGGGAAGAAGTCACAGGGCGCTTCCTCCAGGGCACAACACCAGCCCTGGACAGCATGACAGATGACAACCCATCCTGTCCTGACTTTCCTGGGGTCTTTCTTTTCACGTAGAGAAAAGCTGAGAAGAACTGCCCATATTTAAAAAGTGACACAGGGCTTCCCTGGTGGCGCAGTGGTTGAGAGTCCGCCTGCCAATGCAGGGGACACGGGTTCGCGCCCCGGTCCAGGAAGATCCCACATGCCGCGGAGCGGCTGGGCCCATGAGCCATGGCCGCTGAGCCTGAGCGTCCGGAGCCTGTGCTCCAAAACGGGAGAGGCCACAACAGTGAGAGGCCCGCGTACCGCAAAAAAAAAAAAAAAAAGTGACACATTTCTGTGATCACCCCTCTCACCAGCACTGCGGACACCTTGTCCTCGTGGGCTCCCACTCGGGGGCAGTGGTTCTCATGTGGTTGGAGGATGGACGAGGCACGATTGCAGAACTGTCCTGGCTCCACCCACAGCTGATTTCCCGCCGCCTGGTGAGGCCACCTGCCCCGTCTCCTGTCCTCGCCCTTAACACAAACATCCCCAGGCCAGGAAAGGCAGGCAGTCTTGTGTTACACGCATGCCTGCTGTGGGCTGAATCGTGTCCTCAAAATTCACATGTTGAGTCCTGACCCCCAGGACCTCAGGATGGGGCTGTGTCTGGAGACGAGGTCTTTAAAGCAGTGATTAAAGTAGAATGAAGTCACTAGAGCAGGCTATACTCCAACGTGACTGGTGCCCTTATAGGAAGAGGAGATTAGGACACAGACACACACAGAGGGATGACCATATGAGGACACAGGGAGAAGACGGCTGTCTACACACCAGGGAGAGAGGCCTCAGCAGGAACCAGCCCTGCTGACACCTTGCTCTGGAACTTCCAGTCTCCAGGACTGTGAGAAATAAACGTCTGTTGTTTAAGCAGCCCTGTGTGTCGTATTTGTTATGCTAACCAAGTTAAAACATCTTGCATTTACGGGGCCTTAAGGATTTAATGTCCTAGGAAGAGGGGACTGCACCAGGGTCCCTCTGCATGTGAGGCCCTCTGCAGGGCCTCCAGGCAGGTCAGTTTCAGGGGCAGCTGCAAAGTGACTCCTTCCAAACCACGCACTGTCCTGCATCCTGGACAGGGGGGCACATGTCCCTGTTTGGGAACCTCTGGTCTCAGCTGGGTTCTTCCAGCTGGTATTGTGCATTTGTGGTCGACACAAAGGTTGGGGTTAAACCCAAGAGAAAGGAAAACACACATCCACACAAACACTTGTACATACATGTTCATAGTAGCATGATTCACAACAGATGTGGAAACCACCCAAATGACCATCAACAGGTAAACAGAGAACAGATACACACAATGTGGTCCATCCACACAATAGAATATTACTCAGCCAGGAAAAGGAGTGAAGCACTGACAATGTTGATGAAACTTGAAAACACGATGCTCAGTGAGAGATGCCAGACACAGAAGGACACTGTCTTGTTCTGCTTGGGCTGCCATAGCAAAATACCAGGCTGGTGGCTTCAACGACACATATGTATTTCCTACAGTTCTGGGGGACAGAAGTCTGAGATCAGGGTGCCACCACGGTCAGGTTCTGGTGAGACTCTCTTCTTGGTTGTATATGGCATCTTCTCCCTGTGCCCTCACATAGAGAAGATGTAAGGGAGCTCTCTGGGGTCTCTTTTATAAGGACACTAATCCCATAATGGGAGCTCCACCCTCATGACCTAATTACTTCCAAAAGGCACCACCTCCTAATACCATCACCTTGCGGGTGAGGATTTCAATATGTGAATTTTGGAGGGACACAAACATTCAGCCAGGAACAACCACAAACTGTATGATTCCATTTATGTGAAACGTCCAGACCAGGCAAATCCACAGAGACAGGAAGTGGGTTAGTGGTGCCAAGGGCTAGGGGAGGGGGATGGGTCTCCTTTTGGGGGGATGAGAATGTTTGGGAACCAGATGGAGGTGGCTCTTGCACAACATTGTGAATGTGATAAATGCCACTGAGTTGTTCAATTTAATGGCAAATGTTGAATTTTACGTTACATATATTTTAATCACGACTAAAAAAAAGTTATTTGGCGCATCAACAACTTGACAACACAGGAATTTTCCATTTCTGCCAAGAGAACCTGTCTGCCTGCCTGCTTGCCCAGGTGATTCCTGGAGCCCTGTGTGACCTCGTGGAGGCCGTGGAATGTTAATGAGGGCATGAATAACCCCACACAGGGACAGTCCAGAGGCAGACCCAGGGCTTGTCCCCAGTACCACAGGACAGAATCCGTTTGGATTGTCATTGCACTGTGAACAGCCCCATGGGGCGGTGGCCATGCACTGCCTGACTGCAGCCCTGGACACCGGGGCCATGACCCGTTCCCTCTTGCCCCAAGGCTGGGACCTGCCAGGTGAAGCAAACGGTGCAGCAGTCAGTCCTCGGGAGCTGCTGGAGCACGGGCCCAGCCACAGAGTAAGGCCGGAGCACTTCCAGCTACCTGAACACCCACATGTTAGAGACAGGATTTTCCCGTAACGCACGGGCGACCTGAAAGTGTGTGTTCTCAGGTAAACTGATAACACCGCCCCCTCCATGTGTGGACGCCGCCCGCCCTCCTCACCCTCCTCACGGTGGGGGTGATTAGGGAGAGCCTAAATCCAGCAGCTGGTATCCTTATAAGAAGAGGGAAATCTGGACACAGACACAGAGGAGAAGCCACGTGACGATGGAGGCAGAGGTGGGGGTGATGCAGCCCCAAGTCCAGGGGCGCCAAGGATTTCTGGAGACCAGAGAAGCCGGGAGAGGCCAGGGCAGATTCCCTGAAGTTCCCTGAAGGAACCAACCACACCTTCATTGTGTATTTCCAGCGTCCAGAGCTGCGAGAGAGAAATCTCTGCTGTTGTGACACCCCCGGCTTGTGGCATGTTGTCACGGTCGCCCCAGGACCCCCACACCTGCCAGATGATGAGACACGAGGCATCGAAGGAAAGAGCCCCTCGGTATCTGGACGAGCATCTCTACACACCCGTCTGGGTGCTGAAGATGGAGGACACGCAGCCGCCTCCCCACCCGAGCTGGGAGTCGGGCTGCCTTGCTGTCCCGCTCGCTCCTGTCGTATGTCCGGCGGATGACCCGCTTCTGTTGATGCGACCTCCCCACGCACAGCCCACCCACAGGCCGTGCTCTGGCCCTGGCCGCTCAGCAGCCTCAGCTTGGCTGCAGTGACTGGTCAGGGGACCCCCTGGTCCCGCCCAACCCAGGGGCGGTGCCCGAAGCAGGAGGCCCTGGGCAGCCGCCCTCTGTCCCGGACCAGGTGAGGCCTGGAGCAGGCACCTTGAGCTCCTCAGGGCCCTGATGCAGCCCCACGTGCCACCAGCCCACACACTCCCCGGCAGGCTGGAGGCTCCGTGTCCCCAGGCACGAGGCACTTTTCGAAGGCGGCCCTGGGGTGTGTCTTCAAACCACTCCACGTCTGGCCCAACCTGGCTGGGAGCCCGCGGCCGGCCGCCTTCGTAGGAGCAGACAGAGGGCATCCCTGAGGCCCCCGTGCCCCTGCCCCTAAGAGACCCAGCCTGTCGCAGCCCAGGCCGCCCGCCTCTGACCGCCGCGTCCCCGCGCCAGCTCCGGCCCGGCCCTCTAGAGGCTCCCCACTCCCCGGAGGGCAGGGCTGACCGCCCCTCGGCCTCCCTCTCACCGCGGCCCATCCGTCCGTCCTCCCAGAGTCAGGACACCGCTTCCTCCGTGAGGCTCCTGGATTCCGGCCTGGGGGACCCACACGCCCCCACGAGCTGTGTCGACCACGAGGATTCTCACCTCAAGAGGCCCCGAAGACGGACTCCCCAGGACCTCAGAATGGGACTTTGTGTGCAGATGGGCCACCGCAGAGCTGCCCGGGGTGAGACGAGGTCACTGACCTGTGTGCACCTCGGGCTCCAGGCCTGAGACGAAGTGTCCCCTGTCCCAACCCCGCCCCCCGTCTGGTGTCCTGTGCCGGGGCCGCAGGAATCCCACACCCGGCCTGCGGAGCGTGGCGCTGTGCTTGCTGACACCCAGGACCGTCACCGGCCGCCCCGCTCTGGGCATGACCCCCAACCCTCCTCGGGGAGGGACCCAGGACCCAGGACCCCCGTCCCACACGTCACCGTCACAGCGACCTCCCCCCTCACCCTGCCACCCCTGGGGCATCTCAGGCCCCAGAAAGGAGCCGCAGCGGCGTGGGGACCTTGGCGAGTGGCCGCAAGCCACCGCACCCATCCCCAGACCTGAGTATGGCCATCTGAGAAGGGACCCACCAGCCCCCCGACCCAGGTGCCCCATTTCACAGGGCAGGTCTTCTTGCCGTGTTTCTGGCAGGGGCTGTCGAGCAGGGGTGATGGAGGCCTGTGAACATGTGAGCCGGAGAGGTCCTCCGCAGAAGCCCAGGCACAGTGAGCCCAGGACGTGTCCATCCCTCCCCTCCTGTACCCCACGGGGTGAGGATAAAGCCCCAGTGATCCCCAAGAAGAGACATGACACCCAGAAGACTACACCATCCACAGACCGGGGACTGAGTGTCCGCCTCATTTCCCCGGAGAGAACAGTGTCTTCTCCGGGACCACCAGACTGGCCCATGTGCCCACAGACACCCAGCTTCAGTGAACCAGACGGACAGAAAACCCCCTTCCAGGGTCCCCTGTGTTAACAGACCCAGCCTTTGGGGGAGGGGGCCGGCCCGAGCGAGGATGCACGTGCTCCAGCGCCGGAGACTCACTGCCCGTCGCCCTGCCCATCCCCCCGTCCCTCTCCTGCGCCCTGTGGCCTCACCCCCTAAGGAATCCTCCTCTCCAGGCTCCGAGCACCCACATTTCCTACCTCCACCCCGTCACTCTCCACTTCAATGTGCCTGTTTCCCCGCCAGGTGAAGAGGAGGGTGAATGCCCGGCACCGGTATTTTCAGCAGTGTAGACGGGGCTTCTCTTCTCTTTGCGGCTGGGGTCTGGCGGGACACCAGGTGGTTTCCAGCGGTGCGGGGCTAGGCGCCGCCCTGCAGGGAGCAGCCCTGATCCCCGCGCCTGCAGCGCCGCCTGCTGGCCTCTCCGTCCTCCCATCGGGCACAGTCTTCACCTTCCCCGCTGCCTCGGAGGGTCCGCCTACTCCCTGTCCGGCGATCAGCCCCTCCTCCCCACCGCCATCACCCCCAGCTCCACAACCCTCGTCCAGCCTCAGGGATGACCCAGGACCCTCCCTGGGCTCCCCTGCCTGCCCACCCTTGGTCGGTGTCCTCAATCCACCTGCGCGGACAGGTAAGGGCTCCCTCCAGAAGTTCCCAAAGGCTTCACGCCAACGTCCTCCCCGAGGTCAATCCCGTGTCCTGTCGGGATGTTCCACCGTCACCAAGTCCCCAGCTCCATGGTGAGGGCAGGCGTCAGGCCTGCTGCATGCACTGCTATGGGTCCTGCTGTATACACAGGCATGACCCTGCCCCAGGATGCAGGAAAGGCAGCCCTACCGCGGGGTGTGGGGAGAAGGACTGACTGCCGGGTGGACGTCAGCTCTCGGCTCAGCAGGCAAGGGCAGCCGGGTTCTCGCTCCTTAGACCCTTTCTCACCCGACCTGACTGAGACCGGCTTTGTTCCCACCCCTGTAGTCCCTCCATCGGCCTCGCTCTTGTCGTGAGCAGAGTGGGACAGTGTGGTCAGCGGTCACAGGCTGAGGCACACGGGCACCGTGCAACCGCATGCACCCACGCTGACCACACGGAACGGGCACTGCACCAGGGCCTGTGCACTACAGGTTCACCTGCCCACAGAGAGGCCGGGCCTCTGCTCCTGACTCCGGGAGGTCACCTTGAGTCTGACGGGAGTGTCTGTGCTCTGTGGGCCTCAGCCTCGCTCTATGCTGGTCTGCACTGACGGCGTGATGCATGGCGAGACTTCCCTTCCTGAGTCCCGAGGCAGCCCCTCGGGGGCTGGAGGCTGAGGTCAGGCACATGGTGGTCCGTCCCCACGCTGACGTGACAGACCCCAGTAAATCCTGCACCTCAGGACTCAGGTGGGCTTCCCTGGGCTGCCACAGGTGAGGACGCTGGACCCTGCTCGTCCCCTCTGTCCTCACTAATTTTAATCTGCATCCTTCACCATAATAAACCCTGATTATAACAGCTTCAGGGAGTTCTGGGAGCCTCCAAGAGAAAAGAAGCCAGGGAAGGGGTCTCTGGGTCCCCAGCGCCGCAGTCGGGATCAGAAGTGGGGGGAGGTCTTGGGCCCTGGAATCTGAAGGGCCCCCCTACCAGGGGAGGGGTAGGAGACCCCAGGTGGTAGTTAAGCTGAGTCCAAGGCCCTCCTGGGTAGGAGGCATCCTGGCCCCCACGGATCACAAAGAGGCCGGCTCCCTCCTCCCCTCAGCCCGCAGGCCTGGTCCCTGCTCTTGAGAAATTCCCTAGGGTGGGGTCCTGGTGCTGGAGGTGCCCTGATACTGTGGCCTCCTGAGCCTCCAAGGAGGATAATGGGAGTGGGGGAAGACTTGTTCACAGAAAGGGAGCTTCTGTCAGAGCAAAGCCTGGGTCTGCTGCCCCCAACCCCAGGTGCACTGGGGCAGGAACGTGAGAGCAAGTCTCCTTCCCCTCCCAAGACACACAGGACATATGGGCGCTGGTCACTGGACTCCCACACAATATTAAAATCTCCCGCGCAAGCCTGTTGGGTGAGAGACACCATTTAGAGACTATTGGGCTTCCCTGGTGGCGCAGTGGTTGAGAGTCTGCCTGCCGATGCAGGGGTCATGGGTTCATGCCCCGGTCCGGGAAGATCCCACATGCCACGGAGCGGCTGGGCCCGTGAGCCCTGGCCGCTGAACCTGAGCGTCGGGAGCCTGTTGCTCTGCAACGGGAGAGGCCACAACAGTGAGAGGCCCGCGGACCGCAAAAAAAATTAAAAATAAAAATAAAGACTAGTAATGGGGCCAGGGGGGCCCAGGGGTAGAGGCTGGGGGCGGGGAGAGTTGGAAAATCACCCAAGGATGCGCTCTCCCTGCAGCGACCCTCCAGGTGAGCCCAGGTGGAAGTGGACCCCTCAAGTCAGAGCCCTCACGGCTCAGACACCCACAGTCTAGGCCTTTGGGGGACAAATACCCAAGCACCCGCAGTACTTGCTTACACCTGCTGCAGTTAGGGCCTGCCCTTTCTTTTTTTTTTTTTTTTTTTTTTTTGCGGTACGCGGGCCTCTCACTGTTGTGGCCTCTCCCGTTGCAGAGCATAGGCTCCAGACGCGCAGGCTCAGCGGCCAGGGCTCACGGGCCCAGCCGCTCCATGGCATGTGGGATCTTCCCGGACCGGGGCACAAACCCGTGTCCCCTGCATCGGCAGGCGGACTCTCAACCACTGCGCCACCAGGGAAGCCCCCGATGGAAACTTTTTAACATGAATAAGGTGAGAGTGAGAAGAGAAAAGATACAGCACTGAGTCTTGAGGAACTCCAGTGTTGAGAGGGAGAGAGGTGATAATCTAGAAAAAGATCGAGAAACAGGAGCCAGATATACCAGAATAAGATAAACACGGCTTGAGCGGCAATATCCAAGGAAAATGTTTTGCAAAGGAAGTAATTCACTAGACAATTAAGAAACCTAAAAATATGCCTCCAAATTAACCTCCAGGAGGTCCTCAGTAATTAGAGTGAGTGTTGTTTTGATGGAATGATTGGAGCACAAGACAGCTGAATGGGGTTGAAGAGTTAAAAAAAAGTGAGAAAGTGGATACAGCATATGTCAACCACTCTAAAGAAACTTCGTTGTGAAGAAGGAACTGATATTGTAGTTTTGGAGGTTACATATGGCCCAATCAACTATTTTAAAGATAATTTGACAATGCTTCATTGACAGTTGAAAGGTTTTATTATAAAGTAAGTAGTTGACAAAATAGATTGTGTAGGATTCCTGATAGGAGGATGGAGACAACATTGCTGGTGTTCTGAACAGTATGTATAGCGCTGATGCTCCAATATTCTCCAGTAGTACATGTGACTCTTTTTGGAAATGGAGAAAACAGATGATCAAGCTTTTGAATTTGTCCCCTGGGTGCAGTGAGAATAAAACAGTGAACGAGGTTTAGCGTATTGGCATGAGTTATTAAAATAATGAGCCATGGAGCAAAGACTGAATATGGAGGGGTAAACGATGAGGGCAATGAATGGAGACATGGAAATATGGAAAAGTGGAGATTTGCATGGGATCAAAAGAACATATGGATGGAAGTAATTCACAAGTGAGCTGAGAAGGTTGGTATAGAGAGCACAGGTGAGTCGTAGGAGCACTACCGGGTGGAACAAGGCCTACCTTATGATGTTGGATTATGTGGCTGAGGAAGGAAGGGGAAGAATCGTTGGAGATGAAGATATTAAAGAACAGAGAGGCTGAATGCTAAGATGCTCACCTATATGGAAAGTGGGGTCACCCAGAATATTGGCAATAAATGGGGTGAGAGGAATACCGAAGTTAGATGCTGACATGTTATAGATAATAGCAGGAAGAGGAAGGTTGGGTGTATAGCACAAGGACACATGCCTCAAAGCGCAGAATATCTACAAGATCTACAAGATTAGTGAGTATCGATCTGGACCTTATACCAAGGAACAAACAGAACATCAAGCACAGCAAACAAAGGTGAAGTGCATATGGGGTGAGTGAATAGTCACCACGGGGTAGGGTTACATATAAAGTAATTATCAAGGAAGGGGACATACTTCAGTTAAGGCATGAAACACTTAAACATTGATAGCGACAGTATATAACGTTTAGGTGAAGAGCAATAAGGTTACTGAATTAAATCTTATTGAGATGAAGTTGGAGTAGCTGATGGATTGCAAGGGTGGGACATGGGGAGGGTATGGAATTTTGAGTGGGGAAAAGAGGACACTATATGATTTTCAGTGAAGACAGTTTTTGGGTAGTGTGCATAAAATTTAAATAGAGGTTACCATCTGTTTTACATTCCATTCCATTCTGTGGTTCAAAATCCTACAGGGACAACATGCTCACATCTCCTACACACTCCCTTAACTCTGACAAAACATCGACTATAATGATCAGGCTTTTTTTTTTGTTTTCCTTTCTTAGGCTAACAGAGGTGAGGCTAATGATCAACAGGGTAGCAATCCTTAGCCACTGCCTACAAGCATAATTCCTCCTCCATTATTTCAAAAATTGTTATTTTATGAATATATCAGATACTATGCTTGGGCACTATAAGACTGGAGCGAGTTAAAATACAGATGGAATCCTTTGTGCATATTCATGATCGTTTCTCATTACTGGAGGCTGCCCGTCACTATATTTTCAAACACATCAGCTTGAAACATTTGGCATTTGCATAGTGTTCATCATGAAAGTGTGAACATTGTGTTAGAAGGTGAAGTAAGTGCAATAAATGCATCTGTTTTAACATTATTGATCACCTCTTTAAAAACTCCATCTCCAAATACAGCCACATCTTGGGGTCCTGGGGGTTAGGGATTCAGCATATGAATTTTGGGGGACACGACTGAGCCCACACCATCCTGCTTAGGAACCAGCATGTGCCTTGGTCCCTCCTTCCCTCAGGTCACACAGGGATCATGCAATGGCCCAGGGAGAGGCCACTCCTGCAGGGTTTGTGTCCCAGCTGGGGAGCCCTTCTCTGCTCTCTTTGATCACGCAGTGGCAGTGCCAGCCCCCTCCTGAGGTGAGCAGTTCTGGAATTTTGTACTGTGTTGCCTGGCCTGCTGAGGTGCTCACTGTCAGGGAACCCAGGAACCAGCAGCCTAGTAGGGATACCGGGGACTCTCAGGGCCTTGGCAGATGTCTCTCTCACCAGACACCCCAGCAAGTGAGGGAAAATCTTTGGGGGATCACAGGAGGGAGAGAGTCACTGTCTCATTTATGCTGCAGAAAGACCACGTTGGGGTGGGATGTCAGATGCACCAGGGGGCAGGGAGCTTTGTCAGGACCTGATGGAGGAAACTGGCACAAGATCGGGCTTGGGCCAGGGCTGTGGGTGTAGAGGGGAATTAGCCTGGGGACGGGCCACAGACTCTGGAGGACGAGCTGACAGTCACTGGGGCAGAAGGAGAGTGGGAGCCTGGGAGGCCCCAGTGTTACCAAACCAAGCTTGATTCCATGTGCCCATGCGTGGTAAAGCCAGTCTACTGACACCGGGTGTGGTGAAGGAAAGTGCAGCATTCATTGTAAAAGTGCCAATACAAGCAGGACAGGTGGCTTGTGCTTTACAAACCCCAAACTCCCTGAAGGGTTTCAGCAAAGCAATTTTAAAGGCCAGGTGAGGGAAGGGAGTCGCAGGGTATGTGATCATCTGGTGCACAATTCTCTGGCTAATGGTGAGGTAACAGGCGGTTAACATTATAAATTCTTAGGCACTTGTAGCTCTGGGGCTACGTGTTCATGATCGTCAAGTAGTTAATTTCTTCCATTTGTTGGTGGTTTTAGTATCGGTAAAACAACTCGGGAAGAGTGCATCAGATACTATTATCTAGGTACTTCATAGGGGAGTTACAACAGTGGATATGAAGGAGGGGTCTGTCCTGGGAAGGCCCCAGAGGGTCCTGCTCGCTTACAGCAGGTGTCTGGGCTCAGCAAACAGGGGCGCCTCCTGGGCTGGGGAGCTGCAGGATCACAGTCCTCTGAGGGGCCTGTTAGCCCCCAAGGTGAGATGGGGATGCAATGGCTGGACAGAGGTGTCTGGCCTGGGAGAAGGGTCCAGGCTGGAAATGTCACTGGAATCATCCCAGGGAGGAAGAGGAAAGGTCAGGCGGGAGTAGGTGGGTCACAGAGCAGACTATGTGCAGATGACGGCGGTCCTGATAGAAGCAACTCAGAGACAGAAAGGAGTGGCTATCAGAGTCTCAGCTTCATCCTCTTGTTCCTTTGTAAAACTTCTATGACAGTTTGAAACACCGCCAGGAGACTTCTGGTCCCAGCTCTGCCATGGCTTCATGAAAGAGGCCCGGGTGGAAAACAAAGCCACTGCATGCCCCGCTCATGTCCCCACTGAGAATGAATCCCATCAGGGCACCGGGGCTCACAGGCTTCAGAGAACCCCTGCCCTCAGGACTGGTCTTCCTCCTTGCTCTCTCCTGCTGGTCAGAGGCCCAGACACGCACATCCTGGCTCCATCCACCTCAGGGACTGAGTAATATTCCACTGTATATCTGTACAACATCTTCATTTTTCTGTCAATGAACAATTTGGTGGTTTCTCTGTCTTGGCTATTGTAAATAGTGCTGCCCTGAAAATAGGGGTGCATGTGTCCTTTCAAATTATGATTTTCTCTGGATTTAAGCCCTGCAATGGGATTGCCGGATCCAATGGGAACTCTATGTTCTGGTTTTTAAGGAACCTCCATACTGTTCTCCACAGTGGCTGCACCAGTTTGCATCCACATCAAAAGTGTAGGAGGGTTCCCTTTTCCCCACGCCCTGTCCAGCACTTATTCTTTGTAGATTTTTGTTGGCGATGGCCATTCTGACCGGTGTGAGGTGATACCTCATTGTAGTTTTGATTTGCATTTCTTTCATAATTAGTGATTTGGGTATCTTTCCATGTGCTTATTTTTTATACAGTGTGAGTAAAATTTACCTCTTGTAATTGGCTTCTTGGAAGTTGGCCCTGTTTTGAATTCTTTTCCGATGATCTACCCCAGGGCATTTCTTGAGGGCAGGTGTCATTTCAGCCCTGCAGGCCTTGCGAAGATTAAGTGCCCATCAGCACAGGCTTTTAAGTTGTTGTTACGGGAAACGGCCACAAGGCAGCAGCATTTCTTCATGCCCAGCTCTGGTTACTGGGGCAACCGGAGCCTCAGGGAAAGTCCTCTTCTAGGGTTGTCAAATAGAGTGGAATGTGCCTGAAGAAACACCCAAGGCTTGTGTCTCATTGCTTCTTCCCCCCTTACCCTTTATCCCCGGGACACATCCCAGCTCCGGAAACACCACTCTGCTGAGGGTGCGGTCATCCGTAGGTGGGGCGACCCTGAGGAAGGAGGCTGGAGGTGGGAACCGCACCACCAGGAGACACGGAGCCCAGGAAACTTTTTAAAGCTCTTCCAGCCCCGAGGCTTCACCATCCTTTGGGTGCACTAGGCTTGCTTTAGCTGTAGGAGGGCCCGCCTGGATCTGGAGATTGCGGGCTCACGCAGAGGGGAACAGACACTCCAGGTCCATGGGGGGCGCTCATTGTGTGGCACATCCTCCCCAGCTCCCTCAGCGCGGTGACAGTCCAGCTTTGGGACCCAAGCCTGCTCAGGCTCCAGGGATGTGACACCAGCCCAGGTCGCCAAGGACTGAGGGGAATAGTCAGCATTTCTTTCTTTCCTTTTTTTTTTTTTTTTTTTGCGGTACGCGGGCCTCTCACTGTTGTGGCCTGTCCCGTTGCGGAGCACAGGCTCCGGACGTGCAGGCTCAGCGGCCATGGCTCACGGGCCCAGCCGCTCCGTGGCATGTGGGATCTTCCCGGACCGGGGCACGATCCCGTGTCCCCTGAATCGGCAGACGGACTCTCAACCACTGCACCACCAGGGAAGCCCCACAATGTATACATATATCAAAACATCAAGTTATATTCCTTAAACATATACAATTTTTATACGGCAAAGATATCTCAATTAAGTTGCTTAACAAAATGTGACCATCCACAGGAAAAAAGAACCATTTTAGTATCCTGATGTATACTGCAAATTATTTTCCAAAGGTGCTGACATGAATGACACTTCCCATTTCACCACCCCTTTGACAATACATAGGTAAAAAATCATTATCGACCTAACAATTATCTCATTACTTTTATTTAAAAAAATTTTATAACCAAGGAAAACAAACACTTCACTATATATTTATTAATTTGTGTTTTCCTCTTTATGTTCTTTGTGTGTATCTCCAGGTATGAGTAAAATATGTGGGAGGGCAGAAGAGGTAGGAGTGGAGGTTTTAATGCTTTCCCTATCAATTCGATTATGCATTGTATATATCAAAAATGTTAACTTATCTTTGCTTAAGCTTTTTTCCCTCAGACTACTTGCTTGAATTACTTACATTTGGAAGATTTATTTACTGTTTCTCAACACCCAAAATTTTCATTCTTAGATGTTTCCTTTATGACTTTTTCCATCATCCTCAAGCATAAAAGTTCCCCCATTCTCCATATATTTGATATTTATGTCTTTACTTATCGATAAAAGAGTTTGACTTTAAATCTCAACTATTAATCCAGCAGGAACTTGTGTGGGATTGTGGTGTGAGATTTCTAACTTCGAGATTGGCCCACATTGCACTGTGACCCATGACATTTGCCTTGCAGAGGCAGAGGGTGAATGTTAAAGTCACTGATGGCTTTCAGCCTCCCATCTATTTCCAGCATATCATTTCTCACACTTAATCACTTGCAAAAGAGCCATGTAACCATCCATCTAAAGGAGATCTCTAGGAGTGGTATGTTAGTCGACAAGTAAGATGAGAGATAACTCATTCTGTAACTGAACAAATTAATTAAAATATTTTATACGATTCCTAGACAGATTTGAGGATGGGAAAACAAGAAAAATCTCTCCCTGTCTCCTTCTCCCTCTCTCTCTCTCTCTCTCCCTCCACCCCTCACTGATTTAAATAATGTCAGCAAAATTACTTAATTGAATAACTATACCTAAACCAACTGAACAGCTGGAGGCTACTCACTGAGGATCTCCACCCCTTAGGTTCCACTTCTATAAGATGAGATGCTTCACCTCGCCTATCTAGACCATAGGCTGCAAGAACTGGGCTGGGTGCAAAAAAGGATTCAGAGCTGCAAAGATACAAATTGAGTCATCCAGGAATTCAGTCTATACATTTCATGACGTTCACTGTTCCCTTCATCTCTAACCAAGCCAATTTCTAATTTCTTCACCATGGCTACATGATTATACAACAATTAAATACTGGCTTAGATTCTTGCAGATAAATCAACAACATTTTCTGTTTTATAAATTCGCTCTTGTGAATAAGTGATACACAGATGACATTTTGTTACTTTGAAATTGTAGCAAAAAACCCCCTAGCTTAATAAAATATTATGTGACCACAGGCAGCAAAAGCAAAGGGCTGGAAAGGGTGTACCTCAGATCTAGTCCAGCCCTGCTTCCCATGTGCTGTGTGCCCATGGATCCATTATTTAGTGTCTCCGGGCTGCATTTCTCATATATCAAACACACGGTAGGTGTACATAAGATGATCTCTAGGGATCTTCTGCCCAGATTTATATTATTTGGAGAGCCTGTAACTGTAAAGACATAATTAGGACCCATTATAACTCTCACCAACTTCTTAGGTTATTAAATGTAAAGCAGCTGTGCTATGGGAACAGAAGAATCCCTTTTCCGTTGAGGAAACAGAAATTGCCCCATCAAAGGCTAAAGAAGTTTGTAGTAAGGTAATGAGCCTGAGAGTACATAAGTCTAAAACGTTATCATACCTACTTTGAGTATATCACTGTTGTGGGGTTGGATTCTTAAATAAGGAGATACTTCTCAAATTTTGGTTATTCTCATACTTTTTTTTTATTTGATAAGTATCTGGTCATACTGGATATAAAATTAATGACTTATTGATTAAAAAACAACCCTGCTAATCTGCTCTATTATAACTTTTATTTGTTGAATTTTTATTGACACAGTGTTTGATAAAAATACTTAATAATTATGACTAATGTATCAGATAGTACTGGGATTACTTCTCACAAAGAATGAGGAACTCATTTGTGCCTGGAGAAATGACAGCTTCCTGGATTTCCCTTCCTGGAGGATTTCCGCCACTCCTTTGAACAGAGCCTAACCATTAGTTTGAACACCAGCTTGTTGAGCAGGCATTGCCGTCTATCTTTCTTTGACCATCTCCTGTTACTTGAGCACTGTAGCAACAGTACAGTTTTGCTCACTTCTCTTCTTATACACCATTCCCTCTACCTTTCATCAAGAGGAGGAATTAACTGTAAAAATCTATTTTTGTGCTGGCTGCATGGTAACATCTGCCTTATAGTTCCCTCACAAGAGCATCAATTTACTTCAAAAAGGCACTGAGATTCAAAACAAGACCAGAGGCAGCAATACTATAAATTCCTTAAAGAGAGATTTTTTTTTTTTAATTGTTAAGGGTCTTCCTTGCTGCACACAGGCTTTTCTCTAGTTGCGGCGAGCGGGGTCTACTCTTCATTGTGGTGCATGGGCTTCTCATTGCTGTGGATTCTTTTGTTGTGGAGCACAGGTGCTAGGCACGCAGGCTTCAGTAGTTGTGGCATGCGGGCTCGGTAGTTGTGGCTCGCGGGCTCTAGAGCGCAGGCTCAGTAGTTGTGGCGCATGGGCTTAGTTGCTCCATGGCATGTGGGATCTTCCCAGACCAGGGATCGAACCCATGTCCCCTGCATTGGCAGGCAGATTCTTAACCACCGTGCCACCAGGGAAGTCCCTTAAAGAGAGAGATTTTGGTCTGATGGTTGATATTCGGCTCAGAATCTCCTAAGAGTCAACACTATTATATGAGACAATCATACTGATTAAACAATTATAATCTTTTCAAGAGAGAGATAACTATTCTCCCAACTGTAAAATGACCCGTTTGCTGGTTGATGCAGTGTTCTTTTGTCTGAACCCAGATTTTGGCCAAGGGTATCTGTTGGACAAATGAGCACATGACAAAAGGAGCAATAGTGTCTAAAGTTTCCAGTGACTGTGGGACATGAAGCCACTGGGGTTGTGGAGAGCATTGGAGAAGGAGTTACTATGGTGAAACCAGGTGTGTAAATGTCAAGTCACAAGTCTGAGATAAGTAGGTTGACTGTCCTATCAAAGGAAATAGCACAGCCAGGAATTATTGGAGGAGCCTTAATGAATTTAGGAGGATAAAAGAATACAAGGAGAATGGATTATATAGAGTGAAGTTTAATTTGGCAAAATCTCAACTTTTAGCAAGCAAATTTGATGGTGCTTGTAAACTTTAGAATACAAGCATACCTTGTTTTATTGCACTTTGCTTTGTTGTGCTTCAAAGTGGAATTTTTTTTACAAATTGAGTTTGTGGCAACCCTGCGTCAAGCAAGTCTATCAGTGCCATTTTTCCAATAGCATTATTTTTTAATTAAGGTATGTACATTGTTTTTTTAAACACAATGCTATTGCATACTTAATAGACTACAGTATAGTGTAAACATAATTTTTACATGCACTGGAAAACCAAAAAATTTGTGACTCACTTTATTGCGAAGCTCTAGAATCAAACCTGTAATATCTCCAAGGTATGCCTCTATTTTAAAGAAATTCTTGCATGTGGCATGTGCTCAATTCACATTCGTCTATTTCAGCCTTTAATGTTAATTACCAACGCCTTATACCATGATGTTTTCCCTCTAGGTGACAAAGTCATCCTCGTCTTTCTGCCTCAGTGTAGAGAATGCAATGCTTGTCACAACCCAGATGGCAACCTTTGTGTAAGGAGTGAGTGGGTTTCATGCCATTTAGTTGTTCCTGTGCTAATTTTTGAATTGAATTAATATGAGCATTTGATGTAACAAATAGAGTTACTGGTCATGGAGTCCTGGCTGATAACACCACCAGATGTACGTGCAGGGGCAAACCAGTCTATCACTTCATGAGCACTAGTACATTTACTAAGTACACGGTGGTGGATGAAACTTCCGTTGCTAAGATTGATGATGCAGCTCATCCTGAGAAAGTCTGTTGAATTGGATGTGGATTTTCCACTGGATATGGGACTGCTATTAAAACTGGCAAGGTAAGCAGCAGGGTGGGCTAGTTCCTTCTTTTTTATTTTTAAAAAAATTTTTTTTGAAAAACAAGCTTTTTGGGAAAAGCACTTTTGAAAACATCTCATGTACAGACTGTTTCTACACAATGTCAAATCAACTGGAAGAAAAAATTCAGATTCAAAATTTTATTTCTAAAGAAGTGCTCCCACTTACCATTGCAACAAAAAGAATAAAATACCTAGGGATAAACCTACCTAAGGAGACAAAAGACCTGTATGCAGAAAACTATAAGACACTGATGAAAGAAATTAAAGATGATACAAACAGATGGAGAGATATACCATGTTCTTGGGTTGGAAGAATCAACGTTGTGAAAATGACTATACTACCCAAAGTAATCTACAGATTCAATGCAATCCCTATAAAAGTACCAATGGCATTTTTCACAGGACTAGTACAAAAAATTTCACAATTTGTATGGAAACACAAAAGACCCTGAATAGCCAAAAGCAATCTTGAGAAAGAATAACAGAGCTAGAGGAATCAGGCTCCCTGACTTCAGACTATACTACAAAGCTACAGTAATCAAGACAGTGTGGTGCTGGCACAAAAACAGAAATACAGATCAATGGAACAGGATAGAAAGTCCAGAGATAAACCCACACAATATGGTCACCTTATCTTTGATAAAGGAGGCAAGAATATACAGTGGAGAAAAGACAGCCGCTTCAATAAGTGGTGCTGGGAAAACTGGACAGCTATATGTAAAAGACTGAAATTAGAACACTCCCTAACACCTAACACAAAAGTAAACTCAAAATGGTTAAAGACGTAAATGTAAGAACAGACACTATAAAACTCTTAGAGGAAAACATAGGAAGAACACTCTATGACATAAATCACAGCAAGATCCTTTTTGACCCACCTCCTAGAGAAATGGAAATAAAAACAAAAATAAACAAATGGGACCTAATGAAACTTCAAAGCTTTTGCACAGCAAAGGAAACCATAAACAAGACCAAAAGACAACCCTCAGAATGGGAGAAAATATTTGCAGATGAAGCAATGGACAAAGGATTAATCTCCAAAATAAACAAGCAGCTCATGCAGCTCAATATACAAAAAACAACCCAATCCAAAAATGGGCAGAAGACCTAAATAGACATTTCTCCAAAGAAGATACACAGATTGCCAACAAACACATGAAAGGATGCTCAACATCACTAATCATTAGAGAAATGCAAATCAAAACTACGATGAGGTATCACCTCACACCAATGAGAATGGCCATCATCAAAATATCTACAAAAAATAAATGGTGGAGCGGGTGTGGAGAAAAGGGAACCCTCTTGCACTGTTGGTGGGAATGTAAATTGATATAGCCACTATGGAGAACAGTATGGAGGTTCCTTAAAAAACTAAAAACAGAACTACCATACGACCCATCAATCCCACTACTGGGCATATACCCTTAGAAAACCATGATTTAAAAAAAGTCATGTACCACAACGTTCACTGCAGCTCTATTTACAATAGCCAGGACGTGGAAGCAACCTAAGTGTCCATTGACAAATGAATGGATAAAGAAGATGTGGCACATATATTCAATGGAATATTACTCAGCCATAAAAAGAAACGAAATTGAGTTGTTTGTAGTGAGGTGGATGGACCTAGAGACTATCATACAGCGTGAAGTAAGTCAGAAAGAGAAAAACAAATACCATATGCTAACACATATATATGGAATCTAAAAAAAACAGCAACAAAAAAAAGGTTTTGAAGAACCTAGGGGCAGGACAGGAATAAAGACACAGACGTAGAGAATGGACTTGAGGACATGGGGAGGGGGAAGGGTAAGCTGTGACAAAGTGAGAAAGCGGCATGGACATATATACACTACCAAACGTAGGGTGGATAGCTAGTGGGAAGCAGCCGCATAGCACAGGGAGATCAGCTTGGTGCTTTGTGACCACCTAGAGGGGTGGGATACGGAGGGTGGGAGGGAGACGCAAGAGGGAGGAGATATGGGGATACATGTATACGTATAGCTGATTCACTTTGTATTACAGCTGAAAGTAACACACAACAATTATACTCCAACAAAGATGTTAAAAAAATAAATTAATAAAATAAAATTAATCTTTTGTTTCACAAAATAAATATCAATGCTGGTTTGTTAGTTTATTAGGGCTGTTGTAGCAGAATACCATAGACTGGGGGGCTTAACACAAATTTATTGTCTCACATTCTGGAAACTGGAGGCCTGAAATCAAAGGGTCGGCAGGATTTGTTCCTTCTGAGGGCTGTGAGTGAAAGATCTGTGCCAGGCCTTTCTCCTTGGCTGTCTTCTCTCTATGTCTCTTCATATCACCTTCCTTCTATGCCAGTCTTTTTTGTCCAAATTTCCCCTTTTTATAAGGACACCAATTATATTGGATTAGAGCCCACCTCATTACCTTATTTTAACTTGATTACCTCTGCAAAGACCCTATCTCCAAATAAGATCACATTCTGAGGTACTGGGGGTTAAGACTTTAACATATGAAATTGCAGGTTTGGGCGGGGGGACACAATTCAACCTATAATGGCTGGCATATAGTATGAAAACATGAATGCATTTTTAAGAGTGATTATTTGGATTCCATTTATGTCACTCAATGAATCAAAGAAGTAAGTAGAATAACACACAGTTCATAAATAGTAAAACCATTCCCACAAGCAATCTCCATACTGTGGTGGTCTCATCCAACTCCAAAGTCTTAAAAATTACCTATATGTTAGTTGACTCCAAATTTATGTCTCAAACTCTCTCTAAACCCCAAATTCTTTTGTCCAACTCCTTACCTGACCTCTCCCTTTGAAGGTCTCACAGGTATCTGAAACTGAATATGTACAAAACAGAATTCTTAATTTTCTTCCTCCCTACCACCCAAACATATTTATGCTCACTCAAATTTTCTTCATCCTTGATCTTCCCTCTCCATTACCTTATATGCAATCCAGCAGCAAGTCCTGTTAATTTTACCTACAAGGTATATTTTAAATCTTTCCATTTTCTTCAACTCACTACCATCATCATATCTTGACAGATGCAATGGGCTCCCTTTTGTAGTCGTCATTACTCCTCTTGACCATCTGCAATATTCTCCATTTACAAGCCAGAGGAATTTTATAAAACATAAAGTGGTCTGCATTACTTCTTTGCCAAAAATCCTCCAGTAGCTTCCATACTTGGAACAATCTCATCTCTTCCACTATGATCCACTCACACTCGCTTGCCTCTCTTGAGATCTGTAAGCCTGCTGAGCTGTTCCTACGTGAAGACATTTACACAAGCTATTCTGATTGTCTGGAACACTCATCTACTGAGTCCTTGTGTAGGTGCTTCATTAACATCATTCTCAGATTAAAGGTAACTCATTTGCTCAAAGAAGTTGTTTTTTTTTTTCTGTCTACTTCATCTAAGCAGGAACCTCTTTCCATTATTCAAGGCTACATGATTGCTTCATTAACAGTATGTGTCCCAAATCTCAAATTCTTATTATACCTTTAGTCTTCATTAGACCACAAGCTCCAAGAAGGTATGGACCAAGTCTCTATTCACTACAGTACTTAGCAAGGAGCCTGGACATAGTAATGACTTAATAAATAATAGTTGGAAAAAAAGAGATGTATGAATGAATAAGGAAAGGGATGTCCAAATATGTGGAAGCATAAAAAGGTGAGGAGCTTGTGGAAAATATACATATGGGCGTTGAAGTAGATTTTTACCAGACATAGGTTCAAGACAGGTCTGAGATCTATGAATGTATAACATTAGCATGCAAGTACATGTCAATGATATATGTTAGTAACCACTTGCTTTTAAATTTCTTTGGAAAATCTTGGTGCTGGAACATTCCTCGAAACCTTCCACTAAGAATTTTCTACCAAGATAGAGGTGAGAGAAGGGACATTGGATATGGTTTTATGTTAGTATTCTATGTTTTTTTATTGTACTTGATATATTGGTACCATATTAGTACTTGGCTAATATATTATTAACGAAGACATTCTCCACTTTTAGGGATAATTTTTTACTGGAAGCTATATCTTAAGGCAAACTACTTGAATGAACACATATTCTTGCCTTTGCCTATTTGAAAATAGGTCAAATTTACAATATGAGGATGTGTTGGTGTCCCCCAAGACACTCTTTTGATTTGATGATTCACTAGAAGGATTTATAAAACTCAGAACAGTTATTATACTCATAGCTACAGTTTGTTACAGTGAAAGGATACAGATTAAAACCAGCAAAAGAAAAAGCCACATAGGGTAGAGTCCAGGAGAGACCAGGTACAAGTTTCCAGTTGTCCTCTCCCAGTGGGGTCACATGGACGGAGCTTAATTCTCCCAGCAACAATGTGTGACAACACATATTAAGTGTTGCCAACCAGGGAAGCTCACCCAAGTCTGGTGTTTAGGGTTTCTATTGTGGGAACAGTCATGTAGGCACACAGCACACACAGGACTGACCTCAGCTACTCAGACTCCAGTAGCATCAGGAGTTAAGCTGATGGATCAAAGCCCCAGACATATGAAAACAGGCATTCACCATAAGTCACACTGTTAGCATAAACTATCTGGAGTAGCCCAATGACTCAGAACAAAGACACTCTTAGTGGACAGGATATTCCAAGGACTCAAAAGTTATCTCCCAAGAGCTGTTTAAGGTCCTAAGGTTCTTTGGAATAGTGAAATTTAAGTATTTATTAAAGATCATGAAGGGGATCAGAAGAGTAAAGAAAAATAATACTAAAAAGTGGAAACTTACTATATTTTAAAATATAAAATATTATTTAAAATAATAAAAATTTTTAAGTGACCTAAAATTGACACTCTTGTTTTAGACTATAACTTTCTTCTATAATCATGATATGGATAATTCACTATAGATAATAATCTCCAGTTCCCATTCTGTAGAACAAGAGGGTTGGGAAGGAAGAGAATTTTTTTTTTGGTTTTTGTTTTTGTTTTTCAGGTGGGGGGACATCTGAAGTTAGCAAGAGACTGGGGCCATGATCCACTTAAAGGCTTAGAGTCAGGGTGACAGGAAGGTCAAAAATTACAACTTTCCAGATGGGTGATGGAGTCCTAGGGAGAAGTCTTTAGAGGTACAGTTCCCAGGTGGTCAGAAATATCACACTTCAGGGCCACCACAGCCTAAGGCTTGCTAGAGATTAAATAAGGAAGGCTGAAAAAGGTCCCAGAAGACAGTGCTAGAATCATAAAGTTCTAGATTTAGAATTCAACCATCAACAAAAAATTCCATCTCAGATCTAGATAATAAAGCTAGCAGATAAATTAGTAGAAAAGGCAGAGAACGCCCAGTTTAGTTTCTGGCATAAAATGCTGACCACAAAGAATCCACCAATAAAGTTTGCTGCATAAATGAGTGAATGACTGAATGATACTTGAGAGAATGGCCACACTAACTTCAGAGCTCCAAATTCAGGAAATGAACTGAGGGGTTAGAATGCTGTAGCTGAAACTACAGCACCTCTGTACCCACTTATATATCTGCTTAAAAATTCAGACATTTCAAAACACATGCATACATAGACCTCCACACACAGGCTATTTCTTCAGGTAATTCCTGCAAAGGAGGACAAAACTGGAGAATCAGGACATATGACAACACACCCTGCTCACACATAAGCCTTTGCATGTTAAAAAGAAAAAAAAAAGGAAGGAAGAAAGGGAACAAGGGAGGGAGGAGAAAAAAGAAAGGAAAAGAAGACAAAAATGATCACAATAAGTTCCATACCCTTTTTGTGGGTTTCCTGGTTTTCAGGTCTCCCTGATCCCTGCTATGAAACAGGATTAGGACTCTACTAGCAGGAAAGTGAGTTTTGGCTAGTACGTTCCTTAACATAGCACAGTACAGGGTAAAAATCTCCCAATTGATTTAACTACATTTTCTTCCTGGAGCTACACATGGATCATCTAATTGCAACATGGAAATTCAACTTCAATGAAAAAACAATTTATTTACAAATGACTCAGAGTTATGGTTATTAAGAAAATGCTAGTTAAACCAAATCTAAAACAGATTTAGCATGGTTTTGTGTAGAAGAGTAATAGAGATCCAAGTGCTTATTTAATCCTGTTATGAGGTTAGATGAAGTTATGGGTGGTGGCCAAAAAGGCTGTAAAAGCTCCCAAAACAAAGGCCTGAATGATGTAACCTTTTATCAAAGGTTTTCATTTATCTGCAAAATATTGATTTTTTGTTCCTTTTCTGTTCTCAGACATTCTGCTGTTTCTAGCTCTCTTTGTGGCATTCTCATGAGAACAAGTCATCCAGTCCTAATAACTCATCATAGTGATCTTCTGAATTTTGTGTTCTAATATTGGAGATACTCTGCAGGTTCCACATTTTAACCCTAGGTCTAACATTTACAGGAACTTGTCTCTCCACAGGTCACCCGTGGTTCAACTTGTGTGGCCTTTGGCCTGGGAAGAGTTGGCCTTTTGGACATCATGGGCTGTAAGTCAGCTGGTGCATCCAGGATCATTGGGATTGACCACAACAAAGACAAATTTGAAAAGGCCGTGGCTGTCAGAGCCACTGAGTGCATCAGCCCCAAGGACTCCACCAAACCCATCAGTGAGGTGCTGTCAGAAATGACAGGCGAGGCTTCCCTGCTGGCGCAGTGGTTAAGAATCGCGGGACACGGGTTTGAACCCTGGTCTGGGAAGATCCCACATGCGACGGAGCAACTAAGCCCGTGAGCCACAACTACTGAGCCCGTGAGCCACAACTACTGAGCCAGTGCACCTAGAGCCCATGCTCCACAACAAGAGACGCCACCGCAATGAGAAGCCCGCACACTGCAATGAAGAGTAGCCCTCGCTCGTCACAACTAGAGAAAGCCTGCATGCAGCAACAAAGACCCAAAGCAGCCAAAACTAACTAAATACAATTAATTTATTTAAAATAAAAAAGAAAAGAAATGACAGGTGACACTGTGGGCTACAGTTTTGAAGTTATTGGGCATCTGGAAACTATGGTGAGAGCCAAGATTAGAGGAGCCACACAATACCCAAGCTACCTTGAACGCACAGGGTAAACTCATTTTCCACAGCTTTACTGAAAGCAACTACTTCTTAGGCAAAATACCTGGTAATCATGAAGCACTTGTGCCTAAAAAGTCAAGCAAAACTTATGTGCAGGTCTGCTTGACCAAAGTGTATCATATCATACCACTCTCATATGATCAGACTGCCAGGGAGGGAGTCAACCAACTAGGCAAATTGTTTAAGTGTTCATCTACTTTGTATGTATGGCTTTTTTGGCAACAGTGATTCCATCTCTTGAATGTTAGCAAGTCAAACAGCACAAAGTGACTCTCTGGAGACAGAGAAGGAGGAGATCCAGGGGCGAAAGGAACTATTCCAAATTTGGCAGTCTCTTCCCTCAAAACCACGATGTAGCCAACTTCTCACTCTATACCTGAGTTTGCTTTCTCCTTTCTGAATTCTCTTAAAATAGGAGCCTTCAACTTTTTAAAATACGCCTCCCTTGTGGCAGTCAGTAGCACCAGACTTCCATTTAAATCTGAGAAACAGGTCAGATCTCCTGGATGGGAAAGCCCCAGCCTGGGATAAGGTAGGGAGGGAGACTTCGAAATATGGGACAAAGTCAATCCTGCTCACAATTGAGTAGGAGACTAAATTCACTCTAATACTTTTGGTATTTTAGGAACAAGTAGTCTTTAATTTACCACTGTTTTCATTCCCTAGTGTCACTTAGAATTATTCCATAGCAACAAATACCATGTTTACACAGCCAATATGCAATATTGGATATTGCTATGGCCTATTGACTTCCAGATGATACTTTAATGAACATTGGTCTCTGAAAAATGCCATCTATTGCTACAACCTACCAACTATTCAAAAAACTATTAATGACTGGATGGGTGGATGACCAGAAAATGTGGGGTTAGTCTCAGAAATGTAACCAAGAAAGGGATTCCTTTGTCCCACATTTTAGTATTTGATTTAATTTTCATACTAAACTTTTAAAAAACTGGATTAATTGATTCAGTATAGGTAATTTGATTTAGTTTAGTTCAAATGGCTTTCCAAACCTTATCTGAAGTGGTGATATTGGTCTGAAAATTAGGAATTTCTCCCTGCATTTTGGTCCATGGTAAACTGAAAATGCCATGAACACTGACCACATTAATTTCTACTTTCTGCCTTAAAGGACAAATGTATGAACGAGTTTAATTCATGACTAAAATTGTGTTGAGAGTGGTTTATAGCAAGCAGAGGGACCTCCCTGGTGGCACAGTGCTTAAGAATCTGCCTGCCAATGCAGGGGACACGGGTTCAAGCCCTGGTCTGGGAAGATCCCACATATGACGGAGCAACTAAGCCCGTGCACAACAACTACTGAGCCCGTGAGCCACAACTACTGAGCCAGTGCACCTAGAGCCTGTACTCCGCAACAAGAGAAGCCACCGCAATGAGAAGCCCACGCACCGCAACGAAGAGTAGCCCCCGCTCGCCACAACTAGAGAAAGCCCGCATGCAGCAACGAAGACCCAACACAGCCAAAAATAAACAAATAATAAATAAATAAATTAAAAGAAAGTTTGAAAAAAAGCAAGCAGAAAGAAAAAGGCATGTGGGCCTAATTTCACTTCATGACTTGGAAACAAAACCAACTACTGGAACTGCAATAGTATGTAGGGCATTTCTGAGCCCATGACATATTGAGACATGAGAAACAAACAGTCTCCTTCATTCTAAACTCAGATTGATACCTTTGCATCCTGCAACATGAACTACAGGGTCAGCGTGGTGGTAGAGGCTCCTCTATCAGCCCAGATGCTCACCTATGACCCAGTGCTGCTCTTCACTGGACGCACATGGAAAGGATGCGTTTTTGGAGGTAAGAATGGCAGAGCCTTATTTGTTTATTGTCAGTCTCTCTGCACTAAATGAGAGGATTCTCATGCTTCCTGAGAGCAGGGACTGGGTATGTTGTACCTCTACCCTATTCCCAGCCCCGGAAACAGTGCCTGGTCCTTAGCATATTCCCAAAAGACATTTAGTGAATAACTGAATTTTACTTCTAATTCCTGGGTAATCCATAATCTCCCCACATCACACAAATAGTCAAAGTGAGGCGGCTCAACTTGTACCTCTTGTGTAGTTCTCAGTTCAAGTCTTATTTCCTTGAAGGAGGCCTCTCTGAAAAATCTCATCTGTACCAACCAGCCTCTCATTTTTTGTGCACCAGGTACTGTGGAAAGAGAACAAGGCTTGGCCTCACATTGACCGTTGTCTGTATCTTTGGTGACCTTGACAAGAGCTGTACTAGCCGAGTGCTGAGTGGGCTCAAGAGAAAATGGGAGAAGAGGAAGTGGAACAGTGAACTGTAAAGTGGTTTCTCTGTAAAAGGAGCAGAGACATGGAGTAGCTAGAAGTTGTGGGGGCAATAGAGGTTCCTCATGGGGTTTTTGCCTTTGTTTCTTAAGATGGGAGAAGTACAGCTCATTTGTGTGCTGTTAAGGATAGTCCTGTATGGGGAAAAGGTAATAATGCAAGAGAGAGGAGGAACAAATATAATAACACATAAAGATCATTCAGTAAAGTCTAAAGAGAACATGTATGCTTACTTACAGGTTGGGAAAGCAGAGATGATGTTCCAAAACTAGTGACTGATTTCCTGGAAAAGAAATTTGACCTGGACCAATTGATGACCCATGTTTTCCCTTTTAAACAAATCAATGAAGGCTTTGAACTGCTCTACTCACATCAAAGGTATCTGTTTTTTATGGTTCTCTTGTCTTCTCCCCATAGGTCACTTTTTAAATTTAGTATTTATAAATCCATCTGTTTTCTTCATATTTTATTTCTGATTATCTTATGTAGCAAGATTGATATAGTTGATTACTTCTTCTTCATAGACTTATTATGTCATCATCTTATATTAACTAATTTTTTAAAAAACCTCTGGACTTCATTTTTTTATACTAGGTTGAATTCATGTTGGCTATTTTTATTTCAGCACAAAGCTGCTCACTTCTTCAAGTAATGCCACAAAATTTCCTTACTTTACAGTTTTCAAAGTGCTTTTTAAAATGTGTTTTCTTCTGATCCTTGAAGGTTAGGTTTTGTTTGCTTATTTGTTTTTTAACTTTTGACCTCCTTCATCTATTTCTCCCACCCAATACTCCTGCTTCTGGCAACCACCAATCTGTTCTCTGTATCTATGAAGTTGTTGCTTTAGATTCCACATACAAGTAAGATCATACAGTATTTGTCATTCTCTGACTGACTTATTTCACTTAGCATAATGCCCTTGAGGTCCATCCATGTTGTTGCAAATGGCAAAATTTCATTTTTTTATGGCTAAATATTCCATTACACACACCCCACATTTTCTTTATTCATTGATTCATCCATGGACACAGGTTGTTTCCATATCTTGGCTATTGTAAACAGTGCTGCAGGGTTTCCCTGGTGGCGCAGTGGCTGAGAGTCTGCCTGCTGATGCAGGGGACACGGGTTCATGCCCCGGTCCGGGAAGATCCCACATGCCGTGGAGCGGCTGGGCCCGTGAGCCATGGCCGCTGAGCCTGTGCGTCCAGAGCCTGTGCTCCGCAACGGGAGAGGCCACAACAGTGAGAGGCCCGTATACCGAAAAAAAAAAAAAATAGTGCTGCAGTGAGCAGGGGGGTATATATACCTTTTCAAGTTAAGTGTTTTTGGTTTCTTCAGATAAATACCCAGAAGTGGAATTGGTGGGCCACAGAGTAGCTCTATTTTAATTTTTTTGAGAAACCGCCATACTGTTTTCTATAGTGGCTGCACCACTTTACATTCCCACCAACAGTGCATGAGGATTCCCTTTATCCACATCCTTGCCAACACTTGTTACTTATCTTCTTGATGGTAGCCCTCCTAACAGGTGTGAAGTGATATCTCATTGTGTTTTGATTTGCATTTCCCTGATTAATGATGTTGAGCATCTTTTCATGTGTCTCTTGGCCATTTGGATGTCTTCTTTGGAAAAATGTCTATTCTGACATACACTTTTACTTAGTCAAGCAATATTAATAGCTTAATATGGTCACTTTGAAAAATAGTTACTAGCTGTTATCCAAAGAAACATAAATTCTACTCTTAGGAATTTTGTTTCAAGTATTACCTTAAGGCAGTGGCTTCTAAATTGACATTTATAAACCTAAGCTCTTCAATTTCCATCGACTTCCACACAGCTCCACTTGAATGTCCCACTTGCATCAACTTCACTCAAAATAATGTTTCCACCAGTACATCTTATCTCAGCAAATAATGCCACTTATTCTGCTTTTACAGACTAGAAGCCAGGGCATCACGTCTGACTCCTTCTTCACTCTTGCCTACAACATGCAAACAGATGCTGAGCTCTGAGAGTGCACGGTCCGGCTTCTCCTCCAGGATCCTCCGTCTCATTGCCCATGATTGTTACCTTAGTTCAGGCCAGTAATCTCTCACCTGGACATGTTAACACAGTAGCATGATAATATGTCTCCTGCCTTCCGTATTTTACCATATTAGCCAGACCTTCACTAAGCTGCTAAAACTCAAGTTGCCCCCAAATATCAATGCCTTAGCATGGTTTTGAAAGCCTTTACTATTGGACCACAACCTACTTTGTTAATATACCCAGCTATTCAACAACTGAGCATTTAGCACCCACTCTATCACAGCCTGTGTGCTAGGCTCTGGGGATAAAGTAAGGGTGCAGGGCTCACCTACTTTTCTCCTTGGCACCTAGAAGTCTAAGCACACTGGATTATCCTTCCTGTTCACACCTTCCTAGCATATTCATGCTTTCCCTTCAGCAAGGAAACCCCTTTCCTCTTGTCAGCCTTTGCAATTGTACCGATGCTTCAAGAATCAGCTCAGATACCCATATTCATATACTCATATACCGATTCATTTTCTTTCTGGTGGGGACCTCAGGCCCAGAAGGATTTCCAGTAACAGAATTTACCTGAAGTTTCCTAAACCAGGCAGAAAGGACAATTGTATAAAATGTTCTTGTTTGGAAGGTGTGGAAACAAATCACTAAAAACCATCATTTTACACTTCAGCATTTGAACTGTCCTGACATTTTGAGATTTTAAGTGACAGAAGGTCTGTGTCACGTGATGGTGATCTGGGCTTCCCTTTTCACATTTCCTCTGCTGTGACCATGGATCTGTTTCATAAATACAAGCAGAAGTACAAGATTTGATGAAGATATATAATCTTTATGAAATAAAGATTTAGTGTCTTATGAGGACCTGGGAATTAGCAGGGCGTTTAGGTCAACAATATTAAAATTTTTAATTTACATGTTCTAAAGCCATAATTATATATTTTGAGATATATATGTGTGTATACACACACCCACAGACAAACACACACTTGGATTTTTTTCTTGGAATAGAGTTTTTTTTTTTTTTTTTTTTTGCGGTATGTGGGCCTCTCACTGTTGTGGCCCCTCCCATTGCGGAGCACAGGCTCTGGACGCACAGGCTCAATGGCCATGGCTCACGGGCCCAGCCGCTCCGCGGCATGTGGGATCTTCCCAGACCGGGGCACGAACCCGTGTCCCCTGCATTGGCAGGCGGACTCTCAACCACTGCGCCACCAGGTAAACCCGGAATAGAGATTTTTAAAAAACACTTTTACCCAGCTGCCACCATTTAGAGCAGATTTAGCATATAAAGATATGGTACGTGTATTTCCTACAGTAATATTAATTTTATGGATAGTCTTTAACACATTGTAACCTTTCTTTTTGGACGTAAATGTAAATATTTTTAAAAAGCACTTGTTACAAATTAACTTGGATTAGGTTTTGAAATCAGCTCATTGCATGGTACAAGTTACTTGATTAGTTTAGAAAAGAAATAGTGAAATATAAGGGAGGGGCACACTTTAAATGATTAACTTTAAGAATCATTTTATAACTAGTTGAAACTGAAAAGCATCCTATAAGGGGTCATGAGCCTACTTGCCAGCATACATTAACATTTCAGAAAATGTCTTTTTGTAATACTACTTAAATATAAAAGTACAGCTAGAATCATACATATACTAATGTTCAGTTCAATAAAGTAGAATTATAAATCCCTAAGTCCCACTTTACTTAGTAATGACTCATTTAACCAAAAAATGTTTTCAATTTGGTACGACTGCACTGGCATATCTAGCTATATCTATATATATGATATACTTAGAATTCTTAATAAAATTTAAATGTTTTATAAAATGTTTTGTGGTGTTATATTTTATTGAAGAGGGCAGTTTTATTTGTTATAAAGCTTTTATTGACTAAAGTAAGGCACCTGAAAAACGTACAAAATACTTTATAAGAAAAATAAGTAAGGTGGGCATAGCCAAAATAGGAAGTTTCAATATAATGTTGTCATATAGCTTGGACAGTCCTGCCTTGGGAGATTGCAAAAGGTCCAGGTAATTATGAGTCACTTTTACACAATGAATATTTCCCAATGAAAAGTGGCTTGAACTCAAGGGGTAAAAGGTCTCTTTACCAGTTTGTTGGTCTGCTTAATCTAGGTTTAAAAAACAAAGCAAAACAAAAAACAGGAGAAATATCTAAAAAGTATATGAAATCCCTTCATCAAGCTGTTTAGGTATGGCAATTCTCAAAGCACTTATAAATAGTCACAGTTTATCAGAAAAAAATATATACATATAGGCATACACACACACACACACACACACACACACACAATCTTCACCTGAGCATCATTCATAGACATTTCCCTTGTCCATTAGCAACATCTATAGCTAGGACCCTATGACCTAATTAATGAAGGAAAACTGAACCCCCAAAAGCATTTTTTTTTTTTTTTCTTTTTGCGGTATGCGGGCCTCTCACTCTTGTGGCCTCTCCCGTTGCGGAGCACAGGCTCCGGATGCGCAGGCCCAGCGGCCATGGCTCACGGGCCCAGCCGCTCCGCGGCACATGGGATCCTCCCAGACCGGGGCACGAACCCGTATCCCCTGCATCGGCAGGCGGACTCTCAACCACTGCGCCACCAGGGAGGCCCTCAAAAACATTTTTAATCCATATGTAAAATGGGTTAATGTTTACGTACCTTATCTCAAATTTTGAAAAAACTTATTACATAAGGATACCTAAAGTTATATACAAATATAGTTACATCAGAAGAAATAAATCCCAAAAGGAATAAACATTTATATTCTCAGATCACAGTTTTTGAAATGAACTCCACTTTATGCCTAGAGTTTCTTATCAATTATATTTTTTAATCATTATGTATGTCACAATTTTATATTTTTAGTATTTATTATGAAACTTTGTGCAATCATTTCTCACTTCTGAGCTTGTCATAGCCAAACAGTGGACAGAAAGGCCTTCTACAATCTTTCCAGGGAAACCTGCCTATGAGTAGTTTTTCATATCATCAGAAAATGCTGGTCTTAAGGAGAGATCAGGAAATTGATAGTTTTTATGTATTTTTCATTTCTAGTCAATGGAGCAGTGTCAAACTGAGTTCTTGGCTATTAAATCAGAGGATAAATGAGTAAGAAACAGTTAGAGGCATGTTAAACAAAATATCCAGCTTCTTGCTTAAAAAATAATCTAGAATTTTATACACTTAAATCATGTGTGAAAAGTACTAATTTATTAGGCAATTTTTTTTTCACTTCAACCATGTACCGAGCACTGAGTTAGGTAAACATCTAGCTCACAGCTGTGAGTAAAACAGACATGGAGGGGAGATTCAAGATGGTGGAGGAGTAGGTGTACATGGAATTCATCTCTCTCCATGGATGCATCAGGAATACATCCATAGATGCAACAATTCTCACAGAACACCGGCTGAAAACTAGCAAAAGACCTTGGACACTGAAAAGGACTATAAAGATCCCTGCATAACTGGGTAGGATGGAAAAAAAGAAGGAAGAAGGAGGAGGAGAGGAAGTGGGATGGGACCTGCACCCCCAGGAGAGGGGAGCTGAAGCAGAGGAGAGATTCCCGAATGCGGGGAACCCCCTCCCTGACAGGGAACTCGATTGGGACAGAAGGGAAGCATTTGAGGCTGTAGGAAGAGGGTGAAGCGGCCAGTCTGTGTCAGAGGAGACAGAGTGAGAACTACACAGATGGTCCGTACTGTGGCCCTACATGCCCCAGACTGGGACGTGTGTTCACAGGTGTGCAAGGGGGCTGGGAGCTGGTGCATGGGGATTGGAGAACAGGCCCAGAGCGAGAACTGCTATTGGCTGTGGGGAGAGGGACTGAGGGGACAGGAGGGAGGAAATAGGGATTTGCCTATGGAGGAAGACTGGACTGCCATGGAAGCAGGGAGCTACTGCTGAGTCCCACGCAGGGGGAGGAGCCACTATTGTAACCTCTCTCTCCCCACATGTCGCTGCCTGCCAACGACAATAAAAGAAGCCTGCTCAGGGCTGGCTCTTGTGCGCTGGCTGCTGAGACATAAAAAAGCCCCCTCAGAGCTGGCCCTCATGTGCTGGCTGCAGGGCAATTAAAAAAAAAGAAAGCCATCTCAGGGCTGGCCTTTGCACACCTGCTGCCAGGTGTCAGAAAAACCCCAGCCAGGGCTGGCCCTCATGTGCCTTATGCTGGGCACCAGAAAAGTCCCTCACTAGGGCCATATCTCTTGCACCCATGGCCGCCGGCTTCCCTGTGCAGTTGGTGCTGCTGGGGCTCCCGTGATCCAAGTAGTCATACCACCTCTGCACCCGGTCCTCACAGGGGCAGACCCAAGAGCTACAAGGCAGCCTCAGGACCAGAATCCTACGGGCGGACCACACACAGAGGTGGGGATAAAACCAAAGCTGAAGCCCAGGGATGTGGTGACTAAGGAATAAGATCGAAAATCTTTCCCTCAGCTGTACAAGCTGCAGATTAAATCCCCACGATCAGCTAGGAAGACCCTGCGTCTATGGAACATCTGAGTAGACAATGAGTGTTCCCACAAATGAAAACGGTCTAGCTCTGGCAGCTGTGGACTTTGGGGGCAGCACACGTGGGAACTGGGCCAGATCAGAGTCTGAGGGGTCCCCAGAGGGCCCACAGCAGGTCCAGAGACCAGCCCAGAGGCAGAGGAGGGGCTCCTGGGGAGGCAGAGGGGGGCTGTGGCTCACGGTGTCTGTAAGGATGCTCACAGCAGAGACCCCAAGGAAACATAATTATTACTATTAATTTTATTATGTTTTGATTCATTCTGTTGTTGGTTCTAGAATTTTTTTTCTTTTTTTTGTTTGTTGTTGTTTAGGTTTTTTTTATTTAGTCTTTTGGGATCTTCATGTTTTATAACATATTTTTATTTTTTTACACATTTCTATTTTTACTTGGCTTTTCTGTTGTTCTGTTTTTCCCCCTTATTTTTTCTTCCTCTTTTTCTTTAATATATGTTTCTTTTTTTTATATTTCCATTTCTACTTTGCTTCTCAGTTTTCCTGTGTTTTTTCCCTTTTTATTTTATTTTATTATTACTTTTTAAATCATTTTTATCAGTTAGTTCTGTTTCCTTGCTTTGTTCTTCAGTTGGCACACTGCTTTGAGTTTTGTTTTTAGGTTTTGTGTTTTTGTTAGTTTGATTGTAATTCTTTGATTTTGTTTTTGAGTTCTTCTATTTGACTGGTTGTTCTCTTGCCTTTTGTTTTACTTGGTTCTGTTTTTGTTTCTTTTGTGTGTGTGCATGTTTTCTTGTTTCTGTTTTTGTTTGTTTGATTTTACTTTTTACCATTTGTCTGGGGTTTTGTTAGTGTTTTTTTTTTAAAATCCCCTTTATTGCTGGGATGAGCAACTTATGGGGTCTTGGTTCCTGCACTGGAAGTCGGGCCTGAGGCTCGGGGCTGGGAGCACCGAGTCCAGGAAGCTGGACCACTAGAGAATTCCCAGGCCCAGGGAAGATTAATCGCCAAGAGCTCTCACGAAGCCTCTAACTGAATCCAGACCTGGCTCCACCCAACTGCCAGCAGCTCCCAGCGCTGGATGCCTGACACCAAACAACAAACAAGACAGGAACACAAACCCACGCATCAGCACACAGACTACCTACAGTCATACTAATCTCACAGACAACCGAAAACACACAACCTGACACGTCCCTGTTCATCAGAGGGAAAAGACTCAGCTCTACCCACCAGAACAGAAGCACCAGTCCCTCCCATCAGGAGGCTTACACAAGCCTCTACACCAACCTCACCACGAGGGGCAGAGAGCAGAAGCAAGAGGAACTA
This sequence comes from Mesoplodon bidens, assembly GCF_964165515.1. Lineage (NCBI taxonomy): Eukaryota > Metazoa > Chordata > Mammalia > Artiodactyla > Ziphiidae > Mesoplodon > Mesoplodon bidens. Next base: position 213,013,421 of record NC_138176.1, on the reverse strand, counting down.
CAACCCTGCAGCCTAGGGAAAGGAGACCTCAAATACTATAAATTAGACAAGATGAGAAGACAGAGAAATAACTTGCAGGCAAAGAAACAATATAAAAACCCACAAGATCAAATAAATGAAGAGGAAATAGGCAAACTACCTATAAAAGAATTCAGAGTAATGATAGTAAAGATTATCTAAAATCACGGAAATAGAATAGAGAAAATACAAGAAGTGTTTAACAAGGACCTAAAAGAACTAAAGAGTGAACAAACAGAGATGAATAATAAGGAAACACAAGCTTTAAATGACACAATAGACCAGATAGATTTAATTGATATCTATAGGACATTCCATCCAAAAACAACAGAATACACTTTCTTCTCAAGTGCACATGGAACATTCTCCAGGATAGATCAAATCTTGGGTCATAAATCAAGCATCGGAAAATTTAAGAAAATTAAAATTGCATCAAGCATCTTTTCTGACCACAGCACTATGAGACTAGATATCAGTTAGAGGAAAAAACTGTAAAAAACACAAACATGTGGAACCTAAACAATACGCTACTAAACAACCAAGAGGTCACTGAAGAAATGAAAGAGGAAACAAAAAAATACCTAGAAAAAAATGGCAATGAAAAAACGACAACCCAAAACCTATGGGATGCAGCAAAAGCAGTCCTAAGAGGGAAGTTTATAGCAATTCAATCTCACCTCAATAAATAAGAAAAAACTCAAATAAAAAATCTAACCCTACACCTAAAGCACCTAGAGAAAGAAGAACAAAGAAAAGCCAAAGTCAGTAGAAGAAAAGAAATCATAAAGATCAGAGGAGAAATAAATGAAATAGAAATGAAGAAAACAATAGCAAAGATCAATAAAAATAAAAGCTGGTTCTTTGAGAAGATAAACAAAATTGATAAAACCTTAGACAGACTTATCTGGAAAAAAATGGAGAGGATGCAAATCAGTAAAATTAGAAATGAGAAAGGAGAAAACACAACTGGCACTACAGAAATACAAAGAATTATAAGTGACTACTACAAACAACTATAGGCCAATAAAATGGACAGCCACAAAGAAATGGACAAATTCTTAGAAAGGTACAAATTTCCAAGACTGAACCAGGAAGAATTAGAAAATATAAACAGACATATCACAAGTAATGAAATGAAATTCAAACTGTAATTAAATATCTTCCAACAAACAAAAGTCCAGAACCAGAAGGCTTCACAGGTGAATTCTATCAAACATTTGGAGAAGAGCTAACACCAATCCTTCTCAAACTCTTCCAAAAATTTGCATAGGGAGAGGGCTTCCCTGGTGGCGCAGTGGTTGAGAATCTGCCTGCTAATGCAGGGGACACGGGTTCGAGCCCTGGCCTGGGGGGAACCTCACATGCCGCGGAGCGGCTGGGCCTAGTAAGCCATGGCCGCTGAGCCTGTGCGTCCGGGGCCTGTGCTCCGCAACAGGAGAGGCCGCAACAGTGAGAGGCCTGCGCGCTGCGATGAAGAGTGGCCCCCACTTGCCACAACTAGAGAAAGCCCTCGCACAGAAATGAAGACCCAACACAGCCAAAAAAAAAATTTGCATAGGGAGGAACACTCATAAACTCATTCTATGAAGCCACCATCACCCTGATACCAAAACCAGAAAAAGATATCACAAAAAAGAAAATTATACACCAATATCACTGATGAACATCGATGCAAAAATCCTCAACAAACTACTAGCAAACAGAATCCAACAACATATTAAAAGGATAATATACCATGATCAAGTGGGGTTTATCCCACAAATGCAAGGATTCTTCAGTATATGCAAATTAAACAATGTGAAACACCATATTAACAAATTAAGGAATAAAAACCATATAATAATCTCAATAGATGCAGAAAAAGCTTTTGACAAAATTCAACACCCATTTATGATAAAAACTCTCCAGAAAATGGGCATAGAGGGAAACTCCCTCCACATAATAAAGGCCATATATGAAAAACCCACAGCCAACATCATACTCAGTGGTAAAAACTGAAAGCATTTCCACTAAGATCAGGAACAAGACAAGGATGTCCACTCTCACCACTCGTATTCAACATAGTTTTGGAAGTTCTAGCCATAGCAATCAGAAAAGAAAAAGAAATAAAAGGAAAATAAGTTGGAAAAGAAGTAAAACTATCACTGCTTGCAGATAACATGATAGTATACATAGAAAATCCTAAAGATGCCATCAGAAAATGGCTAGATCTAACCAATGAATTTGTAAAGCAGCAGGACACAAAATTCATGCACATAAATCTCTTTTGTTCCTATACACTAATGATGAAAAATCTGAAAGAGAAATTAAGGAAACACTCCCATTTACCACTGCAGCAAAAAGAATAAGATACCTAGGAATAAACCTACCTAAGGAGACAAAACACCTGTATGCAGAAAACTATAAGACACTGATGAAAGGAAACAAAGACAATGCAAACAGATGGAGAGATACACCATGTTCTTGGATTGGAAGCATCAACAATGTGAAAATGACTATACTACCCAAAGCAATCTAGAGATTCAATGCAATCCCTATCAAATTACCAATGGCATTTTTCAGAGAACTAGAACAAGAAATTTTACAATCTGTATGGAAACACAAAAGACGCCAAATAGCCAAAGCCATCTTCAGAAAGAAAAACGGAGCTGGAGGAATCAGGCTCCCTGACTTCAGACTATACTACAAAGCTATAGTAATCAAGACATTATGGTACTGGCACAAAAACAGAAATACAGATCAATGGAACAGGATACAAAGCCCAGAGATAAACCCATACGCATATGGTCACTTTATCTTTGATAAAGGAGGCAAGAATATACAGTGGAGAAAAGACAGCCTCTTCAATAAGTGGTGCTGGGAAAACTGGACAGCTACATGTAAAAGAATGAAATTAAAACACTTCCTAACACCATACATAAAAATAAACTCAAAGTGGATTAAAGACCTAAATGTAAGGCCAGACACTAAAATGCTTAGAGGAAAACATAGGCAGAACACTCTATGACATAAATCACAGCAAGATCCTTTTTGACCCACCTCCTAGAGAAATGGAAATAAAAACAAAAATAAACAACTGGGACCTAATGAAACTTAAAAGCTTTTGCACAGCAAAGGAAACCATAAAGAAGACGAAAAGACAATCCTCAGAATGGGAGAAAATATTTGCAAACGAAGCAACTGACAAAGCATTAATCTCCAAAATATACAAGCAGCTCATGCAGCTCAATATCAAAAAAACAAAAAAACCCAATCCCCAAATGGGCAGACCTAAATAGACATTTCTCCAAAGAAGACATACAGATTGCCAACAAACACATGAAAGTATGCTCAACATCACTAATCATTAGAGAAATGCAAATCAAAACCACAGTGAGGGGCTTCCCTGGTGGCACAGTGGTTGAGAGTCCGCCTGCCGATGCAGGGGACATGGGTTCATGCCCCGGTCCGGGAAGATCCCACATGCCATGGAGCGGCTGGGCCCGTGAGCCATGGCCACTGAGCCTGCGCGTCCGGAGCCTGTGCTCCGCAGGGGAGAGGCCACAACAGTGAGAGGCCTGCGTACCACCAAAAAAAAAAAAAAAAAAAAGAGAGAGTATATATAGGGTTTAGTACAATATATATTGTTTTAGGCAGTATATATCCAAGGTTTCAGGCATCTATCTACTAGAGGTCTTGGAACGTATCCCCCTCAGCCAAAGGGGGACTACTGTAATTTGTTACAGCAGCCAAAAGAAAGCAACACAACAGACCACCCCAGATGCAGAGTGCACCCAGGCCATTCTGGAGCAAGTCAAAGACTATGGGAGCAGGCTTCCCTGGTGGTGCAGTGGTTGAGAGTCCACCTGCCAATGCAGGGGACACGAGTTCATGCCTCAGTCCGGGAGGATCCCACATGCCACGGAGTGGCTGGGCCTGTGAGCCATGGTTGCTGAGCCTGCGCGTCCGGAGCAACGGGAGAGGCCACAGCAGTGAGAGGCCCGCGTACTGCAAAAAAAAAAAAAAAAAAAACTATGGGAGAGACTTCCGTCAAGACAAAATTGATGGGATACTTGATACGTCTGCATGCCTTGAATGGAGAATTAGACAACTGGCTATGCTTTGGGCATTGAATTACTTGTTAAGTATAAAGACAAAACCAAACTAGTTTTTTTAAAGCCAGTATTTAATCCTAGGGAAAAATGAAATTGTTCAGGTAGAAAGAAAAAAAAAGCAGTGCAAACTGCATGGCTCATCTGTAAGTAGCATTTACATTGTCATAATAATATAAATTACTCTAATATCTATTACTCATTTGGGAAACAGGGGAGAACTAGAGTCTTTTTGCGGTAATGGCTGCCCCAAATTCTCATCCTTCAAAGTGAGAACAAAATGCCCAAAGAAAAACCAAGTTAGGAATATATGCATGCTATTTAGAGATGTAGGGATAAAACACAAAATGATAAGTTTCAAAAGTTGACAGCAGTGTCTTCTAGGGAGGAGTAATTGTAGGAAGAAGTGGGAAAGTAAATACTGCTGTTAGACTTCATAGGAAAAAAAATTTGCGTGTCTATATTCATGTATCACTTTGGTAAAATGAAAATAAAAAACTGGACAAATGATGAAGACATTAAGAGTTGGTTACATTCTAGGATTAATAAAATACAAAGTGAATGAACATTTTAAAACCAATTTCATAGCACCGTACAAATAGGTATATGTAGCTGAGTCATTTTCAGTGACTGTATCAGATAAAGATTCAAAAGGTACTATATTGCAAATACCTTGGAATATTCTGGAAAACTTCTGCTTGAAGGCACATGTAGGGTGTGCAAAACACTGCAGATCAGACCCATATAAATCTGTCATGGGAAAGAGGAACTGGGCCCTGTTAGTCATCTCTAGTGGCTTCTCCTTAGTTGACGATTCTGGATCTCTGCCTTTCTTCTCACATCCCTTAAACATACTCATCCCAGTGCTTTCTATTTCAGCAAATTATGACCATTAAAAAGACATCAACTCAATCTGCGCTAACACTTGTTTATTTGAGGGTCTGCTTCTGGAACCACTCCTGCTGCCAAGAGCTGTATCAATGTGCCCCATTAGGAAAGCAGACAACTCTGTATTTCAAATAAAGAGGAATTTAATACAGAAAAATTGGTTATAGAATTGTTAGAAAGATCACAAAGGGCATATTGAAGTCACCAAGAACATTAAAAGCATTAAGCCCCGAAAGGGCTGGGAGAATGAAAAGAAAGTAGTGGGGCTGCCAGAACAGAAACCTGAGCAAAAGGGCCCCTTGGGGTTGTGGTCAGACCACGTGAGGAGAGGGTACAGCCTAGTGGTTGCTCAGAAGGCAAAGCTCACACTCACTCTACCAAGAGAGCTGGGCCCAGCTGCTGCTGCTCCCTCTGAGGGGTGAAGCAAGACTGGCGCTCCGAGGTGGATAGACCTAGAGTCTGTCATACAGAGTGAAGTAAGTCAGAAAGAGAAAGACAAATACCGTATGCTGACACATATATATGGAATTTAAGAAAAAAAAATATCATGAAGAACCTAGGGGTAAGACAGGAATAAAGACACAGACCTACTAGAGAATGGACTTGAAGATATGGGGAGGGGGAAGGGTAAGCTGTGACAAAGCGAAAGAGCGGCATGGACATATATACAGTACCAAACGTAAGGTAGATAGCTAGTGGGAAGCAGCCACATAGCACAGGGAGATCAGCTCGGTGCTTTGTGACCGCCTGGAGGGGTGGGATAGGGAGGGTGGGAGGGAGGGATACGCAAGAGCGAAGGGATGTGGGAACAGATGTATATGTATGACTGATTCACTTTGTTATAAAGCAGAAACTAATTAAAAAAAAAGTCTTTAGAAAAAAAAAAAAGACTGGTGCTCCGAGCACCTAAAGCAGCTGGCGGATGGAGCCAACCGTGTGACACGGTGTGACACTAATGGGAACTGGAAAGAAAGTCCCCTCTCCCTTCTCCTATGTTCAAATCTCTCTGTGACAGAAACTTTAGGGAAACTACATGTCAAGGGACTCTGGGAAATTTAGTTTGGAGAGTCACAGCTCCAGCATCACAGAGTAGACTACAAAAGGGTAAAATGATTGTTACAGTAGATCAATATTAACAGCAAAGCATTTATACCTACTTAATGCCAAACTACTCTCATCCTGACTTCCCTCTAGGGAAGGACAGGGCATCTCTCTGTTCACACTGCCCATCTGCTCTTGCATGCGGTCTGCTTTATCCATGAGAGCTCTTAGCATCTCAATCAGAGTTGTTTTAAATTCCCAGTCCAATAATTCCAACATTCCCACCATATCTGAGTCTGGTTCCTAGAGTCTGGTTCCTCTGTCTCTTTTAGTACGCCTTGTAATTTTTTCTTGATATCTGGACATGCTGTGCTGGGTAAAAGGAACTGATGAAAATATGATTTAGTAACGCGGTGGTAAGGTGTGGGGAGAGGAGAAGGATTCTGTGGCCCTATGAGTCTTTCAGTGAGCCTGTGCCCCTGCACTGTGAACTTCATCAGGGCTTCTCAGTCCCCCTCCCACCTCCCTTAGGTGGGACAGGATGGCTAGAGCTGGCTGGAGTTGGGTATTTCCCTTCCCCCCAGGTAACTTAGGCTCTGATAAAAACCCCAGAAGGTTAGGCTTTGGTTAAATAGCTACTCCTGAGGGAAGGCCTTGTTGAGAGGAACAAAATATGCTGGCATATTTCAAAAAGGTTCCTCTTCTCATCCCCGCTGCAGGAAGCAGGAGGGCATTTTTCTCCAATAATAACTGAGAATCTGGTCAAGATCCAGGAGGTAAAATTCACAGAAGTGTGGAGGTCTCCTTCTGACTGAGTCCCCCTGGAGGGGTTTAACTCTCTGTATTTTGGGGTTTTTTTGCGGTACGCGGGCCTCTCACTGCTGTGGCCTCTCCCGTTGTGGAGCACAGGCTCCGGACGCACAGGCTCAGCAGCCATGGCTCACAGGCCTAGCCGCTCCGCGGCATGTGGGATCTTCCCGGACCGGGGCTCGAACCCGTGTCCCCTGCATTGGCAGGCAGACTCTCAACCACTGCGCCACCAGGGAAGCCCTAACTCTCTCAGTTTTTAACTGAGCCTCCAGCAATTCTTCAGTTGCAGTTCAGGTCTTCCTACCCAGTGCTGGTTTCCCTGGCAGTCGCTGCTCCAGTTAGCTGTGATCCTCTGTATTCCAATTGGTTTCTCCAATTTGGGGGGCAGCAGTCTGCCCTGAGACCTCATTTCTCTTATGGATCTAAGAAGAGTTGTTGATTTCTCAGTTTGTTTAGCATATTACTTGTTGTTAGGATGGTGTGGTGACTTCCAAGCTTCTTGAGTGCCAGATTGAAAACCAGAAGTTCTCTTACCTCTCTTTGCACACTCTCGAATCTACATATTGAGTCATTTTATATTGCCTATTACATTCCCATGTTTCCCAGCCGGACATTCCACTCAGAATATTTCAAGGTTATCTAAAATTTAACATGTTCAAATCAACCTCCCCTATTAGTCAATAAAACCACTTTCTCCTACGCATTCACACTGGAACATTGAGTTGTTTTGGATTTATCACCCGTACTTTAATTTTTCCTTTGTAATTTCTCTTTGCTTTCTTTCTTTGCTACTTTCACGAAGCCCTGGGACTAGAGCAATAAACAGATGACTGCAGACTTTGGAGCTGAACTGTTCGAATCCTGATTTTGCCCCACACTGGCAAGGGAACCTGGTTCTGGGCCTCGGTTTCCTCATCTATAAAAAGGAATATAGTAGTACTGCATAGGATTGAATTGAAATTTTTTAGTAAATATAAAGCACTTAGTACCTGGCACATGCTAAATCTACATAATTGCTAGCTACTAGTATCATCGTTATTATTCTTTATTAAGAACTTTGGAGAAAACCTCTTAGAATCTTGTCTCAATCAACTTTTTAATGTATTATCTTCAGTTTCTTATCTACAAAGGGTGATGTATGATAATATCTTCCTAATAAATATTAAGCTAAACAATGTAAATAAAGCACTAATAAAGCAATCACTCTATAAAATTTGGCTATATTTAGTAATATAACGTGATGATCAATAAAAAAAATACTATCCTGTGGAAAATCACCATAGATTCTTCATGGTTAAACAACTGTTTTCAGTGTGTAGATTGCATCTTTCCCTGGTACATATTTTCATATTACTTAAAGTGCAGAATTCATGCCATTTTGCATTACTTTAAAATTATTATATGATATCGCTTATATGTGGAATCTAAAAAAATGATACAAATGAACTTATTTACAAAACAGAAATAGACACAGACACAGAAAACAAACTTATGGTTACCAAATGGGAAAGGGGGGAGAGATAAATTAGGAGTTTGGGATTAACATATACACACTACTATATATAAAATAGATAACCAACAAGGGCTTACTGTATAGAACAGGGAACTATACTCGATATTTTGTAATAACCTATAAGGGAAAAGAATCTGAAAAAGAAAAGATAGATAGACAGGTAGATAGATAGATATGTATAATTGAGTCAATTTGCTGTATATCTGAAACTAAAACAACACTGTAAATCAACTATACTTCAATTTAAAAAAATATCATTAGATAATATTTCTGTTTCTGCATCATCTCAAAAATTATTTGAGTAGCACTTCAGCATACTGATCCATAATATTTCACTAAAACATCTGCTACCCATTCAGATAATTCAAATTTGGAACTCAGAGAAAACTGTCAAGAAAATCTGCATGGCTTTGTCTTAACACTTCTCTGATATTATTTCCTAAGACCTTTCACAAGGAGATCTACAAACAAATATTTTAGACATTCAATGCATGCTCTTTAGGTCAGGATCAGGGGTCAAAGTTGCCAAAATATTTTCTAACTTGGGGGAAAAGGAGATAACTTTAACTCCCTCAAAAACTTAGGCTTCAGGGCTTCCCTGGTGGCGCAGTGGTTGAGAGTCCGCCTGCCTATGCAGGGGACACGGGTTTGTGCCCTGGTCCGGGAAGATCCCACATGCCATGGGGCGGCTGGGCCCATGAGCCATGGCTGCTGAGCCTGCGCGTCCAGAGCCTGTGCTCCACAATGGGAGAGGCCACAACAGTGAGAGGCCCACGTACCGCAAGAAAAAACAACAACAACAACAACAACAAAATACTTAGGCTTCAATGTCAAAGTAAAATGTTAAGTAAATACTTGTTTTTTTTAAATTAATTAATTTATTTTATATTTTATTTTTGGCTGTGTTGGTTCTTTGTTGCTGCTTGCAGGCTTTCCTCTAGTTGAGGTAAGCAGGGGCTACTCTTCGTTGCAGTGTGCGGGCTTCTCATTGCGGTGGCTTCTCTTGTTGTGGAACATGGGTTCTAGGTGTGTGGGCTTCAGTAGTTGTGGCACGCATACTCAGTAGCTGTGGCTCGGGCTCTAGACAGCAGGCTCACTAGTTGTGGTGCATGGGCTTAGTTGCTCCATGGCATGTGGGATCTTCCCGGACCAGGGCTCAAACCCATGTCCCCTGTATTGGCAGGCAGATTCTTAACCACTGCGCCACCAGGGAAGTCCAATACTTGATTTGTAGTATTGGATTTGGGCAGTTTAAACATATTGCCATAGCAACTTAAATGTTTGGCTGTTGCTAACCTCCCTCTTTACCTTGCCCAAACCCCACAATATTTGAAAGCTATCAGATTATTTATGCACCCATGAGAAGGGTTACATCTTTTTCCTTTCCAAATATCTTTTAAGTAAATATTAACCACATTGCTTTGCCAAGTCATTTGGCCTATAAAATAAGGAATTTGGATTGGATGGTTTCTGATCTCCTTGCTAAAGAGTTCTCAGGCCTTATAAAATGTGGGGTCCACCTTTGTGGATAGATAGCTGAATGTCTTATTCAAACCCTGTTCTGCCCTGCCTTCTTTTTATAAAGTAGTGGGGGAAATATGGGCTTCTGAATTGGGCAGACCTCATTTAGGCTTCTTCCACTGCCACTTTCCAGCTTCATGATACCATTAGAGATGATGTAGCTCTCTACAGCTGCATAAATTCAACCATCTGTTTTTAACTGACTATTTCATGGCTGGACACCTGATACAGACTGATGTTTGCATTCCCCAAAATTCATATGTTTGAACCTAATCCCCAATAGCTGGTATTTGGAGGTGGGGCCTTTGGGAGGTGACTAGGTCATGAGGGTGGAGCCCTCATGAGTGGGATTAGTGCCCTTATAAAAGAGGCCCTAGAGCACTCCCTTGCTCCTTTCACCATGTGAGGACACAGTGAAAAGACAGCCATCTATGAACAGGAAGTAGGCTCTCACCAGACACAGAATCTGCCAGCACCTTGACCTTGGACTCCTCAGCCTCCAGAACTATGAGAAATAAATGTTTATTGTTTAAACTACCCAGTCTATGATATTTTTGTTATAGCAGTCCAGACAGACTAAGACAACACCTGACCCAACTGCTTGACAGAGAGACTTTAGTCAAAAGATAGAAGACTTACGGCCAAGCTATGTTCTGAGAGAGAAAGAGAGAGTGAGAGAGAAAGAGAGGGAGAGGGAATCAAAGATATGAAATAGTCAGTTAGCCCTGATATTTCACTTTTTCAGGGCATACCATTCACTTCTTGTCCTTTGATGCTTATGTGATTGCCTATTATATTCATACCCTAACACTCTTATTAACATCAGCCTGAGTATCTTGATGTTCTTGAAGCCAATATTTCTGACGTAGAAAGGATATTTAGGGATGTATAATTTCTGAGCTTCTCTTATCTCATCTGTAAAATGGGAATACTAGTAGTATCTTCCTTGTAGGATTGTTCTGAGGATTGTATATGAGAATGTAGGAAAAACTCCCAGTAGAGTTCTGGAAGCATAGTAGGTGCTCAATTAATGGTGGCCATTAGCTTCCTGTAAATTTATATCTCATAAATAAACCACCGATTTATTAAGAATTTACATTATTCCTGATACCCTATCCTTCCATTATCCTACAAACACACGAATCCCATGAGTCTTTCAAATTGATTAGGATATATCAGCCCCTTGATACCATACAGAATCTCTGAAAAGTGGTCAGACTTCCTTTCTTTGCACTGCACTCCTCCACAAGTTAAGGTGGGTGAGAGCAGGGTGGTGGCCATTCCTTAGAAGTGGTGCCTACTCAATGATTATAAGACCACAGTGAGATGGAAGACCTTTCTTGCCTCTCCTCTTGGTGGATGTAGTGCAACCCTAGTATGGCTTTCTACACCTGCATAAGTAAAGTTGGAAACAGACAATAGTGTTGTTCCCTTGACAATTCCAGAGAAACATACCCTTTTTGTTAACATATACATGTTGACAGACTAAATCTAATTAAGTAGTTGAATGCACTATGTCCTCCAAGTGCTGGTAAAAGACTTGAGATTTATTAAAAATCAAACTCTTTCTCATACTCACTGCACTGAACAAAGGACAATGGAAATGCACAGGAGTTTTCTTGACTAATTGCCAAAATGATCATTATTTAGTTTCTAACTTAAATGTCTTCTCTCTACAAAGCCTCCTTTGAGTCCTTCAGTCACAATGCCCTCCCTCTGATATAGAACATCACAGATGGTCTGACTTGGTTGCCTGTGTCTTTTTCCCCCATAGATTGTGAGTTTACTTTTATGGATGATCATTGTAGCTAACACTTATTAAAGGCTGTCCTGTGTGTCAGGCACCCTAAGTGCTTTAAAAGGATTAACTCATTTGTCCATCAAACAACCTTTTCAGGCAGCACTACTATGCATCCTCATTTTACAGATAAGGAAACTAAGGCCAAGGACAGTTAAGTAACAAGACCAAGTTCACACAGCTAGTAAGGATAGGGTCTGCTCAAATCCAAGGTCATGCTATAACCACTGCCTCATAATGCCTCCTGGCATGGGTAGAGGCCATCTCTTATCCATCATTGTCACCCCACAGTACCCAGCTGAGTGTCTGGAACAGGGAAGTTCCCAGCCAGTGCTAATTGGTATTGAGTGGAGCAGAAATGCCAGAAACAGTGAGCACCTTTGCTGTCACGGACAGTGACAGTGACTTCTCTGCTGTGAAGAAGAGGAGAGTGCTGAAGCAAACACATTCCTCAGGCTTGTAACTCTCTCCGTCCTAAGGCATTTGTGCTGCTTTCTTACTCCTCCTCCTTGCTAACTGCATTATGAGGATTAGAAGTTGGAGCTTAGTTCACACAAAGGGAAAACAGAACTCTGAACACCCTGTGTGGGATTGAGAGAGGAGAAATAAGTAATCCAGGAAAAAGATATATCTAGGGAAATATTTAACCTGATGAAATCAAGATGTTACCTGAAATTAGCATATTGCAAACAAAGTCAGTGTTTGAGTGCCCTGTTCTTCCTGATTTGACTTGGTCAAAAATAAGCTGATGGGAGGGGCTTAAAGGTCCCAGATCACATGTGTAGAATTGGGCATTATCCAAGCAAACAATAATCTGTGCAATATATCTGTTGTACATACTTAAGCAGGGAAGAGTCTGTAAGAATTCACGTCTCCTGGCCTGCAGAGAAAGCAGAAACATGAGTACAGCAGGAAAAGTAAGGCAATTTTTTTTTTTACTTTTGGAATTATATTCTAATTAATATAATACACAAAGAGATACAGTATTTAATGAATAACTTAAAATTCATATATAAATTAGAAATAATATATACTGAAATACAACATAGAATATATGCTTCAATATACAAGGTATATTAAACTACAATTGAGATGGGCAATACCTAAATATCTTTAACAAAATGTATAGCATTATACCTATTACAATCTATATTTCATATATTAAATAAATGTGAAGTAGTATATCCAATCATGAGTAATTTTCAAATCTAAAGTTAGAAATGAAATGTTTTTATCAAGAAGTTATCTTTATGTTAAGATACCATAATATGAATGTTATTCTTTATAATCATATTCTTTTTATGAATACAGGAAAGTTAAGTGTGACAGAACTTTTATTGATCTCAAAGCATTAGAACCATCAAGACTAAACAAACCAACATCAACATGCAAATTCTGATTTAAAAGGGTCCTATTATGGCACAATTCAGGAAATTTCCATAGACATCCTATAGAACAGTTGTCCCCAACCCCTGGGCTGCTTAGAAACCTGGCCTCACAGCAGGAGGTGAAAGGCAGGCCAGCCAGTGAAGCTTCATCTGCTGCTCCCCATCGCTCGAATTACCCCCTAATCCATCCCCCTTCCCCTACCCCCCAGTCCGTGGAAAAATTTTCTTCCGCGAAACCAGTCCCTGGTGCCAAAATGTTGGGGACCACTGCTAAAGAACGACATCTTCTTCATGTAAAAGTCCATGTGATTAAAAAAAAAAAAGTTAATACTGAAGCAGTTTGAACCACTTATTAGCACTGGGAACAGAGATATTTGGTTCTAAGTCTTCCATAGATTTATGTTTATTTGTTCAATGTGCTTACAGGTGCAGAGAAATACATGTGGTTATTCAATACAATCAATTCATGTTGTTTAACCTCTTCATGGCAAAAGCCTGTGTAACTGTTTCCAGTAGGTTTGCTGTATTAGGAGTTGATTGCACAATATAATATCTTGCTATCATGACTCAACGGAAAGATTCTGAGGTTTCTACACACACTGTGTGACACACAAAAGGCCTATATCAATGAGATTGGTTGGAAATCTTATGGGTAACCAATTGTCAGTTTTCTTATTCTAACTTTATTTTCATCCATTACTGATTAGCATTTACAGTGGCATATTACATTTCAAATGAAGAATAGTAAAGGAAAAGAAAAACTATATTTTCCAAAACTCAGCTTGAAAGAGTTCAGAGATCAAAAGGGTAAACCAAATGTATTAATGATAATTATAAATTATAGTCAATCAATCCTCACTCCTCAGGTGCAACATCAATAACTTTTAGCTATATGATAACACTTCATTTATGTTTACCCTTCCTGTATTGTATGTTCTTCAAATGCTAAATGGCAACAATAATAATACCTACTTTCATAAGGTGGTTGTGAGAATTTAATAAATTCATATTAAATTTTTCATACTGGAAAGCATTGAAAATAGTGCCTGGTACATAGAAATAATTTAATAAATATTAGTCACTGCTATTATTGTTGTTATTGCTATCTAACCTCTAACCTTTTGTTAATCTTTTACTACCATCAAGTAGTGAAAAGATAAAATGATGTTAATTCTTTGGACACCCAGCTTTGTGATTCTGGGAAAAGTGTTTAGTCAATTACTAAATCAGTTGAGCCTCAATCTTTTCATCTGTAAAATAAGACTAATAATTCAATAATACTGCCCTGTGAAGTTTAAAAGTCAAACAGGTATCAATAACTCACCCAGCACAGCCACTTGTGCCTGCTACATCATTGGCACCCAATAATCAACACCTATCTACCATTAGTATATTATTTCCAAGTACTCTTATATTTATTGTGGAATTGACCATGACAAACACTTTGCAAAGTAGAAGGATTTGGCATACAAATAATGAAAATAAATTATCAGATAAATTTCAATTGAATTTTTATCGTATTTGCAATATGTTAATTCTCTCTAGAAAAAATTGTCAACTATACAAGCTTTGCAAAAATGAACACAAGTCTTATACTACATTCCCAAGCACTAAAAATGTGCTCAACTTTTATTTGTAAGAACACCTGTAAGTAAGCTATGCTAGCTAGAAAGTCAAATACACAGTTGTCCCATTTTTAAGTATATGTGTGTGTGTGTGTGTGTTGTGTATGTGTAGAGTTTTAAACTCTACAATTTTGGGCTCAAGTGTAATCTGGAAGAAATCCCTATACATAAATTATTTAACAAAACAGAGCTGCCAAAGCTAACTTTCAAATAAGTGATGCAAACAAATAGCACATAGAACAAGTGGAGAGAGAAAATCAGAGGAACAGGCAAATAGAGAGAGAGAAACCCTAGGCAGGGAGGCAAGTCCATAACTGGAGTCATAAAGTCAGATCATTTTGGCTTAAGTGGAGAACTGAGCAAGGGAGAAATCAGTATCATGTGAACAGACACTGAATCTGTCAGCAAAGTGATAGTGATTTAGAACTTCACCTACGAGCCAATAGTTTTGGGTAAACAACCTATTTCAGGACTGCATTAGGAAATAGAAGCAATAAACAATCCTTAGAGAAAAAAAACCCATGGTGTTCTTTCTTCATAAAAGAATATATTCCTTTTTATCTCAGTGTCTCACTATAGTTAATTCTGTTTCTCTTTCCTGTGGTATTGCTTTACACATTTTTATAAAGAGATACTATTATTCTTTTTGCAAATCAAAGGTTTTCATTTCTGTGGAACAATGTTAGGTTCTAGACATGGGGCTAGATGTTGCACATAAAAAGGTAAAAGACACAATCCCTGACTTCAAGGGTGGGGAAAAACTGGTATCATTTTTCTGTTCAATTTTCAGGTAATAAAATGCAAAGCAGCTGTGCTGTGGGAGCTCAAAAAACCATTTTCCATTGAGGAGGTGGAGGTTGCACCCCCTAAGGCCTATGAAGTTCGTATTAAGGTAAAACTTTCTTCCATTTCTATTTAATCTTAAGTTTAAAAATTTCAGAGAGTAACAATGAAAATAACCAAAATCCATTAAGAGGCACTTTTCATATGGTTATCCAGATAGTGGAATTACATTCGTTGCCAAGGAAAGTTGTAAGTATAAATTGTTAAATTTTTAAAAAAGAGACCAAAGAGTATATACAGTATAAACCTAGTAAAATAAAAAAGAATTTATGTGTTAATACAGAAAAATAAATGCAAAGGAATATATATCCAGATTTTAAATCAATTAGCATTAGACAGTAGCATTTAAGTAACTATTTTCTTGGTGCTAATCTGCATTTCCTACTTCTATACAAAAGATCGCCTCCTTGTATGTTATATGACTTAAATATTTCAGAAACAATTATTTCACAGATTACTCCAAATTGTTTAATGCATGAAAGGAGAGTAGAGGAGGGTTTTAGGCTGAATAATCTTGGGTATAAATTGAATCTGTATTTGGGAAGAGTAGGAATTATCAGTAAAACCCGTGAAAACTCTTTAGCACAAATTCTGGAAACTGGTTATGTTAAGTCCATCTGAGTGAGGGTCATAATCTTTTCTGAATCTAATCATCCTCCCTTTACCCTGTAGATGGTGGCCGCAGGAGTCTGTCGCTCAGATGACCATGCGATTAATGGATCTTTGATCACACCTCTTCCTGCGATCATAGGCCATGAGGCAGCCGGCATTGTGGAGAGCATTGGAGAAGGGGTGACTACAGTAAAACCAGGTACAGAATTCACAGTTGGGGAATGTGCTTTGGTTCAGGACCCCAAGATGATCCAGCCTGGATGATGACACTGAATTAATAAGAGATGAAAGAATTTGCTCAAGGCTGAGCTAGGACTTGACCGGAGGTCTCTTCCTTTCCTCCCTCCCTGCCTGTCTCAGGCATATATGCATCCATGCACTCCTGTATTCTCTCCTTCAGCAAGTATTTCTTGAGGACCTAGTAGATGTCAGCCACCATGTTAGATCCTGGGAATACATGAGGATCAAAAAAGACCCAGTGCCTGCCAGGGTGGATCTCATAATGAATTAGTTCCCATTTTAGTGTTGCTAAGCAGTGTCTTCTATCAGGTCCAAAGAAAACTACAAATAAGACAAGGGAAAAAACATGTCTGTGGCCTGAGCCTCTAGATCAGTGTATGGAACCTGTTCTGTGCTGACTTCACACAATGGGGATTGTGAGGCCACGACTGAATCAACATTATCTCTTCTCAGGTGGGAAGTGGAGCCCATTCACTGGTTTCCCCTTCCAATATGGCCTTCTTTCCTGAACACAGAATGAATTAAACAGACTAGTTGGCAGGAAATGAAAGAGAACTAGCAGAGGCATCCTGCCATAAACAATATCTGTTTTTATTACCTTTAACCATGATTAAATGTGGCTGGTTACCCAGCACTATTTTCCTTTAATATTTATTGTATCCTAATATTATTGTGTATTCATACAGATAAATATTTTTGGAGGTAAACTGTGAATAAACAGAAAATTTCCATGCTATCATCTCATATAAAGTTTATCTAGTAAATGTTATCTTTCTCAGTCTTTTGGATAAGTAGTATAGATGATTAAAAATAAATATTTTTAATTCTAAAAAATCACTTTAGCCAGTAGATTTGACCTCCCTGCTTACCAAATACTTAATTGACCTGTGAACAGAAAAAATAAAATAAGTTGTCTGGTTTGAGTTTCAGCTCTCAGCATTTCCTTTAGTTAGAAATCTATTAATAATAAATGACACCCCTACTTTTTTTTTTTTTTCGGTATGCGGGCCTCTCACGGTTGTGGCCTCTCCCGTTGCGGAGCACAGGCTCCAGACGCGCAGGCTCAGTGGCCATGGCTCACGGGCCTAGCCGCTCCGCGGCATGTGGGATCTTCCCGGACCGGGGCAGGAACCCATGTCCCCTGCATCGGCAGGCGGACTCTCAACCACTGCACCACCAGGGAAGCCCGACACCCCTACTTTTCACCCCTGCTCCCTCCACCATAGCAGTAAAAATGAACTAGTCACAAATTATCAGCTACAAACATTGGAAAGCCAGTTCTTATCCTAAAAGAAAGTGTCTAACTTATTATTGAGGGTTGAGGTTTTCAAAGGCATTTCTTAAATTCTTATGTGTCCTATTTTTGTTTGTTTTCTTTAAAAAAGAATTTTTTTTAAAAAAAGGACTCATTTCATGGTAGAGATAAGCATAATCACCTTGAAAAGCCAAGAAATAGTTGTTGAGATTCTCATTGTTATTGTATCCCAAACTATTACAAAATACTGGATCATCTAGTGGAACTATGGCAGCCTGCTCACAACTTAAATTTATATTTACACTTACAGTGAGAATATTTGTTTTAATTATTAAGGATTAAATGAGATGATACATATAAAATCCCCAAGAGAAAGGGCACACAATAAAAGATAACTATCAACACAGTGGAACCACTTCTAAAAATCCATGTTGTTTTCCACATTTGCATTTTCTTTGGGCATCTTCAGGCATATATAAACCCAAACTGGTAACGATGCTGGCAGGCAATGGCCAAGACATAGTGCTGACTGGACCCTATTCTTGGAGACTTTTCAAAGTCAAGTGCCTCTAATACATATGTGTAAGCTTTAAGCCCTAGCTCTATTAATTCCTGGGTAGAAATTTAAGAAGAATTTGTTTTATCCCCTTCCCCAGGTGATAAAGTCATCCCACTCTTTGTTCCCCAGTGTGGAAAGTGCAGTGTTTGTAAACACCCGGAAGGCAATTTCTGCCTGAAAAACAGGTAAGTTTCTGATACTCTCCTTACACAGCCAAGGAATTTGCACATCAGTTATACTCCTGTCTCATACCCTCATGTGCCTGTGTGTTGCACTGACCAGTCTGACCAATCCTCGGGGGACCCTTATGGATGGTACCAGCAGGTTCACCTGCAGAGGGAAGCCCATCTACCAGTTCATCGGCACCAGCACCTTCACCCAGTACACAGTGGTGGATGAGATGTCAGTGGCCAAGATTGATGCAGACTCACCACTGGAGAAAGTCTGTCTCATTGGCTGTGGATTTTCTACTGGTTATGGGTCTGCAGTCAAAGTTGCCAAGGTAGGAATTACAATGGGTGATAAAACCAGCTACACTCAGACTGTCAGGAGCTAAAAGGAGAGCAGCTTCTCACAGGAATCAGAGATCATGCTACACAGATTTACTGGTAGCTTCTCCCCCCACCACTGTAATAACATTGACATGCTCCATAGAATTGAGGCTGTTGATTATAAGTAGAAAACGCCCTCAGAAGGAACTGAGAGCACATCCTAGAAAATTTATCTGTTAATCACAAATGAAAAGCTGTTGATAATTAACTAAGAGAAAGTAAAGACGTTTTCCATAATTATTCTTCTACATGTGTTTTTTTATGGGATTACTAAATTTTAGAGCTGGGAGCTCGTTTCGTCATTCATTTTGTAGTTAGCACCAACCTGAGCCATACACAGCAGTTTCCACTAAGTTCTGAGTCAGGAAAAGTAAATGAAATGAAGGGGTTGCCTTTGAGGAGCATCTAGTCCATGGATCTTCTACTCCCAGAATTAGGATGAACAGTAGATTTCAAAGCCTTACCTGATATCCCGATATACTTCCAAACTGAGGGTCGCCAACATACCCACTCTATGGATCTCTATGAGGAAAGCAATGAAGCTTCAATGATGCATGAAGCATTTATTCCACTGCTATACCTCCACCCCTGCCACGAATACACACACACACACACACACACACACTTCAGAAGTGGTAGATTTTAAGGAGAAATTCTTTAAAGGCTCCTCTTCCCAAAAGGTTGGAAATCTAGTAGTATCCTTTCATCTTATGAAACTGAGGTCCAGAGACATAAAGCTATTTGCCCAAAATCTCACAACTGGTTCATATGCCAGCTGTGACTAGCCTCTTTCTCAAAACTCCTGCTGAATCATAAACCGTAATACATAATTACAAGCACTTTTAAATCACAATCACAAGCCTCATGTTTTTCTAAGGTAAAAAAGTGGTGTTGTACCCCACAGAATGTTTACTTGGGACAGTAGGAACATTTCACCCACACTGAAGGCTAACTATAGCAGACTAGGTTTATTAAACAGTTCCTTAGGCAAGTTAAACAATTGAGAGCACATGTTTTCCAAATTTCTGTGAGCCTAGCACTAAGTCCCTTGTGCAATTGCCTCATCTGAGCAGGTGGTCCAACTGAACCTACACACAGAGCAGAAGCCAAGGGCACTTGTGATGATGAATTTCATCCATTATTAAAGTACAGACTAGCTTTTCATTGCATTATTCTTCATTAGTGTACTTTAAAAAGCAGACATAAAGACCCACTCAGAGCACACTGGTCCCAAGCAGTATTATCTTAAAATTACCTGTTAAATTTCCCCTGTTGTTAAGTTTGCTTTAAGCCGAGGATAACTCTTCTATGTTTCACAGATAATTTCTGCTCTCATTATACTGGTCATGACTACTTAAAGTTAATGAACCAAGGAGTTAATTATTGAGGGTTCAATTGGATTATTTTTTTTCAGTCTCCTCTCTTCTACTCATTATTTAATTTCCCCAAAATTGTGTTTGTGTATGTGTGATGGACTGAAGCTGGCTATCAATAGATTCTCTTTAAGAGGGGGTCACTAGCGGGCTTCCCTGGTGGCGCAGTGGTTGGGAGTCCGCCTGCCGGTGCGGGGGGCGCGGGTTCGTGCCCCGGTCCGGGAGGATCCCGCGTGCCGCGGAGCGGCTGGGCCCGTGAGCCGTGGCCGCTGGGCCTGCGCGTCCGGAGCCTGTGCTCCGCGATGGGAGGGGCCACAGCAGTGAGAGGTCCGCGTGCCGCAAAAAAAAAAAAAAAAAAAAAAAAAGAGGGGGTCACTAGCATTTAGAGCTCAAAGATCATCCAGTCCACTGGCTCCCAGCTTGGGTTTCCCATTGGAGTCACCTGGAGACTTGGTCTTACCTGCAGAGAGTCTGATTTAATTGCTTATGGGCTGTGACCTGGGAGTTGAGATTTTTTTTCAAAGCTCCCCAGGTGAGTCTAATGTCTAGCAAAATTTGAGAACCACTCATCTAATTCAACCCCTTCATTTTAAACATGAAGCAGCTGAAGCCAAAAGAAGTTTTGACAACAGATGGACATAGTTTGAGTAGCTCCTGACAAGGGAAAAGCATGGCACTTTATACAATTTAGGCTCTTTCTAACAATCATTACTTAACCTGTTTTTGCATTTTCTGAGAACACAGGTCACCCCGGGCTCCACCTGTGCCGTGTTTGGCCTCGGAGGAGTTGGTCTGTCTGTTATCATGGGCTGTAAAGCAGCTGGAGCAGCCAGGATCATTGCAGTGGACATCAACAAAGACAAATTTGTAAAGGCCAAAGAGGTGGGTGCCACCGAGTGCATCAACCCTCGGGACTATGAGAAACCCATCGAGGAGGTGCTGAAGGAAATGAGTGGTGGAGGTGTGGATTTTTCATTTGAAGTCATCGGTCGTTTTGACACCATGGTATGTACCCTGAAATGCCTTGAGCTATCAGCTTCTGCATTCTAGAGTCTACTTTTATGCAGCAGAATATAAACATTATATATAAAGAATATTTTTTAAACTATGGCAATTTTCCATCTCCTATTTGTTACCTGGATTGCTTAATTATTATTATGAGGAACCTCATTCCATCAGTTAAGTATAACTGTCACAAGTATCATTTCCTTTTTAGAGACAGAAGAGGGTTTTTTTATTGAGCCATCATAAATTTATTTTAATTTTTAGTTCAAAAAAATTCAAACTCAAGTCAATATAAAGAATATAAATTCTGTTTTCAAGTTGGCAAGTTTGATTTCTCCCCCACATTCTTAACAAAAAATGGTTTGACAATTTTTATAGGTTTTAATGGATATCATATTTTGGCCAAAAGAAAAAATGAGCAACTTTAGGCTCCGTATCATTTTATTAACAGAAAATATGCCCTGTTTTACCACAGCAGGCAGCACAGTGCCTGGTACATAATATGCATCCAAATCTGTGTGTTGAACTGAATACTTTAAAAAGTCAACAGGTTTTTCCACCAAAAAAATTTAAGTGATACCATATCTCATAGTGTTGTTTCTGGATTAAGTGAGATAAACATGTAAAATACTTAGCACGTGCCACCTGTCAGCAGCAAGCTCTTATTAATAAATGTCAGCTGGTGTCATCAACATACAGTACTGTTTGCAATCTTGCAGCACTTACATCATCTTTAAAATATACATGATATTACTTTCAAATAATTACAATTATCAATTGCAACAGAGAACACATCCCTAGCTACATTTCACCTAACCAGAATTCTCTAGAATCCTAATGAAAAAACCCCCCAGAGACCAACAACAACAACAAAAAGCCCCCTTTTAAGGTTCTCCAGTAAGTCCCAGCAGTGTTGGTAGTAGGAAGCAGCACCTAAAGAGTAAAGCTCTTTGCAGCCTTGACCTGGGACAATATGCCATAGATGACTGAAGTTCCAATACAATCCAACTTTTTCCAAGGCTCTAGCCTTTCTCCTTATGCCATTTTTCTATGGTTTTCCCTCCATTTTCTCTTGTGGAATTGGACTATTTTAAATATCTGATAGCCACATGTTCTAAAGTTCTATGGTCTTCCAAATGTCATACTCCAAAATCAAAGGACTGATTATTATATATTTCGGGGGGGATCCTAAACAACTTTCTTACTGCAAACCTGCTTAAAAACCTGACTGGAGGGGAAAGGCTTTCTTTTCAAGTTCCAGAGTAATAGGTGTAGTTTAAAGTAAAGTCACACAGGAGTTAAAAGCACATTTAAAACATGCCTATTTTAGGCCAACAACTATATGGAAAGGTGCTCAACATCATTAATCACCAGGGAATGCAAATCAGAACCACAAAGAGATATTACCTCATACCTGTTAGAGTGGCTATTATCAAAAGACAAGCAATAACAAGTGTTGGAGAAGGTGTGAGAAAAGGGAATTTTGTGCACTGTTGGTGGGAATGTAAAATTGGTACAGCCATTATGAAAAGCAGTATAAAGGTTCCTCCAAAAATTTAAGATAGAACTACCATATGATCCAGCAATCCCACTTCTGGGTATATATCCAAAGAATATAGAAATCACTATCTGCACCCCCATGTTCATTGCAGCATTATTCATAATAGCCAAGATATGGAAACAACCTAAATGTCCATTGATGGATGAATGGATAAAGAAATTGTGATGTATATATAATATATATAATATTAATTCATATGAATGAGTATTATTCAGCCATAAAAAAGAAGTCCTGTCATTTGCAACAACATGGAATAACCTGCAGGACATTATGCAAAGTAAAATAAGGCAGACACAGAAAGACAAATATTATATGACCTCTCTTATATGTGTAAACTAAAAAAATCAAATTCTTAGAACCACTGAGTAGAACAGTGGCTGCCAGGGTCTGGAGGAGTGGGGGAGGAATAATGGGTAGATGTCAAAGAGTACAAACTTTTAGTTATGAGTAAGTTCTGGAGACTTCCATGTACAGCATTGTTATTATAGTTAATACTACTGTATTGTATACTTCAAATTTGCTAAGAGAGTAGATCTCAGATGTTCTCACTACAAAAAAAGGTAGTAGCTGTGTGAGGTGATGAATGTGAATTAACTTGATTGTGGTAATCATTTCACATGGCATATGTATATTAAATAATCACATTGTTCACCCTAAAAAATCACGTTATACAACCTAAAATTAAACAATTTTTATTTGTCAATCATACTTCAACAAAACTGGAAAAAAATAAAGTACATAAATTAGGAAAAAAGTGTCCACTAGAAATGGGTGGTAGAAATGGGGATCCATTAAAAAGGGAGACTGTGAAGTGGGAAAGAGAGAAATGTTGATGATGTAATTGACCTTGTATCTGGTTCACCATCAAAATACCTGGTTCAAAGTACTGAGTTAAAAATATCTACTTAATAAGTAAATGAAGAATGAGTTAACTAACTCAGATTGCCCAGGGGTCATGTGATGATAAACATTACCTTTATTTGAGGAATCAGATTATATATATGTAATGATAGTTGCCTCTTTATTATTTTCTAAAGAAGACTTAAGTACATACAAACATACAAATTCATTCATCTATTCAAAAATATTTTTGAATTTTTTTTCCTAAAGCCACATCTAGTGGCTTTAGGAAATAATGGAGAATGAAGAAAAAGGCATAATCTCTTCTCGCCACACACTCACAATTTAGCTAGATCTATATTACATGATACTGTGTATCATAAGTTGGGACTACCAGAAAATCCACTTTAATGATGCTACATATTAATTGTATTCCAGATGGCTGCCTTGCTGTGCTGTCAAGAAGCATATGGAGTAAGCGTCATTGTAGGAATATCTCCTAGTACCCAAAATCTCTCTATGAACCCCATGTTGCTGTTGACTGGACGTACCTGGAAAGGAGCTATTTTTGGTGGTACGTAGTTAGGCTTGAGGGCCAAATGCTTACTAACGTCAGGATTTCTTCCTTTTTACATGTGACAAGGCCAGGTTTTAAAATGCAGTGTAGGGACTTCCTTGGTGGTGCAGTGGTTAATAATCCACCTGCCAATGCAGGGGACATGGGTTTGATCCCTGGTCCAGGAAGATCCCACATGCCGCAGAGCAACTAAGCCCGTGCACCACAACTACTGAGCCTGTGCTCTAGAGCCTGCGAGCCACAACTGAGCCCGCATGCCACAACTACTGAAGCCTGCGCGCCTAGAGCCCGTGCTCTGCAACAAGAAGCCACCGCAATGAGAAGCCCACGCACCGCAACGAAGAGTAGCCCCCGCCCGCCGCAACTAGAGAAAGCCCGTGCGCAGCAACAAAGACCCAACGCAGCCAAAATTAATTAATTAGTTTAAAAAATAAAATGCAATGTAGTTTAAAAATAAACTAAAATCCCTTTGTATCTATAGGCTCCAAATCAACTAGATGTGGAACTAATGCACACAGAAAGTCCCAAGACAGATTTTAATGGAGTCCCCATAAACTAACAAGGATCTTTCAGCATCATCCCTTTTGATACTTGTGACTGCACAATGCACTGAAATACCTAGGAGGATCCAGGAAATTCATAGCGATAATTTATGTCTGCACTCACTGCCCAAATTTAGACAACTGTTAAATTTTCTTCTTCACTTTGAGAATAACCATCTGCACTATAATTTCTCTATGAGAGAACTAATAACCAAGAACCCTAGTTTGTTTGGGGAGATTGTTTTAAAAAGTCAAATCACTGCAAAAAGATATTGAAACACACCATCTCTTCTTAACCTCAGTAATAGTAGTCTGTGGACATTTTATAAACTTTCATTTAAATTCTATGTGGAAAGTCTCCTCTCCAATTCTCCTCATATCTGGCTGAATCTAACATTGATGTCACTTCCTTTTCAGGCTTTAAAAGTAAAGATTCTGTCCCCAAACTTGTGGCTGATTTTATGGCTAAGAAGTTTCCACTGGATGCATTAATAACCCATGTTTTACCCTTTGAAAAAATAAATGAAGGATTTGACCTGCTTCGCTCAGGAAAGAGGTAGACTTTAAGTTTCTTTTTATGGTGCGGTTGGACTAACAGAGAAAAAAACTAGAAGGATGAGAGAAAGACAAGGGTGCAGTACCTTGGTTTTCCATTCCCAGTTCAATCTTTGCATGTAGAACACTTAAGATCACGTTGTGAGAAGCTAAATGCTTTGCATTGCTTGTTTTGTTGAAGCCAAATTATGCTGGTCAGAGCAAATCTGAATGATCAGAGCCCTCTGCCTTCTTTACAAGAGAACTCTCACCTTTGCAAGGAAAATGAATGAGCCACATAGTCATATTATAACATGGAGTGACTGCAGCCCCTGCCTGGCCACCTAAAACGGTTGACTATTAATAGCTATAAATTTAAATTACATTCAAGACATCCCAAAAACTCATTATGGGAGCTGGTGAAGCTATATAGGCATTATTTTCTATACAGATATTACTTTCTTCATTAAAATGCTATTATTGTTATTCCTTTTTTCCATTTACAAAGAAGTTTTCACAAATAAAAATTATTGCAAAGAGGAAGGGTACATAATCTATTTTAAATCGTTAAATCTTACATGTTCTTCAAAGCTTAGGAAAACAAGCCAGTTCCATTTTCTACCTCTAACATTTAACTTTTACAACCACCTAAAAAGAAGAATTTTATCATTTGCATTTATATATGGGGCACAATTAATAATAGGCAGTTTTACCTAACTCTCCCCTTCTTGTTCCATAGTTCCTGCTTTTTCTGCAACTTCACACTTCTTCTCATGAGGTTTTCAATTTTAAACAATATTTCTTTAGCACCCATACACATAACACATACTAGGCACTTAGTCTGATAAATATTATTGAGGAAGGAAAGAAACTAGCATCCAAACAGTACCAGATTACATCCTTTCTAGAAAGCAGTTTGGTCATTTGTATCAGAAACATTAAAAAACAAAACAAAAAAATAAAACTTAGATCCTATGTCCCAGCAATGCCATTTCTGAGAACATATTCTACAGAAATTATGAGATATGCAAACGTACATATGTTTAAGCATGTTCATCTATTATCTATAATATCAAAAATTGGAAACATCCCAAAGGTTAACATTAAGGGGATAGTTAAATAAATTCCAAACATGTAATAGAAATCAATGAAGCCATTTAAAAAGGAATGATTTCATTAAATTGGGAAATTCTCCTGATGTAATTTTAGGCTATAGAGTAGAGAAAACAAACTTATACATACAATATGGTTCCAAGTTTTCAATAAGAGCAATAAAAACTTGCATATGTTTAGAAAAAGTTGATCAAAATTCAAGAAAATATTAACACTGATTACTTCTGGGTTGTGGGATTACAGGTTATCTTTACTTTCTTCTTTATACTGTCCTTTACTTTCTAAATTATCTACATACATTTTTCATATATATTATATATATATACACACGTATACATATATATAATTTTTTTAAATACAAAGACCACCTTTTTCTAAAGTATTTACCCATCAGAAGATGGTTTTTGGAAAGGACATTAGTTCCAGTAAAATGTAACATTTCTGATCTTTCCAAGAACAAAGTCTCACCCAGTACAAATCAATTCTCTTTTTTCTACTTCTAAGTCTCCTTAAATATTTCTTTACCAAAGCTCTATTAAACTTTCAACATGGCTTAACTTTATTACACTATCAGCACCTTTAGGCACATTACCTATCATCTTGTAATTTGTGCAACTTTGTATTTGGATTTAAATCCCAGGATCCCACACTAGATGTGTGATCTAAAGAAAGTTACAAGTCTCTCCAAGTCTCAGTATCTACAATCTCTAAAATGGAAATAATATTAGAAACTGCCTCCTAGCATTGTTGTTTAAGTAGAGGTTTAAATGATAAAATACATGAAAAGCATCTACATAGTATGTGACAAATAGCATGAACTTATTACATATCATTACACATTGTTATTTTGTATTCCTTATATACAAGGCATGTGGGATCTCAAAAATTATATTTTGAAAATCTAATACATAATGAAGCCTAAATGGCAGTCATATTCAGGATATAATAGAGCCTCAGGTTGGAGAAAACACAACAGGAAAAGATGAGATGACGTTTTACTTGACTTGACTTGAGTGCATTACGGATGGGAATGAAATAGTAGGAAACAAAGATAGCTTTTCAAAGAGACAAATCGAGTGCTCCTTGTACTCTCACATGTAAGAGTGTATATTATCTAAACATTAAAACAATTAGTATCTTTTATTTTCTGTTTCAGTGTCCGTACCATCCTGACATTTTGAGACTATACACATGGCTTCACTTGTAGCAGTCTTCTGGCTCCATCATCTGAAACATCAGCCAAACATCATCAATAATTCTATTCTTCAGAGATACTACCAATAAATTACACATGGGGGCTTTCCAAAAGAAATAAAATTAATGTGAAATCGTTTTTTAAGCAAATGCTTAAAATTCAAGTGAGAGCTAGATGAACCATCATATGGGTAATTGAGTCCAATAAACCCTCCTTCTTAATCATTCTACTCATGTTGAATCGTGTCATCTTTCCCACTGAGGAAAGGTATTTCTTTTGACTTTTTGCACTTTTTGTATCTTTGCCACCCTTAGTCTTTGAAGCCTTAGTCTTTGAGAAAGTCCTCATGATACTTATTCCCCAACATACATGTGATGGACTATTGTGCTCCAAGTCTTCCACCTGTACTTCTACTGTCTGTATTTTCCTTTTTATGAAATGTAGCAAAATCCTACAGTAAAAACCACATGTAGTCTGCAAAAGGATACACTCAGATTTATAAGTGGAGAAGGTCCAGAACTTCTAAATGCAGGGAATTTCTTAGGGAAATGTCACATATTTTTAAGGTGAAGGGAAGTGTTTTTATACTACAGTTTCATACTACATGTGATAAATGTGAGGTCTGAATAGTAAATCTGAAAACTGAACTGCTCTTGGAACCATATTCCAAAAGTCTATAATTTTTACTCAAGAAAGTACTTTATTGGTTAAATGATCTTAGTTATTACAATTGACTGAAAGTAAGTCATAAGGTAATTAAAAATAATACGGTGGCTTGAAGTCTAGGGATGGGAATAATGCAGCTGTGGACACAGCGTGTAACTAAGAAATGGCACAAACATCCAAAGCAATAGGTTTTCTAAGTAGATGTATATATACATAGAGATGTACATTTTTGCAAAAATCTTTTCAAACTAGAACTTTTCTATTAGCTACCATGTCTTAAGTCTATAACCCTGGAATTAATTCTTTGAACATGTGAAAGTCTATGGTCCCCATTTGTTAGTGCTTTCTCAGGGGAAGATTTGCACTTTGAGCTTCATCTCTAAATGTGTAATGAAAAGCTTATTCCTTTAAGGAGTTTTAGCTATCTTTAAAAGTGTGATTTGTTTCCATGTCTACAATTTGTTTGATATTGTGGAAAGGACTCTAGACTTAGAGCAAGTGATCTACCACTTATTTGTGACCTTCAGTAAATTACCCAACCTCTCTAAACCCATTTTATCCTTTGTTTTAAAAAATTACTCTACCAACCCATTACAGCTTCATGAAGATTAGATGGAATGATGCTAGTGAGAAGGCTTTGTCAACTATGAAGTGCCACGTAAATGTAGGGAACAGCTTAATTCTTTTGTCAAAGATACTGAAGGAGATATTGAGGGTTAGGGGAGCTTTCAGAATGTCCCTAAGTTTTCAGAATGTCCTAACATCATGGAACACTATGTTCCCATGTTACTGGGTGCTCCAATGTTTTTATATTCGTGCTGATAATGTGAGATTCAGAGGAGAAAGAGATGGTTCTAAATGCCCATGTCACAATAGTGGGCATAAAATCCTACTGGTTGCACAGAGGCCTGCATCCAGCTCCAACCCTCCTTCCTCCCAGGTTATGGGGAGCAGGTGGAGAGCAGGATTTGGCGGCATGTCAGTTTTCTCATAGAGGGGTACAGTGCTCCATGAGGTGTAGCGGGGGAGGGTGGGGGGTGCCTTTTGCACCCAGAACTTCCTCCCTATTTACTTTGACATTGGTGGGGAAGGAGGCATGTTGAAATCAAAACAGAAAAATGGAACCACAGAGTGGCTGGTATCCTGACAGACCTATAATGGTACACATGGTCAGTGTGTCCTGCTGGTCTCCAGCAATAATTCTGACTCTACAATCAAGAATTTCCATATTTGTTGGTCTGCTTTAAAAAGTGTAACTAGAAATGCACATAACACACTCACTTTTAGCCAGCTGCAAAAAAACTTAGTCAAAATGAAGAAAATTTTCAAAATTTGAAGAGAAAGAATTTCATGTTGATAGTTTAACTAATAGCTCTGATACAGTGACTTAGCTCCTCCAGAAGTAGTAAATAAACAGAAAGGAGTCATATAATCAAAGTCTGATTTAACCCTTTGCTACTTTACAAATCACACAAGCTACTCTAGGATTAGAAAAAAAGTCATTTTGACAGAATCATTAAAAAATTACTCAGAAGTTGAAGTAGAGTAAGAGCAAGTATGTATTTAATAATTACATTCTTAGACACCTGACTACTTAATTCTGTTAGCAAATGATTATTGCACAAATAACCTCTATTAAGTATTCTCCAAAAAATGTGAAATTGACCATTTTATTGAAGTATATCAAATTATATTTATCTGTCAAATACCCAGCAAACATTCAGGAAATGGACCATTGCATAGGAAGAGAAACCAAAATTAGTGTGGCAAGAATAAAACTACAGTGGGGGCACTAGAGGCCAAACACCATTTTGATGAAATTTTTTGTCATATATGTCTACCTGGTTTGCTCATTTCATTCACTTGGAATCCAAGGGCCAGAAGATCATCTTGCACAGCCCTACCACAGTCATCAAAAGAACCCAGAGGTTGCTGAATAACTCGTAAACAAAACTAACTCATGAGCAAAGATAACTAGAGAGAGTAAAGCATCTGGTTTCCTTTTCCAGTCTTGCTCTTTGAGGTATTTGCCGTGTCAACAAATAACTCGGTAGACTTATTAGGAACAAAAGCAAGTCAGAAATCATCAGACAATTCTTATCTAAAAATGATGTTTAAAGACTACCACTCAGGACTTCCCTGGTGGTGCAGTGGTTAAGAATCCACTTGCCAATGCAGGGGACACAGGTTCGATCCCTGGTCTGGGAAGATCCCACATGCCACAGAGCAACTAAGCCCGTGTGCCACAACTACTGAGCCTGCGCTCTAGAGCCCGCGAGCCACAATTACTGAAGCCCACGTGCTCTAGGGCGTGCCACAACTAGTGAAGCCTGCACGCCTACAGCCCATGCTCCACAACAAGAGAAGCCACCACAATGAGAAGCTCGCACACCACAACGAAGAGTAGCCCCTGCTCGCCACAACTAGAGAAAGCCTGAGTGCAGCAATGAAGACCCAACACAGCCAAAAATTAAAAAAAAAAAACTACTACTCATCGTAGACCAATAATTTATAGTGTTTTGGGAGATGTTTAATTGCCTTAAAGGGTCATAACTACAGCTTTGAAGCAAGAAGAATTTTAGTTCATTCTAAATTTAAACACTGAATATCTCCTAGGTAATTTCATGTTTCAGCATGGCTGAGAGAGAGATTGCAAAATAACATGGACTAAGTATTTCTTTTGACACTGATTTTTTTGTCTTGTGATGATTTAGTCTCCTAGCAACTTGCAAATATGCAATACAATATTATTAACTAATATATTCTCCATGCTGTACATTACATCCTCAGGATTTTTTTAATAACTAAGAGTTTGTACCTTTTGACTCCCTTCACCTATTTTGCCCACCCCCCGGCTCCTCCACCTTTGGCAAATATTCTGTTCTCTGTATCTATGTGGGTTTTTTTTTTCAGATTCCACATATAAGTGAGATCATACGGTATTTGTCTTTCTATGTCTGACTTATTTCACCTAACATAATGCCCTCGAGGTCCATCCATATTGTCACAAGTGGCAAGTATTCATCTCTTTTATGGCTGAATAAAATTCCATTGTATATATAGACCACTTCTTCTTTATCCATTCATCTGAACATTTAGTTTGTTTCCATATCTTGGCTATTGTAAATAGTGCTGCAGTGAACATGGGGATGGATATATCTTTTCCAGTTAGTTTTTTGTTTTCTTCAGGTATATACCTAGAAGTAGAATTGCTGGCTCATATGCTAGTTCTATTTTTAATTTTTTGAGGAACCTCCATACTATTTTCCATAGTGGCTGCATCAATTTCTACATTCCCACCAACATTGTACAAACATTCCCTTTTCTCCATATCCCTGCCAACACTTGTTATTTCTTGTCTGTTTGATAATACCCATTCTGACAAGTGTGAGGTGGTATCTTATTGTGGTTTTGATTTGCATTTCCCTGATGACTAATAATATGGAGCATCCTTTCATGTGTCTGTTGGGCATTTGGATCTCTTCTTTGGAAAACTGTCTTTCAGGTCCTCTGCCCATTTTTAATCCAATTGTTTGGTTTTTTGCTGTTGAGTTATATGAGTTTTTATATATTTTGGATATTAACACCATACCAGATAGATTATTTGAAAATATTTTGTTCCATTTAGTAGGTGGCTTTTTCATTTTATTGATAGTCTTTTTCCTGTGCAGAGCTTTTTAGTTTGATGTAGTCCCACTTGTTTATTTTTGCTTTTGTTGCTTTTGCTTTTGGCGTCTAATACAAAAAATTATCACCAAGTTCAATGTCAAGGAGCTTACTGCCTATATTTTCTTCTAGGTGTTTTTTGGTTTCAGGTAAATGGGATTGTTTTCTTTCTCTTTCTTGTTGCTCATTATTAGTGTATAGAAATGCAACAGATTTCTGTATATTGATTTTATATCCTGCAAATTTACTGAATTTATTTATTAGTTCTAACAGGCTTTTTTGGTGGAGTCTTTAGGGTTTTCTCTATACACTATCATCTCATTTGCAAATAGTGACAGTTTTCCTTCTTTTATAATTTGGATGCCTTTTATTTCTTTTTCTTGCCTAATTGCTCTGGCTAGGCCTTCCAATACCATGCTGAATAAAAGTGGCAAGAGTGGGCATCCCTGTCATGCTTCTGATCTTAGAGGAAATGCTTTCATCAGATTTTCACTATTGAGTATGATGTCAGCTGGGCTTCTCATATATGGCCTTTACTGAGGTATGTTCCCTCTATAACCAGTTTATTGAGAGCTTTTATCATAAGCAGATGTTGAATTTTGTCAAATGCTTTTTCTGCATCTGTTGAGATGATTATATGATTTTTAGTTTTCATTTTGTTAATGTGGTATATGACATTGATTGATTTCAGGACGTTGAACCATCCTTGCATCCCTGGAATAAATTTTACTTGATTGTGGTGTATGTACCCTTTTATATATTGTTGAATTCAGTTTACTAATATTTTGTTGAGGATTTTTACATCTATGTTTATCAGGGATCTTGGCCTGTAATTTTATTTTCTTGTGGTATCCTTGTCTGATTTGGGTATCAGGAAGTGTTACCTCCTCTTCTATTTTTTTTTTTTTTCTTTTTGCGGTATGCGGGCCTCTCACTGTTGTGGCCTCTCCCGTTGCGGAGCACAGGCTCCGGACGCGCAGGCCCAGTGGCCACGGCTCACGGGCCCAGCCGCTCCGCGGCATATGGGATCCTCCCAGACCGGGGCACGAACCCGTATCCCCTGCATCGGCAGGCGGACTCTCAACCACTGCGCCACCAGGGAGGCCCCTCTTCTATTTTTGGGGAGAATTTGAGAAGGATTGGTATTAATTATTTTTTGAATGTTTGGTAGAATTCATCAGTGAAGTTGTCTGGTCCTGGACTTTTATTTGTAGGGAGGTTTGTGATTATTGTTTCAATCTCCTTACTAGTAGGTAGTCTGTTCAGATTTTCTTTTTTTTTTTAAAGTTTTTAATTTTATTTTTTTTCTACTTTATAACAAATTTAATCAGTTATACATATACATATGTTCCCATATCCCCTCCCTTTTGCGTCTCCCTCCCACCCTCCCTATCCCACCCCTCCAGGCGGTCACAAAGCACCGAGCTGATCTCCCTGTGCTATGTGGCTGCTTCCCACTAGCTTTCTACCTTACATTTGGTAGTGTATATATGTCCCTGCCGCTCTTTTGCTTTGTCACAGCTTACCCTTCCCCCTCCCCATATCCTCAAGTCCATTCTCTAGTAGGTCTGTGTCTTTATTCCTGTCTTACCCCTATGTTCTTCATGACATTTTTTTTCTTAAATTCCATATATATGTGTCAGCATACAGTATTTGTCTTTCTCTTTCTGACTTACTTCACTCTGTATGACAGACTCTAGGTCCATCCACCTCATTACAAATAGCTCAATTTTGTTTCTTTTTATGGCTGAGTAATATTCCATTGTATATATGTGCCACATCTTCTTTATCCATTCATCCGATGATGGACACTTAGGTTGTTTCCATCTCTGGGCTATTGTAAATAGGGCTGCTATGAACATTTTGGTACATGACTCTTTTTGAATTATGGTTTTCTCAGGGTATATGCCCAGTAGTGGGATTGCTGCGTCATATGGTAGTTCTATTTGTAGTTTTTTAAGGAACCTCCATACCGTTCTCCATAGTGGCTGTACCAATTCACATTCCCACCAGCAGTGCAAGAGTGTTCCCTTTTTCCCACACCCTCTCCAGCATTTATTGTTTCTAGATTTTTTGATGATGGCCATTCTGACTGGTGTGAGATGATATCTCATTGTAGTTTTGATTTGCATTTCTCTAATGAGTAAAGATGTTGCGCATCCTTTCATGTGTTTGTTGGCAGTCTGTATATCTTCTGTGGAGAAATGTCTATTTAGGTCTTCTGCCCACTTTTGGATTGGGTTGTTTGTTTTTTTGTTATTGAGCTGCACGAGCTGCTTATAAATTTTGGAGATTAATCCTTTGTCAGTTGCTTCATTTGCAAATATTTTCTCCCATTCTGAGGGTTGTCTTTTGGTCTTGTTCATGGTTTCCTTTGCTGTGCAAAAGCTTTTAAGATTCATTAGGTCCCATGTGTTTATTTTTGTCTTTATTTCCATTTCTCTGGGAGGTGGGTCAAAAAGGATCTTGCTGTGATTTATGTCATAGAGTGTTCTGCCTATGTTTTCCTCTAAGAGTTTGATAGTGTCTGGCCTTACATTTAGGTCTTTAATCCATTTTGAGCTTATTTTTGTGTATGGTGTTAGGGAGTGATCTAATCTCATACTTTTACATGTCCCTGTCCAGTTTTCCCAGCACCACTTATTGAAGAGACTGTCCTTTCTCCACTGTACATTCCTGCCTCCTTTATCAAAGATAAGGTGACCATATGTGTGTGGGTTTATCTCTGAGCTTTCTATCCTGTTCCATTGATCTATATTTCTGTTTTTGTGCCAGTACCACACTGTCTTGATTACTGTAGCTTTGTAGTATAGTCTGAAGTCAGGGAGCCTGATTCCTCCAGCTCCATTTTTCGTTCTCAAGATTGCTTTGGCTATTCTGGGTCTTTTGTGTTTCCATACAAATTGTGAAATTTTTTGTTCTAGTCCTGTGAAAAATGCCAGTGGTAGTTTGATAGGGATTGCATTGAATCTGTAGATTGCTTTGGGTAGTAGAGTCATTTTCACAATGTTGATTCTTCCAATCCAAGAACATGGTACATCTCTCCATCTATTTGTATCATCTTTCATTTCTTTCATCAGTGTCTTATAATTTTCTGCATACAGGTCTTTTGTCTCCTTAGGTAGGTTTACTCCTAGGTATTTTATTCTCTTTGTTGCAGTGGTAAATGGGAGTGTTTTCTTAATTTCACTTTCAGATTTTTCATCATTAGTGTATAAGAATGCAAGAGATTTCTGTGCATTAATTTTGCATCCTGCAACTTTACCAGATTCATTGATTAGCTCTTGTAGTTTTCTGGTGGCATCTTTAGGATTCTCTATGTATAGTATCATGTCATCTGCAAACAGTGACAGCTTTACTTCTTCTTTTCTGCTTTGGATTCCTTTTATTTCTTTTTCTTCTCTGACTGCTGTTGCTAAAACTTCCCAAACTATGTTGAATAATAGTGGTGAGAGTGGGCAACCTTGTCTTGTTCCTGATCTTACTGGTAGTGGTTTCAGTTTTTCACCATTGAGGACGATGTTGGCTGTGGGTTTGTCATACATGGCCTTTATTATGTTGAGGTAAGTTCCCTCTATGCCTACTTTCTGGAGGGTTTTTATCATAAATGGGTGCTGAATTTTGTCAAAAGCTTTTTCTGCATCTATTGAGATGACCATATGGTTTTTCTCTTTCAATTTGTTAATATGGTGTATCACATTGATTGATTTGCATATATTGAAGAATCCTTGCATTCCTGGGATAAACCCCACTTGATCATGGTGTATGATCCTTTTAATGTGTTGTTGGATTCTGTTTGCTAGTATTTTGTTCAGGTTTTTTGCATCTATATTCATTAGTGATACTGGTCGGTAATTTTCTTTTCTTGTAGTTTCTTTGTCTGGTTTTGGTATCAGGGTGATGGTGGCCTCATAGAATGAGTTTGGGAGTGTTCCTCCCTCTGCAATTTTTGTAAGAGTTTGAGAAGGATGGGTGTTAGCTCTTATTTAAGTCATATAATATCATAGGCCTCAATGCTTTACAGTGTGACCTAGAAGGTGTTCTGTTAGGTTCTTTAGATTTCTGAGGGAAAAGCGACAAGGAATGCATTTCCCCATACTTCTATGATAAAAAGTTGATATCTGGGCTTCCCTGGTGGTGCAGTGGTTGAGAGTCCGCCTGCCGATGCAGCGGACACGGGTTCGTGCCCTGGTCCGGGAAGATCCCACATGTCATGAAGCGGCTGGGCCCGTGAGCCATGGCCACTGAGCCTGTGTGTCCGGAGCCTGTGCTCCGCAATGGGAGAGGCCACAACAGTGAGAGGCCCGCATACCACAAAAAAAAAAGTTGATATCAAGAAATATTCAGTAACTAAAAGATGAATTTTTCATCTCTATTGTTTTTGTTCTCACTAATTATAATTTCAGAATTTGTCTCAGAATTTGTCTGAAAAAGTACACCATGTGGTAAATTTCAGTCTCTAGGAATGAGCAGCTAGGACTCCATGATGGACTTCAAAGTGATTTGGAAGAGTTAATAATTACTGAACAGAGCCTAGACTAGGGATGGGAAAACACTGACCTGTCTTAGCAGCCTTGCCACTCTCAAATCAACCTCTGAATCAATATACCTCACATTTTACAAAATCATTAAATACCCAAGATTTAGAGTATTATTGCTTACAATCTTTTTAAACATTAAATTCACCTACCTTCTAATTTAAGCTCAGGAAATTCAACACTCAATTCAGTGAATACAACAAAGACTGAAAACTATATGCTTCTAGTCCACACTGTACCTAATCAAAATAGAAGGTATAAGGGGGTGGTTAGAAGAGTAACAGAGAAAAGGAATAATACCAGAAGGAAAAGGAGATGAGTGAAGGAGGAAAGTAAAAAAAGATGGATGGGCAATGAAAGACAAAATAGGAGAATATGGGAACTAACACTAAATAAATGATTATCTCTATGACTGGCATTATGTTAAAGACTTTATTTCATCAGAGATGGTAAAGAACAAAATGAAAAGTTGTAAGAATGTACACAAAGAAACGAGTTTAGTATAACTGACTGCTATTCAGAAGCTATACTTTTCTATTAATCATTCACACAAACAGCACTTAATTATTGCTTATTGCATACTGGGTCATCCGCCGAAATGTTTACTAGTTAATTAGCCAATGTTCCCGTTCCTACATTGATAGTCTCCTTACTACAAAGGTTACACCGTAAATAATAAATCCAGAATAGCCCACCAAGGTGGAAGTTGCAGCAGCAAGGACCTGAGCAGTATCACCCTGAACCCAGAATAAAATCAAAGTTGAGGTTGAGGACTGGATCTGCCCATAATGACAGACAATCCCACCTCTGGTTTATGCTATGGACAGCTTCCCAGAAAGAGTTGTGCCTTCTTATTTGGTATGTAGAATAAACTAAGGAGATTCCAGCCTGCTGCATACCTAAAATAACACTCCTTGCCTTTGATAGAATCTTGAAGCCATTTTAGCACTGCACTGTGGAAACGAAAACCACAGCATTTTTCTCATGAGAATATTGCTTCACCCATTTGCCACAATCATATACCAAAGTTGTTCCCAGTGTTCCAGCTATAAATGCTGCCTCTCCCACTACAGATACTGGAAAAACTAGTCAGTATGCTTGGGCAAATACTTTGCTGGCTGAATTCCAGGCAGAGCAGTAATATAGTGGCTATGGTACAGGAAATGTTTAATTTCTATGATCAATATAAGTGGATTGGGTCTATCCACAGACAAGAAAACTTAGGCCATTAACTAAGAAGTTTTAAAACTTCTCAATGTCAATTAAATTTTGCAACAGTTAGTTTAACTCAAACTCATTTTACATTATTAACTTAAAGAATGTTTTCAATATACTAGTTTAACATCAATTTTCCCAGAGCATTGGGAAAATATTCCACAATATTGGGCCTAAAATTCTTGGTTTCTCAATGGTGCTGCTATTGATATGTTGTCAAAAAGTCCTTCGTTGTATGCAATTGCCCCTCATATTTCAAAACTAGTTGATGACATAGGGTGTACAAAGTAGATTTCAAAAGATCTAGTTTATTTCCAGGTCTGAACATGCATGATGTGACTTTGGGCAAGTCATTCTAAGCCTTCAAATCTCCCTTTCCACATCTCTAAATTGGGGGTGATAAGACCTGCCCTGTGTTTCTCTGGGTGCTGTTATAGGGATCAACTGAGATCATTCATGTAAAAAAATTGTTAATAATCAGTCTCAGATAAAAGAAAAAGAAAGGGCCTCCTTGGTGGCGCAGTGGTTGAGAGTCCGCCTGCCAATGCAGGGGACACGGGTTCGTGCCCCGGTCTGGGAGGATCCCATATGCCGTGGAGCGGCTGGGCCCGTGAGCCATGGCCGCTGAGCCTGCACGTCTGGAGCCTGTGCTCCGCAACGGGAGAGGCCACAACAGTGAGAGGCCCGCATACCGCAAAAAAAAAAAAAAAAAAAAAAAAAAGAAAAAGAAAATTTCCAAACCAACTGATCCTTGGTTACTTAATTCCTATACAGATGATATCTTCAGGTATCTGTGGTTCTGATGATCATGCTCTAAAATGATTATTCCCAGTGAACTTTCCCTTAATAACAGGCCATGAAGGAGCTGGGATTGTGAAGAGTATTGGTGAAGGAATGAGCTCAGTGAAACCAGGCAGGAAATGGGCCACAAAAACCTTCACACCAACAGCCTGCCATTAAAATGCACTAACAAAACAACAAGGTCCTACTGTATAGCACGGGGAACTATATTCATTGTCCTGTGATAAACCATAATGGAAAATATTAAAAAAGAATGTCTCTATGTGTATAACTGAGTCACTTTGCTGTACAGCAGAGATTGGCACAGCATAGTAAATCAACTGTACTTCAATAAAAAAATACATAAATAAAATAAAATAAAATGCATTAACATATTTATAGGAGAATAAGTTGATTTGACTCTAAATTCTTTTAAGTAATCACATATCATGATATTAAATGTACCCAGTAATTCCAAGAGCCACACAGTTTCTCTGCTGTCATTGCTAGCAATCCAGAGGGGCAGTGGTGAGCCAAGTATTCATTCACTGCCGAAAGAGAGTTGAGATAGGACTAGTGTACCTCTAAATAGATTAAAATCTCCTTAGGAGCAGGGACTGCTTCTTTTTTTTTTTTTTTCAAATAGACAATAAAACAGTATTATAAACATTACACTTGCTAAGTGACTAGATCTTAATTGTTCCCGAGACTAAAAGAAA
Organism: Mesoplodon bidens; assembly: GCF_964165515.1. Taxonomy (NCBI): domain Eukaryota; kingdom Metazoa; phylum Chordata; class Mammalia; order Artiodactyla; family Ziphiidae; genus Mesoplodon; species Mesoplodon bidens. The sequence goes on along the minus strand of NC_138176.1, from coordinate 212,974,344 downwards.
TTATAATTATATGACACAATAGAAGGGTTAGCTAATGCTATAATGGCAGTCATATTGCAATATAAATGTATCAAATTAATATAAACTTACATGCAATTTTGTATATCAAACATATCTCAATAAAAACTTTTTCTAATAAATTGTCAGCAGAAAGGGAAATTTCTATAATCTGGCAAGTTAATTCTGACATAGTTGCAAAAAAATTCAGTATTTCTTTTTTTATTGAAATATAGCTGATATACAATATTATGCTAGTTTCAGGTGTGTTACAGAGTGATTTGATATTTGCATACATTATGAAATGATCACCATGATAAGTCTAGTAACCATCTGTCCCCAACAAAGTTATTATAATATTATTGACCATATTCCTTATGTTGTATATCACAACCCCTTGGCTTATTTATTTCATAACTGGAGGTTTGTACCTCTTAATCCCCATCACCTATTTTGCCCCCTCGCACCCTCCCCTCTGGCAACCACCTGAGTGTTCTCTGCATCTATGAGTCTGTTTTCATCTTGTTTTGTTTGTTTTGTGTTTTAGATCCCACATATAAGTGAGATGATGTGGTATTTGTCTTTCTCTGACCTTTTTCACTTAGTGTAATACCCTCTAGATCTATCCACGTTACTGCACATGGCAAGGTTTCATATTTTTATGGCTGAATAATATTCAATTGTGTGTATGCATGTATATATATGTGTGTGTATATATATATATATATATACACATATACATATGTATGCATGTATACACACACACGTATATATATATATATATATATATATATATATATATATATGTATATATATACACATACATGCACACATATACGACATCTTCTTTATCCATTTGTCTATTGATGGGCACTTAGGTTGCTTCCAAATCTTGGCTATTATAAATAATGCTACAATAAATATTGGTGTGCATCTATCTTTTTGAATTAGTCGTTTTGGGTTTTTTTTTGGGTAAATACCTAGAAGTGAAATTGCTGGATCATATGGCAGTTCTACTTTTAATTTTTTGAGGAACCTCCATGTTGTTTTCCATAGTCTCCACATCTCCAAGAAGATAATGCAAATAGTAGTTAGTTAATTCCTCTCTAACTAAACAAATTCCATTGGAAGTTTTGTGGACAACGATGAGTATTTGAAGGGAAAAGATAAGAGCAGAATTTGAGATTCTCCTGAATTTGAGATCCAGTACCTTTGGGATTTTTAGGGCCAATGAAGGTAAGATGTTCCTTATCTAAACTTACAAGAGATTTTTAAAGCTATCTAAACTCTGCAAGAGGCCAAAGGGATTATTTCTGTGTTATAAACATTTGTAAGGACCAATATACGGACAAGGTTGTAGACCTCTGACAAGGCTTTTTAAGGCTTTTTAAGTCTGTGATGACTGTGTTAATTTTCTGCTTAGACCCTACCCAGCCTGTCACTCTAGGGCCCAGGAGGGCTAATGACTTGGTCCAAACATAATCAATATCGTCTCCAGAACTCTGCAACCTAAAAACCACCCTCTGTAGTAAGTGCCCCAGAAGCAGCCACTCTCTGCAGAGGGAAAGCTATTCCTTTTACTCTCTTGAAGTTAGCATATCTTGGACCTTAGTCCCACTAAAGAACACATGTCAGAGGCCTGCTGTGGGTCAGTGAGCCATCATGGGGTAGGTAGACTCAGTGGAAAGGGCTCTGCTATTATCCAGCTGGGCCACTTCAGGCAGGTACAACCACTGCGGGATTTAAATCTTTCAAAATGAAAAACAAAAGGGTTAAAGTAGATGACATCTCTAAGGGTCATTCCTGGTTTTTTAGTCTATTTCCAGAGTAAAAGCAGACCTACAATTACCTATCCAGCAAGGAATAGCCCCATATTTCCATCATTTGCCCAAAAGAATAATGGGATTTCTGAAACCAGGTTATATGGTTTCTCCTTCAAAACAGCCATGGGCTACGTTATACTGGTTGTCATAATCCGTCCGCAGCAAGTTTTCAAACCAATCAATGAAATCTTTATATGAAATTTTAAAAATATAATAATGTGGTGATATTATTGTATCTCTGTTCCAATAATATTTTAAACTAATGATCTGTTTTTTGTATATATAGGAGATAAAGTCCTCACACTCATTATTCCACAGAGTAGAGAATGCAGTGCCTGCTTGCACCCCAAGGGAAACTTCTGTGAGAAGCAAGAGTTAGTAGATTTGCCTGGCTTTTATTTATTTTGCCACTCTCTTATTAAATCACTTATACTGTGCAAGCACTGACCTGGAGCAAAAGTGCTCATTTCTCTCTTTACAACTCCGTGTGCTTGTGCTGGTGCCGGTGCCTGTGTCACTCCAGGACAGCGTTCTACCTTCTGGATTAATGCTGGACAGGACTAGCAGATTTACCTGCAAAGGAGAAAAGATCTATCACTCTTTTTGCACAAGCACATTCACTGAATATACTGCTGTGCATGAAAATTTCTGTGGTAAAAACTGATGATGCTGCTCCCGTGGACAGAGTTTATGTCATAAGCGTGACAGGCTATGGGGCCGCTGTTCACTCAGCCAAGGTGAGGAAAATAACTGTGTTAGTATGTCATAGTGATTTACCTAGAAAACATCAAAACAAGACCAAAACAGTCCAAATGTTTCAAATGTTTCAACTTCGTATATAGTTCTGACAGTCTCAATGGTTGTTTTTGTTTTCTTAATTATACATGTGTCCAGGTTTGATTCCTAACACAACATGCCTTGTGAATTTGTAGGTCACACCCGGTTCTACCTGCGTGGTCTTTGGACTTGGATGAATCAGCTCAGCCATTGCCATGGGCTGTAAAGGCTCTGGTGCTTCTAGAATCATCGGGGTTGATATCAATTAGAAGAAATTTCCCTGGGCAAGAGCATTAGGGGTCACTGATTGTCTCAACCCTCGAAACCTCAAGAAGCCCATCCAGGAGGTGGTCACGGAAATGACAGGCATTGGTGTTGACTTTGCTCTTGAGGCCATGGGACTCTCAGATACCGTGGTGTGTGGGCTTGGGTCACAGTGAGTATAGGCAGACCTAAGATATATTGCAGGTTCAGTTCCAGACCACCACAGTAAAGTGAATATTGCAATAAAGTGAGTCAACTAATTTTTTTGTTTTCCAGTGCATATAAAAGTTATGTTTATACTATACTGTAGTCTATTAGTATGCAATAGCATTAAGTCTAGAAGAAACAATGTACACACCTTAATTTAAAAATACTTCATTGCTAACATATGCTAATCATCTGAGCTTTCAGTGAGTCATTATCTTTCTTCAATAGTAACATCAGGGCTTCCCTGGTGGCGCACTGGTTGAGAGTCTGCCTGCCGATGCAGGGGACACCGGTTCGTGTCCCGGTCCGGGAAGATCCCACATGCCGCAGAGTGGCTGGGCCCGTGAGCCATGGCCGCTGAGCCTGCGCATCCAGAGCCTGTGCTCTGCAACGGGAGAGGCCACAACAGTGAGAGGCCCGCGTACCACCAAAAAAAAAAGTGTTAAAAAAACAGTGTGGGGTTGTTTGGCCTGAGGCGACCCAGCACTGGAGCCTACCCCGCTCTTTAGTGGGGCTAATGGTGGTCTCTGGGAGGGTTCACACCAAGGAATACTTCCCAGAACTGCTGCCCGTGCCCTTGTCCCCATGGTATGCCACAGCCACCACCAGCTCTGCAGGAGACCCTCCAACACTAGCAGGCCGCGGGCCTCTCACTGTTGTGGCCTCTCCCATCGCGGAGCGCGGGTTCCGGACGTGCAGGCTCAGCGGCCGTGGCTCGCGGGCCCGGCGGCTCCGCGGCATGTGGGGTCTTCCCGGACTGGGGCACGGGCTCGTGTCCCCTGCATCGGCAGGAGGACTCCCGGCCACTGCGCCACCAGGGAAGCCCCTAGAACAATATTCTTGAAGATGTATATAACTAGCAAAAACTAGTTTGGTTATAAAATATGACTAAATTAGGTGACATAAACCATATTGGATTTGGTGGTTCTATTTTTAGTTTTTTAGGGAACCTCCGTGCTTTTCTCCGCGGTGGCTGTATCGGTTTGCGTTTCCACCGGCAGTGTAGGAGTGTTCCGTTTTCTCCACACCCTCTCCAGCATTTATTGTTTGTAGATTTTCTGATGATGGCCATTCTGGCTGGTGTGAGGTGGTGCCTCGTTGTGGTTGTGATTTGCATTTCTCTAATAATTGGTGATGTTGAGCATCCTTTCATGTGCTTCTTGGCCGTCTGTGTGTCTTCTTTGGAGAGATGTCTGTTTGGGTCTTCTGTCCATTTTGGGATTGGGTTGTTTGTTTTTTTGATGTTGAGCTGCATGAGCTGTCTGTATATTTTGGAGATTAGTCCCTTGTCAGTTGCTTTGCATATGACCCAGCAATCCCACTCAGAGAAAATCCAAGAAAACAATATACCCAGACAAAAACATAATTCAAAAAGATACATGCACCCCAGTGCTCATTGCAGCACTATTTACAATAGCCAAGACATGGAAGCAACCTAAATGTCCATCAACAGCAGAATGGATAAAGAAGATGTGGTACATATATACAATGGAATATTACTCAGCCATAAAAAGGAACAAAATTGTGCCATTGGCAGAGACGTGGATGGACCTAGAGACTGTCATACAGAGTGAAGTAAGTCAGAAAGAGAAAAACAAATGTCATATGATATCGCTTATATGTGGAATCTAGAAAAATTATACAGATGAACTTATCTGCAAAGCAGAAATACAGACACAGACGTAGAGAACAAACATATGGATACCAAGGGGGAAAGAGGGGGTGGGATGAATTGGGAGATTGAGATCGACATATATACACTACTATGTATAAAATACGTAACTAATGAGAACCTACTGTATAGCACAGTGAACTCTACTCAATGCTCTGTGGTGACCTATGGGAAGAAAATCCAATAAAAAGGGGGATATATGTAAAAAAAAAAACAAAAAAAAAAACAGTGTGGTATTGGCATGAAAACAGACATATGGATCAGTGGAACAGAATAGAGAGCCCAGAAGTAAACCCACACACCTATGGTCAATTAATCTTTGACAAAGGAGGACAAATATACAATGGGGAAAAGGTCTCTTCAGCAAGCAGTGTTGGGAAAGTTGGACAACCACATGCAAATCAATGAAATTAGAACATACCCTCACACTAGACACAAAAATAAATTCAAAATGGCTTAAAGACTTAAATATAAGACATGATACCGTAAAACTCCTAGAAGAGAACATAGGCAAAACATTCTCTGACATAAATCGTACCAATGTTTTCTTAGGTCAGTCTCCCAAGGCAATAGAAATAAAAGCAAAAATAAACAAATGGGACCTAATCAAACTTTTGCACAGCAAAGGAAACCATAAACAAAACGAAAAGACAACCTATGGACTGGGAGAAAATATTTGCAAATGATGGGACCAACAAGGGCTTAATTTCCAAAATATACAAACAGTTCATACAACTCAACAACAAAAACAAACAAACAACCCAATTGAAAAATGGGCAGAAGACCTAAATAGACATTTCTCTAAAGAAGACATACAGATGGCCAATAGGCATATGAAAAGATGCTCATCATCGCTAATTATTTGAGAAATGCAACTCAAAACTACAACGAGGTACCACCTCACACTGGTCAGAATGGCCATCATTAAAAAGTCTACAAATAACAAATCCTGGAGAGGGTGTGGAGAAAAGGGAACCCTCCTACACTGTTGGGGGGATGTAAATTGGTGCAGCCACTATGGAGAACAGTATGGAGGTTCCTCAAAAAACTAAAAATAGAGTTGCCATATGATCCAGCAATCCCACTCCTGGGTACATATCCAGACAAAACTATAATTCGAAAAAATGCATGCACCCCTATGTTCATAGCAGCACTATTTACAATAGCCAAGACACAGAAATAATGTAAATGTCCATCAACAGATGAATGGATAAAGAAGATGTGGTGTGTGTGTGTGTGTATATATATATATATATATATATATACACACACACACACACACACACACAATGGAATATTACTCAGCCATAAAAAAGAATGGACTAATCCCATTTGCAGCAACATGGTTGGACCTAGAGATTATCATACTAAGCAAAGTAAGTCAGAAAGAGAAAGACAAATACCATATGATACTACTTATATGTGGAATCTAAAATACGATGCAAGTGAACATATCTACGAAACAGAAACAGACTCACAGATACAGAGAACAAACTTGTGGTCACCAAAGGGGAGGGCGGATGCAGAAGGGAAGGATTGGGGGTGTGGGATTAGCAGATACAAACTATTATATATAGGATGGATAAACAACAAGATCCTATTGTATAGCACAGAGAGCTATACCCAATGTCCTGTGATAAACCATAATGGAAAAGAATATGAAAAGAAATATACATATATATATCTGAATCACTTTGATGTACAGCAGAGATTAACACATTGTAAATCAAATATATTTCAATAAAATTTTTTTAAATATATATTTATAGTAGCTTCCACGTATTGAATGCTTTGAGGCTTCACACACTATGCTAAGTGCTTCACAGGCCCCTCTGGTTATCCTGACAAAAGCCTTATGATGTAAGCTTTCTTCATTCTATGTATGAACAAACAGAGGCTCTGGAAAATTAAATATATTTTTCAAGGTCAGCAATTAGGTAGTCGCAGAAATGGCTTTCAAACACAGGCCTTTCTGATTCCCTTCTGTGCTGTTAGCACTAAACTAGATTACCAAGAGAAAGCATCACTACGGTATACATTCATTGATTCAGAATATGAATTTTGCACTTTTTATGTGCTAAATAGGTAAAGAAGACACAGCAATGAACAAAACATATGTGATGCCTACCCACATGCCATGGATATTGGTGTCACTCTTGGGTATAGTTTTCCATGATCTTCAAGAAGATAATTTACATAAATATCAACTTTTCTAATAATTAGAAAATTTATTTCTATTGAAATCTATTTGCTCAGGTTAACTTTAAATAGCAGAGATGGCTATGTGATCATATGTCACTATAATCTTAAAAGCTAATGGATGGGTCCACCATACAAAATTTATGGTATTTAAATAACTTTATTAATCTTATGAGTCAGTTCAAACTGATAATCACCTTACATTTTCCTCTTCTTGCTGATAATATTCTCATGTTTCCTTGTTGATGGTGCAGAGAGTATACCTCCTTTTTAGGCCCCCAAACATGTCTTTTCCTAAAAATGAAGAATTGGTTTCTTTCATTGACAACTTCTCACCAAAATTGCTTACTTTGTCACAAGTATTTATCCAGAACTGAGCTGTTTTATTTAACTCTTGTTACTGTATGCTTCCGTGTTATTGTAGAAAAAGAAACTCCCTCTAGCTAGATGGACTGGATGGAAGTAATAGGTTTATTTTCAGAGGAAGATTTTTAACATTTTTGTGGCACAGGAATGTTCACAGTATGTACTACCTGATAGGAGAGTACAGGTGTAAAAATGGTGAGTTGTCCACACACTACAGAGCTATTGGTAGGCATGCCTGAATATTTCAGAGACACTGTCTATACAATGAACTAACATTGCCAAGTCAGTCAAAGCGGTGGTGGTTTTGCTGATGATACAGGTTCATCCAGCAAAACAAGTTGAACAATGTAACTTCTGAGTGCTCAGGTCACAACATGTTCCACCTGTATGACCAGTGAACATGGGGGAATGTGTTCAGCCATCATCTTGAAGTTCAGAGCACCTGGTGCTTCCACTGGGCTCATCAGCACTGATGTCAGATGTGAGGAGAAACTCCCAGGAGAAGCTTTGAGGGACTGCCTCAACCCTCAGAACTTCAAAATGCTCATCCATCAGGTGGTGGTGGAAGTGACTGGTTTGGGCACTGATTCTGCATTTCAGGCAACCAAGCTCATCAATACACTGAATATTGGTTTTGGACACAGAGAAAGGGTATCAAATATCAATTGTGACTACACACTGAATTGATCTCATGTAGACAAAAAATTTTTAATTATAATAAGTGGTCTTTTGAGCACTACTTATAAGAATTTTAGGAAGTGTTTCCTATAAACTCTCCTAGGTAACTGTCTAAACAGCAAAAATCAAGTTTTATAGATTAAAAACTGACACTTTAAACCATTAACACATTTTCTCCATAACAACTCAAGTTGTTACCTGAGTAATATTATCTTGTTAGATACCAAGACAAAATTTGAAGCCCATTCTATTTAATGATACATTACCTGCAACATAAAACTGAAAATAAATCCTGGGATTACAAATGAAAAACTAATCCCAGAGAGTGAGACCAGCAAGATGGCTGGACAGGGAGTCCTAGTCCTCCTTTCCCCACAGAAACATCAATTTAATAAAGATACACAAACCCAAACATCTTTATGTGAATTCCAGATCCCAGTTGAGAAGTTGCAGTACCACAAGCAAACACAAAACCAAGAACAGCTGCATTGAAAAGGTTAAGAAAAGCAATATCACTTTATCTGTATCAGCTCCACCCCCAAGCTAACATAGCTCACTGCCAAGACAGAAAGACCTCAACTTGCAACTTCTGCTTTGGGGGGAAAAAGAGAGTGGACCTTGCACCCCACACCAGCTTTCCAGAGCCCTGGTTTCTGCCTCGCCTCACTTTTCACTCAGAGCTGTTAACAGAACCACCGTAGGTTGGAGGCCCAGAGGCAGCTGAGGACAGTGGAAAACCGGAAGGCCCTGCTGGTGCAGTTTTGCTTAACTGGGATAAATCAATCACCCTGAGACTTCTCTGGGAGGGAGGGAGAGAGGAAGAAAGAGGAGTAAAACATGCCTCCTACATCTGCGATTTTCTGAAAGCTGCCTGAAGGACTAGTTTCTGTCTCTCCTCACCCCTCAATCAGGGCTGATGGAATCAGCACAGTGTGACGGCCTGGGGGTCAGCAGAGACACTGGAAAGTGGTGGGCAGCTTAGCACTGGCACAACTTTGTGCAATGGAGAGAAGGTACACAACCTGAGACTTCTCCCCAGGAGGAAGAGAAAGGAGTAGACTGTGCCACCAACATGCCAACTTGTCTGAGAGTAGCCTGCCAGACGGACCGACCTTTGTCTCGCCTCACTCAGAGTGTGAGAGAAGGCTAGGAGCAGGGTGTGCATCCAGGGGCAGGCATTTCGGAGGAGTGTTCAAGGGGCTGAAATGTCTCTGGCCTGATTCAGGGCCCTGATGAGGGAGCTGCCTGGTAGACCAGGGAGAATAGAATGGCTTGCTACTGTAGAATCAGAGAACCTGCAGAGCCACAGACAGAAAACAGAGGAAACAAGATATAACAAAAGCTCCTGAAAAAAGAAACTGGCAAATCCCTCTAATTAGCACTTTACATACACAAGTTCAGAGAAAACACATCCACAGAAAAGGTCTGAAGCAAAATAAAAACTTTCTCAGACAAACATAAACTGAGGGAATTTATTGCCAGGAGACCTGCCTTGTAAGGCATGTTAAAAGAAGTTCTTTTGAAAGAAGGAAAATTATATAGGTCTGACTCAGACCTACATAAAGAAGAGAAGAGCATCAGAGAATGAACAAGTGAAGGAAAAGTAAAAACGTTTACTTTTTCTAAATTGAAATAGTAGATAACAGTTTGTTCAAAATAATAATAGCAAAATGTATTCAATTATTTGTGCTTCTGTATATACATTATATGCTTAGATTTAAGTGAAATGAAGGACAGCAATGATACAAGAGAAAGGAGGGAGGAATTAGGATCATTTTGTAATTATAAGGTACTCACTACCCACATATAGTAGTGAAGCAGTATAGTGTTATTTGAAAATGGACTTGTATTAGCTGCAAATGTATATTGCAAACCCTAGGGCAACTACTAAAAAAATAAGTAGAACTGTTATGCTAAGAAAAGAGAGTTGTCTGGGAGTGACATCAGCAAGATGGCAAAAGAGAGGTTTTTAATCCATCATCCTCCCACATAACACTGATTTTGGCAGCCACTCAGGGATGAGAGTACCTTCTTGGGAGTCTGAGAGTCCAGGGGAGAAGTTCCAGCATATTGTTGGAGCAAAAAATTCTAAGAACAGACAGATTGAAGAGGGGAAACAGAATATTTCACTTTGTCTGCATTACTCCTCCCCCGAAGCAGCATGGCCTGGTGCCAGGAGAGACCCCTGTGACAGACAATTTCTCCCAAGGGGGAAAGTGAGAGCATAGAAGTGAGCATCCAGCTTCCCCAGCCATGTGAAACACTTCCCAGGAGGCCCACTCCTTTCTCACCTGACCCAAATTTCTGAGGTAATCTGCAAAGTGGAGGGGCTGGGAGAGGCTGGAAGCATAGCAGCCAGGGCTGAGAACTCATCAGAGACTCTACTAACCACTTCATGGTTCTTTCTACCAACCATTTCATGGTCTCCATCAGGAATCCTGCCCAGGAGCCATAGGGGTGCCTCATCTATGGACCCCCAACTGACCCACTGTCACCCCCAACACTCCAAGTGCCTCACACATGCCCTCCATCCTCTCTGTCCATCCATGGCCAGCAAGAGCAAGCCTTTGCAGGCAGCTAATGAGGAAGTGCAGAAAGCTGGCCCAGCTCAGCAGAATGGAGAGAAGGCTCAGAAACATGAGCAATCCAGGGCACCATCCCAGGGAAACAAATGAGGGGCTCTCAACACCTGGCCTGGTTTTGCAGGATTGAGAGAAGGCATACAATCTTAAGAATGCCCCTCTTCCAAGAGGGGACAAGAAGTGTGCAGCAGGTGCATCAATAGAGAGGTCTGAGAAAGTCTCAGAATACCTAGTCAGACTAACAGGTGAACCCAAAGCCAGTTGGTAAAGACTGGAGGAGGTTACTGCTTCTTCAGAGTGAAAACAGCAATACGAGACTTTGAGAAACATTAAAATCAAGAAAACATGGGCTTCCCTGGTGGCGCAGTGGTTGAGAGTCTGCCTGCCGGTGCAGGGGACATGGGTTCGTGCCCCGGTCCGGGAGGATCCCACATGCTGCTCCTGGTCGCTGAGCCTGCACGTCCGGAGCCTGTGCTCCACAGTGGGAGAGGCCACAACAGTGAGAGGCCTGCGTACCGCAAAAAAAAAAAATCAAGAAAACATGACACTACCAAAGGAACATAATTTTCTAGTAACAAACCTCAAAGAAATGGAGATATGCAAATTGCCTGACAAAGAGCTTAAATGGATAGACAGTGGAGGTTATCATCCCTTTTTTAAATAGGTCTTGTATAATGGGTTTCAATCCTTAAAAGCCTATTCTAATTTATATAGTGCTGTATCAACTATTTTAACTAGGTGTGAGGGGTTATTTTTGCAAGCCAAGTGCCATAGCTTTAATTTAATTTAATTTATTACTTATTGGGCCAGAGTATCCACGCCCACTAGGAGATATTTTAGGACAAGGACGCTATATAACCATGGGAAATTTAAGCAAGGCAATAGTTCTGATGGTTAAGATGAGGAATACCTAATTTTCCTCTATTTTATATTTGGTAACTCCCCTAAGAGTATAGGGAGACTTTTATTTAAATTTAGTCAAATCTCCATGTAGAGGGTACCTTGTTTAAATGCAGTAGGATCCCCAGTTATAACTATACCTTGAGTCCTAATATTAAGTCCATGAAAGTTTGTCTGTTGTTGTAGACAATTTAGAACCTACATGATAGAAGTACAAAACCTTTTTTTTGGTTTGTTTTTCAGGTGTATAAAGTTTAAGCTGTGACAAAGTGAGAAAGTGGCATGGACATATATACACTACCAAATGTAAGGTAGATAGCTAGTGGGAAGCAGACGCATAGCACAGGGCGATCAGCTCGGTGCTTTGTGACCGCCTGGAGGGGTGGGATAGGGAGGGTGGGAGGGAGACGCAAAAGGGAGGGGATATGGGAACATATGTATATGTATAACTGATTAAATTTGTTATAAAGCAAAAAAAAAATAAAAAATAAAGAAAAATTTAAATAAAAATAAAAAAATAAAAAAAGAATGAATTTGACTAAAGAAGAAAACTAATATTGTTTCTTTTGTCCTATAACCAAAGTAACATCCAACTTTTCTTATAATTTTCTTTACATGATGAATTATAATTTTCCCTATTTTAAAAAAATGACTAATATTAGAACTTATAATGCAGAAATTTAGACTCTATAAACTGAACTGTGCTCCATAGATCAGTTGGCTACAATTAACCTCTCATGCCATTTGGAATGAAAAGAAATCCTTTAAGAGTAAAGTATATCAATCAGATGCCTGGGATAAAACAATTTTTAAACAAAGACTATCTATGTACCAATATCATAGAATGACATGAGATATATGAGAGGTATATACATAGGCTTACTTTTCTCTACAGATAGCTAAATTGATAGATATCACTGATTTCACATTACAACATTTTATATTTTATATATTCACATGTATATATGTGATTGCTTTCAATGAATGGATTTTCTGCATTTCAAAGTGAGATAACCAGAATGACCAGTTAGCATAGTAGAAGTGAATTTAACTACATATTTCATCCAATTTTTGTTTAATAGCAATAAGCCCATTTCACCATTTTATCTTTTTTTAAAAAATAATTTTATTTATTTATTTTTGGCAGCATTGAGTCTTCATTGCTGCATGCGGGCTTTCTCTAGTTGCAGCGAGTGGGGGCTACTCTTCATTGCAGTGCACGAGCTTCTCATTGTGGTGGCTTCTCTTGTTGCAGAGCATGGGTTATAGGCCCGCAAGCTTTAGTAGTTGTGGCACGCAGGCTCAGTAGTTATGGCTCGCAGACTCTAGAGTGCAGGCTCAGTAGTTGTTGCACAACGGCTTAGTTGCTCCGCGGCATGTGGGATCTTCCCGGACCAGGGCTTGAACCTGTGTCCCCCGCACTGGCAGGTGGATTCTTAACCACTATGCCACCAGGGAAGTCCCACCATTTTATGTTTTTTTTAAATAGATTATCACATCCAGGCAGCCATTGCCTGGACAGCAAATGCTCCCCCCATCCATTGAAGAGATTGAAGTTGATCCAACAAAGGCTGGTGAAGTTTGAATTAATGTAAATATAAATGAGACTTTTAGCAGGTGTGGATGTGAATATACGTGTTTACAATAATTTTATAAGTTCAGGAGAACAAATGGCATTTTTTCTACTTAAAAATAACTAAGGCTCCCTCCCATTTATACTTAGATCTACAGGACCATACATAAGAGTAAAAATCATTTCATTTTGTTAAAGTGGCACAAATATAGATAAATACTGAAATGTCATCAAATGTTTTAGATACACTTTTGGTTTTTTGGGTTTTTTTTTTGTTGTTGTTGTTGGGTCTTCCTTGCTGCGTGCGGGCTTTCTCTACTTGTGGTGAGTGGGGGCTGCTCTTCGTTGCAGTGCGCGGGCTTCTCGTTATGTTGGCTTCTCTTGTTGTGGAGCATGGGCTCTACGTGCACGGGCTTCAGTAGTTGTGCTGCGCGGGCTCAGTAGTTGTGGCGAACGGGCTTAGTTGCTCTGTGGCATGTGGGATCTTCCTGGACTAGGGATCGAAGCCATGTCCTCTGCATAGGCAGGCAGATTCTTAACCACTGCACCACCAGGGAAGTCACTACACTTTTGTTTTTAAGCATTATGAAAGTTAACACAGGCAATTATTGACCGTAAGCTTCTTATTTTTTTCACAATTATATAGTATTTCGGACATGCAGTTATATAATAGATCAGACACTCTATCTCCAGGGGCTGAGAAGGCAGAGGCTCTCTTCTCCCACCCGGCTCCCATCCATAGAGGTTCTACTCAAGACGTGGCCAACCTAGATTACTGGGACCCAGATAACCTCCATTTTCCTCCCCAGCTTTCACTGCTAGGTTCCACACTGGAGGGCAAGATGAGAAGAACTCAGGATACCATTTGCTGGCTCACTACCCTCACTCCCAACTCTGATGTAGTAGTGTAGAAGATCTAACTAAGGAGAAGGCAAGAAAGGAGAACTGGCAACTGCAGTTCTATTGAGTGGGCAGACTTTATTGGGAAGACAGTGTGGAGGAACTCAGGCCTTAAGGCATTGTCAAAAACAATAGAGGTCTGGGCTTCCCTGGTGGCGCAGTGGTTAAGAATCCTCCTGCCAATGCAGGGGACACGGGTTTGAGCCCTGGTCTGGGAAGATCCCACATGCCGCAGAGCAACTAAGCCCATGTGCCACAACTACTGAGCCTGCCACAACTACTGAAGCCCGTGTGGCTAGAGCCCGAGCTCCGCAACAAGAGAAGCCACCGCAATGAGAAGCCCGTGCAGCAGAACGAAGAATAGCCCCCACTTGCCGCAACTAGAGAAAGCCTGTACACAGCAACAAAGACCCAACGCAGCCAAAATAAATAAATAAATTTATATAAAAAAAAATAGAGGTCTTAGTGATGAACAAATAAAAGAAGGCTAAAAGCTCCATGAACCTAGTAGCACCAACTTTAACACAGAACTGTGGAAAGAAACAGTTAAAAGAGGTCTGCTAAGATCACATTTGTCCCAGAAGGCTGTGGGCATGCACTAAGGCTGCTCCCACTCAGGAGCAACCAGAGTGGGTACTTGAGAGCTACTAGTCACTGGGTGAACATGTGGAAGTCTTGAAAGCATTCCCCAAGATATATGCAGATTCATCAGCAAATACAGGCCTTACTGGCTCAAGGAGCTTGAGCACAACCTCTGATCAAGCACTAGTCAAACAGTAAGCCATACTGATCCAAGGGTAACTTTTAGGTTTTATTTTATTTAAAAATGAAACCAAAGGAAAAACGTGAAAACCTGAACATGACATCAGAGACTACACATTGGTGGAGAGTGGGGGAGAGGGAAATAGACTTCAGAGAATTAGTCTATGTAAGCCACTAAACAAACTAACAAAAACAACAACATCAACAAGCCCCAATGGGAATGGATGAGGAAGGGGAAACTAATCAGAATCCAGAGATGCTGCAATATATTATTAAAAAGATCCAGTTTTGAGCAAAATATTACAAGACATATAAAGAAACAGGAAAGTGTGACCCTTAAAAAGAAAAAGAAAAGACAATCAAAATTACACTTGAGAGGTCCCAGAGATTACACTTAGCAGACAAATACTTCAGATCAGCTATTATAAATATATTCAAAAAACTAAAGAAAATCATATTGAAATAATTTAAAGAAAGCATGATGACAATGACTAATCAAAAAGTGAATATCAACAAAGTAGACATTTTTTTAAAAAAAGAACCAAATGGATTTGAAAAGTATAATCACCAAAATGAAAATTTCACTGGAGGTGCTCACTGGAGTAGATTTGAGCTGGCAGAAGAAATCAGTAAACTTTAAGATAGATCGTTAGAGGTTATACAATCTGAAGAACAAAAAGAAAAATGAATGAAGAAAAACAAAGAGACCCTCAGAGACCAGTGGTATGTTCTCAAGCCTATCAACATATACATAATGGGTGTCTCAGAAGAAGAGAGAGAAAAGGAAACAAAAAAAATATTGAAAGAATTAACTGCTGAAAACATTACCAAATATGCTGAAAAACATTAATCTACACATCCAAGAAGCTCAGTGAATTTCAAGTATGATAAACGCAGAGATCCACACCTAGACATATCATAGCCAAAGTCTATGTTGAAAGACAAAGAGAAAATCTTGAAAGAAGCATGAGAAAAATGACACATCACATAAAAAGGAACCCCAATAAGACTAACAATTAATATCAGAAACAATGAATTCCAGAGGGCAGTATATAAGTGCTTAAAGAAAAAAACTGCCAGCCAAAAATCCAACTAAACTATCTTTCAAACGTGAAGGTGAAATACATTCATAGATTTTAAAAGACTGAGTTAATGTGTTGCTCACAGGCCTGACTTACAAGAAATACTCAAGGAAGGTCTTCAGGCTGAATTACAAGAGTAATAATATTTCTTGAAAGAAAAATTTGAAGTGCAAATTTTTACTTCCTACATGAAATATTTCACTGAATCTAAATTACAAATGTCTTTTTAAAAATATTTATTTATTTGGCTGTGCTGTGTCTTAGTTGTGGCACGCGGGTTGCAGCATGCGAACTCTTAGTTGTGGCATGTGGGATCTAAAAAAGTGTATGATTAAGAGCTTTTTTTCTACATATGCACACACACACACACACACGTGCACATGATAATCCTTTAAATTGTCTGAAGGAGGAATTATTATTCTAACAACAATTATTTTAACAATGAACATATGTCATAGATATTTTGTGCCCCTTTTATGTATGAAGAAATAGAAGCTTTGGCGAATTAATTATCTTATCTTCAGTTGATTTAGCAACTTAATGGCAGAGTTAGGATTAAAACACAGGCTTCCTTACCTCAAATTCTGGGCTCTTAATCAATACTATAATATCTCAAAATGAGTACTAATACTAGCATTAATACTGGAGTACTAATTCATTCTTTCAACAAATATTAATTAAGCACATAATAGGTACAACACTCTGCTAAGCTCCTGGGATAGAACACTAACTAAAATAGATAAACTTCATACCACAAATATTGGTGTCATTCTTAGACTTAGCTCGCTATTACTTTTGAACTTCAATGTTATTAGAGACAAATTCTCAATTTTTATTTTGTATTTTGAAGGTCCATTTGCATTAAAATTGATGTTTCTATTCTAAAGCAAAAGGATAATTAACTTCACAACAAACTGATATCTAGTAATAACAATTTCCTATCAATAAATATGGTAGTTATTGCATTCTATGCCTCCACCCAAGCTGATAATCACTTTCTTTGATAGTCTTTCCTCAGGAGATAAAGTCTTAATGTTCCCTCTTCCAGAGACCGTGGCTCCTGCGGGTGCCTCAAGAGCAATTTATGCTTGAAGGAAAGTTGGCTCCAATTCCCTTGACCTCCTTTCATCTAATTTGCTTTCACTGGTGCACGTATTGACTGGGAGCTAAAATCCTATATTTCTCTCCATGTCACTTTATACATCTGTGAAGCAGTATTCTTTCTCCAAATGGATTAATGTTAGATGGAACCAGCAGATTTACCTGCAGAGGAAGGCAGACTTATCATCTTTATGGCACTAGCACATTCACTGAATATACTGTTATGCATGAAACTGCAGTGGGTAAAATTGCTGCTGCTGCTCCCGAAGATAAAGTCTGTATCATAAGCTGTGAGGTGTCTACAGGCTTTGGACCTATGTTTAACACTGCAAAGGTAAGAATATACTTTTGTGTTGTTTTTCCATGACTCTATCAACATTCAGGGAGCCATGCAGTCAGAGAGCTTCTCCCACTGGAGATAAAACCAAAGTGACTTTTTTCTTTCCTATTAACACAGGAGCATCAGCTTTGAATGACTAATAGAAGTTTATCTTCTAAACTTGTAGGTCACCCCCCCTCTACCTACATGGTCTTTGCACTTGGAGGAATCTACTCAGCCATTGTTATGGCATGCAAAGCCTTGTTGCTTCTGGGATCATCAGAGTTGACATCAATGAGGAGAAATTTCCCCGGGCAAGAGCATTAGGGGGTCACTGATTTTCTCAACCCTCAGAACTTCAAGAAGCCCATCCAGCACGTAGTGGTGGAAATGATGCGCTCTGGGGTCAACTTTGCGTTTGAGGCCATCAGACTCAGTGATACTAGGGTATGTGGTCTTGGGGCAGAGTGATGGTCAGCTGCCTGACAACGTGTGGGTACACATTAAATTAACTTTATGAAGATATGATATTACTATAATTTTTAACCAGTCTTTTTGAGGACATCTTATGTGCCTTGCACTATGCCAAGATATTTACATACTTTATCCCATTTAATCTTAACATCATTTTATGAATTAAGTACTAACATCCTCATTTTAAAGACTGAAAAACTTAATTGTAATTAATTGCCTAAGATCTCACAGGGCGTGTGCCATATGTTCTACTCTATATTATTTTTCTCATATAGCTACCTGGAAAATATGTTTTAGGATTGTGAGTAAGAAGAGGTGTGATTTGGGGCCACTGAGATGCTAATCAGTCTATTTCTGAAATTAGGTCATGGTTTTGGAGTCATGCCATTGGAGCTATGGAGTACACATGATTATTGGAGTAGCTCTGTCAAATGCACAACTCTCCTTTGACCCAATGCTGATTTTCTCTGGGAGAACCATAAAAGGTGATGTCATGCGAGGTAGGTCTCTGACTTCACATCGTCTTTTCCAGAAATCTGGATACCTTGCATTCTCCTTGGCAAGAAATGGAGGGGTGAAAAGGTAGGAAAAATATTCCTCCATGAAAGGAATAGAAGACAATGTGTTAAAATTGAGAAGCATAACTTTACCTTCCCCACAGATATTTCTTACCTGTCCTGTGGAAACAAAAACAGATTAATATCCTGACATTATTAATAAGATATAGAACAGTCACATTTCAGTGTTCTCATTGGCACCCAGACATTCCATAATTGGGAAGTCATCTTAAGTCTCTGGGCCACTCCCCAGCAAAGGATAAATCCAGAAGACAATCTCACTGTATTGACCTGCAATTCTCACCTTAACTGTCACCCTAATTTGCTATTTAAGAACAAAACAGACAATTCTAATGTGTTATTTGCATTTCTCTTCTCCAAACAACACCTCCAAATCTCTCTCTCACCACCCCTCACACCCACAGCCAGTATGCTTCCAGACCAGCTCTGTCCAACAGAATTTTCTGCGATGATGAAAATGTTCTATAGCTTATTGTCCAACTCATTAACCACAAGCCATATACAGCTATTGAACACTTGAAGCATGGCTAGTGCAGCTGGAAAACTCACTTTTTAATTATACTTAAGTTCACATAATTTAAATTTCAATAGGCACATACAGCTAGCGGCACAGTTGAGAGTATCTTGTTCTCTGGTTTTTGCTCAGATGCTTAGATAAGATTAATTTGAGGAAACTATGGCATAAAGCTTAAACACATGGGCTTCGCTTTCAGATCACTTACTAGACATGCGACCTTAGCAAGTTTTGTTTTCTTTTTTTAACGTCTTTATTGGAGTATAATTGCTTTACAATGGTGTGTTAGTTTCTGCTTTATAACAAAGTGAATCAGCTATACATATACATATATCCCCATATCCCCTTCCTCTTGCGTCTCCCTCCCACCCTCCCTATCCCACCCCTCTAGGTGGACACAAAGCACTGAGCTGATTTCCTGTGCTATGTGGCTGCTTCCCACTAGCTATCTGTTTTACGTTTGGTAGTGTATATATAAGTCCGTGCCACTCTCTCACTTCGTCCCAGCTTACCCTTCCCCCTCCCCGTGTCCTCAAATCCATTCTCTATGTCTGCGTCTTTATTCCTGTCCTGCCCCTAGGTTCTTCATAACCATTTTTTAAGCAAGTTTTTTAAACTCCTTAATTGCCAGTCCCATCATCTGAAAAACAGGGTAAATACTGTAGTTCTTTTCTTACCTAGTGTAGTAAGAACTAAAGGAGAAAATGCAGGTAAAGCACTTGGCAAATAAGCTGACACATATTAGGCACAAAATTAACGTTTAACTGAAGCAGAAACAATAATGATAACAGTAGCTTCAGAAAAAAGTTGAGGAGGAAGGCACATATATTGCAAAAGATAAATGAAGGATTTCTTGCTGTTTTAAGATATCTGGGTGCTCTTTTATTTCTTCATTGGTGCGGTTTCCCATGAGTTGATTAAATGTAAATAAGATTGTATAAGTATTTCAATGTCAAATACTAGAGAAAACTTTACCATTGACCAACCTCCCATCATGAACGTTTCTTTTTCCAGAAACTCTAGATGTCTGAATTTCCAATTTGAATAAAAACCCAATTTAAAAATTAAACCATTTCAGAAGTGATGAGGCTGGTGCTTGGAATGACTAAGTATAACTGACACTGATATTTCTTCTCAGCACTAACCCTTTGCTTCATTGAAGGAGTTTATTCACATTTTCTAACATTCCTCACCTATCTGCCATGTCTCCATCCTCTCTCACTATATGCAACACACTGAAGAAAATCACCCTTAATAAGATTCTTGTTTTGGATGGAAAAATCTGTGATGGGTTTTTCCTATCGTTCAATTCCATGCTGACAAGTTTCTAAGTTACTCAAAATCTTACATAACAATTACATAATATTCAAATATTTTAGTAAAAATTGTCCCATTAGGCAACATAAAATATTTGAGGCCAAGGCTCTGATAAAGTGTACTAGCTATCTTTTATAAAAAGAAGTCAACCCCCCTTTTTTTTTTTTTTACCATATCCTAACATTTCAAAATAGCCTTAAATGTAATTTTACATAACATTTATAAAGAACATAATGTTGTAGAAACACAACCCTGCTAGGAATATAAAGACCTGGGTTCGGGCTTCCCTGGTGGCACAGTGGTTGAGAGTCCACCTGCCGATGCAGGGGACACGGGTTCGTGCCCCGGTCCAGGAAGATCCCACATGCCGCGGAGCGGCTGGGCCCGTGAGCCATGGCCGCTGAGCCTGCGCGTCCGGAGCCTGTGCTCCGCAACGGGAGAGGCCACGGCAGTGAGAGGCCCGCGTACAGCAAAAAAAAAAAAAAAAAAAGACCTGGGTTCTAGGTTCAGCACTTCCACTTTCTAGATGTGCATCAGTGTCTTAAAATGTACCCAGGATTTGATTTAGTCAGATATGGTACAATGACAGACACAGAGACAGCTGCCTTGAAAGAAGAGTTTATTGCCCACAGTTCCCCCAAAAGAAGGGAGCATGCCACGCCATGCAGGGCCATATAGGGAAGCCCAGGGTCAGTCAGGAGGCAGAAAGAGCTAAGGAAAAGCATGGGTCAGGGGCTTTATGTGGATTTCAGGAAAAGGAACAGGCAAGGTGGGGTAGGCAAGCTAAGTGAGTTTCAGTGGGTTCTGGGCCATAGGGGTGGTCCCAGTTATCTGGTAACTGGCCCTGGGGTGATTTAGGGCAGGAGGATAGTGTCCCAGAATGTTGGCACCAACAAAAGGAGGTGGATGGGGGATAAGGACTGAGATTGGTTGGCTTGCATATCAAAGATGTACTGAAGCAAGCTGTTTGCTCTCTCTGGAAATTAGCTAACCCTGGGAGAGGCAGTCCCTCGCTGGGTCCACAAGGTCCCAAGATATCAAAGTATTCTAAAATATATTTTAAAAAAAGAAAAACATAATAAATACAATCAGTAAAAAATATTTAACCTCTCCGAACATCAGTCCCCTCAAAGTTAGAAAAAATAGGGAAAATAATGCCTGCTTCTGCCTCACTCACTGTGACCAAATAGTAAATGGGATCTAGGCAGGATGCCACCAGCACCTTCTGCAACTACTCTACTACGTTACTCTCAAAACACTATTAAAGTACAGAATTTTATTTCTGAGGTTGAAATGTTAGGTTTGTGAAGGAGATACATCTAGAGCCTCAGAGAGGCTTGGTACATGGTAACTCAAATCATACCAGCTGGAGGATAAGCTGTTATAGGAAATCACTGGTGCCCTGAGCACAAAGGATAGCTGCAGGCTGATGGTCTGCAATCATGGCAGTACTGGATCCACTCCAACAGACCACAATAGCCCATGTAGGGCTCAGCTACCATATTGGTAATCTTAGTGCTACTGAGCAGTAACTGGATTCTGCTATGAATTAAATTACCTTGCTTTTGATGATTAGGAAAGGAGTCAAAAAGTAAATGGTTTACTATCCCCATGAATGCTTTTGCCAATTTTCTACATAAACAGTTCATTTGATTATTTGTTTAGTTTTGATTCTTTTTTCCCCAAGTCTTGTTATTATTGATCTCTCCTTCTACAGAGTTTAAAACCAGACTCTATTCCTAAACTGGTAACTGACTACTTGTAAAAAAAATTAACATAGATCTACTTATAACCCATAAGTTGCCTTTATTTATTTACTTATTTACTTACTTTTGGCTGCATTGGGTCTTCATTGCTGTGCGCGGGCTTTCTCTAGTTGCGGCGAGCAGGGGCTACTCTTCGTTGTGGTGTGCGGGTTTCTCATTGCGGTGGCTTCTCTTGTTGCGGAGCTCGGGCTCTAGGCGCATGGACTCAGTAGTTGTGGCATGCAGGCTCAGTAGCTGTGGCTCGTGGGCTCTAGAGCACAGGCTCAGTAGTTGTGGTACACGGGCTTAGTTGCTCCGCGACATGTGGGGTCTTCCCGGACCAAGGCTTGAACCTGTGTCTCTTGCATTGGCAGGCGGATTCTTAACCACTGTGCCACCAGGGAAGTCCCCCCCATAAGTTGCCTTTTGAAAGATATCAATAAGGCATTTGAATTGCTCCAAGATGGAAATTGGCATTTGTGTGTATGTGTGTTTGTGTAATGTGAAATATCTTATGCATATGACTCTTACACCCAAGATTTTATGAGAAGTGAGAGGTCTCAGATCAAGTATAAAAGAGGGTGGCTGTGGGAAACCGTTTAGAGAATGGCAATAAAAGAGCTTTAAGTCAGTTTTGAAGAGCCCTTTAAGCAGTCACTGTGTGACCCCAGATGGCTACCTTTGCCCATGTCATCACTGTCCTCATCTATAAAATGGGGATAATGATACCCCTTTTCTTGAGAAACAGGTATGAAGAACAAATGTGAAAATAAAAGGAAAGACCAATGAAAGAAAAAAATACTACAAAATTATGTTATAATAAAATTTTCATTGTGATTTGTTTGAGTACTGATATATATGACCAATAAATTAAATTTAATTGGTAATTAAATTAAATTATAGTACAACTTAATTAGCAACCGACTATAACACAATTTTGAAATGACCTAACTTCCTCCAGAAAATTATTTATTTACAAGGTACAATTTGTGCTGCTTTTATGGGTTTATTTTCAATCAACAGTTTACTGTTTGATATTTCAGAAATATTTCTCTTCAGCATACATTCATTAAACATTTAATAACAACATTGTGCTAGACACACTGGAAAAGCAGAGTTGAATGAAATCCAGAAGACTACAGATTGAAGGCATAGAGACCTCATTTCTGACTGGAAGACTGGGGAAGCCCTCGGGGAGCAGGTCAGCCCTAAGCTGAGCCTTGGGAGCTTATAGAACTACAACATGAATAACAGGGTAAAAGACATTGTAGAAATTGGAACTGTGTGTAAGAACTCATAAAAGAGAGAATAAAACTTGCATATGGTAAGCAGCAAACAATTCCATTTGCAAGGGCAAGATTGTATTTGTATAGAGTACTGAGTGAGTTTAAAGGTCTTGATTGCAAAATATTTTCTATGTAAACAAGTAAGAGTGCAAGAATTTTTACATCTAAAGAGAACTGGGTTTTCCTAGGATATTATCTTGCATTTCCTGGGCCTTACTATATGATATTGCTATGCAGTCCCACCTAGTAGTGACTGACATAAATCAACAATAATTTTGGTTGAAATTATTAAACTGCACTTTGTAGCTTGACTGAAATCAGTCAAGCTACAAAGCATCTCAAAAATACAGGTTTTGGAGTGTTTGACCTTGAAGCCACTTTCTAGCTCTATGAGTCCGCCCATGCTTCTATGTATATTGAGATCAGAGCTTATGAGACTATGGTTATGGGTTCTGAAACAATGTGGTCCAAATACTTTTTATAGAACTCTGAAACTGACCCTTAAGTAGCTCTCCTTTAAAAATCTTCAGCTAAATATTTCAGTCCTATCTCCCAGCAGTATTTAAATAAATGTATCCTATTTTGTCACCAGCAGTAAGAGAGTACCAAAATCCATCCATCACTAGCCTAGAACAACAATAGACAGTTCCCACATTATTGACTGTGGATTGAAGCTTCACATTCATAGGAAAAGATAAGCATGCTGAGAATTTAGAACTTAGATTCTTCTCCATTGAAGCATGAGGTTAACACAATGTTTCATACAATGGTGTATGCGAGAAAATCTAAACTGAAAATTAAATAACACATAGATTTTCAAACATTTTAAATTTAGTATTCTCAAAATATTTAAAGACCATGGTCACCAAATCGTGGGTGAAAATGCAAAAGGTGAATCTAATTTCCTGAGGGGATGAGGTAGGTATTGATGCTAATTTGATGGAGAACATGCATTTATTGCTAAATGGCCACTTCTGCAGAGTTTACAAGCACATAAAAAGATCAGAAAAGTTGCCACTTCTGCTCTTCACATTTACTATGACTAACAGGTAATGACTATAAATAAGCCCCAGATATTAATTTAATATAGTCATCTTCCCTACCTTGAAACCTAATTTCAGAGTTTGACCCTAGAAACAGGCAGTTTTTTCCAACTTATTCGCAAAGTCCTCAAGCAATTTACATTACTGAATCGGAATATGAGGAAATGTTACTTCTCTTTAAATTTACTTTATTGGAGTTGGCTTGATAATTATCTATGATTTAGCAACATTAGACTTTGGTACCAAAGGTTAAAATAAATAACATCACTCTTTGTAGTATTAACAGTGTATATAGTAATAGAACAAAACGGAGTGCAAAGAAACTAGGATGAACTTTCATGAGAAAAGTAAAATGCAGACCAAGCTTCTGGGTTTTATGCAGACTCCTGGGATAGAATATTATTAACCCTTCCCAACCCCACTAACAGAAGCCATTTGTAGAAACCTTTCTGCAAAGGGACTTATTGAACTTAGCTTTGATAGGATATGGGCAGATGTAATTTCTGAGGCCATTTGGCTGTCACCTTCATTTTACGGGGAAGAAAATCAAGACCCAGGTAAGTGCAGTGTAGTGACTTACCAGGATCACATAGCCAATTACCAGCTGAGTAAATTTTGTATTCTTACCACTCCTTTCTCTACATGAATCTTCCATGTTACTCCCACATCTTTCATTTCACTCCTTGCGCACAGTGCCTCAATTACACTGAGCTTCTTTCAGCCTTCTCCCAGTCCTTGCCCCTCAAACGATACCAGGCTCCCTTGTCTCTGAGCCTTCACACATGTAGTTCCTTGTTCTGAAACCCATCCATGCCCAAACCCCATCCCCACCAAACTCCATGTTCCTTAACTCCCAGCCATTGTCCAAGTCACATTATAGCAGGGCCCTCAAGCTCCCAGAAATCTAGGTTACATATACTTCCTCTCTGTTCCTATTGCACCCTGTACTCCCCCCATTATAACATGTCAAACACTATATTGTAATTGTCTGATTAATTATGTGTTTGCACTATTAGACTGTGAACTCTTTGAATATCACATTCATCATCATTACCGCAGCATCAAATGCAATGCCTGAAATATGGGATTGGCTCAGTTAAAAAAAAAAAAAGCTGTTTGAATAAATGAATAAATAAGAACATGTGTTAATGAGCCAAGATATTACAAATGCATTTAGAACAATGGAATTTGAATACTGCACACATCTAGGGTACCTGCCACGATACAATGTATAATGCTTATTATTCTTCCTAACAGAGAACTGTTTTACAGCTATTGAAAGTGTCTGTGTAGCACCACAGGAGATGAGGGATGAAGCTAAGAAGCTGACATTTGAAGTGGAATACTATGATGATTCTCATGTAGCCATTCACAATTAGAAAATAGATGCTGTGGGAACCCTCCCTTTCCAATCATAGCAGCTCATGGGCAGCTACAAGGTGATTAAACGTCATGGAGTGAACAGTAAAAAATCAGATTTGTAGTTACTAGAGGTAGGGGTTGGGGGGTGAATTAGATGAAAGTAGTCAAAAGGTACAAACTTCCAGTTATAAGATAAATAAGTACTAGGGATATAATGCACACATGATAAATATAATCAAAACTGCTGTACATTATATATGAAAGATGTTAAAAGGGTAAATCCTAGGTGGCGGAGTCAAGATGGCAGTGTGGGAAGACTTGGAGTTTGCATCTCCCCATGACTAGGGCTCCTGCAGGATGCGGATGGGGGACCTCAACACCCAAGGAGATGGGAGGAACCCCAAAGCAAACTGGTAGGATGTGTGGGGACTGAGTTGGGGAGGAGAAGTGGAGGCCGAACAGGACTGGTACCCCTGAGGGGTGTGGCTGAGAGGGGTGAGGGGTTCCCATGCCTGGAGGGATGCTCACGGGCTCGAAAGCCCCCTCCAGGCTGCGTGGGTCCTGGGGGCATAGGAGGGAGGCCAGGGTGGGGTGGTGGGGGGAGTACGAGAGGCAGGCAGGAGGGGCCCTCCAGGACCGGAGGAGCGGGAGAGGAGTAGAGGATATTTGCCTCACCCACTCGAGCCTGGGAAAACTGCTGAGTTCCCTGGTGGGGTCCCCCGTCCTCTGAGACCAGAGGTGGGAGGCACGGCTGGGCCCCTTCTGTTCCACTGAGCCGAGGCCCCACACCCCACACCTCCAGGGCCTTTTCCAGCCCTGTGGGCCCTAAGCAGAGGCCCCACCCACCACCCAACCCCCACCCCTGCTTAGGTCCCACCCTCCACAACCAAGGCCTTTCCACCTTTTTTTTTTTCTCCTCTTTTTTACTATTGTGGTTCTGTTTTACCTTCCTGTTGTTGTTTCATCTATATATATATATTTTTTCTTTCTAACATATCTGTTTGTTTCCTAGTCTAATTTTATTTTCTACTTTGTTATTGTTCTCCTCTTTTTTTTTTTTTTTTTTTTTTTTTTGCCACCCTGTGCAGCTTGCGGGATCTTGGCTCATGAGCCAGGGGTCGGCTGAAGCTCCTGTGGTGGGAGCTCCAAGTCCGAACCACTGGACTAACAGAGAACCTCAGACTCCTGGAAATATTCATCGGAGTGAGGTCTCCTGGAGGTCCTTATCTCAGCACCAAGACCCAGCTCTACCCAACAGCCTACAAACTCCAGTGTTGGAAGCCTCAGGCCAAACAACCAGTAAGACAGGAACACAATTTTACTCATAAAAAAAAAAAAAAGAGATGACAAAAAACTATGTCACAGATGAAGGAGCAAGGTAAAAACCAATAAGACCAAATAAATGAAGAAGAAATAGGCAATCTACCTGAAAAAGAATTCAGAGTAATGATAGTAAAGGTGATCCAGATCTCAAAAATAGAATGGAGGCACGGATTGAGAAAATACAAGAAATGTTTAACAAAGATCTAGAAGAACTAAAGAACAAACAAGCGGAGATGAACAACACAATAACTGAAATGAAAAATACACTAGAAGGAATCAATAACAATAACTGAGGCAGAAGAACGGATAAGTGAGCTGGACGACAAAATGGTGGAAATAACTGTCAAGGAGCAGAATAAAGAAAAAAGAATGAAAAGAATTGAAGAAAATCTCAGAGACCTCTGGGACAACACTAAATGCACCAACATTTGAATGATAGGGGTCTCCTATCATTCAAGAAGAAGAGAAGAAGAATAAAATATTTGAAGAGATTATAGTCGAAAACTTCCCTAACATGGGAAAGGAAATAGTCAATCAAGTCCAGGAAGCACAGAGAGCCCCATACAGGATAAACCCTAGGAGAAACACACCAAGACACATATTAATCAAACTAACAAAAATTAAATTCAAAGAAAAAGTATTAAAAGCAGCAAGGGAAAAGCAACAAATAACATACAAAGGAATCCCCATGAGGTTATCAGCTGATTTTACAGCAGAAACTCTGCAGGTCAGAAGGGAGTGGCAGATATACTTAAAGTGATGAAAGAGAAAAACCTAACAACCAAGATTACTCTACCCAGCAAGGATCTCATTCAGATTCCACGGAGATATCAAAAGCTTTTCAAACAAGCAAAAGCTAAGAGAATTCAGCACCACCAAACCAGCTTTACAACAAATGCTAAAGGAAATTCTCTAGGCAGGAAACACAAGAGAAGAAAAAGACCCACAAAAACAAACCCAAAACAATTAAGAAAATGGTAATAGGAACACACATATTGGTAATAACCTTGAATATAAATGGATTAAGTGCCCCAACCAGAAGACAAAGCCTGGCTGAATGGATACAAAAACAAGACCTGTTTATATGCTGTCTACAAGAGACCCACTTCAGATCTAGGGACACATGCAGACCGAAACTGAAGGGCTGGAAAAAGATATTACATGCAAATGGAAATCAAAAGAAAGCTGGGGCTTCCCTGGTGGCGCAGTGGTTGGGAGTCCGCCTGCAGATGCAGGGGACACGGGTTCATGCCCCGGTCCGGGCTGATCCCACATGCCGCGGAGCGGCTGGGCCCATGAGCCATGGCTGCTGAGCCTGCGCGTCCGGAGCCTGTGCTCTGCAACGGGAGAGGCCACAGCAGTGAGAGGCCTGTGTACCACAAAAAAAAAAAAAAAAAAAAGAAAGCTGGAGTAACAATTCTCATATCAAATAGACTTTAAAGACTGTTACAAGAGATAAGGAAGGACACTACATAATGATCAAGGGATCAATCCAAGAAGAAGACATAACAATTATAAATGTTTATGTACCCAACATAGGAGCACCTCAACACATAAGGCAAATCCTAACAGCCATGAAAGGGGAAATCAACAGTAACACAATAATAGTAGGGGACACCCCCTTTACATGAGTAGACAGATCATCCAAACAGAAAATAAATGAGGAAACAGAAGGTTTAAATGACACAATAGACCAGAGAGATTTAATTGATACTTATAGAATATTCCACCTGAAAGTGGCAGAATACACTTTCTTCTCAACTGCACATGGAACATTCTCCAGGACAGATCACATCTTGGGTCACAAATCAAACCTTGGGAAATTTAAGAAAATTGAAATCGTATCAGGAATCTTTTCTGACCACAATGCTATGAGATTGGAAATGAATTACAGGGAAAAAAACCTGTAAAACCCACAAATACATGGAGGCTAAACAGTGCACTACTAAATAACCAAGAGATCACTGAAGAAATCAAAGAAGAAATTAAAAAATACATAGAAACACGCTCTTCCGTGGTCGCCGGCCTTGCAGAGCCCAGAGGCAGCATCTGAGTCACCCGGCACCTGCTGTTCGGTCAGTGGCGTGAGGGTCTCGCCATGGTGTGTCGTCTGTGCCACTAGGCCTGTTGTATGCCCGTGTGCTTGCCCAGCCAGCCGGCAGGCCTGCAGAGCTCTCACCCGTGTCCCCTGGCTGGTCCAGGGCGTCCAGGCACCACCTCAACGGCGGCTCCACAGGATGCGCGGACTGGACCACAGCCTGCACCCCTAGCTGATGGCGTCATGAGGCACCTGCCGTACTTCTGCTGCAACCAGGTGGTGTGGGGCTTCGGTCGTGGCTCCAAGTAGCTGGGCATCCCTACAGCTAACTTTCCTGAACAAGTAGTAGATAATCTTCCAGCTGACCTATCCACTGGCATATATTATGGTTGGGTCAGTGTTGGAAGTGGAGACGTCCATAAGATGGTAGTGAGCACAGGATGGAACCCATACTACAAGAATACAAAAAAGTCCATGGAAACTCGTATCATGCATACTTTCAAAGAAGACTTCTACAGGGAAATTCTCAACGTGGCCATCGTCGGCTACCTCAGACCAGAAAAGAACTTTAATCCTTTTTCAGTTGATTCATTTGCAAATATTTTCTCCCATTCTGAGAGTTGTCTTTTTGTCTTGTTTATGGTGTCCTTTGCTGTGCAAAAGCTTTGAAGTTTATTTAGGTCCAATTTGTTTCTTTCTCTTTCTCTTTTCCTTACTGTAAGAGGTGAGTCAAAAAAGATCTTGCTGTGTTTTATGTCAAAGAGTGTTTTTCCTATGTTTTCCTCTAAGCGTTTTATAGTGTCTGGCCTTACATTTAGGTCTTTAATCCATTTTGAGTTTATTTTTGTGTATGGTGTTAGGGAATGTTCTAATTTCATTCTTTTACATGTAGCTGTCCAGTTTTCCCAGCACCACTTACTGAAGAGGCTGTCTTTTCTCCACTGTATGTTTTTACCTCCTTTGTCGTAAATTAGGTGACCATATGTGTGTGCATTTATCTCTGGGTTTTCTATACTATACTATTGGTCTATATTTCTGTTTTTGTGACAGTACGATACTGTCTTGATTACTATAGCTTTGTAGTATAGTTTGAAGTCAGGGAGCCTGATTCCTCCAGCTCTGTTTTTTTCCCTCAAGATTGCTTTGGCTATTCAGGGTCTTTTGTGTTTCCATAAGAATTGTAAAAATTTTTGTTCTAATTCTGTGAAGAATGCCATTGGTAGTTTGATAGGGATTACACTGAATCTGTAGATTGCTTTGGGTAGTAGTCATTTTCACAATATTGATTCTTCCAATCCAAGAACATGGTATATCTCTTCATCTGTTCGTGTCATCTTTGATTTCTTTCATCAGTGTCTTATAGTTTTCTAAGTACAGGTCTTTTACCTCCTTAGGTAGGTTTATTCCTAGATATTTTATTCTTTTTGTTGCAATGGTAAATGGGATTGTTTCCTTAATTTCTCTTTCTGATTTTTTGTTGTAGGTGTATAGGAATGCCAGAGATTTGTGTCCATTAATTTTGTATCCTGCAACCTTACCAAATTCATTGATTAGTTCTAGTAGTTTTCTGATGGCCTCTGTAGGATATTCTATGTATAGTCTCATGTCATCTGCAAACAGTGACAATTTTACTTCTTCTTTTCCAATTTGTGTTCCTTTTATTTCTTTTTCTTCTCTGATTGCCATGGCTAGGACTTCCAAAACTATGTTGAATAATAGTGGCAACACTGGACATCCTTGTCATGTTCCTGCATCTCAACAGATGCAGAAAAAGCTTGTGACAAAATTCAACACCCATTTATGATAAAAACTCTCCAGAAAATGGGCATAGAGGGAACTTACCTCAACATAATAAAGGCCATATATGACAAACCCACAGCAGACATCATACTCAATGGTGAAAAACTGAAAGCATTTCCACTAAGATCAGTAAAAACATCCAGAATAGGTAAATCTATACAGACAAAAAGTAGATGAATGGTTGCATTGGGCCAGGGTGGTGGTTTGGGGTGGGGGGGCATTGATGAGAAAGGAATAGAGAGGTATGGGTTTCTTTCTGAGGTGACGAAAGTATTTTAAAATTGAGTGTGGTGATAGTTGCACATATCTGTGAATCTACAAAAAAACTGAATTGTATGATTTAAATGGGTGAATTGTATATTAAGTCAATTATATCTCAATAAAGTTGTTTTTTAAAAAGACAGAAATTGGTAGAGTAGATTTAAAATCATGATTCAAATGTACACTGTCTATAAGACAGTCACTTTATATATAGGCAGGTTGAAAGGAAAGAGGGAAAGAATACATATCATGCAAACATTAATCAAAATAAAGTAAGAGTGACTATATTAATATCAGATAAAGTGGACTTCAGAGAAAATAAAATTATCAGAGGCAGAGCAGAATATTATATAATGATAAAAGGGCAATCCACCAAGAGGAAACAGCAATCCTAAATGTGTATGCACCCAGAGCTACAAATGTGTGAGGCAAAAGATGACAGAACTGAAAGGAAAAGTAGACAAATGAACAAGTTTAGTTAAAGACTTCAAAATCCCTGTATGAAAAATTGATAGACAAATTAGAAAGAAGGCAAAGGTATAGAAGAAGTTATAACACCATCAATTAATCGAACTTAAGAGACATTTATTGAACATTCCACCCAAAAGAGCAGAATACACATTCATTTCAAGTGCCCATGAAACATATTCCAAGATAGATCATATCCTGGGCCATTAAACAAATCTCAACAAAGGTAAAATTGAAATTATACAGTTTGTTATCTGATCACAATGGAACTGCACTAGAAATCAATAACAGAAATCATAAACATCAATAACAGAAATAAAAGGAAAATCTCGAAGCACTTGCAAGCTAAACAACACACTTCTAAATAATCTGTAGGTTAAAGAAGAAGATTCAAGGGAAAGTTTTAAAAGTACATATAACTGAATGAAAATGAAAAACATACCAAAATTTGTGTGACACAGCTAAAGCTGCACTGAATCTGATATATGGCACCAAATGCTTACATTAAAAAAGAGGAAAAACTGCAAATCAATAATGCACATTCATGCTTCATGACCCCAGAAATTAAAGAGCAAAATAAACTAAAAACAAACAGAAAGAACAAAATAAGTTAATAGCAAAAATTGGCAAAATTGAAAAGAAAAAAATAGAGAAAAATCAATGAAACAGAGCTTGTTCTTTGAAAAGATCAATAAAATTAACAAACCTCTGGCAAGACTGACAAAGAAAAACAGAAAGAACATACAAATTACCAATAAGCAGGAATAATACAGAGTATATAACTACTGACACTGCAAACATCAAAAGAGTAATAAGAGAATACTTTTAACAACTCTACACACATAAATCTGACAACTTAGATAAAATGGAGTAATTGCTCAAAAACCGCAAACTACCACAACTCACCAAATATGAAATAGATCACTTACATAGCTCCACAAATATGAAGGTAATTGAATTCACAATTTAAAATTTTAAACATCCCAAAATAGAAATCTGTAGACCCAGATGGTTTCACTGAAGAGTTCACCCAAACATTTAAAGAATTAACACCAATTCTACACAATCCCTCACAGAAAATAGAAGAGGAGGAAATAATTTTATGAAATTAGTATTACTATGAAAACAAAATCAGGCAGAGACAGTGCAAAGAAAGAAAACTAGTACACCAAGTAGAATGTGTTCCAGGTATGTAAAGCTGATTCAACATTTGAAAATTAGACGATATAATCCACCATAATCCAACAGGCTAAGGAAGAAAAATCAGGGCTTCCCTGGTGCCGCAGTGGTTGAGAGTCCGCCTGCCGATGCAGGGGACAGGGGTTCGTGCCCCGGTCTGGGAGGATCCCACGTGCTGTGGAGTGGCTGGGCCCGTGAGCCATGGCCGCTGAGCCTGTGCGTCCGGAGCCTGTGCTCCGTAACGGGAGAGGCCACAACAGTGAGAGGCCCGTGTAAAGCAAAAAAAAAAAAAAAAAGAAAAATCATATGCTCATATCAGGACACAGAAAGAGCATTTAATCTTCTTCTCTTCCCCTCTAGCTAAAACTTTCCCACTGGTGTTTCCTTTCATTGGGAATGTATTTCCTTGCCCCATGTTCATCAGGGTCCTGGTCAAGACTCTCTTAATCCACATACAGAGATTTGCTCAAATCCAAATCCTGATTGTTAGACTTCTTACAGAAATTGGTTTCAATTTCTCTGAGTGACCAGCTCAGCATACCAAGAGGTGAGGAGCTTATGCTAAACTACTAGATAATAAAACTGTCTAGTAACATCCTAATTCCGCAAAAATAGGACATGTGCTTGGAAAATCAAATGGATTACTCAAGTTTAGAGTTACAGAGATCACATCTGCATTTGAAAAACAACATAGACACAATTCTATACACGCTCTGAGAAATTTTAAACTTGGACATTTAAAAGACCAAATTTAAAATTCAAGAGAGTGGATACTCAGAGGGGAACTTCATGATTGAGAGAAGAAAAAAAAGTTTGCACAAATTCACCTTTTGTGCATTTTCACTGAGCTAAGACTATTTCATATCATACTTAGGAACCTCCCTTAAGGAACAGGAAAATCTGAGCTTCCAAGCACCGGATGTGTTAATTTCCTGATTATACACAAAGCTCAGGACCCAGCCTCTTGATCAAACAGTGATGTCTACTCTCTTGGACTTTGAAAGTTGTAACCAGAATCTCCCTTTCTCAATATATTCATCTGTGGCCAGAACATGGAGAAAGTCAGCATGAGTACTACAGGGAAAGTAAGTATAGTCTTCTTTATGTCATATCATAATTGTGTCAATCTGTGCGCTTGTCTATTTACCAATACCTCACTGCCCAACTAGTTTCTATACTCCTAAAGTAGGAGACAGTCTTAATCTTAATACCTCTCCTTCTCCTTCTCCTTCCCCTTTTCTTTTATTCCCTTTATGTGCTTTGCCTTTCCTCAGTTTTTTCAGTCCATTAATAGGCAATATATCAAACCCTATGTCAAACTTTCCAGAGTCAAAGATATACCCCCTCCTTCAAGGATCTCACAGAGAGACATAGTAATTATAAGAGTGTGCAAGAATAACAAAAAAAAAAGAGAGAGAAAGTGCTCCTAACTTGGCCTGGCTTCACAGAGAAGGTGACATCTAAGAGGAAACTTACAGATGTAAGAATTCACCAGGTAAAGGAGGAGACAATTGTACAGGCAGATGAAACAACATGAGGAGAATCTCCAGAATATTTTTTGTGCCTGGAAGTGACCAGAAATAAGGTTGGAGAGACTGACAGGAAGAAGATCATGGAGAGCCTTGTAGACCATGTAGACAGATTCTGACAAACAACTGGTGGCAATATCATTTTTAGGTAGGGAAAGAGCATGACCAGAATTATAGTTGAGATAGCAATTCTATAGAAGATGGACTTGAAGGTGATGAACCCAAGCCAGGTGAAAGGGAATGAGGACTGGCGCACACAGGAGCAGCAGGAATGGAGAAGGAGGGACAGATTACAGAAACTTTTAGATTGTGGAGACTGAGGGAAAGAGAAAAATTAAGGCTACTTCCCAGGTTTCTTTCTTGGATGAGTGAGTGGGTTCCATGGCAACTCACTGAAACAGAGAATAAAGTAAAGAGTAAAGAACAGATTGTGTGTTAGGTCCACCACTGGGCAGGGGGAGGGGGGTGGCCGAAGAAAGAAATAATGGTGTGTATATGTTTTACCATGTGGAGTTTGAGGTACCTGTAGGACATTCAAGTAGCTGATGAATAGAATCTAAAGCTTAGGGACAAGTCTATCCATAGATACAGATTGTGAACGTCATCTACATAAAAGTAGTAGCTGAATCAATAAAAATAGGTGAGACCACATAAGAAGAGAATTTATCATGAGAACAGTGGTGGGCTGAAATCAGAACTCCTAAGAACTACCTTACCACCAACAACCTCGTCAATCTCAATCTGCCAGTGACCACCACCATTTGATGAACTGCCACAACTAGATGGTCTCCATCCCTGCCTCCACCCTAAAACTGATTCTCTCCCATACCTAAGATCACAAAAAAACTCCTACACTGCAAAGTCATTTCTACCCTGACACTGGACAACTTCATTCATGGTAAGATCAAAAGTATGACATCTATCCTCTTGGTTGTGTAGCATTATGTAAATATAGTTAGAATTGCAAGACTAATTTGAATACAGAGACTGATAGTACAAGAAAAGTTGAATTGAGGTTCAAGAGGCTACATTCAGCATATATTTAAGCGATGGTTTCTTTTTTTTTTTTTTGGCTTGAGTGCAGAAGAATTGGATTCAACCTTCAAATAATCATTAATACAGGATTTCTCCAACTCCCAAGCCTAAGGAGTTTCCTTTTCTGCCCCCATATTCTTTTTCCCAGGTTATCAGGTGCAGAGCAGCCATACTCTGGAAGCCTGGTGGACCATTTTCCATTGAGAAGGTAGAAGTGGCTCCACCAAAGGCAAAGGAAGTTCACATAAAGTTCGCATAAAGGTAAAAAAAACAAAAAATCCACAACATTTCCACACCAAAATTCAGAGCTGTTCACTGTAAGTTATACATTATTTTCAATGTTCAATTCAAAAAGAAAACTATACACTCTCCTATTTCTTTTTTATTAAAAATTTCCATCCATCTTTAAATCTAGCCAGAGAAAAGTTTAGGGAAGTATGGCATAGGCTACATATCCAAAGGATACCTATTTATAACTATTACTATTTACTAATTAAAAGAAGTTTCTACCCACAAACCATATTTTAATCTGTACTTTCAACTTTCTTTATGATATTCCTCATGATATTTAAGTTATCTTGAAATACAGTCCTCCCTCTGTATCTGCAGGGGATTGGTACCAAGACCACTCCCACTCCATATCAAAATCCTAGGATGCTCAAGTCCCTTATATAAAACGCTGTGGTATTTGCATATAACTACACACATTCTCCCGTATACTTTAAATCATCTCTAGGTTACTTAAAATAGCTAATACAAGATAAATGCTATGTAAATTGTTGTAAATACAATGTAAATGACATGTAAATAGTTGCCAGCATGCAGCAAATTCAAGTTTTGCTTTTGGGGACTTTCTGGAATTTTTAAAAATAATTTCAATCCCTTGCTGGTTGAATCTGTGCATGAGGAACCCACGGATAAGGAAGGCTGACTGTATATTGTATGAAAGTTTGTTTGATTATAGATAAATCAAACAAAGTCTGAATCCTTGGAATTCAGGTTAGATCTGGAAGGGACTTAGGGATACCTGTTATTTTACAGATGAGAAGATTGAAATCCAGTAAGGTGCAGTAACTGTTCAAACGGCTAAGTAAGAACACAGACTTCAACAGTTTTTCTCAACCTTGCTTATACATTTGGAATCACCCAGGAGCTTTGAAAAATGCTGATAACTGAGTCCCATCCTCAGGCATTTTGAATTTGTGATTTAATTGGTGTGGAGTGCAGTCTGGTCATGAGAGTTTTTAAATCTCCCCCAGGTGATTCTAATAAGAGGCTACCAGCCCAGAAGGTAGTTCACCTGACTTCTCGTTCAGGTTTTTAAAATTGTCATTATTTAATTTTAACAATGATGAATAAGTACTGTTTATTAATGGATTACAGAGAGTCATTTTCTTGCACAGTTACCTTGCCTGTGCAATCCATGCCCTCTTTTCAGAGAGTCTTCTCTGGTCTATATCCCCTGCTGAGTGCACAGAAGTCCATTTGGCTATCCCCATCCACTCTCCACCCACAGACTCACAACTCATACAACGAGATTTGGACACTAACTCAAAGACATCTCCAACCATTATCTGATAAGCTACAAATCTGAATCTCTCATCCGTGCATTTGAACAAGATACAGAGAGACTGAGCAAGGCAGGGGATGGTGGAAACCAGAGAGGCTGGAGGGGCTCAGGGCTGGTGGCCATTTTAACCATGTGATCACAACGAATAAGAGAAAGCCTGTCTGCAAAGAGTAATAGGAAAATGCAGCTAGGCACACAATGAATCAAAGTAGAGAGATGAAGACAAAGGCTGCTTGATGGATTTCTAGATCCATTAGGTCTGACTGCACTTCCTACAATAAAGTTACAAGCAATTTTATGGTATTCTTCCAATAATCCCCCTTTTACATGGGCAAATTTCAATAGATTTCAATTCTTGACTTAGTTCTGTATGTGTGTGTGTGCACATGTGTGACGAACCCATGCCCATTTTACAGATGAAGAAACTGAGACTTGGAAGGATAATTTATCCCCAGGTCACACAGCTAAGAAGGAGGGATGGGGACAGAGCCAGGATTCCAGCTTTGAACTCTTTCTTAACCACTGCTTTGAGAGTCTCCACTTTAAACTATCTGCCTGATTTACAACAAAAAATGGGACTATGACTTGTACCAATAACACAACTATAAAGCCCTAATGTGAAATAAATTAAGGCCTCAATTATAATAGGAGACATTATCCTTTCCCTTCCGGTGTTCCAATTCCTTCATTTCTATAATTGGTCCCTCTCCTCCACACTCCCACCCACAAGCTCCAATGAAGCACAAAGTGAGACCTTTGATGTCACACTGTGGTTTTACAACCGTCTCTTCTGAACTCATCCTGCCTTCTCCAGTAGGTTTTAAAACCATCATTTTGATTCCAAAAGTAGCTAATGAAAAACACTGCATTGCTTTAAACAAATTACTGACCCCTGTCTGAATTAAAAGTAAGAAATGAATGCATTAATATTAATGCAGCATATGAAATTAGCAAAAAGGTTTAAAACATTAACAATTCTAGAACACGTTTATCTGAGACAGAGAAAACTATATTACTTTTGCCTCCCATACAGATCGTGGTCATGGGGCTCTGTGGTACAGAGATGAAAATGTTGAAGGATTAAAACCCTTCACCACCATCATTATCCTATCATGGTGGACCATGAAGGGGCTGGAAATAGTCGAGAGTGTGGGAGAAGGAGTGAGCAAAGTGAAAACAGGTATGAATTGGCACCTGCAGTTAGGAAATAGCAGTGACTTAGAACCCACCTCAGGAAATTAAAAAAAGCATCCCTTAAATATGTTAAGATTAAGTGAAATAAAAGGTAAAATGTTGCCCATTTCTTAGAAAAGGAGGGATAATTATTTATAAGTTACACAAAAATACTAAATGTATTCTTTGCATTTATATTTGATATTAATAAGAACAAAAAATAGAATGCACTGAAACTGAACCTGAAAGTGCAAACGAGACAACAATTTCCCAAAAAAAAGGTCAACCAAGGGAAGCTGTTGAACAATTATTTAAATGAAGCATATGATAAATAGTTGAACACATTAGTGGAACCAAATAGGGAAGGAGTCCAGAACTGGACCAAATATATACAGGAATGTACTATAGGATTAGGTTTACCTTTCTAATTTGAGGGGGAAACATTGATTATTCAATATATGATGTTGAAACAACTGGATAGTTATCTGGGGAAAAAAGGTAAGTTGAGTTGCTATTGCATTCTTTATACAAAAAAAAAAAATTCTATATGAATCCAAGAATTAAATGTGAAAAGTGAAATCACAGAAGTGCTATAAAGTACCATAAGAGAACATTGTAGGAATGGAAGGAAAGGAAGGAAAGGAGAAGGAAAGGAAATTTTAACCAATACAAAAATCCGTAAGATGTAAAATAACATATAGAATAGATAAATTTGAAAAGTCTTTTAAAATTCAGAGAAGGAAAGGAAATTTTAACCAATACAAAAATCCATAAGATATAAAATAACATATAGATAAATTTGAAAAGTTTTTTAAAATTCAGAGAAGGAAATTTTAACCAATACAAAAATCCATAAGATATAAAACATATAGATAAATTTGAAAAGTTTTTAAAAATTCCATATATAAAAAATATCCCCCCCAAAATCAACAAAACAATATGACAATAGGCAAATTTCCTCACTATATAAAGAATTCTTTAAAAGCAACTTACAAAAATTGGCAAAGAAAATACATATCTAGTTTGGAGGGAAATATATAGATAGATAGATACAGATATATACACACACACAAAAATGCTTTTAAGCATGTGAGAAGATGCCCAACCTCAAACCCTCAAATGTTAAATAAATAAGTGGGGGAGGGATGGATTGGGAGTTAGGGATTAGCAGAAGCAAACTATTATATATAGAATGGATAAACAAAAAGGTCCTATTATATAGCACACCAAACTATATTCAATATCCTGTGATAAACCATAGTGGAAAAGAATATGAGAAAGAATGTATATATATATATGTGTGTGTGTGTAAACGAATCACTTTGCTGTACAGTAGAAATTAACACAACATTGTAAATCAACTATACTTCAATAAAATAAAATTTTTTTAAAATATAGTGGAAAAACACTGTTTACCTAAGAGATTAGCAAAGACTTAAAAGTATGATAATATATAGGGCTTACGAGCCTTGAGGTTGTAGGACTGGAGTTCTCAACCTCAGCTGATGGGCTGTCAGCTGGGGCTGCTGCCCTTAGCTCCTTGAAGCTGCTCACATTTCTTCTCACGGGGCTCCTTCACCCCCTTCCAGCTTCAAAGCAGCAGTGACACGTCAAATCCTTCCTGTCCTTTGAATCACTATATCTTTCTCATCTGCTTTCCTCTTGTCTCCTTTTCAAGGACTCCTTTCATGAACTTTTGGTCTACCTAAATAATCCAAGATAATCTCCTATTTTAATGTTAATTGATTAGTAACCTTAATTACATCTGCAAAGCCCCTCTTCTTTCCATGTAATGTATTCACAGGCATGATAACTTGACATATTCTGTTTCTGAGGACTAGGATAGGACATCTTCGGGGAGCCATTTTAGAAATTCTGCCTAACACAGCCCATGTGCGCCCAAAATATTCATTGCATTGTTGTTTTTCATGTCAGGGAGAAAAAAATCATAAAAACAGGAAACAACCTAAATGTCTACTGGTGTCCAGGGGACTGGTTAAATAAATTATGATATATTTATACAACAGAACACTATGCAACTATTAAACAAAATGATAGAATGCTACATGTACTAAAATGAGAGATCTCCAGAATCTATTGTTAAGTAAAAAAGCAAGGCCTATGACAGGGTAAATAATATGCAGCCTTTGTATTTTTAAAGGGGTTATATCTCTGAAAGATATCTCTGAAAGATATTGACAAGAGTAATTGTCTCTAGGGTGGGGTAAGGAAGACTGGAGACTAAGATGTCGGTTTTCACTTGTGCAGTTTAAATTTTTACCATATGTATGTGTTACTTTTTAAAAAATGAAAATAAGTGAAACAGAAGAGTCTAAATCCTACAAAAATGCTTTTAACTGAAAATATGAAGAAAATTGCTCTGGTTTACAGCAGTAGACAATGGGACAGTCAGTAAGTCCATCACAGGCAAGTTATTCTAATGTTCTCCTTACACTTTGAACATTACTAGAGAAAAACATTACTAGAGAAAACTGCCTACCACTGGTCTCCATGGCCAAAGAGAAAGGGCTGGTGTAAAACCCAGAAGACAGCATGGAGACAATCCTTTCTCCCTGATGATTTTTTAAAAGAAGAGTAGAACCAGGAGTAAGACCTCTAGAGTGGGGTTTTTCAAAGGTACTTGTATATTGTAAATATTTGAGTAAATATTTGAGGAGGGCACAAAAGGAGACAGATGCAGACCTGGGATTGCAGGAGTTAAAGGGCTTCTCTAAAGAAACTTTCATAAAGAGCTTTCCCTTTGGCTCTTTAGAAATATTTTCCATTTCTTCACATTTTCTTAACCCCTCTGAAAATATTTTGATAATAAATGAAACTGTATTAACAAAACAGAAAGAGAACTCTAGCAAACAGCAGAACCCATGGAGCACTGCCTGGTTTATATTGCTTAAAATCATGACAAGATTTAACTTACAATAAAAACAAAAGACTTCTTTGGTAGAAAAAGAAACCTCGGATTTTATCTGTGTAGTCCAGATATTTGTCGTGCCTGTGTGTCCCCGCATTCCATTCACTATCCCCCCTCCAAAAAAATGGCTGGGGTCCCCATGACAATTACTGAAGTACATACTCCCTCCATGTTTTCTGAGCATCCCCAGGAGCTAACATTCATGTGGTCTGAATTCCTGCTCCTGCTGAATTGTTTTTGAATCATCCCACTGGTCAGTTGTCTTCCTGGAGCTACTGTTACCTGGGCTACTTCACTATATGCTGCACTTTCCCTCTTCCTGTAGTTCCCAAAGCACTACCAACACAAAGCCCTAATGGAGAGCAGACTTTGCTGATGATTTAGGAAAGATAGATTATAGTACAGTGTGACATGAACAGACAACATGAAGATTAATGTTAGGCTCTGCTGCCCTCATGTCCTCTGGCCACCCCCACTCATGGAATTTTACATGAGCTGTCTCTTTTCTCACTCATATCTCATACAAGCTGATTCTTGCCCTTCTCTACACTCTTCCTCCAAGAACCGGTACTTCTGTTGTACCCACCCACAAGCGAAAGACCCAAAATTCCTCCTATTTTATTACTTACACTAATATAATTCTTATTTGTCTATACCTCTTCCACCTAAGCTCTAACCAGAACCCTTGCCCTACGTAAGTTACCACCCACACCATTAAGGCATTTTCCCCATACCAATCTGAAACTTTCATTTTCCCTTGGCCAATTGTCACAAACTGTAGCCAGATTCTAAAATAACACTTTTTCAGGAGGGATCAACATGGCAGAGCAGGAGGACACGGAGCTCACTGTCCCTGAAAAACACATCAAAAATACATCTACATGTGGAGCAATTCTCACTGAAAATAAACTGAAGACTGGCAAACAGACTCTTGTACAGCCAAGGCTGTACGAAAGACCCACACAGAATCAGGTAGGAAGGGAAGAGAAGTGGTCAGGTCAGGACCTGCACATCTAGGAGGGGACACAGAAGAGGAGGAGGATTACATGGGTTCAGAGATCCTCCCTGTGGAGTGAGCGGTGCGAGCCACATACTGGGCACCCCAGCTTCGGGGGGCAAGTCCCCTTAGCTGGTTTGAAAACCAGTGGGACTGACAGTGGAGCTGCAAGAAACCTAGACTCTGCTCATGAAGAACGTGCACACACACTTGCTCACTCCTGAAACAAGGTAGAGGAAGCAAAATGAGATTGTCTGGGACTCTGACAAGTTCCCTACAACTGCCCCAGCACGCGCCCCAGCCTGAGCCCCAGCCTGAGCCAAGTGTCTGCTCCAGGCCCTCTTGTTCCATGGCACAGCTCCACACTAGTGCAAGGGCTGATGGAACCAGGGGGAGTGCACGGTTGTGCAGGATGGAGCCGACTCGGACCAAACATGGCATCATAACAGGGTGACGGTGGCCATTGCTGGCACCCATGGGAGCAACAGATCTAGAACTCTGACTGGGTCCAGGACTGCCACAGCCCATTCCCTGACCCATGTTGAACATCCACACCAGCCTCTCTTGCTCAAGCACTGCTCCCCTCTGGGGCGAGGGTGCAGGTGCTGGGAGTGGGGAAAGCACACAATTAGAGGGATTGG
Source organism: Mesoplodon bidens (assembly GCF_964165515.1). NCBI lineage: Eukaryota > Metazoa > Chordata > Mammalia > Artiodactyla > Ziphiidae > Mesoplodon > Mesoplodon bidens. Next base: position 212,931,880 of record NC_138176.1, on the reverse strand, counting down.
AACCAGCTCAGATCTGACCCTTAGAACTTTTGCTCCAGCAACTAAGGACCTGACCCCACTCCCAAAAGAGTCCTGTTGGCCACTGAGCAGTAGAGAAGCCCCAGCTCACGCCTGGCTCTGGCACTAGCCCCTCTCTCTCCAGCCCCACCTCCTACCAAGGTGACAGCTGCCAGCACACCCTGGGGGAAGATATGACTCATGCTCATGTCAGATACAGCTCTCCCCCCAAAGCCACTGGGCACACACAGACTGTACAGGGATGTTCCCACACAAGCACACCCCTTCAAGACCAGAATAGGTAACTGTTTCACACAATATCAGAGACAAGAAAGTTAAGCAAAATGAAAAGACAAAGGAATTTATTTCAAATGAAAGAACAAGAGAAAACCCCTGAAAAAGCAACTAATGAAACAGAAATAATTTACCAGATAAAGAGTTCAAAGCATTTGTAATAAGAATGCTAACTGAATTAAGGAAAAGAATCAATGAACATAATGAGAATTTTAACAAGGAACTAGAAAATATAAAAAGAACCAGTCATAACTGAACACAATAACTGAAATAACTAGGAATTAACAGCAAACTAGGTGATACAGAAGAATGTATAAGTGATCTGGAAGAAAGAATAATGAAAATCACCTAATCAGAACAGCAAAAAACAAACAAAAATTTTAATGAGAACAGTTTAAGGGACCTCTGGAACAACATCAAGTATACCAGCATTTGCATTATAGGGGTCCTGGAATGAGAAGAAAGAGAAAAAGGTAGAAAATATAGTTGATGAAATTATGACTGAAAACTTCCCAAACATGAAGAAGGAAACAGATATCCAGGTACACAAAGCACAGATAATCCCAAATGAGATGAACCCAAACAGGCCCACACCAAGACATATCATAATTAAGGTGGAAAAAGTTAGAGATAAAGAGAGGATTCTAAAGGCAGCAAGAGAAAAACAAAGAGTCATATACAAGAGAATCCCGATAAGGCTATCAGCTGATTTCTCTGCAGAAACTTTGTAGGACAGAAAGGAGCGGCATGATATATTTAAAGTGTTGCATGATATACTTAAAATGCTAAAAGGGAAAAACCTGCAACCTAGGATACTCTACCAAGCAAGATTATCATTTAGATAAAGAACTTCTCAGACAAGCAAAAACTAAGATTTCATCAATACTAAACCTACCCTAAAAGAAATGTTTAAAAGTCTTCTCTAAGTAGAAAAGAAAAAGCTACAGCAATCAAGAAGTAAGAATCCCTAGGAAAGGAAAAAATAATCCCACTAGTAAAGGCAAATATGTAGTAAAGACTATGGATCAACCGCTTAAATAAACTAGTACAAAGATAAAAAGACAAAAAACTGTAAAATAAACTATAACTAGAATAAACAGTGAAGAGATAAACATGAAGATGTGAAGTATGACATCAAAAACAAAACATGGGAGAGAGGAGTAAAAGAATGCAGCTCTTTTAGAATATGTTTGAACTTAAATGACTACCAGTTTAAAACAAGTAGGTAAAGTTATACCTCAACATATATAAACCCCATGGTGACCACAAATCAAAAACCTACAACAGATACATAAAAAGTAGAGAGAAAGGAACACAGGCATATCACTAAAGAAAATCATCAACCCACAAGGGAAGAAACTAAGAAACTAAAAGAACAGAGAAGAACTACAAAAACAACAGAAAACAAGTAACAAAATAGCGATAAGTACATACCTATCAATGATCACTTTAAATGTCAAAGGACTAAATGCTCCAATCAAAACACCTAGGGTTATACACTGATGTGTATAAAATGGATGACTAATAAGAACCTGCTGTATAAAAAATAAATAAAATTAAATTAAAAAAAAACCCACCTAGGGTGGCTGATTGGATAAAAAAAAAATCCATCTATATGCTGCTTACAAGAGACTCACTTCAGAGTTAAATACAAATAGAGACTAAATTGAGGAGGTGGAAAAAAGATATTTCATGCAAATGGAAATGACAAGAAAGCTGGGGTAGCAATACTCATATCAGACAAAATAGACCTTAAAACAAAGTCTGTAACAATAAAATAACACTTTTTCTTTCTGTTATATAGTATATATTTGTCTAAATAATGTATATAAATGCATCTAAGGAAACTGCATCTGAAGCAAAAAGTCATGATTCCTTAACAAGGAGTGATAAAGACTCTCTCCTTGACTGAACTTGAGTTAGGCTGTTCCGAGCCCTCTTCTGACTAGGCTCTGACCTTGGGTTCTGTCCTTAGCCTGCTTAGTCTAGTTTTAGCAATAAACCTGCTGGGTCAGTTTAGCAAAACTCCTCCACCCTCAATATCTGATCAAAGTCCTCCACCCGCAATAACTGATCAAAGTCCTCAACCCTCACCCTTTACATCTTATCACCCTAGCATGCCTCCATCAAGAATCTATTGAATTGGTCTAGCAAGAATCACCCTTATCTTAATGTTTCCTTGACTATAAATCTCCACATGTCCTTGCTGTATTCAGAGTTGAGCCAGATCTCTCTCCCCATTGCAAAACCTCCATTGCAGCAGTACCTCTTGAATAGTCTTCCTTACCATCTTTAATTAGTGTCATGAATAATTTTTTCTTTAATAGGAGTCAACTGCAACTGAAGGTTATTAGAAAGTGAAAGCATCCCAAGAAAATGACTTGTGTGTTTTCATTGAATCATCAAAATATTCTTAGTTTTTAAAAAAACATGAAAGAATATAAAGTATGTTGGACTTAAATTCAGTATTTAAAGAGAAATTAAGACAAGAATTAATGGCACGTTGTTCTTCAAAAAAGTTAATGTCATGAAAGATAAAGCCTAAGAAACTGTTCACAATTAAAGGAGACAAATGAGATATAGCAACTAAATGCAATACATGATCCTGGGCTGGATTTTGCACTCATAGGGGAAAACATGCCATAAACGGCATTATTGGAGAATGGTTAAAACTAGAATATGGACTGAAAAAATCTGCTATTTTGAAACAACCCCAACTTACAAAAAAGTAGCAAGTACAGAACAAAGAATTTATCTTTCTGAACTATTCAAGAATAAGTTGACAATATAATATGCCACAGCCCCCAAATAGTTTAATGCATATTTTGTACACATTCTTACAGTAAAAAACATATAAATCAGGAAATTAATATTGATATTCTATGACCATTTAATCCTCAGACCTATTTTAATTTCTTTTTTTAAATTAATTTTTATTGGAGTATAGTTGATTTACAATGTTGTGTTAGTTTCTGCTGTAGAGCAAAGTGAATCAGTTATACATTTACATAGACATGTATCCACTCTTTTTTAGATTCTTTTCCGGTATAGGTCATTACAGAGTACTAAGTAGAGTTCCCGGTGCTATACAGTAGGTCCTTATTAGTTATCTGTTTTATATATAGCAGTGTGTATATGTCAATCCCAATCTCCCAATCCCTCCACGCTTCCTCCCTTGGTAACACTAAGTTTGTTTTCTATTTCTATTTGAGTTTCTTAACTCTCCCAATAATGTCCTTAGAGCAAAAGGATCCAATTTGGAATCACAAGTTGCATTTAGTTATCATGTCTCTTTAGTCTCTTAACTCCTCCATCTTTCCTTGACTTTTATGGCCTTGGTACTTTTCTGTAACTTAAAAATGTTTTTTAAAAGAACAAGGTTTAAAAAAAAAATCAATGGCATTACTAGAAATTTTGTGACCTTAAGCAAAATTTCATTAAGAGCTCCCTCTTCAAGTTTGAGAGGATATAACTGAAGCAGCAATTACATATAGTCACAGTGTTTTATAGAACCGTTGCGAGTTCTGTAATAATCTATAAAAAGTAGATTAGGTATCAAACTTCTGTTTTATAGTTACCCTTACTAATTAACCCAGGCCTTGCATAGGTGGTTCCTACTGGATGCCTTTCCCATACTGGGATTTCTAAATTGATTTCTTAGGACTGGTTTATGAACTCCATGCAAGGCTTGGGTTCAGAAACCAGTGCTAGGATATCAATTTGTAAGCTACAAATGAAACTAACTCCATAATAGACAACAACAAAGAAAAACCAAGGAGCGTAAAAAGAAAAATTTCTAATTAGAGACACCAGTGGTATACATTTTGGGATTTCAGAACGAAATTATAAAAGGAAATAAATGTCTAAAGTTTAAAAATATGCCAAGAGTGGAAAAATTCAAATGAAAACAGCTCCGTAGTTGGATATGTTAACTACATTATAATATGTAAATGTTCTTTCCAGCTTCAAATTGTTGAAATAACAAAAGATCAGAAAGTAAGGATTCTTGTAGTATCAACCCAAGAATCTGGGATTTCTACCCAGATGGTTGGTTCTACCAGATGAAACATTTCTTCTTCCAACATAGTTTCTTAAATTACCTGGCTTTAGAACTGGAAGGGATATTTAAAAGACAAGATCTAGTTCAAGTCTTTCACTTTAAAGATGATGAAATCTAGGCACATGGGTAACAATTTTTGCTCAAGAGTACATAATAAATGGTTGAGTCAGGACTTGATCCAAGGTCTCCTGACTCTCAGTCCAGTACTTTACCCCTACACAGAAAATTAAGTAATTGATTTTGTGATGGAAAGGGAAATCCTATCCCCATGTAAATATAGGAATGAAAATTATTTGAGCAATTTACTATAGGTCAACTTAAAAGAATGAACATCTACAAGATTATGTATCTAGTTCATCTCTTCACTAGATTCTGCCTCTTCCTTAAATTTCTAAGATCCTAGGAGTCATCCTTGTTGATGGGACCAGGTGTGGTCACAAAACTCCCTGGAAATTGAGAATCTAGACCAAAGAAATTGTGCTGATTCAGGCTCTTTCTAAGAGTCTGGCCTAGGAATATGTGACCTGGGGAAACAGTAATCATAATTTCAACCAAATGAACAGCAATCAAAAGAAAGCCAGTCTGCAGCAAGAGGAACGAAGATGCACAGAAAGAAGCAGAGAAGAGAAATGGAGAAGTTCTCCTGGAGGTCTAGTGCCTAGTTCCAGTTCCTTCCTGAGGCCAATATGCCTCTGCTTTGGGATTCCATGATACGTCCCTGTACATTTATAAATAAATCTCTGGCCAAAAGCCAGCTCAAGTGAGATACTGCAACCAAACACTCCCAAATAATTCTATAGCCTTTGCAATACAAAGTAAAGTACACTTCAAGTAGCCCTTTATCTGTGTAAGGTGATATGCACCAAAGCAAACCCATCTTTTTTCTCATTAGCCATAATATATTTACTTTGATCTATTAATATTTTCTCATCCAATCCTCTTTGTAATGCTTTGAGACAAACATTAGCAATTTAACAATTTGCTCTAAAATCCTGGAACAGAGAAAATCTAATTAACCCACAGGAGTTGAACAAATGACAGTGACATAGCACAGTTACTCAACCTACTGGCTAACAGAGAGAAGCATGTGTAATTGATACACACATGAAATATATACACATGGAAGAGGAAAATCATAAAAGTAGAAGGTGCCAATATTTTTCCATGTCTATTCATGGGAGATATTGTTTTGACTTTAAGCCATTAATTTTCTTTAAGTAAATATGTACCTAGAGTAGAGAGTAAAGAGCATTCATTCAGGTTGTGATACTGTTTGGTTCCCCAACATTAGTCTTCTCCCAGATGATGAAACTAAGCCTAACAGCAGTTTTTAACATTTTCCCTTGCAATTGTTATTGGCTTAGAAATGAGCATGTGATTTGAGTTGGCCTAATTAGTTTATCATCTCCCATGAGTTTAAATGGGTTATATCTGGCTTTGTTTGTTTTTCAGGACCACCTCACCCTGGGTGAGATGACATTTTTTTTTTCTGGAACTGCAAATCTAGTAATCAAATTCAAACCAGTTTCTTCTCTCTCCCTCTTCCTTCTTCCCTCTCCCCATCTCTCAATCTCATGTGAACAAGGAAGCATGTAGTACCAATCAGGGACTGTCATCAAAAGGAGAAACAGCCCTTGATGAATTCAAGTGACCGCAGAGCAGAGAATAAGATAAAATCGGGGTTCTTACTAACATCACTGAACCGCTAAGTCAACCAACTCCAGAGCCAGTCCTGCCCCTGGAAATCTGATTAAAGCCATAATGATATCATGAAGCTAGTTTGAGTCAGAGATTTCTATCATTTTCTGCCAAAAACGTCTTAAATAATTTAAACTCCACTTAGTCTACTCAAAATAACCCAACTTTCTTTCGAGTTCTCAAAAGCCAACTGACTTGTCTGAACTCTGAATTCTAATTTGAGTTTCATAAATGGACCTACTGATCAGAAAGGAATGCATTTCTGACAGGCCCTGTATATCTCCTATGATAAATGAACTATTTGGCATTACAGTGTGCAGTCACCTATGAGTTTAATTTTATGCCTCTTTTCTTGGAACTATCTTATCCTTGGACAAAGAAAGTTCCTGTTTTTTAGAACTTTAAAATTACTAAGAGGGGCTTCCCTGGTGGCGCAGTGGTTGAGAGTCCACCTGCTGATGCAGGGGACACGGGTTCGTGCCCCGGTCCGGGAAGATCCCACATGCCGCGGAGCGGCTAGGCCCGTGAGCCATGGCCGCTGAGCCTGTGCGTCCAGAGCCTGTGCTCCGCAACAGGAGAGGCCACAACAGTGAGAGGCCTGTGTACCGCAAAAAAAAAAAAAAAAATTACTAAGAGAATCATGGGCCAGAGGTTTATGACATGCTGTATGAATATATTAATCTGTATTCCAAAATATACTTTAAAAAGATGAATCACATAAACTTAAAGTGTAAGAGTAATCATCTCTGGAAATACACAAATCACTAATTTTCAGTAATTTTTACAACTTTCTAATTATTCTATCCCACCACCACCCCTACCCTCAATCAAGAAAAAAATGAAACAGTTAATATGCTTTCAAAAAACACATTGACCTCAGAGAGTAACTCTTCTGTCTTAACCCAAACTATCTCAGAAGTATCTTTCTTTTTATTCAATAGCCTTGACTGTAACATTATGAGAAAAACTGCAGCAGTGCAGAGCAACAGTGGTCTGGGGCTGGGAGAGCTCCCCCATTCCTCCTGGGGAGTGTCCCAATCTCCCCTTGGCAAAAGAATCAGAGGGGATCAGCCACACACGCACATCTTGTTAGCCAGATTCACTGCCCTCAGACAAGGTCACCCTTTCACGGCAAAACTGCTTTCACCACCAGCAAATGCTCTGTCATTTGGTTGTTATTACTTTAGTATCTTAATTTAGTATCTCTCACTGGCATAAAATTAAACTATCTTTATAAAATCATCACCTCAGCCCTGCCTGCTCTGTAAAACCCCTCTGGGAAAACAAAAGTCTCTTAACAACGTGGGTCATTGAATTTCTAAGCCACTTAACAGATGACATTGGAAACACAGGTGAACATAATTATAATCAACTAATAAGACATTTGCTAAACTTGAAACAATTTAATTTACTAGATTTACTGCAGAAACTGTCTTTTTTCTATTGTGCTCCAGCTCTCCCAAATAATACTGTCCTTTAAATTACTGTTTCAGGTCAACTTCCAGGAATCTGCTCTTATTCCACCCACCGTTTTTCCAATTCATCAGCACGATTCCTCCCTTTCTTTTTTGGTTGCGCTGGGCCTTCATTGCTGTGTGCAGGTTTTCTCTAGTTGCGGCGAGCGGGGGCTACTCTTCGTTGCGGTCCACAGGATTTTCATTGTGGTGACTTCTCTTGTGGAGCACGGGCTCTAGGCACGTGGGCTTCCTTAGTTGCAGCATGCAGGCTCAGTAATTGCGTCACGTGGGCCCCAGAGCACACAGGCTTCAGTAGTTGTGGTGCACAGGCTTAGCTGCCCTGCGACATGTGGGATCTTCCCAGACCAGGGATGGAACCCATGTCTCTTGCATTGGTCGGTGGATTCCTAACCACTGGGCCACCAGGGAAGTCTTGATTCCTCCCTTTCAAGCCAGGTTTAAAATTATTATATTCATGGATACATATTTCTATAGGTTTCATATGTCAGTCCTGTTTCTCTGATTAGATTGAAGACAGGGTGATTCTCTTTTCCCTAATACATAACCCAAGTACACAGTACTGTAACCAGAAGTGGGGTCCAGCTGCTCACCACTCAAAAGCCAATAAAGAGGCAAGGCTGATGGAGAGGAAAGTTTGCTTTATTTTGGATGCTGGCAACCAGGGCGGGGGGCAGGGGGGAGCAACTCCCCACCCCCAATGACAACCAGTGGGCAAGAGCTTTTATAGACGGAGGGAGGGGGCTACATGCAGAAACAGCACAGCCAGCTCTGAAAGTCATCTTGAAATTGGTCAGCAGTGGTCTGACCAGCATCATCTTGATTGTTTTAAGTACAGTTAATCTTTAGTTCCAGGGTTGTTCCCATTTCTTTGAGGCCAATTCTCAGAATTGTGGCAGCTTATGTCATGGCTTCAGTCTGGTCATCATGTACTTAACGTCTTCCACCTGGTGGAGGTTTCAGTATGGATAAGACAGCTCACAGGATATGGCTCAGAACATTACCTATAACCCTTGAGGAGAAACTAAATGTCCTTAACTATGCTTAATGACTAAACTATTAGTATTTAGTCTTGTTGGACTGTTTTTCTTTGTTTCTGCATTTTCTCACTTCTCTGATTAAACTTATTCTTTGGCTAAAGCTTTTCCACAGAAAAAGGCAGGCAGAGGACATGGGGGGAAAGCACCATAGGGTCCTGCTCCATTTCAGTACCACACAGCACACTATACCTCAAAAAGTTAATCTGCTATCTGTGAATATTTGAATAATTTCAAATTCAAATTAGTTAATAATTTTTAAATAGTTTGTAAGGCACTGCAGGGACACAAGATGAGTAAGGAGGAAAGTCAAGAAAAGAACTCAGTGTTTCAGATTACAAGGCAGAATAAGATGGATGATATAAAAAACATACCAATTTCTCTGGATGCTCAAAAGAAGGAAAATAATGGAAGGATGGAAGAATCAGGAGAGGCTTCACTTGGAAGAAGATTTCTGAGATGAACCCTGAATGAAAAGGAGTAATTTCACCTGTGGACGTGGAGGTATAGGAAACAAAATTAACAAAGGCAGGTAAAAGGATAGTATAAGAGAGAGTCTAGTGACAGCTGAATTTTCCAGATTTGTTGAAACCTAACGCCCCAGTAGTGAAGGAGTGAAATACTAGCAAGCAAAATGTATGGAGAGATAGATTAAAAATCCTTGAGTTCCAGTATAACAAATTCATGCCTAATTTGACAGGTTTGATATGGAAACATTGAAGATTTTTTAATAGGAAAGTATATGACTTTAACTTCCCTTTGGAAATCTATTCTGAAAAAGGAAGAGGCCAGAAGGTCAATGAGGAAGTTATGAGAGAAATACCATTTAAGAAACAGTGAGGACTCAGGGCTTCCCTGGTGGCGCAGTGGTTGAGAGTCCGCCTGCTGATGCAGGGGACACGGGTTCGTGCCCCAGTCCAGGAAGATCCCACATGCCGCGGAGCGGCTGGGCCCGTGAGCCATGGCCGCTGAGCCTGCGCGTCCGGAGCCTGTGCTCTGCAACGGGAGAGGCCACAACAGTGAGAGGCCCGCGTACCGCAAAAAAAAAAAAAAAGATGAAAGAAACAGTGAGGACTCAACCAGGCGTAATTTCACCCCTCAGAGGAGAGCTGGCAATGCCTGGAGACTCTTTAGATGGTCACCACTGAAGCGGGGAGTGTGACTGGCCAGGGATACTGCCAAATATCCTACAATAGACAGAACAGCCTCTCCAACAGAGAGTTATCCAGTTTAAAATATCAGCTGTTCTAAGGTTGAGAAACTGTAATTAAGACAAATTAATTTACAGAAAAGTTTACATAGTACAATTTTTTTAAAAAATAAAGTTTTCTACTTAAAAAAAAAACAGTGAGAATACCATTTCACACCTTCTAGTATGGCTGTAATGAAAGAACAAAAAAAGGAGAATAGCAAGTGTTGATGAAGAGTGGAGAAAATGGAAGCCTCATACATTGCTAATAAAAAAGTAAAATGGTACAACCATGTAGAAAAATTTGGCAGTTCCTCAAAAGTTAAACAAAGAGTTATCACAATTTAGCAATTTCATTCCTAGTTATATATTCAAAAGAATTGAAAAGATATGTTTTCTACACAAAAATTTGCACATGAATATTTATAGCAGCATTATTCATAATAGCCAAGAAGTGAAAAAAAAATTCATTAACTGAAAAAATATAAACGAATTGTGGTATATTCATACAATATAATATTACTTGGCAATAAAAAGGAATGATGTACTGATGCATGTTATAATATGGATGAACCTTGAAAATGTTATAAGTGAAAACACAAAAGGCCATACACTACATGATTCCATTTAAATAAAATTTCCAGCATAGGCAAATCCACAGAGACAGAAAGTGGATTACTGGTTGCCAGAAGATAGGCAAAGGGAGAAATTGGGAAGTATGGGGTTTCTTTTTGGGGTGAGAGAAATATTCGGAAATTAACATTGGTGATGGTTGCATAATATTGTGACTATATTTAACAGTCACTAAACTGTATACTTTAAAATGGTCAAAATATTGAATTTTATGCTAAGTGAATTTATCTCAATTTTTAACAAAACAAACCAAAAAAGAAATAGTGAAGAAAAGAAGTACAATGGTGGTCATGTGACTAGAAAGACAAATGAGGGAAATTTTAAGGAATTACAATCTACATGTTTTTACAACTAACATATTTCATCAGAACTAAGACACCATCAATTTTAAGATACACCATAGGGGCTTCCCTGGTGGCACAGTGGTTGGGAATCTACCTGCCAATGCAAGGAACATGGGTTCAAGCCCTGGTCCAGGAAGATCCCACATGCTGCAGAGCAACTAAGCTCACGCGCCACAACTACTGAGCCTGCACTCTAGAGCCCACGAGCCACAACTACTGAAGCCCACACGCCTAGAGCCCGTGCTCCGCAACAAGAGAAGCCACTGCAATGAGAAGCCCACTCACCACAACTAGAGAAAGCCCATGCGCAGCAACCAAGACCCAACGCAGCCAAAAATAAATAAAAAATAAAATAAATTTAAAAAAAAATTTTAATAAAAAAATGATACACCATAATTTTATATACCGCTAAGAAAGAAAAATACAGCCAATTAAACTATAAAATCCCAAAGATGGCAAGAAGCAACTGATATCAGAGATTTTAACTTGTAAAAAAAGTGCTTTAGAATCAAAGAAATGTGTAATTGGATATAGGAAATAAAGGAAACATGCAGTTAAAAACAAGATGATCTAGTTTGTGCAGAAACACAATGAATTCAGTTTGAAGCACCATGGGTCCCAAATATGTTGTTTGGGTATTTATACTGAGAATAATGAATTATTATTTAAAATACTGTATATACTAATTCAATGGGTGGGAAATTATACCTTTAAACATATATAACATTGGGAATTTTAAGAACAACTACAAGCCTGAAAATCAACAGTCAGAAAAGGTAAAGCCATTCTCATGGAAAGACTCCATGACCTTATTTTTAGCATTAGGAGACACCCTCACATTCAAAAGCCCAGGGTTCCACCATTCTGAAATCTCTTCTCCAGCTTTCTCTCAAAACACTTCTTAGCAGGTTGTTTATGAAAGAAAATAAAAGACAGCCCCTATCTTTAAAGAAGCTCATCAAAATGCACCACAGAAAGAAAGGCAGAAAGAAGGCACATACCAAGCATTCAGAAGAATGTTAATGCGTATTGTTTCCAAGGTACTCAATTTGACCATCATTTATTAAGCACTTAGTATCTTTCAGGACTATGAAGTGCTCTCTGCAGGATACAAAATGAAAGTAAATACAATCATTATTGTAAGGAGGCTGGAGGTTGGAGCGGGGGTGTCAAAAAAGGACACAAATAATAGATATGAGACAGAATAAGTTTTGCTTCATGTAGCTATCTATGTGTGAGGAGTAAGGGGATGGAAACACAGTGAGTGCTGTGGGGATTCAAAGATGGTAAAGATCATCCTGGATATAAGAGCTGGAAATGGCAAGATAGGTATCAGAAAATAGACCTTAAGAATATGTTAGTTTAGTAGGCAGAACAGGCAGCAGTAGGTGTTCTAATCAGGGGAAACAGTTCAAATAAAGCATGGAGGCAGGAAGGCACACAGTGCATTGGAGAAAGGTCTATCTTAGGTTGATATGAGACCACAAATAGGGAAACCTGGAAGATAAGGTTTGAAACACAGGTTGGGTTGTAGATAAATGGTCTTGAATGCCAGAGTGAGCTCAGTAGGGATTAGAGAGTTCTTAATGGTTTTAGACTAAGAGAATAATACAACAAAAGCTGTTAAGAATACTAATCTAACAACATTTTGAAACACTGACTGGCAGAGGGAGCTCTGCAAATAGGAAAACTAGTAAAAAGGCTACTGTGAGTGTTAGCAAGTAGTAAGAAGGTGACTACACTTATCTACAGTGTAATAATAAAAACAGAAGGAAGGAAATGAAAGGCACATGGCAGGTAGAATACACAAAGCTTGTAAACAATGCAGAAAGCAAGGTAAAGGGAGGTTTCAGAACAATAAAAAAAGAATGGAGATGCTAGTGTCAAAACAGGGAAGTCCAAGAAAGGAGTCTGGAGCTGTGAAAGAAGATGAGGTTGTTCTGTGAACATGAACACTATTAAAATAGAAACGTCTAGGAGCAAATGGAAACTCCTGCCTAAAGTTTGGATTAAAGGGAAAGAAATCATAAAAATATGATAAGAAAGCCTAGAAAATCAAATGCTAGATGGAAATTTTTTAAAGGTCATTTTTAAAAAAATTAGGCCACTAACAACTTTCCAAAAAAGTTTCAATTTAAAGATAGAGATGGAAACCAGACAAGTAAAGAAGTGAAATGTGGGTGGTGAGAAAGTGGAAACAGAGTATAAATCATACTTCTAAAAAGTGTAATAGAACAACTTAAATATTCAATAATAAAATATTAGTTAAAGCCTGGAGGAGATAATAGAATACTATGGCTTTTTACCAACAGGATCAGAAGTATTTCAATATTTTAACAATTGGCATCACCTTAATAGTGTATATTAGCTGCATATAAGCCCTGAATTTTCCCTAAGGAAAAGCGCAAGTACAAAAGGATACATGAAAAGACTTTTTATGCAATTCTGATTCATCACAAAACAGAAAATGGATGAAAAAAAAATGTGGTCAATTCATACAATGGAATACTCCACAGTAATGAAAATAAACAAAGTACAGCTACAGGCAATGTGGATGAATCTCACAAAAATAGAGTTGAGAGGATAAAAAGACATGAAAGAACACATACACTATGACTCCATTTGTATAAAGCTTTTCATCAGTAAAACTAAACTATATTGTGTAGAGAAGCATAAATCATAAAAGAAATGCAAGGAAATTATTATTAGGATTGTGAAAGAGACGGATGGATATAGGAGGGATTCTGGGTCAGTGGAAATGTCCTTCACTTTATAATTATTTGTTAACTTATCTAATAGGTTTAATGACCTTTTCTCTGTTATCTTATATTTTGCAATAAAAAAACAAGTAAACAGAAATCCCCAAATAGCAGTTGGAAGCAATGAGGGTTTGCAGCTGAAATATGACACCACAAATGATGATGTGGAGAGAGATGGGCAAAGTTGCAGATTACGGCAACAAAAAAGGAGAGAAAGTAACTGGAGAATAGAAGAGCAGAAATGGTATTTATTCAACGACAATTCTACACAGGACACAGAGCACCCTGGATAGAAGAAGAAGAACTTCTTAAATCAGAAAGAAACTTCCAAGGCAAGTTTCCCAAAGAAAATGCGCACCAAGGGCAAAGTAAGCAAATATACTGTTTCTTTGTTCAATTCGTGTTTTGTGTGTGTGTGTCTTTATACATTTGCTAAAAGAAGCGTCCTTGGGAATTACTCTCAGAAAGCAGCAGTTTAAAGTTGATCAAAAGCTAAGTCCCCATCAACAGATGTATGGATAAAGAAGACGTGGTATATATATACTCATATAGGTACTTCCCTGGTGGTGCAGTGGTTAAGAATCCACCTGCCAATGCAGGGGACACGGGTTCAAGCCCTGGTCTGGGAAGATCCCACATGCCTCAGAGCAACTAAGCCCGTGTGCCACAACTACTGAGCCTGTGCTCTAGAGCCCGTGAGCCACAACTACTGAAGCCCGCGTGCCTAGAGCCCGTGCTCCACAACAAGAGAAGCCACTGCAATGAGAAGCCCCCGCACCGCAACAAAGAGTAGCTCCCGCTCGCCGCAACTAGAGAAAAGCCCACGCTCAGCAGCGAAGACCCAACACAGCCAAAAATAAAATGAATAAAATTTTAAAATATATATATATACACATATGTACATACACACTCACAACGAAATATTACTCAGTCATAAAAAAGAATGAAATCTTGCCATTTGTGACAACATCGGTAGACCTAGAGGGTATTAAGCTAAGTGAAATAAGTCATACAGAGAAAGACAAATATTGTATGATTTCACTTATATGTGGACTCTAAAAAACAAAAACAGATGAACAAACATAACAAAACAGAAACAAAATCACAGATACAGAGAACAGGTGATTGCCCGGGGGTGGGGGTGGGGAGCTGGGAAGATGAGAGAAATAAGTGAGGGAAATTAAGGGATACAAACTACCAGTTATAAAATAAACGAGTCACAAGTATGAAATGTACAGCATAGGGAATATAGTCAATAATTAGTACCTTTATATGGTGACAGATGATAACTAGACTTTTCATGATGAGCATTTGAAATGTATGGAATTAGCGAATCACTATGTTGTGTGCCAGAAACTAACATAGTGCTGTAGGCCAATTATACTTCAAAAACAAACGAACTCATAGAAAAAGAGATTGGGTTTAGTAATTACCAGAGGTGGGAGGGCGGGGCAGGGAGGAATTGCATGAAGTTAGTCATAAGGTACAAACTTCCAGTTATAAGACAAATAAGTAGTAGGGATGTAATGTACAACATGGTAAATATAACCAACACTGCTGTATGTTATATATGAAAGTCGTTAAGTGAGTAAATCCTGAGTTCTCATCACAAGGAAAAACATTCTTTTTCTATTTCTTTAATTTTATGTCTATATGAGATGATGGATGTTCACTAAACTTATTGTGGTAATCATTTCATGATGTATTTAAGTCAAATCATTATTCTATACACTCCTTAAACTTATACAGAGCTGTATATCAATTATATCTTAATAAAACTAGAAGACAAAATAAAGATGATCAAAAGGATATGAGTGACCCTCATGCTAGTTATTTACTCTAGGAAATAACTGTGAATTTGCCAAAATGCTTACTACAAAGGTGGTCAATTAAATATTATTTATAATGGCTAAAAAAAAGAGACATTTGAGTAACTGTGCCATAATCATAAAATAAAATTTGTATTCATTAGAAATAATGTTAGAGAATATGGAAAATATTCATTGTATATTAATAAGTAGAAAAAAGTAGATTATAAAATATTACATACAATATGGTCCCATGTGAAAAAAACTCAAATGATTTACCTCAAAATCCTAAAGTGGGAGATAAAATTACAGATGGGTTTTGTTTCTTTTTTCATATTTTCATTTTGAAACTTTCCATAATTAGCACATGTTGCATCTATAAGACATGATATTTAAAATACAATTCAAAACTGCATAACAGGTATCAAAAAATATGTATCCATGTGGAAAAAGACTGGGAAAATCATACCAAAAGTAAAAATAGTAGCACTAGAATGAAGGAGTATAGGTTTGTTTCTTTCCACTTTCCTTCAATGTTACTTACATTTAAATTAAAAATATAATTTTAAGAGGCTAAAAGTTTTTAAATCTGGGGATTATAAAATTTTTAATGCTTAATTTCTTTTCATACATCTTTACCCAAATTCTTTCAAAGGGACAAAATTTTTATTTAATGTATATTCTACTGATAAATTTAATAATTATGTAAGCCTCACTTCTCAAACTTTTATGTGCATATGAATCACATGGGGATCTTGTTCAAACACAGATTTTGATTCAGTGGATTTTGGACAGGGCTTATAGCTCTAGCAAATTCTCAGGTGATGTCGATAACTGCTGGTGGCAGGGAGGTCCACATTTTGAGCAGTGAAGATGTAAAACACATCTGCTCTAGCAATAAGGATTCAGGTAATGCAGAGCTGATAACAAATCGTTCGATCAACAAACACATACTGGCCAGCTACCCTGCCCAAATCCTATAAATTTATCCTCTTTATTCTGGAGAGAAAAAAATCAAGGCTTTATAATAGGGTAAACTTTAATACACCTGTTCTTTTCGAAAGTTAAAAGTGCAATGACTACAATGTAGAATTTGACTTCTATTTTCAATTAAGGTCCCTTGTCTTTAGAATAATATAATTATATATAACATCCAGCCACAAACTCCAAAACTCTCTTTCATGAAATAATAGTATCAACACGTTCGTTCATTTTTTTTCCATGATATTCTTTCTTTCTCTCTCCTTCTCTCTCCCTCCCTCCTATCCTTTCCCCCTCTCCCTCTTTCTCAGGTTATTAAATGCAAAGCAGCTATCGCCTGGAAAGCAAACAAGCCCCTCAGCGTTGAAGAGGTTGAGGGAGCTCCCCTCAAGGCTCATGAAGTTCGAATTCAGTTGTGTGTGGACTTTCCCAGGGCGGGACAGGCAAGACACCAAATGCAGACTCGGCTTCGGTCAGGTCAAGCCTATGTAGTGTATCTGGGAGTCCCAGGAGTTCTCACTATGGGGGAATTACATATTTAGGTTCACATTAAAAACAGGTATTATCCCCAGGAGGGGTAAATTGTAAGAATCAGACAAAGGAATTCCTTTTAGATTAGAATTAGGTAGGTTTTCTTTTTGTTTTCCAGTTGCCAGTTATTGAAAAGTGTTATTAAAAGAAAGATTGAGAGTTTGGTTCAAAGCAAGGCAAGATCTGATGCTAAGGGTCCTGGGTGCCCAGAGGAGGGCACAGAAGTGAGACAGCAGGGAGAAGACATGGCACTGAGCAGAGAGGGATCACAGGCAACAAGTTAAGTCCATTTCTCCATTTTCTCCGCAGCTGACCTGGCTTATGTTTTTCCTCAGGATCACCACAGTAAGAGTTGATGCATGAGAATGAATGAGATATCCTCACGAACAGAATCCTGAAAAATAATACTGGGACACTTCGTAATTAATTAAGACAATCCTTTATTTGATAGCTCTCTTTTAACTATGAAAGTTTTATTACCTCTATTGTATTTCATGTAGTTTCAACAAAATTTGAACAAGCCCTAGAAACCTGTGTTCCCCCTCCACTCCCTCTAACAGAGTTTAACTTTTCCCTGTTACCTTTGATTTCTCCTCTCCTAGAGACAGTGACTGCCAATTCTCTCTCTTTGTGTGATTTTTCAGTGACAGTGAAAGGAAGAAAATAAAGATGCATTAAGAGGAAAGAATATATCGTAACCTTTTTTTTTTTTTGGGGGTACGCAGGCCTCTCACCGTTGTGGCCTCTCCCGTTGCGGAGCACAGGCTCCGGACGCGCAGGCTCAGCGGCCATGGATCACGGGCCCAGCTGCTCCGCGGTATATGGGATCTTCCCAGACTGGGGCACAAACCCATGTCCCCTGCATCAGCAGGCGGACCCTCAACCACTGCACCACCAGGGAAGCCCCGTAACATATTTTTAATTGTTCTTTTTTTTTTCAAAATACAATTCTTTTATTGAGCTCAATGAGTGTTGTTAAGTTTCAAGGTGTCATTGGGCCTAAATTATCCTCCTAACTACCCCAATGATATAATTACAGAAACAGGACTCAAGTCTGCGGTTGCTTTGTAGATAATCGCCACCACCTTGTGCCATACTGATGCCCATGTCATCCATCCTCAATTTGAGGGGGCTTTTTTCCCAGTGATCCTTGGCCATGAGGCTGCAGGAATTGTGGAAAGTGTTGCGCCAGGAGTGACCAACTTCAAACCAGGTATTTTAATTTCTGATTCCAACTAAATGGAAATGTCAGGATATTTCAGGGATAATTCCTGATACAGTCCTGGCTTTGCATGCTATAACTGATCTCTGTTTACATAAGGGGTCCATCTTTTCCAAAGCAAAACTGAAACACACAGTCTATCGGAGTCTAGCAATGAGACACAATATTTCCAATCAGCGCTGCCTAGGGACTTCCCTGGCAGTCCAGTGGTTAAGACTCCGCACTTCCACTGCAGGGGGTGCAAGTTTGATCCCTGGTCTGGGAAATGAAAAACAAAAGAACTGTCTAATAAAATCTGGGAAATACGGTCACTTTATTTACATATAGCACTGTGAAACTGTCCTATGATGCAAAGCTACAAGGTGAGCTTACACTGAGCTTCCAAGGGGGAACAGATGACAATTTAAACCTCCTCTAAATAAAACAGAAAACTATTTTAATATTATAAAGAATTTAAAGAATGATGACTTATAGGTAGCTTAAGCGAGAAATATTATGCATATGTCAATGTTAGCTTAAATGTCTTCTTGGAAGTTTGTAAGATAAACATGTATATGAAGCATGCCAATAGTCGAATTATTTACTTTACATTTTGTAACAGATCCATCAAATACTGCAATATGAGCCATGCAATTGTCACTTATCAGACAGGATGAACTGTATCATTCTTTCTTCCTTTAATGAGGATGCTCCAAACTGAGAAGTATATTAGTATCTTTCCATTCAAAACAAGATTATAGAAACAAATTGCTCTCCAAAATTTGGCATCCACAAACAAGTCTGGCCAATGTAGTCCCAGCTCTACCACTTACTGGCTGTGTGACCTTAACCAGTTAAGTCACTTTTCTGTGACTCAGCTCAGATTTCCATTTTCTAACATGGGGACAATAACAGTACCCATCTCAAAGGGTTGTCCTGAGAATTAAATGAGATAATACATGCAAGCAGTT
Organism: Mesoplodon bidens; assembly: GCF_964165515.1. Taxonomy (NCBI): domain Eukaryota; kingdom Metazoa; phylum Chordata; class Mammalia; order Artiodactyla; family Ziphiidae; genus Mesoplodon; species Mesoplodon bidens. Next base: position 212,912,902 of record NC_138176.1, on the reverse strand, counting down.
AGAATGGTGGCTGACACGTACTAAATGTTGAACAAACATTAATCATCATTATTGGACCTTGGTCATCAGAGGATAGAAATCATTATTGAAATTGAATAAAAAGCAGAAAATGTGGAATTTGAGAGTGAACTAAATGATGAAACTTGAAGATGATATATAGTTTACTCTCCACATCTAGCCTATTGCCCACCTCCCCTATTATATAAGGATGTTCTGTTCCATGCAGGATGTTTAGAAATGTAATAAATAAAGTCATTATGTAATAAATAATAGTCATAATGCAGAGTGTTGCAATGACAGCAGAGTCTCATAAAGGACTCTGCACCTGGTGGTATAATACAGATGTGTTGCTTGACTGCCCAGCAGAGAAAAAATGAAAAAGAAAAAAGACAGTATATACAATACTTGGGAGAATCAGCAATCTTGTAGGTTAATAAAATACTGTAGCCACCTATACTTCCTACTGAACATAAAATGTATACCATAAAGAATGGTGTTTTCCACCAATTCACCTGGTAGAAACTATAAGTACACATCATCTAACACATGGTCTTTTTTTCTAGGTGACCAAGTAATTCCACTCTACACACCTCAATGTGGAAAATGTAAGTTCTGTCTGAGTTCACGCACAAATTTTTGTGGAAAAATCAAGTAAGCTCTATAAACTATTAGTAAGAGTATAAATTGTTACAAATATTTTGGGCAGTACATTGGCATACCTAAATGGAGTTGAAGATGTGGATACTTTGTACCCACCAATTCTAGATGTGTACAAGAAACTTGTAAAATCACCCAAACAGACATGCACGATAATGATCATTGCAACATTGTAATAACAAGCAATTGAAAATAGGGTAAATGTCCTTCAATAAGAAATAGATTAACAAATTGCTATGTAGTAACACAATGGAATTACTATATAACAATGAGAATGGCTAAACTTGCTCTAAATGTATCAACATAGAATAATCTCACACATATAATGTTAAGGGAAAGAAGCAAGTTTCTCACAGATAAATTTAGTCATATACAATAACAATACCATATATTGTTTATGGTTCATGTGTATGTAGTTAAGGGAATGATAAATGCCACATTCAGAATAATAGCTACTTCTACAGAGGATGAGAGAGGAATGCAATGAGTCACAGTAATTTATTCAAAGACCACACAGATATAAGTCTTGGAGCTAGATTTTGAACCTAGGCAGTCTGGCTCCAGAGTCAAAAATTTAAATTGCCTTATTCTCTACTGATTTTTCAGCAAATGAATGAATAAAGCCAGGTTCATGTGAAACACCTAAAACGCCTTGGTGAGGCTTGGTCCTCAGCTTTGCCATCCAAATATTCTTTTTTATCAGATTACTTAGAGTTGTTCAGTGCCAAGGAAACAAAGGCAACCTAACCAAAATAAGAGGCTGATCTAGAGCTGCTATTTAGAAATGTTAGAAATTCTCAAAACTATAAATAAACACATATTCAAATAAAGATTTCAAAACACATTCTAAAAGTTCTAGGTCATTGCATTGTCCATCCCCAGTAAGACAGACAGAGAGAAGAGGGAAAGAATTTACTGTACTTCAGATTGCTTCTTTCATATAATGATCAGTGATGAACAGGAATGGTATTCCTATTGGGAGTTCTGTAGAAGTAAAAGTTGCCTCAACAGGTGAGAACCAAGTTAACCACTGGCTATGGCAAACGATATGGGGCAAGTTTATATTTTTCTTGTATAATATTAGTCTCAAAAGATTTTAAATGTTCAACTATAACATAGGGCTTCTATGTGGAATGGCCATCCACAAGTTTATATCTTTCTTAAACTTATTTACATTTTCAATCTTGGCATTTTTATATTAACTCCAAACCTGCAGTAGGTTAAGGTAATATTTTCTCTTTCTCTCATGCAAAGATCAATGCAAATCCCCTGGGCCCCTGCCTTCCATGTGGTGACTCAGCAATGAAGGAAGTTCAAATTTGTGGCTTTACAATCTCGACATGAGGTCCTCTTGGTTGTTAGATCAGAAGGGACAGCTGACGGGTTGTACACTGGCTTTTTTATTTGGGCTAGGAAATGGCACACGTCACTCCTGCCCGTAGCCCAGAACTAGTCACATGACTCTACTTAACTGCAAGAGAGCTAAAAAATATAGGGAAGCAGATGAAATGTTTGATGAGCAGCAGCCACTGTTATTTTCTGTTTAACTGTTTTGCCTTCTGTTTTAAATAGCATTTCTTTTAAATTATCCTACATTGAGATCTGCTAAGTTTACAGTTATATGCCTCATTTTTAGACTCTAGTGAATACTCATTCGCCCTCTGTTCGTGACTTAATTTTGATCCTATGTTCCTGGAATTGCAAATATCTTCATATATACCATTGTACCTGGTCAAAAACTTGTTGACTAGAGTTTATAATATCTTCTATAGATCTTTACCTTCATGTATGTATATTTTTCTTGATATACAATGAGATATATTCTAGGTTCGGCATAAGTGTGGTATTAAACAGAGTAAAATATGTTTTGTTTATTTTCAATATCTTTTTTGATGACATTCAAAATTTTATTGGATGTTCTATCTGAAATAGAACACTGGTGCCTCAAGTCTCAATCTACAATATTACAACCTTATTAGCTGGAATCCCATTATCTTGTATGCAGAGTTGTGTAAATTTTCCCTAAACTATTGTACAAACCCACATTGGAGTTCATGTTCTACTTATCTTACTCAGCTAATCTTTTTGTTTGACCTTCCAGAGAGCAGCCCTTGACAGCATAACAGTAGGTCGGGGAGTACGTACATCATTGGAGTAAACGTTGGTGACAACAGATTGAATGTTTCTGCAGTGGAGCTAATAATGGGCCGTACTCTAAATGGAACAAGCTTTGGTGGTCAGTTATTTTTTTCTTTTAATTTTCTTCATAGTAGTACTCAAATCATCATAATTAGGATTATTGAAAGGAAAGGAAAATAATTTATTTTTTAAATATTGAGTGCCTAGAATATACCTGAAGACTACATGAAAGCTGTTTATTCTATTAGCTACTTGAAAGTAAACAGAGTTTCTTTATAGAAGGATAACTATAATTTGCAAATTGAAATTCAGTTTGCATTAAAATGGACCAACATAGGGGAACAAAAGGTAGACGGTGATCAAATTGAGATACTTCCTTATGTAGAAATAGAAAATAATCTTGAATTTTTCTTTTGAAGAAAAAAAATTTAACAGATAAAAGTACAAAAAATTAAAGATGGCAGGGAGATAACCTATTTGAAGCAACCCAAATCTGACCTGATAATTTCATTCATTTGACAAACACTGGTTAAACTACCTTTTCATGTCAAGCACCATGTCTTTATTTGGCATTTTGGCCAATTACAGTCTGGAAAGGTATCGATTCTGTCCCAAAGCTGGCTGCTGACTACAAGAATTAGAAATTCGATCTGGATGCATTGGTGTCCCATACCCTTGCTTTTGACAAAGTTAATGAGGCATTTGACCTAATGTACCAAGGAAAAAGGTAAATTACCAAAGAGATGAGTGAGCAGTTTGAAAAACCTTTATGATGATTCTATTTTCATTTGATGTTGAAAACTAACCAGTGTGTCTTTTCTGACACTTTCCACATCATCAGAAGTACCCGATGTCCTTAAAAGATTAAATAGTGGCCATTTGCAAAAAAGAAAAGTTCCTACTCTATTTCCATAATGTACATGGACATACACTGTTCCAACATAGAGTGGTGATATAAACTGACACATATTTTCCCCTTCACAAACAATTGTTAACTCAGTTGGGGCTGCTCCATAGAAAGAGAGTTTTCTAGAGTATAATGGCAGGCTCAATATAGTACAATATAGCCCTGAGTCTGGAATCACTGTGGTCTGCAACTGACACAGAATGCCCACTCCAGGCCTTTCATTATCAGGCTCAGGTGAAAACCATGAAGATGTGAGTAGTGAGTGGCAGGTAACACATACTTAAAGGGTTCCCCGCTTGCCTCATTCTCTTGCTTTGTCATGGTTGTCTTATAAGTGATTCAAGTCTACAATTTTAGCTACATTGTGCTCTCTTGGCATAGACCCTGAGAAATGATTTATAAAAATGTCCCAATCAGGGGATCCCTGGTAACTGGGGAGTGGGTAAGACTAGGATCAATGATTTTGGTTAAAATAGTCAACCACAGTGTTGGTCAATAGAAGCAAAGGCCAAAACATCAGGAACAGTGTTACACAGAAGAGATGCAAAAAGGCAACAAAAAGAATTGAAAGGGGGAAACTATATAGTTAAATGACAGAACTTTGAAGCAGAGAACAAATGTTGCAAAAGAAGAAAATAGGTCCACAGTGTGAGGACCAAGGATACTCCCTGGGAAAGAAATGTGAGAAAATATCCCTACTCATATTAACTCCCTAATTTGCAAAAGTGTTAACTGCAACATATCAAAAAGAGGTTCAATAAAAAGAAAAGAACAATTAAGAAAATGGTAATAGGAACATACATATCGATAATTACCTTAAATGTAAATGGATTAAAATGCTCCCACCAAAAGACATAAAATGGTTGAATGGATACAAAAACAAGACCCATAAATATGCTGTCTGTAGAGACCCACTTCAGACCTACGGACACATACAGACGGAAAGTGAGGGGATGGAAAAAGATATTCCATGCAAAAGGGAATCAAAAGAAAGCTGGAGTAGCAATTCTCATATCAGACAAAATAGACTTTAAAATAAAGACTATTACAAGAGACAAAAAAGGACACTACATAATGATCAAGGGATTAATCCAAGAAGAAGTTATAACAATCCTAAATATTTATGTACCCAACATAGGAGCACCTCAATACACAAGGCAAATGCTAACAGCCATAAAAGGGGAAATCGACAGTAACACAATCATAGTAGGGGACTTTAACACCCCACCTTCACCAATGGACAGATCATCCAAAATGAAAATAAATAAGGAAACACAAGCTTTAAATGGTACATTAAACAAGATGGACTTAATTGATATTTATAGGACATTTCATCCAAAAAAACCAGAATACACTTTCTCCTCAAGTGCTGAGGGAACAGTCTCCAGGACAGATCATATCTTGGGTCACACATCACGCCTTGGTAAATTTAAGAAAATTGAAATTGTATCAAGTATCTTCTCTGACCACAGCGCTATGAGACAAGATATCAATTACAGGAAAAAATCTGTAAAAAATACAAACACATGGAGGCTAAACAATACACTACTTAATAACCAAGAGATCACTGAAGAAATAAAAACAGAAAATCAAAAAATACCTAGAAACAAATGACAATGCAAACACAACAACCCAAAACCTATGGGATGCAGCAAAAGCAGTTCAAAGAGGCAAGTTTATAGCAATACAATCCTAACTCAAGAAGCAAGAAACATCTCAAAAAAACAACCTAACCTTACACCTAAAGCAATCAGAGAAAGAAGAACAAAAAACCCCAAGTTGGCAGAAGGAAAGAAATCATAAAGATCAGATCAGTTGTAAATGAAAAAGAAATGAAGGAAACGATTGCAAAGGTCAATAAAACTAAAAGCTGGTTCGTTGAGACGATAAACAAAATTGATAAACCATTAGCCAGACTCATCAACAAAAAAGGGAAAAGACTCAAAACAATAGAATTAAAAATGAAAAAGGAGAAGTAACAAGTGACACTGCAGAAATACAAAGGATCATGAGAGATTACTACAAGCAACTATATGCCAATAAAATGGACAACCTGGAAGAAATGGACAAATTTTTAGAAAAGCACAACCTTCTGAGACTGAACCAGGAAGAAACAGAAAATATGAACAGACCATTCACAAGGACTGAAATTGAGACTGTGATTTAAAATCTTCCAACAAACAAAAGCCCAGGATGAGATGGCTTCACAGGCGAATTCCAACAAACATTTAGAGAAGAGCTAACACCTAACCTTCTCCAACTCTTCGAAAATATAGCAGAGAGAGAAACACTCCCAAACTCATTCTACGACCCACCATCACTCTGATACCAAAACCAGACAAAGATGTCACAAAAGAAAACTACAGACCAATATCACTGATGAATATAGAGGCAAAAATCCTCAACAAAATACTAGCAAACAATCCAACAGCACATTAAGAGGATCATACACCATGATCAAGTAGGGTTTATCCCAGGAATGCAAGGATTCTTCAATATGTGGAAATCAATCAATGTGATACACCATATTAACAAATGGAAGGAGAAAAACCATATGATCACCTCAATAGATGCAGAAAAAGCTTTTGAGAAAATTCAGCACCCATTTATGATAAAAACCCTCCAGAAAGTAGGCATAGAGGGAACTTACCTCTACATAATAAAGGCCGTATATGACAAACCCACAGCCAACATCATTCTCAATGGTGAAAAACTGAAACCATTCCCACTAAGATCAGTAGGAAGACAAGGTTGTCCCCTCTCACCATTATTACTGAACATAGTTTTGGAAGTTTTATCCACAGCAATCAGAGAAGAAAAAGAAATAAAAGGAATACAAATGGGAAAAGAAGAAGTAAAGCTGTTACTGTTTGCAGATTACATGATACTATACATAGAGAATCCTAAAGATGCTACCAGAAAACTACTAGAGCTAATCAATGAATTTGGTAAAGTAGCAGGATACAATATTAACACACAGAAATCTCTTGCATACCTATAAACTAATGATGAAAAATCTGAAAGAGAAATTAAGGAAACACTCCCATTTACCACTGCAACAAAAAGAATAAAATACCTAGGAATAAACCTACCTAAGGAGACAAAAGACCTCTATGCAGAAAACTATAAGACACTGATGGAAGAAATTAAAGATGATACAAACAGATGGAGAGATATACCATGTTCTTGGATTGGAAGAATCAACATTGTGAAAATGACTATACTACCCAAAGCAATCTATAGATTCAATGCAATCCCTATCAAACAACCAATGGCATTTTTCACAGAACTAGAACAAAAAATTTCACAAGTTGTATGGAAACACAAAACACCAGGAATAGCCAAAGCAATCTTGAGAAGGAAAAATGGAGCTGGAGGAATCAGGCTCCCTGACTTCAGAATATACTACAAAGCTACAGTAATCAAGACAGTATGGTACTGACACAAAAACAGAAATATAGATCAATGGAACAGGATAGAAAGCCCAGAGATAAACTCACGCACATATGGTCACCTAATATATGACAAAGTAGGCAAGAACATACAATGGAGAAAGATAGCCTCTTCCATAAGTGGTGCTGGGAAAACTGGACAGCTACATGTAAAGGAATGAAATTAGAACACTCCCTAACACCATACACAAATATAAACTCAAAATGGATTAAAGACCTAAATGTAAGGCCAGTCACTATAAAACTCTTAGAGGAAAACATAGGCCGAACACTCTATGACATACATCACAGCAAGATTCTTTTTGACCCACCTCCCAGAGAAATGGAAATAAAAACAAAAATAAACAAATGGGACCTAATGAAACTTAAAAGCTTTTGCACAGCAAAGGAAACCATAAACAAGATGAAAAGACAACCCTCAGAATGGGAGAAAATATTTGCAAATGAAGCAACTGACAAAGGATTAATCTCCAAAATTTACAAGCAGCTCATGCAGCTCAATATCAAAAAAACAAACAACCGAATCCAAAAATGGGAAGAATACCTAAATAGACATTTTTCCAAAGAAGATATACAGATAGCCAACAAACACATGAAAGAATGCTCGGGCTTCCCTGGTGGCGCAGTGGCTGAGAGTCCGCCTGCCAATGCAGGGGACGCGGGTTCGTGCCCCGGTCTGGGAAGATCCCACATGCCGTGGAGCAGCTGGGCCCGTGAGCCATGGCCGCTGAGCCTGCGCGTATGGAGCCTGTGCTCCGCAACGTGAGAGGCCACAACAGTGAGAGGCCCACGTACCACAAAAAAAAAAAAAAAAAAGAATGCTCAACATCACTAATCATTAGAGAAATGCAAATCAAAACTACAATGAGGTATCACCTCACACCAGTCAGAATGGCCATCAAAAAATCTACAAACAGTAAATGCTAGAGAGGGTGTGGAGAAAAGGGAACCCTCCTGCACTGTTGGTGGGAATGTAAATTGATACAGCCACTATGGAGAACAGTATGGAGGTTCCTTAAAAAACTAAAAATAGAACTACCATATGACCCAGCAATCCCACTACTGGGCATATACCCTGAGAAAACCATACTTCAAAAAGAGTCATGTACCACAATGTTCATTGAAGCTCTATTTACAATAGCCAGGACGTGAAAGCAACCGAAGTGTCCATCAACAGATGAATGGATAAAGAAGATGTGGCACATATATACAATGGAATATTACTCAGCCATAAAAAGAAACAAAATTGAGTTATTTGTAGTGAGGTGGATGGACCTAGAGTCTGTTATACAGTGTGAAGTTAGTCAGAAAGAGAAAAACAAATACCGTATGCTAACACATATATATGGAATCTGAAAAAAAAAAAAAGGTTCTGAAGAACCTAGGGGCAGGACAGGAATAAAGACACAGACGTAGAGAATGGACTTGAGGACACGGGGAGGGGGAAGGGTAAGCTGGGACGAAGTGAGAGAGTGGCATGGACATATATACACTACCAAATGTAAAATAGATAGCTAGTGGGATGCAGCCACATAGCACGGGGAGATCAGCTCGGTTTTTTGTGACCACCTAGAGGGGTGGGATAAGGAGGGTGGGAGAGAGAAGCAAGAGGGAGGGGATATGGGGATATATGTATACGTATAGCTGATTCACTTTGTTATAAAGCAGAAACTAACACACCATTGTAAAGCAATTATACTCCAATAAAGATGTTTAAAAAAAAAAAAAGAAAAGAAATGATCCCTGCTCATTGTGGTGAGGATGATTTTCTTTGCAGTTCAGGAGCAGACTCCGTGTGTTTTCAGATAGCTTAACAGAAAGGGAATGTGTGAAGGAGAAATTGAACCCCTTGCATGAATTTCTGCAAATAAAATTAAAAAATCAGTTGTGTGACTTTATATAAAATACATAAAGAAGAATTATCAGTGGAGGGCTACCTGGCTAAAATCAAATCCCTTTAAATAAAGATTTATCCTTGGAGAACAGATCTCAGGCTTTCAGTTGGGAAGTGAATGGATGTCTAGAAAACAAGTGGTAAGGACCACAGTGTGGGAATGGTAGAGGAAGACAAGTGTCCCAAACCCGTTTCTAAACTTCGCATACCCAGAAGATGCAAGTCTGATGGAGAAACAAAGTCTGAAGTCTCATCTAGGCCCAGGATTATAAAGGCAAACTACCAGTCAGACCACCGTCACATCTCATTTTGCAAGGAAATCTGAGGAAGAACTTGAAAGACCGAAATTGGATGACTCTATCAATGAAGAAGAAAAAGACTAGGAGGAAAAGAGACATAAAGTCACATCCAGAGAACCAGTTGCTAGACCACTCCCTGCAGAAGAACCAGAAAGAGTAAAACCATAAACACACACAGAGGAAGAAGAACAAAGAGATGAAAAAGAAGAGATTCAGAGGTCAAACTAAAGAACAAGCACCTAAACAGAAATCTAAGGAGCCAGGCAGAACAGGGAGTTCAAGATAAAATTCAGGATGAAGGAGATAAGAAAGATGAAAAGAGGCACAGAAGACAACCCAAAGATCCTAGCTGCCAGAGACGTGAGGAAAAAGAACCTGAAAGAGTAATATCACAAGTTTCCGATTAGAAAGAGAAGGATGAAAAGTTTGGAGACGGAAAGTCCAAGATTAAAGTGCCAGCAGGGAGAAGAGGTGCAAAACTATATCCAAGGACCCAACTGAGAAAAAAGTTGCTCAAACCAAAATAGTTGTGTCCTCCAAGACCCATCCTCCAAGGTGCATTCAATGCAGACAGTACCTGGATGACACTGAACTAGGATATGAAGAGCATCCTCCTGATGCAGTGGATGAGATGCGGTTGCTTACAAATGGGAGAATGTCTATCTTCAAAGCCAGTGAACCTGGCTTTGAGAGGCTCTTCCCCAACCAAACTGACATGCTTCAGCATGTACTGTAAAAGTGGTCACCTGTGCCCGATCAACACCTGCCTAATTAAGAAGAATGTCAAACTCTTCTTTTCTGATTCAGCAAAATCAATATAAAATGATGACCAATCTCTTGAAAGTGGTGTTAATGGCAAAATTCTTGGCCCCATAAGTGAATGGTGGATCACTGGCTTTGACAGAGGTGAAAAGGCTCTCATGAGCTTCAGCACCTCATTTGTCAAATGTATTATGATGGCTCCCAAAGCAGAGAATGCACTGATGTTCAGCATGATGCAAGAGAAGATCTACACAAGTAAGGCAGTAGTTGAGTTCCTGCAGAACAACCTGACTCAGCCTATGAAGACCGGATCAATAAGACTGAAGTTACTGTTTCTCCTCTGTGCTCAACCTAAGTCAATTCACTGTCCAGTTTGTGGTGGAACAAGTAGAGAATTATGATGAGACTGGGGATAGTGACAAGCAGCCCATCTTCCTGACCCACTACATGAGGGACCTGATCAAGTTGGCAGGGGTCATTCTGGGAAAAAGGCAAGCTGAAAGATGTCAGACCATTGGGCATTCTACCAAGAAGAAGGACAAAGGCCTCACTAAAGCCACCACTACCAAGCTGCTCTACCAGACCTCTGACACTTTCTTCACAGAGCAAATTGAAAAGGATGACAAAGACAAGAAGAATGCTTTTAAACGCCGACTGTGTGGCATTTGCAAGATTTGTCAACAGCCTGAATGTGGAAAGTGTAAAGCCTGTAAGGATACGGTTAAATTTGGTGGTAGGGAATGGAGCAAACAGGCTTGCCAACAGAGGTGTCCCAATATGGTCATGAAGGAGGCAGATCACAACAATGTCAATGGCAATATCCTGGAGATGCCATCACTCCAAAAAAATGTATCAGGAGAAAAGAAAGTACAAGAATTTGATCTATTGGGTTGGAGAAGCCATCAAGACTGCTGGGAAGAAGAGTTACTATAAGAAAGTATACATTGTCTCAGAAACCCTGGAAGTGGGGAACTGTGTCTCTGTTATTCCAGATAATTCCTCAAAACCACTGTCATGGCACTATGGGAGGACAGCAGCAAAGGCAGAGCTTGCATACCCACTGGTTCTGTGTTGGGACACACAACGTCCTCGGGGCCACATCAGACCCCTTGGAGCTGTTCCTGGTGGACAAATGTGAGAACATGCAGCTTTTCATACACTCACAGCAAAGTGAAGGTCTATAAGGTTCTGTCATAAAACTGGGCCTTGGAGGGAGGCATGGATTCTGAGGCCCTGATGGCAGAGGATGATGGGATGGGAAGTCCTATCTCTACCAGCTGTGGTATGATCAAAACAATGTGAGATTTAAGTCCCCTCCAAAAACTCAGCCAATGGAGGAAAAGTATAAACTCTGCACAAGCTATGTTCATCTGGCTGGAATGAGGCAAAAAGAAATTCCCAGGATCACAGAGCAGCTCAAGGATCTGGATGGCCAGGTTCTCTACAGCTCAGCCACCAAGAATGGCATCCAGTATCGAGTGGGAGATGGTGTGTACCTCCTCCCTAAGGCCTTCAACTGTCCAGTCCTGTAAAACACCCACAGAAGGAGCCTATCAATGAAGATCTGAATCCAGAACACTACCAGAAATACTCCAACTACATCAAAGGCAGCAACCTGCATGCCTGTGAGCCACACCAAATTGGCCGCATAAGAGATCTTCTGTATCAAGAAGAGTAATGGCAGGCCGTGTGAGACAGATATCAAGATCAGACAACAAGTTCTACAGGTTGGCAAAGGCCTCTGCTCTGCCAGGAGGCAGCAGACTCTTCCAGAAAACTGTGCCTGAAATGGGGTTGTAACACACGGTGGTGTTTTAAGAGTTAGGTAGAGGTAGCTGTTTTTCCAAGTGTTTCTGATTTTCTGTGGGTACTGACAATGACTATAACTATGTCATAGTCCTTGCTTTTAGACCTCTATTTTAAAGTTGCAGAGTTTCAGAATTCTCCAAAAGAAATCCATGAGCTGAAGTCCAGGGTGTGACAAAAACAGGGGTGGAGTGCTGTGGGCTCTGCCTGAGGCACCCCCAGAGATCCTTGAGTTCTGTTTACGACGGTCTGCATTCTGCTCCTTCCCAGGAGTCCCTCCCCACTCCCGATCCTCCTGTTCTTCATGGGCACCCCCTTTCCTCCCTTTTTCTAGGGTTTCTCTCTGTCCACACTTTTCCCAAGGTCTTGGCTTCACTCAGTCTTTTTCTGAGATCCTAACAGTAGTTAGGAGCTAACCTGAAACTATACAGATAGGTATAAAGTTGCTTCACTTCTTAGCTATTGCACATCAAAGATTTTCTAAAGAAAACAAGAAAAGCAAAAGTAAACATTATTTTTTAAGCTACACAAAGTAACTTAGTATGTAAGCCCTAAAATATCTTGTACAGTCTCAATATTCCCATAAGCAGTATTCCTCAAGTTAGGAGTCAGGTTGGGGTTTACGGCCTTAGACCCTGGCGCTCATAGCTCCTCCACAACTACCCTTTTTCTCAGTCATGGAATATACCCACAAGGACTGCTAAGTGGCAGCCAAATGGAAAATGCTGCACTACTTTATTAATAGCTGGGCAAGTCTTTCATACTATCCCATGTAGGCTTGGTAGTCAGTGGTAGAATGGAGGCTTAAGGGTAGACACCTGAATGAGGCCTCCTACTTCCCCCTGGCCTACTGAGAAGACCACCTGACTGCCCACACACCTGGAAAGGTGGCAGCAGAGAAGGCAGAGGATGGACCTCCCCAGGGATGCTGACCATACGGGAACATGAAGCACAACTGAGGGTAGGCCCTCCTGCCATACCAACTGCACAGAAGCAAGGAACTGGAGGGAACAAAACACGCAGGTGGCCTGTTAAGGTGTAGTGACCCTGACTCATGGTGAGGAAAGGCCACAGAAGTTCTCCCTCCATAGGTAGGTGTAGCTCCAGGTCCTGGGTGAAGAAAATATTTGTGCATGGCAACCTGCTGATGCCAGGGATTCCACAGCTCCAGCAGTAAGGTCCAAGATTCTCTGCCTTTGAGGCTTATCCCCCTCCTTGCTTCCACATGTTGAAGGAGTAGGAATTTTTGAGTTCTCTGGAAGCAGTATTGCAACACACCAACCACCCCTTCTTTCGATGCCCAATTTTCCCTAAGCTACAGGAGAGCCAAGAGCAGTGACTATTCCAAGACGAAAATCTCACGACAACCTCAACATGCTCTACTTCTCTATAACACCACTGGGCCACAAGGATCTTGCCCAGAATCAAGTGAGGGTCCCCAATTTTTCCCCAGCTTACTAACACCATGAATAAAGTATTAGTAATGTCATGAATGGAAGTGGATGACAAGATAAAAGAAATTAGACTTAGCAAAGTGGGTATCTATAAAGAAATATTAAGACAAATCTTGAAACAAAAATTATTCACGGGTTTTGGTGAAATTTGTCATGCAAATTATACTGATTGTTGTTTTATTATTATTAACAGCATTAGGACAGTCCTGCTCTTTTGACAACACCAGGAACGATTTGTAATACTAGCTGACTAAATCTGAACCTGTCTGGTTAATTCATTATCTGATATGATGAACAATGATAACTGTGAAGTTAGACAGATATTTATTTAATATGTCAATATCAAACAGCTATAGAGATTACAGCATTTTTATCCATAAAATATGTTAGTATTTCCTATGTTATTACTATGATCATTTATGTGTTTATGGAATCATAAGATGTTTGGGCATTGTTTAAAACTAGTTCTGGAGAGGTGGGAGTGGGGAATGAAGGGATCATAAATAAAACTAGATTGCCTATATGTTTATAATTTTTTAGGTGGGGTGATAAATATATGGGGTTTCATTAAACTGCTCTGTCTACTATTGTATACATTTAAACTTTTCCATAATAAAAAGCTTTTTAACAGAAAAAATCACTATTAATATGTAGAATGTAATAAGATACATATATCTTTAAATTTTGTGTTACATATATTATATATGTAACACAAGTTACAATAAGTTACAAGCTACTCTTCTTTAACAAGCTGCTAAATAATTTCCTTTTTAACATTTGTTCATTTCTCTTAGCCCCACTTTACTACTGTGAACTATAATCACTAGTACTGGGATATCAGAAACTGTATAAATGAATATATATGTATACACATATATATAAAGATTTTTTAAAAGAAAATACATCTACTCCCAAATTTCCATTTTTATTAAATAATTGCCCTTTTCATCTTTGATAATTATCGCAATGTATAATGTTTAGAGATTAACAGAGCTAAACATCTGTAATTTGCACTAAGTAATCTATTTTCTATATTCAACTAGAAATGACAAAGAACAATGTACCTATAATAAATGTAGTAAGTAAAACTATCTATAGTTGCAAGATATAACAGACAATAAGATTTATATGAAAAGCAAAATGAGCATTTTCAAACTATTATACTAATAGATGCTACAATGGGCAGTTTAAGAATAAGACATAATAATTTAGATTAGAGTAACAAAGACTAGATCTCAGTTTAGCATAATTTCTGAAATCCACCAGTTTGGGGTTATTTTTAATGTTTACCACATGTCTAACTCTGAGAGAAGATAAACTCTGAAACTTTGGCTGAGGGAGGTAGTAATATCTCAAAGCAGAAACTTATATTCCTGCTTATTTAAGATTCTCTTTCATTAGAAATGGAAGCCAGTTAATCCATCTGTAAAGGCTTCCTTTGTTGGCACTGTGGGGAATAGGACGCACCCCTCAGGTGGTTGGCCTTTCTCATGTTATTCTCTATATCAGTTGGGTTCTTTCTCTTCATGCCCTCCCCACCTCTCCTTGGGTTCCTCAATCCTTCCCAGGTCCAGCTTGAGACCCACCTCCTTTTCAGATCTTGGCAACCATAAAGCTGTTTTCCTTCCCTGATATCCTTTGGCTCTTAGTATCTTTACCGCAATCTTAGGACATGCTGTTTCCATTGCTAGTTTTTCAAGTATATGTTTGTAAGTTCCTTGAAGGCAGAACAATCCTTGAATCCACCCTTCTGTCTGTTAGAGATGCTCAATAGATATGTGTTGTCTGATACCAACGTTTACCCTCACAAGTGTCCAAATAGTTTATATCAGCCTTTTTTTTTTTTTTGGCGGTATGCGGGCCTCTCACTGTTGTGGCCTCTCCCGTTGAGGAGCACAGGCTCCGGATGCGCAGGCTCAGCGGCCATGGCTCACGGGCCTAGCTGCTCCGTGGCATGTGGGATCTTCCCAGACCGGGGCACGAACCCGTGTCCCCTGCATCAGCAGGCGGACTCTCAACCAGTGCGCCGCCAGGGAAGCCTAGCCTTTTTTTAAAATTAATTATTTATCTTATTTTTGGCTGCGAGTCTTCGTTGCTGTACATGGGCTTTCTCTAGTTGCGGTAAGCGGGGGCTACTCTTCGTTGCAGTGCATGGGCTTCTCACTGCAGTGGCTTCTCTTGTTGCAGAGTACGGGCTCTAGTCATGCGGGCTCAGTAGTTGTGGGTCGCGGACTCTAGAGCACAGGCTCAGTAGTTGTGGCGCATGGGCTTAGTTGCCCCGTGGCATGTGGGATTTTCCCGGACCAGGGCTCGAACCTGTGTCCCCTGCATTGGCCAGTGGATTCTCAACCACTGCGCCACCAGGGAAGCCCTGTATCAGCCCTTTTGAGTGAAATTTTTCCAAAATATTCCTATACTCCTCTTTTTTCCTATATAATCACAAATCTAATCCTAATAACTCAGAATAGTCATTACGAGCATTATTTTTATTAATAACATTAATCAATAAAAACTATTAATTAGTAAAATTAATAACTAAGTTAATAATAAATTATTAACTAAGTTGTGAGGCAGTAGTTTCCCTCTCTCCCCCTCTCCTTTGAATCTGCTTTGAATCTGCTTTGAATCTGCTGTCTGAAATTAATACAGCTACTCTTTCTTTGGAGTAGCGTTAGGATGTTATATCTTTCTCCATCCTCTTACTTTTAACCTATATGTGTCTTTATATTTAAAGTTGGTTTTTTGTATATAAAATATATTTGGGACTTGTTTTTTGATTCATACTGACAGTCTCTATCTTTTAATTGGTGCATTTAGACTACTGACATTTTTTTTTTTTTTTTTTTTTTTTTGCAGTACGCGGGCCTCTCACTGTTGTGGCCTCTCCCGTTGCAGAGCACAGGCTCCGGACGCGCAGGCTCAGCAGCCATGGCTCACGGGCCCAGCTGCTCCGCGGCATGTGGGATCTTCCCGGACCGGGACCTGAACCTATGTCCCCTGCATCGGCAGGTAGACTCTCAACCACTGCGCCACCAGGGAAGCCCTAGACTACTGACATTTAAAGTGATTACTGATATAGGTGGATTACTATCTATCATATTTGTTACTGTTTCCTATTTGTTGTCCTTCTTCTTTGTTACCGTTTTTGTCTTCTCCTTTTCTACCTTCTCTGGTGTTAATGCAGTATATTACATGATTCCATGTTTCCTTCTCAGCATGTCACCTATACTTCTTTATTATTTTTTTACATCTTTATTGGAATATAATTGCTTAACAATGGTGTGTTAGTTTCTGCTTTATAACAAAGTGAATCAGTTATACATATACATATGGTCCCATATACTTCTTAAAAAAATTTAGTGGTTGCCCTGGAGTTTGCAATACATATTTACAGCTAATCCAAGTTCACTTTCAGATAGCACTATACGGATTCATTGGTAGTACTAATACTTTACAATAACAATAAAATCCTAATTCCGCCCTCTAATCCCTTGTATCATTGCTGTCATCCACTTCAATTATACATAACTATAATCATCAAATGTTTTTGCTGTTATCACTTTTTTTAATGAGAAGATGGAATTGGAGCCTAGGTTATTTTCTACATTATTTTTAACTATTTATTTATTCGGCTGCGTCGGATCTTAGTTGCAGCACGCGGGATCTTTTGTTGCCGCATGCAGGATCTTTCATTGCGGCACACAGGTTCTTCATTGCAGTGAATGGGCTTCTTTCTAGTTGTGGCGCATGGGCTCCAGAGTGTGTGGGCTCAGTAGCTGCAGCACACAGGCTCTCCAGTTGTGGCATGCGGGCTCCAGAGTGTGCGGGCTCAGTAGTTGAGGCTCACAGGCTCTCTAGTTGTGGCACACGGGCTTAGCTGCCCCGCAGCATGTGGGATCTTAGCTCCCTGTCCAGGGATCGAACCCATGTCCCCTGCATTGGAAGGCAGATTCTTAACTACTGGACCACCAGGGAAATCCCACTATTATTATTTTGAACAAACTGTTATCTGTTAAATCAATAAAGAAAAATAAAAGTTTTTATTCTACCTTCACTTATCCATTCCCTATTGCCCTTCCTTCTCTATTTGGATCTGAGTTTCTGACCTGACTCACTTTCCTTCTCTCTGAAGAACTTCTTTTAACACTTCTTGTAAGACAGGTCTTCTGGCAACAAATTTCCTCAATTGTTCTCTGTCTAAGAAAGTCTTTATCTCTCCTTCACTTTTAAAGGATAAAGTCACAGGACACAGAATTCTAGATTGGAAGGTTTTTTCCCTCAACACTTATATGCTTCACTTCACTATGTTTTTGCATAGGTGATTTCTGAGGAGAAATTGGTTGTAATTCTTATCTTTGTTCCTCTTTTGGTAAGGTGTTTTTTTCCCTATGGCTTCTTTCAAGATTTTTTCATCTTTGATTTTCTGTCATTTGAATATGTTATGCCTAGGTGTAGTTTTTTTCTTTGTTTATTTTTGTTTTGTTTTATGGCATTAGCCTCCTTGGTGTTCTCTGAGCTTCTTCAATCTGTGGTTCAGTGTTTGACATTAACTTGAGGAAATTCTCAATCATTATTGCCCTAAATATTGCTTCTGTTTCTTTCTCTTCCTTCTTCTGGCATTCTCATTATGTACATGTTATGCCTTTTATAGTTATCCCATAGCTCCTAGATATTCTTTTCCATTTATTTTAGTTTTTTTTTTGTTTGCTTTTCAGTTTAGCAAGTTTCTACTGACATATCTTCAACCTCATACATCTTTTCCTCAGCTATGTACAATCTACAAATAAACCCACCGGCACTTCCCTGGTGGCTCAGTGGTTAAGAATCCGCCTGCCAATGCAGGGGACATGGGTTCGATCCCTGTTCTGGGAAGATCCCACATGCTGCGGAGCAACTAAGCCCTTGCACAACTACTGAGCCTGCACTCTAGAGCCCACAAACCACAACTACTGAGCCCGCATGCCGCAACTACTGAAGCCTGTGTGCCTAGAGCCCATGCTCCGCAAGAGAAGCCACTGCAATGAGAAGCCCATGCACTGGAACAAAGAGTAGCCCCCACTCGCCGCAATTAGGGAAAAGCCTGTGTGCAGCAACAAAGACCCAATGCAGCCAAAATAAATAAATAAATAAATAAATATTTTTTAAAAATGGGCTCCCCTGGTAGCACAGTGGTTGAGAGTCCACCTGCCGATGCAGGGGACACAGGTTCGTGCCCCGGTCCGGGAAGATCCCACATGCCGTGGAGCAGCTGGGCCCATGAGCCATGGCCACTGAGCCTGTGCGTCCAGAGCCTGTGCTCCACAATGGAAGAGGCCACAACAGTGAGAGGCCCGCATATGGCAAGAAAAAAAAAAAAAAAAAAGCCCACCAAAGGCATTCTTCATTTCCATTTCAGTGATTTTAATTTCTAGCATTTCTTTTTGTTTCTTTCTTAGAATTTCCATCTTTCTGCTTACATTATCCATCTGTTCTTGCATACTATTTTTTCCATTAGTGCCCTTAGCATATTAATCATAGTTATTTTAAATTCCTGATAATGTCAACATCACTGCAATATCAAAGTCTGGTTCTAATGCTTGCTCTGTCTCTTCGAACTGTGTTTTTTGCCTTTTAGTACACCTTGTTATTTTTTGTTGAAAGGCACATATGATGTACTTATTGGGTAAAAAGGTTGTAAATAGGCCTTTAGTCATGTAACGGTAAGGTGTAGGAGAAGGGGAAGGTTTCTGTAGTCTTATGATTAGATCTCGGTCCTTCAGTGATCCACACAAAGACAGAAAAAAGAGCACCTTTAAGGAAAAAGGATGACAGGATGAGTTTGGGACAAGCTGAGTCTGAGATAATTGTGAGATATCCTAATGGAGGCAGAGGTCTAGAAGGCAGTTGTGTGCCCAAGTCTGGAGTTTACTGGGAGCCATCCTGATTCATAATCTAGAAGTGGTCCTTATATAAATAGAAGTTAAAAGCCATGGTGTAGATGAGTGGGTGGAGTGAAAGGAAAGACTTCGGACAAACTTTTTGGGAGCACTAACCCTTAAGGTATATACTGAGGTAAAGGAGCCATTAAAAAGCCTTAAAAAGCCATTAAAGGGCTTCCCTGGTGGCGCAGTGGTTGAGAGTCCGCCTGCCGATGCAGGGGACGGGTTCGTGCCCCGGTCCGGGAAGATCCCACAGGCCGCGGAGCGGCTGGGCCCGTGAGCCATGGCCGCTGAGCCTGCGCGTCCGGAGCCTGTGCTCCGCAACGGGAGAGGCCACAACAGTGAGAGGCCCGCGTATCGCAAAAGAAAAAAAAAAAAAAAGCCATTAAAAAGACTGAGCAGCAAGGAAGAAGAGTGGTCTGTTCAGTAGAGCCATTTTAATAAAACTCAGCATCCATAACAGAGTTTAAGAGTAAACTGGCAAACACTTCAGCCTCCCTCTCTCTACACTCTGGTCCACTCTTAAAACACATCAAATGCATCCATGTTTCAGAGGTTTTTCCCTGCCCCCTTCTCCTCGCAAAGTTCTTTCCCCATGTCCTATCAACCACCATCAGAAATCCTACTCACCCCTCAGCAGCAGCTGGCCTAGGAGCCTGGTGTAAAATGAAGGATGTTGCCCACCATCCAGTTCTGCAAGGACTGAGTCACTGGCCACTGCAGTCGCTGACCTACAGTGCACCCTGAAAGGAATTAGGGTGAAGATCAGGAAAGCGGCACTCCGTGCTCTGGGAAAACAGGAGAAACAGGCCCTTAGATAGTGAGAAATATTTTTCAAGAGAAACTTTTTTTATGAACCTGGATTCTCACACCTTCCCATGCACGAAAACCATTCACTTAAGATACCTGGGGCTTCCCTGGTGGCGCAGCGGTTGAGTCCGCCTGCCGAAGCAGGGGACATGGGTTCGTGCCCCGGTCCGGGAAGATCCCACATGCCGCGGAGCGGCTGGGCCCGTGAGCCATGGCCGCTGAGCCTGTGCGTCCGGAGCCTGTGCTCCGCAACGGGAGAGGCCACGACAGTGAGAGGCCCGAAAAAAGATACCTGTTCCTCGGGACTAGCAATAACCTTCTAGGAGATAACACGCTGGATTACATGGACCTCCCTCCTCCAAATCACATATCTACTGGCCTCCCAAGACAACTCTTCTGAGCTATCTGAGAGGCTGTCTCCCACGCCACAGTCCCCAGCAGGACACTGAATAAAGTCACTGGTCATCCCTTGCGCGTTTTTTTTCAAGTTGACGCTGGGAAGTTTCCTGAAGGCGCCTCCGTTTGGGGGGTGCCCTTTATCCTTCTTCGCACAGCTCAGCTGACGGAGACTCCCTCGAACAACTGCACCTTACTCGCCTTGCGCCCTCAAGATGTGCCCACAAAGTGTGTAGAAGGAGCACAAAGACACTGCAGTCCTCTCACGGTTTCTCACATGCTTCCAGAGAATTTAATTCCTGGGTCCTCACCTTCCACAACTCTCCTTTGTAAGCTTTATCGACGCTGCCTGGGCTACAGTCACACGGGGAAACCCTTTCCTGACAGATATAGAGCAGGGAGCCTGTCACGTGGCTCACGAAGCGGCCGCCGCCAACTAGCCTCCTTGAAACCCCTGCAGCTCCCCGCGAGACCACCCGGGCCTCCGCTGGCGCGTTGGCCCAGCCGCACCGCAGGCCCCGCCCCTCACGTCCCGACCCCCGCAAACCCCGCCTTCACGCTCTCCCCGGCGCAGTCGGGACCCAGCCGGACGCACGCCCCGCCTACATGCTCGAGCTTTCGTTGTGGTGGGACCCTTCCCGAGTCCTCGCTTCGCGCTGACCGGAATCCGAGGAGATGGCGAGCCAGGTATTGTCAGCTGCTACGCTGGCTGAGTCCAGAAAAGGAAGGGAGGGAGGGAAACCATGGAGCAGGACCGGGCCTCTGGCCGGGGGTGGGGGGTCGGGGGGGCCGGGGTGGGTAGGCAGGAGGTGAGGGGGAGACGCGCGGGGCTTGGCCCGGAGACGGCCTCCGGCTGCCTGAGCTGAAACGGGGCTTCGGGCGAGCGGTTCAGCAAGAAGGGAGGGAGGAAGCTTTGTTTCGGCTCCGTTCGTGGGAGGGTTTTTGCTGCTTCTTTCTGGGGCAGCCCAAGCGGGGTGGAGGTGGGGAGAACCGGAGAGTGGAGGTGGGGGGGGAGTCGGTCCCTAGCCTGGTGTCCTGGGGGTGGCTTAGGGGCCGCCACGCCTTGCGTACACAAAAATAAGTAACTTGCCCGGGGCCATACTTTCAGGTGGCAAAGCTGCAGCCAGAGCCCGTGCTCCTAACCCCTACGTTGCCTGTTTTTCACGATAGTTGTTCATAATTGAGCTATTACTGTGCCCCCAAGGAATGTATTTTTGGAAGGCTCCTAAGGGCCCTTTCGGTAACGTTTTGGAGCACTTGGGCACCAGAGCTTTATACATACCCTACTTTAATCCTCACATAACAGCTGTGCAAGGTAGTAGCCCATTTTACAGACCAAAAACTTGAGGCTTAGTGGTTGGTCGTGCTTAGTGATAACACTAAACATAGTGAGCCGGGGTTCCGAACCCTGTGCCACAGGCTATTATTGCAAGTTCCGGAAATACACATTAGACAATAAAGGCAGAAATATATGAGTAATATGATTAATCCGTCTAAAGTTGCTGATTGTTTTAATGTTTTGCAAACAAGAGATTTTCTAAAAAGATTTGTACTTGAATAGAAATGGTAAATTCTAAACGATCTTTCAGATTTAACAAGTTGGCAGGTTTTTTGCCTTATTACCAAGTGTCTTCAGCGGAGAATGTGAAAAATTATAATTCCTGTGATAGTTCAGATGTTGAAGGAGAGCAATTGCGTGTGGATTTAGCGTGGGGCTTTGCTTTGTTTAGAATTGTCGTTGACAGGAAAAGGTTAAACTCCTTTCACATATGCTTTAAAGGGGTGGAGGAGGGACTTAAAAGATTAGATTATGGATGATTTATTCTTGTTGCTTCAGATCTCTAGAATATGTGACTTCATTGTTAGTATTCTGAATTTTACCTTCGGAGTTTTGTTTTGAGATTTATGGTACATTGAGGTGAAAAAAGATTCTAATGCAGTGTATGAATTTTTTTTACCAGATTGATTGATTGATCAGATTTAATATCTACATTTTAATTTTAAAAGTGATCATTTCCAGCCTCGCCAATTAACACAAGCCACTCATCCTTCTACATAGTTCAGTTCTTTTCCTCTACTCTTTGTTTTCTTGCTAATAACTACCACCTTATTTCTGCAGAGCTACACTGTGTCAAGGACTATATAAGGGGCTTCATATTCACCATTCACAGTCACTCTATATGTAGATATTTTATCTTTATGTAACTAACTCTTTCTCATCTTTCCGCATCCCAGTTAAAAGTGACGCTTTCCCAAACCCACCAACCAAAGTTACACTCTGTCTGCACATTTTGCGTTCTGTAGCACTTTGTGCCTATCCCTTTAAATCACACTTTTTGTAATTGTTGGCTTTCGAGTCTGTCTCCTATAAACCCAGTGCAATCTTTATTCTGTGAACATGTTTCATAAGCATTATGTGAACGAGTCAAAACCTTCCTCGTTACACTTCATTCTCTGGTAAAGGAGGAGTGTACTGACTAGACTCTGAAGTAGCACTACACTATAGAAATACAGTATGAGTCACATAGATAATTTTAAGTTTTCTATTAGCCACAATAAAACGGTATTAAATTGGATTAAAACTTAACCCAATGTAGTCAAAATACTATCGCAACATGTAATCAATATTTTTTTAATATTATTGAAATATTTTAATTTTTTTATACTAACTCTTCAAAATCTGGGTATATTTTCTACTTACAGCTTATCTCAGTTCAGACTGGCCATTTTTCAAGCGCTCAAAAGCCACACGTGGCAAGTGGCTACTGTGTTGGATAGCACAATTGAAAGGGATAGATGTAGGTTTTTTAAATTCCCCCATTCTGATACTTTTCCTTACGCTCCTTCCCACCGTGCAGTTTTGCACTAAACCAGTGTTACTTAAACCGGCCTGAGTGAAAGAATTTCGTAGGGCACATCTTAAGCATTCAGATTCCTTGGACCCTGTACCCAGACTGCTGAATCAGATTTTCTTGGAACCTGTATTGTTAACCAGCTCCTGTTTATGCATTGTAGAGGGTCATTAAATATTTGATGAGTGAAACTTTATTTTTTTTATGGGGGTGGGGTGCCATGCGGTTTGCAGGGATCTTAGTTTCCCTGGAACAGGGATTGAACCTGGGCCCCAGCAGTGAAAGCGCCGAGTTCTAACCACGGGACTTTCAGGGAATTCCCGAATTAAACTTCTTCATGTGGTCATCTCAATTAAATCTTTATAATGAATATCATTTATACGAAGTATAAACACGTGCCAGACAGTGCTCCATATCACTTAGAGTTATATGTATCTTTGTGAATTGTGATATACTTTCTAAGATTAGCATTCACCAGCATCTAAATTAACTAATAAGTAGTTTGTTACTAGTTCAGGAGGATAAACATCTTGCTCTGTTTTCCCCATTTCAGGTTATCAAATGCAAGGCTGCGGTTGCCTGGGAGGCTAGAAAGCCTCTCTCCATAGAGGAGATAGAGGTGGCACCCCCAAAGGCTCATGAAGTTCGAATAAAGGTAATGAAACATCTAAGGCACTGGGAAAAAAAGGCTTACAATTAGGTCTCTGGATAGATGAGTCCTCTGAGGTCTGCAGAAGAGAAATCCCAAAGGACAGTGTCAAGGAGAAGTTATTGAAAGTCATCCAACCTTGGAATCACAGCCTCTTATTTTATCCCTCTCACCTTTGCAGCACTCTTCTCCATCTTTTTAGCTTTGGTGTTGCACTGAGCAGCCTTCTCCATGGATCATTGGATTACTGCAGTTTATCTTCTGTAGCCTGGGTTTAAGGTGGCTTTGTAAGATGCTCCCCTTTCTGTTGATCCCATGAGTTAAAATGTATGATGACACATTAGAAACAAAAAAAGAAAGAAATGGCCTTTGGATTTTTAGAAGAAACTTCAAATAAGATTTGGGAAGAGGTTCCTAATTGATTAGACCAACAAGCAAGTGAAGTAAGCTTGCTAAGAGAGCTTTAAAATGTACTGACCCTTGCAGACAAGGCCAGGGTTCAGGGGATTCATTATTCCAGTGCTTCTCAACCTCTGCTGTGGCAGAGAAATTGAAGTTACCCCTGGAGAGAGTCATATTGCACAAGGCAGCCAGCTGGATATTCTGGCATTCTCCTCTGTACTTGTTCTGATATAAAATCAGTGCTTTAAAGTAGTGAACATTGAATAAAACTAACCTCTAGAAAAAATAAGCGTTTTTTGCTGTGAATTGGAGTATACTTCCCCCATCCCACCTCCAATTCTCATGTTCCCAGGAGTCACACTTAACAGGTCGAGAAGCCAGAGCCAAATAACTTTTTCAGATCCTTTCAACCCAGGCCCAGGAATCTGAAATCTTAGACTAGTGTGTATGTTTTTCTTTAAGTTCAGAAATCAGCCTGATTGTGATTTTGCTACTAAACAAGAAAATATTGGTCCTGGATCTACTAAAATGAGACGTATGGGGCACACTGAGTTCATCAGTCTTCCTTGGGAAACTGCTAACAAACAGCTAAGAATGTTACATTGTAATCGGATGTATTTGTGAGAAGCATAGAAGCATAAATACAGACACCCCCAAGACTTTTCCTTTCTGTGCTTTTGGTAGTTTGGAAAACTGAGAGATGCTTGAAGGCTAGAGAAATCGGGATAAAGGGCTTATTTAAGTAGACATTGTGTGTGGCTGCTAAAAGGGGAGTTGGTTCCAATGAAAGCTCTGAGTTTTGGCCCAGACCAAGCAGGCTGACTTATTTCAGAAATAGCCAATACCTTTTTAGAAATCGCATTCCCCAACAGTTAGGAGGAGGCCAGCAGTGAGATGGGCTCCACCTGCTTTTGCACACAGGTGGTGTTCCTCTCCACACCAGAAGGCACAGTGCCCGAAACATCACCTTGTTTACCTTCTCCTGCTAACATGCACTGAAAAGGAGAATAGATGTACCATGTTTCATTGCCTATAAATGCACTGTTACTTTTAAGTACCACTAAGAAAATGCCAGTTCTAATTAAGATGCCAGAGTATAAGCATATGCTGATTTTAGAGAGGTTAAAATATGAAAGAATTGTATCTTCTAATCAATAAAATATGTTATTAAAGTAAAAGTGCCTCCACCTATGCCTCACTCTGAATTGCATGCACACACACTTAGACACTCTTTAATACCCTGTTAGATTATTGCCACTGCAGTTTGCCACACTGATGCCTATACCCTGAGTGGGGCTGATCCTGAAGGGAGTTTTCCAGTGATCTTGGGACATGAAGGTGCTGGAATTGTGGAAAGTGTTGGTGAAGGAGTTACTAAGCTGAAGGCAGGTAAGGAGAGTATTTGAATCACTTATTTTACAATTTTGGCTTATTTCTCTAGGGAAATTATGTTTCTGATAAATTATACATTGTTTATTTGTGAATAAGTTATCGCCTAAGTAAGTTGTCAAGATTGATTTTATACACCTCATCTGGAAAGCACAAATATTTGAGAGTTTCTTTCTCTCTGATTATGCAGACTGCTGTTTATCTGAAATGGTTTAAGTACATCTCCAAAGCAAATTTTGCCCAATTAAGCGAGAATTTTTGAAGATGCATTGAGTCAGTGTTTTGAAGCACATGACCTCCTTGTTCTCCACTTACTGTTTTAAAAGTTTCACTTAGACAAAAATTTGAAGCTTGTATTTTTTGCATAGTCAGGCAGTGTCTGAATGATGTCATGTAGGTAAAGTTCTAGGTCTTAAAGTTGTTAACTTTGCAAAGCTGCAAATGGGAATTTGGGGGACTTCCCTGGTGGAGCAGTGGTTAAGAATCTGCCTGGCAGTGCAAGGGACAAGGGTTCGAGCCCTGGTCCAGGAAGATCCCACATGCTGCAGAGCAGCTAAGCCTGTGTGCCACAACTACTGAGCCTGTGCTCTAGAGCCCGCGAGCCACAACTACTGAAACCCGCGGGCCTAGAGCCCATGCTCCACAACAAGAAACGCCACCACGATGAGAAGCCCATGCACCGCAACGAAGAGTAGTCCCCGCTCACCACTACTAGAGAAAGCCTGCACACAGCAACCAAGACCCAACGCAGCCAAAAATAAATAAATAATTTTTTTTAATTAAAAAAAAGTGGGAATTTGCAGGGGCTGATAGATTCATTTAGAATCAGATGCTACCTATTCAGGATAATGTCCTTGCATTTGTTCTCCAGGTGATACCGTCATCCCACTTTACATCCCACAGTGTGGAGAGTGCAAATTTTGTCTAAATCCTAAAACGAACCTTTGCCAGAAGATAAGGTTAGTATCTTTTTGTTTTATTCTTAAAACAAGAGGTAACACTAATCATGATCATATCATGAAAATAAGTAATTACGTGGCAATTTATACAGGGCATTTTACATGAATTATTTCATTCCATCTTAAGGGCAACCTGTCATTATCACTGCTATCACTATATTCATAGATGAGAAAATTTAGACCCAGAAATTAAGTGGTGTGCTCAGCAGCATCAGCTGTTAAGAGGTACCTCACAAATTTCTGAACCCGTTCTCTTTCCATAACACTAGGCTAAATTTGCCAAAATATGTAGTAAGGAGGGACATGCTTATGAAATTAAATGAAGTCATTTTTATGAGCCATTTTATTGTCCATGAAATCGAAGTAATAAAACTTAGTTCATAAGGTTTTGGGAAGACTACAAGAGATAACATAACCTTTTGACACAGAAAAGGTGGTTATTTGATTGTAGCAAGGTAACTTAAAAGAACTTCGAGGCATTTAAGATCTTGTGTCTGTTCACCCCTTTTTTGTCTTTTTTATTGAAGTAGAACATATAATGAAGTAATTAAAGTATACAAAATCTTAAGTGTACAGCTCCATGAATTTTTATACATATACACACCTAATAGTTATAACCATCACCCAGATCAAGATAGAGAACGCTTCCAGCAGCCCACAAAGTTCTTCATGTCCCATACAAGTCAACACCTGCCTCCCTCAAAGCTCACCACTATTTTGGTATCTTTCACTGTAGAGCTTCATATGAACAGAATTACGCAATATGTGCTCTTTCGTCTGGCTTCCTTCATTCATAGTGTCTGTGCGATGTATCCAGGTTGCTCTGTGCATCAGTGGTTTTCTTTTGTTTCTCTCATATTCCATTCCAAATAATCACTGTTAATCCATTCTCCTGTTCATGGACATTTTACGTTGCTGCCAGTTTGGACCTGTTGTGATTAATGCCACTATAAGCATTCATATGTGTCTCTGGATGGACATATACACAACTTTCTCTTGGGTATTTCCCTAGGATTGAAATTGCTGTGTCATGGGATATACTCCCACCAGCAGTGTTTGGGAGATCTGTTTTTTGCATTTTTTTGTAATGCCATTGACAAAATTAGTTTCTATTTTTGGAAATAAGGTTCCATTTATTTTATCACGTAAATCCAGTTAAAAAGCTAGAACCAAAAAAAAGAAAAAAAAACTAGTCATTTTGAAAGGGAATTCCAAACACGGTCTGAAAAAATTTTGACACGTCAGATATATAATAACAGTAATAGGTTTTTTTGTGGCTGTCTGTAACCTTTTAGAAGGACAAGTCCTTTCAAAGCTTAAAATACATCCCATATCACCTTTTGTTCAAGAAACTCTTCTGGGACAGGAGCAATTTCTCACATTCAGAGCTAAACAAACTTAACTTGCTTTCATAAAGATACAAGTTATTTATGGTAGAGCTTTGTCACTATTTGTTCTTTGTTTCGGATCATATTTTTGTTTTTGTCTCAAAGGAAATGTACTTATTCTTGAATCCAGAGGCAATCCATTTTTCTTCATCTATATATATTTATTTATTCACATATATTCCAAAGGATTTGTCCAAGAATGTACATCAAATTGTAGTGTTTATTTTTGTTAAAATAACATACATATTAAGCACTCTGTGCCAGGCACAGTGCTAATGCTTTACATAACCTCATTTGATCTTTATAGCAATGTCTAAGAAAGATAGGTTTCTCTGATTTTCTGGTGAGGAAACTAAGGCACAAAAGTTAATTCACTTGCCCAGGAGCACGTGGGATTTGAGCACAAGTGTGTCTGCCTTTAGGGCCCATGTTCCTAAGCAAGATGTTACATCACCTATTTAGGATATCAAAAATAATTTTTGTTACCATGTATCATATCAGTGGTGAGAGCTACACTTTTGAAATAGGCCTCCTGAAAGATCTAAATCAGCCAGTGTGGACATCTACTTTCATCAGCTGATGTGGATAGTTGCTTGTAATCTTTGCTGTGTAGATGCTGGTTTTGGCTTTATGAAGTTATATTTGCTCACAGAGTTTTATGATGGAATTTTAAAATCATTTCATCTGATCCATAAATTGTACCTGTTAAAATTATTTCAGTACTCTGACAGTATAATCCAGAAGCATATGGAATGTTGGAAAAGATAGGTAAGATTATAATTCTTTTATAAGTTTTCCTAATAAGGCATTGCTGAAAGGTGCTAAATTATTAATGAATATATTAGAAATTAGACTTTTGGTCTTAGCACATTCTTCTGTTTACTGGTCATTATTTTTAAAATTGATTTCTTTTTCCTGTGCATTTTAGGAAACTTGATTCTACCCTACCTTCTTCCTTTTTTATTTTCTTTAGAGTCACTCAAGGGAAAGGATTAATGCCAGATGGCACTAGCAGATTTACTTGTAAAGGAAAGACAATTTTACATTACATGGGAACCAGCACATTTTCTGAATACACAGTTGTGGCTGATATCTCTGTTGCTAAAATTGATCCTTTAGCCCCTTTGGATAAAGTCTGCCTTCTGGGTTGTGGCATTTCAACTGGTTATGGTGCTGCTGTGAACACTGCCAAGGTAAGTGTTGGCCTGGGTTTTAGCATCCACCTTCTAATTTCATACAACAAAGCCTTGCTGGAATAGTGAAATTGGCCCAAACAGTAAGAAACCTAATGATTTCCTTGACTCTTGTGAAATGAGTACCTTATAGACTATCTTTACTATTAGGTGGAGCCTGGCTCTACTTGTGCCGTCTTTGGCCTGGGAGGAGTTGGATTGGCAGTTATCATGGGCTGTAAGGTGGCTGGTGCATCCCGGATCATTGGTGTGGACATCAATAAAGATAAATTCACAAGGGCTAAGGAGTTCGGGGCGTCTGAGTGTATTAACCCCCAGGACTTCAGTAAACCTATCCAGGAAGTGCTCGTTGAGATGACTGATGGGGGAGTGGACTATTCCTTTGAGTGTATTGGTAACGTTAAAGTCATGGTGAGTATGCTTGGCTTCATTCCAAGTGGGGCGGGGGGGAGGCTGATTTTTTTAATGTAATTTCCTTAATTAAGGTCAAAAATTGTTTTGGAAAGGAAAAGTCTTGAATTCCCTGATAAGAATTATTAGAAGGGAAAATGACTACTTGAACTAGAAATTGGAAATGATACAAGGGAAAGATGAAGGGAAATGTTTCTTTGCCTTTCAGTGTACACTTAAATCTCAGAGTGTGTTTCATTAAATGAAAAGGCAAAATGATGCAGCTGTAGAGAACATGGGCTTTGGAATTAGATATATGTCCATTTACTAACTCAGTGACCTTGAGCAACTACTTAACTTCTCTAAACCTGTTTCCTCGTGTAAAATGCAGATAGTAACCGTAGGTACCTGACATAAAGTAGACACTCAGCAGAAGTATAACTGTTACTTCTCTGCCTGCTGCCTTTAGAATTTTGAGCTAAGATTTACTTTTTAAAATAACAAATGAAAGCTTTAAATTCTTTCAATTTGTGTCAGTGTTGAGCCAAGTTCGTAAATTTTTTTAAATACCTGTTAAAATTGTTCAATAAAATTAAACTTACTAAATACTCACTTTGGTCGTTTTGTTGCCATTTTTCTAATAAAGCTCTGTACCACCACCCTCTCCCCCGGAAGTTTCTGGGGAAGCAGATATTCTCAGCACAGTGCACTGACTTCTGTGATTTGCCTGCAGAGAGCAGCGCTGGAGGCCTGCCACAAAGGCTGGGGCGTCAGCGTGGTGGTTGGAGTAGCTGCCTCAGGTGAAGAAATTGCCACTCGTCCATTCCAGCTGGTAACAGGCCGCACGTGGAAAGGCACTGCCTTTGGAGGTAATTTGGTGGATGAGATGAGTACATTTTCTCTTTTGTTACTTCCATTGGCAGAATTTTAATCCCACTCAGTATTTACCCCTGGGACGGGGGAGGTGCTCAGCTTCTCCTGAAACACAAGGCTACTTCTTACACATTGAAAAAAAAATATTAATATTCCGTTAATGAAATAGTTGAGGGTAGGTCAGGAGTGAGAAGCTGCTTACAGGATAAGCAAACAACAGTATCAGCCACCCTGTGCCATGTTGTAGACTTACATAGGTTATTGGCATTTTTTACTCATTTTTCCAGAGAATGCAGTGATCCCTGGATGTGATCATACTTCCGTCTGAATAGTACTGATTTCAGCAGTAACCAATACTAAGTCTTAAACTGAAAATATTAAATTTGACAAAACCTTACAACAGAATTGAAAAGCTGCCAGACTGATAATTTTTCCCTTGTATGATCCTAAAAGTACATGGTTGTTTGGGGTTGCCTAACTACCAGCAGAATGCTGAGAAAGTTTCCACCTTTTTCAAGGTTGCTCAGCTAGAGAAGAGAAAAGACATCAAAACATGTTTGTATATCCCAACTGTTGTGAATAAATGAAATCTAAAGTTTTTCATAGATTTTTAAAAAATATATTTATATCCTTACCATCCTCCTAAGGAAAGAGAATTACATAGCATGAGGTTTTTTTTCCCCAAGAATTTGCCTTTCTTTTTTTTTTAAACATCTTTATTGGAGTATAATTGCTTTACAATGCTGTGTTAGTTTCTGCTGTATAACAAAGTGAATCAGCTATGCATATACATATATCCCCACCCTCTTTCGTCTCCCTCCCACCCTCCCTATCCCACCCCTCTAGGTGGTCACAAAGCACAGAGCTGATCTCCTGTGCTATGAGGCTGCTTCCACAAGCTATCTATTTTACATTTGGTAGTGTGTATATGTCCATGCCACTCTCTCACTTCGTCCCAGCTTACCCTTCCCCCTCCCCGTGTCCTCAAGTCCATTCTCTAATAGCATGAGTTTTTAATGATCTATGTTTAACAAAGTGTCCCCTGCCTCATATTATGCCAG
Organism: Mesoplodon bidens; assembly: GCF_964165515.1. Classification (NCBI taxonomy): domain Eukaryota; kingdom Metazoa; phylum Chordata; class Mammalia; order Artiodactyla; family Ziphiidae; genus Mesoplodon; species Mesoplodon bidens. Next base: position 212,881,252 of record NC_138176.1, on the reverse strand, counting down.
CTTTTTTTTTCAAGGCCAGAAGAAAAGATTAGGAAAGTATGAAAAATGAGGGGTTTGGCCACAGTTCTCCTTCTTCATATGACAGAATTTGTCAAGGCAAATGTCAAGCTGACTAAACCCCTCTTTTCCAAAGCGCTACACATATGCCGCACTTGGGTATTTTAGAACAGACTTTCAGAGCCATACATGCAGCTCAGGGGCATCATCTCAGGGTCCATAGCTGTATTTGAAAGGGTGTTCTTCGTCCGGAAGACTGAGCCAGGGGCGTTGGTAGTCACCTCTCACTGAAGCCTCATCCAAGCACATGCTTGTTGGGAAATAAGCTGGAGCCTTGGGGCCCCCTGGGTGTTGCTAAAATATGACTCACAAATGTAAACAGAAGTTTTAGTTTAGGGAATGGCAGTGGCTGTGGTCTCAGTTACCAGGAGATTTAAAGGAGAAAAAAAAAAGCACTGCAGTTTGGAAGGGAAGGGTAACTGGTAGAGGACACAAGAAGGGAGATTTGGGAAAGGCTCAAAAGAGGTTTGAAATGTGGTCCAAAGACTCCCTGGTTTAAAAGGTGGGAAGGTTGGGCTTCCCTGGTGGCGCAGTGGTTGAGAGTCCGCCTGCCGATGCAGGGGACGCGGGTTCGTGCCCCCGGTCCGGGAGGATCCCGCGTGCCGCGGAGCGGCTGGGCCCGTGGGCCATGGCCGCTGGGCCTGCGCGTCCGGAGCCTGTGCTCCGCAGCGAGAGAGGCCACAGCAGTGAAAGGCCCGCTTACCGCAAAAAAAAAAAAAGTGGGAAGGCTTCTTTGTTGGTTTACTGCTTCTTTCAATACAAGTGAGAAATTGAAGGATCTGATTTTGTTTAAAATCGTAACCTGTAACTAAAGATCACCTACTTTGCTTTTCAATTTCAGTTTTCTCTTCTGAGATGGTATCCTTATTGTTGAAATTAAAACCACAGAAATAGTCATGTATCACATCAGTTTTTTTCTTCCTTGAATTTCACGATTACAGAAATCTTTGCTGTTGTGGACTTAAATAAGCTTATTCTGAGACTTCTAGAGTTCTATCCTGTATGGTTTAAAAATCTCCATTAAGATTTAATGAGATTTTAGTAAACCTTAATACAGAAAAAGGCAAGTGCTCAAAAGGCATTTACTTTTTTCTTAATTAAAGATGTGCATTTCTTCTTCCTCGCTATGCTGATTTTGAAGTTTTTCATTCCTCTTTAGTTCGTGAAAAAATTCATTCTCTTAAATGTCTTTGTCACCCACTAAGTAATAAGCATACTGTAGAGATTTGTTGGAAAACTTAATGAATAGATGTATGATTTCTTTTAGGATGGAAGAGTGTAGAAAGCATCCCAAAGTTGGTGTCTGAATATATGTCCAATAAAATAAAGATTGATGAATTTGTGACTCACAATTTGCCTTTTGACCAAATTAACAAAGCCTTTGAACTGTTGCATGCAGGAAAGAGGTGAGCTTTCTCTTTAGCTGTGTAGTATAGAATGTGGTAATGATTTGGGGCTTATGGAGGGAGAAGGGTAAAAAAAAACAGTTTTAGTGGTCTTCAAAGAAATCATTCAGAACCTGTTTATTGCTTTCTTCTCTTACAGCATCCGAACTGTTTTAAAGCTTTAAATTCAAAAGAGAAAAATTCTTCCATCCTTGTAACTAAGTCTTGTGGTCTGATTGGAGCAGCCAGACAAGCAGGAAGGCGCTCTTTCAAGTTCACAGCTTCTTAGACCTTCATTAACTGACTGGGGAATAATGTTTTCTGTATAAATTCATAAATGTCTAATCAAGGACAAGGCTAATACTGTCATAAGTCTGTTTTCTGGACTCTTCACATAAATAATTGCTGGCTCATTAAGGAATATTTTTAACATAATAAAAGGAACTTCTGCATATGTGTGGAAGTTGTCAGCTCTGTTGTATGTCAAATTCTTTCTCATGGTTTCTCTCCCCATTATCTTCATTCTTTAAAGGAAAGATGGAGGAAGAAGGGTGGTGGTGAGTATCTGAACCTTGTCTTCTACTGTCCTTGGTAACTTTCGCTTAACTTTTAAGGGTCTCAGGTCCATTTACTGAAGAACAGATTCCTCCAATCAGCAGTGGCACAGTTAATCAGAACCCAGATCTGCTTCTGTGAGATTATCTTCTTGTGGGCGGTACCATGCATTGTTCAGACTTAGACTCCTAATTCCTAGTATGACATCTGGCCCACAAATTCATCATTGAAACTACCTTCCGAGCTTAAGTAGGTATATATGTGTTGTTGGTCACTCTGAACTATTTCAAGCATATGGAAAATATTTATATACTGAATACCCAAATTTCCAGCACTTACTTTGTCAAATCTTAACATCTTACTCTTCCAGACCACTTTGCCTTTCCTCTCCTGCGGTATAGTCCGCATCCAGAATCGGGTGTTTATCACTCCCATGCACATTGCCATACTTCGACTACACGTGTATCCGTAAACCCTTTAGTCTTGAGTATCGTCATACATGTGTTAAACCTGATACTGTCTCATTCTGCAGCTTTCATTTTTCACTCATTATTTTGTGATTAATCCCTGTTGTAGGTGATACTCCCATACATTAATTTTAGTACTGTGCAGTAGTAGTCGATTATACCAACTACCATAATTTATCTGTCTCCAGTTGATGGCATATAGTAGTTGCCCAAATTGTTTCTGTATTGCTAACAAAACTGTGGTGGAACATCCTTGTACATTGTGCTCAGTGCGTTAGTTACGGAGGATGTGTACCATAGGATAAACACATTTTAAACCTTACTAGAAATTGTCAAATTGCTCTTAAATGTGGTTGGACATTTTTGCAAATCAGATGGGTGTGAAATGACTTTAATTTGCATTTCCCTTAATGACTAAAGTCTTTTTTTTTTTTTTTTTTTTTTTTTGGCCGTGGCACACAGCATGGTGGGATCTTAGTTCCCCGACCAGGGGTGGAACCTGAGCCCCCTGCACTGGGAGTGCAGAGTCTTAACCACTGGACTGCCAGGGAGGTCCCAAGTCTTTCATTCTTTTGGCCATTTGTATTTCCTTTTTTGTGAGGCATCTGTTCACATCCTTTGCCCATTTTTCTGTTGGATTACTTCTCATTTTCTGAGTAATTTTTAGGGGTTCTTTATTCTAGATGCCAATCCTTTGTAAGTTTTATATTTTAATATATTTTATATTTCTTAATTTTTATTTTAATGTAGTCACATCTATCAGCCTTTTCCTGGTGCTGTTGTTAAGTAACATTTAGGTTTCTTTACCCTGAGCAGAATAAAGAAGCAAACGAAAATGATGCATAGTCTTACCATCCAGGTGATCCATTAACACAAAAATAAATACATGAAGGCAATACATCCAAGAGTTAGAACATTCAAATAGAGAAAATTGCATGAGAAAGAAAAGCTACACTTCCCTCTCCCCCCAAAAAATAGGTGACCACTATTCAGTTTATGTATCTTCCCAGAATTTTCTATGAATAGCATTTTATACATATACTTTAAATTAACACAAAGGAATACTATTAACATTATTCTGTGCCTTTTTTTTTTTTCCCCCTTCTCCATACCGTTTATTTCTCCGTCCCGGGAGGTGGGGTCGCTGGGGGCGGGGCGCGCGGGCTGCGGGCCTGGGGCAGGGGAGTCCGGAGCGCGACGTGCAGATGAGGTGGAGCCGTTCCAGCCCACGTTGGCCGCGTTCATGTCGTAGTAGTTGTAGATCCTGCCCGGGCTGACGCGCAGGCGTCACAGCAGCTTGCTGTCGGAGCGGTTCTGCGCGCCGCAGATCTTGCCGATGCTATGCAGGCTGCAGAGCGCGCACGGCTCGCTGGAGCTCCCGAAAGCCAGGAGCTGGTCCGGGACCACGTGCACCGCCATGTACTGCGCCGGCTTGCCCGTGCCCTGCGCCAGCTGCTGGGTGAGATCGGAGAGGAGCCCGTCCGGCACAGAGGCGCGGGGCACGTAGGTGTTCTCCAGGAATATCGGCAGGACGGCGAGGAAGGCGGGGACAGGGATACAGGAACCAACCGACTCTCGTGTGAACGGCGCCTCGCCTATTCTGTGCCTTTTTCTTCTTTCTACATCATAGCATAGTTTAGACTGTTTTTGTATCAGGACATCAGATATGCCATGCACATATCTTTTGGTTGGATTGAAACCATGTGCTTTTTTCTTGTTTTAATTCTTTTGACTGATGTAGCTTAATTACTCCCAAAGTTTGTGTTCCTGAGAGCATTATTTAGTTGACTGAAAACCGGAAAAGTGGCAGTTATGGTCAGGACTTCTTTTTTGGATCTCTGGTGCATCTGAAGGACTAGGCAGTATGACCTAGCTTCTCTCATTTTACCGAGAGGGCTGGAGACCCAGTCGGGGCCCAGATGGCTCCAACCTATTGTTCTGGGTGAACTGGAAGAACAGGAGAATAAAAATAGCTTCTACCCTAGCTGTAGGAAGTGTGCTTTAATCTGGTTTGTTTTAGCTCAGCCTTCCAGGAACAAAGTATATTATTGCCGTAACAGAATGGGTATATAGGGTAATAATGGAGGAGAACTAATAATTTTTTCCCCTTTATTTTTCTTCTCATACATGAGTTATACGTGAATGAGAATGGCAAACATTATGTTCGCCAATAATGAGAAAATAATTTTAAGATAGTAAAATAATGTAACTCCAATTCTTGTAGCTGGCCAATTAGGGAGTTTACTTTTCTGTCACAGTCATGTACACAGTCTTGAGCCAGCTAATTCAGTTTAACAAGTATGAGCATTTCCTGGCTGAAAACACAATTGTCTCTTTCAAAGAACCAGTATTAAGAATCAATCTTACAAGATCCTTAATACAAAGATTCTTGGAACATGGAACTATAGGTATAAAGTATTTCTTGTTAAGATACTTTTAATACATCCTCTTGGATGGCATCTAGGTTGTTATGTATATTGCAGAACCAAATATTTTTTGGAAGAACATACACAACATAGGGCTAAAAAACATTCACTATGTGCGTGTCAGCAAATCTATCCTGGTCCAAAATTAGGACTCTACCACCTTAGAAGTATTGTCGGGAATTTTTTGAAGTTATGTTTAATCTGCTTTCTTGGATAAAAGGTATATAATTTTAACACAAGTCGCTAACCTCTGCTGTATATTTCATGAAAGGTAGTAAAAAAAAATTTTTAAGGATCCAAAATTTTGCAATATTAGGATGCATCTTTTAACAGCTTTTTGTTTTTCATTGAAAATGCTGGTATACTTGGCATTTTTCAAATCTTTCCTGCTTTTCCATTTTCAGCATGTTGGGCTATTCTGCTTTCTATTTAACCCACCTAGTGATGTTCACTGTAAAAAGACAGTCCATATACAGGCTGACTTGGAATTCCATGTCTGACTTGGAATGAGCTCTTTATTACATGCACAGAGAACTAACATAAGGTAGAACCTGTGGAATGATGAGGTTATTGAGATGAGGGAAAAAACTGCATTATATCCAAACTTTGTTACAGTGGAGCCAGTTAATGTGTATACAGCTTAAACAAAAACAGCTCCAAAAGATAAACACGATGCTACTTCCATTTATCCCACTTCAAAGCAAAATTAAATGTAGCTCATGATTCTCCAAATGTTTCGTTGATCTGGGAAAGAGGGAACATATTTTTACATGCATAGATGCTTCAGAACATTTTCTGCATGGCTACCAATCTCCCAAGTAGGTTGATGATCAAAGTCCTAAAGCAACTGACAGTTCTTTGGGCCTAGAGATACTTTGTGACCCAGGAAAAAACCAACTTTGCACTCAGCCAATTTTGTTTCAATTAACATGCAAGATCAGATTCTCTGTCAGCAAATACCCTGTAGAAAAAACAGACAGAAAACACATTTGGAAAACATTAAGTATATTTAAACAGTTACTTAGATAATAAGTACATAGAACTATACCAAGGAAGTCATATCTTTAAAGAAACAACTAGGAAGTAAACCAGCACAGTGAACCGGTACGTACAAAGTCCTCCATTATACAAACTTCTTTTGGTGGAACTTTATAGGAACAGAGCAAGTAGGATGGGCTTTTAAGCAGACTGATTTTTATCAAACTGGACATCGTAACAGAATTCATTAAGAGGTAATATGTAACATGCTCCCTTCAGGAAAGGAGCGCTAATCCACCACAGAACTACCCAGAGTTTAGACATGGACTGAAATATTCCTGACTACCAAAAATATCTAGATATGTTAAACAAGATAAAACAGTGGAAATTTGCTTTAAAATACCTGTTGTTCTCTTTCTTAAATCTACATCTTAATACTAAAAGTTCTTATTTTGTTTTCTCAGAATCACCCAGGGCTCAGATTTACTGGTAAAGTTTGAAAAATTCTATTCTGAATTTTCTGTTGATGTCTGACCCAAGTACTGAAATAAAGCAAATTTGCTTTATAGTCACATTATATATAGAATAAAACAGTTGATAAGCTGTGGTGTCATTACACAAATAGGATACCTCCATAGAGAAATACGGTGATTTGTCCAAGCCATTCAACTAGTTTAAAAAAATCAGAGAACTCAGAGCCCTAGTGTCCTGATTGTTGATCTCGTGATCGTCTCATGACACCACAGTGCAAATGTGCCTACAAGTTTGGCATGTGTTTGTTGTTGGGAGTTGAATGAGGAGGCTGGAGTAATAGTAAAAGGGCCAAGCACCCAGGAGATGGAAGCAATTATTCTACTAAAAGCTTCGCAATAGTAAAAAGGCTGGACATTCACAAGAAAAATTATTAAAATACTTTGAACTCCAACAAACATCAGTGGTAAGTGAAAATCTTTCCAGGAAGCCCTTCTTGAATGCTCCGCATATTGACTTTTGGGCACACTTTAGTGAGATAAAAACCAGTGTTGACACGTTTTAATGTAATCACAGAATTACCATATACAGACAGTTCTGTTGTTGCTCACCACAGTGCCCAAAATGAAAAGCAGCAGGTAACAGGTGGCCAAGGCCACCTGACTCCTGGCTTTTTTTTGCAAGATAACGAAATGCAAACCACTGTTTTTCTTTTTCGTACTTAGCACCAAAAGGAAAAAGAGGTAAGGAAGGAGGCTGCCACCAAAGGCTGCTTGTGAGTTCAAACACAGTGGGACCACAGAATTTCGATGCATGGAACCTGTGCTGCCTTTCTTTAGATGTTCATTTTTTAAATGAAGCAAAACACATTAATAACTTTTAGAATATCAGCATAATGCAGCCTGTGTTGTGAAACAATCTGTTCCTAAAACAATGTCCAGATGTTTTTTTCCTACTCTATACTGAAAATAGGCTACACATCCACATTACAAGTGGTATAATTTGCTCCTCCGGTAGCTAGAGAACTTGGTAGAAGCCACACACCATCAAATGTAGACAGAATCATATCACACTATATCAATTGATTCCAGTATTTCTAACTCCCAGACCGCTAAAACATCTTCCTCACCTGTATAGCATGCTTTGCCCCCAAGATTCACTGCATTTACTGTTGAAAAGTAACTTCCTGGTTTATGAAATTTAGAATACTGCAGGATCAAAATTAATTACTTCAAATAGCTTTTAAACCAATACTCTGTACCCGCTTAGTGAAATATGTTCCAAGAATAAGAACAATCACAACTTTTACACTTAAATTTTTGGTAGTGATTTTGGTATAGTAATTCTAAAATAATTTTACACATCATGTAGAATCAAGCAAATCAGTAAACATTAATGTTGTTCAGAACCAAAGTTCTCACCATGGGAGAAGGAAGATACAAATATGGAACAGGGAGGGGTGAGGAAGATTAGTGTTAAATTTGAAATCAAAGTATCAGAATGAATTCATGATTTATAAAAAATGCATTTGCTGGCTCTGTTCCCTGAACGGCCCTAGGAGCAATGACACCCTAGCAGCACCCAGATCTTGATTTCCAAATACCATTCCCCGTGAAGAGAAACTAGGGCTCCTTGGAGAAGTAGCCAATTCCCAGGCTGGGGCAGGAAAAGTGTATGATAAATCTAGAACATCTTGATATGGCAAAAAGCAAGAATGTGCTCAAAGACTAATAGGCACAGAACAAAATGACCCATAAATAAGCTTAAAGGTGCTTCCACTGGCCAAATACAGACCAGAGTAATTAATTGAATTTTTAAAAACAATGAGCCCGCACTGATACTCAAAATTAAGTGCTTCTTAGTAAAAGAGTGCCAGCCAATAAATGCAGACAGAATGCTAGATTTAGAAAGTCCCAAGCTGCAGCCACCAATGTAACAAAATAATGGATTCCGGCAAGGATTATTAATGAATGCTAAAATCATTAAGTGAACAGGATATCCAAATGGTCTCCAAGTATCTCCTCCCAAATTATTTGCTTAAGAAAGGGATTTTAAAATAGAACATCTGAAAGAAACCTAGTGAGCAAACATATATTGGCAATAATGTGACAATGACAGTATGTGCCTTGTGATGTGATGCGATGCAATGCGATGAATGGGACACACCACATGCCATCTCTGGAGTCTTCTGCCAAAACATTTATCCTGAACCTACTCATGAGGAACAATCGGGGAAGCACAGAATTCTACAAGCTAACTGGCCTGCTTTTTCAAGTCAGTTTCATAAAAGATAAAAAAAGGTGGAAGGATTGTTCTAGAGTTAAAAAAAAAAAAAAAACCTACAGATGACAACCAAATGCCATGGGTTTGGATTCTGCATTTTAAACAAGACAAACGCTTTAAAGTACACTTGGGGGGAAACTGAGCCTCAGGTTTGAATGTGTACTATACATTAGATAACTCTATGAATATTAAATTCCTTGGGTGTGACAAGAGTATTATGATTGTGTAGGAAATGTCCGTATGTTTTAAGAGAGACACACTGCAACAGTAGCAGGTGAAGTAGGACAATGCCATTTCTCTCAAAAGAAAAATGCTTTTTATATAGAGAGATGTGACGCAATAACAATTGCTGAATACAGGGAAAGGATATATGGTTATTTCACTGTACCATCAACTTTTCTGTAAATTGGAAATTTTCAAAATTATAAGTTGGAAGTAAAAAAAAAAAAAAAAAAAAAAAAACAACGGCGGGTGGGTGGGTAGGACAGAAATAGCTTACAGATACGAGGAGGGTGCGTGCATTTGGGAGCTTTAGCAAACTGGGGCATCCCACTCTCAAACTGAACCAAACTCAATGAAAAGCCAGAAGTGGTGACAGGACAAACTGAGGAATCAAGCTAAGATGGCAAATTCGTAAACACCCTCTTCCTGTTCATTTAGGCATGTGGATGGCAAGTAATATAAAGGTGTTGGTGAACGGGTTCTAATATACCTTTATACATTTTACCAGCAAAAGACATAAAATGAAAATAAAAGGCAAACACCTTTCCCTTCTAAATTATAATTCCAAGGGGGATGAAGGACTGTCAGGGGAAAAAAAGGATTATTTTAAAGTTAATACAAAAAATAAAAAGTTAACACACTGACATTTTTGAGAAGTTGCCAGAATGATGAAACTACCCTAGATGTTTTCTCATCTAAACCTGGTAAACAAACATTTGTAATCAGACATATACAATTAGACTAGAGGACATATTGTTTTAAAATCTCCCAAACCGAGAAAAGCACCATCACCAGTGTGGTGTTTATCTTTTAACAGCAACAACAACAAAAAAAACTACCCACCAAGACTTTTTTTCCTTGAGCTTATTTTCTAATAGTAGACACTGAGTAAGCCCACACTGTTAATTCCACTATCACTACATAAAGTGCTGCCTTACATATGCAGCAATCTCCGCCTTAAACTATCTCAGAAATATGGTTGCATCTCAAATACTGCTGGTAGACTGCTGAACTAAACACAGTACTGGAATTTGTATATAGACATTCAACTTAAAAAAGTATTTTTACTCAAATTTTATTTTAGATTATGAAATTAGCCTCCCCATTCCCACCACTTCCTTCTGAAATCCCCAACAAATGCAGCAAAGTTAACGACTACATGGTGGGATAGTCATTCAAACTTTTTAATCTCCCTTTACACATTATATTAACATTCATATTGCAAGGCATTCCATTCACAAATATTACAGTTTGATAAAAAACTTCACACACATACCAGATTCAGCCACTTTACTAAATCATTAAAATAATAAAAGTAATGAAAACATTATCATAATTCCTTTAAAGCAATAAAGGTCTGAGGCACTCTGGGAAAGATGTTCTCATACAAATGTAACATGTCAGTGGTATCAAATTATCTTAGAATAAACTTACCAGATACCTAGTAATCAAGTACACTCTAATGACAATGACTTTGATCTGATATGTCTTCACTGGATGCACTCCCATTTGGACTGAACTACTGAAAGGAACACAGGTGTTGGGCAGCTGAGGTCATTTCTAATGAGGTTCCCAACTACGTAAAGGAGAATTGTGGTAGCACACCAAGGACAGCTGCATCCCTGCAAGGCGACAGTCCAATTTCAAAGGAGTTCCTTCCTCATCCCCACCAGGTTTATTAAACATTAGAACTTCCAGACTCTGCTCACTGCTGGAGAGATTCAGAACTGTCTTTCCCCATCAGCCTCCACAGGGTAGCCTCCACCCTTTTCTGAATATCTCCAAGGTATGCCTTTGAAATAAGAGAGAGCAGGGAAGGGAGTGTTTTTCCTACCATTATGACCAAACAGAGGTCTGAAATAGCAACGTATCACAAAAATCCCCTTCTCTGCAATAGCCAGCTTCCGCTTGGAGCGTGGCTATTTTTGCCATAAACCAGATTTTTTAAAACCTGATCATCTTTTTCCAAAGTGAATTTTGCCATAGCCATTCACGCACACAGAGTCCACACTGGAAAGTCTCACTGACCGAGTGCTTCCTTACACACAATTACGAGGGTAAATTAGCAGGGGAGGAGGGAGGCCGATTCCCAGCTGGGAATTAAATCACTGCAAATGATGGGTCCATTTACGACAGCATAGAACCCTGTCAGAATCAACACAAACCCCAGGTCACATAGTGTTTGGTAATTACATATATGGAATTTAAAATGTATACATATATATTTCCATACATATATAATTAAAAAAAAAATCGGGAACAAAATATGTTGCTAAAGTTTCAGGGATTCTCATCTCCAACATTCACCTGGAAAGCAGGTGGCTCTGACGGCCCGGTTGTGGCAGTGATAAAAGCAACCAGAAGCTGGTTTAAGTAAAAGTGCTCAAAGGGCAAATGAGAAAACAGGGGTGCAGAGATTTTTTTGTGTGGGGAGAGGGGAGCATTGAAAGGAGTTGAGAAAGCGTCCTTTATTCTTCTTGGCTTTTTCAGACCCAAGACAAGTTCTTGAGGACACACATCAAATGCTGTAGTCCTTCCTTATCTATAGTCGAAACAAAACAAGTTATAAAAAATTTCCTCTTCCATCCTGTACTCTCAATAAAATGCAGAGTACAGCCAGAAGGTATCACTGAGATGCACCATCTCGGGAGAAATTAAAATTGGGACATGAAGTGAGGCCGCACGCTATCGAGTCGCCGGGTTAGGATTTCGCAGCCAGTGTCCGTGACCAGCAGGGTGTGCTCGAACTGGGCAGACCGTTTCCCATCTCTCGTCACTGCTGTCCAGCCATCCGGCCAGGTTTCATCCTGCCATCCGCCTTAAACAGACAAACACCAGTTCTTAATTCTATCACTCAGCTTGTTTTCTTAATAAACTCTCTAGGCAAGTGTACTGGCCTGTACTCCTATATCCTTGGATATCTCAGAAAACTAATTTTAAAATTCACTATTGGGCTTCCCTGGTGGCGCAGTGGTTGAGAGTCCGCCTGCTGATGCAGGGGACACGGGTTCGTGCCCCGGTCTGGGAAGATCCCACATGCCGCGGAGCGGCTGGGCCCGTGAGCCATGGCCGCTGAGCCTGCGCGTCCGGAGCCTGTGCTCTGCAACGGGAAAGGCCACGGCAGTGAGAAGCCCGCGTACCGCAAAAAAAAAAAAATAAATAAAATAAAATAAAATTCACTATTAAGATTCCTATTTACACTTCAACTGTTTAAGCTAAAGCCTTTTCAATTTCATTTTGGTCTGTAGTCCAACGAAGTAATAATAATGTTTAAATTTTAAAACTTCACATTTTGTATACTTCCCAAATATTAAATCAAGCTGGTATTTCCAAAAGAAAGGCACTCAGTTTCATTTTCAGAAACGTAACTGATAACCACTCATCACAGAACAACAAATAAGAAACTGAAGTAATGAATTTAGCTCTCTCTTGGTATAACTTTGGAATCTGACTGAACTATAGCCGATGTATATTGTGAAGAAAATAGAGTAACTTCTTATACTTTTATTATAGCATTTAATTCCTGATATAATTTTTAAAAGGCAGGCACAAAGATGGTGAGAACAGATTATACTGTGAAATTTTTATAGGCCACACCCCAAAAGAGGGCAGAAGGAGGGCAGAGAAAAAGAGAGATTGGTGAGAAAATTTAAAAATTATTGGGAGTTCCCCGGTGGCCCGGTGGTTAGGATTCCAGGCTTTCACTGCTGTGGCCCAGGTTCAATCCCTGGTCGAGGAACTGAGATCCTCAAGCTGTGCAGCGTGGCCAAAAAAAAAAAAAAATTATGATGAGGGAGAATGGGTTAGAGAGAGGGTTAGAAAGGAAATGAAGGGACAATGAAAAAAGCTGGGAGACGACACAGGAAAAAGAGAATGGGGGGAGGAGTGGGGCAGGGGAGGAGAGGCAACAGTGGAATGACAAAGTTCTTCAATTCCAGATACTGCTATAAAAACGTGTTTACAGAGACTTTCTTATCTCCAAATTAGATGTAAAAAAAAATCAATATTCTTCATTCTGAATAATCTTTTTTGCCTTGGGGATGGGGGACCCACACCTCACAGCTTGTAGGACCTTAGTTCCCTGACCAGGGATGGAACCCAGGCCCATGGCAGTGAAAGCGCCGAGTCCTAACCACTGGACCGCCAGGGAATTCCCACTTTGAGTAATCTTTACCAAAGATTAGGTCTTACTGCCTCAGACACATCCCAGAGTACAAAGTCTGCAGTGAAGTAACCTACTTTTGCAATATTAAACCCCAGTCTAAAAAGAAAATATGAGGTAGCTTAAACAAAGTTAACTCATGCTTTGTCAACTATCTAAAGATGAGTAAACAGATATTTCTCAATGTAACGAATGATCTTTTCACAAACAGATTTAAGACATAATACATCCTTTTTTTATATAAATTTTTATTTATTTATTTATTTATTTGGGGGCTGCATTGGGTCTTCGTTGCTGTGCGTGGGCTTTCTCTAGTTGCGGCGAGCGGGGGCTACTCTTTGTTGTGGTGCACGGGCTTCTCATTGCGGTGGCCTCTCTTGTTGTGGAGCATGGGCTCTAGAGCACACGGGCTTCAGCAGATGCGGTGTGTGGGCTCAGCAGTTGTGGTGCACGGGCTTAGTTGCTCCACAGCATGTGGGATCTTCCCAGAGCAGGGCTCAAACCCATGTCCCCTGCATTGGCAGGTGGATTCTCAACCACTGCACCACCAGGGAAGCCCGACATAAATACATCTTTAATTTTATCGTCATCTGCTAAAACAGATACTTTACTAATGTCAAGTTAAATACATTAGACTACTATTCTAAGGAAATTCAAATTCTTCTTTGGATTAGAGACTTTCCACTAAGAAGCTGGGATTTAACCTAGCTGAGTTACACTGAAGTATATTTGTTATAATCTGACAATTATCTGAACCAGCTCAACACTGTGTTATTTGCTTACTCCCGAAATACCACTTCATGTCTCACCAACTAAGTGCCAGTTAATGGAAATAGGTATGTAACCAAAATGACACTTTCCTCTCACTGTCTTGCCTTTCTCTGCTAATATACTCAATGCTCTTGCAATTGGTTACATATGATCATTATTCTTATTCCAGGGAATGACAAAACAATACCTTACATTTGTACAGCCCTTTAGAGGTACTTTGTGTTAATACAAATCATCTCACTTAATTCTTACAGCAGCCCTGGGGATTCAGCAGGATAAAGATTGTAACTTCCATTTTACAGAAAAGGGAACGAAGGACCAGGTTAAGAAGGCAGCCTCTTTTAAAACCACCTCCAGTGGTCCTCTCCCCTTGAGTGTGGGCTGGATTTAGGGACTCACTTCTAAGGAAGAAAATCTGGTAGAAGTGATGGGATAACACTCTGAAGATTAGGTTATAAAAAAGACTGGAAGGATCCCAAGGGGATGCATCCTGTAACACAGGGACCAGGACACAAGAGCCCTACTACTGTTGCCCCACTCTGCATCCCCTAATCCCAGCGAAGAACTGGCAGAAAGCAAAGGTGAAGGCCTCATGAAGGAGGCCCCAGTGATTACCCTGACAGCCTCAGTGGGGGGCTCCAATCATGACACCAACCATTACTGCCATGTGCCTGTCAGAGTGACCAACAACAGCGAGGTCATAAAACTGCCAGTGCTAAGCGTGTCTATGCTGTGCTTTTTCCATAGTAGTTGTATGACACCACCTGACGATATGAGTGCAGACCCTCAAGCGGCAGAATGGCTCATGAGTTTAGAGTCCCACAAATTCTGCCACATAACTAGCTAAGTGACTTTGGGCAAGTTACTTTTAACCTCTTCAAAAATCAGTTTGCTCTCCTGTATAATGGGGATAGCACCTACCTCATAAGTTGTGGAGAATTAAATTATATAACTCTGCCGCAAAACGAATAGCTCGGACTTCCCTGGTGGCGCAGTGGTTAAGAACCTGCCTGCCAATGCAGGGGACACGGGTTCGAGCCCTGGTCCAGGAAGATTCCACATGCTGCAGAGCAACTAAGCCCGTGCGCCACAACTACTGAGCCTGCATGCCTAGAGCCCATGCTCGGCAACAAGAGAAGCCACCGCAATCAGAAGCCCACTCACTGCAACGAAGACCCAATGCAGCCAAAAAATAAATAAATAAAAATTAATCAATTAATTTAAAAAACAAAAAGACAAAAAAAAAAAAAACAAATAGCTCTAACTTCTTTTTTCCTCCTCTTCCTCACCCCCATCAAGACAAGCAAGAATTTCTACACAGGCTTCAGGGAGGCACCTAATTATTACAATGCACCCTTTGACAGGATCTTTATGAAAAGGGACCAGGATTCAAGTACTTCAGCATCTACTGACAGCAGGCAAATTACCGTGGAGAAGGTATTGCTTTCTTGCCAACCCTTATAATTTTCACTTCTCTAACATGATACTGAATCAAGTTAGAGATAAGACGGGGAGTGGAAATGAAGCAAAAAGAAAGTAGAGCAGACTACTAATCTGATCATGAGTAACCAAAAGTACAGAAAAATTCAGTTAAAGAATGTTACAGCATCCCTTTTTCCTCACCTTCACAAATCATTGGCTCAATTGTAAATACGTGGCCGGCCTTCATCACTCCAACTGCTTTATTTTCTGAAATTAAAGAAAAAAATCTCAGAACACAGCAAAAAACCTACAGCATGTTGTTAAGCAGCTCCCTGGGAAAAGTACACAACTTATATTCCCATGAGTGATTCTTAAATTAGTGACTTTCTCCCCTCCTGATTACCCTTTCTTAAAGCAGATCATTCAACAAACAGGGATTTTACTGAAAACCACCTACTCTGGGGCAGATATTGTCCTAAGCATATTTCATTTTGTTTACGCCTTCCCTAGGAAAATACAGAGATGCCCTAGGCTGGATCTCAGATGTGGTTATCACTTCTATAAAAGGAAAAGTGCCCCCATTTATGTTATAGCAGGGTTAGAATTGCAATCATGCAACCAAGCAAAGTGCCACACTCATGGAGGTATGACGCTTTAAAGAAGAAGACATTTCAAATCCCACCAGAAGCCTCCTACCTCTTGGGTGCGTGTAGGGGTGTGGATGCGGGTGGAGATGGGGGCACAGCCCAGAGAAACAACTGCACCATTTTTAAAAAGTTTTGTAAATTGTCTTATTTTCGGAGGGGAACAAAGCCCCACACACTAACCTACTTTTCTTTAATGCTGACACGATTATTCCTTTCTATTGGAAACAAAAATTCCATTTCTCCCTCCAAAGACTTTTTGTCCAAGTTCACCAATACAAAAGTATTTTTCAGGATCATTGTGAGAAACTCAACTATCAGTGCCCAGACGTGCCATCTCCCCAAGAAGGCCAAAAATTTTAAACAGGGATAGGCCTTTTTAGAGAATCTCAGACGAAAATGGAGAACCAGTTTAAAGTTCAAACTGTCAATAAAAACCAAGAACTGATAAGAGCATCGGTAAACAGGTGACTGCACTTTCTCTGTCTGACCACCAGGTGGCGAAAGCACCGGCTTTCAGGGGTTTTCTGCGTAAGGCTGCGGTTCTTCCGGATGGCAACCCATGTGGATGGCAACCCATGTGTCGACGGAGACAGACCCTGCTCAAGCTGCCCTGTCTATGTATGGTCTAACCTCACCGGCACGTTTACACTCCTGCACGCCCTTCCTTGTGAATAGCTATCACGCTGCTTTCCGCTATCTCAGGTATTGCCAAAATACACTTATTCTACAGATTCCAAATCAGGAGTTTCTAAATTATTATAAAACTCTGAGGGGCAAAAATAATCTTTACTTTTTATTTCTAATTTCATGAACTTTCTCTCCAAATGACATTCAATTTACTACATATATAGACTGGTCATATTCCCTTGGGGATATCAAACAGAAAATGTCAAAGAGAGTCAGTGTGGCGTCATGGAAAGAAAAAAGGATAAAGGAATTGAGAGCTGTGCTGTCCAGTACGGCAGCAACTGGGTGCATGAAGCTAAGCACTTGAAAAATGGCAAGTCAGAATGTACATATAAAAAATATGCCGATTTCAAAGACAAAAAAAGCATGTAATATATCACAATGTTTTTTTAGACTGATTAAATGCTGAAATGCTAATATTTCTAATGTAATGGATTAAATAAAATATAAAATTAACTCCATCTGTCTCTTTTTACTTTTTCAATATGACCACTAGAAATCTTAGTATTACATATGTGCCTCATATATATTTCCACTGGACAGCTCAATACAGAGAATCCAAGTTCCACTCCTGTTTCTGCCATTGATTCATTGTTGTAGAAGTTACAACTCCCAGCTAACCTTGACTCATAGTTTCAGCTTCTCAACAAGGCTCACTCAAACAAACATACATCGTCTAGCGACTACACTATAGCAGATACTACTGCTGAGTGCTTTTACAGAAGTGTGTACCTGCTCTACCGTCTGGCTCCCAGAATTACCGTGATATATATTCTAAAGACAGGGTAGTATCACCTTTACTTCTGAACCATAATGACAAAGAAGCACACTAAACTCTCATCCAACAAGGACTTCTCTTACACGGAAGGAGGTGGAGGGAATTGTTGTTACACAACAATTTCCTGGTTCCGTGCTCAGGTGCTCAGGAATATGAAGTTACAAGCCAAAGCAGGGATCGTTTACATTTCAAAAGGCCTCTGCAGTACAGAGACTCAGCAGCTTCCTTGAACACGTCCCTAAAGGGACCACACATATTTTGTTTTATCTAAACCCGATTAACACTTGACTTTTCAAAAACATATCAATTGGATGAAATGAAGTATACCTGGGTCCTTGTTTCTTTTTTCAGAATTCTTATTTCTAATTAAATAGTTTAACATGAAACTCAAGTGCCATCTCTTGTGTATGGGTGGTATGGTATTTTGCTGACACCATCATCACTGACCCGTATCTCCGTCTCCCATAAATTCTATTTCCTTCAAAAAAATCTCTCTTTATGACATATGCACACTACTGTGTATTGATATAAAATAGATAACTCCTAAGAGCCTACTGAATAGCACAGGGAACTCTACTCAATACTCTGTAATGGCCTATATGAGAAAAGAATCTAAAAAAGAGTGGATATATGTATATGTATAACTGATTCACTTTGCTGCACAGCAGAAACACAACAATGTAAGTCAACTCCACTCCAATAAAAATTAACAGACATAGACAGATAGACAAAAAGTCTCTATCTAGTCCATAACTAAACCTAAGTTTGTTACCTCTGCAAGTTAAGGGTGCTTTTTTCATTCCCTCCCTTGCACACTCTTGTTCCACACACAAAACACACACACGTACACGTGTGGCACACGCCAGTGTCATCAGAATAGCTACTTCCATTCTGTTAAAGGCAGTGCACATCAGGTGATCACAGGGCCTACCAGGAAGGAATGAAGTTGGCTACCCATCTTCTATTGCTAGCTTTTATTTCAAGCACAATTCCAGCTGAAATAAAAAGGACTATGTGGTCTGCTAATAAACGCTTATTGATTTATGTCAAATGCTGTGCCTTAAGTGACTTCTCTAGCTTCTGTTGAGACGTTTCTCACTCATTTCCCTTTCTCTTCACAACTACTGACGTCTTAGATTTTACCACCTCACATGTGGATTACGACAACTGTGCATCAGGCTGACAAGCCTGGCTAACTCACATCGGCAATGCATTCTAGACACCACTGCTAAATTTTCTTCCCCAAATGGCAATTTCACCTTGCCATTCTTCTGCCAAAAAATGTTCCACAAATGCCTAAAATGAAGTCAAATATCCTCGATCTGGCACTGCCCATTTCTAGTCCTTAACACATAATTCTCAGCCCAAGCTTATCTTGTCTCTGTTCAGTCTCAACTTGAAGCACCTATTTATGCTTCCCCACCGCCTGGAATGCTTTTCCTCATCTCTCCAGCAAACCAAAATCTCAATCTTTATTTCTCCCACAAGACCCAGAGCCAAACTGCTTCACTCCTTCCTAGGCAGCACGGGAAAGACTGACTCTAGAAAGCCAGACAGAACCTAGGTACCAATCCTACACCTGACGTTTATTTACTAGTTTGTGTGGACTTGAATAAATACATCACTTCCCTAAACACAGAATCTGCTTTTTAAAAATAGGGCTAAGAGGGCTTCCCTGGTGACGCAGTGGTTGAGAGTCCACCTGCCGACGCAGGGGACACGGGTTCATGCCCCGGTCCGGGAAGATCCCACATGCCGCGGAGCGGCTGGGCCCGTGAGCCATGGCCGCTGAGCCTGCGCGTCCGGAGCCTGGGCTCCGCAACGGGAGAGGCCAGAACACTGAGAGGCCCGCGTACCGCAAAAAAAAAAAAAAAAAAAAAAAATAGGGCTAAGAAATTATTCAGAGTTGTGATGATCAAATGAGATAATGTATATCACACCATCATCATTACCATCACTCTAAAAGTTACCATGCATTATCTCACTTAATCCTAGTAACAGTTCTAGGGTAGGTACCATTCCCTGCTATTGTGCATATGAGGAAAAACGTAAGCACAAGGAGGTACATGAAAGTGTCTACGTAGCAGTGGCTCCTATATATTTGTTAAATTCCTTCTTAGGTCACTTATTGTGGACGGCTTTCCTTTCTAGAACTAAATAACAGACTCACCCCTGCATGTCTTAACTCTCCAAGAGAAAGGTTTCTGTAAGACATTAATCGCCCAAAACTTCCTTTGTTAATTTATCAGACAGCACTCAATTTGAGAAAAGGTACTTTTTTTTTTTTTTTTTGCGGTACGCGAGCCTCTTATTGTTGTGGCCTCTTCCGTTGCGGAGCACAGGCTCCGGACATGCAGGCTCAGCGGCCATGGCTCACGGGCCCAGCCGCTCCGCGGCATGTGGGATCTTCCCTGACCGGGGCACGAACCCAAGTCCCCTGCATCAGCAGGCAGACTCTCAACCACTGCGCCACCAGGGAAGCCCGAGAAAAGGTACTTTGTCGATTCCCGTCTATACCAACAGAGAATACAGTAGCTGACACATACTGAGAATTCAAATCAAACCCAGCTGAACCAATTTCATTTAAGGAATCAGAATACATGTGGCAGAGAGTATTGGCTGTTCACCAAAATTACTAGTCTCCTTTTCTTCCCGAGTACTCAGCTGGATTACAGTTCCCCACCTCCCTTTCAGTTAGTGTAGCCATGTGACTGAATTCCTGCCAATGAAAAGTAAATGTGGGCTTCCCTGGTGGCGCAGTGGTTGAGAGTCCGCCTGCCGATGCAGGGGACACGGGTTCGTGCCCCTATCCCGGAAGATCCCACATGCCGTGGAGCGGCTGGGCCCGCGAGCCATGGCCGCGGAGCCTGTGTGTCCGGAGCCTGTGCTCCGCAACGGGAGAGGCCACAGCAGTGAGAGGCCCGCGTACAGAAAAAAAAAAAAAAGAAAAGTAAATGTAAGTGACTTATGCCAAGTCCAGGATAGCCCATTAAAACCTCCCAAGCATACCCCTCCATGCTTCTCCCCTCGTCCCCAGTATCTGTACGACTAGGAGGGGAACCCCCAAAGTGACCTTGAAAGCTACAGGTTGAAAGTGACAAGAGCCTGCGTCAAAGAATAACTGTCCCACCCCACCACCCCAGAGTGACCAAACACATATGCTGTGGACTGTTACGTAACTTGTGTATACATTTTGGGGGGTCTATTTATAACAGCTAATAGATTACTCTAATAAATACAAAATAGTAGGTCCTGTTAAATGTTTGAATAAATATTTGTTGAATAAATAGTTAGCAAATACCAAATCTTTGGACAGTACTTACTGGCATAGTGGGGTACATTGGGGGCCGTATGAAAAAGCTTGTGGATTCCATGCCCACAATAGCTTCGAACAACTGAAAATCCATTTGCTTGGGCATGCTTCTGAATAATGTTTCCCAATTCTCTGTATCGAACACCAGGTTTCACTGAAAGGAAAAGAGAAGACTCATGACAAAGAGAAAGAAAAACTAATAATTACTAAGCAATCACTGTCTATGCCAGGAACCTTTCTGAAGGCTTTACACACCTACATTCTGAGACTTTCAAGATGAGGAAACTGAAGCACAAAGAGGCTATACTGCCAGGAAACGGCAAAGCTGAGATCCAAGCCAGCAGCACCTGGGTTTCCTCCTTTGCTGCAGAAGAAGAAGGCATGTGCAGCGGTAAGGGGTTGGGAGAGGCACCGCTTGCTCTCTGAATAAACAAGAGAATGGAACACACACTTCTCTTCCTCGCCTTCCCTAAGGTCAGCGTGCTTTGCATTAAAGCGAGCAGAAGAGATAAGAGCATCAGGAGAAAAAGGAATGTCCAAAAAAGGAACTTGACTTGTCCTCACAGTTTTAGTCTGGTCAATTTCTCAAAGAATTACTTCCCCTGGGCTTCTTTATCCCCATAAAAGTGGTTCTCAAATTATTCATAGTTGCCTCTGCAGAAGGTCTTAGGAGTAGGATGTAGAAAGGTACTTCTCACTGTATACTTCCAGCCCTGTTTAATCTTTATGACTTTTACCACCGTTTAAATAAAAACCCAAAGAAGCGGTTCTTATTGCTGCTACAGCTCTCCTAGCATGGAGACTCCTAGGGAACCCAGCCACGGCTCTGGGGGTCCTCCCACGCCCTACAGTCCTCTACTGTGCCTCTCTCATCTCCAACCTGAGGCACAGGCACAACACATCCTCTCCAGTCCATCAAATTTCCAGGTGAATGGCTCAAGGCATCATTTTCATAACATTTACTTGCTCTTAACCACATGTTCCAGCTTGACTTTTTTGGGGGGGTGGGAGGTTAATGATTTTTGAGGAACATGGGGACTTGCATAATGATTTTCTTGCATTCCCATCCAAGCTGTCCTATCAGCCCCAGTGAGCAGGGAGGAAAGGAAAATTTTAACCATGGTGCACAACACACAAGAAACTGTCCAACAACAAGGACGGAGGGTGAGAGAGGAGACTTGTCCCCTAATTCTCAAGCCAGAGGGAACTCTGGTCCCAGGGAAGTACACTTCATAATATCTGGAGACATTTCTGGTTGTCACAACAAGGAGTGGTGGTGCAAACGGCCTCTAGTGGGTAGAGACCAGGAATGCTGCTAAGCATCCTACAGTACACGGGACAGGCTCCCACAGCAAAGAATTATCAGACTCAAAATGCCATTGGCATGTACACTGAGAAGCCCTATTCTAGAAGGCTAATTCCACAGCTGGTCCAGCTCTCTCATGCTCTGCACCAGGGTGGGCGGCCAAATTACTGGAAAACAAGAGGCAGGAATGATACATACAGAAGTGTTAATAGCACTTTCCAGAGATGAAGCAACTTCTATTCTTTCCTGTCTACTGTAATGAAGACTTTGGTTTCTTGTAGTTTCTTAGCAACTTTTATTCCTGTGTCACTGTAAAACAACATTCCAGCTGTCTGGTTATTTCAATCAACTCACAGAGAAGCAAAAGGGACATAAACATTGAACACAGAAACCCTAAAAATGATTTAAAACTAAAGCTTCCAAAATGAGAAACTAAATATTAAAGTCCTCATCTCACAATACCACAGAGAATATCAAAGTTTTTAAGTATAATCAACAGTGAAAAATAAGGAAAAGAATATCTCACATATTGATATATAAAAAATAATCACATGCTTTCATTTTTCATTCCTCTGACTTCATTAAATGAGTAAAAATTGCATCATATCCTATATGTTTGCCTAAGAACCCTGTCCTGTCCAATACATTGTTGATGATATATCAGATTTATTTAACAGGGGGTGGGGGGTGGATAACACACTGAACAATAAGGTTGAAATGCTGTGGATTTTAACTGAAAAGTTATTTGCCCTCAAACTGTCCTTTGTAATAGTCTGTTAACATTTGCAACAAGACTCTCCTTCTCTTTCCTCACAAGATATGGCATAAATTTTTAAAAACCTGGATGAACTGTTGTATGTGAGAAAAATCCCACAGAAATACACCTCTACCCAAATATATTATTCACTGCAATAGCAAGATATATGGAAAACACCAAAATCCAGTAGGGGAATAGTTGTAGAAATTTTTATACTGTGGAATATAATATACAGCCATTAAAAGAATGGAGATCTATGCATGCAGGTACGTACGTATTCTAATATGGAAAGACCTCTAAGGTATTACTGGTTGAAAAGTACCAAATTATAGAATATCGCAAATCTTATGATTCCATTTAACCTAACTAAACACATACATACAGTTATGTGTGTTTCTGTATGTGTATTAACGTACTGCAGAGAAAAAAACCTAAATGTTAAAAGTGGACACCTCTGGGGGCTTCCCTTGTGGTGCAGTGGTTAAGAATCCACCTGCCAATGCAGGGGACACGGGTTCAAGCCCTGGTCCGGGAAGATCCCACATGACACAGAGCAATTAAGCCCGTGCGCCACAACTACTGAGCCTGCGCTCTACAGCCCGCAAGCCACAACTACTGAGCCCGTGTGACTAGAGCCCGTGCTCCTCAACAAGAGAAGCCACCACAATGAGAAGCCCGCGCACCGCAATGAAGAGTAGCCCCCGCTCACCGCAGCTAGAGAAAGCCTATGTGCAGCAACAGACCCAACGCAGCCAAAAATAAGTAAATTTATTTAAAAAAAAAAAAGTGGACACCTCTGGAGAAGAGAGATTAAAAAAAAAAAGGAGAGGCAAGCGTAAAGGAAGATCACTTTTTTCTCTTATAATCTAACGCACTCTTCCACAAAATAATTAAAAAGTAGGAGAAAAGTTGCACTCGAGAACTATCCACAAGTCAGAAAAAGAAAAACAAATACTGTATGTTAACACATATATATGGAATCTAAAAAAAAAATGGTTCTGATGAACCTAGGGGCAGGACAGGAATAAAGACGCAGACATAGAGAATGGACTTGAGGACACAGGGAGGGGGAAAGGGAACCTGGGACGAAGTAAGAGAGTAGCATTGACATATATACACTACCAAATGTAAAACAGATAGCTAGTGGGAAGCAGCTGCATAGCACAGGGAGATCAGCTCAGTGCTTTGTGACCACCTAGAGGGGTGGGAGGGAGACGCAAGAGGGAGGAGATACGGGGATATATGTATATGTATAGCTGATTCACTTTGTTTTACAGCAGAAACTAATACAACATTGTAAAGCAATTATATTCCAATAAAGATGTTAAAAAAAAGTATCCACGCATTCCTCCTCATTTATCAGCCAGAGAAAAGGAAGATAAATCATAGAAGAGTCAAAGGAATAAGCAATAATCCAGTCCATCCTCATCAAGGGATTCCCAAATCATCCTTAAACCTACTACTGCCAAACCCAAAGCTAACTCAGGCAGGGTAGAGTCACAGCTGGGAGGGATGAGGCATGCACAGCATAGTGATACTGACAGGCCACTCAAGGCCCACACCACACAGTAGCTCCAGCGGGTGCCCAGCACTGAGCCTGACCTGCATCAATGGCTTGCATCAGGCACTCATACGTGGTCTGAACCAGTTTCCGAGCTCCCTCATCCACGTCTCCAACAAAAAACGTCTCATTCAGGTCCCCATGATAACCATTGCGATAAAGAGTGATGTCCACTGCAAAAGAATGTGCAAACATAAAGACCACACTTGTTTTTTTATTTCAAAATTGAAGTTAACTTCCGCCAACATGACAGAATCAAGCAGCTTAATGAGAAAGATAACTTCTGCATTCGCAAGTGACACCAATGAATACACACTTAATGCCCAAGAGACACTTCTTGTCTGTAATGCAACTGAACTCACTGTGGAAAACAGGTCCGTGGTCTCGCAGCACAAGCCAGACGGTGGGCTTTAATACTCTTACAGCAGTGGTTAGATCATTTACGGCAGAAGAAAAATGTATCCCCGGATACATTCATCCAAGATCAATGACCCAAGTTAAGAACATTAAGTGAAGGACTTTGCCACATTTTGACATTAAACAGGAAATACTGCTCTCATTCGTTATCTTTAACGACTTTTTCCTCATCCTAGTGCATCAATAAATAGAAATATTTACACTATTCTACACTTATTTTTCAAAGACTCATTTGTCTTTCACTTATTTGTGACTATTCCCATGTTTAAAAATAGAGATTACCACTACACCACTACACTACACTAAATGTATCCTACGGAGCACATTAAATGAGTATTCTTAAACCATGAATTTTCAATCCATTTAAAATATCGCAATATAGGTGTGTTGGCTCTAGCACAACACTCACGTTCCTGAAAAACCTCACACATTATGTGTGTAATAAAAATAATAAGGCTTATATATGAAAAACAGCATTGGGCAGCCCCCTCAAAACTTATGGAACTTTATAAACAGATACTCTAACTGAAGCAAAAACAATTCATATAAAAACAGTGTTGGTCAAGTCCCCACTACCATTCACAGCCAGCATCACAGTTGGTCCATTCTCTGTAGCCTTTAACACCTGGGCTCAGGCTTCCTTGTTTGATATATAGATCCTTGAAGATATCTGATTACTAAGGAGACCAAGTTCATCAATATTAAAAATACCATCGAGGGGAGCCTAATTCATCAACATTTTTTCAATCACAGAGGAAAATGTTTTTTGCAGCTTCTTTCTCTGCACTTGGAGTTTCCCAAAATAGCTTAACACAGGGGCCCCTAAAGTCACTTTCTGAACTTCTTACATCAAGGACAACACTTCTGCAGAATTTTTAGCTTTTTTTCTTAATAGCTTCATATATTACTAATGATTTCTCTTTATCTGTAAGAAAGCCTGCCCTGATTTCTTCAAAACCAATAGTGGACTAAAAGGAATAAGAAAAAAAAAATCCCACTTGAATCAACATTACTTCCACACTTCACTGACATCTTTCCCTATTTACCAATCACATAATGATCATCTGCATTAAAGAACCTGTATCAAGCCCATCATACTAGAAGCCCCTTGAAAGCAGTTAAATATCTTAAAACTATAAAATAGGTTTCCAGAGATTTTCAATTTATTTTAAGTTTTAAATATGAAAAAAGTAAAAGACAGGAAGCAAGTGAAGAAAATGCAAGTCACTATTAGACTCCCAAAGCCTTGCTGTTTCTTTGCTAACAGTGACAAAAGTCACACTTATTTCTTACCATTAACAATATCACCTTCTTGCAAGGGCCGTCTGTCTGGAATTCCATGGCAGATCACTTCATTCACTGAAGTACAACAAGACTTTGGGAAATTATAATAATTCAGGGGAGAAGGATAGCAATTTCTTGCAATGCATGCCTATAATAAATTAAAAATACGGAGAGAATAATCTGGAATGTGCAAAAGAAAAAGTTAATCTGTATACAATTAATCAGATTTTCAAATTTGAAAAATGTGGAAAATTTTGTTGTACAAATGCTCCCAATGAAGAACTTATTTAAGATTTTACTTTAGAAATACTAGTAGCTATTACCTTAAACAGTAGATAAATAGTAGGGTTTGTAAGTCAGACCACAGGCAAACCAGTTTACTTGATAATCGCAAAGGAAAAGAAAATTCACATATTTCATATAATTACAAACAAATACAGACGTCACTATATGAAGATTTTATTTTAGAATTACCTACTCCTTATGAAAAACATATTATTTAAATTTAAAATTAATGTGCACATTTAATGTAATTATAATTTCTTACATAGAAACAAGCCTCTATCCCTAATAATAAAATAAAAGTAATAAAAACAAAAATAAATACTAGTAATCATTAAGAGATGGTAAAGTATTCCCTGAGACATTTTAACCACTACATTCATGTGGAACAACAAAGGAACCTCTAAGAAAATGATCTGGTTCTCCATAAATAAGTCTTATTTTACTTGGATGTTTTTATACAGCGGTCGTCATAGCATACACAATTTCTCTTTCCACATTGCCACAGTCTTCATACTAATAATTTTAAAATAGTTGCCTAAAATACAATTTGTGGAATGCACTATAATTTTATTGGCAATCCTAATATTGAACATTTATATTAGTTTCCTCAATTACAAAAAAATATTATGATCAATAACTACATGCCTATCATTTTTCCTTATATTTAACGATATGCTTCTGTATTTCTTACACAGCAGTATAAATACTAGTTAAGAGCACACAGAAGCAGATTGTATTGACTGAAAACGCCAACTCCATTACTTACAAGTTGTGTAACCCTGGGCAACTTAACCTCTCTCTGCCTCAGTTTCCTTATCTATAAGATGGAGATGACAGTAGCTTCTATCTCATTGAGTTGCTGGGGAAATTACATGAGTTCATACAAGAAGCACGTAAAAGAGCACCTGGCCTACAGGAAGCATTCAAACTGCTGTTAATGCATACCACATACAGCTGACACTTGAACAACCTGGCGCCACAGGGGGTGGGGGAGGGGGGAGGAGGAGGGAGAGGGGCACTGACCCCCTGCGCAGTCCAAATTCCACATATAACTTGACTTCCCCAAAACTTTACTAATACCCTACTGTTGACCTTACTAATACAGACCGTTTAACACATATTTTGTATGTGTTATATACTGTATTCTTTATATTATATAATTCTTTGTATTATATACTGTACTCTTACAATAAAGTAAGCTAGAGAAAAGAAAATACTATTCTAAAAATCATAAGAAAAAAAAGAATGCTACGTGGTGAGGCCAAAGAATTTTTTTTAATTTTTAATTAAATTTTAAAAAATCGAAAGGAAGAGAAAATACATTTATAGTAGATATATATATTTATTGAAAAAAATTCACACATGAGAAGATCCATGCAGGGACTTCCCTGGTGGCACAGTGGATAAGACTCTGCACTCCCAATGTAGGCAGCCCAGGCTCGATCCCTGGTCAGGGAACTAGATCCCACATACATGCCACAACTAAGGAGCTCACCTGCCACAACTAAGGAGCTGGTGAGCAGCAACTAAGGAGCCCTGGAACTGCAACTAAGGAGCCCACTGCAACTAAGACCTGGTGCAACGAAATAAATAAATACTAAAAAAAAAAAAAAAAAAAAAAGATCCATGCAGTTCAAACCTCTGTTGTTCAAGGCTCAACTGTACTTTATAACATGGAACAATACCCAAAAATCAGGATTTATAAAATCCAAATAAAAAAAGTTCTAAACATTTTTATAGCTCAAGACACACTGTCAAATTTTCTTCCAAAAGGATAGCTCCAATTTACAATACCACCACCATGCAAAGGAGTACCAATTTCACCATCTTCTCGTAGGCAATGGACATAAACATCTTTAAAATACTTACTAATTTAGTAGGCCTTTATCACTTGCATTTGTTTGATTACCAGAGCAGGTTTAATTAGTTTTCCATGTGATTTATTAACTAATTATTGCTCTTCTACTGTGAACAATCTAATCATATCATATGTTGTACTCATCTACTGTAGGGTATTTTTTTTTGTTTTTTTTTATGATCATGAATATTTATTTACTAAAGGGTTTTAAGGTCTCTCTTTGGTGGATAAGCAATCTTTATTTTAAAAGTATACCTATACCATATTTACTACAAACATGTATCTGGTCTGTCTGTGGCCTTGTTATTACAGATATAAAAAGGAAGATTTTTTCCTACTAATCTAGTTTCAGAAGTTATATTCTTTTTTATTTCAAATTATCTGATGCATGTGGTAGCATGAGTTACTTAAAGCGCTAATAAGCTAATCATCTTATAAAAGCTAAACTAAAATGTTATGAAATGTGAGGTTTCAGAAACAAGGTATTTCAAGCTTACCTCAGACCCCAATATCACAGATACTTAAAGACGGGAATAATGACTGTTGAATACTTTCTATATTTGAAACAAAGTGAAAACTTTGCTTTCAAATTAGCCAAGTGTAGATATTCAGAACTTAGTTTTACTTAATTTTTAGAAGTCTAAAACATATAATAACAGTATGAAAAAATTTTTCAAAGCATAAAATTAAAATTCTTACTAAGTGTACAGCATGATCTATTTCTTCAGTAGTTACACCTGGTTTAATCATACTAGCAGCAATGTCCAGTACTTCTCTGGCAAGCTGTAAGAGAAACACTTCACACATTCAAGAAGAAATGAAATAGAAATAGAAATAGAAATCTGTACCGTTTGGACTAATAGATTTTGTAGAATATTGATAAGACGAACCTCACCTTGCATATTATAATCCTGAATTTTCATTTTACAACCATTTGTATGTATTTCTAACACCCATTAATAAAAGTGTATGCATGTGTGTGTAAACATATAAATACAATTGGGCTAACTAGAAAATAGCTTAATAAGTACGTCTGACTGATTTCTATGTGAAAATGTACATCCTAAGTAATCTAAACAATAATGAACTGATGAAGTTTGAGGCTTCTCACAATTCTACAATGGGGAAGGGAAGGGAGGGAAATAAAAGAAGAGATGAATGATTTTCCTCAAAGAACCACAGAAAATAACTATTACACGTAGAATGGATAAACAACAAGGTCCTACTGTACAGCACAGGGAACTATATTTAATATCCTGGAATAAACCATAATGGAAAAGAATATAAAAAAGAATGTATATATAACTGAGTCACTTTGCTGTACCGCAGAAATTAACACAACATTGTAAATCAACTATACTTCAAAAAGTAAATAACTTTAAAAATAAAGTAAATATGGCTAGTCACAGTTTTACTATGTAACATTTGCTACCTTTATAAATGAGCAAATCATTGACTTCATGTGTTATAACTACTTAAACATGTTCTATCCCTTGGGGGGAGAAAAAACTCTTACCCTACATACGAGTCGCATCCCTTCTATATCTTCAGATGAGAGTAACTTAATTTGAGAAGTACCTTTAAGAGCCTGCTCAGATTCAGACATTCCTGGTAAAGAAAATCAGTAAGTAAAACCAAAATGAACAAAAAGATGTAGTATATATTAGCATAATTATTCCCTTGATGATATAATAATAGTCAGGTCTCACTATTTCACACAATGGTATTTCATAATATGGGAGGGTCCAGGTCAGGTTTTCTGAAAAAATACTTTCAACATGAAATTTGCTAAACAAACTGAAAGAACAATTTTAAAGAACAAATTTCCAAATCTATGAGAAATCATTCAAGATGGAGTACTTATTATTTGACAGGGAGTATGTTAATAAGGTCAGTAAATGATTCACATTTGAAGAGCACCATACAATTTCTAACTGTTTTCATGATCACCATCTCATGAAGCAAGTATATTATAAACAACTGATAAATTAATTACACTCATTTATTTTTTGAAACTGGAACCTAAGTCAGTGTTTTTTAAACAGCAGTTTGTGACCCTTTAGCGGCTATTAGTGGGCTATGACTAATATTTTTTTATAGTAAATAAATGGAATAGAAAATAATAGACTATATCATACAGGGTAAGTAAGTAAGCAAGTAAGTGCTGTTGTAAAATGTTTGACTCTTAATTTATACACACACACATATACACAGATCATGTTATAAAATACAGTTCTCTGGGTCACAGTCAAAAAAGTTTGAAAAATACTGCCCTAAGAATTTTCCCTAATAAAATTAGCTTAATTGAAGTTATTCATACATTTAAAAGCATTAAAGCCAGTATAATAATTATTTCAAAATCTGACAAAAAGAATATAACCATAAACTACTCTTTTTATAAATGCTGATATAACAATACCAAATAAAATATTATCAAACAGAATCCAAAAAACATAGTACACCATGACTTCAGTGAGATCCATATTGGAAAGGCAAGGATAGTTCAATATTAAACTATTAATATAACTCATCATAGCCACAGATTAAGTAATGAAAAATAAATGATCATCTAGAAAGATAATTCTGATGACATAGCCAGCTACCACTTTTACATGATAAATATAAATCTCAAGCCAAGAACCAACATCATGGAATGCCCACTATCAGCACTAGTATTTTTAGCACTGTTCTGACAATACTAGCAGATGTATTAAATGAGAGAAAGAAACAAGACATATAAAATTAGAAAGAAAAGGAAAAAGTCCTTATCAATTTCAGAGATTATATATTCCTAGAACAGGGGAATACCTGGTAAATGACTAGAAATAAGAATTCGGCAAGTTGGCAGATAAGAAAAATACATAAAAATCAATAACTTTCCCATATACAAACAAGCAAAAAATATAGAAGATACTATATGCACAAGAATAACTTAAAAAGATAAAGTATCCAGGAATAACTTAACATTAAAAGGCCTAATGAAGGAAAGAAAAACATACCCTGTTCTTGGATAGGAAGACTCAATATTGTAAAGGTGTCAATTCTTCCAAAATTAGTCTATAAATTTAATACTATCCCAATAAAAAATGGCAACAGGACATTTTGGGAGCCAGACAAGCTGATTCTAAATTTCACATGGAAAAACAAACATACAATAGCCAGGAAAATTCTGAAAAAGAGGAAAGGCGGGGGCAACAAGGCCTATCAAGTATTAAACATGATATAGCTGTAATAATTAAGAGTTTGGCAATGGCATATGATTAGACAGATGGGTTAATGAAACAGAACAGAATCCAAAAACCTAAAGACGTGAAGATTTAATATAGTGATACAGGTTGCATTTTAAATCAGTAAGAAGAAGACTAATTTTTAAAAATAACTCGTGATGCGACAACCAGATATTCTGCTGGGAAAAAAATTAAGTTGCATCCCTACTTAACTCCTAAAGATAAATAAGTTTCAGATGGACCAAAAATTTTATCACACACACAAGAAGAGTAAAACCATAGAAATAGAAAAAAACATGGGAAGATATTTTTATAATCTTTGAACCCAAAAGGTCTTTCTAGGTCAAAAAGCCATAGGCACCTTATAAGAAAACACTGATAAATTTTACTACAGAAGAATGTTGAAAGTTTGTCATAAACGTAATGTTACAAAGACAAAAATGTAACTGCTTGGTTGGGAGAAAACATTTTATAGTACATACATCAAGAGATTATTTTCCTTAATATAGAAAAAGCATTTATAAGTCAGTATGGAAAAAACTAAGTAATCTAACTGGGGGGGGGAAAATGTCTAAGGATATGAATAGACAGTTCAAAAGGAAAAAAAATACAAATGATTTTTAAAAATATAGAGATGCTCAACCTTACTCATAACTTAAAAATGCAAATTAAAAAAACTGCAAAATACCATCTTTCATCTTTCAAATTAGCACAGATCGCAAAACTTGATAACATTCTAAGCCACTTCCCAGGTGGCTCAGTGGTTAAAAATCCGCCTGCCAAGGCAGGGGACATGGGTTTGAGCCCTGGTCTGGGAAGATCCACATGCCAGGGAGCAACTAAGCCCATGTGCCACAACTACTGAAGCTGCGCTCTAAAGCCCGCGAGCCACAACTACTGAGCCCGCGTGCCACAACTACTGAAACCCACGTGCCTAGAGCCTGTGCCCCGCAACAGAAGCCACCGCAATGAGAAGCCCACGCACTGCAATGAAGAGTTGCCCCTGGGCTTCCCTGGTGGCGCAGTGGTTGAGAATCTGCCTGCTAATGCAGGGGACACGGGTTCGAGCCCTGGTCTGGGAGGATCCCACATGCCGCGGAGCAACTAGGCCCGTGAGCCACAACTACTGAGCCTGTGCATCTGGAACCTGTGCTCCGCAACGAGAGAGGCTGAGATAGTGAGAGGCCCATGCACCGCGATGAAGAGTGGCCCCCGTTTGCCACAACTAGAGAAAGCCCTCACACAGAAACGGAGACCCAACACAGCGAAAATAAATAAATTAATTAATAAACTCCTACGCCCAACATCTAAAAAAAAAAAAAAAAAAAAAAAAGAGTTGCCCCTGCTCACAGCAACTAGAGAAAGCCCGTGTGCAGCAACGAAGACCCAATGTAGCCAAAAATAAATAAATTTATTTAAAAAAGAAAAAAAGATACAGGGAAAGCAACTCTCATATGTTTTTATCTGGCAAAAAAAATCTCTGAGATTTGTAATACCTCTCAAAATTTTTAAAAATGCATGTATCCTGTGATTTAGCTATTTCACTTTAGGCAATTAACCTATAGAAATACTCTCAACATGTGCACAAATATGTAATTATAAGAACAGTTCCTGCAGTCAAATTGTTAGAGGTAAAAACCTGGAAATAATCTAAACATACATTAGTAGGAGTCTGATTTAATAAATTATAACATGTCCACATAATGGAATACTTCAGTCATTAAAAAGAAAGAAATGGTTTTATATCGGATTATATGGAATATTTACAACATAAAATATAACAGAGCAAGGTGAAAAGGTGTATATAGTTTGTTCGTTTTGTGTATAATTGGGTGGGGGGGGTGTTAATGTGTGTACACACAACAAATATCTCTGAAAAGTTCTACAAGAAATCATTAATAGTGATTACTTCCGAGGAAAAGTACTCACTTTTCACTGTGCAACATTTTATCCTATTACAATTTACCTTATCTATGTACTCTTTAAAAATACAATTTAAAACTATGTTCAAGAATATTAAATACAGTGTAATGAAATTATACATCCTCAACAGTATTCTATCATTCAGACTCTTTTCCTTCAATTTATCTGAAATAGTGGAGTTTAACTAAATTTTCAAATTATATTCATAAGGACTTAATACAGTTACCTATTTTTCTTCGAGAAAAAAGCAAAGGTAGCTTAGCTCAGTAGATTAAACCACATTCAACCATTTTTGACAAGCAAACTCAGTAATTTCACATAATCCAACTTTAGCCTATGCTGTAAAGTACCTATCTTCTCTGCATGTCTCACTATCATTAACCATAAAGGGAAAAGACAATAGAACCCACCTCAGGAGTGTTGAAAGTATTAAATGGAGTAATACATGTAAAGAGGTTGGCACAGTGCCTGACACACAGTTATGAAAAAATATCAGTTATAGAATCATCAGCCATCACCATTACTACTATTATCATCACCAATACTACTATTTCTATTACCGCTACAGTCCAGTCTTTAGTTAGGCATGCATTCAAGGCCTCCACCATCTGTTTTTTCCTAAATGGATATTATTTAATTAAGGTTGGAGAACATGCTAAAATCAAAACTTTTTTTAAAATCTAGAATTTGATACAACAACACAAAATACAATATTATGTTGAATGTAGCCTTTAACAGCCACATAAACAATGTTTTCAGAATTGATTAGATTTCTAATGAGAGGAAAGAATCTTTAATTCTCTCAAATGTTCTAGTGTGCCTTGAAAAAACATATTTACATTTATTAGAAATCCAGCACTGAAACTTTTCTACTAAAAAAGCACTCTTTTCCTCTGTAGTAGTCATCAAGCCCACAAATTGAAATATGAAGAAACAGCATAGCAGAATTTACCTAAAGGGTGATCAGCATAATCTGGTCTTTGAATATAACTTGGCACTGGCCTTGTTGGCATCTGAAAAAAACAAAGAGGTTAGATGGATCCGATTCAAACATGAAAGTAACTATCATTATTAAAATCTACTAACAAAGAAAATAAAAGTGGGGGAATAAACACCAAATTCAAAAGTTCATTCATTTCATTTAAATCAGGGGTCCCCAACACCTGGCCACAGACCCGTACTGCACAGCAGGAGGTGAGCGGTGAAGCTTCACCTGCCGCTCCCCATCACTCACAGAAGCGCCTGAACCACCCCCAGACCCCGTACCATGGAAAAACTGTCTTCCATGAAACCAGTCCCTGGTGCCAAAAAGGCTGGGGACCGCTGACTTAAATGAAAAAAAAAGTTTTAAATGACATCTTAAATATCACAACATATCTGTTTTGTGAAGATCGAGCCTAGTGCTAATGCCACCCCCTTTCCCAGGATATGTAAGGAATGGGGAGAGTGACAGAAGCCATTAAAGATTTAAGATTACATGCAGACAAGGAAGGTACCCATGTTGTCCCAAACAAATTGGTGAACCACAATCAGTAACAAAATGATGTCTCAAAGTAAATGTACACCAATATGTTCCTGGACATTATCTCTGGGAGCTACAATTAAACTTTCTTATATTTTTGATATTTTGCCAAATTTTAAAAATTAAAGATGTATCTCTTTTATAAAAAGAAAACAACAGTCAAAAGAATTTAAGTATTTGAGAATGACAAATAAATTTCAACTTAAGTCAATTCCTAGGTTAAGACTCTGAAGTCAGTCTGCCAAGAACGCAGGAAGGAACAGGAGTGGCAGAAAAGCCATATCAAACTTAAGGTAGGACTTCCCTGGTGGCGCAGTGGTTGGGAATCTGCCTGCCGATGCAGGGGACACGGGTTCGTGCCCCGGTCGAGGAAGATCCCACATGCCGCGGAGCGGCTGGACCCGTGAGCCATGGCCGCTGAGCCTGCGCGTCTGGAGCCTGTGCTCCACAATGGGAGAGGCCACAACAGTGAGAGGCCCGCGTACCGCAAAAAAAAAAAAACAAAAAAACTTAAGGTAGAAGAATATCACACTGAAAAAATTTTGGAGAAGTAGTAATATACACTACCATTATGTTGGCCTAAAAATATCTGTTCTACCTCATTCTTTTTTAAATATTAAAGAATCCTTCATCTAAAATTTTTCTACTTCATCCATGATTGCCAATTATCCCTACTAACTTCTAAATAATGTACCATAAAAGTTAAAAAGCTAGAATGTAAACTTAATCCTGATCACATGATTCATAATTGGAATTCATTTTTAGGAAAGTGAAAATTATGAAAATTGGTTTAAAAGAATGTTAAATTTTTATTACCTTATTTACTCACCAGTGGATAATGTGGTCTGAGTTTACCAGTATATCGATAACCTGCCCATGGGTCAGTGTTGATATCACCTTCCACAGTCCAGGGAGACACAGATTCTCGCTTGGCCTTTTCATCTTCTGGAAGATGGACAGATGAATGAGAGAAAGAAATGCCTCAGTGGTCAAGCTACTGAGCAGCAGCATACTTTAATTATCACTATTTGAAAGCCAAACCAAAGAGCCCAGGCACAAAATCCAGCAAACTTCTACCCTAAGCTAAGTCACCAAAGCTACCGCTTTCTTGCTATGTCCACAGCCCTCTGACTCCTCAAAGATCTAAGTGTCTTGGGTGAAAAAGCCCAAACTAAACACATTCTCATTTTTTACACAATGTTGAATAGGAACAGCTCATAGCTGAACTCCTTTTCTCAGGTAAATACTAAATGTATTCTCTCTACAATGTCAATTTATAGGAAGCCTGTTTTTTGAAATACAAAATTTGAGCCTGGGGAAAACTTCCCAACTGAGAGCAGATATTACAAATGGATTCTGTGCTTTTACTAAAAGAACAGATTCTAAATAATCCCAAAGCAAATTTAAAGTAAAAAACAAAAACTTCTCACTTAGCTGATGAATGACTTTCAAGTCAACATTTTAAGTTGCTTAGAAAAGTTTATGAGTATCATTTGCCTTTTTTCAGGAAGGAGGTAACAGAAAGAAGTAGATAATAGAAGGAAGTAGGAAAAGGCAAAGATAAGGGGAGGGAACAATCAATCGAAAGTTACTGAAAATTCATTAGAAAAAATAAGAATCAAACACACACCTTACTACCAGGTTAGTTAATAATATGTAATGTTGTATTTACTGAAATACACCTAAAAATCTTCACACAGAACCTACCCTTGATGGTATCTGAGCACCTTAACTGCAGTTCTTATCCAAAAACCAAAATAAAACTACTAACCTAAGACTTTAAATAGCAGGAATTCAAATCCCTCCTACACCAAGTAGCAGCCTATACACCTCCCAATGCACACCAGCGTTTTCCTGATTATTGTAATGCTATCACAGGTTTTAAAAGGCAAGCTTCAAATAATTTTAGAAGTGTACAAGGAAAAAACTCCCCGCTTTAAGCAATCTATTTAAAATTGATTTTGGACAGATGGAATTATATCATCTTAAGCTAAAGAGGAATGGTGAAATGGGTGAAGGTGATCAAAAGGTACAAAATTCCAGTCATATGATAAATAAGTCCAGGGGATATAAAGTACAGCATGGTGACTAAAGTTATCAACAACAAGAAAAAGACAATCTAATCTCATTTTCTCATTTTACACATGAGGAAACTGAGGCAATGTGGTTCACATGGGCACAGAAATGTGGAAATGCTGCTTCCCAGTCCAGTACTCTCTCCAAAGAGCATGTGGTCAACTTGGGATTGAAAGGCCCTTGAGGGGCAATTGAAAAGAATGCAAAAATACAACCAATCCATTCACATTATTTTGGAAGAAAATACAATTATAATATTACATATCAAGTAAAGGAATATAGGGGACTTCCCTGGTGGTCCAGTGGTTAAGACTCTGAACTCCCAATCAGGGGGCATGGGTTCAAACCCTGGTCGGGGAACTAATAAGATTCCCTCATGCCACATGGCGCAGCCAAAAGAAAAAAAAGTAAAGGAATAGAAAAAGAGAAAGGAAAGCTCTACTACACTGCTAAATTTTAGATATCTTTCTCCCCTATGAAATTCAGGAAAGTTTTCCTATTGACATTAACAGTCACACGAAGCTGTTTCTCATTCCATGACAGAAATGGACTCCATTCACCGCCACTAGGGTCAAACATGATAGAAAATAGTTTAAAATGCAGGCCAACTTACACCTGCCTTAGCTGTGATTGCATCAAGTGCTTCTGTCTGAATCATGAACTTCAAGAATAATGTTCACCAGAAACAGGACAGAACAGCAATCAAGACACAGGGTTTTTGCTTTAACATAATCCAAGGGAGGGCGCAGGGAAAACGAAGGATGTAAAATCTTTCAGAGCTTCCTACTGCTCTGGATTCTGAACCTTCCACAATCGAGTTTCAAGAGAATTGAAAGCAGACCTCCAACAAATAATATAACCCAAAAGATATCTAAATAAGAATGAAATATGGCAAGCTCTTTTCTAGTATCTAGGTATCATTTACTTAGGGAAAGTTTCTCTTCCGAAGTAAGTTTTACTTAATGTAAACTATTTACGGATCAATTGATCTAAGCCCCTAAGTCCCAGACACATATGTAATAGAAACCTAATAAATATGAATTGGACTGGGGGTCGGTAACAAAATTGCATACTAACAGGTCTTTTTCAAATGACTGTGAAAGCATAGGACAGCATAAACAAACATTTGTAAGCTGTCTTTCAAACATCACAATGTAACAGGGCCAGGTAAGCTGCAGGTGGTGTCAAAGAGTACCTGATATGTGCGAGATCAGGTACCAAGTACAGCACACCTTTCTTTCTTTCCTCTTTAAAAGGTTTTGTGCAGGTAGCCTCAGCTGCCACAAAAGAACTGCCCATATCTAAGCTTTGCCTGGAACAGAATTTTCTGATCACAATCTTGACTCAGTTCTCCCAGAGGTGATTATTAAATGGCTACTGAGCACTTACTATGCACTGTACACACGCCAAGCACTTTACATAGAGTTGTTTATTTAACACTCACAATAAATGCATGATTTCGGCAGTTTGGAAGTGAGGCTTAAAGTAATCCGTGCTCACAAAGCTTGGTGGAACCAGTTCTGAAATATTATCTAGTAGCTTCCCTCCGCAATCCAAAACTCAAGCACACTAATTTGTAAGGGTAGAAGAGTAGAATAAAAAGTATTATTTAGAGTTGTGGTGGGTTTTTTTTTGGCCACGCTGCGCGGCTTGTAGGATCTTATTTCCCTGACCAGGGATTGAACCCGGTCCACGGCAGTGAAAGCGCCAAGTCCTAACCACTGGACTGCCAGGAAATCCCACAGAGGTTTTTCTTTTGTGTGGTTTTTTTTTTAAATGAGTTTTTATATCATATCTTTGGCTATTCAAAAGATACTTGTCAACCATGTCCACCTTTTACTTTAGGAAAATGGGAGGCAAAGAAACACACTGAGTATATCAGTGGTGAGTGTAAAAAGTGTAGAATAATATAGTATTGAGATGTGTGTAAAAAGTGTAGAATAATATAGTATTGAGATGTGAAGTGCTACAACTTTTACAGATCAAAGGCAATGGTACTGTGTAAACTCTGGCAGGAGATATGTGTAAGAAATATGCACCCAAGCATCAGCATTACATGCATTTAAGGGCTTGACAACCTAACTGGTCTTCTTTACTATGACACATAAAACGTAAATTCTGCTCTTGAGTCATTTAACTCACACTTGAAATATTCCTAAGGCCTGATTAGCTTCTGCAACCAAGAAAACTCCAGGTCCAAATGATTTCACTGGTGAATTCTACCAAACATTTACAGAAGAAATAATACCAATTCTACACAATCTCTTCCAGAAAATAGAAGCGGAGGAAATGTTTCCCATTCTGTGAGTCCAGGATTACTCTAATGCCAGATCCAGTCAAAGACATTAAAAGCAAATTACAGACCAATATCCCTCATGAACACAAATATAAATCAGTCATCTTTAATTAGAGATCAGTTCACATGAACTGTGTGCTACATTAGTTCACTATTATTTCTTGGAATGAGGTGCTATCTTTTAAGATGCCCTGATTCCTTCCCAGCCCAACATTCTTTTCCCCTAATCCCTTTCTCAATACTCTTCTTAGCCCTGGAGATCACCTTTCCCCACACCATTCCCTCCTCTAGGACTGTCATCCACAATGGGAGTTGGGGTCAATTTATTAGGGCATGAAAGACACAGGGCTGGCAGCTGAGGGCTGACTCTACCTAACACAGCCCAAGTGATCAAGAATATTAAGCTCACCCACTGAAGACATCATCCCCTAAGATCCAAGAGGGCACAATCTGAAACATGGCACCATACTAAACTCTAGAGGTATAAGTAAAACACAAACCGTCTTAGTCCAATGCAGTAACAACTACTTAGGAAACACGAGCTGTTTAATTCTCTTCCAGTGTAAGTCATAATGAAATAGCTCTATCCTTAGAAACCCAATATTGAAGAAACAAGCACACTTCAATGAGTTGGCAAACACTTGCAGTAGAGACCCATTCTTTCTTTCTTTCTTTCTTTCTTTCTTTATGGCTGCATTGGGTCTTCGTTGCTCCACGCGGGCTTTCTCTAGTTGCCTCAAGTGGGAGCTACTCTTCATTGCGGTGCATGGGCTTCTCATTGCAGTGGCTTCTCTTGTTGCGGAGCACAGGCTCTAGGCACACAGGCTTCAGTAGTGTGGCACGTGGGCTCAGCAGTTGTGGCTTGCGGGCTCTAGAGCACAGGCTCAGTAGTTGTGGCACACGGGCTTAGCTGCTCTGTGGCACATGGGATGTTCCCGGACCAGGGCTCGAACCCGTGTCCCCTGCATTGGCAGGCAGATTCTTAACCACTGCACCACCAGGGAAGCCCCAAGTTCTTTTAGTAACATACTCTTTCACCTCAATCCTTCAGTTCCCTGTGCTTTAAGTTCCTGAATATAAAATGTTAATAACTGGCTCAAAGAGCTCTAAAAATACCTAGCACATTTGATATACAGTATTTAAAGTATAAGTGACTAAAATAAAATGGCATATTTAAACCTATCTCTATACTTTGGAGGTAGCAAATCCTGTCATTTATGCTTTTTAAACTCATTTATTCACATCATTTTTCCTCATCTCTAACCACATTTCCTCCCACAATAGCCTAGCATTTCCATTAAATGTAGACTTCGCTTTATACAACCACAGAATATATGTCTTTTTAAATTTTTATTTCCTTTTCCTTGAAATGGTAGTTAAACTGACCTCAATGAGATTTTTAAGGTATATACACATATAAAACAATCTACCAAACTTTATTAAATCAGCAAATTCCTTAAAAATATAAAGTAGATGAACTAAAAATACCAAGATCAGTAAGTTGAAAGAAAACCTTATACCAAGAACCATGTACTATCTGCCAATCCACCCATAAGGATGGCAATGCTATAAGAAAAAAAGCCCTTTTCAATTTTCAAGTAATTGTGACGAGTTGTCGTGAGCTAGCCACACTAACGGCTTGAATTTATAGGATGAGTCGCGAAAGCAGGAAAGACCATTCGAATCAGCAATAGATCAGTGTGGTTGACAGCAATAGCTAAAAAGCAGCCAATAGTTTCACTTTGTGGTGTCTCAAAAAGGAAAATTAAACATTAGACTGTAAGTAATAACATTAAAACACCCAAAAAACAAAGCGATATAATTTTGAGTTAGACAAAGCAACTGAAATTGAAACTAAACAA
Organism: Mesoplodon bidens; assembly: GCF_964165515.1. Lineage (NCBI taxonomy): Eukaryota > Metazoa > Chordata > Mammalia > Artiodactyla > Ziphiidae > Mesoplodon > Mesoplodon bidens. The sequence goes on along the minus strand of NC_138176.1, from coordinate 212,840,254 downwards.
GAACAAAAGCGATTTGATTAAATGAAGCCAGATAGCTCGTGCGCCCTTGCCTACAACACAGAAACGCTTCTAGCAAAGGAAAGAGGGTGCCAGATGCCAAAAGTTTAGGACGTCCTCTGGTACTGCTCAAGCCAGATCCCACTCGTGGCAGCCATCTCATGTTTTCATGTTACATATGTGAAACAAGATTAACAGAGATATTAGTCACGTTTTATTTAAATGATTACATACCACAAAGAACAAAAAATGTCCTAATTCTAGCTTTTGGGATTATACTGTCAGAACACTCAAATATACGCTTTCAGAGCTGGAAGAATTCTTGTCTTCTACACAAAGCCACTTCTAAGAAAAATGGTATAGAGATGTGTGACTTTACTTACTTGCTTTCTTATGTAGTAACTTGTGAGTAGCCCAGCTTCCTTTAAAACATTCCTAAGAGGAAAAACATGAAAATTAGTGTCAGGCTTTCCTGTTTTTTTTTTTTTTTTTTAAATAAATGTATTTATTTTATTTATTTATTTTTGGCTGTGCTGGGTCTTCGTTGCTGAACACGGGCTTTCTCTAGTTGCGGTGAGCGAGGGCTACACTTCATTGCGGGCTTCGCATTGCGGTGGCTTCTCTCGTTGTGGAGCACGGGCTTCAGTAGTTGCGGCACGCGGGCTCAGCAGTTGTAGCTCACGGGCTCTAGAGCACAGGCTCAGTAGTTGTGGCGCACGGGCTTACTTGCTCCGCGGCATGTGGTATCTTCCCGGACTAGGGATCGAACCCGTGTCCCCTGCATTAGAAGGCAGATTCTCAACCAGTGCATCACCAGGGAAGCCCCCAGGCTTTCCTTAATTAGAAATATTTTAAAGAACGTTATATATAAGAAATAGTTATCGGAAACTTTATTTGCAAAAATCAACATCTGTAACTTCACTACATTAAATATTTGGAAAAGCTTAAAAATGATAATGCCTATTTTAAAACTCATTTCATAAAGCAACCTAATGGATTAGAGACCTAAATGTAAGACCAGACACTATAAAACTCTTAGAGGAAAACACAGGAAGAACACTCTTTGACATAAATCACAGCAAGATCTTTTTTGATCCACCTCCTAGAGTAATGGATATAAAAACAAAAATAAACAAATGGGACCTAAAGAAACTTAAAAGCTTTTGCAAAGTAAAGGAAACTGCAAACAAGCTGAAAAGATAACCCTCAGAATGGGAGAACATATTTACAAATGAATCAACGGACAAAGGATTAATCTCCAAAATTTACAAGCAGCTCATGCAGCTCAATAACAAAAAAACAAACAACCCGATCCAAAAATGGGCAGAAGACCTAAATAGACATTTCTCCAAAGAAGACATATAGATGGCTAAGAAGTACATGAAAAGCTGCTCAACATCACTAATTATTAGAGAAATGCAAATCAAAATGACAATGAGGTATCACCTCACAACAGTTAGAAAAGGCATCATCAGAAAATCTACAAACAACAAATGCTGGAGAGGGTGTGGAGAAAAGGGAACCCTCTTGCACTGTTGGTGGGAATGTAAACTGATACAGCCACTATGGAGAACAGTATGGAGGTTCCTTAAAAAACTAAAAATAGAATTACCACATGATCCAGCAATCCCACTACTGGGCATATACCTTAAGAAAAACCATAATTCAAAAAGACACATGCACCCCAATGTTCATTGCAGCACTATTTACAATAGCCAGGTCATGGAAGCAACCTAAATGCCCATCGACAGACGAATGGATAAAGAAGATGTGGTAGGGCCTCCCTGGTGGCGCAGTGGTTGAGAGTCCGCCTGCCGATGCAGGGGATACGGGTTCGTGCCCCGGTCTGGGAGGATCCCATATGCCGCGGAGCGGCTGGGCCCGTGAGCCATGGCCGCTGAGCCTGCGCATCCGGAGCCTGTGCTCCGCAACGGGAGAGGCCACAACAGTGAGAGGCCCGCATACCGCAAAAAAAAAAAAAAAAAAAAAAGAAAAAAAAAGAAGATGTGGTGCATATATACAATGGAATATTACTCAGCCATAAAAAGGAACAAAATTGGATCATTTGTAGAGATGTGGATGGATCTAGAGACTGTCCTACAGAGTGAAGTAAGTCAGAAAGAGAAAAACAAGTATCGTATATTAACACATATATGTGGAACCTAGAAAAATGGTACAGGTGTACGAGTTTGCAGGCCGGAAATTGAGACACAGATGTAGAGAACAAATGTATGGACACCAAAGGGGGTAAGTGGTGGGTGTCGGTGGGTGGTGGTGTGATGAACTGGGAGACTGGGATTGACATATATATACTAATATGTATAAAATAGATAACTAATAAGAACCTGCTGTATAAAGAAATAAATAAAATAAAATTCAAAAAAAAAATAAATTAAATAAAGCAACCTAAACTTCAGATTACGTACTTCAAACAAGCCAAAAAACATTAGTCAATATTGTAAATAGTAGCCAAGGTTATATTTCAATTTTATGTCATCAAATCATTTTGAAGTAGTTGAAAAGAACTCTGAACCAATGAAGTAATCATACACTGGGGGAAATAAAAATAAGGAAAACTTTGCAGATTCTTCCATGATTTATAGCAGTTTGACTCCCAGTTAGTCATATCCACTTTGTTTACTATGTGCTGACAGCCCTACTAGACTAGACTGTAAGCTCCGTGAGGGAAGGGACTATGTCAAGTTTACCACTATATCTCCAGAGCCAAGCAGAGCGCCTGGCACATGGAGGAGTTTCAGTGAACACCTGCATATTGATCAGGATGGATAAATAAATAACTAGAAAGACTAGACTTTTCAGTTGGGAAAATACGTTCGTGTGACATAATTCAGACACCAGTAAGTAGTACTGAATTGGGAAAATGAATTCAAGTAATGAACTCAAGTAATAAATTAGAAAAATGAATTCAACCATAGATTTTATTTATAGAAACTGAAAAGAGCAAATAACAGATTCTCCTAGAGTCTCCAGAAAGGAATGCCAACCTGCCAACACCTGCTTTTAGCCCTGAGACCTGTGTCAGACATACTGAACTGCAAGGTAACAAATCTGTTGTTTTAAGCCACCAAGTTTGTTGTAATTTGTTTTGGCAGCTATAGAAAACCATCCAGGAAGGAAACTAGAGTTACCCCTATCTGTTGTCACTGCAAAAACCACTCACAACTGGCACAAAAATCAATTCCTCCCCACCATGGAGTTATAGGAAATTGGTAGAAAAACAAATATTTTTCTATGATTTTACCACAAAAGAGGATTATTAAGATTAATCAAAAAGTCCCAAGAACTAAAAAGGAATAAATTATTTCTTCAGTATTAACCTATTACATCAGGGGTCGCCAAGCCCCGAGCCGCGGACCGGTACTGGTCTGTGGCCTGTTAGGAACCAGGCCGCACAGCAGGAGGTGAGCAGGGGGCGGGTGAGTGAATGAAGCTTCATCTGTATTTACAGCCGCTCCCCATCGCTCGCATTACCGCCTGAGCTCCACCTCCTGTCAGATCAGTAGCATTAGACTCTCACAGGAGCGCGAACGCTACTGTGAACTGCGCATGCAAGGGATCTAGGTTGTGCGCTCATGAGAATCTGATGCCTGATGATCTGAGGTAGAGCTGAAGAGACGAGGCTAGGCTAGCGCTGGGGAGCGGCTGCTAATACAGATTGTCATTAGCAGAGAGGTTTGACTGCACAGAGACCGTAATCAATCGCTTGCAGACTCACATCAAAACCCTATCAGTGAGTGGCAAGTGAAAATGAGCTCAGGGCTCCCACTGATTCTGCATTATGGGGAGTTGTATAATTACTTCATTATATATTACAATGTAATAATAATAGAAATAAAGTGCACAATAGATGTAACATGCTTGAATCATCCCGAAACCATACCCCCCACCCCCCCGTCCATGGAAAAATTGTCTTCCATGAAAGCAATCCCTGGTGCCAACAAGGTTGGAGACCGCTGCATTCCATAAGAAAGGAGAAGTCAATGTTGAATTATAATAGGAAGACAACCATAGTAAAAACTGTAAATTATCATTTACTAAATATATGTGCACTATACACCTATATCTCATTTCATCCTCACAAAAACCCTGCGAGGAAGACGGCACTGTCCCCATTTTACAAATGATAAAACTGAAGCACAGATAAACTAGATAATTTGTCTATCACATAACAGAACCGTACCTGGCCGAAGGAGGACTCAAAACCAGGATTACCTGACTACAGGTCATGCTTTCTCACTGGTTTACAGCGTGTGAATGGGCTGGGCGGGGCGGGGGGAGGGGTGTTTTGCGCATACTCAATTCAAAGCACTGATTTAGCACCAAACCTGGAACTAGAAAACACAGGTGTGATTAAGCTATACCATGTATTAGCTATACCATTATAAGCTCTAAAATTTTACCTTTAAATCTAGGAAATGATGATACTTACTACCAGTTTAATGGATCCTCAGTTGCTCCACCTATAAAGTGGGTTGATTTTCTCCAGGAGAAGATCACATAGCGGATTAAAGGAGATAATGCAACTAACATATATAAAAGTAGTTAAAGTGTCTAGCACATAGCAAGTATCAACATATGACATCTTAATGCTTACCACCATACCCAGCATTAAGCAGGTTTTCTCCACAACCGTTAGGGAAGAAACAAAGATAATGTGATCATATACACAAAAGCCTTCTAGGGGATTCCCTGGTGGCCCAGTGGTTAGGTCTCCACGCCCTTTCACTGCCGAGGGCCTGGGTTCAATCCCTGGTTAGGGAACTAAGATCCCTCATGCTGCACAGTGCAGCCAAAAAAAAAAAGCCTTGTAGCTGTAGAAGGAAATGTGAACTGGTTTCATCACTTTCCAGGACAGACTGCAAGCTGCCTGCTTCATAGCCATCCTCCCCTTTCCCCAACAGCCAAAGAACCCTGCTAGAGTGGAGTTGTGGGAACACTGCTAAAAACATTCCCAGCCTCCTTGAAGCTGCAGGTGGACACGTGACCCAGTCTGGCCAACCAAGTGTAAGCCCAGTTGTTGGGTGGGGCTTCTGCAAAGCTTCTGAGAAAAGAAACACCTATCTGTTACTCTTTGCCCTTTCCCCTCTTCAAACCCGGAGATGTTGCCTGAAGTGAAGTAGCAGTGCTGTGCCTGCAAAACGACAAGCACACCTCAAGAAGCCTGGGTCCCTAATGACTTTGTGGAGCTGCTGTTCCAAGTCTCAACACATCCACCTCCAGACTCCTCATCATAGTAGAAAAACAATAACAGAGACGTCAGTAAAAAAAACTCCACAACTTTAGTTTTGGTGGATATACTGGTTAGAAATTGCATTGGATTATGAGGTACGAAAACTCAAAGAACACTGGGATAAACAATCACTCACCTGTTTAATAAAAGACAAAAAGGAGGCTGGAGGAGTGATGGGTGAAAGCAGCAATAATAAAATCCCTGGAACCTGTAAAATGTTACCTTATTCGGGAAAGGGGTTGCTGCATATGTGATTAAATTAAGGATTTCATGAAAGGGAAATTATCCTGGATTATGCAGGTAGGCCCTAAATGCCATCATCACGAGTGTCCTTGTAAGAAGGAGGAAGGGGGGGGTGGTCCACACACAGAGAAAAGGAAAAAGGAATGTGCCTAGGAGGGCAGAGATCAGAGTGATGTGGTAGAGCCCCTGGAGGGAGCGCAGCCCTGCCAGCACCTTGATTTAGGTTCAGTGAAACTGATTTTGGACTTCTGGCCTCCAGAACTAAAAGAGGATAAATGTCTGTTGTTTTAAGCCACTCAGTTTGGGGGATTTGTTACAGTGGCCACAGGAAACTAATACAGTGACTTAACAAGACATCAGGGCACACACTAAAACAGGGTGAGGGACTTACTCCAGTCTTTCTGAAGCTTTTTCCACTTACGTGTACTTATTTATGGACTCAACTCCCAATCATCCACGGTAATTTTTAAATGGGGCAAGCAAAGGCACATGACGGTACTTTAAGAAACCTAACTTCAGTCAGCAATTTCAACCTCTTCTCTTCCTTCCCTGCAAACTATTCCTCCTCACAGACATGATTGGCGAGAGTGACGAGACAGACCGGAGCTTCTTGTTTTCCTTCCTCCAGTCTAGCCTACGGCAGAGATGTTTACGGTAGTGAGACTGTCAGCAAGGAAAAGGTCAGGGATGGAAGGAAGGGAGTGAGGGGAGAAGTTCAGGGCAGGTCCTAGGACCGCAGTCTGAGCCCACCAAGCCCAGAGGCGAAAACCCCACCATGGCAGCATGGCAGGCATGCTACGGCCACCCTTCACTTCCAGGCCTTAACTCCAATGTCTCCTTAACACAAGGCCAACCATCTGCATACCAACTGTGCTTTGTACAATGTTCAATTCATTTTAATTACGGCAGCTCAGAATAAAGCAACTGAATGTCTGCCCAATGAGAACTAAGCATGGCTAAAGTGGCTTACATGTCTCCTAGGTACTGATATAGCCAATACTACAGCAATACTGTGAATAGTCTTCCCTGAAAAAAATCAAAGATTCCAGCTAAATAAACCCCTTTAAAGAACCTTAAGATATAACTGAATCAGGATCCAAAAAAAAAAAAAAAATTCAATAGGTAATTTGAAAAGGAAAACAGTTTGAAAACTAGAAGAAGTTTACAATTTTCTAGAAGATGAAATCTGCCAAGCAGCCGATTTCCCACCCAATAGCAACTCTACTCTGTCTTATATCTTATGTAAAATTGATAGAGATTTTTAAAATGCTATTATATTAATATATCCCAACACAAATAACCATTTTTAAAATGAATTTTGTCTTCTACAATGTAATAACTTTAAATGCTTGCTCAGGGCCATATATAATATCTTGTATGTCCAAATATTCAAATGCAGATTGGAAAGTGAACATCTTTAATGTTTAATGATACCATCTAGGCTTGAGTATACATTTCACTGTATCAATTCCTATAGTACAATACTTAACATTTTCAGGAAGCCTTTGAGAATCTTGGGAAAGCAATCATTCCCCTCCACAGAAAAAAAAATATATCCATGCACATATAAAATACAGAGTGCCATGTGGTTGTAACGTGCACTCTGTACTTGTATGTATGAATGAATGAATGAACAGACTTGTATGCACATGTTTACATGCGCATAGGTGCTGAGCATTCAGCAGTGAACAATATAGGCCTATTCTAGACAAATATTACATGGCTAATCACACAATTTACTACATAGTTTAAGTCATAAGGGCTAAACAGAAAAAATACACAGTGCTGTGAGAAGAGGTGGAAGACAAGAGCTAAAGACAGAGGCAGAGATCAGAGCCTGTTAAAAATTCTGGTCTATTCTAATGACAACAGAAAAAGCCATTAAAGGGTTTTAAATGAAGAAACAACCTGATGGAGACTTGAGTTTATAGCATCCCTGATCTCCATCCACAAACCCCAAATTAAAACTTTAATACACAGGATGGTCCTGAAGAACTCCATAAAACTGATTTTTAATACAGGCAGTCCTTGCTTTGCATAGTAGTAAACAACCATACAAGCTGTAACCGTAAAAAGCAATCCTCATAATCAACAGGGAAAATCACAATTGTTCCACGACCTTTAAAACTTTTTATCAAAATATTAAAAATTCTCTTGGGCTTCCCTGGTCGTGCAGTGGTTAAGAATCCGCCTGCTAATGCAGGGAACACGGGTTCAATCCCTGGTCCGGGAAGATCCCACATGCCGTGGAGCAATTAAGCCCATGTGCCACAACTACTGAGCCTGCAGTCTAGAGCTCACGAGCCACAACTACTGAGCCCACGTGCCACAACTACTGAAGCCCGCGTGTGTAGAGCCCGTGCTCTGCAACAAGAGAAGCCACTGCAGTGAGAAGCCCACGCACCACAACGAAGAGCAGCCCCCACTCGCTGCAACTAGAGGAGCCTGTGCACAGCAACGAAGACCCGACACAGTCAAAAATAAATAAATAATTAAACAAGATGTTTTAAAAAAATTCTCATACTATAGGTTATAAATATACAGGAAACTGAAAAAGTAAAACTAATATTTCTTTAGTATACTGCAATTTAAAACATTAGATATATTGAAAATTAGAGTATTTTATTTCTTCATTTAAAAACTTATCAAGACTAATTTGAACACGTGTGCCTTCTTCCCACTGTATAACTCAGTAAACAGAGTGAATATCTTTGTTAGGCTTGGCAGATTGTCATACTGCTTTTTTTTTTTTTTTTTTCTGTGGTATGCGGGCCTCTCACTGCTGTGGCCTCTCCCGTTGCGGAGCACATGCTCCGGACACGCAGGCTCAGCGGCCATGGCTCACGGGCCCAGAACTGCTCCGTGGCATGTGGGATCTTCCCGGACCGGGGCGCGAACCCGCGTCCCCTGCATCGGCAGGCGGACTCTCAACCACTGCGCCACCAGGGAAGCCCTGTCATACTCCCTTTTAGGTTTAAAACAGCTTCCAAATTTTATCCTTGGCACTCTCAATACCTCTGAGAGTTCTTTTAATGTAAAGTTTTTTTTGTTGGTGTCACTTCCCCTGAGACACCATCAATCTTTTCATCACAACCATTTTCCTCATCTATGTCAACAAGTCTGTCCGACTTCCTCTGGCTGCACATCTATAGAGTCTCTAGAAAGGTGGGCAATGTCAACATTCCCCTGGGTCAGCTGTCTCTTCCACAACTCCAGTTATGTTCCATTTAGATTTCACTTCCAGCATTAACACTTAGCACTTCTTTGTTGCACTTCCATCTGTTAGCCAATTCCTTCTTTCAATGATCCATTTTTGTAAAATGTCACATAAGTTTATCATTGGGAAACAAGAAAGCTAGACAACTACAGGCTCTGCTGTCTGCAAGAGAACCGAGTGACAGATGCACAGGGACCAGTCACTGACAGGCTTTGAAAGAAGCGGAGGGACTGGTCACTCACTGATCAAGACGCACAGCTGTGATTTACGCAGTGATCTGAGGACTGAAGAGCTAGCAGTGAAGTCTTATGTACTTCATGTCATTACTCATGTTGTTGGGAGACTGGTTTAACTACTCTGTGGTAACTAGATTCATGCATATCAAAATTGCAAAATAAGATCTGCCTTTATATAGTTGGCAACCCGACACAACCTATTTATAAAACTTTTCTAAATAGGTTATGTGAACACAATACTTTTGCCTCACCCAGCATCTCTTTTTACCCTCACAGAAGCTGACACATATTTCCTTAAACAAAATAACATCTCTATCCCAACTGATTCATTTAGAGAACGCGGAAGTTCACACACCAATTTAAATCAAGAAGGGGAAGGGGAAGAACGAACCATCAGAGAGGAGAGATAAAAGGAGCATTTAAAATGTTAAAGAAGGGCTTCCCTGGTGGCGCAGTGGTTCAGAGTCCGCCTGCCTAAGCAGGGGACACGGGTTCGTGCCCCGGTCTGGGAAGATCCCACATGCCATGGAGCGGCTGGGCCCGTGAGCCATGGCCGCTGAGCCTGTGCGTCCGAAGCCTGTGCTCCGCAACGGGAGAGGCCACAACAGTGAGAGGCCCGCGTACCGAAAAAAAATAAATAAATAAATAAATAAAATAAAATAAAATGTTAAAGAAAATTAATATTTTCACCTAATTTTTTAACACTACAAAAAAATCCATTGCCTACTTACTACTAAGGATAATTCATAATTCATAAAGGGTTTATAGGTAGGGACAACTCAAAACTCACATGATTTTCTAAATTAAGTTTAGGACAGCAGCTAAAATCATGGACTTTGAAGCCAGACAGACTTGTCCCATAGCTTGATCATTTATTAGCTGTAAGGGGAAAAAAATCTTAATATCTCTACGTTCCACTTTCCTCAACTGCAATGTAGGGAAAACTGTGTAAAAATGTGTGGCCAATAACAGTTTTATCAATTTTATTATTTTTTTAATAAATTTATTTATTTTTGGCTGTGTTGGGTCTTCATTGCTGCGCGCGGGGCTTTCTCTAGTTGCGGCGAGCAGGGGCTACTCTTCGTTGAGGCGCGCGGGCTTCTCATTGCGGTGGCTTCTCTTGTTGCGGAGCACAGGCTCTACATGCACGGGCTTCAGTAGTTGTGGCTCGCAGGCTCAGTAGTTGTGGCTCACGGGCTCTAGAGCGCAGGCTCAGTAGTTGTGGCGCACAGGCTTAGTTGCTCCGCGGCATGTGGGATCCTCCCGGACCAGGGATTGAACCCATGTTCCCTGCACTGGCAGGCGGAATCTTAACAACTGCACCACCAGGGAAGTCCCTCAATCTTATTATTTTTAAAAGCAATTTAAACTTGAAATTTGAAAAGATGATGCACCTGTATATTTTTAACATGTCTGTGTCAACCCTGCCCTGAATTCTTAGCTTATGAAAACTTACGGCAGTTAGGCAGCTAGTGTTGACTGTGGCCTTTGTAGCTGACTAGTATCACTGTCCATGGAACCTGCGCATTGGGGAAGGGGATGCAAGAGGCGGGAAGAGGGACTTCCCTGGTGGCACAGTGGTTAAGCATCTGCCTGCCAGTGCAGGGGACACGGGTTCGATCCCTGGTCCGGGAAGATCCCACACATGCCTCAGAGTAACTAAGCCCATGCACACTGCAACTACTGAGCCCGCATGCTGCAACTACTGAAGCCCACTCACCTAGAGCCCATGCCCCTCAACAAGAGAAGCCACCGCAATGAGAAGCCCATGCACCGCAACGAAGAGTAGCCCCCGCTTGCCGCAACTAGAGAAAGCCCACGCACAGCAACGAAGACCCAAGGCAGCCAAAAATAAATAAAATTAAAAAAAAAAAAAAAGAGTCGGGAAGAACCTTAGGTTTGAACAGGCTCTCCAGACAACACAGAGACCATCACAGAGAACAGCGTGCCAGCTCAAGGTGTGTGATCACAACCTGTGACTAACCTTTGGCAGAATTCTAAGCTATTCAGACAAAAAAGCAAACCTTAGGAAGCCAGGTTTTAGGGTTGTTTTTTTTTAATTTTTTAAATTAAAGAAACATTGAGCAGAGACATCAGTAGCCACTGTAAAGGAGACAAAAGTCAGAGGTTCACTGATTTAGTCCAACTACAAAACCCAAACAGAATGTATGGCACAGCTATTTGAGGAACCACTGAACTGGTGATGAGTCTACCATCCTCCCCCACCAAAATCACCAGGGGCAACATGGAAATGACCACCAGGGCACAAACACAGAGCAGTCCAGAAGCCCTCTAATTCTGGCTCAAGGAACAGGAAAGGGAACTCCTAGTGCTCAGAATACAGTCCACCTTCTTTTCTCGTTTCTCTCTTCTCACACCGCAAACCCCAAGTGATCCTGAGGCGACCCACAACGTGAGCTCATAGGAGTCAAAGTTCTGAGGAAGAGGCATCTCCTCTCTCATCAGTGAAGCTGTGGTCCAGCGAGGGTGGGGCCAAACCCCCTTACTTTCTTCTCTCTGTGTCCTCCTGTCATTTGGCCCAGACAAAGGCACCGTCATGAAGTATGCAGCAAAGCAGGTAACTAAACCCCAGCTTTCTGGCCAGAGGACCAAAAATGAGGATTCCCAAGGAACCGTAAAGTACCAGGAAGGAGCTCCAGAAAGTGACCCCATAAAGTTGTTCATAATACAATACTGATGTGTGTGAGAACAGAATAGAGAGGCCATCGTCCAGGTCTCAGGGACAGATCTGAATGGCACTGCTAGGTTTTGAAAACTGAACTGACACTGGACCCAAAGAAGGCATGTTAGAACTTGCAGGCTGAACCTAACCAGATTAGTAGCCAGCTAAAATTTAAAATATCAACATTCTTCACAAGATTTAAACAAGACTCAAGATCTCATAATATTCAAAATCTCTAGGATACAATCTAAAATTATTCAGCATATAAAGAACCTAGACAATTTCAATTTACAAGGGAAGTGAGTCAACGGACACCAATGCTAAGATGACAGCAATGCTGGCATTAACTGACAAAGACTTTAAAGCAGCTATTATTAAAACATTCCAACAATCAATCAAAACACTCTTCAATCAATGGAAAAAAACAAAATCTTCACAAAGAAGATGTAAAGAAAAACCAAATGAAAATTTTAAAATTGAAAAATACAATGCCAAACTAAAAAACTAATTGGATGTACTCAATAGCATAATGAAGATGTCAAAGGAAAGATGCAGTGAACTAAAAGACTGAAAGAAATTATCCCATTTGAACGCAGAAATTAAAAAAAAAAAATGAACAGAGCCTCAGGACCTATATGACATAACAAAGAAAATTATTAAGGGCAAAGAGGAAAATTACAGAATTTTTTTTAAAGGTCAATTAACTAAGATGATGTAACAGTCTAAATTGTATATATCAAACAACAGAGCTTCAAAATACATGAAGCAGAAAGTAACAGAAGTGCAAGAAGAAAAAGAAGAATCCACAATATAGTTGGAAACAAAAATCAACAACCATTCATGATAAAAACTCTCAGTAAACTAGAAGAGAATTTCCTCAACTTGATAACGATCATCTACAAAAAGTCTACAGATTATATCATATTTAATGTGAAAGACACAGTGCTTTCTCCCTAAGATCAGAACCAGACAAGGATGTCCACTTTCAACATGCATATTTCAACATCACACTGGAAGTCTTACAATGCAACAAGGTAAGAAAAATATAAAATGCATACAGACCGGAAAGGAAGAAATTAAACTGTCCCCATTCAAAGCTGACATAATTACCTATATAAAAATACCAAGGGAGGGCTTCCCTGGTGGCACAGTGGTTGAGAGTCCGCCTGCCGATGCAGGGGACACGGGTTCGTGCCCCGGTCCGGGAAGATCCCACATGCCGCGGAGCAGCTGGGCCCGTGAGCCATGGCCGCTGAGCCTGCGCGTCCGCTCTGCAACGGGAGAGGCCACAACAGTGAGAGGCCCGCATACCGCAAAAAAAAAAAAATACCAAAGGAAAAAATCTCCCAGAACTAAAATATCAGTTTAGCAAGGCCACAAACACAAGATCAACACACAAAAACTCACCATATTTCTATATACTGGCCATGTGTAATTGGAAATACACAAAGTAACACCATTTACAATCACTCCTCCCAATATTAAATAAATAGTATAAATATAACAAAAGATGTACAGGAGCTGTATGCTGAAAACTAAGAAACAATGATAAAAGAAATCAAGTAAGAATTAAATAGACATCCTGTGCTCTTGAAGTAGAAGACTAAATACAGGAAAGATGTCAATTCTCCCCAAATTCATTTATAAGTTTCAAGCAATTCCAATCAAAATCCCAACAGGAGGGGACTTCCCTGGCGGTCCAGTGGTTAAGACTCCACACTCCCCACGCAGGGGGCTCAGGTTCAATCCCTGGTCAGGGAACAAGATCCCACATGCCGCAACTAAAACTCCCGCATGCCACAAGGAAGATCCTGTGTGCTGCAACTAAGACCCGGCACAGCCAAATAAATAAATAATAAATAAATAAATTATTTAAAAATCCCAACAGGATTTTTTTTAACATAGAAAGGCATGACTCTAAAGTTTATATGCAAAGGCAAACTAGAATAGCTAAAACAATTTTGAAAAAGAATAAAACTGGAGGTATCTTATACTTTTTCTTATATTAAGGACATAATTTTTTCTATTTCTACTCTTAAAATAATGTTATTAGGAACTGGTATTGAATCCTATCAAATTCATTTTAAGCATCTTCATAAGCAATTTTTTGTATCTGATGTAATGATTTGATGTATTATATTAATAGCTTCACTTATTATTTAATGATTTCTACCTCCCTGAAATAAACTAGCTGACTATAGTGGATTATTCCTTTACATACTGCATAATGCAACTTAGTAATATTTGTTATACAAAGTTGTAGGCATTTTATGTCTCTTGATATATATTGCTGGATATTTTAATCCAGGGTTTTCTTGCTGCTCTTTCTTCCCTTTCCTGTCTACCTGCCATTTCACTATTACTACCAACCCTTATTATTACTGGCCAACAGATAATAGGGAAGGATAATACTCTGCTTCAAAATCTTGTCTCAAAAATAAAAATAGGGCCTCCCTGGTGGCGCAGTGGTTGAGAGTCCGCCTGCTGATGCAGGGGATACGGGTTCGTGCCCCGGTCTGGGAGGATCCCATATGCCGCGGAGCGGCTGGGCCCGTGAGCCATGGCCGCTGGGCCTGCGCATCCGGAGCCTGTGCTCCGCAACGGGAGAGGCCACAACAGTGAGAGGCCCACATACCGCAAAAAGAAAAAAATAAAAATAAAAAAAATAAAAATAAAAATAGCCCTGTCATCATCTTAATGAGTAAAAAGGACCAAGTGGTGAGTATCTATAAAGGAAGGTTCCCATCAAGCTGGGTTAGCACGACATCACCTTCCATTATAGATAAAATCCTGTCCAGCCTTGACATTTGCTAATGGAAACTACCATTTGGCGAGGACCTTTTTCATGCCAGCACCTTACATGTACTATATCACTAAAACTTCACACTAATCCTAGGAACTGTATATTAATATTCCCATTTTACAGATGGGGAAACTAAAGCAGGAAAGGGGTAAATAATATGAGCCAGTTCAAACAGCTGTTGGGTGGCAGAGCTGGAACTGCAACACAGGGCTCTCTGGCTCCAAAGTCTACTACTCTCTATCTAGCTACGAGGCTCACAGGACAGTGCTCTGAAGAAGCAACGGCTCAGTAAAAGGGATAAGATACAGCTCCGCACCACAATCTCCCACCCCAACCCCTTGCCCTATGCATCTCCTCCATCTGGCTGTCCCTGAGTTGTATCCTCTATAATAAACTGGTAAACATAAATAAAAGCAAAAACAATCTAGCAGCGTATAGAGGAGGGAGGAAGAAGCAGGTGAGATCTAGGTAAAAGGAAACAGATTTAAGAAAAAAGGTTAAATGAAAATTTTTAACTTAAAAAAATTTTTTATACAAATATGAAAAATACATCAACATTTCTCAGTGTATACTAAGAATTGGCAAAGGATAAAGACAAAGAAGAAATGAAAGACTGGTCTCAAACAGAATCATACTTACCACTTATTAACCATTCTATAATGAAATGTTTTCATCCACAGAGCTTATATTACTGTATGTTAATTCTCTTACCGTTAGTAATTATTTTCCTACTAGACAGTATAATAAACCATGTTATCAAGAAAGTTTCTTATTGAATTCTGTTGACTAATATGCTGATTAAGAGATGCAGCACGTTCTTTGAAAACACCTTGGGATACACAGCAAACTGTTAAGATTTAATAGAGATCCTGGGGAATTAGAGATAAATTTGGGGAGAAGGCACCCATCACTTTAAATTCTCTACAACTACCATGTATTATCATTTCTAGTAAACAAAATATAATATTACTATAATAAAATAATGTCTGAGATTTTCATGCAATTAAAATCATCAAAGCTTCTTGAATTCTAAATAAACAAAGATCTTCGATTCTATTTGCTAATGCTTGCCATCTGGAGTGTATCAGAGTAGATGCCAAGTTTTTCTTTTTACCATTACTGATCACAGAACTCTTGTAAAAAGAAATCTAGAGCAACCTTTAGTATTTAAAACAGAACAAAGAGCTGCTCTGAGACAGGAGCAGCGAGGGGGAGCCACTCTCACCTGTGCCCCATTTCATGTCTTCTCTTTCAAAGCAATTAAGCTTAAATAATCAGATGCCCTCCTCTCCTCCATCCAAAACTTACCTTCCTGCAAGAGTTCAGAAGATAACAAATGACTTTAAATACCACCTTCTCTGTAAAACTCCTCCTGTCCCCCAGTGACAAATGACACTTCTTCTAAACCCTTTAGCAACTATTGCCTCTACAGCTGAATTAATCATCTATTTCATTGTAATCTCTGTTGATTTGATCTCGGGTAAACTTTGAACAAACTAAAAGCAGTGTAAGTTTTTTAAAGGAACTACATTTCACGACGCTTCTCCTCTACTGTCACTTCAAAGTAAAAAGCCCGAGATAACGTGTAAAGACCAACATCTGAGTATTGGTACACACCTTAAGTTAAGGTCCACACCGTAAGTATTCATGGTAAACTATTTTTTTCATATCTGTTCTAAAAAGTCATAAGCTATGGAGCAATTACCAAGATTTTAAAATAATCCTCCTTGATTCTATTTCAGAAAAAAAAAAAAAAAAACTACTTTCAACAAGATTATGAACATACTCTTAGAAAAGCAGAACATGCTTCACATTTTTCAGACTACTTGGTATTCTGAAGAAGTTTACAATACACCGGGAATCAACGCTACACCACATCGATTTTTCTCCCAACTGTATTTTCAATGTAGCTATCATCACTAACATTTTGAAATTCATCACATTCATTGAAAAGTAGCTATCCAAATAAATAGCCTTGTACTTCCCTCAGAGGATTTCAGAGTGTTTTATACTTGGTTCATGAAACTTACATCAAATCCCAGCTTTAATAAGAGGACTAATAGGATTATTCTCATTAAATAAACTGAGGAACTGTCTCACAAAACAGCTTACTTAGCTAAAGGCTTGTACTTCAAAATACATGAAGATTTGAGTAAATGAAGAAACCAAAGTATTCATAATAAGTATCTCTCACCTGTATAAAGACACCCACCTTCCTCTTACTTGCTGAAGCCATGAAGCAATCAGGTCATGGTCTTCAAAATCCCTGATGGCATCAAGAACATTCCTGGATCTCCTGATAACTCTTGAAGACTGAACAGTGCTCCTTCCTTACACCACAATCTCATTCTTTTTCTTCCCCATTCATTACCTGATGAGCACCACTCAAAAACCTGAGTGACTTATTCTCCACACCCTGCAGAATCAACCCCTGACTCTTAGCTGCGCAATCTTTCTTTCCCTAACCCTGAAAAATGTACCAACGACCTAACTAAACTAGGGCTGGAGTTTCCCAGAGAACACCGTGCTCTCCTTTCCCTTGCACATCCTGGTCTACCTGCTCCGGACACTCACACCGTTACATCTTGTCCTCAGAAGCTTTACCTATCCCTTCAGGTCTGCTACAAATGCCATAAAGCATCCACACCATGCCCCAACCCACCTGAAGCTGAATAGGACACATGTACTTACTCAGTACTCCTTTGAGAGCACTTTGTCTCATTGCCCTACTTTCCACCTATTTTGCTGCACCAAAGCACTGTCTATTGATAACCTACTATAACTAGTAGGTAAAGCTTGAGTTTTCAGCCCAAGAGAACACACTTTTTCTTTAGCACCAACATATGTCTACCAGTTTTAGGGGCTGATATGGGGTAGTATGGTTCTCATTCCCGAACAGGTTTTAGAATCACCTGGAAAGCTTTGCTTTAAAAATACTCATGCTATTCCCCACCTCAAATTAAGTAGAATGGTGGTTATCAGGGCTGAATGGAGTTGTTTAATAAGTTGTTTCAGGGGCTTCCCTGGTGACGTAGTGGTTGAGCATCGACCTGCCAATGCAGGGGACACAGGTTCGAGCCCTGGTCCAGGAAGATCCCATATGCCGTGGAGCAACTAGGCCCGTGCGCCACAACTACTGACCCTGCGCTCTGGAGCCTTCGAGCCACAACTACTGAGGCTGACACACCTAGAGGCCGTGCTCTGCAACAAGAGCAGCCCACACAATGAGAGGCCCATGCACTGCAGCGAAGAGTGGCCCCCACTTGCCACAACTAGAGAAAAGCCCGCATGCAGCAACGAAGACCCAACGCAGCCAAAAGTAGAAATAAAATAATTAATTAATTAAAAAATAATAATAAGTTCTTTCACTTCTGCAAGATTAAAAAAGTTCTGGAGATTTGTTCCACAACAATGTAAAAATAATAAACACCACTGAACTGTACCTTAAAAATGCTTAAGATGGGGCTTCCCTGGTGGCGCAGTGGTTGAGAGCCCACCTGCTGATGCAGGGGACATGGGTTCGCACCCCAGTCCGGGAAGATCCCACATGCCACGGAGCAGCTAGGCCTGTGAGCCATGGCTGCTGAGCTTGTGCATCCGGAGCCTGTGCTCCACGACAGGAGAGGCCACAACAGTGAGAGGCCCGTGTACCACAAAAAAAAAAAAAAAAAAAAAAGCTTAAGGTGGTAACGCCTCTCTGTCTTTTTTAACCACAGTAAGAAAGAAATTCACTTTTTAAAAAATTACAAAACTGTATACCTGTATATAATAAAGAACAATTATCCTGTTTTTGTTTTCAAAAGATAAAAACAACAGGTAACATTTAAATGTGTACTACATGCCAAGCACTGATTTAGTGATTTACTATGCATTAACTGTTAATCCTTACAACTCTAAAGGGTAGGTACTATTATTTCCATTCTACAGATGAGGAAACGGAAGCACAGAGATTAATTAACATGTAAAAGAACCACACAGCTAATTAATCACAAAGCCAGGATTTAAATGCAGGCCCTCTGGACACAGTATCCGTGCTCTAACCTCTATGTAATATATACATAAAAGTCTGAAAAGACAATAAACTAAACTGTTAACACTCTTAGTATATAATCATGACAGTTTTCACTTTATACACTTCTGTTTTAAATTTATGCAAAGATCATGTACTGCTTTTTATACTGAAAATACAAATGAAGGTATTTACATTTTGAAAAAATACACTCAATGGAACAGCAAGGTCTCTACCCTGCTAACAATCATTTTATTTCCTTATATTTCTGTACTGAGACTCTTTACCACCGTAAAGCTAATCTACCTGCCATAACACACGTCTCGGCTTGCTCCTGCTTCCATAAACAAATCCTTCCCCTGGAGAGAATGTCCTCTCCTTTGCAGTGATACACACCTTTTCACTTACCTTTTTTTTCTTTTCTTTCAATTTATCCAAAGCCAGTTTTTTTTTCTTTTACATTTTTATTGGAGTATAATTGCCTTACAATGCCGTGTTACTTTCTGCTGTAGAACAAAGTGAATCAGCTATACATATACATATATCCCCATATCCCCTCCCTCTTGAGACTCCCTCCCACCCTCCCTATCTTCCACCTCTAGGTGGTCACAAAGCACCGAGCTGATTTCCCTGTGCTATGCAGCTACTTCTCACTAGCTATTTTACATGTGGTAGTGTATATGTCAATACTACCCTCTTGCTTCATCCCAGCTTCCCATTCCCCACACCATCTCAAGTCCATTCTCTAATGTCTGCGTCTTTATTCCTGTCCTGCCCCTAGGTTCATCAGAACCATTTTATTTTGAATTCCATATATATGTATTAGCACACGGTAATTGTTTTTCTCTGACTTACTTCCCTCTGCATGACTGACAGACTCTAGGTTCATCTACTTCAGTTCAAATAACACAATTCCGTTTCATTTTATGGCTGAGTAATATTCCATTGTATATATGTGCCACATCTTCTTTATCCATTCATCTGTCGATGCACACTTAGGTTACTTCCATGTCCTGGCTATGGTAAATAGTGCTGCAGTGAACATTGTGGTACATGTCACTTTTTGAATTTCTTAGGGTATATGCCCAGTAGTGGGATTGCTGAGTCATATGGTACTACTATTTTTAGTTTGTTAAGGAACCTCCATACTGTTCTCCATAGTGGCTCTATCAATTTACATTCCCACCAACAGTGCAAGAGAGTTCTCTTATCTCCACACGCTCTTCAGCATTTATTGTTTCTAGATTTTTTTATGATGACCATTCTGACCAGGGTGAGGTGATACCTCATCGTGGTTTTGACTTGCATTTCTCTAATGATTACTGATGTTGAGCATCCTTTCATGTGTTTGTTGGCAATCTGTATATCTTCGTTGGAGAAAAGTCTATCTAGGTCTTCCACCCATTTTTGGACTGTTTTTTTGATATTGAGGTGCCTGAGTTGCTTATAAATTTTGGAGATTAATCCTTTGTCAGTTGCTTCATTTGCAAATATTTTCTCTCATTCTGAGGGTTGTCTTTTCGTCTTGTTTATGGTCTCTTTGCTGTGCAAAAGCTTTTAAGTTTTATTAGATCCCATTTGTTTATTTTTGATCTTATTTCCATTTCTCTAGGAGATGGGTCAAAAAGGATCTTGCTGTGATTTATGTCATAGAATGTTCTGCCTATGTTTTCCTCTAAGAGTTTTATAGTGTCTGGCCTTAAGTTTAGGTCTTTAATCCATTTTGAGTTTATTTTTGTGTATGGTGTTAGGAAGTGTTCTAATTTCATTCTTTTATATATAGCTGTCCAGTTTTACCAGCACCACTTATAGAAGAGGCTGTCTTTTCACCATCATATATTCTTGCCTCCTTTGTCAAAGATAAGGCAACCATATGTGAGTGGGTTTATCTCTAGGCTTTCTATCCTGTTTCATTGATCTACATTTCTGTTTCTGTGCCAGTACCATACTGTCTTGATTACTGTAGCTCTGCAGTATAGTCTAAAGTCAGTGAGCCTGGTTCCTCCAGCTCCGTTTTTCATTCTCAAGATTGCTTTGACTATCAGGGTCTTTTCTGTTTCCACACAAACTGTACAATTTTTTGTTCTAGTTCTGTGAAAAATGCCAGTGGTAGTTTGATAGGGATTTCACTGAATCTGTAGATTGCTTTGGGTAGTAGAGTCATTTTCACAATGTTGATTCTTCCAATCCAAGAACATGCTATATCTCTACATCTGTTTGTATCATCTTTGATTTCTTTCATCAGTGTCTTATAGTTTTCTGCATACAGGTTTTTGTCTCCTTAGGTTGGTTTATTCATAGGTTGGTTTATTTTATTCTATTTGTTGCAATGGTAAATGGGAGTTTCCTTAATTTCTATTTCAGCTTTTTGTTGTTAGTAATAGGAATGCAAGGGATTTCTGTGTGTTAGTACTGTATCCTGCTACTTTACCAAATTCATTGATTAGCTCTAGTAGTTTTCTGGTAGCATCTTTAGGATTCTCTATGTATAGTATCATGTCATCTGCAAACAGTGACAGTTTTACTTCTTCTTTTCCGATTTGTATTCCTTTTATTTCTTTTTCTTCTCTGATTGATGTGGCTAAAACTTCCAAAACTATGTTGAATAATAGTGGTGAGAGAGTGGGCAACCTTGTCTTGTTCCTGATCTTACAGAAAACGGTTTCAGTTTTTCACCACTAAAAATGATGTTGGCTGTGGGGTTTTCTTATACGGCCTTTATTATGTTGAGGTAGGTTTCCTCTATGCCCACTTTCTGGAGAGTTTTTATCATAAATGGGTGTTGAATTTTATCAAAAGCTTTTTCTGCATCTATTGAAATTATCATATGGTTTTTATCCTTCAATTTGTTAATATGGTTTTTCACATTGATTGATTTATGTATATTGAAGAATCCTTGCATTCCTGGGATAAACCCCACTTGATCGTGGTGTATGATCCTTTTAATGTGTTGTTGGATTCTGTTTGCTAGTGTTTTGTTGAGGATTTCTGTATATTTATCAGTGATTGGCCTGTAGTTTTCTTTTTTGTAACATCTTTGTCTGGTTTTGGTATCAGGGTGATGGTGGCCTCGTAGAATGAGTTTGGGAGTGTTCCTCCCTCTGCTATATTTTGGAAGAGTTTGAGAAGGACAGGGGTTAACTCTTCTCTAAATGTTGATAGAATTCACTTGTGAAGCCATCCAGTCCTGGGCTTTTGTTTGTTGGAAGATTTTTAATCAAGTTTCAATTTCAGTGCTTGTAACTGGCCTGTTCACATTTCCTATTTCTTCCTGGTTCAGTCTTGGAAGGTTGTGCTTTTCTAAGAATTTGTCCATTTCTTCCAGGTTGTCCATTTTATTGGCATACAGTTGCTTGTAGTAGTCTCTCATGATCCTTTGTATTTCTGCAGTGTCAGTTGTTACTTCTCCTTTTTCATTTCTAAGACTGTAGATTTAAGTCTTCTCCCTTTTTTTCTTGATGAGTCTAATGGTTTATCAATTTTGTTTAACTCACAAGAAACTAGCTTTTGGTTTTATTGATCTTTGCTACTGTTTCCTTCATTTCTTTTTCATTTATTTCTGATCTGATCTTTATGATTTCTTTCCTTCTGCCAACTTTGGGTTTTTCTTGTTCTTCTTTCTCTAATTGCTTCAGGTGTAAGGTTAGGTTGTTTATTTGAGATTTTTCTTGTTTCTTGAGGTAGGATTGTATTGCTATAAACTTCCATCTTAAAACTGCTTTTGCTGCATGCCATAAGCTTTCAGTCATTGTGTTTTTATTGTCATCATTGTCATTTTTATTTCCTCTTTGGTTTCTTCAATAATCTCTTGGTTATTTAGTAGTGTATTGTTTAGCTTCCATATGTTTGTATTTTTTACAGATTTTTTCCTGTAATTGATATCTAGTCTCATAGCGTTGCGGTCAGAAAAGATACTTGATACGATTTCAATTTTCTTAAATTTACCAAGGCTGATTTGTGACCCAAGATATGAACTATCCTGGAGTATGTTCCACGTACACTTAAGAAAGTGTATTCTGTTGTTTTTGGATGGAATGTCCTATAAATATCAATTAAGCCCATCTACTCTAATGTGTCATTTAAAGCTGGTGTTTCCACATTTATTTTCATTTTGGATGATCTCTGTCCATTGGTGAAAGTGGGGTGTTAAAGTCCCCTACTATTATTGTGATCCTGTGACTGTCCCCTTTTATGGCTGTTAGTATTTGCCTTATGTATTGAGGTGCTCCTATGTTGGGGGCATGAATATTTACAATTGTTATATTCTCTTCTTGGATTGATCCCTTGATCATTATGTAGTGTCTTCTTTGTCTCTTGTAATAGTCTTTATTTTAAAGTCTATTTTATCTGATATGAGTATTTCTACTCAGCTTTTTTTTGATTTCCATTTGCAAGGAATATCTTTTTCCATCCCCTCACTTTCAGTCTGTATGTGTCCCTAGGTTTGAAGTGGGTCTCTTGTAGACAGCATATATACGGGTCTTGTTTTTGTATCCATTCAGTCAGTCTGTGTCTTTTGGTTGGAGCTTTTAATCCATTCACATTTAAGGTAATTATCGATATGTGTGTTCCTATTACCATTTTCTTAATTGTTTTTGTTTTGGTTTTGTAGGCCTTTTCCTTCTTTTGTGTTTCCTGCCTAGAGAAGTTCCTTTAGCATTTTTTGTAAAGCTGGTTTGGTGGTGCTGAATTCTCTTAGCTTTTGCTTGTCTGAAAAGCTTTTGATTTCTCCGTCGAATCTGAGTGAGATCCTTGCTGGGTACAGTAATCTTGGTTGTAGGTTTTTCTCTTTCATCACTTTAAGTATATCCTGCCACTCCCTTCTGGCCTACAGAGTTTCTGCTGAAAACTCAGCTGATAACTTTGTGGGGACTCCTTTGTATATTATTTGTTACTTTTCCCTTGCTGCTTTTAATACTTCTTTGAATTTAATTTTTGTTAGTTTGATTAATATGTGTCTTGATGTGTTTCTCCTATGGTTTATCCTGTATGGGACTCTTTGTGCTTACTAGACTTGGGTGACTATTTCCTTTCCCATGTTAGGGAAGTTTCTGACTATAATCTCTTCAAATATTTTCTCAGACCCTTTCTTTTTCTCTTCTTCTTCTGGGACTCCTGTAATTTGAATGTTGGTGCATTTAGTGTTGTCCCAGAGGTCTCTGAGATTGTCTTCAATTTTTTTCATTCTCTTTTCTTTATTCTGCTCCTCGGCTGTTATTTCCACCATTTTGTCTTCCAGCTCATTTATTCGTTCTTCTGCCTCAGTTATTCTGTTATTGATTCCTTCTAGTGTATTTTTCATTTCAGTTATTGTTGTTCATCTCTGTTTGTTTGCTCTTTAGTTCTTCTAGGTCCTTGTTAAACATTTCTTGTATTTTCTCCATTCTTTTTCCAAGGTTTTGGATCATCTTTACTATCATTACTCTGAATTCTTTTTCAGGAAGACTATTTCCTCTTCATTTGTTTGGTCTGTTGGGTTTTTACCTTGCTCCATCACCTGCTGCGTATTTCTCTGTCTTCTCATTTTTTTAAATTTACTGTGCTTGGGGTCTCCTTTTCGTAGGCTGCATGTTCATAGTTCCTATTATTTCTGGTGTCTGCCCCCAGTGGGTGAAGTTGGTTCAGTGGCTTGTGTAGGCTTCCTGGTTAGGGGGACTGGTGCCTGTGTTCTGGTAGATGGGGCTGGATTTTGTCCCTCTGGTGGGCAGGGCCACGTCAGGTGGTGTGTTTAAGTATGCCTAAGTATGACTTTAGGCAGCCTCTCTGCTAATCGGTGGGGTTGTGTTCCCGTCTTGCTAGTTGTTTGGCATGGGTCATCCAGCACTAGAGCTTGCTGGCCGTTGGGTGGAGGTGGGTCTTAGTGTTGAGACGGAGATCTTTGGGAGAGCTCTTGCTGACTAATACTACATGGGGCTGGGAGGCCTCTGGTCGTCCAACATCCTGGACTCGGCTCTCCCACCTTGGAAGGTCAGGCCCGAATCCCAGCCTGAGCACCAAGACCCTGCCAGCCACACGGCTCGGAAGAAAAGGAGAAAAAGTAAATAAATAAATAAATAAACGAACAGGGCTTCCGTGGTGGCACAGTGGTTAAGAATCCACCTGACAATGCAGGGGACATGGGTTCAAGCCCTTGTCCAGGAAGCTACCACATGCCACGGAGCAACTAAGCCCGTGAGCCACAACTACTGAGCCTGAGCTCTAGAGCCCACGAGCCACAACTACTGAAGCCTGCGTGCCGAGAGCCCGTGCTCTGCAATGAGAAGCCATCACAGTGAGAAGCCACGCACCACAACGAAGAGTAGCCCCCACTCGCTGCACCTAGAGAAAGCCCATGCGCAGCAATGAAGACCCAATGCAGCCAAAAGTAAATAAATAAATAAATTTATTTATTTTTAAAAAATGGACAGAGCCTCAAAACAAATGGTAAAAGCAGACGAAATCACACAAAGAAAGATACACACACGCACACTCACAAAAAGAGGAGAAAGAAAAAAAAGGAAGAGAGCAACCAAATATATAAACAAATCCACCAATGATAACAAGCACTTAAAACTAAACTAAAATAAAACCAAAAACCAAAATAGACATAAAACCAAAAACAAATTTGACACAGAAAGCAAACTCCAAGTCTACAGCTGCTCCCCAAAGTCCGCCTTTTTTGGGGAGCATTCATTGTCTATTCAGGTATTCCACATATACAGGGTTTACCAAGCCAATTGCAGGCATTTAGTCCGCTGCTCCTGAGGCTACACAGAGAAATTTCCCTTTCTATTCTTTGTTTGCACAGCTCCTGGGGTTCAGCTTTGGTTTTGGTCCCACCTCTGCGTGTAGGCCACCCTCAGGCATCTGTTTCCTGCCCAGATAGGAGGGGGTTAAAGCAGTGCCTGATTAGAGCTCTCTTGCTCACTCAGGCCGAGGAGAGGGAGGAGGAGAGGGAGGGGTACGGCAGCCACAGATGGAATGCGGGGTGTGTCTGTGGCAGCAAAGGCCAGAGTGACACTGCAACAGCCTGAGGTGCACCATGTGTTCTCCTGGGGAAGTTGTCCCTGGATCACAGGACCCTGGCAGTGGCGAGCTGCACAGGCTCCCAGGAGGGTGTGGGTAGTGACCTGCGCTTGCAAACAGGATCCTTGGTGGCAGCAGCAGCCCGTGCCTGCCTCTGGGGTCCGAGGTGATAGCCGCAGCTCGTGCCCATCTCTGGAGCTCACTTAGGTGGTGCTCTGGCACCTGTGGGAGCACAGTGCAGGAAGCCCCTCTCCTCACGCACTCCAAGACAATGGTCTTTTGCCTCTTCGGCAGGTCCAGACTTTTTCCCAGACTCCCTCCCTGCTAGCTGTGGTGCACTAGCCCCCTTCAGGCTGTGTTCACGCAGCCAACCCCAGTCCTCTCCCTGGGGTCTGACCACCGAAGCCTGAGCCTCAGCTCCCAGCGCCCCCACTATGTTGCACTCCTAGGTGCAACACAGGAGCACCTCAATACATAAAGCAAGTTTTAGAAGAATACTTGCAGTGATTTCATTTATAAAAATCTCAAAAACATCAAAACTAAACAATGTATTATCTAAGGAATCAAACATGGAAAAGCAAATGAATGATAAACACAAAATTCAGAATAGGGAGTTCCACTTGGGTGAGAGACACATAAGAGCCTTCTGGTTTTACTTGCTTTACTAATAATGTTCTTTTTAATAACTTAGGTGGTTAAGTATAGAGGCATTTACTGTATCATGTTTCTTTAGATCCTACGGATGACTTACTGTTAGTTTTTTATTCTATTCAACATCTAATAAAAACAAATGAGTAAAAAAAAAAAAAAAAAAACAACTTATAGATCCTGACTTTAAGGTACTTAAAAACCTCAATTCAAAAGCAATACTAAATCACATAACTGCATTTATATTTTTCTCTACATATTAGTAGTGAACAAGGCAGAGTTATCAGTATTCAAATAGTTAAACGCATCACTAGCACCAATTAGTGAAATAATCAGTAAGAAAATAAATCCCCATTCAGAGGAGGGAAAAAAAAAGCCATGCCATGTCTAAAACCTAATGGCACTTACATTTACCTATTTTACTGAATGATTTGAGCTCATAGCTTGATCAATAAAGCAGGATAACCTTCAGAATCTGATGCAAAGGGCTGCCCTTTTGTTCCTTTTATCAAGGCAGAACCAATAAATACAAGTTCAAAATATGGAAAAGTCTCTGTTGCCTCCCACTATATGATGATAAGGAAACTGTTAAAGTCACAAAATTTCACTTATACCCAAACCACTCTTTAGAGGCCTGAGCCTATGACCCAGATAAATGTCACACTAGCCAACTCCAGCTGACAGGGATTTTAGGAATGCTTTCCAACAGACATGGCACAGCCCTGGTGTATCAGGAAGAAGACCCCACTGAACTTAACTATAAAACTGATAGGTTACTAGAGACAAAAACAGGAAAGAACTTTTTTTTTTTAATGGTAAGAAGACTTTAACACGAGATCTACCCTCTTAACAATTGTTAAGTGTCAATAATAATTTACATTGGGACTTCCCTGGCAGTCCAGTGGTTAAGGCTCCACACTTCCAATGCAGGGGGCACAGGTTCAAGCCCTGGTCGGGGAACTAAGATCCCACATGCCGGAGGGCACAGTGAAAAAATTTATATATACATAATTTACATTGTTGTGGGTACAATGGTAAAGAGCAGATCTCTAGAGCTTATCCATCTTACTTGACTGAAATTTTATGCCTACTAATTAGTAACTCCCCATTTCCCCCTTCACCCAACCCCTGGCAACCACCCTTTGAGTGTCTGATTTTGACTATTTCAGGTACCTTTTGTAAGTGGAATCACACAATATTTGTCTTTCCGTGACTGACTTATTTCACTCTGCACAATGTCCTCCAGATGCATCCATGTTGTGGCACATTGCAAAATTCCCTTCTTTGTTAACACTGAATAGTATTCTGTTATGTATTTATACCACATTTTGTTTATTCATTCATCCATCCATGGATATGTAGGTTGTTTCCACAACTTAGCTATTGTGAATGGTGCACAAAGAGAAAACTCATTTGCAATGAATAATTGAGGGGAATTTTCAGAGGGCCCCCTTTCCTAGGTTCAACTATAGCTGCTAAATACACACATTGAGAAAGGCAGGCCTAGCTTACAGGGTGTGTTGAATTGTTCTTTATTCAAAGCCAGATCCGAGACTGATATCAATCAAAGAAAAAAAAGATTTATAATTGTTGAGCTGCCCAAGCATGAATAAGCAAATGCTTCATGTTAAAACTGTGAGGTCAAGAGAAGTTCAGGATCAAGCAGAAAGGATAATTATATTTATATTTGGTTACATTAAAACTTTAATATGGAGAGAATCCCAATGTTTGCTCTATAGAGTATTCCTGCCTATATTACATCAACTAAATGGATTTGCTATTAATACCAAAGACAATTCTTCATTTATAGAGAAGGAGCTACCATGCTAAAGCTCCTTCCTCCTGTCTAGAGCTGGATATGTGTTTAGCAATGGGCTTATGTGTCTGTCATCCCCACCAAATTACTAAGACCAAACTAAAAATGTTGTAAGTGCCAAATCTGAAACAGACTCACCCCCCTCCAAAAAAAGTGACTAAAACTTCTACCACAAGCTATATGAATAGTATAAAATCACATCTACTTCCAATAGCCCTTCAATCTCTAAAACAGTAACTCAGAGTTAAAGATTTGTTCAACTTTTGATTATCTACCAACCAAATGATGCTTGCTTTTCACAAGTTCTACTGGAATAAAAGTATAATTCATGACAAGCATTTATAATACAAACATGTCAATAAAAGGAGATCTCCATTCACCACCAGAAGTTTCTCAAACTAGTTAACAATCCATTGACTACACTGTGAGAACTACTAGCAGCTTGGGGTGGTTCAATCCTTGGTTCCTGGGTTCCTGTACCAGTCTTACTATTATCCTATACTCCCGAGTAAATCAAAATGATTTAAATTTCACAAGAACATTTATTGAAGAGCAGTTAAACAGTAGCTAAAAGAATTGAAAAGAAAGTAAATTCATAAGTGAGTAAATAAAGGACGGTACACCTATCACGTTGTATATTAGTCCAGCCACTACAAAGGATAATGTAAATGTAGCTATTATGGACATTCCCAATGTATTAGTTAAGACATAAAAGTAAGCAAATCCCCTAAGATTATGTATATTATGGTACCATTCTGACAAAAACACATGCAAGTATATGCACATAAATATATATAAGAAAATATAAATGTGTTTGTAAGAATACCCATCAAAAAACTCACAGAAATAATCACTGGGTAACTTTTCACCTGCATTTTCTAATTTTTTCTAAAGCGAAAGTTATTTTTCCTTAAAAAAAAAATCACAACCTCTCTAGACCTTCATCCTATTCATTTTTTAATAAGAAGCTAAGACAGTTGTACCCGAACACCTATCTTACAGCAATATCTAGGCATAGTGTGAGGTAATGTGAGGAATTTAAAGAAAATCCCTAGAAATAAAAAGTATAATATGGTAATACCTCCAAGGAGGATGAAGATAGAGTTCCAGAAACACTCTGCATTCTCAGGAACTTTGTTACCAAAGGAGAAAGCGTTTTAGAGGGCAGGTCTGCATTTCAAAGATGCTACATGTTGGAAGGGCAATTCCTTCCTCACTTTCCAACTCCAACATACAAGATGCCCACCCACTCACTTTCTTACTGAAGACCCAATCAGTCACCTTACATCACCACTGCTTCCTTGAAAGAACCTATTGCAAGAATTTGTTCAAAATGTTCATAACAAACGATGCTTCTCCTTAAACACTTTTTCTGTATTTCATAGAATATGTTTATTTACTGCTTATATTTTTATTTTTTTTAAATACATCTTTATTGCAGTATAATTGCTTCACAATGCTGGGTTAGTTTCTGTTGTATAACAAAGTGAATCAGCCATATGCATACATATATCCCCACATCCCCTCCCTCTTGAGCCTCCCTCCCACCCTCCCTATCCCACCCCTCTAGGTGGTCGCAAAGCAAAGAGCTGATCTCCCTGTGCTATGCTGCTGCTTCCCACTAGCTATCTATTTTACATTTGGTAGTGTATATATGACCATGCCACTCTCACTTTCTCCCAGCTTCTCCCTCTCCCCACACCATGTCAAGTCCATTCTCTATATCTACGTCTTTATTCCTGCCCTGCCACTAGGTTCATCAGTACCATTTCTATTTTTTGTTAGATTCCATATATATGCGTTAGCACATGGTATTTGTTTTTCTTTCTGACTTACTTCCCTCTGCATGACAGACTCGAGGCCCATCCACCTCACTACAAATAACTCAATTTCGTTTCTTTTTATGGCTGAGTAATATTACATTGTATATTTGTGCCACATCTTTATCCATTCATCTGTTGATGGACATTTAGGTTGCTTCCATGTCCTGGCTATTGTAAATAGTGCTGCAATGAACATTGTGGTACATGTCTCTTTTTGAATTATGGTTTTCTCAGGGTATATGCCCAGTAGTGGGATTGCTGGGTCATATGGCACTTCTGTTTTTGGTTTTTTAAGGAACCTCCATACTGTTCTCCATAGTGGTTGTATCAATTTACATTCCCACCAAGAGTGCAGCATTCCACCACACCCTTTCCAGCATTTATTGTTTCTAGATTTTTTGATAATGGCCATTCTGACCAGTGTGAGCTGATACCTCATTGTAGTTTTGATTTGCATTTCTCTAATGATTAGTAATGTTGAGCATCTTTTCATGTGCCTCTTAGCCATCTGTATGTCTTCTTTGGTGAAATGTCTATTTAGGTCTTCTGCCCATTTTTTGATTGGGTTGTTTATTTTTTTTGATATTGAGCTCCATGAGCAGTTTGTATATTTTGGAGATTAATCCTTTATCCGATGTTTCATTTGCAAATATTTTCTCCCATTCTGAGGGTTGTCTTTTCATCTTGTTTATGGTTTCTTTTGCTATGCAAAAGCTTTTAAGTTTAATTAGGGTCCATTTGTTTATTTTTATTTTCATCACTCTAGGAGTCCTTAAACATTTTTAAACCTTCCTTATATCTGACTGTAATAGTATTAGACATAAGGCTATATGTGTAATAAAACTATTTACTAAACACTGTGTGAGGAACTTCACATGCTCTTATTCACCTTCACCTCAGCTCCATAAAGAGGGTGTACCATTAGCCCTCCCATAAAATAGGAGATGACTTACCCAAGGACATGGTCACAAAAATTTTAAACGCAGGTCAGACTCCAAACCCAGGCAGGCTCCTTCCACTTATACTATACTACCTTTTAAGTTCTTATGCCTTATGAAGGGCTGCAAATCACTCAGGTCCTTCTCAGCAGATACTTCAACTAAGGACAAGATAGCATCTGCCCTGGGGTGTTCACTAAGGGCTTGATTGCTCTTTGCTTTTCCTTCTCAGGCCCAATGACCTTTCTTCTTTCATTTAATGAACTGAGTGCCTGTGTACAAGGCACCTAAAAGAAATACAAAAATGAGTACAGCACAGCCTCCATCCTCAAAAAACTCTTACGACCTGTTAGGGACTACAAGTAAACTACTGAACTACTATTAAAATTGGTCAACTAGGGCTTCCCTGGTGGCGCAGTGGTTGAGAGTCCGCCTGCCGATGCAGGGGACATGGGTTCGTGTCCTGGTCCGGGAGGATCCCACATGCCGTGGAGCGGCTGGGCCCGTGAGCCATGGCTGCTGAGCCTGCGCGTCTGAAGCCTGTGCTCTGCAACGGGAGAGGCCACAACAGTGAGAGGCCCGTGTACCACAAAAAAAGGAAAAAACAAAAAAATTGGTCAACTACTATTGAATAAGATGGATACATCTAGAAAGAAATACCATCAAACATCAAGAACTCCTGAAAAGCTCGATTTCAAGTAAAACGGGTTTTACTCATTAAAGGACCAAAATTTTTCTTAAGATTAAGCATCCTAAATAAAAATATTTCTATCTTCTTAAGCATAAACTCAGTATAACAATTAAAAGAGCTAACACTGATGAAATGCACTGCTATGCTAAGTGTTTTACATACACTTAGTATTTAGTCTTTAGTATTTAGTACCAACCCTGAGGTTGGTACTATTCATAGACCCATTTTAAAAGGCTATAACAAAAAACAAAGGTTATCTACCTAAAGCACACAGCTAGTAAGTAATGGAGCTGTGATTCAAATGCAGTAGTCTACCTCTTTATTCTGCCTTTTGATACAATGACTCAAGCATTTATCAACCATCTATTGCATAGAGCATTGTGTTGAGAAATGAGCATAGGGAAGTGAACAAGAGAGCTTCTTCATGACCTCACCTTCTGATTAAAAGACAGATAAACAAGAACAAAAATGAAATAATTACAGATTGTATAAAATATTATAAAGGGAATAAGGTGGTGTGACAGGGTAACCGGGAAAGGCTTACTTCTGTTACGGCTCTTGTAGTTTTGTTCGGTTTGTTCCCAAAGACAAGCTGGCCAGATAGCCAGGCTGGGGACCAGAGGAGCAAGGAGAAGAGAAAAGACAGACCACTGCCAGAGAAGATGATCAGAGAAGTGGCACGAAGCCCTAGTTTCATCACAAATGTGGAAACTGGCTTAGGAGAAGTTAATGATTGATCAAGGTCTCAAGCTGGGACTGAAAGAATAGCTGTGATTTCAGAAGACAGGTGACATTCTGGGTAAAGGAAAGAGTATAAATACAGCCTCTGGTTAGAGCAAGAGAATAAAGGTGGACTCAGAAGAGGTGCCCTGACTATGGGGCTAGAATCCTGCAAGCAATGGTAACTCCATTTGTTATAGGTGGTGGTAAGCATAGTCAGACTGTGTTATGCTAGGGGAGAAATAACTTCTGTACAAAAGGTTTTCTTCCTTTGATTTTTTTTGTGTGGGTGTGGGTGTTTATTTGCAAGGTGGGAAACTACAGCAGGTAAATGAACTAAGAGAAACTGGTGAGAAATTTTTTAAACTGACTAAAGGAGGTAGTAACAGAAATGAAGAAAGAGCTTCAGGTACCAGTCAGGATATGTTTGACTACAGGTATAACAATGGGACTAGAAATATACCTGCAGAATCCAACATGAAATACCTACCGTACTGAATAAACCCTGCATGTTTTCACAGATGTGTTGTCATTTTTCCATAAACCCCAATGAGCCAATGTTCTTTCTACTGAATAATACCATGCCTAAGAGAATATCACCCATCCCTGATGAATATGGCTTCATAGTATCTTTTAAAGATCCCAGCAGGTAAGTCTGTGTACATATTAATTCACTTAACATTACCAAATGCCAACTAAATTTAAGCACAACATAAACCACATTAGTCTACTCATGCGGTACACAATTTCCAAAGATAAACTACTGTTTTTTTGTTTTAAGTCCAGGTCCCACACAGGCCTCAACAAATTATAGAATTTGAAAATTATTTTAAAGAAACAAAAGGACTCAGACCAGTTTTAGCATGTTGAGTAGTCCCAATGCTATTTTTAAAATGAGCAACACTTCTCCATATGCAACTTTTTCCAAATAATACTAACAAGGCCAAGGATCATATCCTATCTGAAAACAGCACCTGTACAACATAGCTAGGATCTCTTCCAACAGCTTATCTACAAGTGCCGGACCTTAAGGGTTTTATTTATACGTTAATTTTACATACATCTTTATGTTTACACAGTTTATATTTGAAATATTTATATTATTGCTCTCATATATTTGTTTTCCTTCTATTCGTTTATATTTTTATATATAACAGTGCTACA
This sequence comes from Mesoplodon bidens, assembly GCF_964165515.1. NCBI lineage: Eukaryota > Metazoa > Chordata > Mammalia > Artiodactyla > Ziphiidae > Mesoplodon > Mesoplodon bidens. The sequence goes on along the minus strand of NC_138176.1, from coordinate 212,807,010 downwards.
GTGTACTGACGGCCTTTAAAAAGAACCTCCTTAGGTTTTACCAAGATTTCACATTCATTGGATAATTTGGGCCTCAGAACAACCTTGTGAAATATGCAAGTAAAAGTATCATCTTCCCCTCTGCACAGAGGTGCTCAGAAAGATTAAGTAACTTGACTACTTCAAGATCTCACAGTCGGCGGCAAGGGCAGGGCCCTGACCATGCCTTCAGACTCTTTGTTCATGCTCTCCTCCCCGCGGGACACTACCGATTTAGTACCTGAATATTCACGTGCCTCTCTTCAACAAATCCGGACTGTAACTAAAAGCCGTACCAATGCCGCCGGGCCAATACTCCGGGCGTCTAAATGCAGCCGGAACACTAGTGCTCTTCAGTAAACATAAACACCAGGACACGTTGCAGTCCGGACCCCATTCAGTGCTGGCTTTGCTCCACCGCACAAAACTTGTTAAAATACACTACGGCTCTAAAGCATAACTCTTAATGGAACTGTCTTTTTCACTCAGTGGTAAATTCAGTAAATCAGAGGTGACTCATACTGTTAACTTATGTTTTTGTAAATTAATAATTTTGGATGCCAAAGGAAAAGAATGAATTACACAGATCCCTCTCCATCCCCAACCCCAAAGTTGCCGAAGTGTCAATGCGCAGCAGTAAAAGCTACGGACAGAGGTGGGTGGGGCTGGAGCTAGTATACCTCCTCTCTGCGACCCCCACCGTCCCAGGTAACTCACTCTTCAAAGGCCAACGGGTCTCTTCCGACCCCCAATTCCGTAGGGACCAGAGTGACTACCCGGCCCCGCAGCCCCCAGCGACCAAGACCAGAGCCCTGCCGGGAGCTGCAGCTGTGACGACTTGCACAGCTGGGGCTGCCCCCTTCCCCCGGCGTCCCCACCTGTCCCGGGTAGCCCGCACACCTGGCAGCCCCAGCCCGGGCAGAGGATGCGCGGTGAGAACCGGCCCCTCAACGCGGGGCCCCAGCGCGGCCGAGCGACCCAGGGCAAGTCCGCTTCCGCCCCCAGCCCACATGGCCGCGGCCGCCCGCGCCCGTACCCAGCGTGCGCCCCGCGCGGCCGGGGTCCGGTGGGGCCCCAGATCCCCCGGAGGAGAGAGGAGGCGGCGGCGCTTCAGACTGTGGAGAGGAGGAAGCGCGGCCGGCGCGACCGCGGGGGGAAGAGGAGGAGCGTGTCCCGACCGGCCGCGAGGTCAGGCGGAGAGGGGAGGGGGGGCGGCGGCGGCGCCGCTGGGAAGCGGGAGTCTACCTGCGAGCAGAAGTACGAGCCCTGTATCCCCAGCTTGATGCAGGTGGGACACTGGAGCTTGGCCTCACTGCTGCAACCGTCCGTCTCACACACACGCGTCTCCACGGCCGCCATGCTGGCTGGCTGATGGAGGAGCACCTCACCGAGGAAGAGGGGGAGGAGGGAAGGAGGAACTGCTGGGCAGAAGGAGGGCAGGGGTGGGGAGAGAGGCCGAGCCAGGGGAGGAGCTCGGCCCGCCAGGCCTGGGCGCGGGAGGAGGAGGAGCGCCGGACCTGCCCAGACCACGCTGCGCGCCCCGCCCCCGCCCCGCGCGCGCAGCTGGAGCCCCGCCCCACGGCCTTGGCCCCGCCCCCGCCCGAGGCCCCAGCCTTTTCGCGGCCCGCGTGCACGTGGGGGCCGTAAGGGTACCTGGCAGAGCGTTCGGCTCCTCCGTGCTGTCCTGCTTGTAGCCGCGGCCAGCGCGACCTCTCGGCGCCCGGCGGAGAAGGCCAGGTGCGGCCAACTGGGAGAGGCCCTCTCACTGCCTAGAGAGAGCTCCCCAGTCGTCCCTTACTGACTGGATCCCAGGGTCTTGAACGTCTCCCATACTCTCAGGCGGTTGGAAAGGGCGCTCCATTCCTCTGTGTTGGTCCACCTGGCAACTCCTTGGAAAAGGAAAGTAATTCCCTTTTTAAAGTTCTGTTTCTCGCGGATAGTGTCTGATCTGAGGCCTGAGGACCACCGCTCATTCACAAAAAAAGGAAGCCAGGGAACTGTCAATGGAGAGGTGGGCTGGGACTCGTGCCGGATATTTTTTCACGCCACCGCCCCTCCATTCACAATGTACAGTGCTACTGATGGTAACACAACTACTAGGTAGTCAATACAAACCGTAGTTTTTTGTATTATCCCAGTTGATAGTTTAAGAGGTAAATAGGGGAAAATTGTGTTTATCATGAAATATCAGAGTTAAAGGGAGCTTTAGAGTTCATCTAATGCTAACCTCTTGCCTAAATCTCTTCAACTACATCCCGGATCTGCCATTTTCTAATTTGTGCTTGAATACCTCCTGTCACCAGGGAAGAGAGAGGAACTAGTATTTTTTTTTTTTTTTATGTAGCCATTTATTTATTTTTTTTTAATTTTTTAATTAGTTTCTGCTTTATAACAAAGTGAATCAGTCATACATATACATCTGTTCCCACATCCCTTCCCTCATGCATCTCCCTCCCTCCCACCCTCCCCATCCCACCCCTCCAGGCGGTCACAAAGCACCGAGCTGATCTCCCTGTGCTCTGTGGCTGCTTCCCACTATCTATCTACCTTACGTTTGGTAGTGTATATATGTCCATGCCTCTCTTTCGCTTTGTCACAGCTTACCCTTCCCCCTCCCCATATCCTCAAGTCCATTCTCAAGTAGGTCTGTGTCTTTATTCCCGTTTTGCCCCTAGGTCCTTCATGACTTTTTTTTTTTTTTAAATTCCGTATATATGTGTTAGCATACGGTATTTGTCTTTCTCTTTCTGACTTACTTCACTCTGTATGACAGACTCTAGGTCTATGCACCTCATTACAAATAGCTCAGTTTCGTTTCTTTTTATGGCTGAGTAATATTCCATTGTATATATGTGCCACATCTTCTTTATCCATTCATCCGATGATGGACACTTAGGTTGTTTCCAGCTCCGGGCTATTGTGAATAGAGCTGCAATGAACATTTTGGTACATGTCTCTTTTGGAATTATGGTTTTCTCAGGGTATATGCCTAGTAGTGGGATTGCTGGGTCATATGGTACTTCTATTTTTAGTTTTTTAAGGAACCTCCATACTGTTCTCCATAGTGGCTGTACCAATTCACATTCCCACCAGCAGTGCAAGAGTGTTCCCTTTTTTCCACACCCTCTCCAGCATTTATTGTTTCTAGATTTCTTGATGATGGCCATTCTGACTGGTGTGAGATGATATCTCATTGTAGTTTTGATTTGCATTTCTCTAATGATTAATGATGTTGAGCATTCTTTCATGTGTTTGTTGGCAGTCTGTATATCTTCTTTGGAGAAATGCCTATTTAAGTCTTCTGCCCATTTTTGGATTGGGTTGTTTGTTTTTTTGCTATTGAGCTGCATGAGCCGTTTATAAATTTTGGAGATTAATCCTTTGTCAGTTGCTTCATTTGCAAATATTTTCTCCCATTCTGAGGGTTGTCTTTTGGTCTTGTTTATGGTTTCCTTTGCTGTGCAAAAGCTTTGAAGTTTCATTAGGTCCCATTTGTTTATCTTTGTTTTTATTTCCATTTCTCTAGGAGGTGGGTCCAAAAGGATCTTGCTGTGATTTATGTCATAGAGTGTTCTACCTATGTTTTCCTCTAAGAGTTTGATAGTTTCTGGCCTTACATTTAAGTCTTTAATCCATTTTGAGCTTATTTTTGTGTATGGTGTTAGGGAATGATCTAATCTCAAACTTTTACATGTCCCTGTCCAGTTTTCCCAGCACCACTTATTGAAGAGGCTGTCCTTTCTCCACTGTACATTCCTGCCTCCTTTATCAAAGATAAGTTGGCCATATGTGCGTGGGTTTATCTCTGGGCTTTCTATCCTGATCCACTGATCTATCTTTCTGTTTTTATGCCAGTACCACACTGTCTTGATTACTGTAGCTTTGTAGTATAGTCTGAAGTCAGGGAGCCTGATGCCTCCAGCTCCGTTTTTCGTTCTCAAGATTGCTTTGGCTATTCGGGGTCTTTTGTTTTTCCAAACAAATTTTGAAATTTTTTGTTCTAGTTCTGTGAAAAATGCCAGTGGTAGTTTGATAGGGATTGCATTGAATCTGTAGATTGCTTTGGGTAGTAGAGTCATTTTCACAATATTGATTCTTCCAATCCAGGAGCATGGTATATCTCTCCATCTATTTGTATCATCTTTAATGTCTTTCATCAGTGTCTTATAATTTTCTGCATACAGGTCTTTTGTCTCCTTAGGTAGGTTTATTCCTAGATATTTTATTCTTTTTGTTGCAATGGTAAATGGGAGTGTTTTCTTGATTTCATTTTCAGATTTTTCATCATTAGTGTACAGGAATGCCAGAGATTTCTGTACATTAATTTTGTATCCTGCTACTTTACCAAATTCATTGATTAGTTCTAGTAGTTTTTCGGTAGCATCTTTAGGATTCTCTATGTATAGTATCATGTCATCTGCAAACAGTGACAGCTTTACTTCTTCTTTTCCAATTTGGATTCCTTTTATTTCCTTTTCTTCTCTGATTGCTGTGGCTAAAACTTCCAAAACTAGGTTGAATAAGAGTGGTGAGAGTGGGCAACCTTGTCTTGTTCCTGATCTTAGTGGAAATGGTTTCAGTTTTTCACCATTGAGGACAATGTTGGCTGTGGGTTTGTCATATATGGCCTTTATGATGTTGAGGAAAGGTCCCTCTATGCCTACTTTCTGCAGGGTTTTTATCATAAATGGGTGTTGAATTTTGTCAAAAGCTTTCTCTGCATCTATTGAGATGATCATATGGTTTTTCTCCTTCAACTTGTTGATATGGTGTATCACGTTGATTGATTTGCATATATTGAAGAATCCTTGCATTCCTGGAATAAACCCCACTTGATCATGGTGTATGATCCTTTTAATGTGCTGTTGGATTCTGTTTGCTAGTATTTTGTTGAGGATTTTTGTATCTATGTTCATCAGTGATATTGGCCTGTAGTTTTCTTTCTTTGTGACATGCTTGCCTGGTTTTGGTATCAAGGTGATGGTGGCCTCGTAGAATGACTTTGGGAGTGTTCCTTCCTCTGATATTGTTTGGAAGAGTTTGAGAAGGATGGGTGTTAGCTCTTCTCTAAATGTTTGATAGAATTCGCCTGTGAAGCCATCTGGTCCTGGGCTTTTGTTTGATGGAAGATTTTTAATCACAGTTTCAATTTCAGTGCTTGTGATTGGTCTATTCATATTTTCTATTTCTTCCTGAGTCAGTCTTGGCAGGTTGTGCATTTCTAAGAATTTGTCCATCTCTTCCAGGTTGTCCATTTTATGGGCATAGAGTTGCTTGTAGTAATCTCTCATGATCTTTTGTATTTCTGCAGTGTCAGTTGTTACTTCTCCTTTTTCATTTCTAATTCTATTGATTTGAGTCTTCTCCCTTCTTTTCTTGATGAGTCTGGCTAATGGTTTATCAATTTTGTTTATCTTCTCAAAGAACCAGCTTTTAGTTTTATTGATCTTTGCTATCGTTTCCTTCATTTCTTTTTCATTTATTTCTGATCTGATTTTTATGATTTCTTTCCTTCTGCTAACTTTGGGGTGTTTTTGTTCTTCTTTCTCTAATTGCTTTAGGTGCAAGGTTAGGTTGTTTATTCGAGATGTTTCCTGTTTCTTAAGGTGGGATTGTATTGCTATAAACTTCCCTCTTAGAACTGCTTTTGCTGCATCCCATAGGTTTTGGGTCGTCGTGTCTCCATTGTCATTTGTTTCTAGGTATTTTTTAATTTCCTCTTTGATTTCTTCAGTGATCACTTCGTTATTAAGTAGTGTATTGTTTAGCCTCCATGTGTTTGTATTTTTTACAGCTCTTTTCCTGTAATTGATATCTAGTCTCATAGCATTGTGGTCAGAAAAGACACTTGATACAATTTCAATTTTCTTAAATTTACCAAGGCTTGATTTGTGACCCAAGATATGATCTATCCTGGAGAATGTTCCATGAGCACTTGAGAAAAATGTGTATTCTGTTGTTTTTGGATGGAATGTCCTATAAATATCAATTAAGTCCATCTTGTTTAATGTATCATTTAAAGCTTGTGTTTCCTTATTTATTTTCATTTTGGAAGATCTGTCCATTGGTGAAAGTGGGGTGTTAAAGTCCCCTACTATGATTGTGTTACTGTCGATTTCTCCTTTTATGGCTGTTAGTATTTGCCTTATGTATTGAGGTGCTCCTATGTTGGGTGCATAAATATTTACAATTGTTATATCTTCTTCTTGGATCGATCCCTTGATCATTATGTAGTGTCCTTCTTTGTCTCTTCTAGTAGTCTTTATTTTAAAGTCTATTTTGTCTGATATGAGAATTGCTACTCCAGCTTTCTTTTGGTTTCCATTTGCATGGAATATCTTTTTCCATCCCCTTACTTTCAGTCTGTATGTGTCTCTAGGTCTGAAGTGGGTCTCTTGTAGACAGCATATATATGGGTCTTGTTTTTGTATCCACTCAGCCAATCTGTATCTTTTGGTGGGAGCATTTAGTCCATTTACATTTAAGGTAATTATTGATATGTATGTTCCTATTCCCATTTTCTTAATTGTTTTGGGTTCGTTATTGTAGGTCTTTTCCTTCTGTTGTGTTTCTTGCCTAGAGAAGTTCCTTTAGCATTTGTTGTAAAGCTGGTTTGGTGGTACTGAACTCTCTCAGCTTTTGCTTGTCTGTAAACGTTTTAATTTCTCCATCAAATCTGAATGAGATCCTTGCTGGGTAGAGTAATCTTGGTTGCAGGTTTTTCTCCTTCATCACTTTAATTATGTCCTGCCACTCCCTTCTGGCTTGTAGAGTTTCTGCTGAGAGATCAGCTGTTATCCTGATGGGGATTCCCTTGTGTGTTACTTGTTGTTTTTGCCTTGCTGCTTTTAATATGATTTCTTTGTGTTTAATTTTTGACAGTTTGATTAATATGTGTCTTGGCGTATTTCTCCTTGGATTTATTCTGTATGGGACTCTCTGTGCTTCCTGGACTTGATTAACTATTTCCTTTCCCATATTAGGGACGTTTTCAACTATAATCTCTTCAAATATTTTCTCAGTCCCTTTCTTTTTCTCTTCTTCTTCTGGAACCCCTATAATTCGAATGTTGGTGCGTTTAATGTTGTCCCAGAGGTCTCTGAGACTGTCCTCTGTTCTTTTCATTCTTTTTTCTTTATTTTGCTCTGCAGCAGTTATTTCCACTATTTTATCTTCCACCTCACTTATCCGTTCTTCTGCCTCAGTTATTCTGCTATTGATCCCATCTAGAGTATTTTTTATTTCATGTATTGTGTTTTTAATCGATGCTTGATTCATCTTTAGTTCTTCTAGGTCCTTGTTAACTGTTTCTTGCATTTTGTCTATTCTATTTCCAAGATTTTGGATCTGGGAAATAAAATCTTGGATCATCTTTACCATCATTATTCTGAATTCTTTTTCAGGTAGACTGCGTATTACGTCTTCATTTGTTAGGTCTGGTGGGTTTTTATCTTGTTCCTTCTCCTGCTGTGTGTTTTTCTGTCTTCTCATTTTGCTTATGTTACTGTGTTTGGGGTCTCCTTTTTGCAGGCTGCAGGTTCGTAGTTCCCGTTGTTTTTGGTGTCTGTCCCCAGTGGCTAAGGTTGGTTTAGTGGGTTGTGTAGGCTTCCTGGTGGAAGGTACTAGTGCCTGTGTTCTGGTGAATGAGGCTGGATCTTGTCTTTCTGGTGGGCAGGTCCACGTCTGGTGGTGTGTTTTGGGGTGTCTGCGGACTTTTTATGATTTTAGGCCACCTCTCTGCTAATGGGTGGCGTTGTGTTTCTGTCTTGCTAGTTGTTTGGCATAGGGTGTCCAGCACTGTAGCTTGCTGGTCGTTGAGTGAAGCTGGGTGCTGGTGTTGAGATGGAGATCTCTGGAAGATTTTCGCCGTTTGATATTATGTGGAGCTGGGAGGTCTCTTGTGGACCAGTGTCCTGAAGTTGGCTCTCCCACCTCAGAGGCACAGCACTGACTCCTGGCTCCTCAATTTGGGATGATTTGTTGACTATTCATGTATTCCACAGATGCAGGGTACATCAAGTTGATTGTGGAGCTTTAATCCGCTGCTTCTGAGGCTGCTGGGAGAGGTTTCCCTTTCTCTTCTTTGTTCTCACAGCTCCTGGATCTCAGCTTTGGATTTGGCCCCGCCTCTGCGTGTAGGTCGCCGGAGGGCGTCTGTTCTTCGCTCAGACAGGACAGGGTTAAAGGAGCAGCCTCTTCGGGGACTCTGGCTCACTCAGGCCGGGCGGGAGGGAGGGGCACGGAGTGCGGGGCGAGCCTGCAGCGGCAGAGTTCGGCGTGACGTTGCACCAGCCCGAGGCGCGCCGTGCGTTCTCCCAGGGAAGCCGCCCCTGGATCCCGGGACCCCGGCAGTGGCGGGCTGCACAGGCTCCCGGAAGGGCGGTGTGGACAGTGACCTGCGCTCGCACACAGGCTTCTTGGCGGCGGCAGCAACAGCCCCAGCGTCCCACGCCCGTCACTGGGCTCCGCGCTTTCAGTCGTGACTCGCGCCCGTCTGTGGAGCCCCTTTAAGCAGCGCTCTTAATCCCCTCTCCTCGCGCACCAGGAAACCAAGAGGGAAGAAAAAGTCTCTTGCCTCTTCGGCAGCTCCAGAGTTTTCCCGGACTCCCTGCCGGCTAGCTGTGGCACATTAGCCCCCTTCAGGCTGAGTTCTCGCCGCCAGCCCCAGTCCTTTCCCTGCGCTCTGACCGAAGCCCGAGCCTCAGCTTCCAGCGCCGCCCGCCCTGGCGGGCGAGCAGACAAGCCTCTCGGGCGGGTGAGTGCCGCTCGGCACCGATCCTCTGTGCGGGAATCTCTCCGCTTTGCCCTACCCAGGTATGTGGGGAGTTTCTTGCCTTTTGGGAGGTCTGGGGTCTTCTGCCAGCATTCAGTAGGTGTTCTGTAGTTGTTCCACGTGTAGCTGTATTTCTGGTGTATCCGTGGGGAGGAAGGTGATCTCCGCGTCTTACTCTTCCGCCATCTTACCCGGAAGTCCGTATTTTTTTTCTGATAAATTTTTGTAATAATTTTTATTGAAGTTTAGTTGCTTTACGATGTTTTGTTAGTTTCAGCTGTACCGTAAAATGAATCAGTTATATGTATACATATATCCACTCTTTTTTAGATTTTCTTCCCATTTAGGAAGTATTTATTGATTATCAACTTGTTAGGGCAAGTTCGTGTACCCAGCGCACAGTGAGGAGGAACAAACCAAAACGTGGGCGTTTGGAGCAGAGAAAGGTTTATTGCAGGGCCACTAAGGAGACAGGTGACTCACTGCTCTAAAAAAAACCCCCAAACTCCTTGAAGGGTTTCAGCAAAGCATTTTTTTTAAAGGGGGGGGGGGCTGGGGGAGGAGTTGCAAGGTATGTGATCAGCTCATGCACAATTCTCTGATTGGCTGAAGGTGCAGGCAACAGGGAGGTGTCACAGGGATTAACATTATCAGTCCTTAGGCTATGGGGAGGCCTGGGGCTATGTGCTCATGGTCATCAAGTAGTTAATACCTTCCTTTCAGTGGGGGGTTTTCACATCTGTAAAACAACTCCAGAAATGTGCATGAAATGCTGTTATCTAGGTACTTCAGAGAGGAACTAAAGAAGAGGATATGAGAAAAGGCCCTATAGGGTCCTGCTCCATTACAAACTAAGTGCTGTGAACTTTGTGTTATCTAATCCATATTTTTAAAAAACTTTCCATATGTGATAGATGAGAAAAGCTCTTTTTTTTGTTTGTTTTGTTTTTTTTTGGCTGTGTTGGGTCTTCGTTTCTGTGCGCAAGCTTTCTCTAGTTGCGGTGAGCAGGAGCTACTGTTCGTTGCGGTGCGTGGGCTTCTCATTGTCGTGGCTTCTCTTGTTGCAGAGCACAGGCTCTAGGCGCGTAGGCTTCAGTAGTTGTGGCACGTGAGCTCAGTAGTTGTAGCTTGTGGGCTGTAGAGTGCAGGCTCAGTAGTTGTGGCGCATGGGCTTAGTTGCTCCGCGCATGTGGGATCTTCCCGGACCAGGGCTCGAACCCGTGTCCCCTGCATTGGCAGGCAGATTCTTAACCAGTGCATCACCAGGGGAGCCCTCATATTTTATTTTTAATTGCTTTGTTTTGTTATATAAGCAATAAAATAATGTAATAAAATCAAATAATAAATTTTAAAATGTTATATACACATAAGCAAAAAAGAAATCAAGCACCAAATATATGTATATATGTATATGTATGTGTATATGCTATGTGTATATGCACATATAGTACATATATATAGAATATTTTTAAACAAAAACTGGACCGTACTATTCAGAGTATTTAGTTACCTGTTTGTTCAAGTTGTGAACTTCCTTTATTGCCATCAGATATACATTTTTCCAGGGAATTCCCTGGTGGTCCAGTGGTTAGGACTCCACACTTCCACTGCAGGGGTCATGGTTTGATCCCTGGTTGGGGAACTAAAACCCCATATGCTGCGCAGTGCAACCAAAAAAAAAATATATATATATATATGTACTTTCTGCACATAATTTTAATGTCTGCATAATATTCTATTGTATAATTTACTGAGCCAAATTAACTAATAATAGACATTTAGGTTATTTTTATTTGTTATGGATTATAAACAAGGCTTCTGTGAGTACCTTTTTAGTTCGAACTTTACATAAATCCTTACTTACTTAGGATATAGTCTTAAAAGTGGAATTGCTGCATCAAAAGATTGTCACTGTTGTTTATTCTTTTTTATATAGTTTGCCAAATTTTTCCTCAGAAAGTGTGTACAAATTTACACTCTGGTCAGAACTGTATTAGAGATCTTATTTCCTGAGACCTTACTAGTGCTAGGTATTATCTATTTTTAATGTTTTTCATTTTGATAAATATGTAAATCTATTTGTTTTTAGATTATAGTAAGGCTGAACATTTTTCTATGATTATAGCACTTCCATTTCTTCTTTTATGTGTTTGCTTTTATTTGTTAAAATTTCTTTTTTGCAGAACAATACTAAAAAAAGAGTCGACACAAATTGGCCACAGTACCATCACCTAAACACATCAATGTTTCATCTGTCCTAGTTACCTTCAATCCTTATTCACTTGCATATTAAATGTTTACATATTTGCAGTCATTGATGGAATATTTTGCTCTGCATTTTCACATAGCACTATGCCATGGATTACTCTTAGATTTAGAGAAACAGTAAGTCCCATTCCTTTTCTATACGATGGCTCTTTATGTAGTTGGTACTATCATGTCTTATGTTTTGTCAGTTCTTACACTATTCCCTTGTATTTTATAGTATGTTTAGATCCCTTGTAATCTTTGTCCATCTACTGTGGAGGAATTCCAGTTTGTTGACCTCTGATGGGTTGTGTCCAGGACTGAGCTAATCAAATAGAGGAACAGGAATTTCTGAAAATTCTAGTTCAAAAGACCCTCAGCGTTCTTCGCAGGCACAGAGAGACTAGAAACTCTCCTGCTCTTGCTGGCCATCTCCTCTGGAGGCTGCTGCTTCCTTGCATCTTTAGGAAAGCAGTGTTTGGGGCAGTTAAGAGCCCAGATGTTGTATTAAGATAGGCACACCTGGGTTGAAACCTCTACCTACATACCCCCTTCCTTAGTCATGTTTCCATGGGCCACTTGTTTAACCTCATTTTCCATATCAGAAAAATACAGATTAGAGTACCTACCTCATAGAGTTTTGTCATAATTAATTTGGAAAGACTTTGTGAAGTGCTTAAGAGACCAATAAGTTATAATTATTATCAATACTAGTTAGCCTTGCCATCAGCTCCTCTTTCTTTGCTCCCCTTCACCCCCACAAGACAAGCTATTGAGTGATATAAACTTCTTAAGACCACCTTTATGGCTGGTTTTGGTTTGGGGTTGGTTTTTTTTTTTGAGTTTTTTTGGCTGTGTTGGGTCTCTTTGCTGCGCGCGGGCTTTCTCTAGTTGCGGTGAGCGGGGGCTACTCTTTGTTGCGGTGCACGGGCTTCTCATTTCGGTGGCTTCTCTTGTTGCAGAGCACGGGCTCTAGGCACACGGCTTCAGTAGTTGTGTCACATGGGCTCAGTATTTGTGGCTCTAGAGCACAGGCTCAGTAGTTACAGCACACGGGCTTAGTTGCTCCACGGCATGTGGGATCTTCCCAGACCAGGGCTTGAACCCATTGTCCCCTGCATTGGCAGGTGGATTCTTAACCACTGTGCCTCCAGAGAAGTCCCTGGCTGTTCTTAAGATAAGCAATTTTATGCTTTTGTTTAAGCCTGAAAAAGTGACAAAACATAGATTTTTATAAAATTATGTCAGACATAGTCCTGTTTTATTCTTCTCTTCCTCCTTCTTCTGAGATTTTTAAGTCAAAATCCCCATGGACATCGGTTTCTGTTTTAATTTCCTTGGGCAAAGTTCAGCAAACCCACTTACAGGCAGCAGAATGGACTTCAGAGTCTCAGATGGGAATTTGGCATTTCTGAGAGTCCTTTGGCCCTGGAGGCACTTGTTTCCCCGGACTTTTGTGCAGAGAAAAAGCATTTTTCAGGTAGTATCTAAGCACATGCCCAAAGCCATCTGCCCAACTTGCTATTCTGCTTCAAGTGTCCACGGACAGTTCACATTCAACCTGGTCAAAAATAAACAATTGTCCTCTATTTGGCACTTTTGCCACCCCCTTTGAATCTGCTTTTTCTCCTGAATTTCCTATTTTGTTTAGTGACATCCTTTCTACTGTTATCTCCCAAGTTAAAAATTAGGCTCTCTCAGGAGTTCCCTGGTGGTCTAGTGGTTAGGATTTGGTACTTTCACTGCCATGGCCTGGGTTCAATCCCTGGTCGGGGAACTGAGATCCTGCAAGCCATGCAGTGTGGCCAAAATAAAAAATTAGACTCTCTCTTCTTCCGTATGCCCCTACATCAAATTAATTACTCGATCCTATAGGTTTTATCTTCTAAAGATTTGTTTTATGTGTTCTCTCTATACTTTGGCTTTAGTTTTAGTTGAGGCCGTTTTAAGCCTAAGCTTTACAGTAGCCTCTTAACGACCTCTAATTCCATTGAATCTGATCCCTGCCATCAAACTGATTGTTCTGAGACACATCTGATCATGCCTTTCCCCTGCTTAACATCTTTCACTAATATGGGGCCTATGGAGCTGGAGCCAGGGTCAGAGAGGTGACCAGAGCTTGCAGAATTGGGGCCAATGAAACAGTCAGAGCTAAGGGGATCTGTGGGACCACCAAGGCCAAAGCTAAGGAGATAATCAAGGATCAGAGGCTTGGTACATAAAGGGGAAATAAGAAAATAAGTAATTAAATTAAAGATACTGAGAGTCAAATTTTTCACTGTCTAAGGAGGGAGTTCACAATATGGAATGGCTGAAGGCTAGAATGAATCATGTAGTGTTGTACTGGAATTAGAAGTATCAGTGTGAACTCAAATTTTGATAGATAGATAATATAGACATGTGTGTGTGTGTGTGTGTGTGTGTGTGTTTGTAAGTAACGCTTTACCCACTGAGAGGGCCTAATGGCAATGAGCACATCTGATTTCCAGATCTTGGTTTCTAAATACCATTCCCCACTAAAAGTAATCAGAGCTCCTTGGACAACTGGCTCATTCCAGGAGCAGGGGAAGTACAAGATAAGTCTGTAAAGTCTCATTGTACCAGAACATAAACTAAAGCTCAAAAATTATGGAGACCCCTGCAACTAAGACCCGATGCAGCCAAAAATATAAATTAACAAATATTTTTTTAATAAATAAAAATAAATAAATGATGGAAAGTATAAAAAGGACATAGTAGCCAATTTGAAGGAGCTCCCACTGGCCAAACTGGAGACAATCTGAGCATCAGAATAAATAATGATAGTATCAGATTATAACCCATTTAAAAAATGGTCATCCATGAGCCCATACTGATAAAAACATGTAAATAAACACATAAATGAGGGGCAAAAGTAAGCACTTCTTTATAATAGAATGTCAGATAATAAGTGTGGAAGAAATGAAGTCATTAGAAAATCACTGTTTGGCAACCATTATAGTAATACTTTTTTAGGCAGGAGCCATCAATGGGTGCTAAAACTATTGGGGGAGAATTTGTTAAGGAACAGGATATTTACATAGCCTCAGTGTAACTCCCTACAAAATATTTATCATTTAAGAAGGCAAAATGGTAACTTCACAGCTGAGAAACATTGCAGGTGCTTTCTTAACTATGTTATCAAAGTTAAAATCACCAGGAAGAGGACAAATCAACTTTGTGCACATCCTAATATGAAACACTGAGAACATGGTATATCTTTTGTGGTGTTCTTGCCAAAAATGCATAATTGATTGTAATCATGAGGAAACATAAGACAAATCCAAACAGAAGACAATCAACAGTATAATTGACCTGTACTCTTCAAAATGCCAATGACCCAACAGGGAAAGATTTGAGGAACTATTCCAGATCAAAAGAGACTAAAGAGACATAACAATTAAATGTAACACTTGAAACTGGGTTGGATCTTGGACCAAAAGAAAAAAAAACGTTTTTGCTGTAAAGGAAATGGGTTATGTTTGATCCCTATTTGATCTCTTGGTGAAATTATAATTCTGTTTCTTCAAGATCCAGCTCAGATATCACTTTACCCGTTAAATTTTTGCTGACCTCCACAGCTCTAGTTAATCAGTGGCTTTCACTGTGCTACCTCTAAACCAGGTACAAGGTGCTATTGTTGCCATTAAGGATAATTTTAAATAACATTTATTAAGAACTTACTATATGCTAAGCATATGCTCATATGCTTATAAGAAAGTACAGATACTAATGGGTTTACTTTTAATCCACATAAGGACCCTATGAGGAAGGTACTAGTCCTAATCCCATTTTTGTCTCTCTAGCCCAAGTTCACATAACCAGTAGGTGGCTGAGCCTGGACTTGAGTTCAAGTCTGTCTGACTACAAATCCCATGCTCTTAACCACTGTACTCATTACCTTTCATCTTTCACCTATCTCTCCTACTAGACTGTAACTTTCTGTGACAAGAGGGTTACATCTTATTTTTCTCTCTATTCCCAACCATTAACCCTATCACAATTCTTGACATATAAGTGCTCAGTAAATGTTTTTCCTTCTTAAGTTTTTTGCAAATATGAATTATGTCAAACGTTCAAAAAAGAAGAAAGATATGTGTACATGTTGATTGAAAGAGAGAGAGAGTTGGGGGTGATGGGGAGAATACCTGTTCTATCAGAATGCAGAAAGAAGCAGAAGACACTCTCAAGCTGGGTAATTTGAGAAGAGTGAAGAATTTAATAAAGGAACTAGGGACTTCCCTGGTGGTCCAGTGGTTAAGACTCCGAGCTTCCACTGAAGGAGACACAGGTTCAGTCCCTGGTCAGGGAAGTTTCACAAGCCACAGGCGCTGCCCAAAAAAGAGACAGACTGTATACTAAGGCATGGACAGTGTCTTGGAAAACCAAAAGAAATACTACAATAACTGAGAGTTAACAATGAGGCAATATTTACATTTCTTGGTCTGAAGGAATAAAGGGAATGGACAGTAAGTTGCAACTGCCCTCGAAAATCAAAGCCACAAGTTTCCGTATTCAGATTCAGTGGAAAATGGAGCAACTATATTTCCTCTTTCTGTAGTAGCATTTTCACTGATGGATGCTAAAGAATGCTTTGTGCCTGCTGAAGAAATATTTCTAGCCAAAATTGAGAAGTTTATTAACATTCAGCAAAATAGTTTTTTGGTTCTGTCTGCTACCCTACATGGGGCCCGAGGAATGGAAACTGATGTTCAGGATTCAGCGGAGACTTCTGGGTGGTAACTTATTGGATACTTCCAGTACACTACACAATAAATGCAAATAAATGCAAAACCCGGAGTCAGCTGAGAGGAGAGGGCCTCCTAGCAGGAGCTGTGGCTTTTGGTTAAGAGACCTAGCCAACCCAAAGCCACCCCAAAATCAGGAATCTGGGACCTCATTCTCCTCCTCCCTTTCAATCCTCTAAAAGCTACAAGGATAAGGAGCCCATTGATCTACAGTGAAGCATACAAGTCAGCCTCAAAGGGCAGAGGGCCAGATTGAGAAGGGTGGAAAATGGATCCAGAGGGGCAAATGGAAGATCACCCAGAATAATGTTGTACCCACCACCTCTCTTAAGAAATGGAATACGGCCAATAGGGTTGAAGTCCTCAGTGTACCCCTCCCCAGTCACATCCCTCTACTTCCTCTCCTCCAGTGCTGCCATAAAGATTCTTAGACTTCTGCATAATACGTTATTTTTAAAATAAAATTGAAAAAAAGAATTTTCTGAAAAGGACTAACACCTTCCTTGCTCTGTCATATTTTTATACTTGAGAAGCATCATGGTATTATCAATGGGCTGGGAGTCAGAAAACTCTGATCCATGTGTCTAGTTCCAAACCCTTTGTCTTGTGCAAATCAATTAAAATCTTTCAGCTTTTGTTTCCTCATCTGTAGAACATTGTTATGAAAATCAAATGAATTGGTGCCTATGAAATCATTTCGTAAACTGGAAAGCACCAATGAAAGTAAACGATCGCTGTGTATGTCTGCTCCCCTTCTATATATAACATATCCTGTAAGAGCAAGAACCTTGTCTCTCTTGTTTGTTTGCTGTTGTGTCCCTAGTACCCAGAATGGGGGCCGGCACAGTATAGGCATTGCATTAGTATTAACCAGGGAAGGCTAACTGCTGTAACAGACAATCCCAAAACACTCAGTGGCTTAAGAAAATCAGAATTTATATCTCCCTATGTCAGTATCAGTTGTAGGTCAGTCAGTGAAGCCTTGCTCTCTTAGTCAATCAGAGATTCCGGATCAATCATTTATCTCTACCACATCCTAGGTCCTTGAAATCCTTACCCAAGGATAGGCTGGCACAGGAGCTTTCCTGTGCATGAGATTTAACAGGCCACTGCTGGGAGTGGTGTAGTTCACTTTAGCCCATCCCATTGGCCAGAAGTCAGTCACTGGCCACATCCAAGGGATCCTAAAAAAACATAGTTTACCTGTAGCTTCAAAATAAGAGAAAATGAGTTTGATCAGCATCTAGCCAGTCATTGCTATGGCTTTCACTAAATATCTGTAGAATAAATACATGAAAAATTAATGAAATATATACAAATGAATGTAGCCTAAGATCCACTTTTGTTTTTTAGCTTCTCAGTAATGGCTTAATTTTTTTAAATTGAAATATAGTTGATTAACAATGTTGTGTTAGTTCAGGTATACAGCAAAGTGATTCATATATGTGTGTGTGTGTGTGTGTGTGTACACACACACACATGAATATACACATATATATATTCTTTTTCAGATTCTTTTCCATTATAGGTTATTACAAGGTATTGAATATAGTTCCCTGTGCTATACAGTAGGTCCTTGTTTTTTATCTATTTTATCTATAATAGTGTATATCTGTTAATCCCAAACTCCTAATTTATCCCTCCCCCAACCCCTTTCCCCTTTGGTAACCATAAATTTGTTTTCTATGTCTGTGAGTCTGTTTCTGTTTTGGAAATAAGTTCACTTGTATCATTTTTTTAGATTCCACATATGTGATATCATATGTTTGTCTTTCTCTGTCTGACTTACTTCAGCTAGGATGATGATCTCTAGGTCCATCCATGTTACAGCAAATGGCATTATTTCGTTCTTTTATGGTTGAGTAGTATTCCATTGTATATATCTTCTTTATCCATTCACCTGTCAGTGGATATTTAGGTTGCTTCTGTGTCTTGGCAATTGTAAATAGTGCTGCTATTGAACATTGGGGTGCATGTATCTTTTCAAATTAGAGTTTTCATCTTTTTCGGATCTATGCCCAGGAGTGGGATTGCTGGATCATATGGTAGTTCTATTTTTAGTTTATTAAGAAACCTCCATACTGTTCTCCATAGTGGCTGCACCAGTTTACATCCCCACCAGCAATGTAGGAGGGTTCCCTTTTCCCCACACCCTCTCCAGCATTTGTTATTTGTAGAATTTTTATGATGGCCATTCTGACAGGTGTGAGGTGAAATGTCATTGTAGTTTTGATTTGCATTTCCCTGATGATTAGAGATGTTGAGCATCTTTTCATGTGCCTGTTGCCCATCTCAATTTCCTTTTTGGAAAAGTATCTGTTTGGGTCTGCTGTCCATTTTTTGATTGGGTTGTTTGGTTTTGTTTGTTTCTTTTAATACTGAGCTCTATGAGCTGTTTGTATATTTTGGAAATTATACCCTTGTTGGTCGCATTGTTGGCAAATAATTTCTCCCAGTCCCTAAGTTGTCTTTTTGTTTTGTTTACAGTTTCCTTTGCTGTGCAAAAGCTTTGAAGTTTAGTTAGGTCCCATTTGTTTATTTTTGCTTTTACTTCCATTATTCTAGGAGATGGATCTAAAAAAATATTGCTTCTATTTATATCAAAGAGTGTTCTGCCTATGTTTTCCTCTAGATTTTATAGTATACGGTCTTACATTTAGGTCTTTAATCCATTTTGAGTTTATTTTTGTATATAGTGTTAGAAAATGTTCTAATTTCATTCTTTTACATGTAGCTGCCCAGTTTCCCCAGCACCACCTTTTTTTTTTTTTTGCCGCACAGCATGCAGGAGCTTAGTTCCCTGACCAGAGATCAAACCTGTGCCCCATGCAGTGGAAGCGCAGATTCTTAACCACTGAACCACCAGGGCAGCCACCAGCACCACTTATTGAAGAGACTGTCTTTTCTCCACTGTGTGTTCTTGCCTTCTTTGCTGTAGATTGACCATAAGTGTGTGGGGTTTTTTCTGGGCTTTGATCTATGTGTTCATAGATCTGTTCCATTGATCTATGTGTCTGTTTTTGTGCCAGTACCATGCTTTTTTGATTACTGTAGCTTTGCTAGTTAATTTTTCTAATGCATAGTATGATAAATTTTTTTTTTAGTTATAGGCAGAGCCAGTGCTTGACCTACAGGTATTTTAAAAATTGCCTGACCTATTTTGAGGAGACAGCTTGACCTTTATTACAATGCTTTAATTTTAGCATGTACACATTTTAATTCTACTAGAAAGTGGTTTCTACAATTAATATTAACATTGTACACACTTGTGTGTGTTTTTATGTGTATATGTACACAGAGTAGCAAAATAACAGAAGGACAGGGTTACACAAATTCACATTTCAGCCAAGAATGATGTAAAACATATCCCTGGGGCTTCCCTGGTGGTGCAGTGGTTGAGAGTCCACCTGCTGATGCAGGGGGCACAGGTTCGTGCCCCGGTCCGAGAAGATCCCACATGCCACGGAGCGGCTGGGCCCATGAGGCATGGCCGCTGGGCCCGCACGTCCAGAGCCTGTGCTCCACAACAGGAGGGGCCACAACAGTGAGAGGCCCACGTACTGCAAAAAAAAAAAAAAAAAACCTATCCCTGTGTGCTTCTATACAATATGTATGTGTTCATCAGATGATATTGTAAATTATATCTCCAATAATGATTTTTATTCATGAAGTGAAATAGAATTAGCATGTTTTGCTAAAAACCTCTCTAAAAGTCAGTATATTCTTTACTGTGTTATTGTAGATAGCTTTTCTGCAATATTCTTTTTCAATTTATAAATAACCAGATTATAACAGGCTGTTTACAATTCTAAGCAATGACATCTTTTCCTTCTTATTAAATTATAAAGCACCCAATGCATTTTAATAGTTGCTTCGATTAAGTTATGAGTATGAATAACAAAATTTCTGTTAGTCCTGGTTTGCAACCAATCAGGATGGGGGAAAAATTCCCACACCTACCTTGTACGTAAATACAGAGGCTCTTAAAATATTAAAAATGAGACATTTGTATTTAAAACGGTATTTTAAATAGACACAATAAATATTATTTGATAAATATTTGTTAATACTTTTAAGAGGGTGTTTTTCTCACTTTATCAATAAACCTACTAGAGATAAACTAGAAAATATAATTAAAATATTTCTTTTATAAACCCAGTTTTAAAACTACCAGCAAGTAGCTTACTGAGAAATGTGTTAATATCAACAGGAAGAAATTTAGAAAATTTTATTGAGAGACATAAATAAATATAAAGACAATATTTATATATAGGAAGACAAACTTGTTTTTAATTGACGTATAGTTGATTTATGATTTGTGTTAGTTTCAAGTGTACAAACTTTTTTTTTAAATGTCAGTTTATCCCAAGTTAATATATAAGTTAGTTATCATTACAGTTAAAATCAGTGAGATGTTATTATTGTTTTGTTAATTGTTGAAATGATTTTTAATTTTATTTATTTATTTTAAAACAGTCAAGGATAGGCACAAGATTATGGAAGAGAAATAATAAATTAAAAGGGAAGCCTAATTTTACCATATATAAAACAACATATGGTACCAGTATAATAATAGAGTCCCATGGGACAAAATAGTCTAGAGAGTAGAATAATAGAGTCCAAAAAATAAGAATAACTGAGTTCAAATTCTGATTAATCACTTTTCTAGTTAGTTTCTCCTTGCCTGCCTTTTACATAAGAGAATTTATTCACATATGATGGATGAAAGTATTACAAATCAATATAAAGGGGAAGAATATTTGACTAAATAATCTAAGGAAAATTAGGTGGCAATTTGGAAAAAAAATTTTTAATGATAAATCAAGAACAAAAGTAAAGGGCTTGCCTGGTGGCACAGTGGTTAAGAATCCGCCTGCCAATTTAGGGGACACAGGTTCGAGCCATGGTCCAAGAAGATCCCACATGCCATGGAGCAACTAAGCCCGTGTGCCACAACTACTGAAGCCCACACACCTAGAGCCCATGCTCCACAACAAGAGAAGCCACCACAATGAGAAGCCCAAGCACCGCAACGAAGAGTAGCCCCCACTCACCGCAACTAAAGAAAATCCCGCACGCAGCAACAAAGACCCAACTCAACCAAAAATAAAATTATAAAATAATAATAAAATAAATTAAACAACAAAAGTAAAAAATTAAAGGTAATAAAATTAGCCAAAGAATAACTGAAAGAAACAAAATTGGATATTTAGAAAACCTCAGAGATTTTCTAGGTCTATGTTTAGAAATTATTTAAAAAAGAAGACTAAGTCCATATTCAACTCTATCATGTACTTATTGAGCACCTACCATATCCTAAGCATTATTATAGAATCTCAGGCTAGATCAGTAAGCAGCAGACAACACAGAGTTTGTATTCTTAAAGATTCCAGCAAGAATCAAATAAATATCAAGGATAAACAACTTCTTTCAAGAAAAATAAAGAACTGTGTGGTTACTGGCTCCAGACAGATGTATAAATCAGTGGAATAGAATTGAGAGTCCAGAAAAAAACCCATACATTTATCTTCCAAAAAGTTGGAAACCACACAAATGTCCACCTACTGCTGAAGGAATTTTTTAATGTGTTGTATCTGTATAATGGGATAGTATTCAGCCATAAAAAGAGTGAAGTACATGCTACAACATGGGTGAGCCTCAAAAGCATTATGCTAAGTGAAAGAAGACAAACACAAAAAGCCACATATTGTATGATTTCATTTATATGAAATGTCCAGAATAGGCAAAACCATAGAGATAGAAATTAAGTTAGTGGTTTCCAGGGGACAGGGACAAGAGAGAATGGGAAGTGACTGAGTGTTTCTTTTCAGGTGATGAAAATGTTCTGGAATTAGTGGTGATAGTCTTATTGTTGTTCTTTTGAAAGTGATTTTTTTTTTTCCCTGTGAATGCTTTTAAGATTTCCCTCAGGGCTTCCCTGGTGGCGCAGTGGTTGAGAGTCCGCCTGCCGATGCAGGGGACACGGGTTCGTGCCCTGGTCTGGGAAGATCCCACATGCCGCGGAGCGGCTAGGCCCGTGAGCCATGGCCGCTGAGCCTGTGCGTCCGGAGCCTGTGCTCTGCAAGGGGAGAGGCCACAACAGTGAGAGGCCCACGTAACAAAACAAACAAAAAAAAAAAAGATTTCCCTCTTTGTCTTTGGTGTTCATTGGCTTTGCTATGATGTGCCAGACATGATTTTCTTTCTGTTTGCTAGAGTCTAGAGTTTATTGACTGTACGGCTTGATATCTCTTGTTGGATTTTGAAAATTCTTAGTATCTCTCATTACACATATGTTAAAAGTAAATTTCAGTTACACATATATTCAGTTCCTTATCAGTGTCCCATATGATTCTTACGCTCATTTTAATATTTTCTATTCTTCCTCTTCTCCAACTTTCTGTCTGAATACAAGCCAACCCTTGTGCTAGGAACCCAAAATGTTATTATTTGGTGGTTTTTTTCTCCTGATCTTAAATCATTCAAGAAAATTGTCCTCCTATCTCCTGCCAAAGAGGTGTGTATATCTGACTGCCTCAACGCCCAGGAAAGAGTCTTCATATTTTCAATTTTTTTTAACATCTTTACTGGAGTATAATTGCTTTACAATGTTGTATTACTTTCTACTGTATATGCATATTTTCACTTTTTTCTCCCAGTCAGCTCCTCGAGGCACAGCTTCCTCTTGTGCAAATCTCATGTTTTCTTTCCCATTTTCTTTGATCTTGTGGGTTTTGATATATATTTTATGCTTTTACTGCCTCTTTAATGAAGCTTTGAGTAAAAGAAAAAATAAGT
Organism: Mesoplodon bidens; assembly: GCF_964165515.1. NCBI lineage: Eukaryota > Metazoa > Chordata > Mammalia > Artiodactyla > Ziphiidae > Mesoplodon > Mesoplodon bidens. Next base: position 212,784,408 of record NC_138176.1, on the reverse strand, counting down.
GGTCACTCTGCCATGTTGAACAGGAAGTCATATGTACAGTACTATTCAGTGCTGGCGAGAGTGTCATAAAACAAAGCATTCTAATAGATTTCTGATGCTAGTGTCCTTTTTAAAAAAGGTCTTTAAATCTGATCTCTCTTCTGAGAAGAAAACCTAAATAAATTGCCTAAAATTCAAAATTAAGAATATTTTCTATGCAGAAGGATATTCACAGTACCATACTTACTGAAAGATAAAATTTAGATTAACTTAAATATCTAATGACCTGGTAAATAGATAGATAAATTTAAAAACTAGATAAATAAATCATGGAGTCTATATTTAATAGAAAATTGTACAGTCCTTTAAAATTGTTTATAAAGATACATGTTAACATAGATAAATGCTATTACATTATGTTAACTGAAAAGGACAGAATTTTTTAAAACTTTACAGAAACAAGCACAACTCAAAACAGAAGCATAGGGACTTCCCTAGTGGCACAGTAGTTAAGAATCCACCTACCAAAGCAGGGAACACGGGTTTGAGTCTTGAGCCGGGAAGATACCACATGCCACGGAGCAACTAAGCCCGTGCACCACAACTACTGAGCCTGCACTCTAGAGCCCGCAAGCCACAACTGCTGAAGCCCATATGCCACAACTACGGAAGCCTGTGTGCTTAGAGCCCATGCTCCACAACAAGAGAAGCCACCTCAATGAGAAGCCCGTGCACCTCAATGAAGAGTAGCCCCCACTCACTGCAACTAGAGAGAGCCCGCAGTCAGCAACGAAGACACAAAGCAGCCAAAAATAAATAAATAAATAAATAAATAAATAAATAAATAATTTTTTTTAAAAACAACTACAGTTCTACAGCCTGTAGAAGGAAAACCACATTCAAAGAAAGATAGACAAAATGTAAAGGCAGAAGACTTTGTACCAGATGAAGGAACACGATAAGAAGAACAACTAAATGAAGTGGAGATAGGCAACCTTCCAGAAAAAGAATTCAGAATAATGATAGTGAAGATGGTCCAGGACCTTGGAAAAAGAATGGAGGCAAAGATCCAGAAGATGCAAAAAATATTTGACAAAGACCCAGAAGAATTAAAGAACAAACACCTAGAAAAATTAAACAACAAACACCTGGAAGAATTAAAGAACAAACAAAGAGAGATGAACAATACAATAACTGAAATGAAAAATACACTAGAAGGAATCAATAGCAGAATAACTGAGGCAGAAGAACAGATAAGTGACATAGAAGACAATGATGGAATTCACTGCCACAAAACAGAATAAAGAAAAAAGAATGAAAAGAAATGAAGGCAGCCTAAGACACCTCTGGGACAACAATAAGCACAGCAACATTTGCATTATAGGGGTCCCAGAAGCAGAAGAGAGAAAGAAAGGACCTGAGAAAATATTTGAAGAGATTATCGTCGAAAACTTCCCTAACATGGGAAAGGAAATAGCCACCCAAGTCCAGGAAGTGTAGACAGTCCCAGGCAGAATAAACCCAAGGAGAAACACACCAAGACACATAGTAATCAAACTGACAAACATTAAAAACAAAGAAAAAATATTGAAAGCAGCAAGGGAAAAATGACAAATAACATACAAAGGAACGCCCATAAGGTTAACAGCTGATTTCTCAACAGAAACTCTACAAGCCAGAAGGGAGTGGCACGATATACTTAAAGTGATAAAACGGAAGAACCTACAACCAAGATTACTCTACCCTGCAAGGATCTCATTCAGATTCGATGGAGAAATCGAAAATTTTATAGACAAACAAAAGCTAAGAGAATTCAGCACCACCAAACCAGCTCTACAACAAATGCTAAAGGAACTTCTCTAAGTGGGAAACACAAGAGAAGAATAGGACCTACAAAAACAAACCCATAACAATTAAGACAATGGTAATAGGAACATACATATCAATAATTACCTTAAATGTGAATGGATTAAATGCTCCACCCAAAAGACACAGGCTCGCTGAATGTATACAGAAACAAGACCCATATATATGCTGTCTACGAGAGACTGACTTCAGACTTAGGGACACATACAGACTGAAAGTGAGAGGGTGGAAAAAGATATTCCATGCAAATCTAAATCAAAAGAAAGCTTGGAGTAGCAATACTCATATCAGATAAAATAGACTTTAAAATAAAGAATGTTACAAGAGACAAGGAAGGACACTACATAATGATCAAGGGATCAATCCAAGAAGAAGATATAACAATTATAAATATATACGCACCCAACATAGGAGCACCTCAATACATAAGGCAACTGCTAACAGCTAAAAAAGAGGAAATCAACAGTAACACAATAATAGTGGGGGACTTTAACACCTCACTTACACCAATGGGCAGATCATCCAGACAGAAAACTAGTAAGGAAACACAAGCTTTAAATGACACAATAGACCAGATAGATTTAATTGATATTTATAGGACATTCCATCCAAAAACAGCAGATTACACTTTCTTCTCAAGTGCTCACAGAACATTCTCCAGGATAGTTCACATCCTGGGTCACAAATCAAGCCTCAGTAAATTTAAGGAAATTGAAATCATATCAAGCATCTTTTTTGACCACAGCACTATGAGATTAGAAATGAATAACAGGGAAAAAACGTAAAAAACACAAACACATGTAGGCTAAACAATATGTTACTAAATAACCAAGAGATCACTGAAGAAATCAAAAAGGAAATCAAAAAATACCTAGAGACAAATTGCAATGAAAACACAACCATCCAAAACCTATGGGATGCATCAAAAGCAGTTCTGAGAGGGAAGTTTATAGCAATACAATCCTACCTCAAGAAACAAGAAAAATCGCAAATAAATAATCTAACCTTACACCTAAAGGAACTAGAGAAAGAAGAACAAACAAAACCCAAAGTTAGCAGAAGGAAAGAAATCATAAAGATCAGAGCTGGAAGAAATGAAATAGAAACAAAGAACACAATAGCAAAGATCAGTAAAACTAAAAGCTGATTCTTTGAGAAGATAAACAAAATTGATAAACCTTTAGCCAGACTCATCAAGAAGAGGGAGAGGACTCAAATCAATGAAATTAGAAACAAAAAAGGAAAAGTTTCAACAGACACCACAGAAATGCAAAGCATCATAAGAGACTACTACAAGCAACTCTATGCCGATAAAATGGACAACCTGGAAGAAATGGACAAATTCTTAGAAAAGAACATTACAAGACTCAACCAGGAAGAAATAGAAAAAATGAACAGAGCTATCACAAGTAATGAATTTGAAACTGTGTTTTAAAATTTTCCAACGAACAAAAGCACAGGACCATATGGCTTCACAGTTGAATTCTATCAAACATTTAGAGAAGAACTAACACCCATCCTTCTCAAACTCTTCCAAAAAATTGCAGAGGAAGAAACACTCCCAAACTCATTCTATGAGGCCACCATCACCCTGACACCAAAACCAGACAAAGGTACTACAAAAAAAGAAAATTACAGACCAATATCACTGATGAATATAGATGCAAAAATCCTCTACAAAATACTAGCAAACAGAATCCAACAACACATTAAAAGAATCATACACCATGATGAAGTGGGATTTATCCCAGGGATGCAAGGATTCTTCAATATACACAAATCAATCAATGTGATACACCATATTAACAAATTTAAGAATGAAAACCATATGATCATCTGAATAGATTCAGAAAAAGCTTTTGACAAAATTCAACTCCCATTTATGATAAAATCTCTACAGAAAGTGGGAATAGAGGGAACCTACCTCAACATAATAAAGGCCATATATAACAAACCCACAGCAAACATCATTCTCAATGGTGAAAAACTGAAATAATTTCCTCTAAGATCAGGAACAAGATAAGGATGTCCACTCTCACTACTATTATTCAACCTAATTTTGGAAGTCCTAGCCATGGCAATCAGAGAAGAAAAAGAAATAAAAGGAATACAGATTGGAAAAGAAGAAATAATACTGTCATTGTTTGCAGATGACATGATACTATACATAGAGAATCCTAAAGATGCCACCAGAAAACTCCTAGAGCTAATCAATGAATTTGGTAAAGTTGCAGGATACAAAATTAATGCACAGAAATCTCTTGCATTCCTATACACTAACAACAAAAGATCAGAAAGAGAAATTAAGGAAACAATTTCATTCACCATTGCAACAAAAAGAATAAAATACCTGCAAATAAACCTACCTAAGGAGGTAAAAGCCCTGTACTCAGAAAACTATAAGACACTGATGAAAGAAAGCAAAGATGACACAAACAGATGGAGAGGTCTACCATGTTCTTGGATTGGAAGGAACAATATTGTGAAAATGACTATACTACCCAAAACAATCTACCAATTCAATGCAATCCCTATCAAATTACCAGTGGCATTTTTTACATAACTGGAACAAAAAAGTTTAAAATTTGTATGGAGACACAAAAGAACCCATATAGCCAAAGCAGTCTTGAGGGAAAAAAATGGAGCTGGGGGAATCAGACTCCCTGACTTCAGACTTATTACAAAGCTACAGTAATCAAGACAACATGGTACTGGCACAAAAACAGAAATATAGATCAATGGAACAGGATAGAAAGCCCAGAGATAAACCCACGCACCTATGGTCAACTAATCTATGGTCAACTAATCTAAAGGAGGCAAAGATATGCAATGGAGAAAAGACAGTCTCTTCAATAAGTGGTGCTGGGAAAACTGGACAGTTACATGTAAAAGAATGAAATTAGAACACTCTCTAACACCATACACAAAAATAAACTCAAAATGGATTAGAGACCTATATGTTAGACTGGACGCTATGAAACTCTTAGAGGAAAACATAGGAAGAACACTCTTTGACATAAATCACAGCAAGATCTTTTTTGATCCACCTCCTAGAGTAATGGAAATAAAAACAAAAATAAGCAGATGGGACCTAATGAAACTTAAAACTTTTGCAAAGGAAAGGAAACTACAAACAAGACAAAAAGACAACCCTCAGAATGGGAGAAAATATTTGCAAATGAATCAACAGAAAAAGGATTAATCTCCAAAATATATAAACAACTCATGCAGCTCAATACTAAAAAAAACAAACAACCTAATCAAAAACTCGGGGGAAGATCTAAATAGACGTTTCCAAAGAAGACATACAGATGGCCAAGAAGCACATGAAGAGCTGCTCAACATCACTAATTATTAGAGAAATGCAAATCAAAACTACAATGAGGTATCACCTCACACCAGTTAGAATGGGCATCATCAGAAAATCTACAAACAACAAATGCTGGAGAGGGTGTGGAGAAAAGGGAACCCTCTTGCCCTGTTGGTGGGAGTGTAAATTGATACAGCCACTATGGAGAACAGTATGGAGGTTCCTTAAAAAACTAAAAATAGAACTACCATATGACCCAGCAATCCAACTATTCGGCATATACCCAGAGAAAACCGTAATTCAAAAAGACACATGCACCCCAATGTTCATTGCAGCACTATTTACAATAACCAGGTTGGAAGTAACCTAAGTGCCCATTGACAGACAAATGGATAAAGAAGATGTGGTACATATATACAATGGAATATTACTCAGCCATTAAAAGGAACAAAACTGGGTCATTTGTAGCAACATGGGTGGATCTAGAGACTGTCATCCAGGGTGAAGTCCGAAAGAGAAAAACAAATATCATATTTTAACGCATATATGTGGAACCTAGAAAAATGGTACAGATGTACTGGTTTGCAGGGCAGAAATAGAGACACAGATGTAGAGAACAAACGTATGGACACCAAGGGGGAAAGCAGCGGGGGGTGGAGGTGGGGTTGTGATGAATTGGGTGATTGGGATTAACATGTATACACTGATGTCTGTAAAATTGATGACTAATAAGGACCTGCTGTATAAAAAATAAATAAAATAAAATTCAGAATTCAGAAAAAAAGAAAAGTATAGAAGAAACATATCCAAATATGGACAATACTTACCTTAGGATGGTGGAATAATGACAAATAGATTTTTTTTCTATATACTTTTATATTTTTCCCAGTATGCCTAATGAATGTGTGCTTTCTTAAAATAAGGAAAATGGGGAAACAGTATTTTAAAATGAAGAAACATTATTTCTTTAACTTACATACTATACTATTTATAATAATATGAAACCCACATTATTTGTCCAAAATCTCCTATTTCCTTTTAATTCATTACAAGTTCTGGATTTCAGTTCAGTTATAATGATGGGAAGTTTTCAACATGAATTTCTTAAAAATAGTGTTTAAGAAAGAATTCTGGACTCACAAGCCTAAGAAACCCCTGGACCATCTTCTCTACATTTCATAGAAAACACGTTTCATTTACAGTTCAGCCTCAGAATTAATTGAGTTAAATTCTGTGCTAATACAACTTTAAAATTCAGTGCCTCAGATAAATATCAACGAAGCACTACAAAGTTTAATTTGAAATATGTGTTCCACATTACAATCTGATCTCCCTCCTTACTGTTTAACAAATTAAAATGGCAAGTGGCATCATCCGTTTTGAGGCAGCAAGAGATATTGAAGAGTTGCTTGAATTTATCTCTGCTGAAATATTCTACAATGTGTTACAAGACTGTTCTAAGATTGATTACACATACAAGTTGAAGTAAAAGTTAAAAAAATTTTTTTAGTGGATATAGAGATGTGGTGTAAAATAAGCACCATTCTGGTTTTCTGTTTTGAGTGCTTATGATAAATTTAAAAGAAGTGAAATATTTGAGTAATTAGAATTAGGCAACTATCCATAAATTGTGGAACATTTGACATATACATTAACACCAAAGCCACATTGCAGATTCTGAACTTTATTTCTCATACGAACTGTGAAAATAATGCACAGGCTAGCAAGATCTAAAAGATGAAAACTTGATTACCAAGGAACATAACATTTATCTGCAGGAAAACAGCCTTTCACATTCTGTTTATGTTCACAGCAACCCTTTTAGCAAAGAGAGAGCCCCAGGGAAGAAGCAAAGTGAAGTAGAATTCTTTTATATCTTTCCCTTTGGGCTCAAATTACACAGAATGGTTTGTTTGCTTTCCAATAGATGGCGGGGAGGGCCTCCCTGGTGGCGCAGTGGTTGAGAGTCCGCCTGCCGATGCAGGGGATGCGGGTTCGTGCCCCGGTCTGGGAGGATCCCATATGCCACGGAGCGGCTGGGCCTGTGAGCCATGGCCACTGGGCCTGCGCATCCGGAGCCTGTGCTCCGCAACGGGAGAGGCCACAACAGTGAGAGGCCTGCATACCGCAAAAAGGAAAAAAAAAAAAAAAAAAAACAATAGATGGCGGGAAAGACAACTGTAGTCCACCAAACCAGTTTAGAAATGAAAGACAAGCATCTGTTTGTTTTACAAATTTATCAGCTTCTTTTCTGGTAGCTCAGCCAAGCTTCTTAGGAGGCCCTCTACAGCTGCCATTTTGCACCACTTGGTGGTCACTCACAAGAAATGAGCTTACTGATTCCTATGGCTTCCTTTCTTAGCGAAATGGTCCTTTTCTATCAGTGCTTTCCAAGTTACTCTATTTGCATAGCTTTGTGACTCTCAAAGGAACACATACCATGTAGCATATAAATTAGGAAATTTATAGCATCCATTCATGGATCTTGATTTATGGCAGGACTCCCATTTCAGCTCTATCCTGGGCATATCTGAAAGCAGTGCAAGAAGTGAGATCTACAGGGGCTAGCAGGAAAGGCTCAAAGGAGAGGTCAGACATGCTACCAAGGTTAATGTTTTTGTGGGAAAGCTACTTCATCTAGCTGTGAGTATAGCTGCTGTTGTGAGAATAACCAGTGTAACTGTGTGATGCTGCTTAATTATCTCTTGATAATTCAAAAGTATCAATGTACAACCTGGGATTGCATAATCTATCTACTTTGCTTCATTCCAATGTCATCAGCATCAAAATGAATAATGCAACTGAATGATGCAATTCACTCTTTCCCTATCTTACAGTTAAACCATTATTTCTTCTCAAGTACTTGGTACATTTAGGCAAGTTTTTTGTTTCAATAATAGTATTTACAGGGACTTCCCTGGTGGTCCACTGGATAAGACTCTGCGCTCCCAATGCAGGGGGCCCGGGTTCTATCCCTGGTCAGGGAACTGGATCCCACATGCATGCTTCAACTAAGAGTTCACATGCCACAATTAAGGAGCCTGCATGCCGCAACCAAGGAGCCAGTGAGCCGCAACTAAGGAAGCCCACAAGCCTCAACTAAGGAGCCTGCCTGCCGCAACTAAGACCCAGTTCAACTAAATAAATAAATAATAAAATAAATAAATAAATAAATATAAAGAAAGTATGCCTTACCATCTTGGCTATACAAACATAATAATAATAATAGTCTTTACAACAAGAATATTAGTAATGCATCTCTAAGGAATCTCAAGTAATTTTATAATCATTACCGTTTTACCCATGTATTCTGATATATTTTACAAAGATGAAAAGGATATGTTTTCAATGCCTTATGTCATTTCATCTTATTTAAAGCATTGATATTATCTGTAAGTACTTGATTCTATAATTTATAAAAACTGAATAAGACATGACCATAAAATACTTTTGGAGGGTTCTCTGAAAAGTCTGATATTAGTGAGCCTGCACTTTTAAGGCTTCCATCCTCTTTTAAAATAAAAATAGAGGTCCCCAACAAAATCATGTTATGTTCCTGAGAGTCTCAAATATTGAAGGAAAACATATTTGCCATAAGATCTCTCTCTTCGGGACTTCCCTGGTGGTCCAGTGGGTAAGACTCCATGCTGCCAATGCAGGGGGGCCCGGGTTCAATCCCTGGTCAGGGAACTAGATCCCGCATGCATACCGCAACTAAGTCCACATACCACAATTAAAGATCCCACATGCGCAACTAAGACCCGACGCAGCCTAAATAAATAAATATTTTTTTTACAAAAAGATCTCTCTCTTCTATTTCACTTAGGATGAAAGATTTTGATGAACTTATGAAATTGTTGAAAGAATCTAACACTTAGTGATATTCAAAGATTGAAATGCAATCAGCAGCTTAGTGGGGATATTTCTACTTATCTGAAGAGCTGGATTATTTGTCTCAACTCAGAAAATAAAGGATCAGCTTCTAATATACAGAGGTTTCATCGGATGCAAGAAGAGAACTCTTGCCTATGGAATTAGCGAAGTAAAAACTGTTTGTTTTACAAATTTAAAGATTGGCTCATGTGTAAAGAATCCTGCCCACACTGTATAAGATTACACTTGTGATGACTTAGGAGATTTCAAGAAGCAGAATGCTGATTCTGAGGTCGTAGGGCCTTTTGGGATGTATTAGTTTGCTAGGGCCACCATAACAAAATACCATGGACTGGGTGGCTTAAACAACAGCTTATTTTCTCAGAGTTCTGGAGGCTAGAAGCCCGAGATCAAGTTGTCGACACATTTGTTTCCTTCTGAGGCCACTCTCCTTGGCTTGTACATGTCCACCTTCTTGCCGTGTCCACATGTGGTCATCCTTTGGTCTGTGTTGTCTCTGTCCTAATATAAGAATACCAGTCATACTAGATTAGGGCCTATCCACGTGGTCTCATTTTACCTTAATTACCTCTTTAAAGGCCCTATCTCCAAACAGTCACATTCTGAGGTGCTGGGAGTTAGAATTTCAATAAATGAATTTGAGGGGGCACAATTCAGCCGATGACATTGGGAAATATGCTACCCTGGATGTGTCAGAATCTAGATCCAGGAAATGTGGAAGCAGTTCACAGTATTTCCCAATGTATGATCTTGATTATTCACGTGATAATGCTAGAAGACCCAGGAGAAGATGCCTCAGCATACAACAATATTTGCATACATGGTCACACATTCAGAATAGAAGAGGAGTCAGTTACTGCTGTTATGTTTTAATTTTTCATAAAGATCAGTAAAGAGTTACAACGTTTTCTTCCCAGAACCTTTGTCAAAATTGTTTACATCATCTCACTTAATATCAGTGTCCAAAACATCTGTTTGGTTAGAACATCTCAACCATGTATTTATCAACAAATTTATAAGTTTTATCCAAGAAGTGGGTGTTTATATGATGTATTTGTCAGAATAGGCTAACTGCTGTAACAAACAACCCTCACATCTCAGCACATTAAAGTTTATTTCTCCTTCATACAAAGTCTAGTCGGTATTCCTGATTGTGCAGCTCTCCTAGGCAATTTTTCTCCAAGTGGTTACTCAGAGGACTGGGCACATTCCATCTTATAGCACTACCATCTTAAATAGATGGGTTCCAAGGTTTCCATGGGAGGGGAATAGAACATGCAGAAGGCACTCCAGATATTTCCTTCCTTGACCTGAATGTGAAAGCACATCACTTCTGTTCACGTTGGCTAGAACCAGTCATATGCTCCTACTTAGATTCAGAGAGACTGGGAAATATAGTCTTTGGCTGGACAGCTGCTTCCCAATAACAGCTCTCCACTATGAACACAGAATTTGAATATTTAGTTGTCACTAGCCCCCTCTGCTATGCACAGCAACTCCAATGTAGGTTTCTTCAAATTCAGTTACATTGCAAATGTGGCTAAAAGCCAGACTACCCAGCTAGAATCCTGGCTCTGCTGCTTATTGGCTGTGTGACCTTAGAAATACTGCTCACCTCTAACCACCTCAGCTTTCTCATCTGTAACATGGGGATTTTATTCAGAGGTTTGACCTAACTGTAAAGCACTTGGAATAATGCCTGGCCCATAGCACTCTATAAATGTTACCTATTATTATTATTTACATGTCTGTTCCCACCACACTCCTTGTGAGATAGGCTCAGAAAGTTTCAAGAACCCATAGCCCTAAGTGCAGCAGAGATGGCCCAGGTGGCCAACAGAGGTGGCCACGACTGAATGAATGGACCAATATTCTCTCTTGCAAAGGCTGAGCGTTTAACACACAGAGTAAGTCAGCAGTTTATTACAGGAGTGGAATTCAAAAAATGAAAAGGACAAAACCAAACACCCAGAGAAAAGGCAATGATCAGAAGCCATGAGACAATAAAAGCCAAGAGCTGTCACACACCATGAATGGGAAAAGCTAGGAAAGACAATGGAGAGAATGGAGTAGCGGGAATAGCGGCTGCAGAGAGTAGCTGTGTCACCAGAATGGTATAGGACTGCAGCAGGGACCCGTGGCATCATGAGAGCACAATGGCATGAACTGCTAATATCCCAAACGACCTTCCAGATTCATTCCAGTGGGACGAGGGTCTGACTGTAAGACAGACATTTGTCTTCCTTATTTTACAGCCCCATCACTTAAGATTTCCTAGCATGTCATTTTGGCTTGGGATTTGAAAAAGCCTAACTGTCAGCATAGCCACTGTGATTAATTTGAAACTTAGAAGTGATCTTGGTACTCCTTTCTGATAATACAAGTATTAGTGGCTGTGAATCTCAGTTCACAGATACAGATGTACAAAAAATGTTCTACAGCAAGGTGCTTCCTGATTCTGAGCCCCACCACCCCCTTCCACTGGTGTGTGGAAATTTAACCTTGTTCATTGTTAGAGCTTGACCCCAGCTTACCCAGGATTGTTCACAGTTCTGGAGTCTAATGCGGTGCCAAGGCATCCAGCAGGTTGGTCATCTCTTCACAGCCCTTGACCACGGTCTGTCCACATCATCCCTTCAGGTCCAGCAGCTCTGAGCTGCTTCTGCTCCAAGTTTGCAGCACGGATATTTTTACCAAGGCTGAGAATTCCATGCCTGGGGACGCATGTACCCTGCAGTTGTTCCTTTCTAGAGTCCGTCTTGCTCCCTCCCTAGCAGTACTACCCGAAAGTATGATCCAGATTCCCATGTCCAAAACCCAAGTCCTCTGGCCGTTATTGACCCTAAGGAATCTTTTTTCCTTCTCTTTTCTTTTTTTAAAATATTTATTTATTTATTTGGCTGCACCGGGTCTTAGTTGCAGCACGTGGGATCTTCATTGTGGCATGCGAGATCTTTTAGTTGCGGCATGCAGGCTCTTACTTGCGGCATGTGGGATCTAGTTCCCTGACCAGGGATGAAACCTGGGCCCCCTGCATTGAGAGCACAGAGTCTTAACCACTGGACCACCAGGGAGATCCCAAGAATCTTTCTTTCTTAAAAGAGAGAAGTTCGTTTACTGCGACTTTCTCCAAGCCATTTTGTCCCTACCTGCACTTTCTCTCTTCTACAGAGAATTAGCCTTTTGAAATAAAAGCCAGAAAGTTTTCCAGGCGACTTCCGTTTCCATCCTTACTACACACACTTCATCTTGATGAAGAAAGCACAGACCTGGCCATCTACTTATATGAGAGGACAGGGAAGGGGGGAAAAAAGAGGTAAAAGTTAAATATCTCAAAATATTTTGTGTTCTTCCTTTATTTCTTTTTGCCATAGATACCTGGAAGCTCAGGTTCAAATTTTATGGTTAGTACATGTAACAATTATAGACCCTTGGAATGAGGATATTTACTAGTTTATTTTTCTTATATTCTGATTTCTGGTTGTTCATTCTCATTTTATTATTTGGTATACCTTGTAAACAAATACATTTACCTACCTATTTAAATCCCCATATTGATTTTTTTAACTAATAAAATTCATTGCAGCAGTGTGGAGTGTAGCTACAGTCTAGCAGGTTACAGTAATAGAGACATACTCAAGCTACCAGAACTCAAGAAGACAGAATATGGCCTGGGAAGCATATGGCAAGGTCCATCATGATGTCCAGCAGTTCTAGTGACTCAGTAAGCTTCCAATGGCCTCCATTGTCTGCTCGACCATAACAGAGACTCAGTTACTCTCTGTGTCTGATTGTCCTGCTCCAGATGCCACCAATTAACTGACCATCTTTTTTCTCTCAGCATAATGGCATTTATTTATTTTAGCTTCTCCTTATTGTTGACTTCTCCTACTTATACTTCTACTAGTTACCTTTTCTCAGTCTTGATCTTTCAGTTTTTGCCTTTGCTACCATTTGAACACCTCCCAAAGAAAGATGATGTTTATCAGACTAATTAACTGCAATTATTCCCAATTGAGTTTTCGTGATACATGAACTCATAATTTTTTTCTCACTAGGTTACTAATTTATTATAAAAGGATATTAAAGGATACTAATCAACAGCCAGATGAAGAAATACGTAGGGCAAGATCCCAAACAAATGAGCAACTGTCCTTGGGGAGCTTGGGGCCCAGCATGGTGGCCTGAGGAACCCATGTGGAAACCAGTTTCCCCACATGGAAACTCTGTCCATTGGTGAAAGTGGGGTGTTAAAGTCCCCTACTATGATTGTGTTACTGGCAATTTCCCCTTTTATGGCTGTTAGTATTTGCCTTATGTATTGAGGTGCTCCTATGTTGGGTGCATAAATATTTACAATTGTTATATCTTCTTCTTGGATCGATCCCTTGATCATTATGTAGTGTCCTTCTTTGTCTCTTGTAATTTTCTTTATTTTAAAGTCTATTTTGTCAAGTTTATACACATCAGTGTATACACGGCAATCCCAATCACCCAATTCAGCACACCACCATCACCACCCCACCGTGGCTTTCCCCCCTTGGTGTCCATACGTTTGTTCTCTACATCTGTGTCTCAATTTCTGCCCTGCAATCCGGTTCATCTGTACCATTTTTCTAGGGTCCACATATATGTGTTAATAAACAATATTTGTTTTTCTCTTTCTGACTTACTTCACTCTGTATGACAGACTCTAGATCCATCCACGTCTCAACAAATGACCCAATTTCGTTCCTTTTTATGGCTGAGTAATATTCCATTCTATATATGTACCACAACTTCTTTATCCATTCATCTGTCAATGGGCATTTAGGTTGCTTCCATGACCTGGTTATTGTAAATAGTGCTGAAATGAATATTGGGGTGCATGCATGTGTCTTTTTGAATTATTGTTTTCTCTGGGTGTATGCCCAGTAGTGGGATTGCTGGGTCATATGGTAATGCTACTTTTAGTTTTTTAAGGAACCTCCATACTGTTCTCCATAGTGGCTGTATCAGTTTACATACCCACCAACAGGGCAGGAGGGTTCCCTTTTCTCCACACCTTCTCCAGCATTTGTTGTTTGCAGATTTTCCGATGATGCCCATTCTAACTGGTGTGACGTGATACCTCATTGTAGTTTTAATTTGCATTTCTCTAATAATTAGTGATGTTGAGCAGCTTTTCATGTGCTTCTTGGCCATCTGTATGTCTTCTTTGGAGAAGTGTCTATTTAGGTCTTCTGCCCATTTTTGGATTGGGTTGTTTGTTCTTTTAATATTGAGCTGCATGAGCTGTTTCTATATTTTGGAGATTAATCCTTTGTCCGTTGATTCATTTGTAAATATGTTCTCCCATTCTGAGGGTTGTCTTTTCGTCTTGTTTATGGTTTCCTTTGCTGTGCAAAAGCTTTGAAGTTTCATTAGGTCCCATTTGTTTCTTTTTGTTTTTATTTCCATTACTCTAGGAGGTGGATCAAAAAAGATCTTCCTGTGATGTTGCAGTTGTTCAGTCAGGTACGAAAATGAGTCCAACACATGAGATATATGCGTTAAAGCACAGTGGTAGAGGGCTGTTGCTCGCTCAGGCAAAACAGCAAAGCCCTCAGTCCACTATGGCGTATTTATTTAAGCTTTATCTAATACAAAAAGGTTCTTTTTAGCACAGGCTGTGTCGTCCTTGAACATCTAAGCAATGCACCTCCTTATTTTCTTATGTTCCCAATTATACCAAGGACATGCGTGGATCAGTGCCCAGAACAATCAGTACTGCTTGCAGTCCTGAAACATTCACATGCACCCAGCTTGCTAGGTGAGCCGATTCTTGGGTCACGTCTTTTCCCATGTCCTCAGTTACCCTTCTACACTGTGATTTATGTCAAAGAGTATTCTTCCTATGTTTTCCTCTAAGAGTTTTATTGTGTCTGGTCTTCCATTTAGGTCTCTAATCCATTTTGAGTTTATTTTTGTGTATGGTGTTAGGGAGTATTCTAATTTCATTTTTTTACATGTCGCTGTCCAGTTTTCCCAGCACCACTTATTGAAGAGGCTCTTTTTTCTCCACTGTATATCCTTAACCCCTTTGTCATAGATTAGTTGACCATAGGTGCATGGGTGTACCTCTGGGCTTTCTATCTTGTTCCATTGATCTATGTTTCTGTTTTTGTGCCAGTACCATACTCTCTTGATTACTTTAGCTTTGTAGTGTAGTCTGAAGTCAGGGAGCCTGATTCCTCCAGCTCCACTTTTCTCTCTCAAGATTGGTTTGGCTATTCAGAGTCTTTTGTGTTTCCTTGCAAATTGTGAAATGTTTTGTTCTGGTTCTGTGAAAAATGCCAGTGGTAGTTTGATAGGGATTGCATTGAATCTATAGATTCCTTTGGGTAGTATAGTCATTTTCACAATGTTGATTCTTCCAATCCAAGAACATGGTATATCTCTCCATCTGTTTGTATCACCTTTAATTTCTTTCATCAGTGTCTTACAGTTTTCTTCATACAGGTCTTTTGTCTCCTTAGGTAGGTTTATGCCTGGGTATTTTATTCTTTTTGTTGCAAAGGTAAATGGGGGAGTTTCCTGAATTTCACTTTCAGATTTTTCATCATTAGTGTATAGGAATGCAAGAGATTTCTGTGCATTAATTTTGTATCCTGCAACTTTACCAAATTCATTGATTGGCTCTGGTAGTTTTGTGGTAGCATCTTTAGGATTCTCTATGTATAATATCATGTCATCTGCAAACTGTGACAGCTTTACTTCCTCTTTTCCGATTTGAATTCCTTTAATTTCTTTTTCTTCTGTGATTGCTGTGCCTAAAACTTCCCAACCAATGTTGAATAATAGTGGTGAGCGTGGGCAACCTTTTCTTGTTCCTGATCTTAGTGGAAATGGTTTCAGTTTTTCACCATTGAGGACCATGTTGGCTGTGGGGTTCTCATATATGGCCTTTATTATGTTGAGGAAAGTTCCCTGTATGCCTACTTTCTGGAGGGTTTTTATCATAAATGGGTGTTGAATTTTGTCGAAAGCTTTTTCTGCATCTATTGAGATGATCATATGGTTTTTATTCTTCAGTTTTTTAATATGGTGTATCACGTTGATTGATTTGCATATATTGAAGAATCCTTGCATTCCTGGAATAAACCCCACTTGATCATGGTGTATGATCCTTTCAATGTGCTGTTGGATTCTGTTTGCTAGTATTTTGTTGAGGATTTTTGCGTCTATGTTCATCAGTGATATTGGCCTGTAGTTTTCTTTCTTTGTGACATCTTTGTCTGGTTTTGGTGTCAGGGTGATGGTGGCCTCATAGAATGAGTTTGGGAATGTTCCTCCCTCTGCTATATTTTGGAAGAGTTTGAGAAGGATAGTTGTTAGCTCTTCTCTCAATGTTTGATAGAATTCGCCTGTGAAGCCATCTGGTCCTGGGCTTTTGTTTGTTGGAAGATTTTTAATCACAGTTTCAATTTCAGTGCTTGTGATTGGTCTGTTTATATTTTCTATTTCTTCCTGGTTCAGTCTCAGCAGGTTGTGCATTTCTAAGCATTTGTCCATTTCTTCCATGTTGTCCATTTTATTGGCATAGAGTTGCTTGTAGTAATCTCTGATGATTCTTTGTATTTCTGCAGTGTCAGTTGTTACTTCTCCTTTTTCTTTTCTAATTCTATTACTTTGAGTCTTCTCCCTTTTTTTTTCTTGATGAGTCTGGCTAATGGTTTATCAATTTTGTTTATCTTCTCAAAGAACCAGCTTTTAGTTTTATCTTTGCTATTGTTTCCTTCATTTCTTTTTCATTTATTTCTGACCTGATCTTTATGATTTCTTTCCTTCTACTAACTTTGGGGGATTTTTGTTCTTCTTTCTCTATTTTCCCTAGGTGTAAATTTAGGTTGTTTATTTGAGATGTTCCTTGTTTCTTAAGGTAGGATTGTATTTCTGTAAACCTCCCTCTTAGAACTGCTTTTGCTGCATCCCATAGGTTTTGGGTCCTTGTGTTTTCATTTCATTTGTTTCTAGGTATTTTTTGATTTCTTCTTTGATTTCTTCAGTGATCTCTGGGTTATTGAATAGTGTATTGTTTAGCCTCCCTTTGTTTGTATTTTATACAGATTTTTTTCCTGTAGTTGATATGTAGTCTCATAGTGTTGTGGTCAGAAAAGATACCTGATATGATTTCAATTTTAACAATTATTCATTTAAAAAACTAAAACAGGACTTCCCTGGTGGCACAGTGGTTAAGAATCCGCCTGCCAGACAGGGAGATCAGCTCGGTGCTTTGTGACCGCCTGGAGGGGTGGGATGGGGAGGGTGGGAGGGAGGGAGATGCATGAGGGAAGGGATGTGGGAACAGATGTATATGTATGACTGATTCACTTTGTTATAAAGCAGAAACTAATAAAAAAAAATAAAATTAAAAAAAAAAAAAAAAAAAAGAATCCGCCTGCCAGTGCAGGGGATATGGGTTCAAGCCCTGGTCCAGGAAGTTCCCACATGCTGCAGAGTATCTAAGCCCATGCGCCACAACTACTGAGCCTGCGCTCTGGAGCCCGCAAGCCACAACTACTGAGCCTGCACGCCTAGAGCCCATGCTCCCAACAAGAGAAGCCAGCACAATGAGAAGCCTGCGCACCACAACAAAGAGTAGCCCCTGCGCACCACAACTAGAGAAAGCCCGTGTGTAGCAACAAAGACCCAATGCAGCCAAAAATTAATTAATTAATTAATTAATTAAAAAAAACTAAAACATCTGGCTAACTTTGGAAGAGACTGTTTAAGTAAAACTCTAAGTCTACCTTAAGCTGGTGAGTCCTAGATATTACTTTTGGATTTCTATTCTAGTGTCACTGTGATGATTAATTTTATGTGTCAACTTGTAAATCATACCAATGTTTTCTTAGGTCAAGACAATAGAAGTAAAAACAAAAATAAACAAATGGGACCTAATCAGACTTACAAGCTTTTTCACAGCAAAGGAAACCATAAGAAATATTTAATAAAAGAAGACCACCTACTGAATGGGAGAAAGTATTTGCAAATGATGAGATTGACAAGGGCTTAATCACCAAAATATACAAACAGCTCATACAACTCAACAGCAAAAAAACAACCAACCCAACTGAAAAATGGGCAGAAGTCCTTTTTTTTATAGTCTTTTTTTTTTTTTTTTCTGTGCTGGCTCTTCATTGTGGCACACAGGCTTCTGTAGTTGCAGTGCATGGGCTCTCTCTAGTTGTGGCATGTGGGCTCTAAGCCTGGTGCACAGGCTTAGTTGCAGTATGTGGGATCTTAGTTCCCCGACCAGAGATTGAACCTGGGCCCCCTGCATTGGGAGTGCAGAGTGTTAACCAATGGACTGCCAGGGAAGTCCCTGGGAAGAAGACCTTAATAGACATTTCCCCAAAGGAAACATACAGATCACCAGTAGGCACATGAAAAGATGCTCAACATCACTAATTATTAGAGAAATGCAAATCAAAACTACAATGAGATACCACCTCATACTGGTCAGAATGGCCATCATTAAAAAGTCTACAAATAACAAATGCTGGAGAGGGTATGGAGGAAAAGGGAACCCGCCTACACTGTTCATGGGAATTTAAGTTGTTGTAGCCACTATGGAAAACAGTATGGAGGTTCCTCAGAAAAGTAAAAATAGAATTACCGTATGATCCAGCAATCCCACTACTGGACGTATACCTGAACAAAGCTATAATTCAAAAAGATAGATGCACCACTATGTTCATAACAGCACTATCACAATAGTCAAAACATGGAAACAACCTAAATGTCCATCAAGATAAATGGATAAAGAAGTTGTACATATATACAATGGAATACTACTCAGCCATAAAAAAGAACAAAATAATGCCATTTGCAGCAACATGGATGCAACTAGAGATTATCATACTAAGTGAAATAAGTCAGAAAGAGAAAGACGAATACCGTATGATTTCACTTACATGTGGAATCTAAGATATTGTACAAATAAACCTATCTACAAAACAGAAACAGAGGGAGCAACTAAGCCTGTGCGCCACAACTACTGAGCCTGTGCTCCACAGCCCACGAACTACAACTACTGAAGCCCCCGCACCTAGAGCCTGTGCCCTGCAACAAGAGAAGCCACCACAATGAGAAGCCTGAGCAAAGCAATGAAGAGTAGCCCCTGCTCGCCACAACTAGAGAAAAGCCCGCATGCAGCAATGTAAACTCACTGCAGCCAAAAATTAATTAATTAATTAATTAATTTTTTTAAAAAAAGAGAAACAGACTCACAGATGTAGAGAACAGACTAGTGATTGCCAAGGGAGTAGGGGGAGGAAAAGGGATGGACTGGGAGTTTGGGATTAGTAGATGCAAACCATTATGTTTAGACTGGATAAACAAAAAAGTCCTACTGTATAGCACAGGGAACTATATCCAATCTCATGGGATAAACCATAATGGGAAAGAATATTTTTAAAAAACAAAGAATGTATACATGTGTGTAACTTTTTTTTTTTTTTTTTTTTTTTTTGGCTGTGCCACGCAGCTTGCGAGGAATCTTCGTTCCCCAACTAGGGATCGAAACTGCTCCCTGCAGCGGAAGCGGGAGTCCTAACCACTGGACCGCCAGGGACGTCCCTATAACTGAGTCACTTTGCTGCACAGCAGAGATTGGCACAACATTGTAAAACAACTAAACTTGAATTCAAAACAAAATTATGCGTCAACTTGACTAGGCTTAGGGATTCCCAGATAGCTGGTAAAGCATTATTTCTTGGAATTTCTGTGAGGGTGTTTCTGGAAGAGTTTAATGTTTGAATGGTACACGAAGTATGATAGCCCTCATCAATGTGGGTTGGCATCATTGTTCAGGGACTGAATAGAAGAAAAAGATGGAGAAAGGGTAAATTTGCTCTCTCCTTCGTTTGGGACATCCATCTTCTCCTGCTCTTGGACATTGGTGCTCCTGGTTCTCCAGCCTTTGGACCAAGACCCGGACTTACACCATCAGCTTCTTAATTCTTGGGCCTTTGGACATGGACTGGAACACCCAACATTTGCTCCTCTGGTTCTCAGGCCTTCAGACTCAGACTGAATTACACCAGTGGCTTTCCTAGTTTTTCAGCTTGCAGACCACAGATTGTGGGTCTTCTTGGCCTCCACAATTGTGTGAGCCAATTCCTACAAGCCATATATATATATATCTTATTATGTCTCCTGTTGATTCTATTTCTCTGGAGAACCCTGACTAATACAATCACGTAACGTCACTCAGTGGGAAGGTCTTGCCCTCACAACCAGGGGCTAGAATTTGGTATTGGAGATTGGAGACTATAAGTTCAGTTTGTTTGAATGCTGAATTTTTACCTATTCTCAATCCAAGCAAAAATAGCAGGGACATTAGAGATAACATTTCAGGATTTTAGCATTTCTAAATAAAGAAATGAGTAAGCTATCCATCTAAGTATAATAACGTTCAGCCACATTCTCAAAGTGCATTATCCTAAATGGTGATAATAATCCTTTAGGTCATGACATATGAATTATTTACATAGCAATTTTTTAAAAATATGTAAATCACAGTTAAGTTGCCAGATGTGTCATATTGCAACTTAATATTTTTCATTCTTTGATTTACATATTCAGCTTAATATATGTACTCAGTTTTATGACAAGTTATACCATTATATGTTTTCTAATTTGTTCATAAATTATAAATTAAATCATAAGCTTCTCCAGGTCAGTTCAAATGCTAGTACATATTCTTTTAAATTTTTTAAAAATATACTAAATATAGGTGTTCTTCTATACCTATGTATTAAAATATGATTATTCAAAATTTTAAACTGTCATCTATGTATATTTATTGTTACTGGTTGGGTTCCCTGGGAAGCAGACTCTGACACGGAGCTTGCAGCAACAAGCCATTCATTAAAGATGAACCTTGGGGGCTTCCCTGGTGGTGCAGTGGTTAAGAATCCACCTGTCAATTCAGGGGACAAGGGTTCGAGTCCTGGTCCAGGAAGATCCCACATACCACAGAGCAACTAAGCCCGTGCGCCACAACTACTGAGCCTGAGCTCTAGGGCCCGCAAGCCACAACTACTGAAGCCTGCACACCTAGAGCCCGTGCGCCACAACAAGAGAAGCCACTGCAATGAGAAGTCCTTGCACCGCAGCAAAGAGTAGCCCCCGCTTGCCGCAACTAGAGAAAGCCTGAGTGCAGCAACGAAGACCCAACATAGCCAAAAAATAAATAAATAAAATAAAAATTTTAAAAAATGAACCTTGGTGGCTCACCATTGTGTTGACAGCAGTTTACCCCGTGTGCTGCTTAGATCCACTTTTTTTTTTTTTTTTTTTTTTTTTTTTTTTTTTTTTGAGGTATGCGGGCCTCTCACTGTTGTGGCCTCTCCCGTTGCGGAGCACAGGCTCCGGACGCGCAGGCTCAGCGGCCATGGCTCACGGGCCCAGCCGCTCCGCGGCATGCGGGATCTTCCCAGACCGGGGCACGAACCCGTGTCCCCTGCATCGGCAGGCGGACTCTCAACCACTGCGCCACCAGGGAAGCCCTAGATCCACTTTTTTAAAAAAAATAAATTTATTTATTTTTTTCTGAGTTGGGTCTTTGCTGCTGCGTGCGGGCTTTCTCTAGTTGCAGAGACTGGGGACTACACTTCGTTTCGGTGCACAGGCTTCTCATCACGGTGGCTTCTCTTGTTGCGGAGCATGGGCTCTAGGTGCATGGGCTTCAGTAGTTGTGGCTTGCAGGCTCTAGAGTGCAGGCTCAGTAGTTGTGGTGCACGGGCTTAAGTGCTCCTCAGCATGTGGGATCTTCCCGGACCAGGGCTCGAACCCATGTCCCCTGCATTGGCAGGATTCTTAACTACTGCACCACCAGGGAATCCCAGATCCACTTCTTCACGTACATTCCAGAACACCTCCTCCCAGATCCAGTACACCTGTTTTCTAGGGGAAATTTAGAAGTGGAAGATGAGTGAAAAGAATTACAGCCCTGGGACTTCCCTGGTGGTCCAGCAGTTAAGACTCCACTCCCAATGCAGGGGGCCCAGGTTTGATCTCTGGTCAGGGAACTAGAGCCTTCATGCCTCAACTAAGAGTCCACATGCTGCAATGAAGATCCCACACACAGCAATGAAGAACCCGCATGCTGCAACTAAGACCCGGCGCAACCTAAATAAATAAATAAATAAATAAATAAATAAATAAATGTCAAAAAAAATAATTACAGGGCTGTGGCTGAGTTCATCTTGTCCCCCCTCTACTATACACTCAAGATTCTTATCACCCTCAGAGAACACCTGTGCTGGTCTTGGTAGCTTGCCCCATGGTTTGGTCCAGGTCCTTAACCTACAGGTCTGATTCGCAGGGTACCATGCCCTTCTTTGGTACCTAATAGTTTATATACTTGTCCATTTGCCATCAAAATTGGGTAAGAAGTATCAAGAGGTACCCAAGTGGATCTTCTGGGCACCAAGCATATCCTCCCAGCAGGCTGGATATGAGGGTCAATTATTTCTGACAGAGTGATGATTCCTCTCTTTGTCTCCTAAGTTGCCAATGACAGTAGCTCGATCAGCCTTGGTAAGTGAAATTCACCTTTTGGGGCCCATGTGCAGTCACCATGGATATTCTATTCATGCACCCACTGGTCAAGCACTGAAGTGGCTGATAACACAGGCTGGGTACCATCAAGTGGCCAAGTCATTTTGTTTTCTTGGTTGTTTATATTTCTTCCAAGATCAGTGCTGTCTGGTGGACATTAACATGGGATGCAAAGATCCTAATATTTTGTGTTCACTCTCATCTGTTTATCCACTCTACTCCAGACCTACCTGACTCTAATTTTGTAATCTTCCCTCAGGTCCCTGTCCAGATGGCCAAGCCATTCACCAGTGGCCTGAGTTTATACATGTTCTAACCCTGGGCCACTTATCTTTCCACATAAAGTGGAGGACCCAGGGCACAGTGTACCCTTTGGGAGGAAATTCACTCACCAGCTTTTTTTTTTTTTTTTTTTTTTTTTTGGCTGCGCTGTGTCTGTTGCTGCGTGGGCTTTCTCTAGTTGCAGCGAGCAGGGGCTACTCTTCGTTGTGGTGCACGGGCTTCTCATTGTGGTGGCTTCTCTTGTTGCAGAGCATGGGCTCTAAGTGCGTGGGCTTCAGTACTTGCAGCACGTGGGCTCAGTAGTTGTGGCTCAAAGGCTCTAGAGCGCAGGTTCAGTAATTGTGGCACACGGGCTTAGTTGCCCAGTGGCATGTGGGATCTTCCCTGACCAGGGATCAAACCCGGGTCCCCTGCATTGGCAGGCGGATTCTTAAGCACTGTACCACCAGGGAAGTCCACTCACCAGCTTTTTTTTTAAGGCCACACCTGTATGGGGCTGTAGTGACTCTTTTTAGCTTGCATCCACGTATTGAGGTAACCCAGCCATGATTCAAGCTTGAACTTTTCTTTTCCATCAGCTGTTCCTGAGAAATTTCCCATATAGCCATAGTGCAAATTGAAGGAGAGGTGCTGATGCCACCTGCTTGTGCCCACTGGTCCTGCTTATGCTGAATCCCAAATGTACCACTTTCATCTCATAACGAATCATTGCTAGGCTGCCTAACCTTGTGACTTGGTGAAATAGGTCTGAGAGAACCCACCTCATCAGTGTAGTTACCAACATATGGTTACTTGGTGTCCAATGGTCACATACTTTTCTTCTACAGGGGTCTAATAGCATGCCAGAAATTGTTTTTCAAGAGTAAAATTCTCTACTGCAAATGTTATGGCCTTGCTCTAGAACCCCAGAGACCTACATTGTGATTATCCCACTGGGGTTTGACAAAAACTCCACATAGCATTTTTTACCACCATTGATACTTCTAACATCATAGATCTTCCAGGTAATACAGCCCAAGGGTCAGATTGCACCACAATCTGATACTACTTCAAAGCCCTTTCTCCTCTGGGCCCTACTCAAAGCTAGCAGCCTTTCTTATCACTTGATCCCAGATGTAGAATATGCTGCCTTTATAACCTAAAGAGGCATATTTGATGTTGGGCCTCCTTTTTCACAGTGGGGTATGTGAGAGGCAATAGTTGGTCCTTCAGTTTGGATGGGATATCCTGACATGCTCTTGACTATTGGACCCCCCAAAATTGTATTTTTGTGGCAGGCTCATGAATCTTAGTAGGGCTTCTCTTCCACCCTCTGGTGCACATATGTCCTGCCAAGGTCTCCAATGTTGTAGCCCTTTTCCAAAGTATGCAATTACCCAAAGAAATGACCAGAGATTGATTTGGAAAAGAATTGGGAAAATTATTTCCCCATTACTGGCCAGAGTTCCTTTCTCCTGGGCACCCAACTCCTTCAGCTTATGGATTTTGAGTCTGAAAACTGGCTCAGATCCAGGAACTGGGCAAAAGATTGTGATGTTTTATTGGCACAACTGCCTTCAGCTTCCTTATCATCCATCATTGATTTTTTGATGGTGTAAGTTGAATAGTACCTTGTTGGCTACCCGTCTATTTTACACCTAAAGACTTTATGTCCTATTATCTATTCACGATTTTGAGGGACAGGTCCCATTGACTGCTATACACTTTTCAATTATCATGTATATTCTTATCAATCCTTACTGATTCAAAGATTAACAACTAGAGAATCTAGATGAAGGTTTACAGGTGTTTAGTGTACTGTTTCAGCATTTTGTAGATTTAAAAATTTCCAAAATAAAAGTAGGGGAACAAAGGTAAAGGCTCTGAATAAATAAATACAGAAACTAGTGACAAAAGTCATCAACTATATATATATATATATTTTTTTTTAGTTTTATGGGATTTTTCTTCCTTTACAATATTAGAATCTCTTTTTCTTTTGGCCATGCCGTGCAGCACACAGGATCTTAGTTCCCTGACCAGGGATCAAACACATGCCCCCTGCAGTGGAAGTGCAGAGTCTTAACCACTGGACCACCAGAGAAGTCCCCAACAATATATTCGTATAATATAATTTAAAAAATTTTTAATTCCTTTAAGGCCAAATGCTGATGCTTGTTAGGTTGATACAACATTTTTGGAGAGCAATATGAATTCCAATATGTATAAAAAGTGAAAGTTTTGTTGTATTCTATAAACCATTTAATTCCATTGCTGAAAATTTATCCTGAAGTAATTATCTAAAATATGAAAATAAATTTCTCATGAATGTATGCATTAGAGCATTATTCATAATAGGAGAAAACTGGAAATAACCTGAATATGTAGCCATGGAGAATTAGGTATTGTAATATATCTACTTAGTGAAATAGTCTGAGGCCACTAATGCTACCAATGTTGATGTGAGGCTCTAGGATGGACACAATATTACATAGAATTTCTGCCAAAAATGTACAAGTTTAAAAGTGTTGTATCAACATAACAAGTCCACAATTATCCTAACAGCATCAAGTTTTAAACTGTCATAAGAAACAATCAGATAAACCAAATTAAGGGATATTCTTCAAAACAACTGTCCTTTACTTTTGAGTGTCAGTGTCTCAAAAGACAAGCTGAGGAACTGTTTCAGATTAAACATGCAATGCATGATCCTAGATTGGAAAATAAAATTTTATAAAACTAATTATTCGAACAATTGGCAAAATTTGAATATTGATTCGATGATTATATTTTAGATAAAACTGTTGAATATTACATTTCCTGATTTAATTGTGTCATGGCTCTGTAAGAAAATATTTTCATACTTAGGAGGAACATGTTGAAGTATTTAGAGCTCATTATGTCTGCAACTTGCTCTCAAATGGCTCAGAAATAATGAAAGATTGAGAGACAAGGCAACATGTTAACGATTGTTTAGTTTAGAAGGGTTTGTGGAAGTTACTATTGCAACTATTCTGTAAGTTTGATAATTTTTCAAAATAAAATGTTTAAAAAGTATTATCCAGCCTACAATGTACAAAATATTCTCAATGAGAGATCATGTGAAAAATACAGTTCAGAACTGTATGTGACCTATAATTGTAAGAGCATAAAATGTTGGCATATTGATGTACTAGGGTAGTAGGGAAGATTTTCCTTTTTTAAAAAAAATTTCTTTAATGATGTTTGTTATATTGTGTTTAAAATGAAACCATTATATAAGATTAAGTGCATTTTAAAAATCACTGAGGGGCTTCCCTGGTGGCACAGTGGTTGAGAGTCCGCCTGCCGATGCAGGGGACACGGGTTCGTGCCCCGGTCCGGGAAGATCCCACATGCCGCGGAGCGGCTGGGCCCGTGAGCCATGGCAGCTGAGCCTGCGCATCCGGAACCTGTGTTCTGCAACGGGAGAGGCCACGACAGTGAGAGCCCGCAAGCCAGAACTACAGAAGCCTGTGCACATAGAGCCCGTGCTCCGCAAAAAAGAAAAAAAAATCACCAAGGGGCAAAAAAAAAAAAAAGAAAAGAAAAAATTCACCAAGGGGAAGAACAGTATAAAAACAATAAGAATAATAAAATAATTTTTAAAATTCCAATTCTACTCCAGGGGTCCTTAAACATGTTTTGTTTGTTTGTTTGTTTTTTCGTTTTTTTTTCTTTTTGGGCCACGCGGCTTGCAGGATCTTAGTTCCCCAACCAGGGATCCAACCCGGGCCCCTGGCAGTGAAAGTGTGGAGTCCTAACCACTGGAACGCCAGGGAATTCCCTCCTTACATTTTGAAAAACGAAAGTTTAATTTATAGATCCAAACCAATTTAAGCTGTTGTCCCATCCCCCAACATGAAATCTTTTGCTAAAGTCCAGCTCCAACTTAAAAAGCAAATAAATAACAAATTCCTCTCTGGGTGTGAGTGTGATTTCTTTTTTTTTTTTTCTTTTGATGGAGCTGAACACAAAGCTTTTAAGTAATATTATCTTCTGTCAGATATCTGGTTTAATCTCCCAAAATAAGAACATAGTTCCAAGTTTATTTATGAGTACTTTAAATACTTTTACCCCCTAGGCAGTTTCAGAAAATAGCATGAATTTCCTATATTTAACATTCCCTTTTTTCAGCTCTTTGAAAAAATAGTTTTATTGTGGTACAGTTGACATGCAATGTAACATTCCTTTTTTTTTTTTTTGGCTGCGTTGGGTCTTTGTTGCTGCACGCGGGCTTTCTCTAGTTGCAGTGAGCGGGGGCTACTTCCTTGCGTTGCGTAGGCTTCTCTTTGAGGTGGCTTCTCTTGTGGAGCACGGGCTCTATGCGCACAGGCTTCTGTAGTTCTGGCTTGCAGGCTCTAGAGCGCAGGCTCAGTAGTTGTAGCGCACGGGCTTAGTTGCTCCGTGGCATGTGGGATCTTCCCGGACCAGGGCTCGAACCCGTCTCCCCTTCATTGGCAGGCGGATTCTCAACCACTGAGCCACCAGGGAAGCCCAATATTCCTTTTTAAGACAAAAAAATAGACAAAAGTTAATAAGTTAAAATATTTAAATATTTTCAGTCAAGTATTGCTTTGCTCTTCAAGTATTAATTACATTTAGCTAATCCTTTTTGTAACTAACAAAACAATAATTTCCCTTTAGTTTTTAAATTTCAACAATGACTGCTGACATTTTCCTATATATTGCCAAAATCTCTTTCAGAATGTAAAAATTAAGCTCTAATAAAGGGATAAGATCATGTTTACTTATCTTGCCATCTTATTTTACTGTAAAATAAAATAGGTATTTAACTCTCATGTGAACCTATTCTCTTACCTTTCAGGGAGGAAAAGCATATAAGCCTATATGGAAAAACTTTTAAGCAAGGTCAGTTTTTTTTTTAAGGTTCTGTTTCCATAAATTGCCTGGCAATTAAACTAACAGTTTGTTTCATAAATCTGCCCAGCATAGTAAGTTTTTTTCATTTTCCAGAAGTCACTTTTTATAAGCTAAGTACATCCAGTCTGCTAATATGCATATCTAGATCAAACCCTTTTCCCCTTCTTAAAACCTGATAATCTCAGGCACTGATATGATAAAGTATGGACCCCTGTTTCCTAACTTTCCATTTCAGAGCTGTGAATGCTGTTGGTCAGTTTGTACTAAATGCATCCACAGACCTGACAAAAGCTCTCCCCAAATAGTAAGTCTTTAATAGTGATTTGTCATTTTTTTCAAAAGATATAAATGGCTCTCTTGCGAGTATTATTACCATTATTTTATTGTTTATTTTTAACAAAACAATAATCACGGTTTTCCATTAGCTACTTGAAACACATATGGTGATATCTGAGAATTTTTAGTACATCCCATGTTTCTAAGCAATGTCCTGAATGAGGATTGGTATCTCTCAAACTCTGAACTTAAAATAAGAGTTTAGAGGCAGGT
Source organism: Mesoplodon bidens (assembly GCF_964165515.1). Classification (NCBI taxonomy): domain Eukaryota; kingdom Metazoa; phylum Chordata; class Mammalia; order Artiodactyla; family Ziphiidae; genus Mesoplodon; species Mesoplodon bidens. Next base: position 212,756,057 of record NC_138176.1, on the reverse strand, counting down.
GAATCAAAAATTTCGAATTCACAGGTCTCCAAAGATGCTGTTGGAGTAGAAAGGCACATGGCAAGTCCTGGGGAAGGTAGCCATCCAGGCCATTCCTGTAGATTGGTGTTTCCTCAGAGAATCATCACAATCTGAGGACACAGTGAAAATCCAGTCCACAGGGGTAGTTTTCTTTTAGCCAAGCTCATAGAGAGTAAGTAAAACAAACTAAAAAAATTAGTGCCAGTTAAGATGGACTCTGAGCAATATAACTAGTCTATAGACATTCATGTATCCATATCAGCCCTACATATATACAAATCAATACCAGAAGATATGTTCATCATATGGTTGCTTGGTAAACATGGAACCAAACAAGGAGAATTAGTTGTGGTGTCCTCAAGAAACCATTCCCAATGAGGGCCAAATGGACCAGAGATCCATATTTTTGCACCAGGGCACTCTGTCCACAAAACAAAACTAGATGGTCAAATATTGTCATTCTGGATTCCTCTTTTATAGTTGGTAAGCAGACCAGCTCCCACCCATTAACATATTTCTTTAGACAAGTTCAATGTAAGCACTTACTCATGTATGTAGCAATGAAAATCCAGTCATGCTTCCCTGAAGTTCCACCCAAATCTCTGAATTTTGGGTGTTTACAGTCTTGTGGGTTATTTCTAAATAACCCACTGATCTCATCCCACTACATTTAAATTTTTTTCTAATTTCAATTTTAAAAGGTAAATTACATTTATTTATAGTATCTTATTGTTGACCCAGCATACTCCTTACATGAATTTTTCACATACTTTGCAGATTATTTCTCAGTATTTCAGACAATTATCTTTCTATTAGGCAGTCCAATTACAATCTAGTCAGTATTATATAGTGTTAAGAGCCCTGAAGACAGAACTGTGTTCTTGGGAAAGTTATTTAACCTCAGTTTCCTTATCTATCTCAGAATGTTGTTTTGAATATAAAATGAGGTATTATCAATGCACATAAACTGCTTAACATGATACCTGGTATATAGTAATTTTCCTATTACATTGTTAGTCCTAAGGCTAGAATTCTGTGAAGTTTTAAAAATTTTGGTTTTTCCCAAATATTTGTTAGCATTCTACCTACAAATCATCAAGGACCTAACATTTTGCTAGTGGAGGCAACCAATGATTAATTAAATAATATTTAATATAATACCGGGTTTAGAGCTAGAGTTATAAAGTGGCCTGAATAAAAATAAAGCAGGGTAAGGAGATAAAGAATAATGAGCATGATAATTTAGATAGGGTGGTCAACGAAGCCTTCCCTCAGGAGATGGCATTGGAACAGAGATCTGAATGAAACAAGGGAAGAAATAAAGTCAATCAATGAGTGCTTGTTTTGGCTTGTTAGCTGCACCCTTTCTGTTCTTAGTCACACTTCTTTATATGGGTAGTGAACTATTTATATACCTATGACTTAAGATGCCAAACAGATTTAACAGTCCAGAAAGGAAGTGCCTGGGCTTCCCATGTCCTTTAAATATCCTTCAAATATTACACATTTCCCATTACTAACTTAGTACTCCTTGAATTGTCAGTTTTGTAAATGAACGTAGTATTAGAAGTCCTTCAAAGAGATACAGGCATTTTGGAAGACCCTATCAGAGGAAAGCAGCTCTGGTATGGAATAAAGAATCTTGGAGTCAAGAGAACTGGGTTTGAATTCCAGCTCACCCATTGACTGTGTGGACTTGCCTGTGTCCCCTACTTTACTGAGTCTCTTTCTTTATCTATAAGATGGGGGTGATAATTTTTAATTCACATATTTGTTATAAAGGTCAAATGAATTAATTGATGTGAAAAATATGTGGTATGTTATAAGAAATCAATAGTTGACTCTGAAAGCTTGGAATATCCTTACAGATAATGGGTGGGGGTTGGTTCTCTGCATAGAAGAATTCTTAAGCATATTACACTATACAAAAATAGAAATAACAAATTTATGTTAATATAATATTAATCATGGTAATTATAGTTAACATTGAGTGCTTACTATATTCTAAGAACTATTCTAAATAAGTTACATGGATTAACTCATTTCTCACACTAACCATGCAAGATAAGTACTGTTATTGTGCCTATCTAACTCATGACAAAATGAAGCACAAAGAGCCTAAATAATCTGCATGTGGTCACAGTAAAGGGGAGAATTGGGATTATGAACCAAGAAAATTTGACATTGGAGCTCATGCTCTCAAATACTAAACTATATAATTGTAATATAAAGGATTATTTATCCTGTTTGAAGCCATCATTTTAGGTCTTTCCTAAAGTAACATCACTGTAGAAAATGACAATAACAATTTAAAAAATAGACTATAGTATAACCAAGTTTAAAAAGAGAGTGAAAAAGGTTTTTAAAAAAGTTAGTGTTAACTAGAGGTTGGTTTAGATTATATCTAAAGTTAATACCCAAAATTAAAATATTAAGGATCATTTACTTTATTATGCGATTTCATATCTTCAGTCTCAAAACCTATTCATTTTAAGAAAAAACGATTGCTTAGTACTAATCCAAGTCTAAGAAAGGCAACTAATTTAAACAGAATGTCTAAAATTCCAAGGCCTGTTTTTTTTTTAAATCCTAGTAGACAGTGTAGCAGTAATATTTTTGAGGGATTGATCATAGCAGATGTGATCAGTTTGAACCATAGTTGAACAATGCCCAGCAAAACAATGACTTTGATTACCTAGAAAACCTAAATAAAATTCCAATGACAAAATACATGATAAAAATGATGTGCTGTTTTTATTATAATGTGTTCTATTAAATTATTTAAAGTCTCTTTACCATGAGTTAGATCTATAAAGACTAGTAATATACCAGCTTCAGGATTATATTATGTAGAGAAAAGATCATGACTGTTTACAGGTGCTAAATGATAACCAATCATTCCAGGCATTTATTTATTTATTTATTTATTTTCCAGGATTTTAAATAATAGTTACCATGATACTATGCTGGGCCATTAATTACGTATTAACTAGATAACTCCAACAAGTAGAATAGTGTTTCAATACCATATCCCATTTCGAATATCTTTTTTATTACTCTTTCCTTTAAGTACAAGCACAAATATGGTAGTAATGTAACAAATGTACTTTTTTGTGCATTAATAGATTAATAAAGAATAAAATATTTCAGATTGGCAAAAGCAAAACAACCATATACACACATAGATAAAAACCTAATCACCAAGTCTTTGACATGGTAGAGTCTAATGGTAATATTAGGAAAAGACACATGAATGTGTCATAAAACACATGCAACAAAGCTCATAGAAAATGGAGAGAAATTAAGCTCCAAAGAAGAGGAGTATATATATATATACTTCTACTATACATGTATAGTAGAAGTACTAGGATGATTGACAAAAGTGAGGTGTGTTTTGATCAAGAGAAAAGTTTAAAAAATGGAAGCTATGGAAGCTATTATTAAAAGGAAGTTTTAAGAACATCACTGGTTTTCAGTCCCACTGAAATCTCTTTAAATTTTAAATCTCTTTTGTTCTATTTTCTAGCAGCATTGGGAAAATAATATATATATACTATCTCGTCAAAGAAGATAAGATACTACTTTTAAACAACAGAAAGTATCACTGAGATCGACTATAATTACTTTGGATAGGTTAACTAAGAGTAGATAGTCTAAATAGAAATCCATTTATCCATTTATTTTATGTTTTCAGAATTCTTTCTACTTTAAACCTACTAGAGCTAAGTTGACTGGTCAGATGCTTCTATTAATCCTGACATCCAGGTAAACCAAAGCATACGATCAGGCAATGGTTTTGAGTTATTACAGCCTCCATTATGTGTTAGCCAACTCAAGCGACCATTATGTAGTCAATAATAGGTTATGACACAGCTCTGGACATCAGCAACACTGTAAGCAGGCAGGCACAGGTAACCTGCTTATACTGATTTTTCTGGTGTTAACATTCTTAAGAAGCACGGAAAATAGTAATCATATGCCGTCCTCATTAAAACCTTACAGTAGCGCTCTACTAGATTTCTTTACCTCTGTTTTTTGTATTAATAACCGTGCAGAATAACACTGTCTTGAGAAATGACAGGGAAAGGAAATATAGGATGCCACTGTAGGGATAAATTTCTAATTACCAGTGATTATTGTGAATATAACACTATTTTCCTGAACATTAAAGTCTCCATGGAGGGTAGCTACAGTTAAAAAAAAAAAAATTGTTTTGAAACTTTAAAATTGCATTGGTGTACACGATAATGTAACAAAGTGCACAGAAGAAAAAATTTAAACATTGTTTAAAAAAAAACATTAGGGGAAGCCGCTGATCCTTAGGAAGGCACGAGGTTGACTATTATGAAGCATTTAGGGAGTCCGATTCATTTTCAAAGCTGGTTACAATCATTGGCATAGCACACCCTTGTGAGGGAAGTGTATTATCATCTGTGGTTCATAAATGAAAAAGCTAGGGCACTGAATGATTAAGTCACTCGCCTAAGGAGTAACGACTCCTGAAGGTCAGTCCAGGGCTTAGTCAGCGGGGGCCGGAGTGGCTTCCCTGGCTGGCACCCGGACTTGGGCTATTTCCGATCACGTTAAAGCAGAACAGTGGAAGCGAGAGGACCCAACTTGCAAATGGTTTTTACTTCCACGCAAGCCTTAGCCCTGAGGTCTTAATCTCAGGAGTTGGAACAGCAAACGCTGTCGGGTGCACTCCCCCTCCCCCAACCTGTGGCAAGTGGGTACTGTGGGCGGCTCCGCCATCCCTTTTGGCAGTGATGGCCATGAGTGACCACCAGCGTTAGCGGAGCCGGGGGACCGGGGAGGGTTGCCTGCTTAAACAACGATTCTCCATCGCCGCCTCTTTTTGAAACTAAGAGAAAATGGTGTGCAGTCAAAAGAAAATTAAATAAACACACAGGCAACTTGTCCTAGGACCTCAACTAAGCAAATGAAGCCTTATTGTGCGTGCTGAGCCTTCGGTTCTCAACCTTTCGGGAAAGATGGGAGGACAGGGCGACAAAGGGTACAGTAGGCATGCCTGGCGGTAAGTGCGACAGCAGCTATCCAGGAGGAAGAGCAGAGGACTGAAAACCACCCTCCAGAACGCGTGTGTCCGCCGCGCTGAGAACCGCGAACCGTACCCATCGACCACGTGACCAGTCCTTTTTTTTTTTTTTAAACTTCTATGCCTGAAAGAAAAAAAAAAAAAAAACGAAAACGAGAGAGAGAGAAAGACAGAAGGAGAGAGACTCCACTTCCCAGAAGCCTCTCGTTAAACACGCCGCCGCAGTCTTGCGCAGGCGCCACCAGGGCCAAACGGACACGTCCGTCACGTGAACAGAAGCCGGCCAATCCGGTTTGAATCTCATTTTTTTCCTCTCACCGCCCCCCCCTTCAGGAGCGGTTGTGCGATCAGATCGATCTAAGATGGCGACTGTGGAACCGGTGAGTATTGCTTTTGGCCCCCACCCCCACCGGCCCGCACGCTTCGTCTCCCTTCGGACTCTGGAACCCCGCGGGACGGCGTTCCCGGCGCGCACGCTATCCCTTGCCGCCCCCTCCCCCTCTTCGTGGGCCTGACCTCCCCGCGGACAACTGGGGGCGCCCCAGAGGTTGGCCGCGACGGCGTGTAGAGCCCACGTTCTGGTGGGGGCCCGAGAGCTCGCGGAGAGGTGTGGGGGAGGGGCGGCGCCTCAGGCGGAGCCGCGAGGGGGTTCGAGGGTGGAGGGTGACCTGGGCCCTGGGCTAGGTGTGTGGGAATTGTGTCTTCGGGATAGGAGGGTGCTGGGCCGTCTCCGAGCTGGCGCCCGGATCTGCAGGGAGGGTGGGCGGCGAGCCGGCCTGGAATGAGATGGAGGGAGCCCCGGGGCAGCCTTTCCGTGTCTCCCTCCCTCGCTCTAGCCCAGGGGCTCGGGTGCGGGGCGCGCGCCGGGACTCCTTAGACTGGTGGGCCAGGGAGCCGGTGGGCGCGCGTTGCCCTAGGGTGAGTTGGGCGGGGGTGGTGCCGCGGCGTGCGCGGAGAAGCTTCGACCTCGCCTAGGGGAGCCGAGAGCGGCCAGCGCATGTTACGCCGGCGCGTCCGAGAGTTGCCGGGGTGGGCTGCAGGGGAGGCGAGAAAGGTTTGGAGTGGGGAGGAGAACCCTGTGTCCCGCGGGAAAGCTCTGCGAGTAGGATGAAGGGTGGTGGTGGTGGTTAGCAGGGGGATCACATTGTCCTCGCCCCTCCATGCTGGAGGCTGGGCTGTCATGGAGGAGGGAAGGGGGAGGAGCGAGGCCTACGGATAGCTGCTGCCGGTCTGGTTGCCGGCCGGACCTGCTGCATTTCACACGCGCCCGTCTCCCATTCATTCATCCTTTCCGCGCAGTGCGCACGCCTCAGAGAATGCGAGTGGGTGTAGATCCGTCTGTTCTTCCGAGTCTGTCTTTATCGTCTGGAAGGTTCCTCAGGCACAGTTTATTGGAAATAGGAACTTTTAAAGTTACTGTTCCATTTGATTTTCTCTTTATCCGTTCTACCGGTTTCCCTCCCAGTTTGGGCACCATCTTAAAACTTCTTTCAAGCAAGCTGATCACAGAGCACCAAGTTGATTGTTAACCGTCCAAAGGAGGGAGTATCTTTGTCATAGTTTGGGTTTGCCGGCAGTGGCTCACTGAAACTTCTAGGCCTGTGTTGCCGTTTCAGGAATGTCACATCTAAGTGATATTTTAGAGGCATAATACATTAACCAGAAAACCTTTGATACTCTGGAACCAGTTCTGGACCTTGGTTGCCAGATATTTTCATATATCTTTAATGGTAGTTTGTGATTTTGATAATGGCTTCCCAATTTGCTTTGACTTTTTAAAGACTTTTATAACTATTAAAAAATTAGTTATGAAAAGGTCTATAGAATACAAAAATGCTTATTTTTCATTACATTGACATAAACTATCCTTACTTTGTTGCCAGAACTTAAGGCAGATTTTCTGCTTGGTTACTTATTCTTTTATTGGTACCAGTGTTTATTTATATTCCTGGAAATTAGATTGACTACAGAACTTTCTTAAGTTGCTGGTACAGTTAAATGATTTTTAGAACATTAATGTTAAATAGATAAAAGATAATATGTAAAACTTGAACTTAAAACCCTTTGATGGGCTCTGATATTACTTCTGACTGGATCAGCTCTCCTACCAGCATCAGTAAAAGCATTACAGCTGGTAATAAGGGCAAGGTAAAACCTCTAAACAATAAAACAATAATGTAGTCTGTGAAGTTTCAGTAACTAGGGCCTTTGGGTTTTGCGGGCTGTGCTGTTTTGTTTCAACAACAGAGAACAAAACTACAAAGTGTTGAAGGACTGTTTTGAGTCAGTAAATATTTATAGCTCCTGATACGTTTAGGACCTTGTACCAAGTGTTCTTTAGGATACAGAGTTATACAAAATGTGATTTTATACCTTGTTCAGTGTAAATTTTAGGAGCTTAATTTCCAGTGATCTGGTTAATGATGCAATATAGCATTCCTTCTAGTGGTGACCCCAGGGAGATTTCAATACTGCATTTAAATTTGGGGAGTAGGGAACCTAAAAACTTAGTGTGTGAAAGTCAAAAGCTAGATTGAAACTATAATAGATTGAGGATGCATGTAAAATAATTTTAAGTGTTTATTTTTAGTGAAAAATGCAACTTTAAAGTACTTTTAATGCACATTTGTCCCCAGGTTAGTCATTTAGAATTCTTTTTGACAATTTTAAAGTGGGTTTTTTTTTTTTTAAGCAGCTGATTAGTATTTGCTGCAATTGAGGTATCCCTGTAAAAGCCTACAAAAAGCATATTTGTTCATTGCTATTTCAGCTAGCTTGTGAGTTTCCTTATTTTTTGCTGGGCATAATCAGAAGCATCTAGAGTCAAGGGTTTTTTCTGCTTGTCCCACCTTTGTAGGCATTCAGGGAATTTTTATCTATGGAAATTAAGTAAAATATAAGTCATTTTCAGTTTGATATTGTGTGCTTCTCAAGTGTGTATGAGATCATTTAGATTAAGAAGTGGCTTACATGGAATCTAAAAAAAATGATACAAATGAACTTATTTACAAAACAGGAATAGATTCACAGACATAGAAAACAAGTTTATGGTTACCAAAGGGGAAAGGAAGGAGGAAGGGATAAATTAGGAGTTTGGGATTAACAGATACACACTGTATAAAATAGATAAACAACAGGGACCTACTATAGAGCACAGGGGACTATATTAAGTATCTTGTAATAATCTATAATGGAAAAGAATCTGAAAAAGAATATACATACATATATACACACGTGTGTGTGTGTGTGTGTATATATATATATAACTGAATTACTTTGCTAATACACCTGAAACTAACACAACATTGTAAATCAACTATACTTCCAAAAAAAACAAAAAACCCCACAACAGAACACACACAGACACATAAAAGAAGTGGCTTACAGATATTAAACTTGTTGACAATCTTGATAGGTATATTAAAGGAAGCATTTTACCTCTTAACAGGTAATATGGCAAAGTTTTGAACATTGGGATAAACAATACTCTCCTGTTATTCTGTTGGCATTTGAATTGTGGTTAGGTCAAAATTAGACTTTGTGGGTAGATCAAAGTTAGACTTAATATTAGTTGGCGAAGGTAGCAGACCATCTTGCCTCCAGTGGGTCGTGGTTTTTGGCAGCTTTTATCTTCATTCTGCATTCTTCATTATTGGGTTTTTTTTGACTTGTAGTTCTTTTAAAGGTAAGAGATTTTGGTTTCTTTAGTTAAACTGAAGGTATATAATTTTACTTGTTTTTACATTGTATCTCTTGAATTTTTTAAACTGTACATTAGTTTCATAAACAGAATCAACTTGGACGGTCAGCTGATCTAATGTTTCCTTTTTTATCATTTAGAAACATGTTTTGTATTGCAAAGAGTTTATTAAAAGTAAATAAGTCTTAAATACGTGTTGAGAAATATGTTGTTATATAATGCCATGTATTTTTGCTAACCAAAGACTATTGATTAACAAGCAGACCTTGCAAATTAATATGCATATTTTTGCTTTAAGAAAGAACCCAGTATATCAAAGTTCATTCATAAACCAAACAAATTTAGTTCTGGTGTTTATATTTTAGATTTCACTTTGTTTTTTACTCTGAATTAAAATTATGCCTAATTATTTGACTTAGAGAAGTCCAGTTTAGAAATAGACATAGTTTTACACACCAAAGTTGCAGAGAATAAAATGTTTAAAACGTTTAATGAATTATGTAACCGTAATCCAATTTGGACAGAAAATTCAATGCAAAAATTTTTGTAAAGTATTCTATTTAATTTATATAAGGTTAAGAATATAGGAGAAGTACCAGCAGTCCTGGATGTAACAAGAAACCTGTGAAGTAGTTGTTCTAGCAATGGTAATTTCTTCTTTTCCTTCTCTGCTACTATTAGAAATTTCCTTGCTCTTCTGGTACCTCTGAGTTGCTCCATTTTTGTCATAGAGAATTTTTTGAAAAGTGGAAATGAGCCTGAACTATAGTCTAATTTTAATATCTGTGAGACCTTGAAGACTGAAATTTCTAGGTCTAGCTGAAAAATGGGAATAAGATATAGTGGTTTTGATTTTCAAATGCACTATTCAGGGGTGAAAATTTGTCAGTTATGAAGAACTAGATAGGGGACTTCCCTGGTGGCACAGTGGTTAAGAATCTGCCTGCCAATGCAGGGGACATGGGTTCGAGCCCTGGTCTGGGAAGATTCTACATGTTGCAGAGCAGCTAAGCCTGTGCGCCACAACTACTGAGCCTGCACTCTAGAGCCTGTGAGCCACAACTACTGAAGCCCACATGCCACGACTACTGAAGCCCACGTGCCACGACTGCTAAAGCCCATGTGCCACTACTACTGAAGCCCGCGTGCCACTACTACTGAAGCCCGTGTGCCACAACTACTTAAGCCCGTGTGCCACAACTGCTGAAGCCTGCGTGCCACAACTACTGAAGCTCACGTGCCATAGCTACTGAAGGCCGTGCGCCTAGAGACCATGCTTTTCAACAAGAGAAGCCACCTCAATGAGAAGCCAGTGCACCGCAATGAAGAGTAGCCCCGCTCACAGCAGTGAAGACCCAACACAGCCAAAAATAAATAAATAAATAAATTTATTTATTTTTTAAAAAAAGAACTAGATAAAGTTAATATTCCGTAGGTGTGCTGCATGTAGGTGTATCCATGCAAAGTTGTACTCACCTTTTCCTCTCTTTGCTAGGAGATTTACATAGCCGACTTTATCATTTCTTTGCCATTATTAAGAAATACAAGCCTTATGACCCATAACCCACAGGTACTCTTCCCACTTCTTACTGTAAAAATCACTAGTGTTTCTTTAAAAGTTCCTATATGTGCCTAGAGAAAAAAGAAAGGATGGCTTTTGTCTCTTAAGTACTAAGTAGTCCCTTCTAGAACCTGAGAACGTGGTCAGAAAAATAAGATTGTTTTTCCCAGTTGGAACTTTTGATACATTTTCCATAGAAACAGTAGGAAGGTGTAGTTTTGGCTCACTGTGTTCAGTAAGTTTCTATGGAATTATGACATGTCTACCCAGCATTGAATTTCCAGGGCTGTAGATTTAGAGTTCTAAACAACTGAATGAAAATGATCTTTTAAACGCAGTCTGTAACAGTGATTTTTAATGTAGGTGATCTTTATATCTTAATAATAACTAACACAAAGCACTTACTGTATGTCAGGCACCTTACTAAGTGTTTTACATATATTTATTCATTTAATTTTTAACAGCAAACCGATGAGGTAGGTATTATTCTTATTTCACAGTTGAGGAAACCAAGGCACGGAGAGATTAAGTAACTTTGTGTGACTAACTTGCCCAAGATCACAGAGCTAATAAGTGGCGGGGTGGAGTTCAAGCTAAAGCAACCAAGTTCCAGGGTGTGTGTTCTTAAACATGACACTGTCTTTCCCATAGGCATTTAACGTGTGTTCCTTGTGTGACTTGGAAAGATTAATTTGATAAACTTAATAGATACTTTGCTACAGCTCTAAAAGAAAATATGTGGACATTTATTTTTAGTTTCTGTTGTACTACAGTGTTTGCTAACTGATATCCAAAGTATAGAATCTTAAGAAAATATCACCAAGAAGAAAATATCACCTTGGTGTCTAAATTTGAGGACTAAACAAGTAGTTATACTGGCAATACTGGTCCAGAACTTTGTGCGTTGATTTCTAAAGAAAGTGAATGGTCACTCTTCTCCCCCTTTTCATTTGATTTCTGGACCTGTCAATTCATATGATTTGCCAGTTAAAATATTTTGCTAGTGAAAACAGTGTAGTGAAATTGAAAAAAAATTTGCAAACGTGGAATTTACTCTCATCTACCTTTGTACTTTTTTTTTTTTTTTTTTGCTGTACGTGGGCCTCTCACTGCTGTGGCCTCTCCCGTTGCGGAGCACAGGCTCCGGACGCACAGGCTCAGCGGCCATGGCTCACAGGCCCAGATGCTCCACGGCATGTGGGATCCTCCCAGACCGGGGCACGAACCCGCGTCCCCTGCATCGGCAGGCGGACTCTCAACCACTGCGCCACCAGGGAAGCCCTACCTTTGTACTTTTAGTAATTTTGGTGAAAGGTCTGGCAAAGAGTTAAGCAGTTGTTTTGAAAAAGTTTCAGTTGTAGTATGTTGCTAGTCTTAAAAGCTAAATTATTTGGGGAAGGTAGAAGTAATAAGACCATAAGATTTCTCTGAAACCCATGTCTTTGCAGTAATCTTTACTTTTATTTATTTTTATAAATTTATTTAGTTTTGGCTGCGTTGGGTCTTCGTTGCTGTGTGCAGTTTTTCTCTATTTGCAGCGAGCGGGGCTACTCTTCGTTGTGGTTTGCAGACTTCTCATTGCGGTGGCTTCTCTAGTTGCAGAGCACGGGCTCTAGGTGCGCAGGCTCAGTAGTTGTGGCTCGCGGGCTCTAGAGCACAGGCTCAGTAGTTGTGGCGCATAAGCTAAGTTCAGTTGCTCCGCGTGTGGGATCTTCCAGGACCAGGGCTTGAACCTGTGTCCCCTGCATTGGTAGGCGGATTCTTAACCACTGCACCACCAGGGAAGCCCTGCAGTAATCTTTAAAGCTAAAATGTCTTTAGTTACATATTTTAAATGTGTTCATACAAAATGCTATACAAAAATCAGAAATTACAGAAATCTTTCTGTGCTTTGCTTATTACAGTGACAGTCAATAAGTTTTAGTATTTATGTGAACTAATATTAGTATTGCTATAAAAAATTCTTTCGGGGTTTTACATGGGTCATCTTAGGGCAACAGCTTATGTAACCACGGAGTCTGATAACTTAAAGTATTAACTAAGGTCAATATTTTAATGGAAAGATAAAATATCATAGTTTTTTAAAAATCTTAATATTGTGGGATAAATACTTTTTATAGGTGAGAAATTCATATTTCAAGTGATTTTTTTTAATTTTAAAACTTTTTAAAATTTAAAATTAAATTTAAAAAAAGTTTCTACCAAGGTCACATAGTTCCTTAAGTGAGAGAGGTAGAACTCCAACCCAGGTCCTATCTTCAAGCTTTATTACTATACTTAAAAAAAAACTAAAATTCAACCAAAACTAAAATGTCCAACTCTTTGCCTTCAGCAAAACTCTTACCTTATGGATAAAATTGATGCATAGGTCATCATTATACACAAATAAACATAAAATCATATCTGAAAGGATGTATCAGATGGTTTACGGGTGGTGGCATGATGAGATTAGGAGCAATACATTTTATTTTTTCTTTTGAACTTGTGTGATGTATTTTTAAATAATATTTAGTAAAATCTCTTGGGTTTTGGTTTATAGATAATGGTATTTTAGCTTTTCTGAATGGCTTTTTTCTTGAAGATGAGTAATAAATGCTCATGGTCCAAAATTCAGATGGATCTTTTTAGCAAACAGCTGGAGCCTGTGACCTCATTTTCAGAATAATGTTTTTAAATTAAATAAAATACATAGGATTACAAAGGAAACTAATTATATTGAAGTACAGTAAGGATTAAGTGAGTTAACATGAAACATTAAGGGTGCTGCCTGGCACAGGCAGAGTCCTGTCTTATTGGTGTGAAAAACCTATCTCCTGTCTATTTTCTCCAGTCACCTAGTTCTCTCCAAAGCATCCAATGTTAACCAGTTTTTTTGAGGATTCTTCTTAAAAAAGACTGTCCAAGAGAACTTTCTGTGATGATGGAAGTGTTCTATATTTGTGCTGACCAATACAGTAGCCACTTAGCGGCACTACTGAGCACTTGAAATAAGACTAATCCAACCCAGGAGATGAATTTTAAACTTGAATTAATTGTAATTTTTAATTAATTGAAATTTAATTCCATATGTATCTAGTGGATACCAAATTGGACAATGTGGCTCTAGAATCTAGACATATCCTGCTGTGTACAAACACATGTTGTATTATAACTTTGTAAGGTACAACTGAATATGACAAAGACCAGTTTGGTTGGACAAGTTATTTTTTAATTTTATTCTAGAAAATGTCTCTCTGTATTTTATTTTTAAATTTTTTTCTCTATATATTAAACTTTCAAAGATAATTATTTGGTCTTGTATGGACAATTAAAATTGTCCTAAAATTACAATTGTCCTATGACCTTGTTTTTCTGTTTAAGAAAATGTGTGTGTGAATAGCCCATTGTATACGTGGTCCACAACTCAAATTTTGTACAAAAGAGTATACAGTGAGGTCTTCTCAAGCTGATCCCATCCAGGTGGATCACTTATAGGGGCAACCACCATGGTCAGTTCATATCTTTCTCTAGAGATTTGTACTCAGTTGGCCCCCCATCCACGGATATCCATCTGAGGATTCAACCAACTGTGGACCAAATTTTGGAGAGCTGTCTGTACTATGCCATGTTATATAAGGGACTTGAACATCTATAGATTTTGGTATCTGAGAGGATCCTAGAACCAGTCCCCCAGAGATGTCGAGGGACAACTATATATACAAGCAAATATGATTTGCAATTGACTCTTGAACAACATGGGTTTGAACTGCATGGCTCCACTTATACATACATGGATTTTTTTTCACTTAATACGTACTAAAGTACTACGTGATCTGTGGTTGTTTGAATCTGCAAATGTGGGACCTTGGATGAGGAGGGCTGGCTGTAAAGTTATGTGTGGATTTAAGACTGTATAGAGGGTCAGTGTTCCTAACCCCTACGTTGTTCAAGGGTCAACTGTATATTCTTTCAAAAAAATAAATGGTAGCCAACTCTGTACACTATTCTGGCACATTGTGTTTTTCACTTAGTAATATATTTTTTAGAGCATTACATATAAACACAAAGCTTTCACTTTTTCTGATGGTATGTATTGCATGGTTTGGTCTTAAAACATTTTTATTTCTATACTGATGAACATTTAGTAGGGTTCAATTAAGGCATATAAGTATATTGGAGTTTATAATATTCCTGTATAGATTGTAAAAGAGAATGTGATTGTTAATTTGGGGATGAATTATAGTACCGTTTGTGTTTATTGGTGTGGTTATGTGATCCATACCAGATGAGCCAAGGACTAGGTGATAAATTGAACAATTAGAAAGATTGGTAACTACTATTATTATTTGAGAAAAGCAATAGAAAATTTACAGGCATGGAAGATTGTTAGTTATGCCCCCTAAAGAATCATACCTCCCTGTATCCATACCTTTGAGTAGTCTACAGCGCCCCCCCCCGCCCCCACCGGGCTTAGCTATATAACTTGCTTTGGAACCATGTGCTATTTCAGTGCTGTGATGAATAACCCTTTACCTGTGTCATTCTACACATGGGGTAGTATATCTGTAAGGTGAATGTTTTGGCAACAAATTGAAAATTTAAAAAGTACTGGTCAAATAAAACACTTCTGTGACTGTCGTTGTCCATCATGCTACAATTGTTTTTTTGTTGTTGTTGTTAGAGATCCTCTCTTTTCTAATAGCGAGATGCTTATATGTAGAAAAAATGTGAAATACATTTGTACATAAGTTTTAGAGTAATTAACTGAAGACCCATTACCCATCGCATAAGACAACATCAGTACCTCAATTTTTTTTCTTAATTTTTAAAAATTTTATTTATTTTTGGCTGTGTTGGGTCTTTGTTGCTGCGCACGGCCTTTCTCTAGTTGCGGGGAGCAGGGGCTACTCTTTGTTGCAGTGCGTGGGCTTCTTATTGCAGTGGCTTCTCTTGTTGCGGAGCACGGGCTCTAGAGCGCAGGCTCAGTAGTTGTGGCGACGGGCTTAGTTGCTCCGCGGCATGTGGGATCTTCCCGGAACAGGGCTCGAACCCGTATCCCCTGCATTGGCAGGCAGATTCTTAACCACCGCACCACCAGGGAAGCCCCAGTACCTTAATCTTATACTCTGTGGTGACATTTTCATTTCTTTGCCTCCTTCCCTACTTGCTATCCTGACTTTGATGTTAGTCATTCCCTTGAACTTTTTTCTTTTAAAGTATAATTATCTTTAGAGTTTAATCTCCCGTGTGTATATCTTTCAGCTGAGTATTTTGGTTTTGAAAAACTAAAAAACTTAGATGATGTGTAGGGAAAGTACAGTATTGCTACTGTTAGAGGTGGGTTCCTAAGATAAGCTGAACACCATTTCTGGGTTATAGTTTGGCTTCAGCTTCCTGGAATTTCTACTAGAGCCCATCTTGGGAAAACGAATGGGCAAGATCATGAACATGTTCTGGGAAACAAAGGACTCTACAGTTATCTGCTGGGGCTGTGGTATGGGCCAGGCAGAGCCTGCAGTTAGGAGAGTGGTCTCTTCAAGTGAGCTGCTCTGTATCTTGTTTAAGAATAGGTTAATTCTGGTGTGAAATTCTGAGCTGTTCCAGGGAGCAGGGCATAAAAGAGGAAAAGGGAGCTTTGTTAACATATTTTTAAGCTGAGTTACCAGTACATAAATGTTCAGGCCAGGGACTTCCCTGGTAGTGCAGTAGTTAAGAATCCGCCTGCCAATGCAGGGGACACGGGTTCGATCCCTGGTCCGGGAAGATCCCACATGCTGCGGAGCAACTAAGCCTGTGTGCCACAACTACTGAGCCTGTGCTCTAGGGCCCCGCGAGCCACAGCTACTGAGGCCCGTGCGCCTAGAGCCCATTCTCCACAACAAGAGAAGCACCACAATGAGAAGCCCGAGCACCGCAACGAAGACTCAATGCAGCCATAGATAAATAAATAAACTTAAAAAATAATAAATTTACGATTTAAAAAATACCAAAAAAAAATGTCCAGGCCAGACACATGGCAGTTGTTTTTTAATAAAAGGTACAATAGTGAGTCTCTTGGTCATAACAGCACATGAATGTAGCCTGAATCACATTGCTCCAGTCTAGACCATTGGCTCTCTATATCTGGTGCACACCTGTCTTTTTTGGATCTCTTTTGACTGTGTTCCTTATTTGCTCTCATATGATTTCTGTGTTGCACCCCTCTGTTTGCTGTATCTCTTGTTTTCCTCTTATTTGGTTACTTGTTTCACTTTGGTGGATCACATCTTCCAGAACTTTTTTGAGAAAAGGTACATGAGGGTTATTAAAGATTTCTGAGACCATGCCTATTGAACAATATCATATCTGTAGTTTGGCTGGGTGTAGAATTCTTTTCTTCAGAATTTTGAAGTTTCATGGTCATCTTCTCTTGTAACTGTTGATAACTCAGGAATTATTCTGATGACTCTTATTTCTTTTTTTTTAATGTGACCAATTCCCTTCTACTCACCAGAAATTTAGAGTCTTTCCTTGTCCCCGTTTCACAATGACATGCTCTAGTATGAGTGTTGTCATCCATTGTGCTGGGTACTTGTTGGACTTTAATATAGCAACTCCTATCCATCATTTCTGAGAGATTTATTGGTGATTTTCCTCTCCCGTTTCTCTTTGAAACAGTTATTCAGATATTGGATCTAGTGCAGTGGTTCGTTAGTGTCTGCAAGCTCTGATGCACTCTCACTCTCATTTAAATTTTGCTCTCATTTTCCATCTCTTTTTGTTTGGTTTTCTGGGAAATTTATTTTCCAAACTTTTCTGTCTCATAATTTTAATTTCCAGATGTTCTCTCTCTCTGGTCTTCTGAATGTTCATTTTTATAGCATTTTTATAGCTGTAATTGTGTGCATGCAAAATCTTAACTTATCCTTTTGAGGATATATAGGTACATATTTTTAAAGGCATTTTCTAGTCCCTGCCTGTCTGTTTCCTCCGAATTGCTTATTTTCTTTTTATTTTTGAACTCATGGCAGCAAGCCTAGGGACTTGGAGTAGGGGGAGGGGATGGAGGGATCTAGTTATTTCCCGAACAACTTTCACTGGATTCTTTTTAATTTACTCCCTTCCTTCACTCCCAGTTCTGAAAGGTGCTGCCAGGAGACTTTAAGGTGTATATTGATTACTTAGCCCTTTCCATCTGCATTCCAGTTCTTTTTTTTCTGCTCTTCCCATGGTTGTGGGCTTTTTTTTTTTTTTGGTAAATTACTATAGTTTTAGTGGGGTTTTGAGAGGGAACAGAATTAGAACCATTTATTTATTGAAACATTTGAGTGTCTATCATGTGCCACGCACTCTTGAGTGCTTAACCCACCTCTCTCTTAACCGAAGAGTTACTGGATTACTGAATAGAAAAGAAATAAAGAACTAACACTTATTACCACATTTAAAAAGTAACTTTTTGTTGCATTCTAGTGTTAGTTTTTTTTAGTTTTTCTTTAGGCAAAAATTGCCAGGAATAATAAACCTAGCAAGTTCTTTGCAGCATTCATATACCCAAATGCCAGAGCCTTCAAGTGCCCAGGAATTATAAACCCTAACAGTTAGTTTGCAGGCTTCATAAATAAAAGCAGTACAGCTCTGAGAGCTACAGTGGAGGACTTTAATAAGTGAAGAATCACTTAATCACATAATTTGCATTTAAAAGAGTTAATGTTGGAAAGATGTTAATTTTTCCTGAATTTTATGTGTAAATTCAGTATAAACTGAGTCAAAATGCCAAAATCTTTGCCAGTGGGGTGGGAAGCTATGCTTTATTTTTATTTTTTTTGAATTTTTAAATTTAATTTATTTTTTTATACAGCAGGTTCTTATTGGGAAGCTACACTTTATGCTGGGGTTCTCAAGCTGGCCTTAGGGCTGCTTTTGTGTGGCCTGCTAGCTAAGTTTTTTTTTTGTGTGTGGTACGTAGGCCTCTCACTGCTGTGGCCTCTCCCGTTGCGGAGCACAGGCTCCGCGGCCATGGCTCACGGGCCCAGCCGCTCCGCGGCACGTGGGATCTTCCTGGACCGGGGCACGAACCCACGCCCCCTGCATCGGTAGGCGGGCCCCCAACCACTGCGCCATCAGGGAAGCCCTTTTTTTTTTTAAATTTATTTTGGTTGCGTTGGGTCATGGGCTTTCTCTAGTTGCGGCAGGCGGGGGCTACTCTTCGTTGCGGTGCACGGACTTCTCATTGCGGTGGCTTCTCTTGTTTCGGAGCACAGGCTCTAGGCGCGTGGGCATCAGTCATTGTAGCACGCGGGTTCAGTAGTTGTGGCTCTAGAGCGCAGGCTCAGTAGTTGTGGCGCACGGGCTTAGTTGTTCCGTGGCATGTGGGATCTTCCCGGAGCAGGGCTCAAACCTGTGTCCCCTGCATCAGCAGGTGGATTCTTAACCACTGCACCACCAGGGAAGCCCAGTAGATAGCCTCTTAAGCCTCCTTTCATTTAGTAATATGTGTTTAAGATTCCTCCATGTCTTTTCACAGCTTGTTAGCTTATTTCTTAGTGCAGAATAATATTCTATTGTCTGGATGTACCACGTTTATTTGGGACTGGTTAAATTAAAAATAAAGTGCCCTCCCCCACAAAAGTAAAGTTCTCATTATTCAGTCCTGAAATCTTTTTTCTCTTTTATGTTAACATTTTAAAATGATTTTTCCAAACATCACTTCTAGTGCCTATATCATAAACACCATGATTTATCTGTTGCCTTTTGTTTGTATCTTTTAATATATATATTGCCTCTAGTTTTGCTTCCTGATATAAAATATATAAAGCTTCTTTGTCCCGACAGTTCCTTTGGAGAAATCTCTTAAAAGTATAACTGGGTTAAAGAATATAGATGTTTTTATATTTGGAAGTTTGGATGGTTCATTAACTTAGGTGAAAGGATATAGTCATACTCTATAAACCTGGGGACATTTGAAACAGTGACTGTAGTACCTGGTTTTCTAATTTTTAAAGAAATATTGGTTGATTTCTTTTGAAAGATGGTTTAAATACGTGGAGAATAAAAGGATAAATCTAATTTTCTTATTAAACCATAGTTTACATTGAAATTTTAACTTTTAACATTACAGAACTTTAAAAAAACTAACACATGGAATTTAAAAAGAATTCAACTGCTTATTTGTTTAACTGACATGTTAAAATTAACTTTTAAAAAATATTTATTTTTTTAATCGTTTGGTTGCGCCGGGTCTTAGTTGTGGCAGGCAGACTCCTTAGTTGTGGCATGCAAACTCTTAGTTGCGGCATGCACGTGGGATCTAGTTCCCTGACCAGGGATCGAACCTGGGCCCCCTGCATTGGGAACGTGGAGTCTTAACCACTGTGCCACCAGGGAAGTCCCTAAAATTGATTTTTTTAAACTAATATTTAACCAGTATCATTAAATTTTAGTTATGCTTTTCAAAGTTTTAAAAGGAATAAACTTTAAAAGAAGCAGCAGTTAAAGTCTTTAAAATGTTTGTCTTTCAAATTGTAATTATAAATCTTTAAAGAATGAATGAAATAGAAATCATCATGTTATGGGAGCCAATATAATTTTGTGCAATGTAAATGCTTGTCCTAACATCATTTTGATGTTATTTTGAATCACTAATTTTTACTTCTGTATAATGTTCAACTTATATAAATTTCTCCTTAGTTATTTAAAAAATGAATCTTCTGGTAGCCTTTGGTTTAAGTAGTATTGATGTTTAAATTTTATTGTTAACCTCATCATTCTTGATCATACATGTTGGTTATTTCTTATGTCTCTGTCACACTTCCTGAATTTGTAGTCTTGCCCTAAGCTACATTAAGATGTGCAGAGTAATTTGGTTGACAGATATTAGTGTTCCTTTAGGAATTAGATTATTTTAAATGTAACAAGATGCCTACAAGTCTTTCTAGTTTTAAAATTACATTCTAGAAGATAAGAAATTCAAATGTGACCTATAGGAATTTTTTTATTAGTAGAATGTGGTTAAGTGTAATTTGCTGACTATCCAGAAGTACAAATTTTTAGCTATAGCATAGCAAATTTAACAGTGTTCACTTAAAAGTCTAGGGCTGGGTTTCCCTGGTGGCGCAGTGGTTGAGCGTCTGCCTGCCGATGCAGGGGACACGGGTTCATGCCCCAGTCCGGGAAGATCCCACATGCCGCGGAGCGGCTGAGCCCGTGAGCCATGGCCGCTGAGCCTGCACGTCCGGAGCCTGTGCTCCGCAACGGGAGAGGCCACAACAGTGAGAGGCCCACGTACCGCAAAAAAAAAAAAAAAAAAAAAGTCTAGGGCTAGTCACCAATTTTAGTCAGATAATTACATTATTATTACTTAAATAACAAATTGAACAGCTATTAAATTTTGTAGTAATTTTTAGACACAACACAATTTGTGCAAATGGTCAAAGCTCTTCCGTCTGTACCTCAGCTTTCAGTATTATTGTTTAGGTGTCATATTATATTAGTAAAAAGGAATATTAAAAAGTACTGTCTTGAATCAGAATTGATATATGGGATCTCACAGTTCTTTACATGAAAAATAAATTCTCCATTTGAGCAGCGTTCTAAACTTAAAAGGTTTGTAGTTTGCTAAATCTACGTATGTTGTTTATCTACTTTGGCTTTTTAGTTTATGGCACAAAGGTCACCAATTTGATCCTTTATTACAAGGAAGAAGACCTGCAAAGTCCACAGCTGCACTTTCCCTGATGAGTGATGCCAGATTAGCTGGTATTCCTTTACTATAGGTATATATTTGAAAACTGACACTGAAAACAGTTGGTTTAATTATTTGTGGTAATTTTCACTGTTTACACCAGATTTTTTTTCATTCCTTACAAGGCAGGTGGTGAGGCTTTATTTGTTTTTGTGTACTAGTTAATTAATTATACTAATTTATATATGGGAGTGTGCTGGGGGAAATGTATCTCTACTAAAAAGAGACCTGGGAACTGAATGTTTGGGTACTAAAAGGAAGAGTAAAGTATCCTGAAGTCTATTTACATATGTTGTATTAAAAAATAATCTTCTTAGAGTTAATTATTTGTATCCATAAAAGATAGCTTTTATATATGCTTTCCTATATTTCTAAGATATTTTGATCACATAGGCATTTAGTACACTGTCTTGCATAATATAAAATCAGTATAATCAATCATTGGTATTTATTTGCTTTTTCCCCTAGTAGTGGGATTGTGTGTGTGTGTGTTTGTGTGTGTTTGAAGAGTGAAGTGTACCATTCATGCCTTTCTTCTAATTTATTGGCAGTGGCATGCCCTTGGAAGATAGTGAAACTGTTAAGCCTGAGGCGGTGGTAGAAAGCATAGTACATAATGTAGGGTTATGCTGCCTGGAAAGAGTACCTTGGTAACAATATATAATTTATTATCCAATTTTGGGCACTGTGAGAGTGAACCAGGGTTTTAGTAATAATAATTATGCTGCAACAACAAACAGGTAAAATTTGGACACATAGTATTTCTAGCTATGAATCTTGACAGTCTTGTAATAAAATGTAGGATATAGATAGGACTTATTAACTTCCCAGGGCTTAAATTTGAAGAGCGGAGAGAGTAGTAGTTTCACAGTATTGTGAAGATTGAATATACTGAATAACGTATATAAAAACATGCAGCCCATTGCTTGTTAGTAACTGCTTAGTAAATGTTACATATCAAGTAAAAACTCATAGTTTGATACAAGTGTGAGGATTGGTGTTAACCACTTTAAAAATCATAAAACACTACCATCTTTTTCTCTTCTTACTTTTCTCACCCTTCTGTTCATTATCTCATATCTTTATTTAATGCCTTCAGTTTACTGAAATGTTGGGTTAGTAACTGGTAGAGATCATTATAGCTGCCTTGGCCATAATAGCATTTACATTTTTATTAAAGCCACAAATGGTCTTTGCCATTCAGCTAAAAAATAGTGAAGCAAGGAAGGGGAAATATAAGGAAGTGCTACTGGAGATGGGTTACCAATAATATTGTTATCTGTTATTTGGTACTATGGTGTTTTGCCCCGTATCTGTGAATGGCAGAGTTGGGATTCCAACCTGGGTAACATGGCTCCAGAGTGTGTAATCTAAACCAGTGTCTCTCATACTCTGGTAGAAAACTAGTTTTTGTTTTTAAACAATTTCCAATCTAATGTTTTGTAAAATGATAACAATAGGATAAAGAGATAAAAAAAGGCATACAAGATGTAAGCCTGAATTTTATATTATTAGTTTGAACAGACAAATATACTGTCAGATTACCATAAAATTTCTAAATGTTTACTTTCCATTTCTATACTTAACTTTGTTGTAGACTAGAACCTGCAGAATGTCTGATTTTGAGTGCTTTAAACCATTTTTAGTGCCAGGGAACTATTGATATTTGTGTACTTTTTGTTTTTTGGCTGTGCCGTACAGCTTGCCAGATCTCATTTCCCCAACCAGGGATTGAACCCGGGTCAAGGCAGTGAAAACCCAGAATCTTAACCACTAGGCCACCAGGGAACTCCCAATATTTGTGCATTTCAAATGAAGGCTTAGGTGATTGGTTGTCGTGAGGGGAAGGCTCCTTATATTTCTACAAGAGATAGTTTGTAAGTGTGTTAGGGCTGAGGGTTGCTAAGAAATCTTGAATGTTCATAGCCATGGAAAAAGTGCACCTTGGTTTTGGAATTTAAGCAGTGTAGATTTGAACATGGCTAGAAGGAATAATCTAAATTTTGTAGTCAGATTAGAGAAAACCCCACAGAACTGATGCTAGGTCCGGGAAATATCTAGCTTTATACTCTTAAGATTGTACCGCATGGTTAATAATTGTGACTGATACATTTGCTGATTTTTGCAGAATGCAGTAAAACTACTTGAAATTTTTTGCAGCTAATTGTTAGACTTGTCCCACCCTTGCTCGACTTTATTTCTTCCCCTTCAGCTTTACTTTCTTCTATTGGTGTGACAGCTACTTAGCCCTGGGACCACGAAATTATACTTTACATTAAAAAAAATTTTTTAATTGAGATTCACTTTATTTACAGCGTTGTGTTAGATTCTGGTGTATAGCACAGTGATTCAGTTTAATATATGTATGTATGTATGTACTTCTCCATACTCTTTTCCGTTATAGATTATTACAAGATATTAAATATAGTTCCCTGTGCTATACAGTAGGACCTTGTTGTTTATCTGTTTTATGTCTAGTAGTTTGTATTTGCTAATTGCAAGCTCTTAATTTATTCTCCCCCTCCATACATTTTTATTTGAATCTCATAAACTCAGCAAATCCAAAACCAGGTTTAATAACTTGTACTTAAACTGGTTGTCTCTTCTATTCCCTTACTTGTTATTTGTATTTAATCACTTTGACCTGTCAGTTAGTGGCTTCCATTGCTTACATGTGGAAAGGTACAGTTTTAGCCTGACCTTTGAGGCCTTTTACAGTCTTGCTCCAGCCTACCATTCTAGCTCTGTCTTTGGTTTCATGAACCCTCACTTTCAGACTCCCTGGTTCATTACTGTCTTCTAGGTAAACACTGTACCATCTCATGGCTTTACTCGCCATTCTACCCACTTGAAAAACAGTGGTTTTTCACTTGCAGATTGTTTTTTAGGTTAAAATTGTATTTGATTACTTTGAGAGTAGTCATAGTCTTTTTTTAAATTAATCTTTTTCTCAATTCACTTTTTCAAAAATATTTATTTGTTTATTTTTGGCTGCATTGGGTCTGCTGTGCGCGGGCTTTCTCTAGTTGTGGCATGGGGGAGCCTATTCTTTGTTGCGGTGCGCGGGCTTCTCCTTGTGGTGGCTTGAGAGTAGCCATAGTCTTTTAAAGTAGCCTTTCCTGGTTTGGGTAATTTTCGAACCTAGAAGTATTGATAAAACATGGATATTTTAAATGTAATTTCCAAAGAAAATTGCTTATGGGGGAGACCACCAAGCTGAGAGAGTAGGTAGAGGGATGTGTGGGACTTTCCAGTAGAGAATTTTGTTTTTAAAATGGGTGTAGGGAATTCCCTGGCGGTCCAGTGGTTAGGACTCTGCGATTTCACTGTGGAGGGCACTGGTTCAATCCCTGGTCAGGGACTGAAATCCCGCAAGTCGCCTGGCATGGCCAAAAACAAAAAACAAAAAACCCCAAAAAACAAAAAACAATGTAAATTTAAAACTATTTTACTGTCTGCTCTGTAGGAAGCAACCATAAAAATGACAAGTTTGTAAAAAGTTCCCATATAGATAATTTGATAATCTTGTTTATTGCTTCTTTGATGATCTCGTATAATTTTAAAATATCTAATTAAATCCATTTTAAACATATCCCGTGAAAACACCTGTTAAGGGTTTTTAGGGAGAATTTTGTGAAGTTGGTGCTACAAATATCCCATAGTACTCCTGTACCGACCTGTTTTTTGGTGATCCTAAGTCTTAGATACCTAACTAGTTAATAGCCTTACAAAGAATTTTAAGAGGAGATATAATTTCAAAATAATTTTATTTTTAAAGTCAATTTATATTAAAAGTACTTAGCAGGGCTTCCCTCGTGGCACAGTAGTTAAGAATCCTCCTGTCAGTACAGGGGACACTGGTTCGAGCCCTGGCCTGGTAAGATCCCACGTGCTGCGGAGCAACTAAGCCCGTGTGCTACAACTGCTGAGCCTGTGCTCTAGAGCCCACGAGCCACAACTACTGAGCCTGTTTGCTACAACTGCTGAAGCCCGCACACCTAGAGCCCGTGCTCCGCAACAAGAGAAGCCCGCTCACCGCAACAAAGAGTAGCCCCCGCTCGCTGCAACTAGAGAAAGCCTGCGTGCAGCAACGAAGACTCAATGCATCCAAAAATAAATAAATAAATAAATAAATACGTATTTAGCAAATTAAGACAAATAATGAATAATTTGAACATCTATTGTAGTTAATTGAGGTTTATGCTTAACTCGGGATTGACCTGAAAGTTTTGTTTTTGTTTTTTTTGCCACACCGAGTGGCTTGCGGGACTTCAGCTCCCGGACCAGGGATTGAACCTAGGCCATAGCAATAAACACGCCAAGTCCTAACTACAAGACTGTCAGAGAATTCCTCTTTTTAGGGTTCTTTTAAAAATGTACTTCATCATTCTTATTTGGCATATGTCCATAATTATAAGTCATTTTGATCAAAGAATTTCATTTATTTATTTGTTTGGCTAAACCAGGTCTTAGTTGTGGCACACAGGATCTTCGATGTGGCGTGAGGGATCTTTCATTGTGGCATGCTGGATCTAGTTCCCTGACTAGGGATTGAACCTGGTCCCCCTGCACTGGGAGCGTGGAGTCTTAACCACTGGACCACCAGGGAAGTCCCTGATCGAAGAATTTAATATAGCACGGCCATCATTCTGGATATTATTTCTTATTGTATATACTACCATGGATTCAAAAGGTGTAGGGGATTGGAATTTCCCCATAGAATAGACCACACCCATAGAATTAATCTGAAAGTTTAAAATAACATCCTACATGGCTATTACTTTTGTTTTGCTTTATCTAAGTTGAAAATAAGAAAAAAACCATCCTGATTATTTCAAAGTTAAGAGATTTTAAACAAAAAAATAAAACAAGTTGAAAGAAATGACATAAAATGATTTTATAATAAGGCGTGTTTGAGTAGTCTCAAACAAAAATAATGTTTTCCTTTTCAGTAATTTGCAACATAGTTGCAGACTCAAGAAGCTTACAGGGTGGCGGACTTCAGGTTGTGCAGTGGTTAAGAATCCAGTGGTTAAGAATCTGCCTGTCAATGCAGGGAACATGGGTTCAAGCCCTGGTCTGGGAAGATCCCACATGCTGCGGAACAACTAGGTCCGTGCACCACAATTACTGAGCCTGCACTTTAGAGCCCACAAGCCACAACTGCTGAGCCCATGTGCCACAACTACTGAAGCCCATGTGCCTAGAGCTCGTGCTCTGCAACAAGGGAAGCCATTGCAATGAGAAGCCTGCTCAGCGCAATGAAGAGTAGCCCCCACCCAGCGCTCGCGGCAACTAGAGAAAAGTCCGTGCACAGCAACGAAGACCCAACACAGCCAAAAACAAAATTTTTTTTAAAAAGTTTACAGGGTGGGGACTTCTCTAGCGGTCCAGTGGTTAAGACTTCGCCTACCAATGCAGGGGGGTTCGATCCCTGGTCAGGGAGCTAAAATCCCACATGCCGCAGGGCAACTAAGCCCACATGCCACAGCTAGAGAGAAGCCCGCACAGTGCAACGAAAGATCCTGCATGCTGCAACTAAGACTCAATGCAGCCAAAAAATAAATATTAAAAAGTATATGCATTAAAAAAATTTCTATTGATTATGAATGGATTGTTGTGATAAGTACATGACCGTAGCAAAATACGACCTGAGAAAATTTGTATTGAGAAAATATGCCCTTTTAATACATGATTTTTAATATTAATGTTTTCATAAGTAATCATGAAAATGATTTCTGAATCTTACTAGATTTGGTCTGTGCCATGTGAATGAGTATTTTTGTAGAGTATTTGAGTATTTTTTATTCTGTCATGAAAACAATTGGCTATTAATCACTTGCTTTATTAAGAGGAATTAAGAAATTCAAATAAGTTAAAAATTTAAACATCTGTTAAACTCTAGATAATAATTTAAAAGGCCCAAAAAGATGGGAATTCCTGGCGGTCCAGTGGTTAGGACTCTGCGCATGCCACTGCAGGGGGCACAGGTTCAATTCCTGGTTAGGGAACTAAGATCCTGCGTGCTTCACGGTGTGGCCAAGGGAAAAAAAAAGTCTAAAAAAGAAACATCAATACTACGCTTACATTAAAAAAGGGTTTCAAATACTGAAAAGATTGTTTATGGTTAATAAACATTTTTTTCAAAGTGTTTTAGAGCATTTGTCTTAATCTAGCACGTTTATATAATATTAAAAGCAAAGACTGAAAGTTTTTAAACTAGTATACTTATTCATACATCTACACAATCATTTAAAGATGAGTAGCTATATTTTAGTTACAGGAAAAGCCCAAAATTATATATTATTAATATAAAGGTTATTTCAGCTAATGTAGAATGTAAAATTCAAAGGAACGCTTTTTAAGGAAGTGAACATATTTTTTTCTGAGTTATTACCTGCTTTTAGTTCTTACATATCTAGAGACTTTTGATACCATCTAAGGTTTCCATCATTCTCCTAATGGTGAAGAGAGTAGAATAAGAGAAAAGAAAGGAAAGTACTAAAGGAGTTAGGAAGTGACATTTTGTACTGTATGAAACTTGTAATTATACTGTGATTGCTTGTCTTCTACATGTTGCTGAGGTAAAAGGTGTAAATAAGTGCTGTGAAAGTACGATTTGTAATGAGGATTGTGAACTTATGAGTATGTTTTACTTACCATTTGTCTTTTTTTTTTTTAAAGATGGTAGCCAATTCTTTTAAATTTTATTTATTTACTTTTTGACTGCGTTGGGTCTTCATTGCTGCACGCGGGCTTTCTCTAGTTGTGGTGAGCGGGGGCTAGTCTTCGTTGCAGTGCACGGGCTTCTCACTGCAGTGGCTTCTCTTGTTGCAGAGCATGGGCTCTAGGTGCGCAGGCTTCAGTAGTTGCGGCACATGGGCTCAGTAGTTGTGACGCACGGGCTCTAGAGCGCAGGCTCAGCAGTTGTGGCACACGGGCTTAGTTGCTTCGCGGCATGTGGGATCTTCCCGGACCAGGGCTCGAACCTGTGTCCCCTGCATTGGCAGGCAGATTCTTAACCACTGCGCCACCAGGGAAGCCCTGTCTTTTAATTTAGGTAAATAAGAGAATTTGCAGTATTTCTTAAGTTTGGGAGGAAGAGTATCTTTTTTCTTTTTTGACCACCCCACGAGGCATGTGGGATTCCAGTTCCCCAACCAGGGATCAAACCCATGTGCTCTGCAGTGGCAGCTCAGAGTCCCAACCACTGAACCGCCAGGGATGTCCCAGGAAGAGTATCTTTTATTCACACATCCAACCTCACAAATCCATATATACCTAGTCCTTTGGTAGGACCATCGTTACTATGTTAAACTCCACAAGGCATCATTATTATTATTCCTTTAAACTGTTAATAGTCTTTCATATGTTTACCCACGCATTTACCTTTTCCAGTGCTTTTCATTCTTTTTTGCACTTCCATTCTCTCATCTGGGAACTTTTCCCTCTAGCCTGAAACTTTCCTTTGGTGTTCCTCTTACTTTGGACCTCGGGTGTGAGAGTGTGTTTCTGTATGTGTCTGTGTGAGTCTGACTTGAGTTCTCTATTTCTGAAGGATATTTTTCCTAGGCACTGAATTCTTTTTTCTTTTTTAAAATATTTATTTATTTATTTGGCTGTGCCCGGTCTTAGTTGTGGCATGTGGGGTCTTTGTTGTGGCTGGTGGGATCCTTAGTTGCAGCATTCGAACTTTTTTTTTTTTTTTTTTAGAGAAAGTGAACAGTTTTATTTACGACACTATTTATAGTCACATTTCAGCATCTCAATATTCTAAGATAGTATATAATGATTTACATAATTTCTCTCTATAACATCATAATTTGCTTCAAAAATCTTGCTTCCAGAAGAAAATTCTTATTACTTAACATGAATCCCTATAATATTTATTGTAAAAATGCCAATTCTACTATTAATGATAGAGTAATAAAAGTCAGTAATATGTCTGTGTAATAATATGCAGTGAATAACAGCTTATCTTGTCATCAACTTAATAAAGTCCAAACATTCCCAAAGCAACAAGGATTTTGAGAATTACAGAGTCTGGACATCAATGCTTCCAATTACCCAGTTGTCCCCTAGACAGCTGGTACAACCTGGCACTAACATTTTTAAGTGACTTTTACATATAAAAATTTCAATTAAAAATATCAGAGAAAAATATATGTGTTCCAAGCATTGTTCTTTATAATATTTCGACTTTTTGCATTGATTAAAATACAGTTGGAGACAGTAAAACTGTGTGCAACAATTTCCAGAAATACATATAGTATCCATACATATGAAAAGACCCACCTCAATAAAACAAGATAATATTTAATATTTCAGACATTCAGAAGCATATGAATGCATTAGAAAAGGTCTTTAAAAGCTACATAATAAACCAGTAGTTAAGTCAGGAGAGGGATCCTAGGTTTCAGTAAGATCAAAGGTGAGTTTTTAATTTCTCTTGATTTCTTTTATCATAAATGGGTGTTGAAAGAAAGGTTTTTCTGCATCTATTGAGATGATCATATGGTTTTTATTCTTCAATTTCTTAATATGGTGTATCACATTGTTGATTTGCGTATATTGAAGAATCCTTGCATCCCTGGGATAAATCCCACTTGACCATGGTGTATGATCCTTTTAATGTGGTGTTGGATTCTCTTTGCTAGTATTTTGTTGAGGATTTTTGCATCTATATTCATCAGTGATATTGGTCTCTAATTTTCTTTTTTTGTAGTATCTTTGTCTGGTTTCGGTATCAGGGTGATGGTGGCCTCATAGAATGAGTTTGGGAGTGTTCCTTCCTCTGCTGTATTTTGGAAGAGTTTGAGAAGGATGGGTGTTAGCTCTTCTCTAAATGTTTGATAGAATTCACCTGTGAAGCCATCTGGTCCTGGGCTTTTGTTTGTTGGAGGATTTTGAATCACAGTTTTAATTTCATTACTTGTGATTGGTCTGTTCATATTTTCTACTTCTTCGTGGTTCAGTCTTGGAAGGGTATACCTTACTAAGAATTTGTCCATTTCTTCCAGGTTGTCCATTTTATTGGCATGGAGTTGCTTGTAGTAGTCTCTTAGGATGCTTTGTATTTCTGTGGTGTCTGTTGTAACTTCTCCTTTCTCATTTCTAATTTTATTGATTTGAGTCATCTCCATCTTTTTCTTGATGAGTCTGGCTAATGGTTTATCAATTTTGTGTATCTTCTCAAAGAACCAGCTTTTAGTTTTATTGATCTTTGCTATTGTTTTCTTGGTTTCTATTTCATTTAATTCTGCTCTGATCTTTATGATTTCTTTCCTTCTGCTAACTTTGGGTTTTGTTTCTTCTTCTTTCTCTAGTTCCTTTAGGTGTAAGGTTAGATTATTTATTTGAGATTTTTCCTGTTTTGAGGTAGGCTTGTATAGCTATAAACTTCCCACTTAGCACTGGTTTTGCTGCATCCCATAGGTTTTGGATTGTTGTGTTTTTATTGTCATTTGTCTCTAGGTATTTTTTGATTTCCTCTTTGATTTTTTCAGTGATCTCTTGGTTATTTAGTAATGTATTGTTTAGTCTCCATGTGTTTGTGTTTTTTACGTTTTTTTTCCCTGTCATTCATTTCTAATCTCTTAGCTTTGTCATGTGGGATCTAGTTCCCTGACCCCAAGGACTTCAGGGATTTTTACATAGATTTTTGAGGCTCACTCCTCTGCAGCTCACTTTTCTCTGGTATCCTGTCCTCCAAACCCACCTGCCTTATCAGTCCCTAAATGTTGGCTATTTTCTCTGTTCACTCAGACTGCCTGTGTCTGGAGACCATCATTAATTTTAAGCTAGTAGAGTAAGGAATGGCATTTGGTAATGATCATCTATGTGAAGATGTAAATTGATTGTGATGAGGAAATGCTGGTAAAAATGATTGGTGCTCTGGTGCTATTAAGGCATTGGCTACTCTGTGTAAATTTTAGGGCCTTAACTACTCTGTGTAAACATTTAAATTTATTCAGTTAAGTAATCAAGCCAGTAAGTTCCTATTGGTGTAGCGTTGTGATCATTAGCATTACAGTTGTGAGCAAAATCAAGATAAAGCCCTTGCTATGAGTGACTTCATAGACTAGTAAAAAGTAGTTACTGGAGGTGTCTTGTTGATAAGAAAAATGTATTTTATTTTGTAAAATGTGTATCACTTCTCTGCTCCTGAAGTCTTTTTTTAGATCATACATCTCTGATTTACAGAATGTTGTTAATGTGAACATATATCTGTATTGTTTTGCTAGTTGGATTTAAATCTGATATTCAAACCCTTGTTGCAGTGCCCTCCTTTTTTGTATCAGCTTTTGTTTCAGCTTCTGGTCCCTTTTCTTAGCTATCTGTTGATACCAATTTACAGTAGGGTGAAGAGTTATATGGATTAATGTGGAGAACACTTATTATTCCCAGCCTCCTTTTTTCCCTGACATTTTTAGATGACAATTATGTCTAGCCTAGAAGAATTTAAGTTCAAGCCAATGTCCAGCTTTTTTGCTTAGGGCCAATTGAAAATTACAGAAGTTGCTGAATTTTGTCACCATATATAATAACAGTGTAACATGAAAGCAAGGACCTGTGTAGTATTGCCTTGATCACTTTATAAAGATTTTTGTGTTTGTGTCATTGTGATATAGTTAATATACTCTCCAAACTTTAGTTGTATCTCCCCCACTCCCACTGTGCACCATGTTTGGTATGTTAAGAAAGGTACTTGATTTTCCCAACTTTTTTCCATGGTCTCTAACAATCTTATATTAAAATGTGTAAGTGGAAGATAACAGTATACAAAATCATTATTATTATGTTTTTAAATTTGAGAAACCTTTTGCTCATAATGAAGAGATGCTAGAATGAGGAGTCTGGTGCTTAGAGTTTGATCTGTGGTCTTTTTTATCCAGTGCTTCTGCTGTTAATTCACTCTCCTTTAAAAAAATGTGGACAGGGCTTCCCTGGTGGCGCAGTGGTTGAGAGTCCGCCTGCCGATGCAGGGGACGCAGGTTCATGCCCTGGTCCGGGAGGATCCCACATGCCGCGGAGCGGCTGGGCCTGTGGGCCATGGCCGCTGAGCCTGTGCGTCCGGAACCTGTGCTCCGCAACGGGAGAGGCCACAACAGGGAGAGGCCCGTGTACCGCAAAAAAAAAAAAGAAAAAGAAAAATGTGGACAACATTGGTTCAAATTTATTTAGAGTATTGCTGTCATAGGAATTAATTTTTCACAGCCTTGTGAATTAACTATATTTCAATAAAATTTTAAAAATAAAGAAATTTCTTCATGTTATTTCTTCATGTTAAGAAGTTCATAATGTTTAATTATTTTCCACTAGGAAACCACCCCTACTCCTAATCCCCCACCTACAGAAGAAGAGAAAACAGAATCTAATCAGGAGGTTGCTAACCCAGAACACTATATTAAACATCCTTTACAGAACAGGTAAGCTTTCTGACACATAGGTGTTCTCACTTAGGCAGCAAGGTAAATGGTGAATGGGACAGGTTTGGAGCGAAAAGTTAGATGAGACTAGTTTTAGATAGGTGAAGGATTCCGTTTTCATTTGGATGACCCATGTCTAGCAAGCAGTTTTATGTGTGAATCTTGAGCTCAGATAGTAGAACTTTGAAAGAGTGGTTTGAAATTCATTGGTAATTGATGGTAATTGAAACCACAGTAGTAAATGAGTTCTCAAAACAGAGGCTTGGAATATTAGCACACGGGTGATTTTTTTGAGTAAGAATGCCTATGAAGAGAACAGTCTTGTGGTTGCCAAGTGGGAGGGGTGTGGGGGAGGGATGGGCTGGGAGTTTGGGATTAGCAGATGCAAACTGGTGCATCTAGAATGGATAAACAGCAAGGTCCTACTGTATAGCACAGGGAACTATGTTCAATATCCTGTGATAAACCATAATGGAAAAGAATATGAAAAAGAATATACGTATAACTGGGTCACTTTGCTGTATAGCAGAAATTAACATAACATTGTAAATCAACTGTACTTCAGTAAAATTTTTTAAAAAAAGAATACCTTTGAAGGGTATAGACATATAAACTGTATAAACTAGGAAAGAGTGCTTGGTCATGGAAACCAAGCAGATGGTTTATTTTAAGGACAAGATAAGCATATATGCCACAGAAAGGTCAGATGTTCATTGGATTGAACAATAAGTCCTTGCTAACATTGGAGAAAGTTTAGTAAAGCAGGTGATGGGAAAAGACTGGCATATTTTGAAGAGTGAATAGAAAGTATACAAATGTATAGAGCAGGAATAGGCAATTTGAAGTTGGTCTGTGAAGGAGAAAAGAGAGCTAAGGGATGTGGGGTCTGGAGATTGGTTGGTTGTATTTAAGAGAAGTTAGGTGAGGAAAAGAGGAGAGTTTAGGATGAGTTAAGTTTTCATAGTTACTGTGTAGTAGTTTAATAGTTCAGTATATGGTTTTTCCTATCTCTACCCTACCACTTCCCAGTATGTTTGTGTTTTTTACTTAATTGTCTTTCTGGCTTACATGATGAAAATTAACACAGATTCCCTGAGAGCTGATGGTGGGAAGAAAATGGCAACTCAGAAACATTGTAAGAATCTGGAGGAAAGTAAATTGGAATTAACTTTTGAGGGTCTTTAATTCCTTTCATTAAAGGAATTAACTTCAGAGGATCTTCAGTTCCTTTCATTCCCCCCACTCCCAGGCCTTTTACTCTCTTTATCTTAAAGATCCCACAAGACTGTCTATAATTTAGTTTCATTTATCTGAAAAATGTGTTGTCCCTTTATTTTTTATCATTTTTTTGTTATCATGGTAGACCTATTGAAATAATAGTCCAAACACATTCAGTAGTTTTTTCGTAGGAGACCTGTGGTTCAGCAGTTCTCTAGACAATGGGAATTGTCAGCTCGTGAGTGAGATGTCAAAAGTCAAATAGTCCATAACGGGTAAAAATTCTTCCTCAGGAAAGCATTGTGCCAAAGATAATAGTTGAACAGTTGATTAGTGGCAATTTCATTTAGCTAACCTAGCAGCAGTACCAAAACTTTTAAAGTATGTTTTTTCATCTTTTCAGTGGTGTATAAAAAGCTAGCTGTCTTCTGACAGTGAACACAGTTCTTAGTGTTGCTGTTTTGTGGGGAGAAGTAACCAAGGCATGTATCCCTCATAGCTTAAGTGAAATCTGCGAAGAGATTCCTGTCCTATCAGTGAACAAACTGATTAAATCCTAAAATGAAGTTTGTGAGGATTTCAATTTCTCTTATCAATTCTATTTCTTGTGTAAAATAGTATCCTATGGAAAACTATTTTAAGACATTTTTGGTTCCAAATTTGGTAGTTTCTTCATTATTTACTTCTTGTAAATATTGCAGAATTATGTTTTCTTTTTTAAAAAAACACTATAATTATTATAAGAAAGATTAAATCATTGGGGTACAAAGTATATAAAGTAAAAGTTCTCTGCTGTTTTCTGATACCTTCTTCCCCATTTTGCTTTTCTCCATTCCCCAGAATAGTCAGTGTTAAAAATTTGGTTTGTATTTTTCCAAAACCTTTCAATATGCATATATATACTTTTTTTATATAGATGGCCATACTGTTGAGTTTTTTTGTTTGTATATGCAGGTTTTGACTCATTATTTTAAACCACTGCCTTGTATTAAATGAATATATAGTCATGTATTTTATCAGGCTTACATTAATGTGTATATAGAATTTTTTTCTATTTACAAACAGTGCTATAACGTATACGTCCTTATATATTTTTTTGCAGTTGTGTGAATATATCTAGGGTAAAATTTCAGAGTTCTTAGATTAAAGACTACCCTTTAACTACTTTTGTAGATATTGCCAAATTATCCTCCTTTATCAGCTTAGACTCTTAACAGTTTAAGAGTTACTGGTTTCTACATCCTTGCCAACACCATCAATCTTAAATTTAATTGCCTGTCAGATTGGTTCTAGTCTGATTTGTGAAAACAGTGTCTTATTGTTTTAAATTTGCATTTCTTTTATTGAAATTTCGAAACATTTTTGTTGAAAACAATCGCTTATTTATGTTTTTACCTGTGAGCAGTCTGTTCATTTCTTTTGTCTATTATTTTCTTTTGAGTTATCTTCTCAAGTTTATTTCCAAGCATTGTGTATTAGGAATGTTGACCCATTCAAGGAGGGGATTAGGTTGAAAATGCATTTCCAAATCATTTGTCTTTTAACATTGTCTAAGGAGTTATGTTATTTTAGAGGTTTTTGATTTTCATGTAATCAAATACCAGCTTTCTTCCATGGTTTCTGGGTTTCATGTCAGTCTTTGGAGAATTTTACTCACACAATTATCCTATTTAATAGCCACCTAGCAGTCTCTTGCATGTACTATATTATATTATATTATATTTAAATCTTACTTCTTTGGGCTCATGACCCCTTTACATTCTTAAAAATTATTGAGGATTCCACAGTGCTTTAGTTATATAGATTTTTATCTATTTTCATTTGCTATATTAGAAAATAAACGTTTAAAAATGTAAAATTATATATGTACTTAACCCATTGCATGTTAATTTAAATAATTTTTATGAAAAAAATTTATTCAAAATAAAAAATACGTAGTGGGAAGAATACATTAAAAATACATAATGGGAAGTATTTTTGTAAATCTTTTTAAGTGCCTGACTTAATAGAAGTCAGCTGGATTTTCATAGTTGCTTCTGCATTGTCTTTGGAGATAAGTTGTTTCAGAGAAAGTATGAGAATAAAATATAGCCTCAGACAGGTACATGGTTGGAAAAGGGAGGAGAAATTTTAACAGCCTTTTAAAATAATTATGACTATCTTCTTCCTTTGATGCTAGGTTTCCTATATGTTAGTTGCATTGTAGAATCTGAAACCATATCCAAGAACTTTTTCTACTCTGTTACATTAAAATCCATTGGTCTATCTTACATTTGGAATGTATCCTTCACCCATGCACGCCACTGGTCATTTGGAAAATATTGGTTCAGTGAGTTTGCAGATCTTCCAGATATTGGCAGTTTTCATTATATGATATCAAAACAATAACAAATTATTATCATTACCTAAACTCATCAGAAATATCATCAAGTTTCATTAAGTTGTTAAGCTCACAGTGACACATGCAGGCTTTCCAAAATTCTGATTTTCTCCTGAAAGCTCAAATTTTAGCAGCTGGCTCAATCTGTTCATTTTTCAAGAAATAATCATGGTTGATCAGCCAATCTTCTTCCAAGTAAAAGTCCTTCCAAGTAAAAGTGTTCTTTGAAAAAAGTAACTAGTTCACTTCACAACTCAATTGCCTAAGCATTGTATTGATATTTGGTATGCAGAAATATTTTTTGTGCAGAAAAAGACATGTACACAGATTCAAATTTAATGAAACCAGTAGTTTTTACTGCTGGTTTCCATTCAGTGGCATTCTTAACTGAAACTGACATTATTAGTGTGAGAGTTGATGATAATAAAGGATACAGTGACTACTAGTACAAATTGGTGCCACTGTATAATTCTTGCTGCGTACGGCACCAGTAGGTTTAACAACCGTTGCTTTTGCATCATCAGTGCAAATATCAACACAGTGAAAAATAAAATCTTAGCATTTTTATGAAATAGTTTTTACTCATCAGCGCTCCTTGAAAGGACCTTAGGATCCCCTAGGGGGCTGTAAACCACATTTTGAGAACTGTTGGTAGGCACTTAAAATGTTTCCAAATTTTTCCAAAATTAAGAACATTCCTGTACAAACATTTTTGCTTAGTTATCCATTTATTTTCTTAGGGTGTATCTTTATATGTTTAATGGCTGAATGCAATTTTTTTTAAAGATGGAATTAAATTTTATTATTTATTTTATTATTTTTAATTGAGGTGTAACAGTTTCAGATGTACAACATGATTCAATATTTGTATGTATTGTGAAATGATCACAGTAAGTCAACATCTGTCACAATACATATTTACAAACTTTTTTTCCTTGTGTTGAGAACTTTTAAGATTTAGTCCCTTAGCAACTTTCAAATTTGCAATGCAGTATTATCACCATGTTGTACTTTACATCCCCATGACTTATTTATTTTACAACTGGAAGTGTGTATCATTTGACCCCCTTCATGCATTCCCCCACCCTTGTGCCTCTGGGAACCACCAACCTGTTCTCTGTATCAGTGAGCTTGGGGTGGTTTTTTGGGGGGTAGTTTGTTTTTTTTAAGTTTTTTTTAAGATTGCACATATCAGTGAGATCATACAGTATTTGTTTTTCCTGTCTAGTGTCTGATTTGTTTAACTTAGCACAAAGTCCTCAGGGTCCATCCATGTTGCAAACAGCAAGATTTCCTTCATTTTTATGATGGAATAATCCATTGAAAAAATATATATATATATATACACCATATTTCCCTTATTCATGCCTTGATGGACACTTAAGTTGCTTCCATGTGTTTGTTTATCATGGGGGTGCACATATCTTTTTTAAGTTAGTGTTTTCATTTTCTTCTGATAAATGCCCAGAAGTGGAATTGCTGGATCCAGTGGTAGTTGTATTTTTAAATTTTTGAGGAAAGACTGAATTAATTTTAGAAATCCAGAGTACGATACTTGACACTGTGTGTGTATGTTTAATAGTTTTTCTGCCTTTGCTTTTAAAAAAAATTTTTTTTCCTTGAGAGTGGGTTGGCAAATACAAATTATCAAGTAGGTACTGAAATGCATCTCATTTTTGTGTCTGAGATTATCAAGCATTAACCATAAAGTTATGAAATATATGTCCACTTGGAAACCTGTTTTCAGACAACATTTTTGTCAATGAGTAAGTGAAATTCCCTTAGAGATGGTATAGTAATTCAGAAAATAACAATTTTACTAAAGATGAATCATATTGGGATGATAATATTTAAGCATAACTTTTATGTGACATGAGTTTGTCTTCAAAGTATTAGAATAAAACTTTTTTAGACAAAGTATATGCAGATATATAGAAACTAGTATGCATTATTTCAGAATATATCTGTGGTAACATTACTCAATGAATCCCTTTATTATATTCCCGTTTGTATGAGTTCCCCTCCTCCCCCCATTCCTAGTGCTCTCATCTCTCTCGTTTCTCTGTAAATTCAGCTTCCCTCTTCCCCACTTACCTTTCCATTTAAGTGCTCCTGGTCTGTTTTTCTTAAATAACTGTGCTTAATTATCTCTGTCATAGCACTTAGGACATTGTAATTGTCTCTGTACAACATTTCTGTGAATTCTCTGTGGGATGAGCCTCAGTGGATCTCTAAGTATAGCAGAGAATCTGTTACATAGTAGGTACAAAACACATACTTTTCATTTTATTTATATATTTATTTATTTTTTAACCACACTACACGGCTTGCAGGATCTCAGTTCCCCAAAGCCCCAAATCCTAACCACTAGGCCACCAGGGAACTCCCAAAATAAATACTTTTTAAATGAAAGAAATAGAGAAAACTACTCATTTGCTACTCTAAATAAAATTTCTATTTATTTTATTTATTTTTAATTGTGGTAAAACACATATATAAAATTTACTATCGTAACGATTTTTAAATGTACAGTTCAATAGTGTTAATAAGTACACCCCCATTGTTGTGCAACCAATCTCCCAGAACTCTCTTTATCTTGCAGAAAAACTTAAACTCTCTACCCATTAAACAACTCCTCTCCATTCCCCTTCCCTTTTAGCCCCTGGCAACCACCATTCTACTTTATTACTCTAGGTGCCTCATACAAGTGGATCATACAGTATTTGTCTTCTTTGATGGACTCTTTTCACTTTCCTTCCTTTTTAAGGCTTTCTAATATTCCACACTACATTTTGTTCATTTATCTGACAGTAGACACTTCCCCCTTTTGGCTGTTGTGAATAATGCTGCTTTGAACGTGGATGTAAAGCTACCTCTTTTTTTTTTTTTTTTTTGACACTGACTTTCTGTTTTTAGATGGGCACTCTGGTTTTTTAAAAATGATAAAAGCAAAACTTGGCAAGCAAACCTTCGGCTGATCTCTAAGTTTGATACTGTTGAAGACTTTTGGGCGTAAGTAACCATTCATTTTAGGATGTTTGTTGTCTTATTAGTTGTGTAATTTTTCATTTTAAGTTGCATTCACAAAATGAAGGATAAGGTGTGAACAGTTAATATTCACCTTTTTGTTTGTCCATCTTCTCCCAACTGTTTGAATTGGTGATTATTCCTCATCAGTTTTAGAAAGCTTCCGTCTTGTCGTCTTTTAGCTCTGCCTATTTTCTATTCTTTGTCTTGAGATCTCTTTTGTTGAGAATCCTTTATTGTTCCTAGAATTTCCAACAACTTTTAGGAGCTTGTCCCCTTTCTTGGTTGCCTAGATACATTTGCCCTATTCTTAGGTATTCCAGAGCTTTCTTAGGCCCTCATTTCTGCACATTCCAGTATAATATCTGGATTTCCTGTGATAGAGAGTCCAAGATTTCAAAGGCTGAACTGCTCATAATTCAGGGTTTGTCAAAGAATGACAATATCTCTGATGATAGTTTATTAATTTCATTATACTTCGTGATCAACATCAAGAATGTTGAAATATTTTTGAGATTTTGTTTCAGATTTAGCAAAAAGTTAAGATTTCGGGGTCTTAAATCTTTGCATGACTTCAAAATATAATTTAAAATTATAAAGTTCTTTTCAGGAAGTTTTGGAATATTGATTCTTTAAAAACAAAGTTGATTTAGCATATCTTATTTGCTTGAAAAATGTATGGGGAGAAACTACTTGAGAACATGAAAGATACAACTTGTTGAAAACATTTTTAAGAGCTGTAAATTACCTAGCAGTTATCTAAGTATTCTAATTTGTTCAGCTGGTGTATTTTGGATCATATCAGTGATGTGATTCTTATGTTTTAATGTTAACTCCCTGAGTGTAGCACACAGACTAACAGATTGTGATTAGAAAACTTATGCATGTAATGTATACTTTCTCCAGGGCAGAAACAATTTTCTGTATATTTCTAGTGCTTTGCCCATATTACGCATTTAGTATGCATTTGAATCACTGAAAACAAAGCATAGAATAATTAGAGAAAACTGTATATTGAGATCCTTTTGAGTGGTCACTTTTAATTGAAAACATTCTTTAAGAAATTTTTTAAATTTAATTTAGATATTTCACTAGCCTGAAGGTAGAAGCCTAGATCATTTGATCTCCTAAAGTCTGTCACGGCAAAATTGTTATAAAACTGGCAACAGTGTAAGAATGCTTTGCCTGTCTCCAATATTTTTTATAGAAGTGATGATCTTAGCTATGTGACTAGTGACCATGGATGGTGTTATTATCCTTAGTTAGGTATTACTATTTGGGAAGTAGTTTAAAAATACAGATTCTATGGTTCCATCCTATATTTAAGGAATTAAAATCTCAAGAAGTAGGGTAAGGAACTGTTTTTAATTTTTTTTTGGTTGCTATTTTAATAAATTTATTTATTTTTGGCTGCATTGGGTCTTGCTGTGCGTGGGCTTTCTCTAATTGCGGTGAGCGGGGCCTACTCTTAGTTGCGGTGCATGGGCTTCTCATTGCAGAGGCTTCTCTTGTTGCAGAGCATGGGCTCTAGACAGGCAGGCTTCAGTAATTGTGGCACACGGGCTCAGTAGTTGTGGTGCACGGGCTTAATTGCTCTGTGACATGTACGATATTCCCGGACCAGGGCTCAAACCTGTGTCCCCTGCATTGGCAGGCGGATTCTTAACCACTGCACCACCAGGGAAGTCCTGTTTTGTTTTTAAAAGCTCCCCAAAAGATTATTATGCTGACTTAAACTAGTAATGGTGTGTGGTGTTTGGGAACCATTGATCTGTTCCACTCTTGGATACTTTCAAGGATAATAATGTTGACTTATTTTAGTCTTGCAATCCTGATGGTCAGGGAGTTTGTCTTGCTTTCTCTTGATTTGTCTTTTTGTGTGTTTAAAACTGTTCATTCGTCTCACGGATTCTTTCATCTACTTAAAGCCACCTCATACCTCTATTTTCAGTTTCTTGTGTATACATATGTATGTATTAAGTTAACTAATACATCAAAATTGTCAGAATAAAATTATTAAAAATATTTTCTTGAAAATCATCAGATGTTGATTCTTAAGGCTGACTGTTACTAAGATCTGTTTGGTCCATTTCAGAAATTGACTTCATGGGGGCGGGAAGTAAACATGAGTTTTTATCTTATTTTTATCATATTCTCTGAATGTATATGTATGCACCTAAACTTTGCATTACATATGCTATGTTTATAATTGTTCTTTTCTTTTATCTAGTCTGTACAACCATATCCAGTTGTCTAGTAATTTAATGCCTGGCTGTGACTATTCACTTTTTAAGGTATGTTTAGTTGGTGATTTCATATATTTATTATAAGACTGGACCACTCAGGTATTCATTAAAAAATCTTGCCATGAACATAGGAATAGTTAATGTTGTGATGCTTGGAGAATAATTAAATTAGCTTTACCAGGTTTTAGCATAAATATATTTTGCCCTATTTTAGTATAAACATTGGGTTGGCCAAAAAGTGCCTTTTTGGTAAAAATAAAAGACACATTTTTTTTAAGTAAAAATAAAAGACACATTTAATTTAGTTAAAACATGTTTTAAAGTAATAGAACTACATTTGAAGCCCCGTAACTCATAGGTCTAATTGTCTAATTAAATTAGCATTGTTCTGTTTTGCCCTTCATCAAAACGTCTAGTGTTTTTCTTCTCTAATTGTTTTTGTTTTTCTTCTCTAATTGTATTTATTCAAGGCATGTTTTTCATTTTCTTCAAGAACTTTATTGAACAATGTATTCAGCCTTTGGTGTGGTTGATGGTGGTTCATTTAGCTTGCCCAGGATCTCCTGTTCCACATTATTGTACAGTATCCACTTTTCATCACCTGTCACAATTTGTTTTAAAAACGGAAAGTTTTCCTTACGTTTAAGTAGAGAATTGCATGCTTGAATACGTTCAAGAAGGTTTTTTTCACTTATGTGGAACCTAAACATAAAAGCAATTCATAAAACCAAGCTAGTGCAAATGATGGTCAGCACTTGATTTTGGTATTTTGAGTATGCTGGCTCTCTCCTGTATGATATTATGTTGATTGTTCTCAGTTAGTGTCTCGATTTGATTGCTATCGACTTCAGCTGGTCTGCCTGACTGTGGAGCATCGTCCAGCGAGAAATCTCCAGCACAAAACTTTGCAAACCATTTTAGACACGTTCAGTCAGTCACAGCACCTTCTCCATACACAGCACAATTCTTTTTTTGCATAAATGTTGCATTTTTACCTTTCTTGAAATAATAAAGCCGAAAATGTCGCTTTTTTTCTAACATTTTCAATATTAAAATGGCTACATGAAAATTCACCAATTCTGATAAGTCTTTTTTAAAATGCACTCTGATATGACAGCTGTCACATACAATCTAACGAAATTGTTTTGAATGAAGTTAAAGACAACTGAGTGCTACTAGATGCATCTTACGGAAAAAACCAAATGAACCTTTTGGCCAACCCAGTTATTGAAATTAAGTGAGAGTCAGACTGTATGGGCACATACTGTGATTGATTTTGAGGAGAGCTTTGATCATCCAAATGGATCATCCAATCTGTTTCTTCTTTATATATTTGAGTAGACTGAAGTCCAGAGTTTGTCAGGAATTCTTAACCTGGAGTGTGTGGGTCCTTGAGATATTTATGAGTTTTGTCAGCTGGTAGTGGGTGGGACAGTCATTAGCTCTCTAAAATTGTGTAAGTTTTTTATATATTTTCTAGGTATAGAAATGTATATAGCTTCTCAAAGGTATCTGTTACTCAGAATGTTTTAGAGCCTCCAAATTAAGTGAAACCCAAGGTTTGATAGTTAATAAGTGCCCAAGTCAGGACTCTAATTTTGCTTTAAGTCTTGTGTGCTTTTTTTCCCCACTACATCAATTAACAGTTTTTATGGGTGTAAAGTAAATAGTTAATAGGGTTGTTGCTTGCTGTTTCTAATGGTGATCTCAAGTTAAAGTAACAGTATTGTCTCATATTGTTGTCTCCCTAACCTTGTAGGATGGTATTGAGCCTATGTGGGAAGATGAGAAAAACAAACGAGGAGGACGATGGCTAATTACATTGAACAAACAGCAGAGACGAAGTGACCTCGATCGCTTTTGGCTAGAGACAGTAAGGTTTTAAAATTATAAAGCTGTTTCGGAATACTAAAACTTAACTTATGTTACATTTTACATTGGTTACTTAATTCAAAACGAGATAAGGATTCCCACTTTAGCTAAGCCAGCACTTAATTTTGTTCTGTCCTGTGAATCTTGTATACTTCTTACATACTAATACAGTGAAACTCCCTACCACATATTACACATCCAGAAAGTGATTGGCAGTTGACTCACCTTCCAGAATAAGGTAATCCTGGTCATTTCATTAAATTCAAAATTATAGAACGTCTCACATTTTGTATGATGTAAGTTTTTTTACAATCCTCTTGAGTATTGCTCTGTATACTAAACTTTTTAGATCAATGAAGGAAACAGTGAAATTGTAGCTTGATATTATTCAGCTTATATGTTGTGATGTAACTTGGAACTTTTGGCTTCATATGACATTTATTAAATATGAGATAATAGGCATTTTCTCTAGTGAAAGTTTTCAAACCCCAAGCTTTTAGGAGCAGGGATTATAGTCTCTTTTGTATCCCTATCACTTGACAGTGTCTGGTTTATGGTTAGCCCTTACTAAGTTGAGCAATAATAAACATTTCAGTGAATGGCTTTTTAAAGAAGAAACTTAATTTTGCGGGAATTCCCTGGCAGTGCAGTGGTTAAGACTCCCAGCTCCCAATGCAGGGGGCCCGGATTTGATACCTGGTCAGGGAACTAGTTCCCACATGCATGCCGCAACTAAGAATTCACATGCCGCAACTAAGGAGCTGGCAAGCTGCAACTAGGGAGCCCGAGAACTGCAACTAAGACCCGATGCAACCAAATAAATAAATAAGTTTAAAAAAAAAAAGAAAAAGAAAGAAAGAAACTGGGCTTCCCTGGTGGCACAGTGGCTGAGAGTCCGCCTGCCGATACAGGGGATACGGGTTCATGCCCCGGTCCAGGAAGATCCTACATGCCGCGGAGTGGCTGGGCCCGTGAGCCATGGCCGCTGAGCCTGCGCGTCCGGAGCCTGTGCTCTGCAAGGGGAGAGGCCACAACAGTGAGAGGCCCTCGTACCACCAAAAAAAAAGAAGAAAAGAAACTTTATTTTGCTTTTGGGAGAGATTATCAGTAATTACTATTTTAGAATTCTGCATTAAAAAGTCATTTCAGTTTTGCAGGATGACAAAAGTTCTGGAGATTGTTGGTGGTACAGTGTGAATATACTTAATGCCACTGAACCATACACTTAAAAATGGTTAATATGGTAAATTTTATGTCATGTATTTACTACAGTTTTTTTTTAAGTTAGAAAATGTTCATGAAAAACAAGAACAAGAGGCAATTAA
This sequence comes from Mesoplodon bidens, assembly GCF_964165515.1. Classification (NCBI taxonomy): domain Eukaryota; kingdom Metazoa; phylum Chordata; class Mammalia; order Artiodactyla; family Ziphiidae; genus Mesoplodon; species Mesoplodon bidens. The sequence goes on along the minus strand of NC_138176.1, from coordinate 212,711,523 downwards.
GCAGCTTTTTCAGTTATTCCATTAATATTTGCTGGCAAGTGTAAGCAGCAGCAGAGCAAAGTGAATATTAATAAAATAATTCACCTTTTATGTGCCTGGACATCAGTTGCCCAATTTGCTAAAAAAGTTAACAAAACTGATCATGTTCCTGGTATTAAAGAATCAAATTAACAAAAATTTTAAAGGCCAGGACAAAAAACTATATATAAATATAATTTAGGCATTCAGAAAGTCGACGCTTGGGCTTCCCTGGTGGCGCAGTGGTTGAGAGTCCGCCTGCCGATGCAGGGGACACGGGGTCGTGCCCCAGTCCGGGAAGATCCCACATGCTGCGGAGCGGCTGGGCCCATGAGCCATGGCCGCTGGGCCTGCGCATCCAGAGCCTGTGCTCTGCAACGGGAGAGGCCACAACAGTGAGAGGCCCGCGTAAAAAAAAAAAAAAAAGTCGACTCTTGATTTAAAACTTTTTCAGTTTTGTATATATACAGATATTTGAGACATTTGCAGCTTAATAAGCTGTTTATCATCTATTGAATGTAATTTGAGATTTGGGTTTTTTCTTTTAAGCTGCTGTGCCTTATTGGAGAGTCTTTTGATGACTACAGTGATGATGTATGTGGAGCTGTGGTTAATGTTAGAGCTAAAGGTGATAAAATAGCAATATGGACTACTGAATGTGAAAACAGAGAAGCAGTTACACATATAGGGTAAGTTTTGCTTTTTGTGTGCTTCTTTTAAAATAGATAACTAAAAGCAGAAGTACTTTTTAAATTAAAAGTATTTATGTAGATCATTATTTTCCTAGTTTTCATGAACACTTTTATAATCTTGAACTGCTGTGTATTGGTATTCGGTGTCTTATTCATATTTTTTTCACTTCTGTAAAATTTCTTTTTCCTAGCAATGGGGTATATAATCACTGTTTTACCATGTAGCATTTTATTATTTAGCATATGAGAATATGTCTTTTTTGCCCTACTTTAAAACCATAATGCTAATGTATAATACTCAATAATTTGGTGAATATTGGCATTTGCCATTGAAGTTTAAGTGACAGTAGCTTGGGTTTGTCCATATTTAAAACCAACGTGTGTAAATTTTAAAACTTCTTTTTTTTAAACAAATTTAATCAGTTATACATATACATATGTTCCCATATCCCCTCCCTTTTGCGTCTCCCTCCCGCCATCCCTATCCCACCCCGCCAGGCGGTCACAAAGCACCGAGCTGATCTCCCTGTGCTCTGCGGCTGCTTCCCTCTATCTATCTACCTTACATTTGGTAGTGTATATATGTCCATGCCACTCTCGCTTTGTCACAGCTTACCCTTCCCCCTCCCCATATCCTCAAGTCCATTCTCTAGTAGATCTGTGTCTTTATTCCTGTCTTACCCCTATGTTCTTCATGACATTTTTTTTCTTAAATTCCATATATATGTGTCAGCATACAGTATTTGTCTTTCTCTTTCTGGCTTACTTCGCTCTGTATGACAGACTCTAGGTCCATCCACCTCATTACACATAGCTCAAGTTCGTTTCTTTTTATGGCTGAGTAATATTCCCTTGTATATATGTGCCACATCTTTATCCATTCATCCGATGATGGACACTTAGGTTGTTTCCATCTCCGGGCTATTGTAAATAGGGCTGCTATGAACATTTTGGTACATGACTCCTTTTGAATTATGGTTTTCTCAGGGTATATGCCCAGTAGTGGGATTGCTGCGTCATATGGTAGTTCTATTTGTAGTTTTTTAAGGAACCTCCATACCGTTCTCCATAGTGGCTGTACCAATTCACATTCCCACCAGCAGTGCAAGAGTGTTCCCTTTTTCCCACACCCTCTCCAGCATTTATTGTTTCTAGATTTTTTGATGATGGCCATTCTGACTGGTGTGAGATGATATCTCATTGTAGTTTTGATTTGCATTTCTCTAATGAGTAAAGATGTTGAGCATCCTTTCACGTGTTTGTTGGCAGTCTGTATATCTTCTGTGGAGAAATGTCTATTTAGGTCTTCTGCCCATTTTTGGATTGGGTTGTTTGTTTTTTTGTTATTGAGCTGCACGAGCTGCTTATAAATTTTGGAGATTAATCCTTTGTCTGTTGCTTCATTTGCAAATATTTTCTCCCATTCTGAGGGTTGTCTTTTGGTCTTGTTTATGGTTTCCTTTGCTGTGCAAAAGCTTTAAAGTTTCATTAGGTCCCATGTGTTTATTTTTGTCTTTATTTCCATTTCTCTAGGAGGTGGGTCAAAAAGGATCTTGCTGTGATTTATGTCATAGAGTGTTCTTCCTATGTTTTCCTCTAAGAGTTTGATAGTGTCTGGCCTTACATTTAGGTCTTTAATCCATTTTGAGCTTATTTTTGTGTATGGTGTTAGGGAGTGATCTAATCTCATACTTTTACATGTCCCTATCCAGTTTTCCCAGCACCACTTATTGAAGAGACTGTCCTTTCTCCACTGTACATTCCTGCCTCCTTTATCAAAGATAAGGTGACCATATGTGCGTGGCTTTCTATCCTGTTCCATTGATCTATCTTTCTGTTTTTGTGCCAGTCCCACACTGTCTTGATTACTGTAGCTTTGTAGTATAGTCTGAAGTCAGGGAGTCTGATTCCTCCAGCTCCGTTTTTCATTCTCAAGATTGCATTGGCAGGGCTTCCCTGGTGGCGCAGTGGTTGAGAGTCCGCCTGTCGATGCAGGGGACACGGGTTTGTGCCCCGGTCTGGGAAGATCCCACGTGCCGCGGAGCGGCTGGGTCCGTGAGCCATGGTCGCTGAGCCTGCGCGTCCGGAGCTTGTGCTCCGCAACGGGAAAGGCCACAACAGTGAGAGGCCCGCGTACCGGAAAAAAAAAAAAAAAGAAACTTTTGGACTTCCCTGGTGGCACAGTGGTTGAGAGTCCGCCTGCCGATGCAGGGGACACGGGTTCGTGCCCCGGTCCGGGAAGATCCCACATGCCGCGGAGCGGCTGGGCCCGTGAGCCATGGCCGCTGAGCCTGCGCGTCCGGAGCCTGTGCTCCGCAACGGGAGAGGCCACAGCAGTGAGAGGCCCGCATACCGCAAAAAACAAAAAAAAAAAAAAAAAAAAAGATTGCATTGGCTATTCGGGGTCTTTTGTTTTTCCAAACAAATTTTGAAATTTTTTGTTCTAGTTCTGTGAAAAATGCCAGTGGTAGTTTGATAGGGATTGCATTGCATCTGTAGATTGCTTTGGGTAGTAGAGTCATTTTCACAATATTGATTCTTCCAATCCAGGAGCATGGTATATCTCTCCATCTATTTGTATCATCTTTAATTTCTTTCATCAGTGTCTTATAATTTTCTGCATACGGGTCTTTTGTCTCCTTAGGTAGGTTTATTCCTAGATATTTTATTCTTTTTGTTGCAGTGGTAAATGGGAGTGTTTTCTTGATTTCACTTTCAGATTTTTCATCATTAGTGTACAGGAATGCCAGAGATTTCTGTGCATTAATTTTGTATCCTGCTACTTTACCAAATTCATTGATTAGCTCTAGTAGTTTTCTGGTAGCATGTTTAGGATTCTCTATGTATAGTATCACGTCATCTGCAAACAGTGACAGCTTTACTTCTTCTTTTCCAATTTGGATTCCTTTTATTTCCTTTTATTTCCTTTTCTTCTCTGATTGCTGTGGCTAAAACTTCCAAAACTATGTTGAATAAGAGTGGTGAGAGTGGGCAGCCTTGTCTTGTTCCTGATCTTAGTGGAAATGGTTTCAGTTTTTCACCATTGAGGACGATGCTGGCTGTGGGTTTGTCATATATGGCCTTTATTATGTTGAAGAAAGTTCCCTCTATGCCTACTTTCTGCAGGGTTTTTATCATAAATGGGTGTTGAATTTTGTCGAAAGCTTTCTCTGCATCTGTTGAGATTATCATATGGTTTTTCTCCTTCAATTTGTTAATATGGTGTATCACGTTGATTGATTTGCGTATATTGAAGAATCCTTGCATTCCTGGAATAAACCCCACTTGATCATGGTGTATGATCCTTTTAATGTGCTGTTGGATTCTGTTTGCTAGTATTTTGTTGAGGATTTTTGCATCTATGTTCATCAGTGATATTGGCCTGTAGTTTTCTTTCTTTGTGACATCCTTGTCTGGTTTTGGTATCAAGGTGATGGCCTCGTAGAATGAGTTTGGGAGTGTTCCTCCCTCTGCTATATTTTGGAAGAGTTTGAGAAGGATAGGTGTTAGCTCTTCTCTCAATGTTTGATAGAATTCGCCTGTGAAGCCATCTGGTCCTGGGCTTTTGTTTGTTGTAAGATTTTTATCACAGTTTCAATTTCAGTGCTTGTGATTGGTCTGTTCATATGTTCTATTTCTTCCTGATTCAGTCTTGGCAGGTTGTGCATTTCTAAGAATTTGTCCATTTCTTCCAGGTTGTCCATTTTATTGGCATAGAGTTGCTTGTAATAATCTCTCATGATCTTTTGTATTTCTGCAGTGTCATTTCTAATTCTATTGATTTGAGTCTTCTCCCTTTTTTTCTTGATGAGTCTGGCTAATGATTTATCAATATTTGGGGCAAATATTACTGTTTGCAAAAGTTGCCTGTCATCCCTGCCCCCGCTCCCCGCAAGTGTCAGTCAGTGTTGACTAGGATTTTCTTTTTACTATATTTAAATTAGTAAAATTGGACTTTAAATTTTGTGTTAAAAGTAAGTACCAGTCATAAGTCACAAGATGTTTAGTTTGCCTCTTTGAATGTTGATTTTTCAAACATTATGAATTCTCCTATGAACATAATTCCTCTCTGGATTAACAGGTGTGGGGATTTTCCAGGTTTCATTCTCCATGGGGTTTCTTATAAGAGAAGGTTGATTGTTGCTTCGTCACCATATTCCTGATCTTTCTGTCAGCCTTAAAACTTACTGACTGGGGGAGTCTCCTATTTCTTTGAAAATGTGTTAAAGAAACTAAGTATGAACTTCTTTCCTCGGAAAGTTTTTTATTTGTGTCAATATTAAACATTTTTGAAATCTCTATAAAACTTTTGGCCTCACTTTTTCAAGGAAAAATTTTTTTTCACCCTTTTAAGTTGCATGGCTCAGTGCTCTTTTGGCATTTTTAGTGATTAAGTATAATTGAAGGTAATACATTATATCCTAATGTAAATTTGATAATAGTTATAATTTTAGTTATCATAAAATTATTTTTAAATACCCTATTCGAAGGAAGGTAGTAAAGTCTTCTGAAGGGTAGAGTGTGAATAAAATTTCCTGGTATCATACTGCTGGAGTATTTAGCTCCATGAAAATGTATATCTCTTTATTTTTGTTTCATTTTGGTGCCTATTTTTAAAATTTTGCTATTTTTTCTCAGATACCAGATTCCTAACTTGACCTATGATGTTCTCATAAGATCGTATGATCTGTCCCCAATTTTACCTTGTCAGCCTTCTCTCTCATATTTACCTTTCTTGTGAGCTGTAGCCACACAGCCTTATTTTTGTTCCTTGGCCTTGAGATGTGCTTCATTCTCTTAGCATTATACTTTGACCTCATGAGTTTTTAAAAGGAGAGATTTCTCTGATTTCAAAGAGGAGATTAGATCCTCCTTGTTAATAATATCACAACCCCTGTGCTTACCCTCTTTGATACTCAGTCACATCTTATTTGAAAATTAGGTTGTAGATTTAATATATAAGGCAGAAATCATGTCATGTTCTAAATTATCCTTAAAATATCATAAATCACCTTCACAGTGTTTAATTTTTGTGTGTGCATTCTTGTCGGTAATAGGTAAGGTAAATGTAATTGCAGTAACATACAGTATTTATTAAGGTTTATATGTAAAATATAATTGAAGCATTTTAGATCAGAAAATTAAGACGTGCGTGTAATTGATTTTGAATACATTAATTAGGTATGTGATACACCTCCACCATATGTATTTGTGAGTTTGTAAATAATCAAATACTCTAAACTATAAACACCATGAGCCTAGAGACTGTCCTTGCTTTGCTTATTATTAATTTACTGATAATTATCACAGTACCTGATACATAGTAGACTCAAGTATTGGTTAAGTGATTAACCAAGATTGTTGTGAAAATGAAGAGTAAATTTTGCTAAAAGGAAAAAGGTGTGCAATTTCCTATTTCACTCTCTAGGTATTATTTTTTAATGTAAAGAATAATAATACTGGATTTGGGGTGTATGTTTGAATAAAAATTAATGGCTACTTTTCTTCTTTTTCATTTTCTAGGAGGGTATACAAGGAAAGGTTAGGACTTCCTCCAAAGATAGTGATTGGTTATCAGTCCCATGCAGACACAGCTACTAAGAGCGGCTCCACCACTAAAAATAGGTTTGTTGTTTAAGAAGACACCTTCTGAGTATTCTCATAGGAGACTGCGTCAAGCAATCGAGATTTGGGAGCTGAACCAAAGCCTCTTCAAAAGCAGAGTGGACTGCATTTAAATTTGATTTCCATCTAAATGTTGCTAAGATATAAGAGAAGTCTCATTCGCCTTTGTCTTGTACTTCTGTGTTCATAGTTTTTTTTTGTTGTTGTTTTTTTTTTAATTTTGGCTAGAGTGTCCACTATCCCAATCAAAGAATTATAGTACACATCGTCCCCAGAATCAATAAATGTGTTCCTGGCCCACTCTGTAATAGCTTAAAAGAATTAACGATTACAAACACATTTGACCCATCTACAATATTAAAGCAAAGAATTTGCATTTCTATACCTTACAAGAGAACAATTCTGTTTATGTTCCATTGTATGCAGGAGCATATTTTGCTGGTTTGAAAGAGTATGATGCATACAGTTTTCTAACAATTTTCTTTGTTTCTTTTTACAGCATTGTCTGTGCTGTACTCTTGCTGATGGCTGCTAGATTTTAATTTATTTGTTTCCCTACTTGATAACATTAGTGATTCTGATTTCAGTTTTTCATTTGTTTTGCTTTTGTTTTTTTCCTCATGTAACATTGGTGAAGGATCCAGGAATATGACACAGAGGTGGAATAAACATTAATTTTGTGCATTCTTTGGTAATTTTTTTGTTTTTTTGTAACTACAAAGCTTTGCTACAAATTTATGCATTTCATTCAAATCAGTGATCTATGTTTGTGTGATTTCCTAAACATAATTGTGGATTATAAAAAGTGTAACATCATAATTACATTCCTAATTAGAATTAGTATGTCTGTTTTTGTATCTTTATGCTGTATTTTAACACTTTGTTATACTTAGGTTATTTTGCTTTGGTTAAAAAATGGCTCAAGTAGAAAAGTGGTCCCATTCATATTAAGACAGTGTACAAAACTGTAAATAAAATGTGTACAGTGAATTGTCTTTTAGACAACTAGATTTGTCCTTCCTTTTATTTCTCCATCTCTGTAGAAGGAATTTGTACTTCTTATTGCAAGGCAGTCTCTATGGTGTCTTCTCTTGTAGTGTCTTCCACGTGAATAGCGTAAGTTTGGAGCATTAGTTTGATTATTACGTTTATTTTAATTTTTAATAAATTGAACAGGTAGCATCATATATATATGGAATTAAATTGATGTGGCTATCTTTTTTTTTTTTAATAAAGTAAGAGGCACAGCCCTTCAGTCTTAGGTAAATAATGTACTCTTAATATGTTAAAACTCATGAGAATTGTGACCTTGGTGCATCACCATCTGATTGGTAGGAATAGCAGTTGTAAAACTTGGTTGCTGAATTGAGATGTTATTTTTCAAGTGTCCCAATGACACCATAGGGAAAGAGTTACAGGTGGTGGGGGGCGTATGCATTAAGAATTTTGTTAGTGTTGCTGTCTAAATAGAATTAGAATAAACAGGTTATGAATGCTTGTATTTATAATGATGAATTGGTGTAGTATAGATTTATGTAAACTTAAAAACTTGATCTCTTTATAGGCATCATTTGAAAGCAAATTTGAAAACAGTTTGTTTATAATAATTGTATATTTCAGATCCCGTAAAATGAAATATGGCTATATTGTAGACAAAAGGGTAAGTTGAACTGTAGGTAGAATGAGAACCATTAATTGAGAGGAAATTTTGTCTTTAGATGGTGATTATGAATTACTCATTTTAAAGCTGCTAAGTTTGACAAAAATCCTATATAAAATAAACATGAAATTAATAGTATTGATTTTATTGAGGAATTAAAACAGTTTAAAGGGTACCACAAGCTACCACCTGAGTACCCGCAATACCACAAACACCCCTTGTTCAGTATTCTAGAAATAACTGAGTCTTTTGTGTTTATAATCTCAATATACTGTACCTAGTAATATCTGTTGTTTAAGGTTGGGTGATTGTTTAAGGTGATTTATTGTCTTTGTTGATAAATGAAGTTGTGAGCACTTCAAGAGCTTGCTTAAAAGTGACCGTGGAGGTGGTAGTGTGTGGGCAATGGGTGGCATTGGAAGAATATATCTATTAGAAATTAATGCTTAATTTCCTTAATTCTAGGATGCAGTCCATTTTAAGAAGTATCAGCTTTGGCGGGTAGAGGAGGAATAATGCATTAAATGTACACAGTTCTAAATTTTTTTAAATCCTAATTTATAACATTTGATTGTCCTTATTATTACCATCTGAGCATCACATTCGGTTTTAAGTCTTTTTCCCAGTATGGGTGGGGAGGAATGATTCTGAGTCACTTTTGGCAAATGCCACTTAAGTACCACAATGACTTGCAAATTTCCTAACTTTATTAGCATCTTTTCTAAATATAAGATTAGATTGTACATGATTTTCTAAGTTACTTTTCCCTCTCTAACAAGATATTATAAATAAATATATTTTCATAGTAGATTATTAAAACAATCTTTAATGGGTAAATAGTAGTTCATTGTAGGATGTGCCATATTTCATTTAACCAATTTTGTTAATAATTCCAGTTCTACAGAAGGATTTGAGGCATACTATGTAAGAATCAAAAAGTTAAAATCCTTACTTAGTACTTACGTGCCAGGCAGTGTTCTAAGCACTTCACATGCACTTTAACCTGCACAGTAATCCTTTGATGTAGGTGCTGTTATCCCCCTTTTACAGATGAAGAAATGAGCAGTGAGGATTTAAGTCGCTTAGTATGGATTTGAATCATGGAAATTTGGTTTCGGAGATCCTGTAAAGCACATTATACAGTCTCAGTGGTATAGAGCCTACCTGATGGGCTATAATAAATTGCACCAGATTGTAGTAAGTTTATAGGTCAGGACATTTTAAATTTTACTTCCTTTGGTAATGAAATGTATAATAGATGGAGCGTCCCCCGAGGCCACTCTGTTCACAGTCAGCTAAACTAATCATTTGGGGTGTTTTGAGAACAAGGAGACAAAGGTACAGGAGTTTAGAGGTGCATAGATTAAGTGAATATTTTCATATACAGTTTTAAGTGTCTATATCCTGTTATCTTCTAAGATAAATGACAAAATAAAGCAAAGTTTTCAAGTTGAGCTGAGATTCTTAAATGCTGAAGTTTGCATTCAAAAGTATAATTTTAATTTACTAAGGCAGTGTGATAATGTGATGTTTTACATTTTAAAATTAAAACAAGTTAATGACAAGTCTCTGTGCTACTTTTTATCTCTTAATTGTTATGGATTGTCTTCATTATTGAGTAGAGGAAAAAAAGAGCTGAATTTTCTCACTCAGAGTTAGACCCTCTGGGCAAATGCAAAATTTCAGGTCAGATTGACGTTAAAAAACAAAACCGTAGGGCAGTGCTATCTGGTGTCTCTCTGGACCAGTATAGAAATTAAAGAATGTTTAGAAACTTCTACGGAAATTTGATATTGCTGTGACATTAAAGTATGTGATCATTTCTCTACTAACGGATTTTTAAAAATATTTTTGTGACAAGAGTGCAGTTTGGGGTTTAAAAGTGGTCCTTCGTCACATATAATTTGAGAGACACTACTCTTAGGTTGTTTTCCTCAGTAGCCAAGACCAGCTCATTTGCCCATCAGTCTCTAAAAACAACCAGCTTACTATCTCTTCACTCCTCATCTCACAACTAATGGACTTGGTGTCAAAGTTTCCGCCCTAGTCTGTAGTGTCTTTCAATAATACTTTCTGGTATCTTGCTTATTGTGAATTTCAAAGTAGAAATTTCTAGTACCTCAGATAGTTTTAGACTTTAATAGTCTTGTGATTATTTCTTCCACTGCTAGAAACAAACAAAAAAAAAGAAATTGTGGGCGTGAGATCACATGTGCCATGTCTTTCCCAATTCAGAGGAACCAGTTTCCACATTTTAATCTTGCCCCCTTTTCTTTTACTTCAGAACTTACAAATTCCTCATAGTTTTGCACAGAAGTTATATACCTATGTTTCCTCCAAAAAAATACATATTGAGTACCTCCGTTTACTGTGCTCTAGGTGCTGGGGTATACAGCAGAAAACAAAAGACTGGTCCCTGCTGTAAAATTTTAAAAGCAGACATCTATTCAAAATAAATAAATCTTTCCACAGGGTTCTGCAAATAGTTTATGTTATTGAAATAGAAACTCCTAGGGTTTCTATTAGTGGGGATTAGTAGTCTAGAGGTAAATATAAAGTGAAGTTATTTGCTCTGAACACCCTTCCAGCTCTAACATTGAGTCTAAACATCACACTCTATAGGAGGACTCGACCAAACCCTCACATGTAAATTACAGCTTTTGCAAGACTTAATTTCTACTTTATATTACTGAAATCTGTATGATTGTGCAAGTAAAGTTTTGTGGGCGTGGCTCTTTTTTGGTTATGAGATTGTACTTTTAAAAAATTTCGTCATTTATTTAACATACTTTTGAATTTGTTGAAGCATTTTAAATGATTGTGTCTGTATTGGTGTGGTTTTATACATAGCAGTTCCTCCTTTATTCACCTAAAATACTGATTTTTTTTCTTTAATGTTTGACATAAAACACAAACATAACACATGCCTATTTTGTTTTGACTGTAGAAGGGTAGAAGGTGACAATTTCCTGCCTCCTTCAATCCTACCCTTCTTTTTCAAGGTACCACTCAAATTTCTTGTATGTCTAAATTTTCTGTGCATACACCAGATGTATGTGTGTGCACATGTGTGTAACTTTTTTCTTTGGACACATCATTTTATTGACAATATCAATAGCATTGTTTTCTCATTTAATAATCTTGGACAGTTTTACACGTCATAACGCATATAGGACATTTTTAATTGCCTAGTGATCCATTATATGAACGTATGCCTTATTGGAGGACTGCCTGCCTGCCTTCTTTCCTCGTAATTTTTGCCTTTACAGTCTCCCAATGTAAGTTGTAGTGTTATCTTTGTATAGTGTAGTTTTTTGATACGTGTAAGTTTGCTTTTCTTTAGCAGTACTATATGGCCCTATTCTCTTCCCATTCCACACCCAGACTGTTCTAATCCACATGCAAGGATCATCATCAATTTTGTAATTGTGTTCTACAGAATTCTGCTTTGCAAGTTTTGCAGTTTTGCTCCTCATGATATTTTTCTGATTGATTTTTAATTGTTTTATTTTCTTCTAGTGAGCCAACATTGTTTTAAAATACAAATAGTTTATTTGCTAGATTGTACTTTTTCCAAAAAACAAGCATTAAGCTAGCAATTCTATTTTAGACCTGTAAATATTAAAAAAGCTTGAATCAGGTAACACTGATATAGGACCTAGTTTTGTTTTCAAGCCTTGTAGTGAAGTTTAACTTCACAATTTTTGAACTGAGAGCATTTCCCAAACACATCTTTATATTGTCATAACAAGTTTCTTTTGACATTTGTTTTTAAGGGTTTTTTGTTTGGGGCTTTTTTTTTTTTTTTTTTTTTTTGTCTTCAACCTTTAACTCAATTTTGGGTAAGTGGTTTGTGCATGATGCTTGACATTTTGTTTTTGGTGTAAGATAATTTATAAGGTATGTGAGGCATAAGATTTTGTCCCAACTTGACCGTGCTTTGCATTGTCTTGTTATGTCAAAGTGTTAATTAGGTGTATTCCATATACATTTGGGGCTTTTTCTGTGTTCTAGCAGTGCCTTCTAGATAATAACCATAGTTAAATATTGCAGTGTTCTGTGCTTTTCCAAGCATACGGGATTTGTATTGAGCCAGAATGATATTTAAGGGAATCATAAGTTCCTATTTCATGCAACTTTTCTCCTTTTATTAATTATTAATTATTTACCATTAATTATTTACCTCCTCTTCATGTTTTTTTAAGTGTTGCTATTTTATAAGGGTTCTATCTTTAAATGTTCATATCTTCCATCTCTACTATTCTTAGGTTATCCATACTGTTAGTGGCTTTCAAATCTCTGTCCTTATCCATGACCACCTTCTTGTGCTTCAGATCACGTTTCTCCCTGCCTATTGGACTTCTCTGTCAGGGGTCAGCAAACTATAGCTCATAGGTCATATTTCGCCTGCATTCTGTTTTATAAATAAATTTTTATTAAAACATGGACTTAATGTTTGTTCACATGTCTGTGATTTTTGTGTGTGTGTGTCCTATAATGGCAGAGTTGACTAGTTGTGACTGAGACAGCCCTGCAAAGTGTAAGATATTTATTACTCTGGGCCTTTGTAGAAGTTTGCTGATCCTTACTCTAAATGTTTTGTAGTGACAGTGTCAGCAAAACCAAATGTCTTATCCTATTTTCTTTTCCTTTTCACTTCCAGCAAGCCCCTAACCCCATTCCCACCTGATGGCTTTACCATTAATCCAGTCAACAGAGTGTGATTTGTATCATGATTTTCTTCTCTCCCCTCTACTTAGACAATGTCCTTGAGTCCACTGCAGTTTCTCCTGATTGTCCCTGGTACTATTTGGGTTCTTATGCTAAAAGACATCCCAGCTGACCTCCCTGCTTTTTTCCCCATGTCCTCAAATGCTCATTGTTTGTCTGCATGTTAAGATTTCTTCTACTATTTAGAAAGCTGCCAAGGTAATCAAGTTCTCTAACTGGGAAATACTGGAGCTTATGTACTTACTCTCAAAGTGATAGTTGGTGTTTTTAACTACAAAAATGATTGCATGGTGGTTTATAAATGATCAAGCAAAGCTTGTACTCACTCTACAGGAGTGTCTTAATATATTTTTTGTATTACCTAAAGCAGCAAGTGGTATGCCTCTGTTTGTTTCTTGCTTTATTATAGGAAGTAAAAAAAAGCGGGGGGGGGGGGATGTGAGAAAAGATTAAGCCAGAAGTGAGGTTAGCATGCAAAATCCATTCCATAAAGCCCATTCTAGTAACCAAATAAAATGGAGAAGCAAGTTATTCAAAGATGCTAATGTCATGCTTGGGCAATTGCCATTTCTGGGACACAATTTTTGTTTTTAAGTATACAGCTGGCTATGTCAAAGGAAGATGGGATTCAGTACATACTCCACAGTAAGATTAAAGAATAAATAGCAACCTGCTCCAGAAAAGCACACACGTGCTTTGGTGTCAGAGAGCCTCAGTTCAAATTCTAGTTCTGCCATCTATTCAATGTATGAACCTAGTCAAGTTAGTTGAGCTCTCTAAGCCAGTTTTGTCATCTGTGAAACAATGAGTGATACCTATATCAGAGGGCAATGGTGAGATTTAAACCACATCATTGGTATAAAGTATAGTGCAGTACCAGGTGCAGAGCAAATGTGTAATGAATTTTAGCCTTCTTCCATGGGTCTTCATAAAAAAAAACCTGTAGTATATGTAATGCAGTGGCTGACATTCTATAGTAATTCTAGCTTTTATGGGATTGGGTTTTTTTAAAACATCTTTATTGGAGTATAATTGCTTTATAATGGTGTTAGTTTCTGCTGTATAACAGTGAATCAGCTATACATATACATATATCCCCATATCTCCTCCCTCTTGCATCACTCTCCCTATCCCACCCCTTTAGGTGGTCACAAAGCACCCAGCTAATCTCCCTGCGCTATGCAGCCGCTTCCCACTAGCTATTTTGGTAGTGTATATATGACAGTGCCACTCTCTCACTTCTTCCCAGCTTACCCTACCCCCTCCCCGTGTCCTCAATTCCGTTCTCTACGTATGCATCTTTATTCCTGCCCTGCCCCTAGGTTCTTCGTAACCTTTTTTTTTTTAAGATTCCATATATATGTGTTAGCATACAGTATTCGTTTCTTTACGGCTGAGTAATATACCATTGTATATATGTGCCACATCTTCTTTATCCATTCATCTGTCGATGGACACTTAGGTTGCTTCCACGTCCTGGCTATTGTAAATAGAGCTGCAGTGAACATTGTGGTACATGACTCTTTTTGAATGCTGGTTTTCTCAGGGTATATGCCCAGTAGTGGAGATTGCTGGTTCACATGGTAGTTCTATTTTTAGTTTTTTAAGGAACCTCCTTACTGTTCTCCATAGTGGCTGTATCAGTTTACATTCCCACCAACAGTGCAAGAGGATTCCCTTTTCTCCACACCCTCTCCAGCATTTATTGTTTGTAGATCTTTTGATGATGGCCATTCTGAGTGGTGTGAGGTGATACCTCATTATAGTTTTAATTTGCATTTCTCTAATGATTAGTGATGTTGAGCATTCTTTCATGTGTTTGTTGTCTATCTGTATATCTTCTTTGGAAAAATGTCTGTTTAGGTCTTCTCCCCATTTTTGGATTAGGTTGTTTGCTTTTTTGATATTGAGCTGCATGAGCTGCTTGTAAACTTTGGAGGTTAATCCTTTGTCAGGATTAATAGCCTAGTGTAGGCTGATGAAGTGATGAAATTGCAGTTCCATAAATGTAATTGGGTGTGGGGCTTGACCACATTTTGAGATCCAAGTTTATAATCTAGCCCAGCATATATAGTCTCAGGGTGTAATGTAATGGTACATAAGCTAACAGTTTTGGATGGAACAAAGTTACATTGTTAACCCCCCAAGGTTGCTATACATATATATCAAATTGTATGTATTATTTAGGATTTCTTTTGTTCTGAAGCCACTCCGTGGATTCCTTAGGCTGAGTGTCCTTGTATTCCCAAATGAAGGGCCCCTGATCTAGGGGGATGGTGACGGCCACATAAATCCTTAAACCAGTGATTTTTAAGGATCACTGTCAGACACAGCACCCCATATGTCAGACATAGCACCCCATATGTATAAACAAATGTATCAGTGCATGCTCTTATTATCCTGAAGTGAAATTGCTTACTGCTTGTTAAAAAATAAATTCCCTATCTAGAGAATAATAGATAATAAGAGAATAATCAGAGGGGAAATTAGAGGGAAGTTTTTAGTACAGTTATTTTAGCCCAAACAACTATATAATGAAAGTAGTCGTAATTGAACACATACCTAGTGTCAGTGTGAATGTGACAACTCTAAATGCAAGTTGTTAAGTTACTCTGAAGTGAACAATGCTTAGTACTAAGTTCTGGACAAAACTATACATTTTTTTAACTTAAGGTATTTCTGGAAAATTCAGAGTATATTAAAATTGTGCAAAAATTGCTTGGTGATAGATGTTAGGTAATATAGTTAGATTCAAATTTTCAGTATTAAAAGTAGATTTTTAGGGCTTCCCTGGTGGCGCAGTGGTTGAGAGTCCGCCTGCCAATGCAGGGGACACGGGTTCGTGCCCCAGTCCGGGAAGATCCCACATGCTGTGGAACGGCTAGGCCTGTGAGCCATGGCCGCTGAGCCTGCGCGTCTGGAGCCTGTGCTCCGCAACGGGAGAGGCCACAACAGTGAGAGGCCTGCGTACCGCAAAAAAAAAAAAGTAGATTTTTAAAAAATTTACATGAATGTCTGGCAGGATAGTTGAATGTCATTTGGGATACCAGCTATTAGGTGTACATCTGTGTATTGCTCATCCCTAATAATGCCAGATGCACCTCACCTATACTTGTTATAATCAAAGTGTAACATAAATTTCTACTGGTTATGGTAATAGTGGTACTGTGTCCCTTGAGAACCAGTCCTTTTCAAATTTCATTGTGCCTGATCCTAAGTGATTCTTGTGATCTTGTGATGATTATTGTGACCCAGGGACCATACTTTAAGGCATAATGATCTGTATCTGCAGTGTCCAGAACAGTAGCTCAGATATCGGACATTCTGTCATTGCAGAAAGTTCTAGTAGGCAGCTGTGCTGTATAAATAGTTTCTGAAATGAGCTTTTTAATTAGTTTCAAATAGCAGTGAGTTTTACTTTTAGACCGGTATCGGAAGAACTAGTTATGTGTGCAGTCATATGCTTTAGAAGCAGTTTCACGTTCTTTTTGTGAAAGTTGAGCTTGATAAAGACATGTGCCAGAATGGAATGTCACCAAATCTGCAGAGATGGGTCTAGGCTCTACTGAAAGAGTTCTAAAGCATAAAACAGCATTTTTCAGTATATTTCTTACTGCAGCCTGTAAGAAGAACATTTTATATTGTGGCTCTGTTTATATATGTATACACCAAAAGTTTCACTCAGCTGTGCTCAGCTACCATTGGTAACGAATGTATTAAGAGATTTTTCCATGCTAGTCTATTTCTTTTTTAAATTTTGGTATCTGCAGTTTGAAAAAATACCATGAAAAGTAACCCTGATAATGTGAGCCTATTAAATTTATAAAGCAGTTTATATCCGTTGGCATTTTAAAAAAGTGTCTAAATCCTCCATTGTTTTTTTACACTTGGTTAATTTAACTTTAATTAGATACAGCATAAATACACAATGTATTCCTAGATAACTGAATGAATTATCTTGCCACATGGCATTGTTAACTCTTAATCAGTTAAATAGTTAAGACATTGTCCAAAATGGTAATGCTGGTTTTGTGCTTATAGGTACTCTGTGGAATATGGGGGGAGGGGGCGGTTTTGGGGGGGGGAAGAAGGTAAGGCAATAATTATGTTACAAGACTAACCCATTTAAGATCACATGATTCATGATTGGTAAACCAGTCATCTGCAACAACATGAATACTTACCATATAGCCAAAGAGTGTATATTCATCTTACCCAAGTGTGGTATCAACTTCTTAAGTTACCAGTTAGAAAGAAGGTGGAGGGGATTTGCACATTAGTTTTTTATCTTACTGTAATTCTTTTTCAGCTGCTTAAAAATTTCTTTATTAAATGTACTCAACATATATCTTTTCTGCTCTAAAAGCTGAGCACTGTGCTGGATTCTTTTTTTTTTATTCAAACAAAGAAAATTTATAATCATCGTCATCAGTTCACTCAGTCCCATGTAATTAATTTTTTTATCTTAATCTTTTGTTAGCACTTCTATGAATTCATCAGTTTTCCATTAGAGTTCTGAAAATGCTTATTCATTCAGTTCAGCAGTATAGGCAGTTACCAGAAACCTGTACTTGTCAGTCTTTTCCATGACTTCTTGAAGATAAAACCCTTCATAGGAACATTTTTGCAAAAGCATCAGAGTACACCCAAAACTGTACATGACTTAAAAAATGACCACGGTTAAAGATTTGATGAAAGTTCATAACAATGCAATTGACAAGGAAATTTAGTTATTTCTGAGATATACATCTTAAAGTAATAACTAGAATTATGACTATAACATTATTCAAGAACATATAAGATTTTTAGAAATTTCATGTAATGGCTGAAACACTTATATTAACATATTTCCATACAAATAACCCAAAGAAAGTTTAGTATTAGTTTTTATTTCTTTGTATTTTTATACTGCAGGTTCTTATTAGTCATCAATTTTATACACATCAGTGTATACATGGCAATCCCAACTGTCCAATTCAGCACACCACCATCCCCACCCCACCACGGTTTTCCCCCCTTGGTATCCATACGTTTGTTCTCTACATCTGTGTCTCAACTTCTGCCCTGCAAACCGGTTCATCATTTCTAGGTTCCACATACATGCGTTAATATACGATATTTGTTTTTCTCTTTCTGACTTACTTCACTCTGTATGACAGTCTCTAGATCCACCCGCGTCTCAACAAATGACTCAATTTCATTCCTTTTTATGGCTGAGTAATATTCCATTTTATATATTTACCACAACTTTTTTATCCATTTGTCTGTCAATGGGCATTTAGGTTGCTCCCATGACCTGGCTATTGTAAATAGTGCTGCAGTGAACATTGGGGTGCATGTGTCTTTTTGCATTATGGTCTTCTCTGGGTATATGCCCTGTAGTGAGATTGCTGGATCATATGGTAATTCTATTTTTACTTTTATAAGGAGCCTCCATACTATTCTCCAAAGTGGCTGTATCAATTTACATTCCCACCAACAGTGCAAGAGGGTTCCCTTTTCTCCACACCCTCTCCAGCATTTGTTGTTTGTAGATTTTCTGATGATGCCCATTCTAACTGGTGTGAGGTGATGCCTCATTGTAGTTTTAATTTGCATTTCTCTAATAATTAGTGATGTGGAGCAGCTTTTCATGTGCTTCTTGGCCATCTGTATGTCTTCTTTGGAGGAACGTCTATTTAGGTCTTCTGCCCATTTTTGGATTGGGTTGTTTGTTTTTTTAATATTGAGCTGCATGAGCTGTTTCTGTATTTTGGAGATTAATCCTTTGTCCGTTGATTCGTTTGCAAATTTTTCTCCCATTCTGAGGGTTCTCCTTTTTTCTTGTTTATGGTTTCCTTTGCTGTGCAAAAGCTTTGATGTTTCATTAGGCCCCAATTGTTTATTTTTGTTTTTATTTCCATTACTCTAGGAGGTAGATCAAAAAAGATCTTGCTGTGATTTATGTCAAAGAGTGTTCTTCCTATGTCTTCCTCTAAGAGTTCTATAGTGTCCAGTCTTACATTTAGGTCTCAAATCCATTTTGAGTTTATTCTTGTGCATGGTGTTAGGGAATGTTCTAATTTCATTGTTTTACCTGTAGCTGTCCAGTTTTCCCAGCACCACTTATTGAAGAGACTGTCTTTTCTCCATTGTATATCTGCCTCCTTTGTCATAGTTGACCATAGGTTCGTGGGTTTATCTGGGCTTTCTATCTTGTTACATTGATCTATGTTTCTGTTTTTGTGCCAGTACCATATTGTCTTGATTACTGTAGCTTTGTAGTATAGTCTGAAGTCAGAGAGTCTGATTCCTCCAGCTCCATTTTTCTCCATCAAGACTGCTTTGGCTATTCGGGGTCTTTTGTGTCTCCATACAAATTTTTTTTTTCATGGTATGCAGGCCTCTCACTGTTGTGGCCTCTCCTGTTGCGGAGCACAGGCTCCGGACGCGAAAGCTCAGCAGCCATGGCTCATGGGCCCAACCGCTCTGCAGCATGTAGGATCTTCCCATACCGGGGCACGAACCCGTGTCCCCTGCATCGGCAGGCGGACTCTCAACCACTGTGCCACCAGGGAGGCCCCCATACAAATTTTAAGATGATTTGTCCTAGTTCCGTAAAACATGCCATTGGTAATTTGATAGGGATTGCATTGAATCTGTAGATTGCTTTGGGTAGTATAGTCATTTTTCACAATATTGATTCTTCCAATCCAAGAACATGGTATATCTCTCCATCTGTTGGTATCATCTTTAATTTCTTTCATCAGTGTCTTATAGTTTTCTGCATACAGGTCTTTTGTCTCCCTAGGTAGGTTTATTCCTAGGTATTTTATTCTTTTTGTTGCAGTGGTAAATGGGAGTGTTTCCTTAATTTCTCTTTCAGATTTTTCATCATTAGAGTATAGGAATGCAAGAGATGTCTGTGCATTAATTTTGTATCCTGCAACTTTACCAAATTCACTGATTAGCTCTAGTAGTTTTCTGGTGGCATCTTTAGGATTCTCTATGTATATTATGTCATCTGCAGACAGTGACAGTTTTACTTCTTCTTTTCCAATTTGTATTCCTTTTATTTCTTTTTCTTCTCTGATTGCTGAGGCTAGGACTTCCAAAACTATGTTGAATAATAGTGGTGAGAGTGGACATCCTTGTCTTCTTCCTGATCTTACAGGAAATGCATTCAGTTTTTCACCATTGAGAATGATGTTTGCTGTGGGTTTGTCATATATGGCCTTTATTATATTGAGGTAGGTTCCCTCTATGCCCACTTTCTGGACAGTTTTTATCATAAATGGGTGTTGAATTTTGTCAAAAGGTTTTTCTGCATCTATTTGAGATGATCATATGGTTTTTATTCTTCGGTTTGTTAATATGGTATATCACATTGATTGATTTGTGTATATTGAAGAATCCTTGCATCCCTGGGATAAATCCCACTTGATCATGGTGTATGATCCTTTTAATGTGGTGTTGGATTCTCTTTGCTAGTATTTTGTTGAGGATTTTTGCATTGATATTCATCAGTGATATTGGTCTGTAATTTTCTTTTTTTATAGTATCTTTGTCAGGTTTCGGTATCAGGGTGATGGTGGCCTCATAGAATGAGTTTGGGAGTGTTCCTTCCTCTGCTGTATTTTGGAAGAGTTTGAGAAGGATGGGTGTTAGCTCTTCCCTAAATGTTTGATAGAATTCACCTGTGAAGCCATCTGGTCCTGGACTTTTGTTTGTTGGAAGATTTTTAATCACAGTTTGAATTTGATAACTTGTGATTGGTCTGTTCATATTTTCTATTTCTTCGTGATTCAGTCTTGGAAGGTTATACCTTTCAAAGAATTTGTCCATTTCTTCCAGGTTGTCCATTTTATTGGCATAGATTTGCTTGTAGTAGTCTCTTAGGATGCTTTGTATTTCTGTGGTGTCTGTTGTCACTTCTTTTTCATTTCTAATTTTATTGATTTGAGTCCTCTCTTTTTCTTGATGAGTCTGGCTAATGGTTTATCAGTTTTGTGTATCTTCTCAGAGAACCAGCTTTTAGTTTTATTGATCTTTGCTATTGTTTTCTTTGTTTCTATTTCATTTATTTCTATTCTGATCTTTATGATTTCTTTCCTTCTGCTAACTTTGGGTTTTGTTTGTTCTTTTTTCTCTACTTCCTTTAGGTGTAAGGTTAGATTGTTTACTTGAGATTTTCTTGTTTCTTCAGGTAGGCTTGTATAGCTATGAACTTCCCTCTTAGAACTGCTTTTGCTGCATCCCATACGTTTTGGATGGTCGTGTTTTCATTGTCATTTGTCTCTAGGTATTTTTTGATTTCCTCTTTGATTTCTTCACTGGTATCTTGGTTATTTAGTAACATAGTGTTTAGCCTCCATGTGTTTGTGCTTTTTACGTTTTTTTCCCTGTCATTCATTTCTAATCTCATAGTTTTGTGGTCAGAAAAGATGCTTGATATGATTTCAGTTTTATTAAATTTACAGAGGCTTGATTTGTGACCCAAGATGTGTTCTATCCTGGAGAATGTTCCGTGCGCACTTGAGAAGAAAGTGTAATCTGCTGTTTTTGGATGGAATGTCCTATAAATATCAATTAAATCTATCTGGTCTGTTGTGTCACTTAAAGCTTGTCCTTCCTTATTCATATTCTGTTTGGATGATCTGTTCATTGGTGTAAGGAGGTGTTAAAGTCCCCCACTATTATTGTGTTACTGTCGATTTCCTCTTTTATAGCTGTTAGCAGTTGCCTTATGTATTGAGGTGTTCCTATGATGGGTGCATATGTATTTATAATTGTTATATGTTCTTCTTGGATTGATCCCTTGATCATTATGTAGTGTCCTTCCTTTTCTCTTGTAACATTCTTTATTATAACGTCTATTTTATCTGATATGAGTATAGTTACTTCAGCTTTCTTTTAATTTCCATTTGCATGGAATATCTTTTTCCATCCCCTCACTTTCAGTCTGTATATGTCCCTAGGTCTGAAGTGGGTCTCTTGTAGACAGCATATATATGGGTCTTGTTTTTGTATCCGTTCAGCAAGCCTGTGTCTTTTGGTTGGAGTATTTAATCCATTCACATTTAAGGTAAGTATCGATATGTATATTCCTATGACTGTTTTCTTAATTGTTTTGGGGGGTTTTTTGTAGGTCCTTTTCTTCTCTTTTGTTTCCCACTTAGAGAAGTTCCTTTAGCATTTGTTTTAGAGCTGGTTTGATGGTGCTGAATTCTCTTAGCTTTTCCTTGTCTATAAAATTTTTGGTTTTTCCATCGAATCTGAATGAGATCCTTGCAGGGTAGAGTAATCTTGCTTGTAGGTTCTTCTCTTTCATCACTTTATGTATATTATGCCACTCCCTTCTGGCTTGTAGAGTTTCTGTTGAGAAATCCGCTTTTAACCTTCTCGGAATTCCCTTGTACGTTATTTTTCATTTTTCCCTTGCTGCTTTCAGTAATTTTTCTTTGTCTTAAATTTTTGCCTATTTGATTACTGTGTGTCTCAGCGTGTTTCTCCTTGGGTTTATCCGGTATGGGACTCTGTGCGCTTCCTGGACTGTGTGGCTATTCCGTTTCCCACGTTAGGGAAGTTTTCGACTATAATCTCTTCAGATATTTTCTCTGGTCCTTTCTCTCTCTCTTCTCCTTCTGAGACCCCTATAATGCGAATGTTGTTGCATTTAATGTTGTCCCAGAGGTCTCTTAAGCTGTCTTCATTTCTTTCCATTCTTTTTTCTTTATGCTGTTCTGCAGCAGTGAATTCCAACGTTCTGTCTTCCAAGTTACTTTTCCATTCTTCTGCCTCAGTTATTCTGCTACTGATTCCTTCTAGTGTAGTTTTCATTTCAGTTACTGTATTGTTCATCTCTGTTTCTTTGTTCTTTCATTCTTCTGGGTCTTTTTTAAACATTTCTTGCATCTTCTCGATCTTTGCCTCCATTCTTCTTCTGAGGTCCTGGATCATCTTCACTATCATTTTTCTGAATTCTTTTTCTGGATGTTTGCCTATCTCCACTTCATTTAGTTGTTTTTCTGGGGTTTTATCTTGTTCCTTCATCTGGTACATAGCCCTCTGCCTTTTCATCTTGTCTGTCTTTCTGTGAATTTGGTTTTTGTTCCACAGGCTGCAGGATTGTAGTTCTTCTTGCTTCTGCTGTCTGCCCTCTGGTGGATGAGGCTATCTAAGAGGCTTGATGCAAAGGACTGTTGGTGGGTAGAGGTGACTGTTTCTTTGGTGGGCAGAGCTCAGTAAAACTTTAATCCGCTTGACTGTTGATGGGTGGGGCTGGGTTCCCTCTCTATTGCTTGTTTGGCCAGAGGCAACCCAACACTGGAGCCTACCTGGGCTCTTTGGTGGTGCTAATGACAGACTCAGGGAGGGCTCACGCCAAGGAGTATTTCCCAGAATTTCTGCTGCCAGTGTCCTTGTCCCCATGGTGAGACACAGCCCCCCCCATCGCCTCTGCAGGAGACCCTCCAACACTAGCAGGTAGGTCTGGTTCAGTCTCCTATGGGGTCACTGCTCCTTCCCCTGGGTTCCGATGCACACACTAGTTTGTGTGTACCCTCCAAGAGTGGAGTCTCTGTTTCCCCCAGTCCTGTTGAAGTCCTGCAATGAAATCCTGCTAGCCTTCAAAGTCTGATTCTCTAGGATTTCCTCCCCGTTGCCGGACCCCCAGGTTGGGAAGCCTGACGTGGGGCTCAGAACCTTCACTCCAGTGGGTGGACTTCTGTGGTATAAGTGTTCTCCAGTTTGTGAGTCACCCACCCAGCAGTTAAGGGATTTGATTTTACTGTGATTGCACCCCTCCTACTGTCTCATTGTGACTTCTTTGTCTTTGGATGTGGGGTATCTTTTTTTGTGAGTTCCAGTGTCTTCCTGTCGATGATTGTCCTGCAGCTAGTTGTGATCTGTAATTCTCATCTATTAAAGATGTTTCTTATTACTCAATCTCCCACAAGTATTAAAGTGCAGATTCAGTGATTAGTCGTTAAACAAATATTCATTGAGTACCTATTATGTGCCAGCCATTGCTAACTGTTGAATAGACCGAGGAGAACAAAATAGACATGATTCCACACTAATCATTATTATAATCTGTGAGTTTATATAATGTAAATGTGTGAAAATACACTTATTAAATGGTTCCTATGTGCCAGGCTAGTTTACACTAATAAAGCAGAACAGAAAATCACCTAATGAAGCTTTTGCTCCCATGGATTTGTAGATATGTTCGTTTTCTCCATGTATTTCTAACAGCTTTTGCTGTATACAATTCAATACAATGTTATTTGATGCTAGAAGATGACAATTTTCACTGTTAATTGAATGCTTTATCATATAGAGAAATGGCTATTTTTCCATTGCAGTAGACATCACTGGTGTTAGCTGCCCTGAACCCTTTGCTTCTAGGAACTATTGCCTCTTTCTACTCCCTGAGGTCCATGTGGCTTTGGGTCTGACTCTTAAATGAATAGGTTTCATTTCAGACCGGTAAGAGTTATCTATGTGTGAACTCCAGATAGGCATTTTTAAAGTTTTAATTTTGACATAATTTCAAAGTTACAGAAAATTTGTAAGAATAATACGAAGAATTTCCATATACCCTTCATCCAGACTCATCATATGTTAACGTTTTACCCATTTTATTTTTATTTTGTTTTTTTGGCCGCATTGTGCGGCATGTGGTATCTTAGTTCCCCAACCAGAGTGCAAACCTGTGCCCCCTGCAGTGGAAATGCGCAATGTTAACCACCATGGAATTCCCGCCATTTGTTTTATTTTAAAATATGTTTCTAAAGTATCTGAGAATAGGCCAACGTTCCCCCTCTGACCTAAACACTTCAGTGTGTTTCCTAAAATTTTTGGTGTATATTTTCTAAAAGCAAGGACATACAATGATCAAATCAGACAATTAGCATTAATATAGTAATATTGATAAATTTTATTCAGATTTTGCCATCATTATTTTACTGGACAGTTTCCTTGATAGCAAATGAAAGCCTACATTTATACCTTGCTTTCAGCTGTCTTATCCCTTTAGTCTCTAATTTGGAACAAGTCCTCAGTCTTCTGTGTTTATGGACATAACATTTTCAAAGAGTATATGCCAGTTATCTTGTAGAATATTTCTCAATTTGGGTTTGAATAATGTTTCCACATGATTAGAATCAGGTTATGAACTTATGGCAAGTATACAACAGAAGTCATTTGTGTTTCTCAGGGCATTTTACCAGGGAATACATGATACAAATTTTTTCCATTACTGGTGATGTTAACTTTGATCGCTTGATTAAGGTGATCTCTGTGGGTGTCTCCATTATAAACTTGCTGATTTTTACTTTGTAGTAGTTAAATATCATATAGCACAACTTCCTGTTTCTCCATAACTATTACCCACAGAGTTTTAGTACCTATTGATGGTCTCACTTTCAGTTATGATCAGCAAATGGTGATTTTTCTACTTCCAGTTGGCTTCCTATTGTAAGAAAGAGCTTTCCCTTGTTTAATTAATTAATTTCAGTGTAGACTCAGGTTTCTGTCTTATTCAGTTGATAATCCTTTACTGTCATTATTTTGATGTTCATATTGTCCCAGATTTGGCCAGTGGGAACCCCTTCAAGCTGGCTCTTTATCCTTTGACATGCTCACATCATTGTTTTCAATGCAAAAGGGTGTCTCAGGCTTATCTTGACTCATCTTGTACTTTCTCTACTTCAGCCCTGAAATTGATGATGTCCCCATGGAGCCCTGATTCTTTTAGTAGAGAATGGAATTTAGTAACCAAGATCTGGGTAGTTGGTATACTCATTACTACCAGGCTGTCATTGCTTGTAAGTTCTCACAGCAGGGCTAGGAAATAGAAATTTGTCTATATACATACCCACAAATACCTTTTTTTTCTATAATCATGTTAATACACACACACACACCCCTTAAATCCATGAGTTCACACCAATATCTCATTCCAACCCAATATCACAGGAGTCTTTTATTCTCTCTTTCCATATATGTTATTCTTTTCTGTGTACAATGAGGAAGCAGGATATCATCCCCAATATATTATTTGTGTAGCCCTAGAAACAACAGAAAATAATTTCATAATTGCTAGCCTATTACTTTGCAAAAAGGAAACCTAAGAATTCAAGATATGTTTAGAGTTCATTTTTATCTTTAGATTTAGGGCATTTAGTCCAAACACTTCAGATCTTCAGTTTTCCCTCCCACCCGTCCCTTCCTTTGGTGTAGCTATGTTACCGTTCAAAATATTTCATGCATTCATTTCTGTTTGTATTCCATTTTAGGACCTCCTGTCCCCATCATTTCTTATTTCTCTCTTCTCCTCCCTTCCCCCTTCTTTCTTTTTCATTTCCTTTTCTTTTCTCTTTTTCCTTACCTCCTTTCCTTTTCCCTTTCCCTTTTTTCCTCCCTCCCTTTACTCCTCCTCCTTTCTCTCTTTCCCCCTCCCCCATCTTCCCTTTCTTCTTCCTTGCATGTATAAAACATTAACATGGTTCCAAAAGTCAGAATGGTTTATAAAGTTAAACTCACAAAAATTACATCCTTCCTTCCCCCCTAATTCCTTCTGTCCTTTCTACCCCATTCCACCCTTCCTCCTGTAGTTAACCAAATTCATGCATCTCTGGGGTATCTGTATTTCTTTGGCACAAAGGAGTAGATGCATGTATATTTTCTTATTTCTCCTTTCTTATACAATGAGTAACATATTGCAGATATCTTTTGCACTCTGCTTATTTCACCTGACAGTGTGTGCTGGAAATTGTTCTACATCAATCCACAGAGATCTTATTTACAGCTGCAGTGTACTCCATTGTCTGTCCCATAGCTTATTCAACCACCCTCCTATATATGACCATATACTTTTCAGTATATGTAATTACAAACAATGCTGCAGTGAACAATCTTGTAGTTAAATTTTCATGCATCTTCAGATTAAACTCCTAGAAATGGGATTGTTTGGTTAAAAGCTAAGTGTATATGTAGTTATGCTAGTCCCTTCCTTAAGGTTTTCATCAATGTGCATTGATACATGCAGTGTATGCGGGTGCCTGTTTCTCCACGGCCTCACCAACAGACTATGTTATTAATACTTTAGTGTTTGGGACTTCCCTGGTGGTCCAGTGGGTAAGACTCCGTGCTCCCAGTGGAGGGGGACTGGGTTCAATCCTTGGTCTGGGAACTAGACCCCGCACGCATGCCGCAACTAAGAGTCTGCATGCCGCAACTAAGAGTCTGAATGCCACAACTAAGGAGTCCCCATGCTGTAACAAAGAGCCCATGAGCTGCAACTAAGACCTGGTGCAGCCAAAATAAATAAATTTAAAAAAATACTTTAATATTTGCCAGTGGTAACAGGAGAAATGGTATAGTTTTACTGTTATTTTGAGTGATGTTGAATATATTTTACAGGCTGTGTGTATGTGTTTAAAGTTGTTCATATCTTCCACCCATTTTATTACCAAGTTTTTCCATTCTGACATTTTTGATAGCTCCTCAGGTAGTCACCGGGTAATTAAGTGTGCAGCCAGGATTGAAAATTGCTGCTCTGTTCTTATAAAACTTCTCTACTTTGGCCACATTTGTAGTTCTTTCCCAAGATATTTGTGTGTGTGTGTGTGTGTCTGTGTGTGTGTACACGTGCACATGTGCATGCCCCAGAATCAATAAGGAGAGTCTTGAGAACTGGTGTTTTGGGGTTTCTGATTCCAGTTGTTACTGAAACCCATCTATTTCTCTACTCTTTCTACTTTTCATTTGATAATTTCTGCATTCTGTGAGCAAATAAATCTGCCACCCCTTTTTAAGTTAGTCTGATTTCACTTACTATCAGAATAGCCTAAAGAAAATAACCATTTAATTCTTTTTTACTATAATTTTTCATATTCTCTGGAGGAGTATTCTTCATCTGATGGTTAGTTTTGCTGTTTTTTCACTTTAGTTCTGATAGTATTTTTGATGTGATCATTTTAAAAAGTTAGTGAATTGCAATTTAAGAGTACTTTTCTGGTATTTCTTATATTTTTTTGTTGCTGGGCCTTCTTGATAGCATCTAAGCTTTCCATTCCCCTTTGTCTGTGACAACCGTCACTTCTTGCACTGGTTGTTGTAAAGAAGGAAATGCATCTATGACACAAGTGTATATTTCCTGGTGCTCTCTGAGATCTGCCATCACTGTGCCATCTCTATTCACTTCTGCACAATTGTATGTGCTTTTGGCAGTACTTATCTATGCTTTGGTGTCTGTGGATTACACTCTTCCTATGTTTCATTGAGGAAAGTCACGGTTTCCCTCCTCCTATATTCTTGTTGTTTTTGTTGAGTCTCCAAGAGGAGAAAGGGAAAGATGTTGATTTTGATTCGGTCAGCTACTTCACATCAGAAGTCGTTATTCCTCTTCATTGTTATTTCATTATGATTTTGGGAAGGAAGGGAGATAAATTTACCCTCAATCTGTTATCTTCAATTTGAATCCAGATTTTGGTCATTTTTAACCCTTTCTGAGATCATCTGTCTACAGAAGATTAATTTATTGTTATAATTGATAGCTTTGGTGATAGTCATCTTTTTATTTTTTTTAAATGCTTGATTGCTCCTTTTTTCAGTGTTTTGCTTTAAACTATTTTCTTTGCTTTTGTCTTTCTAAAATGTGTATTTTATTTTTGATTCTTGCAGTGGTTAAAGTTTTCAAAGAATTCTTTAATTTGTGTTCTTTGTCAATGTTAACTATTACATCACAGGTAATATTTTTAGCCCTTATTTAAGAAAATGCTTAAACTTTTACAGTTTTCAGTCTTTTTTGGAGGATAGATTATTTTTATTACTTTTATTACACTGTCGATTTTCTCAATGAGTAGTAATTTTGACAATTTACACTGTTTTATAATCACATTTTCAGTATTTAATATTTATCTCTGATCCTGAGGTCATCACTTTTAAAATTAATGAAATCCGCTTCATTATTTTGTTTTTTGTTTGTCTGTTTGTTTGTTCTTTTGTGTGTGTGTGGTACGTGGGCCTCTCACTGTAGTGGCCTCTCCCGTTGCGGAGCACAGGCTCCGGATGCGCAGGCTCAGCGGCCATGGCTCACGGGCCCAGCCGCTCCACAGCATGTGGGATCTTCCCGGACCGCGGCACAAACCCATGTCCCCTGCATCGGCAGGCGGACTCTCAACCACTGCGCCACCAGGGAAGCCCAGCTTCATTATTTTGATCTGACTATATAAATGACAGTTGCTCAGTAAAAATTCAAACAATTTAAACAATTTATAAAAGTATGAGAACTATTGTTAATATTTTGTTGGTCACATTTTAATACATTCATAATACCCACATAAACACAGGGCTGTTTAAGATATTGGGCTATAGTTGACCCAGATATATTGCTAAAAATAATATCAACAATAGAGGTTTATTAATTAAATATATAACATATAATACAAAAGCTAGAGGTTGACAGTTACAGAATTTATAGCAGTTTACCAAAGTCAGGACTTTGGATTGGCTTCTTTTGATTTTCTTGGCTTTCCTCTCATAGTCACAAGATGGCTCTCACAGCTCTAGCCATAACTTCCTCAGATAAATATGTTTAAAAGTAGGATATAAGGAAATAAGCTGCTTCTCCTTGTGTCTGTCTTTTCAAGGAGCACAGAAATCTTTCCTAGGAGACCCTAGCAGATTTTTACTTTCCGTTGGTCAGATTACATGGCCATGCCTCAACTGCGAGGGAGGCTGGGAAAGAGTGCTTCTGGAATTTTCTGTTTCTATTGGATTGGCCATAAAGTTTGTTCAGGTTTTTCCATAAGCTGGCAAAACCGAAACTAACTTTTTGGCCAACCCAATATATTTAGAGGTAGACTTTGATAGCACGAAAGAATGGTGGGGAATGGCTGTTGGATAGATAGCCAACAGTATCTGTCACATTTATCATTGTACGTAAGGTGGCCATGTCTTGTGTTTATTTTGGTGTGGACATTTTTTCAAAAGAATTCTTGTTTTCCTTACCACACTTACACCCCACATATTCATTATTAAAAATCTAGGACTTCCTTGTGGCACAGTGGTTAAGAACCCACCTGCCAATGCAGGGGATGCAGGTTCGAGCCCTGGTCCGGGGAGATCCCACATGCTGCGGAGCAACTAAGCCCGTGAGCCACAACTACTGAGCCCGGGTGCTACAACTACTGAAGCCCGCATGCCTAGAGCCCATGCTCTGCAACAAAAGAAGCCACCGCAATGAGAAGCCCATGCACTGCAATGAAGAGTAGCCCCCGCTCGCAGCAACGAAGACCCAATGCAGCCCAAAATAAAATATAAATAAAATTTTTAAAAATCTGTTACCTCACGCTTTATTATGCTTATATATGCACACACATATAGAGTGAAAGGTTAGTCATTGTTTTATAAAATGGGCTCACATTATATACATTTATCTGAATCTTGCTTTTCTTGCTTACTAGTTAGTACAAATCCTCCTAATAGGCACAGATCTAATTTCAGTTATTTTAAAGCTTACATAATCTGTGCTGTGTATGTACTGTGTTTTATCCAAACATATGCTTCTTGATAAGCATTCATTCTTATTTATTTATTTATTTATTTATGGCTGCGTTGGGTTTTCGTTGCTGTGCGGGCTTTCTCTAGTTGCGGCGAGCAAGGGCTACTCTGTTGTGGTGCGCTAGCTTCTCGTTGTGGTGGCTTCTCTTGTTGTGGAGCATGGGCTCTAAGCACGCAGGCTTCAGTAGTTGTGGCGCACGGGCTTAGTTGCTCCGCGGCATGTGGGATCTTCCTGGAACAGGGCTCGAACCAGTGTCCCCTGCATTAGCAGGCAGATTCTTAACCACTGTGCCACCAGGGAAGTCCTGAGCATTCATTCTTGGTTTTTTTCCTCTACAAGTAGTACTATTACCGACATTCTTCTTATGCATATGTCCTTATATTTTGGAGCTTTATTTAGATTATGGGGATGGTAACCCATTGCTGGGTTAAAAGGGATGTTGTCATACATGTGCATAATTATACATAAATTCAAAAATGCTATTGTAAATCCACATATCCCCATTTAGAAGAGTTCCATTTTCTTAGCACCTTTACTAGTGGTAGTTGTTTGCTCATTGTATTCTTGTTCATTCCATCAACAAATTCTGAGTATCTCTGCCATGTGTCTGGCACTATTCCAGACATTAGAGTCAAAAGAGTTTCTGCTCTCTTGGTCTTTCGAGTCTACTGAGGGAGATAAGTAATAAGCAAATGCAGTACAACCACTAATATGATCTAATAAATATTGCACCAATACAATAAAACAATCAGTTACACTAGGTAACTGATAAGTGTTATAAGGAAGAATAGAGTAGGATAAGATGAGAGGGAGTATTGTGGGAGAAGGATTCTGTATTGGGTGATCAGAGCAAATTTCTGAGCATTGACTTTTGGGCAAAGACCTGATGTATGAAGGAGTAAGCCATGATAAGACCTAAGGAGAGCATGTTTTAGGCAGAGGGGGTCGATGTTTCTTGCGTTTGAAGATGCGTTTGAAGCTGGACAGTGTGGTTGAGTGATAGGAGAAGAGTGAAAAGAAATGAGTTCAGAAGGGGTAGTCTAGGCTAGGTTAGGCCTCGTCAGCCATAGTAAGGACTTTGGTAAGGTGTTAACTGAGGCTCTTGATTCTTGATGATCTGATAGATGTAAAGTAGTATGTCATTGATACTTTATATTTTTCTGTATAATAGTGTTTTTAAAATATTTTCATATGTGTCTTTGGATTGACTCTTCTGCCTATTAATATTTACTCTTCTGCATATTTATATCCATAGTCCATTTTCCTGTCAAGTTGCTCTTTACTATTGTTTTCTATGAGATTACTTAATTATTTGTTTTGTATTACAAATACTTTTACAAGTATATCATTTAATGACTTGAGTTATGGTATTTTTTCTCATCCACAAATTGTGCCCAGTGTCTCAATTTTAAATAAAATTTAAATAATTTTTTGAAACTTTAATGAAATGTTATTAAATGGTTTTATAAATAAAACTCCTTGCAATTTTAACGTTCAACGTCCATCTTTTTGCTAAGGTAAAGAATCAGTAACACACTTCACATGTTACTTGTTATTTCTACAACTATTTATACACAACTGTAAGAGTAATAATAAGTTACTTAATATTGCAAAGTGTTTAACTTTATGTACCTGGTGTGAATACCTTACTATTTGTGAATCATTGTGTCATTTAAAAATTTAGTCTTATTTAGTCTCTTTAGAACAGCTCTGCCACTTTTCCTCTTTGACATTGCCATTAGAAGAAACCAGATCACTTGTCTAGTAAGATGTCCCACATTCTTGATTTGTCTGATTGTTTAACTTGTTCTTTTAACTCCCATATTCCTATTAACTGGAGGTTTAGCCCAAAGTTTTGGCTGGAAACATGGTAAACATTTTTTGGCAAGAATGCTTCATGGTTAATGATGTATATTTAATATTGCATCCCATCAGTGAGCACAAAGTGTCAAGTTTGTCACTTGGCTAAGATGATAATGCCAGCTCAATCAGTTGTAAGATATGTTTTTCCTTTACAATAAGCAAGTAATCTGTGGGGTGATATTTGGTTCTGTGCCAATATCATCTTCAAAAACCTTTACCCAATGGTTTTAACATCCTGTCTGAATTAATTATTTCAATAAGAACTGCAAAAAGATTTTTCCAATTAAGTAATTCCTCCTACATTTATTAGCTGGCATTTTTCTATAAAGAAGAATTTTCCCTCATCAACAGGAGATAAATAATAGTTCTTCCCCAAAGGCAGAATAAATGTTTAATTCTTTACAGAGTGAAGAAATATTTACCTATAAGGGATGAAGAGGCCATGGGAACAAGGAGAAGGATGGGAGCAAGACTTCTCTGAGTATAATTTTTTTCTTTTTTTTAACCATTTAAAAAAATTAAAGTATAGTGCAATGTTGTGTTAGTTTCAGGTGTATAGCAAAGTGATTGAGTTATACATATGTATATATGAGTGTAATTCTTATAGTTTTGATTTTCTCTTACTAATGTGTTTTATATATTAAAAAATTAAGTTTAGAAGGAATATAAAATGTAAATATCCAAATTTAACTCCAACAATCAAAAGGCCTATTTTTATTTCATTTTGGTAGGATCTATATACAGAGAAAATAATTATTCCAATGAATGTTGAATATAATACTCCATTTGTACTTCCTTAATAGGATACATTCTAAGGACGAAAAGAACTGCAAAGAATTCTTGAAACTTCCCTGGTAATTTTATTGCTGATACTAATAGAATTATGAGGACCCAAGACTTTCACTGCCAGAGAAAAGATACACAAATATAAACCCAGAAGTTCATAAAGATCTCTGTAATATCAAATATGTTTATAAATATTAATATGAACTCATTTAAAAATATTTAAGAATATTTCCTAGTTTTGTCCATGGAAAGAACATAGAACTAATGATGCCCCAACTGGTAAAAATAAGATTCCCAGGTATATATGATCTCACTCACAAAATTGGCACTCTATGGCAAAACTGCAAAGCTGGTTAAATCCAGTGCTGTACCCCTCAGGTGCCTGCACCTATGAAGATGGACTTACCTGGAGAAAAACACACCACACTAACTGAATTCATCGCCCTAACCTGAAGTGGGCCTCAATGATACCTCACGGTTGAAGTATAGATTCTTGGTCCATCCACTGTGCTACTCTCTTGATTATTTCACACTTCTCTTTTCCCCTATTTCCAAGTCACTTCCTCTGTCCTCACTCTGCCAGTTTTGCTTCCTAATTCTCTGAGAAGGTGGAAACAATCAGAAAAGAACTTCCTAGGCTCTCATGACATCTATACTATACAATCCGAACCATCACTCACACGTAGTCTAGCATCTTTCCTGCTGTTATAGAACCTCCCTTTCCTCCACATAGGGAGAACATCTCATCCTCTCCCACCTTGCATAGGGACATTACGCCAGCATTCTCCCTCCATCATCATTGTCCCTCGCTACTTAATTATTCGTGTCAGCATATACATATGTTATTTCCCCATCCTTTAGGAAACTTCTAACCCCACTTTCTCTGCCAGCTACTGCCTTGATTCTCTGCTTGGCAGAAAAAAGAGTTATCTGTATGTTCCATAGGGCCCATGAAACCACCGTCCATATAAATTTATGGAATATTTTATCTCTCCAGAAGGTTTCCTCATGCCCCTCCCTAGTCAACACACCCTCAAAAGGTAATCACGGGCTTCCCTGGTGGCACAGTGGTTGAGAGTCTGCCTGCCGATGTAGGGGACACAGATTCGTGCCCCGGTCCGGGAAGATCCCACATGCCGCGGAGCGGCTGGGCCCGTGAGCCATGGCCGCTGAGCCTGCGCGTCCGGAGCCTGTGCTCCACAACGGGAGAGGCCACAACAGTGAGAGGCCCGCGTACCGCAAAAAAAAAAAAAAAAAAGGTAATCACTATTCTGACTTTCATCATTATTTGTTTTGCCTAAACTTCATATAAATGCATCATCAGTATGTACCGTTGTGACTACTTTCACTTAATATATCATCTGTAATATTCATCTGTTTTGTTGCAAGTATCAATAGGTTTTTTAAAAAATTAAATTACTATGTAGTATTCCATTGAATAGCCTCTTTTGTGACAGACCTCTTCAGGACTTTCGCTCATTTTAAAAAGTTGGATTATTGTCATTTTCTTACTGATGTACAGATGTTGGATGTACGTGTAATGAAGATCTCTCAGTCTGTGATTTGCTTTTTTACTTGCTTAATTGTGTCTTTTGGTGGGTATGGTTCTTAATTTTAATGAAGTCAGTTTTTTATGGTTAGTATTTTTTGTGTTCTATTTAGGACTGTCTTGAGGAAATTTTCCTGTTTTACTGTAAAAACTTTATTGTTTTACACATTTAGAACTGTGATATATCTCAAATTATATTTGGTATACCCTGTTTCATAGGGGTCAAGTTCCATTTTGTTCCATAAAATATCCACATTTTCCAATACCCCTTATTGCAAAGCTATTCATTCCCTTATAGACTTGCATTGATATCTGTCATAAACTGAGTTTTTTTCTGACTATTCTCTTCCATTGGTCTATTTGTATATCCTGTGCCAATCCTACACTGTCTTAACTTCTGTAACTTTGTACTATGTCTTGAATTCAAATACGTTCTTCTCAAGCTTGACTGGGTTCTTCTGGTCCTGATTTTTTTTGATACCTCAAAGTAATACATATTTATGCACCCAATGCAGATAAGGCCAATTTTATGTTATCAGCAATCAGTTGATAGGAAAAAAAATATCTATATGGTGCTTGAAGAAATATTTTGAAAAGCCTCAGATGGCAATATCTCACGAATAGTATTTTAAGTGTCCATAGTTCACCTGTTCTCATTCCTTCATTCTCCCCAGTCCAATCATGTGTGGAAATGTACCAGTTTTTAAAGTGAGTGTGAAGTTATTGCTTTATACCAGGTCCATAATGTTCATTTTGAGAATAGTGGTAAGAAGTGGAGGGTTAACAATGATGATCTATGACAAAAGCACAGAATAAAGGTATAGGTAACAAACCCCTAGCTTTATCCCATGTTTTATCATTGACACCACCAGGATCTATTAATAGTGTATTGAGAAATTTTACATCTATATCAGTGGTCCTCAACTGGGTGTTGGGGGGTGATTTTTACTTCCTGGGGGACATTTGACAATGTCTGGAACATTCTTTTGGTCACAGCTGGGGCAGGAAGTGGGATAGAGAGGAAGGTGCTTCTGACTTCTAGTGGGTTCAGGACTAGAATGCTGCTCAACACCGTACATTGCACCAGACAGCAAAGGATTATCCAGCCGAAAATGTCAGTCTGCAGAGATTAAGAAACCCTGATCTAGATGGTCACATCTTTCTCCAACAGAAAGATATTCAGGTAAGTAACTCACCCATTTAATTCTGCTATGGTATGTGCAAATAAAGAGAGCAAGCAGACAGCAGATGCCTTGATGGGTCAATATGTTACAGTGGGGTGGAGAGGTAGGATTTAAATGTTAAGATAAATCACATCAGTTTACCAGAGAAGAAAATCAAGAACTGAAGGAGGTGGTAATGTGAACTAAGGGGTCACAGTACCCACCCCCACCATGGAGATTAAAGTTGACAAACTATCTCTCACTTCTGTGGGAAACTATTCTCTCCTGACACATAATTTTTATGTGGAAGGGGATGGAGATATGCTACCCTACTCTCAGATGTTCAGAGGGAAATGGGTTTTTTGGTAGCTACAATCTGAAGCTAGAGTCTACATGTCTACATATTGTTCTTTAATAGCCCCTTATATTTTTCCTGCCCTTCTGCTCTCTCTGTCAATGGTTCCTTGTCTCTCCTAGAGTTTCGAATCCCAGGTTTTGGAACCACCCATGTTTTTTTCTATTGGGTCATTTCCATTAGTATACAAATATGACACTATTATGTCTACCATCTTAAAACATAAAACCTTTGCTTGAATCATTTCTCTGTTCCCCTTTTCAGCAAAGCTCGAAAAAGCTCTGTTTACTCATTGTATCCAATTTCTTTCTTCCAATTTTTCCTGAAGTCACTTCAGTAAGGCTCAGCCTACCTTCTGCCTTGTCTCCCTAATTCCATCTGTGCTCGACATTCTATTCTCAACACAAACAGCCAGAATGAGCTTTTAAAAATGCAATGGCTTTCTTCAAAACACTGCAATAGCTCTTCATTTCTTAAAATAAAAGCCAAAGTTCTTTCGTATCTATAAGACCATATGTGATCTGGCCCCATTTACTCCTCTGATTTTCTGTCTCCCAGTCCTCTTCTTACTCATTTTACTTCAGCCACTCTGGTCTTTTCGGTATTTCTGGACTATCCCAGACTCAAGATCTTTGTACTGCTTTTTCGTTTGCCTGGAACCCTCTCCCTCCAGATGTTCATATGGTACACTCTGTTATATCCTCAAATCATTTCTCAGTGAAGTCTATCCTACTATAACTCTTTAAATTATAAATATTCCATGTTGCATTCCCAGATCTATTTCTTCCCATACTGCTCATCAACTTTTACAATTGTTTATTCAACATTTATTGATTACCTACCGTGTGCCAGGCATAGTACTAGTTGCTGGGGATACATCAGTGAACAAAATAGACAAAAATATCTTCCTTCATAGAGCTTATATTTCAGAGGGAGGAGACAGATAAACATAATAAGGAAATCATATGGTTTTAGTAAAAAAACAAATTAACAGTGGATAATCAACAGAATAATTTTGCAATTAAAAAACCCCACTGATTCCTGGGTCTCGCTTCAGACATACTGAATCAGAGCCATTAGCGTGAGACCTAGGCGTAGGGCCTGTATTTTATAAAACTCTAGGTTATTCAGAAAGATTGAGATAAATGCTTTAGAGTATAATTATGTCTCAGGACCAAGGATAATGGCACATTTGCTCCTTTCTCTAACAATTTATTCACATTATACTTATATCTCAACAGAGAGGAAAAGAGATAACCACGGGGAAATAAGTATTCTAAGATTTAGGTTTCTGGATGATTGTTTTCTGGGCCAGGCTTTTCCCACTGTATGGACATTATTTGGGAAAATAGTCATTAGGGAAATGGTGAGGGCAGACCATCATTCAGAAAGAGGAACTCTCACTTTCACAGCCTGGGTGAGAGGCAATTATCTTCTAAAAAAAATTTATTTATTTGGCTGCACTGGGTCTTAGTTGCGGCATGTGGGATCTTTGTTGTGGCATGCGAACTCTTAGTTGCAGCATGTGGGATCTAGTTCCCTGTCCAGGGATTGAACCCGGGCCCCTGCATTAGGAGCATGGAGTCTTAGCCACTGGACACCAGGGAAGTCCTGTGAGGCACTGATCTTCTGGTTAAAGTGATGAAAAACATCCATTATGAGCAGAGAAAGGTTTTGGAGAGATACCTTTCAGCAATTCTGCTGGGAGGAAACTATATGAAACTTGGTATTAGTTATCTATTGAGTAAAAAAATGACCCCAAAACTCAGTGACTTAAAAAACAAACATTTATTATTGTATAGTTTCTGTGGGTCAGAAATAAAGGAGTGACTTAATTGGATGGTTTAGCTTGGGATGTCTCATGATGTTGCAGGCAAAACATTGGCTGTGGTTGTGGTCATCTGGAATCTCACTGGGATTTAAGGATCCATTGCCAAGATGGTTCATTCACATGGCTGTTGGTAGGAGACTTTAGCTCTTCATTATGTAAGCCTCTCCATAGGGCTGCTTGCATGACCTTACAACATGGCACCTGCCTTCCCCCAGAGCAAGTGATTCGAGAGAGAACGATACGGAAGCTGCAACTGCAACACCTTTTATGACTTAGGCTTAGAAATCACGACCTATTATTTTTTGCAATATCCTATGGCTACCTAATATGGGAGGAGGCTACCCAAGGTCATGTATACCAGGAGGCAGTGATCATTGGGGGCCAGTTTGGAGGCTGGCTATTATACTTGGGGTATTGTCATTATGGATGGCCCCTGCTTGTTGATTACTTTACTTTTCCACATCTGTAATGAACACAGTATTATAACTTATTCTACAGTAGAAAAACAGAAAAAGTGATAAAATAACCTCAGCAGCTGCCTATGCCTTAAGAGAGTTCCTATAGGAGACCGAAGTGAAATTAACCTTCTCTTCTCCTTAAGATTACCCAGGTTGTCCCATAAAGGACAGTTAGAATCCAGTAACAAATTAATGCAGTAACAGTCTATGCCCTCATTGGATTCATACCAGGAATACAAGGAAAATTACTAAGGCAACAATAATAACTAACCAGATTAATAGATAAAGGAGGGAAATGATAGGAGTATCTTTGCGGATGTGTACAGGCATTTTACAAAATTTGACATTCTTGACTTTAAAAAAAATCTTAATATCATAAGAATTGGTAGAGATTTCTTTAACATATTTTTAAAGAACTCATGTATAGGCTGGACTGGGCTCTTATCTTAGAGGTTCTGGAGAAGAATCCTCTTCCAGCCTTTTCAGGTTGTTGGCAGCATTCTGTTCCTTGTGGTTGTAGGACTGTCATTCCCATTTCCTTGCTGGCTGTCAGCTGGGGGCTGCTCTCAGCTCCCAGAAGCTGTTCATATTCTTTACCACATGGCCCACTCCAACTTCAAAGGCAGAAATGGCATGTCAAATCCTTCACATATTTGGAATCTCTCTGACTCCTACTTCTACTACCAGCTGGAGAAAACTCTATGCTTTTATAGGGCTCATGTGATTAGGTTAAGCCCTCCTAGATCCTCTCTCTGGCTTAAGGTCTACGGATTAATACACTTAATTGCACCTGTCAAATCCTTTTGCTATGTAACTTTTATAATGATGGGGTAATCATTAGAGGGCAGAGACCGTGGAGGACATTAGAATTCTGCCTGCAACAGAAGTTTAGAAGAACAAGGACAGGATTCTGAAGGTGGAGTGTACAATAAACAGATAAGTGACATGAGGCTATAAAGAAATTTTAACATGTTCTTCCTCTGTAATTTAAATATAGTCTCAGGACTTCCCTGGTGGTCCAGTGGCTGAGGCTCCGTGCTCCCAATTCGGGGGGGCCCGGGTTTCATCCCTGGTCAGGGAACTAGATCCCACATGCATGCTGCAACTAAGAAGTCTACATGCCATGGTGAGGATCCCGTGTGCCACAACTAAGACCTGGCGCAGACAAAATAAATAAATATTAATAAGTAAATATAGTCTCAGTGGGGGAAAAATTGTTCTCATATAGAAAAATAAAAGAAAAAAAAGGGCTGTAAGTTATGAATATTAAATTGCACATTTTTGAAACAAAGTGTCACTAACCACTTCTGTCATTATATGAATTATATGAAGACTATTCTGAAGTTCTATTCTCTGACCATTACAAGATTTTTATGTGGGTTAATTTGGAGATGTGGTTTGGTTTTTTTTTGTTTGTTTGTTTGTTTTTTTTGCTGTACGCGGGCCTCACTGCCGTGGCCTCTCCCGTTGCGGAGCACAGGCTCCAAACGCGCAGGCTCAGCGGCCATGGCTCACGGGCCCAGCCGCTCCGCGGCACGTGGGATCTTCCCAGACCGGGGCATGAACCCGTGTCCCCTGCATCGGTAGGCGGACTCTCAACCACTGCGCCACCAGGGAAGCCCTGAAGATGTGTTTCTTAAAAACATTTACAACTGGTGAGAACTTACTGTGTAGCACAGGGAACTCTACTCAGTGCTCTGTGGTGACCTAAATGGGAAGGAAATCTAAAAAAGAGGGGATATAGTTGTATGTATAACTGATTCACTTTGCTGTACAGCAGAAACTAACACAACATTGTAAAGCAACTATATTCTAATAAAAGTTAATTAGAAAAAACATTTACAAATCTTTTTTTGAGTATTTTCTTTTTGAAGTATAGTTGATGTACAATATTATGTAAGTTACAGGTGTATGATGTAGTGATTCATAATTTTTAAAGGTTATACTCCATTTATAGTTATTATAGAATATTGGCTATATTCCCTGTGTTGTATACTATATCCTTGTACCTTATTTTATTTTATTTTTTTATTGAAGTATTGTTGATTTACAGTGTTTCAAGTGTATAGCAAAGTGATTCAGTTTTTTATGTGTATATATATATATTTTTTCAGATTCTTTTCCATTATAGGTTATTACAAGATACTGAATATAGTTCCCTGTGCTATAGAGTAGGTCCTTGTTCCTTGTAGCTTATTTTATACATAATAGTTTTTATCTCCTAATCCCCTACCCCTATACTACCCCTACCCCCTTACAAATCTTTCTTAATGAATATCTCTTTTAAAAAGTGGTTTTTACACAGAATAAAAGAACTATGAAACTGGAAGTATGTCTATTTTGCTTTTCTTAACCCATTGGTACAAAATGGATCACTGAGGCCTTTTTCAGGGGACTACTGGAAATCATTCAGGTACACTATAATTAACCATCTCACAATATTCCAAAGTAATAGAAAGTATGTGACTAATTCTATTCTGATAGGAGACAGTAATGCCACATGACAATTATTCAAACATTTTAAAAGTATTTTTAATGGAGTTTTATTAAATTAAAGTTTAGAAATTTCTAAATGAAAAAAGGTATTAGGGATTACTAAATAAACATGAACAGGTTTTGTGGAGTGCTTACACTGTATAGGAGGGGTCCTCAACCCCCAGACCGCGGAAAGGTGCCTTGTCTGTTAGGAACCGGGCTGCACAGCAGGTGAGCAGCCAGTGAGCAAGCAAAGCTTCATCTGCCGCTCCGCATTGCTCCCCATCACTCGCATTATCTCCTGAACCATCCCCCCGCCAACCCCCCGCCAACTCCCGTCCGTGGAAAAATTGTCTTCCACGAAATCAATCTCTGATGCCAAAAAGGTTGGGGACTGCTGTTGTATAGTGTATTATTTTATGTTCTAAGGATCAGTTGTTAGATAAATGTCCAAAATACATAATCTATGGCACAGAGTATCCAAGTTCATACTATCTCAACCTATTATATCTTGATCCTTAGATACAGAGGGCTTCAGTGTGTTACTTAGAAGCTAACATCTTTGTCCTAAATTTTCATACATTCAAACATAATCTGAATAACAGTAGCCTGAAGAAAAAGCAATTTCTCTACACCATTCACCAATTACAAGCCTCCCATTTATGTACACACCTCCAAGTTTTAAAAAATGTTCTGATAACATCAATTGGAAAGGAATGGAAATTGATAAGAATGCACATTGTATCCACCTGGGTTTTCTCTGTTTCACTTTCATAACTGGTTTTCCATAATAATTTCCAAAGTTTTTATGAGGCCGAACAAAGGCAGCATGTCATAATAGAATATTGGGGGAACCTGGGTTTCTGGTCCTGATGGCTATTACTTTCTTGGGCAATCTTGAACAAAGTCTCTTAACCTTTCTCTGGTCCTAGTTTTACAACCAATAAAATACCCTGAATTAGATCATTGTTTTCTCAAAGTGTGTTCCATTCATGAATGTTAAATGCTAAAGAAAGTTTGGGAAAACTGTATTAAATCAAGCTGAAGAGGGTTTTTTTAGGGCAGGGCTTCTTAGAACCTTTAATGTGCCAGTGTGTATTGTGAATTTCCAAGGGAGAAATACATTATTCAGGATCTTCTAAACTTGCATGACTATACAACTCTTTTATTGAAAGCGCTTAATAGAAACACTGTTGAAAAATGCTGAACCAAGAAATTTCTGAAAAATACCATGATTCTATAATGATATCCAGGCCATTGTTCTAATCCTTTAGGGACCATATTCACATCTCGGTATCAGACTTTAAGTCTACTGTCTCAGAAATTTGTCCAGGGAGTAAGAGATGCAGGTAAATGGGCTTACAAATTTTTAGTAATGTAGACTTGAATCCTAAAATATGTCAGAAAAGACACATGGAGACTTATGCCGTTACTGACATTATTACCATTTATGGGTAAAACACAATTTTTCTGACCATAGGAATGAACAATTTTAGACTTTACATTAATATTTTGCTCTGACTTTACTGAAGTTGTTGAAATAAAAGTAAGTTGTCTGGCAAACTTATGGTTACCAGGGGGTGAGGGAGGGATAGATAAATTGGGAGATTGGGATTGACATATATACACTACTATATATAAACTACATAAGTAATAAGGACCCACTATATAGCACAGAGAACTCAACTCAGTACTCTATAATGGCCTATATGAGAAAAGAATCTAAAAAAGAGTGGATATATGTATATATATAACTGATTCACTTTGCTGTACACAACATTGTAAATCAACTATACTCCCATAAGCATTTTTTTAAAAAGTAAATTGTTTTTTTAAAATGATGATTGTTAAAACTATTAAAGCAAGAAAAAGATTTATGAGGCCAGCAGTCTTTAATAACAAATAGACTTTTTTTTTTTGGCTGCACCATGGCATGTGGGATCTTAGTTCCCCTACCAGGGATCAAACCTGTGCCCCCTTCATTGGAAGCATGGAGTCTTAACCACTGGACTGCCAGGGAGGTCCCCAGATAATAAATAGATTGTCCATTAACTCTTCCTGCCAAATTTTTTGAGGAGTGACATGTTTGCACATCATTTGC
Organism: Mesoplodon bidens; assembly: GCF_964165515.1. Classification (NCBI taxonomy): domain Eukaryota; kingdom Metazoa; phylum Chordata; class Mammalia; order Artiodactyla; family Ziphiidae; genus Mesoplodon; species Mesoplodon bidens. The sequence goes on along the minus strand of NC_138176.1, from coordinate 212,668,665 downwards.
AATTTTAAAGGATTATTTTTATACCTGCTAAGCTGCTCCACTGTTACTTTTTGGTATTCATTTGAAGTACATTGTAACCATAATGATATCTGTTTTGAACACATTTTATTGACACTGGATTCAACTTCCTGTGGTGCTCCTTTGGCAGACATTTTTGATCAGTGTTTCTCAGGTTATTGTATTTAATGGGTCAGTAAGATACATAATTCTAAAATTGCAGAGGGGAGTTTCCCAACCTTTTTTTTTTTTTTTTTTTTTTTGTGCTATGCGGGCCTCTCACTGTTGTGGCCTCTCCCGTTGCAGAGCACAGGCTCCGGACGTGCAGGCTCAGTGGCCATGGCTCACGGGCCCAGCCGCTCCGCGGCATGTGGGATCTTCCTGGACCGGGGCACGAACCCGTGTCCCCTGCATCGGCAGGCGGACTCTCAACCACTGCGCCACCAGGGAAGCCCTTCCCAACCTTTTAATTTTGCCAAATGGGGCAAAATGAAAGCAACTAACAAAGATAGTTAATAAAAAATAGAAAAAAAATAGTAAATGGAAAAATAGTTTCTATTAAGTGCTTTTCAGTGAAAGAGTTGTATAATCAGGCAAGTGTATAAGATCCTGAATAATGTATTTCCCCCTTGGAAGTTTAAAAGTGACTAGCAAGAAACCCCCCTAAAAACAAGCAAACAAAAAAAGAACTAGTATCTACTATCTCCATAAGGTGAAAAAAAGAACATTTTAACATCACAAATTTAAAAAGGGCATAACATCAGAGTAAAAGAGTTATTTCAATTTCAGCTTCATGAAAAGTTAAGTGCGTTGCTCCCTTATTCCTCAGTTTCACATGGACAAGGAACAATTCTATTACAAAACTCGTTTGGTCCAGGGAACGGCCACTGTTTCTGATAGAGTGTGAGGGGCTTTCTTGCCTGGGAGGGTGGGGTCCTGGCAGGTACATGTGCATGGCTGAGGAAGTGCTTCAGAAGCTGCTTCTAGGCCGCAGCGTCTGAGAGAAGATGTGGGTTTAGTTTGTTTTTTTTTTTCAACATTTTTATTGGAGTATAATTGCTTTACAATGGTGTGTTAGTTTCTACTTTATAACAAAGTGAATCAGTTATACATATACATATGTTCCCATATCTCGTCCCTCTTGCGTCCCCCTCCCTTCCACCCTGCCTATCCCACCCCTCTAGGTGGTCACAAAGCACCGAGCTGATTTCCCTGTGCTATGCAGCTGCTTCCCACTAGCTAGCTATTTTACGTTTGGTAGTGTATATATGTCCATGCCACTCTCTCACTTTGTCACAGCTTACCCTTCCCCCTCCCCATATCCTCAAGTCCATTCTCAAGTAGGTCTGTGTCTTTATTCCTGTCTTACCCCTAGGTTCGTCATGACATTTTTTTTCTTAGATTCCATATATATGCGTTAGCATACGGTATTTGTCTTTCTCTTTCTGACTTGCTTTACTCTGTATGACAGACTCTAGGTCCATCCACCTCACTACAAATAACTCAATTTCGTTTCTTTTTATGGCCGAGTAATATTCCATTGTATATATCTGCCACATCTTCTTTATCCATTCATCTGATTATGGACACTTAGGTTGCTTCCATCTCCTGGATATTGTAAATAGAGCTGCAATGAACATTTCGGTACATGACTCTTTTTGAATTATGGTTTTCTCAGGGTATATGCCCAGTAGTGGGATTGCTGGTTCATATGGCAGTTCTATTTGTAGTTTTTTAAGGAACCTCCATGCTGTTCTCCATAGTGGCTGTACCAATTCACATTCCCACCAGCAGTGCAAGAGTGTTCCCTTTTCTCCACACCCTCTCTAGCATTTATTGTTTCTAGATTTATTGATGATGGCCATTCTGACCAGTGTGAGATGATATCTTATTGTAGTTTTGATTTGCATTTCTCTAATGATTAATGATGTTGAGCATTCTTTCATGTGTTTGTTGGCAATCTGTATATCTTCTTTGGAGAAATGTCTATTTAGGTCTTCTGCCCATTTTTGGATTGGGTTGTTTGTTTTTTTGTTATTGAGCTGCATGAGCTGTTTGTAAATTTAGGAGATTAATCCTTTGTCAGTTGCTTCATTTGCAAATATTTTCTCCCATTCTGAGGGTTGTCTTTTGGTCTTGTTTATGGTTTTCTTTGCTGTGCAAAAGATTTTAAATTTCATTAGGTCCCTTTTGTTTATTTTTGTTTTTATTTCCATTTCTCTAGGAGGTGGGTCAAAAAGGATCTTGCTGTGATTTATGTCATAGAATGTTCTGCCTATGTTTTCCTCTAAGAGTTTGATAGTGTCTGCCCTTACATTTATGTCTTTAATCCATTTTGCGTTTATTTTTGTGTATGGTGTTAGGGAGGGTTCTAATTTCATTCTTTTACATGTAACTGTCCAGTTTTCCCAGCATCACTTATTGAAGAGACTGTCTTTTCTCCACTGTATATTCTTGCCTCCTTTATCAAAGATAAGGTGACCATATCTGTGTGGGTTTATCTCTGGGCTTTCTATCTTGTTCCACTGAGCTATATTTCTGTTTTTGTGCCAGTACCTTACTGTCTTGATTACTGTAGCTTTGTCGTATAGTCTGAAGTCAGGCAGCCTGATTCCTCCAGCTCTGTTTTTCTTTCTAAAGATTGCTTTGGCTATTCAGGGTCTTTTGTGTTTCCATACAAATTGTGAAATTTTTTGTTCTAATTCGGTGAAAAATTCCAGTGGTAGTTTGATAGGAGTTGCACTGACTCTGTAGATTGCTTTGGGTAATACAGTCATTTTCACAATGTTGATTCTTCCAAACCAAGAACATGGTATATCTCTCCATCTATTTGTATCAGTTTTAATTTATTTTATCAGTGTCTTATAGTTTTCTGCATACAGGTCTTTTGTCTCCCTAGGTAGGTTTATTCCTAGGTATTTTATTCTTTTTGTTGCAATGGTAAATGGGAGTGTTTTCTTAATTTCACTTTCAGATTTTTCATCATTAGTGTATAGGAATGAAAGATATTTCTGTGCATTAATTTTGTATCCTGCTACTTTACCAAATTCATGGATTAGCTCTAGGAGTTTTCTGGTAGCATCTTTAGGATTCTCTATGTATAGCATCATGTCATCTGCAAACAGTGACAGTTTTACTTCTTCATTTCCGATTTGGATTACTTTTATTTCTTTTTCTTCTCTGATTGCTGCGGCTAAAACTTCCAAAACTATGTTGAATAATAGTGGTGACAGTGGGCAACCTTGTTTTGTTCCTGATCTTAGTGGAAATGGTTTCAGTTTTTCACCATTGAGGACGATGTTTGCTGTGGGTTTGTCATATATGGCCTTTATTTTGTTGAAGAAAGTTCCCTCAATGCCTACTTTCTGCAGGGTTTTTATTATAAATGGGTGTTGAATTTTGTTGAAAGCTTTCTCTGCATCTATTGAGATCATCATATGGTTTTTATCCTTCAGTTTGTTAATATGGTGTATCACATTGATTGATTTGTGTATATTGAAGAACCCTTGCATTCCTGGGATAAACCCCACTTGATCATGGTGTATGATCCTTTTAATGTACTGTTGAATTCTATTTGCTAGTATTTTGTTGAGGAGTTTTGCATCTATGTTAATCAATGATATTGGTCTGTAGTTTTCTTTCTTTGTGACATCTTTGTCTGGTTTTGGTATCAAGGTGATGGTGGCCTCGTAGAATGAGTTTGGGAGTGTTCCTCCCTCTGCTATATTCTGGAAGATTTTGAGAAGGATAGGTGTTAGCTCTTCTCTAAATGTTTGATACAATTCGCCTGTGAAGCCGTCTGGTCCTGGGCTGTTGTTTTCTGGAAGATTTTTAATCACAGTTTCAATTTCAGTGCTTGTGATTGGTCTGTTTATATTTTCTATTTCTTCCTGGTTCAGTCTCGGAAGGTTGTGCATTTCTAAGAAATTGTCCATTTCTTCCAGGTTGTCCATTTTATTGACATAGAGTTGCTTGTAGTAATCTCCGATGATCCTTTGTATTTCTGCAGTGTCAGTTGTTACTTCTCCTTTTTCATTTCTAATTCTATTGATTTGAGTCTTCTCCCTTTTTTTCTTGATGAGTCTGGCTAATGGTTTATCAATTTTGTTTATCTTCTTAAAGAACCAGCTTTTAGTTTATTGATCTTTGCTACCGTTTCCTTATTTCTTTTTCATTTATTTCTGATCTGATCTTTATGATTTCTTTCCTTCTGTGAACTTTGGGTTTTTTTGTTCTTCTTTCTCTAATTGCTTTAGGTGTAAGATTAGGTTGTTTATTTGAGATGTTTCCTGTTTCTTAAGGTAGGATTGTATTGCTATAAACCTCCCTCTTAGAACTGCTTTTGCTTCATCCCATAGGTTTTGGGTCATCGTGTTTTCATTGTCATTTGTTTCTAGGTATTTTTTGATTTCCTCTTTGATTTCTTCAATGATCTCTTGGTTATTAAGTAGTGCATTGGTTAGCCTCCATGTGTTTGTATTTTTTACATATTTTTTCCTGTAATTGATATCTAGCCTCCTAGCATTGTGGTCAGAAAAGATACTTCATAGGATTTCAATTTTCTTAAATTTACCAAGGCTTGATTTGTGACCCAAGATATGATCTATCCTGGAGAATGTTCCATGAGCACTTGTTGTTTTTGGATGGAATGTCCTATAAATATCAACTAAATATCAATTAAGCCCATCTTGTTTAATGTATCATTTAAAGCTTGTGTTTCCTTATTTATTTTCATTTGGGATGATCTGTCCATTGATGAAAGTGGGGTGTTAAAGTCCCCTACTATGAGTGTGTTACTATCAATTCCCCCTTTTATGGCTGTTAGTATTTGCCTTATGTATTGAGGTGCTCCTACGTTGGGTGCATAAATATTTACAATTGTTATATCTTCTTCTTGGATTGATCCCTTGATCATTATGTAGTGTCCTTCTTTGTCTCTTGTAATAGTCTTTGTTTTAAAGTCTATTTTGTCTTATATGAGAATTGCTACTCTAAGTTTCTTTTGATTTCCATTTCCATGGAATATCTTTTTCTATTCCCCCACTTTAAATTTGTATGTGTCCCTAGGTCTGAGGTGGGTCTCTTGTAGATAGCATATATATGGGTCTTGTTTTTGTATCCATTCAGCCAGTCTATGTGTTTTGGTTGGAGCATGTAATCCATTTACATTTAAGGTAATTATTGATATGTATGTTCCTATTACCATTTTCTTAATTGTTTTGGGTTTGTTATTGTAGATCTTTTCCTTCTCTTGTGTTTCTTGCCTAGAGAAGTTCCTTTAGCATTTGTTGTAAAGCTGGTTTGGTGGTGCTGAATTTTCTTAGCTTTTGCTTGTCTGTAGAGGTTTTAACTTCTCCATCAAATCTGAATGAGATCCTTGCTGGGTAGAGTAATCTTGGTTGTAGGTTTTTCTCCTTCATCACTTTAAATATGTCTTGCCACTCCCTTCTGGCTTGCAGAGTTTCTGCTGAAAGATCAGCTGTTAACCTTGTGGGGATTCCCTTGTGTGTTATTCATTGTTTTCCCTTGCTGCTTTTAATATTTTTTCTTTGTATTTAATTTTTGATAGTTTGATTAATACATGTCTTGGTGTGTTTCTCCTTGGATTTATCCTGTATGGGACTCTCTCTGCTTCCTGGACTTGAGTAACTATTTTCTTTCCCTTGTTAGGGAAGTTTTCAACTATAATCTCTTCAAATATTTTCTCAGTCCCTTTCTTTTTCTCTTCTTCTTCTGGGACCCCTATAATTCAAATGTTGGTGCGTTTAATGTTGTCCCAGAAGTCTCTGAGACTGTCCTCAGTTCTTTTCATTCTTTTTTCTTCCTTCTGCTCTGCAGTAGTTATTTCCACTATTTTATCTTCCACGTCACTTTTCCGTTCTTCTGCCTCAGTTATTCTGCTACTGATCCCTTCTAGAGAATTTTAAATTTCATTTATTGTGTTTTTCATCACTGTTTGTTTGCTCTTTAGTTCTTCTAGGTCCTTGTTAAACGTTTACTGTATTTTCTCCCTTCTATTTCCAAGATTTTCGATCATCTTTACTATAATTATTCTGAAGTCTTTTTCAGATAGACTGCCTATTTCCTCTTCATTTGTTAGGTCTGGTGGGTTTTTGCCTTGCTCCTTCATCTGCTGCGTGTTTCTCTTTCTTCTCATTTTGCTTAACTTACTGTGTTTGGGGTCTCCTTTTTGCAGGCTGCACGTTCGTAGTTCCCATTGTTTTTGGTGTCTGTCCCCAGTGGCTAATGTTGGTCAGTGGGCTGTGTAGGCTTCCTGGTGGAGGGGACTAATGCCTGTGTTTTGGAGGATGAGGCTGGATTTTGTCTTTCTGTTGGGCAGGTCCACGTCTGGTGGTGTGTTTTGGGGTGTCTGTGGCCTTATTATGATTTTAGGCAGCCTCTCTGCTAATGGATGTGGCTGTGTCCCTGTCTTGCTAGTTGTTTGGCATAGGGTGTCCAGCACTGTAGCTTGCTGGTCGTTGAATGAAGCTGGGTGTTGGTGTTGAGATGGAGATCTCTGGGAGATTTTTGCCATTTGATATTATGTGGAGCTGGGAGGTCTCTTGTGGACCAGTGTCCTGAAGTTGGCTCTCCCACCTCAGAGGCACATCACTGACTCCTGGCTGGAGCACCAAGAGCCTCTCATCCACACGGCTCAGAATAAAAGGGAGAAAAAGTAGAAAGAAAGAAAGAAAAAAAGAAAGAGGATAAAATAAAATTAAGTAAGATAAAATAAAATTATTAAAATAAAAAATAATGATTAAAAATTTTTTTAAGTAAAAAAGAACGGATGGACAGAACCCTAGGACAAATGGCGAAAGCAAAGCTATAGACAAAATCTCACACAGAAGCATACACATACACATTCACAAAAAGAGGAAAATGGGAGAAAATAATATATGTTGTTCCCAAAGTCCACCTCCTCAATTTGGGATGATTCGTTGTCTATTCAGGTATTCCACAGATGCAGGGTACATCAAGTTGATTGTGGAGCTTTAATCTGCTGCTCCTGTTGCTGCTTGGAGAGATTTCCCTTTTTTTTTTTTTTAATTAATTTATTTATTTTTGGGTGTGTTGGGTCTTCGTTGCTGCACGGGGGCTTTCTCTAGTTGGGGTGTGCAGGCTTCTCGCCGCGGTGGCTTCTCTTTTTGCAGAGCACGGGCTCTAAGCACACGGGCTTCAGTAGTTGTGGCACGCAGGCTCACGCAGGCTCAGTGGTTGTGGCGCATGGGCTTAGTTGCTCTGCGGCATGTGGGATCTTCCTGGACCAGGGCTCGAACCCCTGTCCCCTGCATTGGCAGGCGGATTCCTAACCACTGAGCCACCAGGGAAGCCCTCCCTTTCTTTTCTTTGTTCGCACAGCTCCTGGTGCTCATCTTTGCATTTGACCCCGCCTCTGCGTGTAGGTCGCCTGAGGGCGTCTGTTCTTCACTCAGACAGGACGGGCTTAAAGGAGCCGCTGATTCGGGGGCTCTGGCTCACTCAGGCCGGGGGGAGGGAGGGGTACGGAGGCGGGGCGAGCCTGCGGCGGCAGAGGCCTGCGTGACGTTGCACCAGCCCGAGGCGCACCGTGCGCTCTCCCAGGGAAGCCGTCCCTGGATCCCGGGACCCCGGCAGTGGCGGGCTGCACAGGCTCCCCGGAAGGGCGGTGTGGACAGTGACCTGTGCTCGCACGCAGGCCTCTTGGCAGCAGCAGCAGCAGCCCCAGAGTCCCACGCCCGTCTCTGGGGTCCACGCTTTTAGCCGCGGCTCGCGCCCGTCTCTGGAGCTCCTTTAAGCAGCACTCTTAATCCCCTCTCCTTGTGCACCAGGAAACAAAGAGGGAAGAAAAAGTCTCTTGCCTCTTCGGCAGCTCCAGACTTTTTCCCGGACTCCCTCCCGGCTAGCTGTGGCGCGCTAGCCCCCTTCAGGCTGTGTTCACGCTGCGACCCCCAGTCCTCTCCCTGCGCTCCGACCAAAGCCCGAGCCTCAGCTCCCAGCCCCGCCCGCCCCGGTGGGTGAGCAGACAAGCCTCTCAGGCTGGTGAGTGCCGGTTGGCACCGATCCTCTGTGCGGGAATCTCTCTGCTTTGCCCTCCGCACCCCTGTGGCTGCGCTCTCCTCCGTGGCTCCGAAGCTTTCCCCCTCCACCACCTGCAGTCTCCGCCCGCGAAGGGGCTTCCTAGTGTGTGGAAACCTTTCCTCCTTAACGGCTCCCTCCCACTGGTGCAGGTCCCATCCCTATTCTTTTGTCTCTGTTTTTTCTTTTTTCTTTTGCACTTCGCAGGTGCGTGGGGGAGTTTCTTGCCTTTTGGGAGGTCTGAGGTCTTCTGCCACCATTCAGTAGCTGTTCTGTAGGGGTTGTTCCACATGTAGATGTATTTCTGATGTATTTGTGGGGAGGAAGGTGATCTCCGCATCTTACTATTCTGCCATCTTGAAGCTCCCCTTATGTTAATTTTTGTGTTTTGTATTTTGTGAGGTAATGGTCCAACTTCATTGTTTTGCATTTGGATATCCAGTTGTCCTAGCACCATTTGTTGAAAAGATTATTCTTTCCCCACTGAATTGCCTTGACATCCTTGTCAAAAATGTAAGGATTTGTTTCTGGATTATCAATTCTTTCCCATTGATCTATATGTCTATCTTTTTTTTTAAATTAATTTATTTATTTTTGTCTGTGTTGGGTCTTCGTTGTTGTGCGGGGGTTTTCTGTAGTTGTGGCTAGTGGGGGTACTATTCATTGTGATGCTCAGGCTTCTCATTGCGGTGGCTTCTCTTGTTGTGGAGCGCGGGCTCTAGGTGCACAGGTTTCAGTAGTTGCAGCACGCAGGCTTAGTAGTTGTGGCTCACGGGCTTAGTTGCTCCGCAGCATGTGGGATCTTCCTGGACCAGGGATCGAATCAGTGTCCCCTGCATTGGCAGGCGGATTATTAACCACTGCGCCACCAGGGAAGTCCCTATATGTCTATCTTTAAGCCAGTACTTCATTGTTTTGATTACTATAGTTTTGTTGTGGCTTGAATCTTTCAGTAATATAATTAACACAGTGCATTTAGTAGTCCTAGTGGTGAGCTGCAAGAGGCTGTCCAGCTGACCTCACGCAGCGTGGTCCAGATTTTTATTTGCTCCAAACTGGACTGGAACATTTATTCACTTGCCACAGCAGGAATGTAGGAGGTGTACACAGGGACTGTGAAATTCCTTTAGGGTGTAATAACATGGTGTGACATTGACCAGACCTGTAAACTGAGCAGCTCTGAATACATACAGACAAAGCCACTAGCAGGATAAAGGGGGGGTGCTTTGGGTATCAGATATAAAATTCACACTTAGTTTGCTGTTTCTTAGAAGCTTTTAGAGATGCTCTTCCCAGACGTGCAGCCCAAGGGGCTGCAGTAAAAGCTACCCTTGCTTAGACACTCTGCCTTCCAAGTCACTCCTGCTTGGCTCTCTGCTCCCAAGGCTTGGCTCTGTGAGATCTTCTGTAGGTCTACAGTGGTAGCATGCTCTTGGTGTCCATATAAACTAATCCATTTTAAAGGGATACTTCATAGACACTTTTTAGACAATATGCGTATGCCATGGTTGTGTATCTGAAAAGAAATGGTTTTCTAGGTGTGCTAACTCTTTATCTCCTTGGTCCAAATTTTCAGTGACGTTGGTCAATTAAGCATTGTACACTTGCGGAACTGGCAGTGAAGAATACAATGAATATTAGCACAGTTTGTTACCACTGGCTTCATGCTAATGTGCCGTCTATTTTACCTATCATGACTTTTGCACCATGAGTTCTAATGACAATAAATTTTGTAATTCCTTTCTGTCATAATTTCATAGATTATGATTTAATTTTTAGAGAAAACATGTGGCATTTACACACGAGTCAAGAAGCATTAGAAGAACCAGGGATGTAATATACAACATGATAAATATAACACTGCTTGCTGTATGTTATATAGAAAGTTAAGAGACTGAATCCTGAGAGTTCTGATCACAAGAAAAAAACTTTTCTATTTCTTTAATTTTGTACCTATAGGAGATGATGGATGTTCACTAAACTTATTGTGATCATCACTCCTCAGTGTATGTAAATCAAATCTTTATACTATACACCTTAAACTTATGCAGTGCTGTCAATTATATCACATAAATTATAGCATATAAAACTGGAAGAAAAAAAAGAGAATTGTATACTTGGATGGTAATTTTGAGTGAAATTCCAGAGGCTGAATATGGAGTGTTATGAGTGAGAAACTCCTGGGACCACAGTGTTTGGGGAAAGTCCCCACAGTTTTCTGGTTCTTACATCCAGGAATGCTACCAGAGTTTCATGGTGGAGTTATGTGTGTGAATGGTCTAGATACACCAATTAAAGACAGAGATTGTTAACATGGATTAAGAAAAACGGGACCTAACTATAAGAAACCCATTTTATATATAAAGACTGAGATTATAAATAAAGGGATGGAGAAAGATATACCATGATAACATTAACTAAAGAAAGTTGGAGTGTCTATATTAATTTCAGACTAAGCTGACTTCTGAACAAGAAAGATTATCAGGAATAAAATGAGGCAGTAGGTCTTCCCTGGTGGCGCAGTGGTTGAGAGACCGCCTGCCGATGCAGGGGACATGGGTTCGTGCCCCGGTCCGGGAAGATCCCACATGCCACGGAGCGGCTGGGTCCGTGAGCCATGGCCGCTGAGCCTGCGCATCTGGAGCCTGTTCTCTGTGATGGGAGAGGCCACAGCAGTGAGACGCCCACGTACCGCAAAAAAAAAAAAAAAAAGAGGCAGTACATCATGATGAAGGGTGTAATTCTCCAAGAAGACATAACAACCCTAAACAAGAATGCACCTAAATATGTACCAAAATACTTGAGTTAAAAACTGAGAGAAATGAAAGGAGTTATACACGAATCCACTATTTTAGTTAGAGGCTTCAGCATCCCTCTATTAATAGCTGATGGATCAAGTGGACACTAAATCAGTAAGGATATGGATAACCTGAGTAGCACTATCAATCAACTGGATCTTGTTTTTATTTTATTTTATTTTTGTTTTATTTTTTAACATCTTTATTGGAGTATAATTGCTTTACACTGGTGTGTTAGTTTCTGCTTTATAACAAAGTGAATCAGCTATATGTATACATATATCCCCGTATCTCCTCCCTCTTGCATCTCCCTCCCACCCTCCCTAACCCACCCCTCTAGGTGGTCACAAAGCACCGAGCTGATCTCCCTGTGCTATGCGGCTGCTTCCCACTAGCTATTTATTTTACATTTCATAGTGTATATATGTCAGTGCCACTCTCTCACTTTGTCCCTGCATACCCTTCCCTCTCCCCGTGTCCTCAAGTCCATTCTCTAGTAGGTCTGCGTCTTTATTCCCGTCCTGACCCTAGGTTCTTCATGACCATTTTTTTTTTTAGATTCCATATATGTGTGTTAGCATATGGTATTTGTTTTTCTCTTTCTGACTTACTTCACTCTGTATGACAGACAAAAATATGGAATGCTTCACGAATTTGCATGTCGTCCTTGCGCAGGGGCCATGCTAATCTTCTCTGTATCGTTCCAATTTTAGTATATGTGCTGCCGAAGTGAGCACAATCAACTGGATCTTATTGACACCTGCAGACCACTCTATCCAACAACAGCAGAACACACATTCTTCTTAAACTCATGCAACATTCACAAAGATAGGCCACAAAACACACCTTAACAAACTTAGAAATCATACAAAGAATGTTCTCACCACAGTGGAATTAAACTAGAAATCAGTAGCAGAAATATAGCTGGATCATCCTCCAAATATTTGGAAATTAAACAACACACTTCTGAATAACCCATGAGTCAAAGAAGAAGTCTCAAAAAAATCTAGAAATATTTTGAATTCTACTTGAAAGACATGTCAAAAGAAAAGACAGAAAAACTTGACAACAAAAACAATAAAATGTTTGATTGTCAGAAAACATCACCAAGAAAATGGAAAGAAACAACAATCTGGGAAAAATATTTATAGCAAATATGACAAATACAAATACAACATACATATTTTTTAAAAGAAACAAAACTTTTTCCTATTACATTATCAAATAGGTAAAAAATAATACTATTCCAGTAGCTATACATTTGAGATTAGTGCACTTTACTGAATGCATGCTAAAATCTATTTTTAAAATTTCTATGCAAAGTTGATAGTTTAGTAAGAAAGGCACTTTCCAACTTTGTTAGTGATAATTTGTTGCAACTGTCCTAGAAAACAATATGGCTAGTAATCAAGAACATTAATAATGTTCAAATACTTTAACCTAGGGTTTCCACTTCTAAAATATGACAAAAGTTTACACACAAAGACATGCCTTATATGAATGAAAACCTGGAGCACAGAAATCCACAGTAAACTAGTGCTTACAAATATCATGATAAATATACTTGGTGAGATTTCAAGAAGCTATCAAATATTAGTTTACCAAGTTTTTAAATGATAGAACATGTTTTGAAAATAAACAATATACAAAGTTATAGCTATAGAATAAATACAATTTTATGTTAAAATGAATAGAAAAAGAAAATAAGGAATTATGGCAGAGTAATTATTGCTGCTGTATTGCATCTATATATTAAAGTTATGGGTCATTTTGGTTTTTTTTTTTTACTTCTTTATAATTTTTTGGTATATTCCATATTTTCTAAGTGAATCTTCAGTACTTTAATAATCAGTAATAAAACTAGTAAGTAAATAAACAAAAAATTAACTCCCAGTTTCTGGAATCCTCTGTTTCCTGTTATTCCTCCTGCTAGACTCTTAAGCATCTTCCTAGGTGCAGGTCAAAGGTCACCTCCTCTGTGAAGTCTTCCTAGACCCTCAGAGTTAGTCACTCCCTCCTTTGTTTCTGTCAACTCTTTGCCTGCAGCTCTCTCCCTCATGCATCACAGTGACTCATTTATTTGTTGCTCCCACTAGACTGAGGATCAAGGGCCATGTTTTGTCATCTTGTCTCCGTGGTAACCAGGACAGCATCTGGTACAAAATAGACATTTAATTCATCATTATTATGTTATTGACAGGTCTGTTCACAATCCCCCTGATTCTCTTGCTTGTGATACATATCCTTTCCCAGCTGATATTCCTAAGAAACCAGAGAACTAGGAAGGCATGAGGGAAGAGACATTTCTCAGATCCATCAAGGATTGACTTATGTTTTCCTGCTCATGGCCACATGATCCAAGGTGAGTGTCATTTCTCTCTCTGGCAGAAGAAATTACATCATCTTCTGAAACAGAATGAGTAATTTGTAGTTGATTCCTGCCACAGCTGAACTCTGATCTTTTGTTTTCTATAGTGAATGGGTTAGACTGTTCTAAATAAAATCAGTCAAAAACTTCTAGGTGAAAACATCCTTATGTCTTAGGTCTCTTCTCTAGCACCCTTAAGACCGGGTCCTGAGAGTAGCCTTTCTTAATTCAGGTCTGTAAAGCAGATGGGCCTAGATTTTCTCACTCCATGAATACCTAGTAAGAAAATTTCCCACATGTTTTATGCTAGTGAGATGGTTACAAAATGCATTTGCCAGGTGGCAAAATGAGTCCCAAACTTTGATGATGCTCAAGGCTGCTTTTCCTCCTGAAAATGAAAACCAGGTAAAAAAAAATGAGATAAAGGTGTACACATTACTGAATGACACGAGATGAAATTGAATAATCTTGAATCCAAAAAAGTGAGCTCTTATTCTATACATATGTCCAACCCAATGACAGTGGGTTCTTTTTTCCCTGTGTGAAGTTTAATATTCTGGGTCAACTTAGCTAGGTTACAGTATCCAGATACTTGGTCAAACATTATTCTAGATGTTTCTGTGAAGGTATTTTTTTAGTGAGATTAACATTTGAATGAATGTTTATGTGATATACACACACACACACACACACACACACACAATGGAATAATACTCAGCCATAAAGAGAATGAAATTTTGCCATTTGCAGCAACATGGATAGATTTGGAGGGCATTATGCTAAGTGAAATAAGTCAGACAGAGAAAGACAAATATTGTATGATATCACTTATATGTGGAATCAAAAAAATAAAACAAACTAGTGAACATAACGAAAAAGAAGCAGACTCACAGATTTAGAGAACAAGCTAGTGGTTACCAGTGGGGAGAGACAATACAGGGGTAAGGGATTAAGAGGTACAAACTATTAGGTATAAAATAAGCTACAAGGATATATTGTACAAAACAGGGAATATAGCAAACATTTTATAATGACTATAGATGGAATGTAACCTTTAAAAATATGAATCACTATATTGTACACCTGTAACATATAATATTGTATATCAACGATACTTCAGTTAAAAAATTAAAGTATTAAAAAAACTTAAATCTTTAACTTAAGCAGATTACCCTCCATAGTGTAGGTGGATCTTATCAAATCATATAAAGGCCTTAATAGAAAAAGACTGACTTCCCCAAGCAAGAAGGAATTCTGCCTGCAGACTGCTTTTGGACTCAAACTGCAATTCCCCTGAGTCTCCAGCCTGCCAGCCTACCCTGCAGATTTTGGACTTGCTAAGCCTCCAAATCATGTGAGCTTATTTCTTAAAATAAATCTCTCTCTATATATATATACACATCCTGTAGCTTCTGTTTCTCTGGATTACCCTGACTAATACACCCTGCTACAGCTGAATTGTTAGATCAAGTGATACCCCTGTGTCATTCTACTACTGGGAAATAAATTTAATAAAGTTGTGTAAAACCATTTCAAGCTGTGGATGAAAGGAGAGTACAATCCTTAATTATTAACAAGGACATCTACCTCTTCAGGAATATTAACTATTTTACTGTTAGCCTTCTTTTTAAAGATAAAGCCACTTTAACTGTACTAGATCTGTGATTTTCCTTGGATCTTCAAGCATGATGATACAGGAAATGTTGAATATCCCCAATCTTGCTTCAATTCACTGGTAATGGAGAGTAGCCAGATGTGACAATATCTACTTCTTTTTTTTTATTATTAGTTTCTGCTTTATAACAAAGTGAATCAGTTATACATATACATCTGTTCCCATATCCCTTCCCTCTTGCGTCTCCCTCCCAACATCTACTTCTTGATCAGCCATCATCTCTACTGTGGTGACTTTAAGTGTTAGGGAATGAATCCGAATTCGTTTCAATGGTTGTTGTAACAAATTTCCATAAACTGAAACAGAAATACTTTTTTCCACAGAAGTCCAAAACAAGCTTCAAGGTGTCAGCAGGTCCGTGTTCTCTCCAGAGGCTGTAGGGAACAATTCATTCCTTGCCTCTTCCAGCTTCTGATGGCTGCCAGCATTCCTTGATGTGTGGCTGCATCCCTCCAAATCTCTGCCTTCCCAGCCACATTAGTTGTCATTTCTCTTTCATCACCTTTAATCTGGAATAGTTTTGAAGTCCTCCCTTGACTCTCATGACCTTGAGAATTTTGGAGATCAGAGGCCAATCATTTTTTATAATATCCCTCAGTTTGAGTTTGTCTGATGCCTCCTCATGAGTAGATTCTGGTTATGTTTCTTTGGCAGGGATATCACAGAAGTGGTCCTGTGTGGCTCACTGCAGCCTGTTAGGGCACACAGTTTATAATACTTTGTTCCATTACTGGTGATACTAACCATGATCACTTGGTTAGGATGGTGGTTGCCAGGCTTCTCCAATGTAAGTTTACTATGTCTTTCTTAATAATTGAGTACTTTGAGGGGTGGTACTTTGAGGTTATGTAAATGCCCTGTTCCTCATCAAACTTTCAATTTCCCCATTTATCTATCTAGATATTTATATAATGAATGCCTATGTTGTTTCCTGGGTTTTAATTCATTACTCTCATTATTTATTTTGATGCTCTGACTCAGATACAGCCAGTAGCAGCCTCTTCAAACTGGATTCTGTTTCCTTTTGACATCATTTTTTTTTGAGCACTTCCTTAGTTATGGCAGAATAGGATATTCCAGGCTCATTTCTTACTTTCCCTGACTCAGCTTTGGAATCAGCTCCTTTCCCAAGGATCCCTGATTCCTTTAGTGTAGAATAGTATTTAGAAGCCAAGACCTGGTGCTGGGTGTGGTCATTTCCATTGGGAAGTTGCTACTCCCAAGCCCTTTCAAGAACTAGGCAATTTATATATATACACATGTTTACAATTCTATTTATCTATCTACATATATTGAAAACCATGTGTTCACATTAATATCTCCAATTCCAGTCCAACCAAACAGGGTCTATTCTAATCTCCTCCCTTTCCATATTTGTAACTCCCTTCTTTGATAGTGAGAAACTTGACTCTCACTATCCATAATATATTTACTGATTTGACCAAGCCTCCTGATCTTGCTCAGGCTCTGACACCCTGCTTTGCGTCATGACAGCTCCTCTTCACACCTTTGCCAAATGCCTACCTTCCTCTGCCCCTTATAATGGCTTTTGGACTGAATTGTTTAGAAAAGAAAGGGAAGGGAAATGAAAGAGGAAGAGAAAAATAATATTCAGCCAATTTTTGTTAAATGTGCACTATGGGCAAAGGATTATGCTAGGTGCTCTTTGGGATACAAATAATAATAAAATGCATCAGAGCTTATAGATTTAGCAGTCAGCTGGGCTAGATTATACTGCGATAGCACACGGCTCCTACATCTCAGGGGCTTAAGACCACAAAGGTCTATTTCTCACTCACATTTTATGTCCTTCGTGTCTCTGCTCTATCTCGTCCTTATTCCAGGACCAAGCTAAAGGAACAAACCATTCCTGAGATGTGCTAATCTGCGGATGGTCTTGCAGTAGAGGAAATAACAGCATGGTTGGAACCACACGATAAGTCCTAAAGTTTCTGACTGGAAGTTGCCTATGTCATTTCTGCTCACATTTCACTGACCAATGCAAGTTATAAGACCAAACTTGACATTATTGGGGCAAAGAGGTACAATCTTTCTGCAGAGAGAGGGAGCGAATATTTGAAAAAAATCATGCAATAAACCACATAGATGTGTGGACCTATACACTTAACTACCAGGCACAATATAATAGAGGAAAATGCATACTCCATTTAATCCCACTTTACACTAAGATGGATAGGAAATATATAGCAAACTGAAGGGTATGGCCCTTATGCTCTCAAGACATTTTGTGGTCTTGAAGAAAAAAAGATTTCAGGTAAAAGTGAGAAATAGAAATAGAAATGCTTGCCTGGGTAGGATAAGCAGAGGGAATAAGGAAAGCAGAACGTTCTCTAAGACCTGGAGAAGGAACATAAAATAATATGTAACATTCCTGAGGAGGTCGATGTTCAAGTTAATAATTAAGGTTTGCACCCTCCTCTCACCAACAGCCCTAAAGGGTTTTGTAGAGCTTTATCAGATTCATTTCCCAGCAGTGGAATCCCAGAGGGGTGTTTCTTGGTCTAACAATTTATTTGTAACAGGGGAAGAAAAAACCCACTCTCACTGGACTGGATCTATGGATAGAGTAAAAAACTATATTTCAGATTTTTCCCAATTTAATGATTGAAAAATGGTATCTCAGTGTAGTTTTAATTCAGATTTCACTTATTATGAGTGAAGATGAGCATCTCTTATGTTTTTATGCCTCCATTTCCATTTCAGTGGGCTGTTTTTATTCATACCCTACACCTATTTTTCTGTTGGGTTTTGAGTCTTTTTCTAATTGATTTCTAAGAAAGGTTGAGAAGGATTTTGTTGGTCTGGGCTGTGATGAGGAATTCTGCCAGAACTGTGCCAGGTGCTAGGGATGGATGGGACGTAGTCCTTGCGCTGGGTATCGCCCAGTATGTAGGGAAGACGGGTTGACTACGGCAAATGGAAAGACTCACCTGTTTCGAGTATTTGGGAAATAGCAACCAGTTCAAGGGTGGGACTTAGGGCTCATGGAGGCCCTGGAAGGAGCACAGTCCCATCCAGGGTAAAGAGAAGTTCTTAGTGTCAGGCTTTCTAGGAGCAGACGCTGAGATGGAGGTTCTTTTTCTTTTTCTTTTTTTTTTCTTTTTTGCGGTACACGGGCCTCTCACCGCCGCGGCCTCTCCCGTTGCAGAGCACAGGCTCCGGACGCGCAGGCGCAGCGGCCATGGCTCACGGACGCAGCCGCTCCGCGGCACGCGGGATCCTCCCAGACCAGGGCACGAACCAACATCCCCCGCATCGGCAGGCGGACTCCCAACCAGTGCGCCACCAGGCAAGCCCTGGAGGTTCTTTTTCAAGCGATTTTTTCTCAGAGTCCTCTCAGGAGAAGATGAGTGAGAGAACCAGGACAGGTCAAAGGAGGAAAACTAAGCTGGAATGTGGTCTCCGTGGGAGACTAGCTTCAGCTGCGCCCCATGGGAAGCTCCAGAACATGAACTGCCCCCCAGAGCCGGCTGTCCCTCCCTTGAGAGAAGCAACTTGCTCTTTGTACTCCATTTCGGTAAGTCCTTGGTGGAAAAATGTAATATGGTACCATGAGATCCACAGTAATATATATATTTGGCAAAACATTATACATTATTGGAAATCAGGTACCACCTGGTTGCACTGAAATAGTAATTTATGAATGAATGTAAAAGTAAACTCAGATTTCATATCCATCTGGTAGGCAGTTTTGGCTGATATGTTTTATGAGTGGCACAAGAAGTATATACTGTTAACTTTGTTTAAGATTTCACTTTGAAGGATACATACTAACAAATATAGCTCTGTATACATGAGCCCTGTTTCTGGCTCCATTGTGCACTTACAGAAAAATACACATTAATTTCCATATCTAAGTTGAAACTATTACCACGGTTTGTACAAATCTTACTACCTGACCTTCATTACAAGACGTGGAGGTGAAATAAATTCAGAATTTAATTTTTTTTTTTTTTTAAGTGGGGAGGACACGGCTTTCAGGTCAAGGCGGTTTGGGTTAGTTGGAGAGCAGGCCTCCGGAGAAGAGGGCAGCTGTGAGTCATTAGCAATCTCTAGTCACAGCAGTTGAGGGACGGGTGCGCCGGCCCCTGAAGGGCATCTGGGCGGGGCACCGGACAGCTTCCATTACATGTGGTAGGGTCTGGAGTTCCCCCCCAAATCCTGCAGTATCTGCCGATGTACAAGTCCAACTGTGTACTTGAATGTCCCCTAAAAGTGTTCCCAAATAGCAAGTGAAATGGCTTTCAACAAAAGCTAATGGATACAGCCCAGAAACATAATTGAGAAACTCATGAATCAGAGACTTGTAGTTCCATTGTCTAGGATAATCATTTGTTATCTCGAGCAAGATACTCTGCTGGGACCCAAGTGTTAGTTTATGAACGTTTTGATTATTGAGTCCCAGCTGCAAAACGCCGGAAGCTTGACTCTTCAAATACATCATGTGGTTACAGGTGGTAATGGCTCCTATGATGGTGTCAGAGTTTAGCCCAAGCAAATATTTATAATTGACAATGAATGTGTGAGCATGTTGCTAATGAGTGGATGTGCTGATTACTTTCCCCTGTCACAATCATTAGCTGTTGTTGGGCTTAACTGTCAATCTGACGCTATAGATTAGAAATGACAGAATGCTGGCAAAGATCCCCTGTGGGGAAGAATGTTAAGAAAATTTGTAAATTGTATAAGTTTTGATACTTTTATTTCCAAATATGAATTGTTTATGTGTGCTAGCAGGGGGTTATGGCTGAATTATAGATCTAATTGAAAAGCATTTAGATTTATAAGTATGTCTAGATTTCTGAAGTCTTTCATTTTAGAACAGGAAGCCAAGCTGAGAAAATGGTGACATTTTCTTGGCTTCAGGTGGATATCTTGAACTAAACAGTGGACTTTCGAGATGTATTCATAAAACAAACATTTTGTTCTTTCCTGTTACAAATGTTAGTATTCAGTTTTTGATTATAACGTTTGATGTGCCTTTATGTATACTTGCATATGTTTGCTGGGTTTGTTGGTAACATTGTTCTCTGTATTCATGGTGGTCTTAGCTTGTGGTGTTATCATCCATGACGGTGACCACTCTTTCCAGCAGAGTTTGTGTTGGTGGCTTTAGGTTGTGATGATTTTTGTGTCTGAGCATAGCAGCTGCTGAGTCTGTCTTGCCTTCAGTGTCATGTGTTAGCTCTTAGTGACAGGACCCTGAATGCCCAGGCATGGGGTACGCCATCTGGGCAGGAGTGTCCCTCGCAGCTATGACATGACACACAGACCCCGAGCTTAGCCTATGCCTTGTGGGTGCCTTGGTGGGCCTTTTGTCATCCAGTGACCCTCCTGACCTGCTTATTCGGTGGGTTGTCTCTTTGTACATCAGTGAGTCACAAAGTGGCCAGGGAATGTCAGGAGCAGATGTGGTGACACAGTGTGCATAGGGCTGCTTGAAAAGAGTGACACTCTCCATGAATCCGCCCTGTCCCCATTTGGGTCTTCTTCATTTCAGCAGCAGGACTTGCCTTTAAGGTGTTTTAAAAGCTTGTTTATCAAGAGTGAGAAGAGGGCAGAGGGAACCAGCAGCTGTGTTCACTGATGGGGTAAAGTGGGCTTTTGATCACAGATTTTCCTAGAAGAACAGCTATACAGGGATGTGTGTACCTTCCTGTTTTTAATGTCAGACATAGCAGTGCAGCTTTGCTTAAAGATAAAGGGTGCTGCCACCTCCTTCAGTCACCCTGTGTGTTCCTCCAGAGACTTAGAACAGCAGCAGCAGGTGACAATTCACATCGTGGCAGCTCAATGCTTATTTACCGAGAACTTACTATGTGCCAGGCGCTGTGCTAAGAAGAATACATACTCTATCTTTTTTTTTTTTTTTTTTGCTGTATGCGGGCCTCTCACTGTTGTGGCCTCTCCCGTTGCGGAGCACAGGCTCCGGACGCTCAGGCCCAGCGGCCATGGCTCACGGGCCCAGCCGCTCCACGGCATGTGGGATCCTCCCGGACCGGGGCACGAACCCGCATCCCCTGCATCGGCAGGCGGACTCTCAACCACTGCGCCACCAGGGAAGCCCCATACTCTTATCTTATCCAATCCTTCCAACCATTCATTGTTGTACTAAAGGTACTAGGAGTAAGTGCCTTTAGTATCCTTATTTTGCAGTAAAGAAAGCAGAAGCTTATAGGAATTTAAATGTTTGCTGAGGTCACACAGTTAGCAAGAGAGGAGCTGGAATTCCACCTCAGCCTTCCTCACATCAAAACCGATGGTCTTTTTTTTTTTTAATAGATATGAAGCTTTTTAAAAATACTTTTTATTTTATTATTTATTTTTGGCTGCGTTGGGTCTTTGTTGCTGCGCGCGGGCTTTCTCTAGTTGCGGCGAGCGGGGGCTACACTTCATTGCGGTGTGCGGGCTTCAGTAGTTGTGGCACATGGGCTCAGTAGTTGTGGCTCATGGGCTCTAGAGTGCAGGCTCAGTAGTTGTGGTGCACAAGCTTAGCTGCTCCTTGGCATGTGGGATCGCCCCAGACCAGGGATTGAACCCATGTCCCCTGCATTGGTAGGCGGATTCTTAACCACTGCACCACCAGGGAAGCCCCGGGCCAACGTCTGCATGGCTGGTAACAGCCTGCCTCTTTGTCCCGGAGGTGCAGGACCTGGTTATCTGCCCTGATAGAGGAGCACTTAAGAATATGGCTTTTGGGCTTCCCTGGTGGCACAGTGGTTGAGAGTCTGCCTGACGATGCAGGGGACACGGGTTCGTGCCCCGGTCCGGGAAGATCCCACATGCCGTGGAGCGGCTGGGCCCGTGAGCCATGGCCGCTGAACCTGCGTGTCTGGAGCCTGTGCTCCGCAACGGGAGAGGCCCGCGCACCGCAAAAAAAAAAAAAAAGGAATATGGCTTTTTACAATTTTTAATCATAGGACTTGGACTGACATATTTATTCAGGTGAGTTTCTGTGATTACTTCAACCAAACAGAGGTGTTCTGAACTCGTCGCAATCGTCTTTGGTCTGTAAATTCAGGCTGATGCCAGATCCTGTCCCTTTCCCTTTCCCAGCTCCTGGAATCAGCTTCTCAGTCCTGCTACAGGGTGCTAGACAAGGCTCAAGTCAGGCCATGTCCTCAGACTTCTTGTCCCCATGCCTTCCCACAGGAGCCAAAATCCTTCCAGAGTTATTCCCTCTGTCATGCCAACATGCAGCTCCACTGTGGGACTTGCTGGTTATTCTCCACTGAGTGGAAATTAGGGCCATAGTTTTTCACTTTCTTTCTCCAGGTCACCGAGAGGACGTTGTTGCTTTTCTTATCTCCTTCATCCTGCCCAGGCTCACTTCTCACCACTTCTACCATTACTATCCTATACTAAGTTGTCTCTTGATTACAGCAATGGCCTTTCATTGGTCTTTCTGCTTCTACTCTTATTTCCCCTGTATGAGTTATCAATTGCTGTGTAACAAATTATCCCAAAACATAATGTCAGAAATAATAATCATACATTGTTGCACCGTTTCTGTGAAACGGAATTGCCACTGAGCTGGGTGCCTCTGGCTCAAAGTCTCTCGTGAAGTTGCAGCCCACCTGTGGGTCAGGGCTGCTATTACGGCAACAGAGGACTGGGCAGAAGGATCTAATTCCAAGATCACTCACGTGTCTGTCACAGGCTTCAGCTCCTTATGGGCTTTGGACTGTGGGCCTCTGTTCCTTGTCACCTCGTGTGGACCCCTCCATAAGGTGGCTCATAGTATGGCAGCTGGCTTCCTCCAGGATGAGTGATCTAAGAGATGGAGAGGGAGAGAGGAAGCAAGAGAGAATGCTCAAGATGGAAGCCACAGTCTTTTTGTAGCCTAGTCTCAGAAGTGTCATGCCATTACCTCTGTCATTCTGTTCATTACACATGAGTCCATGATTGCAGACTGTCCTCAAGGGGAGGCCTTATAGAAGGGCAGGAACACTGAAGGTGGGGTCATTGGGGGCCATCTAAGAGTCTGCCTACATCCCCTGTGGTCTACGCTCCACCCAACAGCCAGTGATAGCATTTTTTAAACTGTTTATTTTGAGATAATGATAGATTCCAAAAATGTCTTTATTGTGTGTGTCATAACAGATCAATTTTAATTTTAGCAGCTGAAGCTATACAAAGGTACGCTTATAAACTTCATGGGAGTGTTGTACACATTCAATAAAGTGACAACTGTGCAATATCACTTAGTATCTCAAAATCAGGAACATACTTTTGAATTGTTTAAACACAATCTACAGAATTAAAAACAAAATCAGAATCCACCCACAGTTATACTAATTGTCAATTAAAAGTTTTACCACTTACTACTTGATATGACAATCAATATCTAGTAGGGAATATCAGAAATGATTTCAGATTCTCATCCTGTTGTACTCTGTTGGGAAGATTTCTTGAATAGCTGTGGGATTGGCCAAAGGCGGGTACAACCAGGACCAGAACAGCAAGTAAGGTTCTACCACAGTTTCTGTCATTTTCACTTTTTTCTTTGTCAGTTAAAAGTGAACAGTGAGAATTAAATACTTATCTTTACACATACACAAGGTATGCTGTGAAAGCATATTTGCTTATAAACATATAAAAATGTTTATATGTGAACTAGTTTAAGAAAATAATGTATAAAAGTAAAAACATTAATCATCTCTGACCCTGGAAAGATCAATTCCATATTATATGTTATAAACAAAAACAGTTTTAGTTTTTTGAATCCCTTATCCAGAAATACTTGAAATGGAAGACAGACAGAAATTATTTATTTTTACTCTCAACATGGCTGTGAAAAGAGTTAAATTAAAAAACCAAGAACAGGGCTTCTCTGGTGGCGCAGTGGTTGAGAGTCCGCCTGCCGATGCAGGTGACATGGGTTCGTGCCCCGGTTCGGGAAGATCCCACATGCCGCGGAGAGGCTGGGCCCGTGAGCCATGGCCGCTGAGCCTGCGCGTCTGGAGCCTGTGCTCCACAACGGGAGAGGCCACAACAGTGAGAGGCCCACGTACCGCAAAAAAAAAAAAAAGGCAATTCAGATGCTGTCCTCACAGTGCAGTGAAAACCCACTAAGAGCCCAAATGGCAACTTTATGGGGAAACTGCTTTCAGCCTCCTTCATTTTGGAATGAGAAACAGCACCCCTTCTCTTGGGAGCTCCTTAGTGAGGTGTGACTCCCTTCATGGCTGAGAGAGAGGGGGCTGGAGAGCACAGGCTGATTAGGATGTCAGCTGGGGCAAAGGGAATCAAAGGTCCTTCTTGTAAGCGGTTTTTGTAAGCACCATGACATCAGTTCAAGCCTCCTACACAGTGACGGGGAAAACCCCAAGGCTGAATGGTTTATTTTGTTGTCTTTACTTCAATAATAAAATATCAAGTATATTTTAGTGGAGAGTTTCTGATATACCTTTTAGTATGTCAGGCTTTTATCCTGGACTCTATCCTAACTTGTGAGAAGATGCTTGAGGCTAGTGCCAAGGGCTGGTGAAGAGAGAGACTATGTGATTTTTATCATTGTCTGGTGAGAAAAAAAAATTGCTTCTCTTGTGTCAAAAAAGAGCATTTGCTTTGTACGCACTGCAGCTGAGAAATTGAAAGGACTGGAAAGAGGAGCTGTCATCGCTTTACAGGATGTTTCTTCCTTTAAAATATTAGAATCTCTTATATAACACATGGGCTATTGTTTTCTGAATAGCACCTGAATGTGAGAAGTGTCTCTGTGGAGTAAATAGAGTAATCTCTGTGCAATAAATTGTGTGTCAGCATCTTCGTTTTCTGAGTGGCATGATGGACTTTCAAAGGCCTTTTCCTTTTGTAAATTTCTCTTCTCAAAGCCATACACATTAGAAAACAGCTGCTCCATAGTATCTAGAAATCCATTAAAATAGAAAATACTAATTTGTCCAAGTCTCTATTTTCTCACCTTTAAAATGGGGTTCGGACTTCCCTGGTGGCACAGTGTTTAAGAATCCGCCTGCTAATGCAGGTGACACAGGTTCAAGCCCTGGTGCAGGAAGATCCCACGTGCCACAGAGCAACTAAAGCCCATGCGCCACAACTACTGAGCTTGTGCTCTAGAGCCCGCGAGCCACAACTACTGAAGCCCGCATGCCTAGAGCCCGTGCTCCACAAGAGAAGCCACCGCAGTGAGAAGCCCGCGCACCTCAACGAAGAGTAGCCCCTGCTCGCCTCAGCTAGAGAAAGCCCGCATGCAGCAGTGAAGACCCAACGCAGCCAAAAATTAAATAAATTTATTTATTTATTTAAAAAATGGGGTTGGATGCCTGAAACTAACATAATATTTTGAATCAACTATAGTTCGATTTTTTTAAAATGAGGTTGATAGTCCCACTGTATGAGATTATCAGGAAGATTAAACAATATAACCACAGCTCTAAACTCAAGAGTTTTACAAATAGCAGTCCTTCCATAAATTGTTCTCATCATTGTTATAATATTATTGTTATAAGGAGAAGGAAGACAACTAAAGAGTTTAAGTCATAGCCTTAAACAACAATTTAAGGAAGAAATAATTCTAACAACGGGAATGGCCAAAGAGAAAGCGAGCTGGTGGTGATTTTGTATCAGTTTGTACAACTTTCAGGTTTAACCCAGTAAAGTATCATTGCCCTCTTCTATTATGCAGTAGTTAAATATGAAAGGCAATTAATTGGTGTGCTTTTTAGCTTTTTACTTAAAAAATACTTAAAAAAATAAGTTTTACTTAAAAAATAGGTTTTGTATTAACATGGTTCAAAATTCAAATGACACAAAGGGTGTATAGCAATAATTCTCCTGTCCTCCCCACTCTCACCCCCACCCCCATGCCTGTCTGGAGGCCACCAGTGCTACTATTTCTTGATAGTCTAGTTATATACCAAAGCTTGTATATATTTCCCCCTTCACACAAATTGAAGCACATAGCACTTGCTGTTCTCATCTTCCTTTTTTCACTTAGCAAATTATATCCACAATAATCCTCATTTTTTTTTTTTTTTTTTTTTTGCGGTACGCGGGCCTCTCACTGTTGTGGCCTCTCCCGTTGCGGAGCACAGGCTCCGGACGCCTAGGCTCAGCGGCCATGGCTCACGGGCCCAGCCGCTCCACGGCATGTGGGATCTTCCCACACCAGGGCATGAACCCGCGTCCCCTGCATCGGCAGGCGGACTCTCAACCACTGCGCCACCAGGGAAGCCCCCTCATTTTTATGGTTGTAAATAATTCTTTGTATGGATGAACATAATTTATGTCTCCCATTAATGAACATCAGGTTGTTTCAATCTGTTGCTATTATAGACAGTGTTGCAGTGAATAATCTTGTGAATATCTCATTTCTTGCAAATGCAAGTATACCTGAGGATGAAGTCATAGAAGAGTAATTTGATAGGAATTACCAAAGTGCCCTTCAGAGCAGTTATGTCAGTCTTTACTCTTATCAGCAATGTAAGAGCAAGCCTGATTCCCCCATACTCACTACTACAGTGTGATACCAGGTGTTCTTTAGCTTTGCTATGGTGGTGGGTGAAGCTTTAATTTGCATTCCTCTTATTACGAGTATAATCGACCATCTAAAAAAATACATGTTTAAGGCCTTTTCTGCAAACTGTTGGTCCTCTCCTTTGCCCATTTCTCTATTGGGCTGTTGGTAAATTGGGATTTTAAAGATTAGAGTGGAGACTTCCCTGGCAGTCCAGTGGTTAAGACTTTGCATTCCAATGCAGGGGGTGCGGGTTCAATCCCTGGTTGGGGAGCTAAGATCCCACAGGCCTCGTGGCCGAAAAACCAAAACATAAAAAAGAAGCAATATTGTTACAAATCAGTAAAGACTTTTGAATGGTCCACATCAAAAAAATCTTAAAAAAAAGGTTAGCGTGAACTGGACAGTAGAAAGAAATAGGTCTTAATGTTGGTGGACCATATTCAAATTCTGGTTCAATCTTTTATTAGTTATGTAAATACTTTCGTACTTCAGTGTCCTCATCTCTAAACTGATGATAACAATGCCTTCTTCACAGGGCTCTAGGGAGGATTAAAAGAGATAACTTATGAAACACTTAGTACAATATCTAGCCCTTAGCAGGGGCTCAATAAATTAAAACGTTTTCTTTTTCCTTCCATGACTTTATGAAAATTACAATAAACATTTTTCATATTCCTAAGGAGTCATATATAATTCCGCAAAAAAAAAAAAAGGAAGGAAGGAAGAAAAAAAAGGCATGGAGAGGAAGGAATAGAGAGCGGGACGGAGGAGCCATGTTTCTTGGCTTGGGCATCTTCAGTCCTTTTTTATCTTGTTGCCCAGCATGCTTCTAAAGTACTTCTTCCTCTGAAGATGATCAGGGAATACAGGCTCATTTTAATATTAGCACAAACAAAACATAATTAGGGAAGTAAATCTGCCCAGATGAACATTCTGTGTTACAAAGTCAATATGTAATGTAGCTTTAAAAAGCCACTTGTGGCCTGGCATTATTTGGGGGTTTCTTGGGGCCTCGCACAGGACCTTACAGTCAGCTCTCTAAAATGTTTGCTGCACTAACTTGGTGCATTATTTCTTTTTGAGAGCAAAATAGCAAGCATGTCAACTTCTCGACTCTTTCTGGGCAGATGTGTGTGATTCTCCTCTGTCTCACTAGTGCCTAGCTCAGTGCCAAGCACGTAGGAGAAGGTGAATCAAACTGGATCGTGAACTGAGACTGTGCTTTTGAAATTTAATATGAATCGAGGTTAAAACCCCAAACGAAGAATTACAAACATCTATGACGTTCAAAAAAGTCAGTGATGCACTCTTCTATATCCATTTAATATGCCAGTTTTGTCTGGAGAGCTACGAGTTACACTGTGTTTTAGATCACCACATTCTATTTTTATTTTATTTTATTTCAGATTTCCTCTCTGACTCACCAAATGCGATCTGCTGTATATTCATTTGAAATAAAATTAATTGTAAATCTGTTTTGTGAATTCTTTAATATCTCATGGGGTAAATAAAGAGGCCGAAAGGTGTGGTGAAACCTGATGGAAACTCACACTCTGGAGACTCCAGGATGTGAAGATTTTAATGGCTTCCTAGACGCGGGAATGCTGAGGATGACTTTCGTATATGTTCTCTCCTCCTGCGCGTTTAGAAATCAATTGCTCTGTTCTCTATAGGCCTAGTTTGCACTTTCATGTGAGTGAATACAGCATGCGCTTTAGCCATGCAAGTTGTCCAAGCTGAGAATGAGAGATTCTCAGAAGCCCCGCCTTCACTTGCTGAAATTGGAGGGTAGGACCTCTGTGGTTCACTTTGGGAAGAGAGCACGCATTGCTGCAGAAGGCTCATCTGGGTTTCTGGCAACTTGCCTCCTGGCCTGTGGAGAGCGGCTTCTCTCTGTGGGTGCTGAAAAGCCACATACAGACCCCTCCTCTTTGCTCGTGCCCGAACCCCATCCTGCAGGGCAGGGGACAGGGGACAGGAGATCTGGAGTCTCCTCATAGCCCCCGGTGCACTCAGCTCTCTGAGGTCTTTCTGCAGGAATGAACCCACGATCTCTCCCTGTGTTTTAACACACTTTAGCCTTAGGAATATTTGTCAGACTTGGCAGGAAGGCCACATGCGTGTAAAACATTCCTGCCAGGGCTCTGAGCCTGCGGGTGGAGCCTGAAGTGTCAAGTGAGATCTCGTTCAGTCCTCGTGGTCCAGAGATTTGCCGTTCACGCGACGGGCCCCTTCTCCCTCCTTATTCCCTTCCTCATTTTTATCCAAAAATATAATCCTCGCTGTCTTCTTTAGGGAACGTGTGATAGAGTGCGGGAAGGCAACAACATCCTGATTAACTGTGGCCCTTGCTAGTTGAGCTGGTAAAGAAGGGTGAATCGCAAGGGCAGAATCTAGCTTGTGGTTCAGCATCAAGATCCTCCTGTGCCTGAGGCCTGTAACCAGGGCGAGTTGACAGCTAGCAGCGTCAGTCTGGTTAGGCTTCTGGGCTTGAACATACCCTTCAGGATAGGAGCTTAGCAGAAACTCTCACAGGGAAGAGCTTGCCAGGAGTGGGAGAGTGACTAAGCCGTGGCTCAGGAAGCAAGATGCTAAATGCCGAAGACCTGGTCTGTCAGTCTCAGCGAAGATTGATGGAGTAGGAGAAGCTTCAGGGATTGAGGTGAGGAATGAGGTAATTCAGGTTGACGAACCTCTTCAATCACCATGTGCTCCCTTATTTCCCTCATGCTAGTTGTAGTTTCAAAATCAGCAACAATTCCCCCTCCCGATAATTAGGGATTAAAAGTGCACCGTGTGCACATTTGAGAGGTGTACATGTGATACTCAAGTGTTATCCAGCTGACATTATTGTATGTATTTGTGTAACTTGTTTGTTGAATGAGATGAATTCAGTAGGATACAGTCAAGAGGCAGCTCTTTTTCCTCCTACCTCTGCCTATAAACACACTTGGTCAGACCTCTGTTCAAAGCGTCTTGAATGCACCTAGGGTAGCGATGAAGTTCTTTGGTCTCTTGTTACCTTATTGGGTTCTCTTATCATTTATAATAGGTTTTCAATAGTTTCTCTTGTGTTTTCCAAATATTCATCATATCAAATGAAAATAGTGGAGGTTTAAGTTTTTCGTCTCTAACTTTTATGCTTTTAATTTCATGTTCTTTCCTAAGGGTGTTTCTTCCAGTACAGTGTTAAATAATAATACAGATAATGGATATCCTTGTCTTGTGGTTTTTAAAAGCATAACTAGAGGCTGCAGTAAAACAAAGACCCTTGTATAATGCAGCTGTAAACCTACATTGTTCACATCTAGTAATTTCACTTCCAAGAAGTTAGTCTAGAGTCACACTTAGAGATTCAGACAATTGACTATTTATCAGGTTTTTCATAGTAGCATTGTTTTGTAATGATGAAAAATTAGAAGACATCTAAATGTTCAACACTGAATTATGGTATATCCACATGATAAGATAAGGCTGAATTATTTATCTACAAGTAATAACAGATTACCCCAAATCCTAGTGGCTTAAAACAATAAATATTTATTATGTCACACAATTTCTGTGGATAAGGAACCCAGGAACATCTTAGCTGGATGGTGCTGCCCCAAGACATGTCATGAGGTTTCAGTCAAGTTGTTGGCCAGGGCTGTGGTCATCTGAAAGCCTGACTGGGGCTGGAGGTTCTGCTTCACAGGTGGCTCACACACATGCTTGCTGAGGCGGTGCTGGTTGTTGGCTGGAGGTCTCAATCTCTCCCCACGTGGACCTCTGCATAGGACTGGAGCTGTTCTCTCGTGACATGGCAGCTGGCTTCTCCTCCAGCGAGTGATCCAAGAGAGAGCAAAGTAGAAACTGCAATGTCTTTTTTGAAGTCACACTCTGCTATTTTCTAATATACTGTTGCATTTCACAGATCGGTTCTATTCACTGTGTTAGGGACCTCAATAGGGACATGAAAACCAGGAGGCAAGAATTACTGGGGATCATTGGAGAGGGTGGTTACCACAGTCAGAGTCTGTGCTCTGGCCTCCAAGGATTCGTATCCTCTACTCTTGCAAAATACAATCACCCTTTCACAAGTTCCTCAAAAGTTTCATTGTGTTTCAGCATCAGTTCCAAGTCCAGAGCCTCACCAGCTAAATCAGGTCCAGGGGCAGATGAAGCTCTTCAGGTACAGTTTCTTCAGTATGTGGTTCCAAGTACAGTTCAAATGTACTTCCTCTCGACCTGAAGACCCATGAATTACAGAGACAAGTTATCTGCCCCCCTCCCACACCTGATATATACTGGTGGGACAGCCTTACAGGACTGCTATAGATATTCCCATTCAAAATGGGGAGAACAGGAGGCACGCAGAGGGTGCTGCTTCACAGAAATCCTACTATTCAGCCAGGCAAATATTGAAAGTTCCTTAATTAGGACTCAGGTCTACTCTTTCCTGGGAATGATTCTCCATGGCTCCTGGTTCTGCCCTCTGAGCTCTTGGTTCCACCCTCTGATTCTTCCTTCCTGTTCCATTAAAGGTAACCCATGATTTGCGGCTAAGAAATAGTCTCAGCCTGCTTCCTGCCTCTCAAAGTTTGGGAGTCTGAAGGTCTCTTTTCACTTTGTATGGTTTCTGTCCATTCAGTCCAACCTGATAATGTTTCTGCCAATATTAATTAAAAAAAACAACAACTTTGTAGGTCATCTGCAATAGGTCATCTGCAATAGGGTAGTAGGTGGCGTTTATTCCATTAGACAAAAACCACACCATAAATGTCCTCAAGATAAGCCCTTTTCTACCTTGGTCTTTTGTTGAAACTGCTGAGGGACATTGCCTGTAAGCTTCTCAGAAGCCCTAGAATTCTCTGAAGTACTTCCTTAGATTTTCCTTAATCATTAAATGGGATTTTACAGTCACAACCTCAACTTCCTCTTTAGACCATGTTTTCTTGGAAGAGCCCTGGATTTGATCTTTGCCTGGAAGCTATTTTACAATTTTAGCATTTTCTGTCATCTGGAAAATTTCAGAAGCAGAGATTCTTGACTCCTTTTTATTCAATGCAATAGTTCTTCCTTCAGCTTATCTCTCCTCTCACATTTTGCTAAAAGAAGAAACCAAGCAGCACTTTTCAACACTCTGCCTGGAAATCTCCTTAGCTAGATCACTTAGTTCATTAAACATATTTTCTTTTTTCCCCCCATATTTTTGCATGTGACAGTGTTGTTTAATTTTCTGTTGTATCTAACAAGGATCCCTCTTTTTAATTTTTTTTTTCTTGGCTGTGTCGCACAGCATGCATGATCTTAGTTCCCTGACTAGGGATCGAACCTGTGCCCCTGCAATGGAAGCATGGAGTCTTAAACCACTGTACCACCAGGGAAGTCCCTAACAAGGATCTCTTATCTTCTAGTTCCCAATAATATCTTCCAGATTTTCCTCCAAGTCCTTACCAATAGCATCCTTGAAGGTCACCAGGCTTCTGCTAAGTTTCTTCCATGTACCTTATGCTTTTTTTGTTTGTTTGTTTGTTTGTTTTTTGTGGTACGTGGGCCTCTCACTGCTGTGGCCTCTCCCGTCGCGGAGCACAGGCTCCGGATGCGCAGGCCCAGCGGCCGTGGCTCATGGGCCCAGCCGCTCTGCGGCACGTGGGATCCCCCCGGACCCAGGCATGAACCCGCGTCCCCTGCATCGGCAGGCGGACTCTCAACCACTGCGCCACCAGGGAAGCCCCTACCTTATGCTTTTACTTCTCAGTCTTTCCTGTCACAAAGTCACCTCCACATTTTAGGTTTTTGTTATGGTAGTGCCCCACTTCCGGTCCCCAAATCATTATTATTTATTTATGTGCAACAAGTCATTCCAACATTTAAATATTTAAAACAATAAATATCTATTAACTCACACAATCCTATGGGTCAGGAACCCAGGAGCAGATTAGCTTGGTGATTCTGTCTCAGAGTCTCTCATGAGGTTGCGGTCAAGGTGTCAGCTAGGGCTGCAGTCATCTGAGAACCTGACTGAGTGGGAGGATCTACTTCCATGGTGATAAACTCAAATACCTGGCAAATTGGTGATGGTTATTGGTAGGAGACCTCAATTCCTCACCACCTGGACCTCTCTACAGGGATGCTGGACTCATGAGACGTCAGCCTGCTTCTCCTATACTGAGTAAACCAATAGGGTGAAAAGTGCAATATTTTTAATGACAGAGTTTTGGAAGTCAAACTATTACTTCTGAATTGGTTACACAGGTCACCTCTATTCAATGTCGGGCAGTACCACACAAGGTCATGAATACCAGGAGGCCATAATCATTGGGGGTCATCTTGGAGGCTGGCTACCACAATGACTGAGAAATAATTATGGAAGATATCTAAAATAAGGTGTTTGAAATATCTTTAATAATAGGTTAAATGAAAGAAAAGATTCAAAACGTTTAATTCAATATAATCTAAAATTTATTAAAAATAACTTTTTATGATATTGTCTGGGCATGCCTCTTCATTCAGAAAAGATAGACCAGAAGGAAAACGAAAACATTAGCATTGTTTATTTCTAAGTGAGTGGACTGTGAATTTTCTTTTTTATGTCTTTGAAACACAACACTATAGTGTACATAAACAATTTTATAATTAACGAACTTGTGAATTTTGAGGGCACAATTAGAATAAAGATTTACAGGGAATTCCCTGGCAGTCCAGTGGTTAGGACTTGGCACTTTCACAGCTGTGGGCCCAGGTTCAATCTCTGGTATGGGAACTAAGATCCCGCAAGCCACCCAGTGAGGCCAAAAACAAAGATTAAAAAAAAAGAATAATTATTTACAATTTTTATTTACTTTCTTTAAGATACAAACAATATTATTTCCCCATAGTTTAAAAATTAAAATTTCTACACTCTTTTAAAAAAAACTAATGATAATTTTAAATGGCAGGAGCTGTTAACTCCCAATTTGGCGATTGATGACTTACTAAGAGAAAAATCATACTGCCAAATTTTAATATTTGTACTAGCACAGATGGACTATGTGTATATGCATACATGAGTGTGTTCAATAAGAAAGGTGGGAAAAAGACTCCTTTAAAGATCACTCCTGGGACTTCCCTGGTGGTCCAGTGGTTAAGAATCTGCCTCGGGTTCAATCCCTGGTCAGGAAAATAAGATCCCACATGCCGCGGGGCAACTAAGCCCAAGCACCGCAACTACTGAGCCTACACACCTCAACTAGAGAGCCTGCGTGCTGCAAACTACAGAGCCCACGCACCCTGTAGCCCGCACGCCACAACTACAGAGCCCATGCACCAAAACTACAGAGCCCAAGCCCACGCGCTCTGGAGCCCGCATGCCACAACTAGAGAGAAGCCTGCGCGCCTCAGTGAAGAGCCTGCATGTCACAACTAAGACCTGACACAGTCAAAAAATAAAATAAATAAATATTATAAAAAAAAGAAAGATCATTCCTGAGAGTCACTGCTTAGCAAAGTATTCTTTAGGCTACTTAAATTCAATACAAATTAACAAGTACAAATTTTTATATTTTCTCTGTCATTTGAACCCTTGACTCCACAATTTCTCCTAAAAAGATGAAGTTTAAAGACGAAATGTAAGACATTTCCATAAGATTGTTAGAAAGACAGAGCAAAGTTTAATCAAGCTGGATGTGAACTTTCAAAAATATACCAGGCTTGAGATCCTTTGAAGCGCTTTCTGAATATTAATGTGGAAGTTATTTTCTTTCCTTTGGAGATGAGGACAGTCCGTATTCATGAAGCAGAGCTCAGGGCCCTGGGAGTCTTTCCTAATTATTTCTGTATCTACTGAGATCAGAGCCACTGTGGTTGCCTGTGCAGTTTCATTGCCCACTGAGGGCTGGTGGGGCTGAAATTCAAGCTCACACATCCTTGTCCAACAATGAGGAGAAACGTGGTTTCCCCCTCCTATTTCACAAAATTTCTCCAGATGGGCTAGGAGTGAGTTCTGTCACTCCTTTGTGTTTTGAACCCTAGGAAAACTTAGGCATTTTGTCTGTTCTTGTATCTTCCAGTCACCACTTTGTAATTATTGCTAAGGTATTTCACTGTTGTATATTTTGCTTTCTAAACTCCTTGCATGATCCTTGATGTCAAAGACCATGTCTCCTATTTCTATTGTTCCTCTGGTTGGCTACTGAGATAGCAAGTGGCAAACTTTAGGCATGATAAGAAGGCATTTAATTAAAGTAAATGTTAGACACCAGAAATTGAGGCTTCTGAAATATTTATACCTTTGTACTTTGTGTTATTGTTGTCATATACAATATTTTATATCTCCACAAATTGTAAATGGTAAAAATAATCTTTTTGAAGAGTCATTTATCTTTTAATATAATTAATAAAAGGGAAAATGATAGCCTTTCATATATACTAACATATTTACATTTCTGGTGCTCCTCATTACTTCCTGCAGATCTGAGTTTCATCTGTTATCATTTCTGTTCAGCCTGAAGAATTCCTTCTGTCTAGTGTTTCTTGTAGAAGTTTGCTGGTGATGACTTCTTTTAGTTTTCATATACTTGACAATGTGTATTTCCCCTTCATTTTTGGAGTGTATTTTAACCGTGTATATATTTCAAGATTGATTTTTTTTCCCCTTTTAGCGCTAAAGATGTCTTTTTCTTTTTGACTTTCATTTTCTAATATTTGAAATATCTTCCCACTTCTTTTCTGATGTGCTTCATACATCAAAATATGTTTTTTTAATTGAGATATACCTGACATATAAAATTATATTAGTTTCAGGTGTACAACATAATGATTTGATATATGTACATATTGTGAAATTATCACCACAATAAGTTTAGCTAATATCCATAACCACATATATCAATAGTTACAAATTTTTTCTCTTGTGATGAGAACTTTTAAGATCTACCGTCTTAGCAACTTACAAATATAAAATATAGTGTTGTTAACTATAGTCATCATATAGTATATTACATCTCCAGGACTTATTTAATCTTATTTGTGGAAGTTTATACCTTTTGACTGCTTTCACCCATTTTGCCCACCCCCATCCCTTTAAAAATTTTTTTATTGAGGCATAGTTGATGTACAATATTATATAAGTTTTAGGTGTATAACATAGTGATTCACAATTTGTAAAGATTACACTCCATTTATAGTTATAATATTGGCTATATTCCTGTGCTGTACAATATATCCTTGTAGCTTATTTATTTTATACATAGTAGTTTGTGTCTCTTAATCCCCTACTCCTATTTGCCCCCCTTTCCCGCTCCCCACTTGTAACTACTAGTTTGTTCTCTATATCTCTGAGTCTGTTTCTTTTTCATTATACTCATTAGTTTGTTGTATTTTTTAGAGTCCACATATAAGTGATACCATACAGTATTTGTCTTTCTCTGACTTATTTCACTTAGCGTAATACCCTCCGAGTCCACCCATGTTGTTGCAAATGGCAAAATTTCATTCTTTTTTATGGATGAGTAATATTCTATTGTGTGTGTGTCTGTATATACCACATCCATTCATCTGCTGATGGACACTTAGGTTGATTCCATATCTTGGCTGTAAATAATGCCTCTATGAACATTGGGGTGCATGTATCTTTTCAAATTAGTGTTTAGTTTTCTTTGGATGTATACCCAGGAGTGGAATTGCAGGATCATATGGTAGTTCTATTACATTTTTAGCTTTTTGGGGAATCTCCATACTGTTTTCTACAGTGGCTGCACCAATTTACATTCCCACCAACAGTGTACAAGGATTCCCTTTTCTTAAAGATGTCTTTCTGTTGTATTTTGGCCTCCATTGTTTTTGATGAGAAGTCAGATATCATTCTTATAGTTCCTCTGTAACATCATTTAAGAATTTTTTCTAGCTGACTTGAAGATTTTATCTTTAATTTTCAAGAAGTTTAACTATAGTGTGCTTAAATGTGTGTGGGTTTTTTTTGTATTTATTCAACTAATGGTTTTCTGAGCTTCTTTGATCTGTAGGTTGGTATTTTTTACAAAATGTGGGAAATGTTTGGCCATTAGTTCTTCTAATATTTTCTACTGTATCCTTTCTCCTCTTCATTTAGACTTGAATCACATGTATGTTGGACTACCTGATGTGTCTGAGTTGCTCTTCATTATTTAAAATTTTCCTCCTCTCTGTTATTCAGTTGAGACAATTCCTATTGATTTGTCTTCAAGGTTATTGGCCTTTTCTTCTGTAGCATCTTCTGTTAAACATATCCTTTGAATTTTCATTTCAGATGTTTTATTTTTAAATTCTGGAATTTTCATTTGTTATCTTTTTTGTAGTTGCAATTCTCTGCTGAGACTCCCATCTATTTACTTATTATGTATATCTCTTCACTTATTCTTGAATATATTAATAATAGTTTTAAAATACTCCTCTGATAAGTCCAACATCTGGGTCTTCTTGAGATCCCTTTCTTTTGATTATGGATCATATTTTCTTGCTTTTTTGCGTGTCTAAAATTTTTGTATTGTATGCTGAACATTGTGAATGTTATTCTGTAGGGAGTTTAAATTATGATTTCTTGTTGAAAGGATGGAGTTTTGTTTTGGTAGGTAGGTGATTTACTGGAAGATTGTTTCTAAATCCTTTCAAGCTTGATTATAGGCTTTGTTAGGGTCCATTTTGATATTTTTCTTATTCCTAAGGTGTGATACTTTTCCTAGTGCATGGTCATTATTCCTAAAGTGTGACCTTTCTGGGGTCTCATTGAAATACCCAAGGTGCTAGTGTGGGTGTCTTCGTTCTGGCTGAAACAGAACTCTAATGTCTTCCAGGACTGTATAACCCCTGGTAACCCTGTTCAGCTCTTAAGCCCACTCTCTGCTGGGCCTCAAGATGTCTCTCACTGTCCATGTACAATTAAGAACCTAGGTGAGGGCCTCCCTGGTGGCGCAGTGGTTGAGAGTCCGCCTGCCGATGCAGGGGACACAGGTTCGTGCCCCGATCTGGGAAGATCCCACATGCCGCAGAGCGGCTGGGCCCGTGAGCCATGGCCGCTGAGCCTGTGCGTCTGGAGCCTGTGCTCTGCAACGGGAGAGGCCACAACAGTGAGAGGCCCGCGTACCGCAAAAAAAAAAAAAAAAAAAAAAAGAACCTAGGTGAATGCCCATGTAGACTTCCATGGACCCCCTTTTGGGCAACTCTCTCCTCTTTGGTACCTTGCCTGGCAAAGTCCAGCCATGTTGGCAGCCCTGCACTCTCATCTCTGCCTCCTAAGCTCAGCAATGTCACGTCTCTTCTCTTGGTCTTCATCATTTTGCAGTTTGGTTTGGAAAGTATCCCTAGTCAGAAAGCAGGAGTGAACACAGTGCTCACTTTTAATGTGTCCGTTTGTCTCACAGATCTCAGTGGAGAAAATAGTATCTT
The DNA here is from genome assembly GCF_964165515.1 of Mesoplodon bidens. Classification (NCBI taxonomy): domain Eukaryota; kingdom Metazoa; phylum Chordata; class Mammalia; order Artiodactyla; family Ziphiidae; genus Mesoplodon; species Mesoplodon bidens. Next base: position 212,630,884 of record NC_138176.1, on the reverse strand, counting down.
CCTTATCTGTGGCACAAGATATCTGTGATGCTTAAAGATATGTGAAAAATTATTTTGAAGATTTATATTTCAGACTCAATATGCTGAACTAAAAAATTGAGGTTGTAATAGTACTATTATGTTTGTTATAAGGATCAAATGATTTTTGAAAAGCATGAAAGAGTCCCTGGCATATTGTGAATACTCAAAAAATTATTATTGTTATCTGTATCAGTTAGCTATTGCTATGTAAGAAATCACCCTACACACCTATCGTGGCTTAAAACAACAGTTTTTTCTCACAAGTCTATGGGTTGTCTGGTAGCTCTTTTGATCAGGGCTGGGCTCATCTGGGCTCACTCACATGTGTAGGGATCATCTGCCTGTCATCTAATCTATGATGGCCTCAGCTATCGTGATAGACCATGGTTGGGTCTACCACATGAGTTTCATCCACCAACAGACTAGTTCTCATGATGATGACAGAGAAGAAGAGAGGAGGTGGAAACATGGGAGGATTTTTTCAAAGCCCTTACTTGCATCAGCATTGCTACAACCCAACTGACCAAAGCAAGTTATGTGACAGAAAGTCAGTGTGTACAGGGCACTACCAAGAGCATGGATATAAGAAGGCATGAAGGATTGGCTCATTAGTGCAATCAATATACAACATTACCCTTAATTATTGCTATTATCTTCATTTAATTCTGCAAATAATTCACCAGTAAGTTACACTAATAATCTTCTTACTTTTTTCTTACATCTACTTACTTTTAGGGCATGTCAGTCATCTTAGAGCAAAATAATATAGGAATGGCAGAGAGCAGACTGTCCACTCTTTTTTCCTTGAAAGAATTGGGTCTCATAATAAGTGACACACATAGTAGCTGAGCAAAGGGTGAAGAAAGTGTGTTTTGCTTTCTCTCTACCACCTTCCATTTCCACCTGACTGTCATTAGCAAGAGACAACTGCAGATAAGAATTTAGTATTGCTGGGGTATTTTTGGACCATGTTTTTCCCTCATTGTCTATCCACATACCATTCCTTTCATCACTGTGCTATATAGTTCTTCTTTTGTAGGTAAAAGGGTATTGAGAAAATCTCAAGGGCAAGAGCATGGTAGGAGAATTACCAAAATGGTACTAAAATATAGGGAGTGAGAAGAGATTGAAAGGAGATAAAAATGTTAAGGATTTGATTGACAATTATAACAGGTTTGTGAACTCATATGGAGTATGAAAAAAAAATAACGTTCAGAATTTTCAGTATCATTTAATTTGGTTTCATTTTCCCCCATTGCCCATCTTTTGAATAGAATGTACTGGAAGAGTAGGAGGGGACAATTTCTTTTTCTTTCAGGTGCAACTTGTCTTTCCATTTTCGTGCTACCAAAGCAGAGTGCAGCACAGCAGAAACAGATGGAAGGAAAGTTTCAGAAGAGATGGGATTTTAAAACCACCAATCTGTCAGGAAGCAGCCTTGTTTTCTCATTCCCATGGAAACAAGAATTTGTTGGGATTTGTAGACACGACAGAAATCTATGACTCCTCTGCTATTGCTGCCCTCTGTCTGTGTCCAAAGAAGTGGATTTCAGATCCTTCTTCCATTTGATAAAGGAGACACTCCTGGCCACTTCTTTTCCATGCCTTTCTGCCTGCCATTTCTTTACTGACTTTGATACTATACCATACCATCTTATTTTATTTTATTTACTTTTTGGTCATGGTTCTCCTTAGAATCAGAGAACACTGTAACTGGAAGGTCCACAGACATCATCTAGCCCAAGCCAAATACATGGCACGTGAGGAAAAGGAGTCCTGGAGAAATGACACCGAGGCAAAGATAGATTAGAGGCCAGGTTTGCAGCCCAGAATGTTTCATATACACTTTGCTTTCTCCTTGTAGTATGTCCGTTTCACTAAATAGCAGGTGTCTTCTGAGTCTCATGTCTGACCAGCTGTTTGGGGCACTGACATCATGCACTCCCAGGCACGTGTGCCCCAGCCCCTGTTCACTCCTTCAGCCACAGACAATTCTTCTTATGTAAATTTTTTTAACATCTTTATCGGAGTATAATTGCTTTACAATGGTGTGTTAGCTTCTGCTTTATAACAAAGTGAATCAGCTATACGTATACATATATCCCCATATCTCCTCCCTCTTGCGTATCCTCCCACCCTCCCTATCCCACCCCTCTAGTGGTTACAAAGCACGGAGCTGGTCTCCCTGTGCTATGCAGCTGCTTCCCACTAGCTATCTATTTTACATTTGGTAGTGTGTATATGTCAGTGCCACTCTCTCACTTCTTCCCAGCTTACCCTTCCTCCCTCCCCGTGTCCTCAAGTCCATTCTCTACGTCTGCGTCTTTATTCCTGTCCTGTCCCTAGGTTCTTCAGAACCTTTTTTTTTTTTTAGATTCCATATATATGTGTTAGCATACGTTATTTGTTTTTCTCTTTCTGACTTACTTCACTCTATATGACAGACTCTAGGTCTTCTTATGTAAATTATTAACTCTAAGGACTGCCTACTACTCAACAGTTACATTAGATGTGTTTGAATCCCATTTGGGTCCTACGTCAGACATCAGCTATAGTATCTTGTAATAGGACACAGTATTTTATCTGTTTGGAAATCTCATTACAGGCAGACCTCATTTTATTGTGCTTTGTTTTACTGTGCTTCACGGATATTGTGTTTTTTACAAACTGAAGGTTTATGGCAACCGTATATTGAGTAAGTCTATTGGTGCCATTTTTCCAATAGCGTTTGCTCACTTCGTGTCTCTGTCACATTTTGGCAACATTTCAAACTTTTAAATTATTATTATATTTGTTATGGTGATCTGTGATCAGTGATCTTTGATGTTACTACTACAACTCACTGAATATTCAGATGATTGACATTTTTTTAGCAATGAAGTATTTTTAAATTAAGGAATATACATTTTTTTAGATGTATGCTATTGCACACTTAATAGACTGCAGTATAGTGTAAACATAACTTTTATATGCACTGGGAAGCCCCAAAATTTGTGTGACTCACTTTATTGTGATATTTGCTTTATCGTGCTGGTCTGGAACTGAAGCTGCAATGTCTTCGAGGTCTGCCTGTATAAGAATATTTGGCCTTCTTGTCAACAACCTTTCCCTTCACTCATTAAACTTTATTGTGCTTCTATTTATGTGAAAATATCCCCAGTATTAGTCTGCAAAGGCATTTTCTCCCCCTGTTAAACGTGTGACATAAATTCTTATAATTCAGTTGATACTTTTGTAGTTATTCAAACGTTGTGATTAGTTTTTAGGGTGGTCGTAAAAAACTTAAACTCCTGTTTTAGGATGTTTCTTGTTATTCTTAGGAGAAAACACACCAAACATCTGGTTTGATAAGGGACTGTACCAAGTAGCTTGGAATTTCTCTAGATTTTAGGGGTTTAGGATGTTGGCAGGTTCCAGACCCTATTTTGTTTGGGAAGAAACAGGTTTCATTAATAAAATGAACTCAGGAAACTCAGGGGATAGAGTAAAAGTGAAATTTTGATTTAGACTCTGTGTTTATAAAAATATAAGCTCATATTCCAATGTTTGGGAAGTATAGGACTCTGAACATGGTTGGATCTAGGATGATTTGGGGTCTTACAGCACCTGAGCTATGTCATTACCGGAACCAGTGCTTTTCATGGAGTCTATTGGATATTAATGGAGACAGGGCTGAATGTTTATTGATCCCAAGATGTAGCTGGTGGGTTGTTTTGTCTTTAAATATAAATCCTTGATGTTAGATCATTTTTCTTACTTATCTTGTCTTCCTAAACCTTCAGGCTCAAGCAAGCCTGTTTTGGGTAGAGCTGCCAGCCTATAATTCTGATGGCTACCAGGGTCTCCCACCACATGCAGGAGCCCTGGGTGGGTTCTTAAGTGACAGGAGGGCTGTATGTTCTGCTGTCATTGCTCCACCTTAAATAAGGACTGTATCAAAAGAGTTGGGGGAAAACCATAGCAGGACTGTCCTGCAAGCCTGAAAAAGCAGATTCTACCTAGACCACCTTCTACAGCAGCAGTCCAACAGAATTTATTCCTTTTAATTTCTAAGACTTCTAGAAAGCATGAAACTTGGTACCACCCCTTCATCAAGATCAGATTCTTGGCAATACGACAATTTCTTTGATCAACAGAAAGCTAGTCTACACGTGACTTGCAAATGCTGTTTGATGATTAAGACAACTGAAAGAACCAGACTCTTTGTAACTAAATTTTTCTAAAATTGAAGTGTAGTTGATTTACAATGTTGTGTTAGTTTCAGGTGTACAGCAAAGTGATTCAGTTATAAGTATGTATATATATATATATTCTTTTTCAGATTCTTTTCCATCATAGGTTATTACAAGATATTGAATATAGTTCCCTGTGCTATAAAGTAGGTCCTTGTTTATTTTATAAATAGTAGTGTGTACCTGTTAATCCCAAATTCCTAATTTATCTGTCCTCCCCACCTTTCCCCTTTGGTAACCATAAGTTTGTTTTCTATGTCTGAGTCTGTTTCTGTTTTGTAAATAAGTTCATTTGTATCATTTTTTTTTAGATTCCACATGTAAGTGATATCATATGATATTTGTTTTCCTCTGTCTGGCTTACTTCACATAGTATGATAATGTCTAGGTCCATCCATGTTGCTGCAAATGGCATTATTTCATTCTTCTTTATGGCTGAGTAATATTCCATTGTGTGTATGTGTGTGTGTGTGTATGTATGTATATACATATATATATATATATGTATATACACACACACCACATCTTCTTTATTCATTCCTCTGTTGATGGACACTTAGGTTGCTTCCATGTCTTGGCTATTGTAAATAGTGCTGCTGTGAACATTGGGGTGCATGTGTCTTTTCAAATTAAAGTTTTTTATAACTAGCTTTTGGATCAAATATTGACCAACTTTGTTCTTTCACTTATTTGTTCATTTGTTCAATGAATGAATCATTCATTCAGTTAATACTCAGCGAGTGCCTACTTCAGTGCTCTTTCATCAAAAGACCTCAGCTGTCTGCAGCACAAACTTTTCACAAATGAGCTGTTAGATTTTGGTCAATGCATAAGTTTTATTTTGATACAGATGAGAGCAGCTTATGATTACAGTGATGTCTGGTCTGTAAAGTTGAGCAGGTCCTATTGTAGGACTGTGGAGAGGGGGGCACAACTTGCTACAAGAGACAACAACTAAGAGGAGTAATATAGTCAGTGCCTGAGAGACCGTTTCCTGGTCACAGAAGATATTTCACTTTGAGAGTATATGAAAGAGTGTCATCAGGATTGGAAACAATTTTCCTTTGACAACAGTACTGTTATGAAGGGTGACAAAGTGAAGACTGCAATAACTGAGTTTTATAGACTCTATAAAAATTGTTCTATTTTGGGAGTGATTTTGGTAATTTATTGCTGATTCTTTGAGTTCACAGTCTAAGTTGTACACAGATAATTATAACAGGAGATAACAAAACGCTGGGGTTGGGGAGTAGGGATGTGATCAAGGTGAGCGAAGTCCATTCCTGAGAAAATGGCAGACTGGTGGCAGATGGGTACCATTAACAAGAACCCTCCCTTCTCCCCTATTTATTTATGTACCTTTTCAAATCATTGGTATGGTCTGATACATTCCCATTTTAAAATAGTTTATTATTGTCCTTAATATTTTAGTGCTCCAACTGTATGCAATTTGGGGGCCAGTGGGTCCTCTTTGACCTGTCGCCCAAGTTCTGGTAACATCCTCCATTTAGTCCCCCTTTCATGAAAGAATACGATATGTTTGGGTAGAGCACAGGGCCACCAGATAGAGGCTATCCTTTCCAGACTCCCTTGCAGCTAGAAATAACTATGCGACTAGGTTCAGGTCAATAGAGTGTGAGCAAAAGTTACGTGTGTAACTTCTGAGCCATCTCTTTAGAGAGAAAGTCACTTTTCCTGGACTCTCTCTTTGCCAGACATGAAGGTAAGCCCACTTCAACTCTGTGGATGATGGCAGTCCCCCAGGAGATGATGATATAACAGGATGTTAGGAACCTGGTTCCTTAAATGGGAGCAGTTAAGCTGTTACAGCAGCTTAACCTGAAGTCTAATGTAATGCTCAAAGACAGTAGTGTGAAACAGCATGATATGTTCAGGGAAATCCTTGTGACTGGAGCATGGAGAAAGGAGTTAGGGAGTGGTGGGACGTGGGGCTGGAAAGACAGGACTCAGTGTAGTTTTGTGTATTGGGAAATCGTGGCTGGGTTTGGTGTCTCCCAACAGAGGCCATGATGGGCTGGGAGGAGTCAGCTTGGTCTTAGTAGTCCTGCAGTGAGGTGTGTCCTCTTCTCTTCTCCACAGTGAGTCCTGCCTCCAAAACAAACAGCTAACGACACTTCAGCGCTGGCCTCTCACAACCCTGTCCCGAATCACTGGCCAGATGTTGTCATATGCCACACCCCCTGCTCTTCCCCCAGACCTCCCAGCTTCTCATTTTATGATTCATCTTTCAGTCGTTAGATTCATCTTGCCCCTTGAATTTCCTTTGGGAACAACCCGTGCTGTTAACATCCTGCCTTGTCCTCCCGCCCTCTGCAGAGACCCCCACTGAATATATCACGGATGCTGGGCCACACTTTGGTGGAACATTCCAGAAACTTAGCACTTTGTCAAATCTGATAGGTATTCTACTTCCAGGAAAAATTAATGGGAGAATTTCTCCATCCAGATTGAATGTTACTGCTACGTTGTTAATGAATTCTCCTATGTTTATCTTCGTACTGGCCATGGTTGACAATTTGGAAAATTACTTATTGAGAGAAAGTAAGGACTGAAAAAATCCTATTTCCAAAAATCAGGAAAACAGCACTCTTTTTTTTTTCAACTTTCCTATCAAACTCTTTAACCACTCCAGTTCCAAGAATCTTCTACATACAATCAGAACTCTTTTGCTTGGTGATGTTGAATGTCAGCTCTCTGTGCTTCTACAAAGTTAAACATTCATTGCAGCCCCAAATCACTGCTAAATCCATCTCCCCTGTAAGATTCACTCTCTATCCTCCTCCACCCTAGTCCTTGCCCTGGGAGACTGACCTGTGTAGGCTCTCTTCCCTCCCGGCTGCCAGGGGGATTCAGCCAATGGGAGACCCTGGCAGGAGACCAGAGGGTACAAGGAAAGTACAGTCAGGGTGTTCGTTCCCCATAGCTCCCTCCCTGCTGGGTTGCTGAGGGTTGGCTGCAGAGTCAGGTGCATCCCTCTGCCAGAGACCACAGCTCCTGTCAAGTGGCCAGACCAGGTCTCCACACAGCTTTTCTCTGGGCTTTGAGTTCAGGGAACTGCTCCCTCCCTTCATTTATTCCGACAGCACTGGCTCCTCACTGCTACTTTTCACGGGGAGCTGCCCCTCCCCTTGTTGGTTTCTCTAATTCTGTCCCCCACTTTGGTAAATATCCTTTATTAAACTGTCCTCGATTATCTAGTTTCAGCGTGCCATCTGTTTCCTTCTGGAAAGTTGACTGGTACAGTGATTGAGCTAGAGTTGTATATAATGTACCATAGCACATGGACACTGAAAGGGAGCTAGTGCATTAGGTGTATTCACTTGGGTCTAAACAATCTGATACTAACCAGTGCCCCAAATTCACCTCGTAGATTTTTGGTCATTTCTTCAGGCCAGAGGACTAGTTCATCCAGCCTTAATATGCACTATAGGCACAGGAAACAAATGTCTCTCTTCCCCCAGAGCTCTCTCTTTCCCCAAGGAACTTTGTTCTTTCTTTCTCTCTCTCCCTCCCTGTTTCCCTCCCTCCCTCTATCTGTCTCTATCATCTATCTATCTATCCATCCATCCATCCATGCATCTGTGTGTATACAGAGACACACACACATATGTGTGTGAATATAGAATTCTTTTTTCTGAACCAGTTGAAGGTAAATTGCATATGGTATTTTCCCTTTAAATACTTCAGTGTGTATTACCTCAGAATAGAATATTCTCTTATAAAACCATAGTACAGTTATCAACTTCATAAATTTACATTGATGAAATACTTTCATCTAATCTGGCAGCCATATCCTGATTTTGTCAGTTGATGTAATAATGTTCTTTTCAGCGCTTCATTCTCTTCCAACACAAGATTCAGTGCAGAATTGGGTACTGCGTTTAGTTGTCATGCTCTTTTGGTCTCCTTTAATCTGAAACACTTCCACAGCCTTTCATTGTCTTTTGTGACATTGACATTTTGAAAAATAGAGTCCCCCCTCCCATACATGTACCTTTCTTTTAGAAAATAGAACAGTCCTCATTTTTTGTTTGTCTGATGATTCTACTGGGGTTATGTGTTGCTGGCCATAATGCCGCACAGGCGAAGTTGCGGCCTTCACAGGGTAGTGTGTCAGGAGGCACACACTATGCACTGGTGAAGGTAATTCTGATCTCTGCTAAATAATTATTAGGTTTTATTTTCTCCCTTGAACTCATAAGCAGTCTGTGAGGAGACACTTTAAGGCATGTAAGTATCCTGTTCCTCTTCAAAATCTCCCCCTGGGTTTAGCATCCATTGGTGTTTCTTGCTGACCTGCTCTCTACTCTGTAGCTGCAAAATGATGATTGTCCCTCTCCAGCACTCCCTGCACATTGGCTGTTTGGCCCTTAGCATTCTACTATAAGCAGAATAACCTTTTCCTCTATTTATGCATGTCTTTTTTAAAATTTATGTATTTATTTATGTATTTATTTTATTCATTTATTTTTGGCTGTGTTGGGTCTTTGTTGCTGCGTGCGGGCTTTCTCTAGTTGCGGCGAGTGGGGGCTACTCTTTGTTGCGGTGCACAGGCTTCTCATTGCGGTGGCTTCTCTTGTTGTGGAGCACGGGCTCTAGGCATGTGGGCTTCAGTAGTTGAGGCACGCGGGCTCAGTAGTTGTGGCTCACGGGCTTAGTTGCTCCGCAGCATGTGGGATCTTCCCAGACCAGGGCTCAAACCCGTGTCCCCTGCATTGGCAGGTGGATTCTTAACCACTGCGCCACCAGGGAAGTCCCCATATGTCTTTTTTTTTTTTTTTTTTTTTTGCGGTATGCGGGCCTCTCACTGTTGTGGCCTCTCCCGTTGCGGAGCACAGGCTCCGGACGTGTAGGCTCAGCAGCCATGGCTCATGGGCTCAGCCGCTCCACGGCATGTGGGATCCTCCCAGACTGGGGCACAAACCCGTGTCCCCTGCATTGGCAGGCAGACTCTCAACCACTGCGCCAGCAGGGAAGCCCATGCATATGTCTTTTAAAAACAGTGATATGGATTGCTTTTTCAAGAGTTTATTATTGTACTTAATGTCCTGGTGCTCCAGTTGTACCTGATTTGGCCTGTAGGAAGCCTTTGAGCCGCCTCCCAAGTCCTTGTAGCATGCTCCATTATTTTTTGTGTACACTTCTTTTCTTTCTGGCTTAGCAATATGTTCCAGACTCATCTTGTACCCACCCTGCCCTAGCCTTAGAATCAACAATTTTTCTGTGTAGTCCTGGTCAGTTTTTGTGGGGAATATGAGAGACCACTATCTGGGCACTAAGTGTGCTCATTGCTGCTGCTGGGGTGTATTTGCTTCTTGATATTTTCATCAGGCAGAACTAAAGAAACATAAGCACATAGATGCACTCATGCCTACACATGCACACACGTTAACACCCATACATAGGCATCTACAGGTGTATATACATACTCATATATGTATTTCAGAAATCCTGAGTTAGCTCAGTACCTCCCGTTCCCACCCATCCCCAGAGCATTCTTTCTGGCCTTGCCCCATTCCATTTTTGTACGGCCCTTCTTGCACAGCGAGAACCCAGCAAGACCAACACATTTATTCTTTTGCTCAATTCTGTATTACATCTAAACTATTTCCCAAATTGTTTCACCCATACCCCTAAATTGAACAAATCTACTATATTAGTTAGGGTTCCCCAGAGCAACAGAACAAATCGGGTATGAAGAAATAGAGAGAGACTTATGTAAAGAAGTTGGTACACGAGGTTGCGGAGGCGGGCAAGGCCAAGATCTGCAGGGCAGGCTGGCAGGCTGAAGGCTCAGGGAAGAGTTCACATCACAACTTGAGTCAGAATCCCGGACCTCAGTCTTTTTCTCTTAAGGCCTTCAACTGATTGGATGGGGCCCACCCACACTGGGGAGGGTCATCTGCTTTACTCAAAGTCTGCTGATTTAAATGTTAATTTCATCTAAAAAACACCTTCATAGTGACATCTAGACTGGTGTTTTACCAAATATCTGGGTACTGTGGTCCAGCCAAGTTGACACATAAAAGTATCCGTCCTACTTACTAAGAAGGAGAAAAAAGATTTTTTTTTAGCGGAATCTCAAAGGGAAGCCTGATGTGTAACATAGAGGAATTAGGAGCACCCCTATTTAAAGGTGAGGGAAAGGGTCCAGCACCACCTCTCCTGGCCTTGCTTGTCCTGGGACCCCTAGAGCTGCATGCAGCCCAGAGTGAAACCTGCTGCATTAGCCCACAGGAGTCATTAATGAGGGAATTGAAGGCGATATCACCGGGGAACTCCCTTTTGGGAGGAGGGAACAGGGGGGTAGCTTTTCAGGGCCCTCAAGCCAGACCTCATCTCTGCCTCCCATTGGGAGGCAGTTCCCTCCGACATCTCTCATGGCTCTCCCTGTTCCTGTGCTCAGCTCGGGGACCAGAACACACAGTGGACAACCTCTTGCAAATCCTCCTCTCTGCCTACACTCGTACGCTTCCTCTTAGCCATATACGGCAAAGAAATAGGTACCATTTTTGGGGGGTGGGGATGGAGAGTCTCTGCTGATACGAAGGGCTCCCTAGAAAATTTTGTTATCTCAAAGTACACGGTTACAGTACTCCTCAGATAAATACTTCTCTCTTGGGTAAGGAACAGTAGTCCAGATAACCATGCCTCTCACAGCCCAACTCACGCTTATCTGTTTTGTGCCCCTGTGTCAGTTTTGCTTCGGTAGAAGTGTTTTATTCTGCTGAGACAGTGGTGAGCAGATGTTTGATCCTCAACCAGAGATAACCCTGGAGAGGGTCTGTCTTACATGCTGAGAATGCTAAGTGAAACGGCCTTTCACAGGATCCTGGAGAGAAAGGAGGGCCTTGGTTCCAACCTAAAGAACATCCTGGAGATCCGCACACACATGTCCTCAACCGGCAAGGTTCTTCAGTGCTCGGTGTGTGAGGCGAGCTGTTGGACTGGGGCAGGAGGACACACGTACTTCTCTCCACGTACACTTTGGAGGAGCTCACGGTCGCAGCCCAGGCTGCAGCTGTTCCATGTCTTTGAGGCATCCCGGCGACCCGCTGTGGGCAGTCAGTGCCAGGGCATTCCCCAGGGGCCCAGAGCAGCAAGGCAGGCCTACCTCTGTCACAGGCAGTGACCTGCTTGGAGAAAAAAAGCTGCAGAAATGAAAGAGAGAAGAGAGCTAAGGAAAGGTCCTGCAGCTGTGGAGAAGGTGACAGGGAGGCTGACGATAAAATGCATTTCCCCAGTGCTGGCGTGTTCCCCCCAGATGCAGGCCTGTCGCTTCCCTGCCCCTAGGAGGACCAGGTAGATCAATGTCTGCAACCCAGATTCTGTACATCTCTCCCCCATCAAAATTCTTCAGGATATGGTCCAAACTTGCTTCTAATGGGTGCTGTCCAGCCTGACTCTGGGTGCCTTTTCAGACCCTCTGTACCCATAAACAGTACGTGCCTGCTGCATCCTACTGCTCTCTGTTCCGCAGACATGCCCTCTCCCCTCAGGACACCATGGCTCTGCACTGTGCTTCCTTTTCCTATAATGTCCTTCCACACCCTCACCTGGTAAATGTCTCTTCTTCAAGACCCAGTTCAGACCTCACTCTTGCACATCACCTTCCCTGACTTCCCTTCCCTGATTCCTTCTCTGTGTTGCATGGCATCTGGGCGTGACCTCCCATGGCTGTAATTATTCAGTACGGTCTCTGCCGGCTTCCTCACGTGTGTGCATATTTGTCACCTAAGGCCCTGAGACCTGAAGCCTGTTGGCTCCCTGGGGCCACTCAGCCACACCTGCCACCCGCCGCGCTCACAGCCCACAGCCTAGACCTGAAGAACCCTCTGTCCTGCAGCTCCTGCTGACTTGATGTCCTGCTGGGGACCTCTGTGTCCCCTCACTTCCTACCTTGCCCTCCATGCATGGCCTGGTCCTCTTGTCCCAGATCTGTGGCTGGGCATCTTTCCTCTAGGTCTAAGCACAAATTTTAATTCCTGTCGGTTCTTGCCCTTTGGCTGTGATTTCTTTCGGCTCCGCCGAGTAACAACTGTGCTCATCCCTATCTGGCCCCCAGCATCGACTTCCCAGTATCCCCCGTTCTGTTGGGGGGCCCTGACCCCAGAGACAGAAGCCAGGCACCACCATCCTGTCAGCACTGGGGTTCCGAATAGCACCACATCCTCCTTTGCATGCCAGCAGCACAGGGTCTTGCACATAGTGGGAATCAGTGCTCATTGCATAGTCAGTAAATACATCTTGATTATCTCACGTGATATTATTTAATATAAAACTCTGTTGGGACTTCCCTGGTGGCGCAGTGGTTGAGAATCCGTCTGCCAATGCAGGGGACACGGGTTCGAGCCCTGGTCTGGGAGGATCCCACATGCCGCGGAGCAACTGGGCCCGTGAGCCACAACTACTGAGCCTGCGCATCTGGAGCCTGTGCTCCGCAACAAGAGAGGCCACGATAGTGAGAGGCCCGCGCACCGTGTTGAAGAGTGGCCCCTGCTCGCCGCAACTAGAGAAAGCCCTCGCACAGAAACAAAGACCCAACACAGCCAAAAATAAATAAATAAATATAAAAACAACAACAACAACAAAAAACAACTCTGTTTACAGTACTTACCTCAGGGGAGTGATTACAGAAGGTTCAGGGAAGAAAAGAGAAATTAAAATGTTCATTCTATACCATTTTCCACTGTTAGAATTTTTTTTACCACAAATATGTTTTAATGAACAATAATAGCAATAATAAGACAACCATGTGATCAATATGGTGCCTGTGCTTCCTGTATTAGTTTTCTAGGGCTGCCATAACAAATACCAAAGACTGGGTGGCTTAAACAACAGAAATTTGTTTTCACACAATTCTAGAGGCTAGAAGTTCTAGAGGCCAGATCAAGGTGTCAGGAGGGTTGGTTTTTTCTGAGGCCTCTCTCCTTGGCTTTCAGATGGCTGCCTTCCCACTGTATCTCTAGATGCTCTTTCCTTGATACATGCCTGTGTCCTAATCTCCTCTTCTTATAAGCACAACAGTCGTATTGGATAAGGGCTCACCCTTATCATCTCTCTAAAGACCCTGTCTTCAAATACAGTCACATTCTGAGGTATGGAGGTTAGGACTTCAGCCTATGAATTTGGGGGAGGGGCACAATTCAGCCACAACACTTCCCAGGAGGTATAAACCCCGACTAGTTCAGAGCAGGCATGGGAGGTGACCATAAAGCCCTCCTCCTGCCTCTAGCCCGCCCTGTCTCACCATCAGTAGCAAAACCACTCCCTAGATGATTGTCTCGCCATTCTCTTTTGTTCTCATGCAACTCTAAACCAGCCTGGAGTTCATTCTCCATTCTGGCTGTACCCAGAATCACCTAGGAAGATTTACAAATTCTGATGCCAGGGTCCCACCCTCAGAGATTTGGATGTGATTGATCCAGGAACAGTGGGGGGCTTAGAGTTCTTAGAGCTCCCAGGTGGATCTAACATGCAGCCAATGTTGATCATCATGGATGTAGCCCCCCTCTGTAAAGGGCCATGGAAGTGGGTAGAAATTCAAGGTAAACGCAGGTGCTGCCATTCTCTCTCTGTTGCAGGTGATGATTTGAGGCAGATGGAAGCCAGGACTGGGTGCAGGATTTTGAGGCAGAGCTTTAAAATCATCTCTGAAGTTGGTCAAGTCTGTGTCTAGAGTGTAAATAGTGGAAACCCAGAAATTCATCTTTATAGTGCTAATATTTAGTAGTAAAATCATAGATGCTTGATAAAAATTTGTTGAGTAAATGAACAAGGAGGTGAGTGAACACATGAATGAATGAATGGTCGCCGCCCAACCATGCAACACTCTTCACTAATTCCTTATAGTGTCTGCCAGGTATGGAGTCCTTGGGTGATTCTAGATGAACAAGTTTTCTTTTCCTCTCCCCTTTTCTATACATCTAAAGACCACCACTTATAACACTGTTACTTTAGACAGGGTCCAAGACCATCCAATATGTAATGGCTTTCTTTAACTTTATGATTTTTCCTCAGCCTTGGCTATGGGAGTTGGCAGCTTCCTTGGGTCAAGAAGCACAGTCCATGCAGTTTTTACCCTTTCTACTTGCAGTTTCTTGAGCCTAAATGTTCCTCTGATTTTGGTCCACTTTGGGATGCTTTCAGATGTTTTAAATTTTGTTTACCATTTTGTCCAGTTTTTATATGTATCTGCTAGGTACTTACATGACTGCTTTACTTACCCTCTATTAGTGAAGCAACTAATATCCAAATTATTTGACAAGTAACCACAACTAAACTTTTAATGAGCATATGCACCAAGCTAGACACTGGACTGAGCTCTTGGCATGGATTATCTTATTTCATTCTCAAAATGAGCCTATTCTGTGGCTCCTACTACTGCCCCATTTTACACATGTGAAGACTGAGGCTCAGGTTTCAGGTTTTACCCAAGGTCACATAGAATACTTGTCAGAGCCCCGCCTGTGTCTTAGCCACCACAAGAAACCCTTTTTTAAAGAAAAAAAAAAGATCCTAGAACCCACGTAAAGCTATAATTTTATTAATTTAGTTTACAAACAGTAGATTCACAAATTATTACAGTTTACAGATAATGGACTCATCATGCCCTTGGAACAATCCTGTACAGTTTTGGAACCTGTGTTATGATGTTGACTTTGGATTGAGCTACCGTTATGCAAGTTGATTTATCTACCAATTTACAAACATCTTGGTGTGGCTCACCCTACACTAGTTGATTTTTTGTTAGTTTTACTACAGAGCACAGAATTATATAAATGATGAGCTACCACTTCACACCCAATGGAAGGGCTGAAATGAAATATACTGAGAATAATACCAAGTGTGGTGGAGATGTAGAGTAACTGGAGCTCCCGTGCCTTGCTAGTGGGCATGCAAATGGTGTGTCATAGAACAGCTTGACTCTTTAAACTGTGTTCATGTATAACTTTGATAAATATCTATTGTTCTAATTTTCCACATTAACATTTTATAAAAGAAAAAACACACGATCACCTCAAAATCTAATCTAAGAAGCATTAGATCAAATTGCAGACCCCTTCCTAACAAAAATAATTTAGAAAACTAGTAAGAGAAGAAACTTTCTTAAGTTTTGGTTTCTACCAAAACTCACCAATAACATTATATGTAATCATGAACAGTAAGAAGCATTTCATTACAAATCAGGAAAGGTAAAATACCCATTATTACTATTATCTATTTTATAATATACTAGAGATCCTATGAGTACAGTAAGTTAAAAAAATAAAAAATAAACAAATGAAAGGTGTATAGGTTGCTAAGGAAGAAGCGAAACTGCCGTTGCTCACAATTTATATGATAGGCTGCATAGAAAGTCCAGGGAAACTACAGTCTAATTATTCGAACTGACCAATGAATTTGGCAAGATTGCTGGATACGAGCACATAAAAAATCACTTGTGGGCCTTCCCTGGTGGTTCAGTGGTGGAGAATCCGCCTGCCAATGCGGGGGACACGGGTTCAAGCCCTGGTCCGGGAAGATCCCACATGCTGCGGAGCAACTAAGCCCGTGTGCCACAACTACTGAGCCTGCATGCCACAACTACTGAAGCCGGCATGCCTAGAGCCCCTGCTCTGTAACAAGAGAAGCCACTGCAATGAGAAGCCCGTGCACTGCAATGAAGAGTAACCCCTGCTCACCGCAACTAGAGAAACCCCGTGCGCAGCAACGAAGACCCAACACAGCCAAAAATAAATAAATAAATAAATTTATATTTTAAAAATCCCTCGTGTTCCTACACACTAGCAACAAATGTAAAAAATATAATTAAGAAAGATACTATTGGGGCTTCCCTGGTGGCACAGTGGTTGAGAATCTGCCTGCCAATGCCGGGGACATGGGTTCGATCCCTAGTTCGGGAAGATCCCACATGCTGTGGAGCAACTAAGCCCCTGCGCCACAACTACTGAGCCTGCGCTCTAGAGCCCGCGAGCCACAACTACTGAAGCCCACATGCCACAACTACTGAAGCCCACTGGCTCTAAGGCCCGTGCTCTGCAACAAGAGAAGCCACCGCAATGAGAAGCCTGTGCACCGCAACAAAGAGTAGCCCACAGTCACCACAACTAGAGAAAGCCTGCGGGCAGCAACGAAAACCCAACACAGCCATAAATAGATAGATAGATAGATAGATAGATAGATAGATAGATAGATAGATAGATAGAAAGAAAGAGAGAGATAGAAAGAAAGAAAGATACTATTTTAAATAGCAACAAAAACACCACAGTACTTAAGAATAAATCTTTCATAAGGTATGCAACGCTGCTTTGGAGATAATTATAAAATGTAAAAATTAAAGCCAGTCTAAGTAGAAACAGATATCTTGTTTTTGAATGGGAATACTCAATATCTTAAAGCTATTAAATGTCCCCCAAATTAGTAGACTAAATAAATGCAATTCCAATAAAAATTCAACAAATGTTTTTCCCCTTTTATTGAAAGGTTAATTCTAAAATGTATATGGAAGCATAAAGGACCAAGAAGAGCCAAGAGAAGTTTGGCAAAATAGAAGTTCAGGGGCTCACTTTACTATATACCTTACAAAAAATCTGTAGCAATGCACACAGGGTGGTATTGATGACAGTGTAAATAGGCCAGTGGAACAGAATAGAGAGCCAGCAACAGATTTATGAATATGTGGAAATTAGATATATGACAGAGGTGATTGTAAACCATGCTTTCAAAGCACTCTCATGCTTAGCTTTTCCTGTCTATAACTTTAATTTTCAATGTAGTTTAAATGCAAAATAACCCCGAGCCCCAAAGACACTGTGTAAAGGGAAAACTCTGTTTTCTCTTATACTCACATCCTCAGTTCTTCTGGCTTCCAGATCTGTATGTGTGTGTGTGTGTGTGTGTGGAGCCGGGGTGGGGTGTGGTTCCCACAGTAAGCAATTAGGTGTCCTACAACTTTACATCAATTCTGACACTATCTACCTTGAGAGCATCACATCCCACAGGTTAAGGCTCAGTCCCACAAGACTGCATCCCAACTTCAGACACCAATCACAAGTCTAAGTTGCCACCTGGACTTCTGACTGATTGGCTATCTCATTGTTAGAATGGCTCACAGAACTCAGGAAAAGAGTTTACTTACTTGATTACCCATTTATTACAAAGAATATAACTCAGGAATAGTCAGAAGACGTGATGCTCTGTGCCAGGAATGGGATGAAGACCAAATATATATTTCTTATTATAAATCACAGTATCACATGCTGCTTGCTTGAAAGTCAATCACCTGACTCCCTAGTGTCTTCCAAAGACTCCCACATCACCCCACATCCACTGTCAAGTCTTCTCTTGCCATTACATTTAAGTACAAACTCAATTTACTTAGTTCTGAAATGCTGCTTATTATTTTTATAAACTTATTTTCTTTGTCCAGTTGAAGGATTTTCTGTCAAACTTACTTAGGTATCCTCAGCTACCTGTGACTCACACCTCTTCACATTAGAAGTGGTAGACATATTTAATTCATTTTACAACTTTTTCCTAACCAGCAGGGCTTTCAGGGAGCACCTCACCTGTCTGCAGCAAGGCAGAGAAGTATCTCTTGGTCTTTTTCTCTGAATGGCAAGGAAGTCCTATCACATTTGGAAGGCAGAAAACAAGATAAACAGAGCAGAGGAGAAAAACAGGAAGAATGGCAGAATCTGGGACAAGAACAGAAGAAGTCTGATACCTTAAAACAGTGAAGAGAAAGCATCTTTTCATGATAGTTCCAGGACTGAAGTTCTTTCCCTGAATGTGTGTTTATGGAACAGAGGTGGTATTTCAGCATCACTGTGTCCAGGAGTTAGGCTGACTCTACCAGCATGGATGAAAGCAAAGCATCTGTAGGGAATTATTTTAGCTGAATCTTCCTTAGTTTGATGACAAGTGGTTTGTAGCAGAGCTCAACCAGATTACACTCTACCCTCCAACCTAATGTAAAAGATGCATCTTTTCAAAAATATTTTTGGTATTAAGAGGCATATGCGTCACACAAAACAACTACTCAACAGATTGAGTGAGATAACAGCTATTAGTATTAATAATAGAGGTAACTGTATGACTGAGTTCTCACTACATGCTAACTATTCCACCCGTATGATCCCACTGAATCTTCCCCACACCAGCATAAGCCCAGTACATTATTATCCCATTTTATAACCGAGGCCATTGACGCCACACTAAGTAATATGCCCACCTCAATGAGTTGGAACATGGGATGGATTCCAGCCAGGCTTCATATTCCCCTATGTCTTAGAGCTGGTTCTTGGGAAGGAAGGATGGATAATCCAAGGAGCCCACTGAGCATTTCTGTGAAGACAGACCCAGGACTCAGGGTGAGAGAAAAGCAGGGAAAGATGCTGCCTTCTGTGGATCTCAGCCATACAACCTTGCTTCATGGGAGACTGCTTGGTCTGTTTACATGAGGTTGTGGGCCTCTGTGTGGAAATGGCTACCCTCCTGATGACAGCAGCTGGCACAGGGGGAAGAGGAGAGGCAGGAGAACGAGACTGCAGAAGCTCTAATGGCTATGGTGGCAGACTTCGCTTCTGAGGGCACAGGGCCAGTTCCAGGCAACATGGTGACCCAGGAGTGTGGACCTCTGCCCGCCCCCTACTGCCCTAGCAGAACTGTAGACCAGGAGTCAGTTGGCAGAGGTTCTGACCCCAGGGGTTACCACCTGGATAAATATTAACTGTGGCTGAGCCTCTTAACTTCTCAGAGCCTCAGTTGCCTCTTTAGTAAGATGAGGATGTTGGACCAGGTAAATTTGAAAGTTTCTAACAGTCTGATTCTAGCCTCATAACTTTTTTTCCATATATCTCTCAGTGGATTTTAGTAATAATTTTCCAACAGTGTTCCATGCATGTGATTCAGAAATGCTGCAAAGAATATTTTCCAATAAGCATGGGAACCACTGGAGCATCTATCTACTTATATACTATTATTTCCAAGGAGATTGTACTGGAAAAGAGTTCATTGCTATTCAATTTGAAAATCATGCAATAGGAAACTCTCAAAGACAAAATGAATTTTGTAGACCTAAAGGAATGACTTTATAATGCAGGAATTCCAGGCTGAACAGGATGCATGGGAGGTCTCCCCCCACCTTAAGGGACCCCCACCATTATGCCACTTGGGGTGCATCTCCTGCCCATCCAGTGGTCACCAGACCACCCAGCTCAGAGGGCAGCATTCTGCAGGAAGAAGCTTTCCATAAGCAAGCAGCCTCTTGTTACAGAGGTCACTGCTGACCAGCATGTTTGCCACCCCCTGAGGGGAGTGGATCTGTCCATGGCTTTCCCTGCACATCAGTTGACCTGTATCTATTGAAGAACGTCTTAAAGAAAAGAAACAATACCACATTAAATGTTACATCAGTAATGAGATACATCCCCATTCCAGAAAATTCAAATGTGAAAGGTGAGTGATAGAAATCAAAAGTTGACAGCCGCTTTCTTTGCTGGAGTTCCTGCTATGCTGGGAGAGAGACCAGGGACCATTTTCCATGGCATCTTTTCTCTGTACCCAATCATAAATCTGAGCCTGTGTCAGGGGCTCACAGCCTCTCACTAAGCTTCTGATGTTTGTGTGAGAGTGGAGTTTACTTGCTGCTAGGATGCTGCAAATTAGCTATGCCACCCAATTAAAGGAAACTTTGCTCACAATGGCCCTTTGCGACATTTGCATCCCACTGCTTGTGAAGACATTGGCCCTGCGTCAATATGATGACTCTTTTCCCCATATCTTATACAAAGAACAGGTGTTCACAGGGCTCCTTTTGAACAGCCAGAAGTGATATTTCCACTCCTGCAATCAGACAATCAAATACTCCAGGCTGGGAAGCATAGCCAGTTAGTGTATTTTACCTTCTCCCCATCACCTTGTTTACCTCCACAGAGCAGCCTGCAGAACAGGCTAATATGATTCATATTAGTCAGTGGCTAAAAGGAGAAGAAAAGGGAGGGACAGCTTGAAGAGTTGTAGCCGATGTTGAAGAATATTTCTCTCCCACTCCTAAACCTTCCATGTGTTTCCTTCACTCCAAAAGGGGCTCTGATTGGTTAGAGGATGTCACCGGGTGCAAGTAACAAACATTCAACCCCAAATGGCTAAAACCATGGAGAAGCTCAGCTCACATAATAAGAATTTCCAAGGCAGGGTGGTCCTGAAATTGGTGAATTCAGAAGCTCATTGATGATACCAAGCACCCAGATTCTTTTAATCTTTCTCCTCAGCCATCCTCAGCATTTCAACTTCTCCCTGTTTTTATCCCAAGAAAGCTGAAGGATCAGCAGGCATCACGTCTTGATGGAAGCAGAAAAGGGACCATCTTTTCCTTGTGTCTCTTTCAAAGAGCTAAGAGGTTTTTTCTAGAATCCCACCCATCCAGAAGACCCTCTCTCATCTCCTTTGCCAGAATTGGGTCACAGGTGTCATTAGTAAAAGTCACTTTAAGGAGAAATGAGACTACTGTGATTTGCCCAGATCGGTCAGGATTTCTCCGATCACATAAGGGAAAGGGGGTTACCTGAACAAAATAGAGGCATGAGAAGGCGAACTGTTGGTCACCAACCCACAGTGTCTGTTACAAGGATCTAGAGCCACTGTGGCACCCTGTAGCTTAGGAAACTGGCCTGGTTCCTGAAAGGATCTGTTGAAAATATTTTGTTGTGGAAATCTTGGTTGTGCCCTTGTTCTGGTCAAATCTCCTGTGATTGAAGGAATTCCTATTGAGATCCAGAGGTGGGATGACCAGCTGTGCTGTTGTAAAGGGGCTTGGTAGTGTGGCATCTTACCAAACTCCAAATCTATCCTGCCCTGTATCTTCATTTTTCTAAAATATAGACCTGAGCATGCCACTCCCCAGCTCAGAAAAGCAAGTGGCATCCCACCCTGTTTCCAAGCCTTCTTTCTCTTCATATCTCATTTCTTTGATATATGAGTGCCCAGGAATATCTTTTCCTTTTCAGTTTCCTTTGTCTTTGCTATGTCTTGAATGCCCTTCCCTACTCGCCTGCCTGGTAAACTCCTACTCATTCTTCAAAATCCAAGTCAAATGTCAGAATTCACTTTCATCCTCTATTTCCCCTTCCTTTTGCATTTCCAGAATTATTGCTATCATTGCTCTTAAATCATCCCATTGCTATTATAGCCCCCCAACAAGTCTCCCTGCCTCTTCTTGCCTCCCTCTAATTCATTCGCCACACTACGGAGTATTTCTGAAGCACTAATCTAATCATGTCACTCCCCTGCTCATATCCTTCACGGGCTACCCATGGTGTCCGGGATGAAGGTCTGTAACGTAGCTCACACAAACCATGTTAATCAGGGTGTCCCTTCTCTTCACGTCAGGTGCCCTGCCATCCTGTGCAATCTGCCATTTGGGGGATGGTATGCTCTTTCTCACCTCCCAGATCTGTGCCAATCGAATTGCCTATGCCAGGAATGCTCCGCTTCACCACCCCGTCAGCCTTCGGGTCTCAGTTGCCTGATGTGATTCCCCCAAGTCTTGGTTGCGTGCTCTCTTGTACATTTTTGAGCTTCTTAAATTTTCTCTAATGTAGTGCTTAAACCTCTGAGGTTTCACAGATTCTCTGAAGTTTTGATGACAAGAGCTGCTTTTTGTACATTGTTATAACTCTGGAACACAGACACGATTCAAATGTTTGTAAAATGTGGTACCTGGGTTGATTCTTGTGGGGTAAGTTGGAGCAATGTAGGTCTTAAAGATATCCACCTTCTCAACCCTTTGCAATCTTGGTTAAGGCTTGGTTAAGACACAGACCTGCAAACCTTAACTTTGATACGAAATCATCATTTTGAAAAGTTTCTAATAATTTGGGCATTTGTGGACCGTTTACTTTGTGTATGAATCACACAAATCACCAACAAGGGTAAATATTTTTTTAAAAAATCATAATTTAAAAAATGAAACTAAAGCAGAATATGTTCACTTATCATTGTTAGCATAATTTAATAGTTTCATATCAGTACGAAGGATACTTGTTTACTGTCTTTCACTAAGGGATCTACAGATACTTTGAGCCATTGCCCAGATTTCATATTCAGTTTATATTTCTCTTTGTTCTATTAAATTACAACATTCTCACTCACAATAAAAGGTTTGAGAGATAGTCAGCAAGTGTTTGGTGGATCTTTCAAATGCTTATGGGGAAGTTATGGTGAGACTTCTCACCAAAAGTTTTCTCCACTCTATCAGCAATAAACTAGAAATTCAAGGTTGGATGTTTCACCTTGGGAGATAGTGATGGATGGATGAGTTCAGCTTCTGAAAGTATTTCTTCTGGGTTTCTTAAACCAACATTTTCCTAAAATTTTAAAAATATGTTCATTATGTAGAATCAGTTTATTTCTCCAATGCGTGAAGAAAATCATCCAGGATTGGAAAAGACTGGAACACTCAGCAATCAAACCATTTATGTCATAATTTAATCTTTGCAAGAAGTCTCGATAGCTTATCCTCAACATTAACATTGTATTTCACCCCTGAAGTGATAATGTTATGCTATTTAATATGTTGATAATATTATACATATAATATTCAAACAAGTCACTTGAAATCATAGAATAGTCCTTACTAAGGTGACATATATCCCTAGGACGGTTTCAATTTATGTCTGTTCTCCCAATAAAACTGCTAATAGTGCCTCCTTTCATTCTCAAAAGTGTCCTTGGTCAGACAATACATTAGACAGTCTCCCTAGCCTTTCCTGGCATTAATAGTGTTATGAATGTAGAAATGTTTCTATATATGGTCCCATGCGAGTACTTTTGAGTAAAATTAGTTTCTGTGTATGGTCTCATGAATATTTTTTCCTATGACAGTGTGGAAAACTGGATTCTTTTTTTTTTGTCACTGCCTACTTTTTTTCCACACAATGTGCTAAACACTTACCATTAGTAGATATAATTTGATCACATTTTTATTTGCCATTTTTTCCTTCAACTCAAAATCAGGGTCAAGAGTCACTCAGCGTTGAATGCCAATGAATGAGTGGAGCAATGTGAGGTCAGGTAATCAGGAGCACATTCTGTGAACCCCTTCCTGGTTGTCACCACCTGTCAACACTGACCCATTTCATATCACTTCTCACATAGGAATTTTCAATTAATGAAAAATCTCTATAGTAGCATGGATTTCAGTAATAAGTGGAGCAAGCACTTCTCCCTCATAGATGGACAGTGCATGTACCAAGTGTGGATTCATACTCAGCCCATTAGTGGTTCCATCCAACCTAAAAGAACATGCATGCGCACACACACACACCATGAACCTGTGACAGTGCTTCCACATCATACATGACTGTTATTATGTGACATCCAATGGTTCCGTTTGATAAATGACTTTTATCTGATAACTCATTCTGTTTCCTCTCAAGCGCTATATTTTTATCTACAGAAATTTTAGAAACTTCTTAGCAACAGTATGGCCTGTGTCTAATTTTGTACTACGGAGTAAAGCTATGAAGGATGTGTTAGTAATACTAGTGTATGCTTTTAGTGACAAAATGTATCATTTATCTCCTAAAATGCATTATTTAGGGCTTGTACTAGAAAAACTTCCTTAGTTTGCTATAGAGGTCACTCTTCTTTATTTGAAAATTACGGGGCAGTTCGCTGGCTTCATACAACTAACTGACAAAATTTCAAAACACTGTATCAAGGAATAGGAATAAATGGATTATAAGGCCAATAAATTTCAATTTAATGTTTTTATCACAATATACTTCCTTTCTGCATTTTCTTTTTAGGCTCCATATAGGAAATTATCTCATTTGCAGATCACCTTGAACAAGAGAATATAAATTCATATTCTGTATTCACAGTGAATTTCTTTTCTTTTTTCATACTGAATTTCTGATTACCATTTACAATTATGACCTTTTTTTAACACTGTTATTGTAGTATAATTGCTTTACAAGGGTATGTCATTTTCTGCTTTATAACAAAGTGAATCAGCTATACATATACAAACATCCCCATATCTCCTCCCTCTTGCATCTCCCTCCCACCCTCTTCATCCCACCCTTCTAGGGGGACACAAAGCACCGAGCTGATCTCCCTGTGCTATGCGGCTGCTTCCCACTAGCTACCTATTTTATATTTGGTAGTGTATATATATCCATGCCACTCTCTCACTTTGTCCCAGCTTACCCTTCTCCATCCCTGTGTCCTCAAATCCATTCTCTATGTCTGTATCTTTATTCCTGTCTTGCCACTAGGTTCTTTAGAACCATTTTTTTTTTAGATTCCATATATATGTGTTAGCATATGGTATTTCTTTTTCTCTTTCTGACTTACTTCACTCTGTATGACAGTCTCTAGGTCCATCCACCTTACTACAAATAACTCAATTTCGTTTCATTTTATGGCTGAGTAATATTCCATTGTATGTATGTGCCACGTCTTCTTTATCCATTCATCTGCTGATGGACACTTAGGTTGCTTCCATGTCCTGGCTATTGTAAATGGAGCTGCAATGAATATTGTGGAACATCACTCTTTCTGAATTATGGTTTTCTCATGGTATATGCCCAGGAGTGGGATTGCTGGGTTGTAAGCTAGTTCTATTTTTAGTTTTTTGAGGAACCTCCATACTGTTCTCCATAGTGCTTGTATCAAGTTACATTCCCACCAACAGTGCAAGAGGGTTCCCTTTTCTCCACACCCTCTCCAGCATTTATTGTTTCTAGATTTTTTGATGATGGCCATTCTGACTGGTGTGAGATGATACCTCATTGTAGTTTTGATTTGCATTTCTCTAATGATTAGTGATGTTGAGCGTTCTTTCATGTGTTTGTTGGCAATCTGTATATCTTCTTTTGAGAAATGTCTATTTAGGTCTTCTGGACCTAAATTTTTGGATTGGGTTCTTTGTTTTTTTTGATATTGAGCTACATGAGCTACTTCTGTATTTTAGAGCTTAACCCTTTGTCAGTTGCTTCATTTGCAAATATTTTCTCCCATTCTGAGGGTTGTCTTTTCATCTTATTTATGGTTTCCTTTGCTGTGGAAAACGATTTAAAGTTTCAATAGGTCCCATTTGTTTATTTTTGTTTTTATTTCCATTTCTCTAGGAGGTGGGTCAAAAAGGATCTTGCTGTGATTTATGTCATGGAGTGTTCTGACTGTGTTTCCTCTAAGAGTTTTATAGTGTCTGGCCTTACATTTAGGTCTTTAATCAATTTTGAGTTTATTTTTGTGTCTGGTGTTAGGAAGTGTTCCAATTTCATTCTTTCATATGTAGCTGTCCAGTTTTCCCAGCACCACTAATTGAAGAGGCTATCTTTTCTCCATTGTATATTCTTGTCTCCTTTATCAAAGATAAGGTGACCATATGTGCGTGGGTTTATCTCTGGGCTTTCTATCCTGTTCCATTGATCTGTATTTCTGTTTTTGTGCCAGTACCATACTGTCTTGATTACTGTAACTTTGTAGTATAGTCTGAGTCAGGGAGCCTGATTCCTCCAGCTCCATTTTTCTTTCTCAAGATTACTTTGGCTATTCAGGGTCTTTTATGTTTCCATACAAATTGTGAAATTGTTTGTTCTACTTCTGAGAAAAATGCCAGTGGTCGTTTGATAGGGATTGCATTGAATCTGTAGATTGCTTTGGGTAGTACAGTCATTCTCAAAATGTTGATCTCTCCATCTGTTTGTATCATCTTTAATTTCTTTCATCAGTGTCTATAGTTTTCTGCATACAGGTCTTTTGTCTCCCTAGGTAGGTTTATTCCTAGGTATTTTATTCTTCTTGTTGCAGTGGTAAATGGGAATTTTTTTAAATTTCACTTTCAGATTTTTCGTCATCAGTGTATAGGAATGCCAGAGATTTCTGTGCATTACTTTTGTATCCTGCAACTTTACCAGATTCATTGATTAGCTCTAGTAGTTTTCTGGTGGTATCTTTAGGATTCTCTATGTATAGTTTCATGTCATCTGCAAACAGTGACAGTTTTACTTCTTCTTTTCTGATTTGGATTCCTTTTATTTCTTTTTCTTCTCTGATTGCTATGGCTAAAACTTCCAAAACTATGTTGAATAATCGTGGTGAAAGTGGGCAGCCTTGTCTTGTTCCTGATCTTAGTGGAAATGGTTTCAGTTTTTCACTACTGAGAACGATGTTGGCTGTTGCTTTGTCTTATATGGCCTTTATTAAGTTGAGATAAGTTGCATCTATGCCTACTTTCTGGAGGGTTTTTTAACCATAAATGGGTGTTGAATTTGTTGAAAGCTTTTTCTGCATGTATTGAGATGATCATATGGTTTTTCTCCTTCAGTTTGTTAATATGGTGTATCACATTGATTGATTTGCATATATTGAAGAATCCTTGCATTCCAGGGATAAACCCCACTTAATCATGGGGTATGATCCTTTTAATGTGCTGTTGGATTCTGTTTGCTAGTATTTTGTTGAGGATTTTTGCATCTATGTTCATCAGTGATATTGACCTGTAGTTTTCTTTTTTTGTGGCATCTTTGTCTGATTTGGGTATCAGGGTGATGGTGGCCTTGTAGAATAAGTTTGGGAGTGTTCCTCCCTCTGCTATATTTTGGAAGAGTTTGAGAAGGATTGGTGTTAACTCTTCTCTAAATGTTTGATAGAATTCACCTGTGAAGCCATCTGGTCCTGGGCTTTTGTTTGTTGGAAGATTTTTTTTTTTTTTTTTTTTTTTGCAGTACACGGGCCGCTCACTGTTGTGGTCTCTCCCATTGTGGAGCACAGGCTCCAGACACGCAGGCTCAGTAGCCATGGCTCACGGGCCTAGCCACTCCGCGGCATGTGGGACCTTCACGGACCAGGGCACGAATCCGTGTCCCCTGCATCGGCAGGTGGACTCTCAACCACTGCGCCACCAGGTAAGCCCTGTTGGAAGATTTTTAATCACAGTTTCAATTTCATTCCTTGTGATTGGTCTGTTCATATTTTCTATTTCTTCCTGCTTCAGTCTTAGAAGGTTATACCCTTCTAAGAATTTGTCTATTTCTTCCAGATTGTCCATTTTATTGGCATAGAGTTGCTTGTAGTAGTCTCTTAGGATGCTTTGTATTTTTGCGGTGTCTGTTGTCACTTCTCTTTAATTTCTAATTTTATTGATTTGAGTCTTCTCCCTCTTTTTCTTGATGAGTCTGGCAAATGGTTTATCAATTTTGTGTATCTTCTCAAAGAACCAGCATTTAGTTTCTTTGATGTTTGCTATTGTTTTCTTTGTTTCTATTTCATTTATTTCTGCTCTGATCTTTATGATTTCTTTCCTTCTGCTAACTTTGGGTTTTGTTTGTTCTTCTTTCTCTAGTTCCTTTAGGTGTAAAGTTAGATTGTTTATTTGAGATTTTTCTTATTTCTTTAGGTAGGTTTGTTTAGCTAAAAACTGCCCTCTTATAACTGCTTTTGCTGCATCCCATAGGTTTTGGATCCTCGTGTTTTCATTGTCATTTGTCTCCAGGTATTTTTTGATTTCCGCTTTGATTTCTTCAGTGATACCTTGGTTATTTACTAACGTATTTTTTAGGCTCCATGTGTTTGTATTTTTTATGTTTCTTGCCCTGTAATTCATTTCTAATCTCATAGTGTTGTGGTCAGAAAAGATGCTTGATATGATATCAATTTTCTTAAATTTACTGAGGCTTGATTTGTGACCCAAGATGTGATCTATCCTGGAGAATGTTCTAAGTACACTTGAGAAGAAAGTGCAATCTGCTGTTTTTGGATGGAATACCCTATAAGTATCAATTAAATCTATCTGGTCTATTGTGTCATTTAAAGCTTATCTTTCCTTAGTTATTTTTATTTTGGATGATCCGTCCTTTGGTGTAAGTGAGGTGTTAAAGTCCCCCACTAGGGCTTCCGTGGTGGCGCAGTGGTTGAGAAGTCCGCCTGCCGATGCAGGGGACACGGGTTCGTGCCCCGATCTGGGAGGATCCCACGCGTCGTGGAGCAGCTGGGCCTGTGAGCCATGCCTGCTGAGCCTGCGTGTCCGGAGCCTGTGCTCCACAACGGGAGAGGCCACAACAGTGAGAGGCCCATGTACCGCAAAAAAAAAAAAAAAAAAAAAAAATATCCCCCACTATTATTGTGTTATGTCTTATGTATTGAGGTGCTCCTATGTTGGGAGCATATATATTTATAATTGTAATATCTTCTTCTTGGATTGATCCCTTGATCATTATGTAGTGTCCTTCCTTGTCTCTTGTAACATTCTTTATTTTAAAGTCTATTTTATTTGATATGAGTATTGCTACTCTAGTTTTCTTTTGATTTCCATTTGCGTGGAATATCTTTTTCCATCCCCTCAATTTCAGCCTGAATGTGTCCCTAGGTCTGAAGTGGGTCTCTTGTAGACAGCATATATATGGGTCTTGTTTTTGTATCCATTCAGGAAGGCTGTGTCTTTTGGTTGGAGCATTTAATCCATTCATGTTTAAGGTAATTATCGATATGTATGTTCTTATGCCCATTTTCTTAATTGTTTTGGGTTTGTTTATGTAGGTCCTTTTCTTCTCTTGTGTTTCCCACTTAGAAAAGTTCCTTTAGAATTTGTTGTAGAGCTTGTTAGGTGGTGCTGAATTCTCTTAGCTTTTGCTTGTCTGTAAAGCTTTTGCTTTCTCCATTGAATCTGAATGCGGTCCTTGCCGGGTAGAGTAATCTTGGTTTTAGGCTCTTCCCTTTCATCATTTTAAGTATATCATGCCACTCCCTTCTGGCTTGTAGAGTTTCTGCTGAGAAATCAGCTGTTAACCTTATGGAAATTCCCTTGTATGTTATTTGTCATTTTTCCCTTGCTGCTTTCAGTAATTTTTCTTGGACTTCCCTGGTGGTGCAGTGGTTAAGAATCTGCCTGCCAATGCAGGGTACACGGGTTAAAGCCCCAGTCTGGGACAATCCCACATGCCGCGGAACAACTAAGCCCATGTGCCACAACTACTGAGCGTGCGCTCTAGAATCCTTGAGCCACAACTACTGAGCCTGCATGCTGCCTCTACTGAAGCCCGCATGCCTAGAACCCCTGCTCTGAAACAAGAGAAGCCACTGCACTGAGAAGCCTGCATACTGCAACCAAGACCCAACGCAGCCAAATAAATAAATTTATTTATTTATAAAAATAATAATAATTTTTCTTTGTCTTTAATTTTTGCCAATTTGATTACTATGTGTCTCGGTGTGTTTCTCCTTGGGTTTATCCTGTATGGGACTCTCTGCACTTCCTGGACTTGGGTGGCTATTTTCTTTCCCATGTTAGGGAAGTTTTCTACTATAATCTCTTCAGATATTCTCTCTGGTCCTTTCTCTCTCTCTTCTCCTTCTGGGACCCCTATAATGCAAATGTTGTTGCATTTAGTGTTGTCCCAGAGGTCTCTTAGTCTGTCTTTATTTCTTTTCATTCTTTTTTCTTTATTCTGTTCCGCAGCAGTGAATTCCACCATTCTGTCTTCCAGGTCACTTATCTGTTCTTCTGCCTCAGTTATTCTGCTATTTATTCCTTCTAGTGTAGTTTTCATTTCAGTTATTGTATTGTTCATCTCTGTTTGTTTGTTCTTTAATTCTTCTTGGTCTTTTTTAAACATTTCTTGCATCTTCTCGATCTTTGCCTCCATTCTTTTTCCGAGGTCCTGGATCATCTTCACTATCATTATTCTGAATTCTTTTTCTGGAAGGTTGCCTATCTCCACTTCATTTAGTTGTTTTTCTGGGGTTTATCTTGTTCCTTCATCCGGTACATAGCCCTCTGCCTCTTCATCTTGTCAATCTTTCTGTGAATGTGGTTTTTGTTCCACAGGCTGCAGGATTGTAGTTCTTGCTTCTGCTGTCTGCCCTCTGGTAGCTGAGGCTATCTTAGAGGCTTGTGCAAGTTTCCTGATGGGAGGGACTGTTGGTGGGTAGAGCTGACTGTTTCTTTGGTGGGCAGAGCTCAGTAAAACTTTAATCTGCTTGACTGCTGATGGGTGGGGCTGGGATCCCTCCCTGTTGGTTGTTTTGCCTGAGGTGACCCAACACTGGAGCCTACCTGGGCTCTTTGGTGTGGCCAATGACAGACTCTGGGAGGGCTCACACCAAGGAGTACTTCCCAGAACTTCTGCTGCCAGTATCTTTGTCCCCACAGTGAGCCACGGCCACCCCCCACCTCTGCAGAAGACCCTCCAACACTAGCAAGTAGGTCTGTTTCAGTCTCCCCTTGGGTCACTGGTCCTTCCCCTGGGTCCTGATGCACACACTACTTTGTGTGTGCCCTCCAAGAGTAGAGTCTCTGTTTCCCCCAATCCTGTCAAAGTCCTGCAATCAAATCCCACTAGCCTTCAAAGTCTGATTCTCTAGGATTTCCTCCTCCCGTTGCTGGACCCCCAGGTTGGAAAGCCTGACGTGGGGCTCAGAACCTTCACTCCAGTGGGTGGACTTCTGTGGTATAAGTGTTCTCCAGTCCATGAGTCACCCACCCAGCAGTTATGGGATTTGATTTTACTGTGATTGCACCCCCTCCTACCATCTCACTGTGGCTTCTCCTTTGTCTTTGGATGTGCGGTATCTTTTTTGGTGAGTTCCAGTGTCTTCCTATCGATCATTGTCCAGCAGTTAGTTGTGATTCTGGTGTTCTCACAAGAGGTAGTGAGAGCACGTCCTTCTACTGCGCCATCTAGGTTCAGGGCTTGAGTTTTTTTGTCGGCAGCAGCTTGCTTGCTGAGCTGCAGTTTCTAGATAGAGAGCAAAGAAAATGCCCTATCTATTTTAAATATAGTAGTCTGTATATTTCAATCCCAAACTCCCTAACTATCCCTCCTCCCCCTTCCCCTCTGGTAACCATAAGTTCATTCTCTAAGTCTGTGAGTCTGTTTCTGTGCTGTAAATAAGTTTCATTTCCATCAGTTTATTTTTAGATTCCTCATATAAGTGATATCATATGATATTTGTCTTTCTCTGTCTGACTTACTTCACTCAGTATGACAATTTCTAGGTCCATGCATGTTGCTGCACGTGGCTTTATTTCATTCTTTTTAATGGCCGAGTAATATTCCATTGTATATATGTACCACATCTTCTTTATCCATTCATCTGTCGACGGACATTTATATTGCTTCTATATCTTGGCTATTGTAAACAGTGCTGCAATGAACACTGACTGGCCACTCTACTTAAAATGCAGTCCTCTCTCACTCCCCATCCATGTCCTGGCTTTTCTTTCAGTCATGGTCCTTATCACCACAAAAATTTTATTTAAGATACATTTTATTTATTCTGATAGATTTATTTTGATAGTGTAAACCCCATGTGGGTATGGATCTTTGTTTTATTCACTGTGGATCCCAGGCACTTAGAACAATTCTTGGCACAGAGAAATCAATCCCTAAATACTCCTTAAATGAATACATCTTCATTTTACAGATTAGGCAATTTAGACTCAGAAATCATTAAGATACTTTTTATTTATTTATTTATTGTATTTTAAAAATTTTATTATGTTGAAGTACAATTGATTTAGAATTTTATGTTAATTTCTGCTGTACAGCAAAGTGATTCAGTATATATATATATATTTCCATTTCATATTCTTTTTTTCATATTCTTTTCCATTATGGTTTATCACAGGATATTGAATATAGTTCCCTGGGCTATACAGTAGGGCCTTGTTGTTTACCTATTCTATATACACCAGTTTGCATCTGCTAATCCCAAACTCTCAATCCATCCCTCCCCCACACCCCCTCTCCCTGACTCCAAGCCCTGTGTTCTCTAACCTCTATGTTCTGCTGCTATTTATCCAACAACATGACTCTTTAAGGCTGCTGCTGCTGCTGTTGATGATGATGGTGATGGTGATGATGATAACAGTAGGTAATATTTTTAATGCCTGCTTGTGCCATACACTGTGCTTTACATGTATTATCTAATTTAATATCCAGGAAACATCTCGTCTGAATCAGATTGGAGTCCTTAAACTTCTGGCAAATGAACTGTCATGCCACTGAATTACAACTAGGATGAACAGAACTTTATCCCCCAACCCTAAAGATCACTACAAATGTCCTTTCTTCCTGCGGGGAAGGCAGGAAACGTTAACAACTTCAAATTTCACATGAACAAATTAGAAAGTGTGTAGCCATGAGAGAGACCCAGTGTAATCATCCTATTATGGTTGGCTTCTTATGCTCAATTTATTACTCGTTTATTCACCCATACATTCATTTACTTGTTCACTCACTCAACATTTATTCAACAATTGCCTTGCAATGTACTATGCCAAGTTCAAAGGCTACAAAGATAAAGAAGACATATCCTCTGCCCTTGAGGGATCCACAGCCTAGCAAGAGAGACAAATAAGAGAGCAAGTAATCCCACTGAAGGAGTAAGTGTGATATTAGAGGATCAGCACAGAGTCCAGAGCAGGAAATGCCTAACTAACCCTGTCTGGGGAGACACAGTAGTATTTCTCAGAGGAGATGACCCAAGATGAGGTCATCCCATCAGGCAGGATGGGAGAGAAAAACCTTCAAGCAGGGGAAGGGTTTGCAGAGGCATGGAGTCATGAGTCATGTGGGCATTCGTGGACTTGTGTATAGTTTGATATAAGTGGAGCTGGGAAGCCATGTGGGGACGGGGTGGGAGAAAAGAAAAAGGAGCTAGAGGAACTTTAACTAAGGTCATGATTAGATCAGATTATCATCTCATAAAAATCCCTCGGAAGTCTGGATGGAAACTAAATTAAGGGGGCAAGGCCAGACGAAAGAGGCAGCAGATACCTGGCACTGAAGCTGCTGCTTTGATGCAAGTGTTTTCACTTGGGGATATTTTGAGGTGGCATAAAAGTAATTGCATTTTCAGCTCTTAAAAATTACCAAGTGATGTGCAAAACAGCCATCTCACCTTCTTGCAGAAACTTTGCACACCAACTCCTGAATCTGTGGCGGCTAGGGATGGGGTCAGAAAGAGGTTGAGAATTAGACAACATCTGGCAGATATATAACCAGGAATCATGTGCTTACAGCAGATTCTTATCTCAGAAAGAGCCATTAATATACAATGAGCACACTGCTCTTCCTCTGAGACTTCCCTTTTATTTTGCAAGAGCTGCACCTCAAATTCTCTGTTTATCCCCTTGAGGTTATAACTGTAACAATAATTTACTCTTAGTTAATAAGTATTATTAAGTGCTTTAACTAGTATGTGTTCTATTTTCCATTAAAGAAATCTCAAGAATGGAAACCTCTGCCTTTACAGGATTCCATATAATGTTCAATTTCATTTGGGGTCCATGTTATACACTGTAAGGGGAGCTGGAGAGAGGGCATATTAATTAAAACTATTTTAACTGATTTTTAAAAAGTCTTGTCTTATTGAGTTGGGGAGTCTGGAATGCAGCTGACTTGAAGCGTAGTCAGTGATGTCACCATGGCGCTCTCACTTTGAGACAGGCTTTTTCCACATGTCAGACTAAGTAGTCCCTGGAACCCCAATGCTCCTATCCAACCAACTGAGCAAACCTGGATAAAGGAGAATTTTTTCAGAAAGTGCCTGTAAAACTTTCCAGGAAGGACTCTGATTGACTGGCATGGGTCATATGCTTTTCCCTAAACTGGGGTCCAAGAGATGGGCTATTCTCACTGGCCAAGCTGGAGGCATGTGTCTATCTAGGAGGATGAGGGCTGGGAGAGTAACCATGTGGGTTCATCCCTACTGGAATCCCCTATGATGGGTACTTTCCAAATAAAGGAATCCTTTTACAAGGAAAAAGGGGGGAAATTGTATGAGATATCCATTCTAGATATTGTAACCATAAAATTTATTGCCCAAGCTGGATAAATAATGATTATTCCAGGACAACAGGCATGAACTAGAACTAGAATTGTCTTTGACCACTTAGGAAATATGGTCCCCCTAACTGTGGGAGAGAGGCTATCTGGGTACAACAGGATCCTTTATTTTTTACTCTAAACAGAAAATCCTCAATTAAATTTCTAACAGTTCTTTCAGTACTCTTATAATATATACACACTATATTTAATAACATCAAACTCATTGATGGTTTGATGACTTTATACCTTTTTATAGGTTAACCTTGATTTATCAGATTTAAAACATAATTTTCTCGTGATTATAGTAGTCATCTTTAAAAAGAACTCATGAAAAAATAATATTAAATCATATAAATGTGATCAAAGTATAAAGTAAAAGTCACTGTCCTTGGGGAATCAGGAAATACGTAAGTGTCAGCAATATCTTTTGGTAATAAAAAACCAGTGAGTTTTGGCTCAGGTGCTTAGAGACGAAGTAGGAAGTTATCCCAGGGATACATGGGCCTCAATGAAAGTAGTGATGGTGGCTTTGGAAAGGAGGGCACTGAGTTGAGAGATTTGTCTAAGAGGTAGGACCAAGGACTTGGTGATTTGACCTGAAAATGCAAGGGATAGGTTAATGTCCAGGATTCTGGATCAGGTACCTCCCCAGAAAGGGAGCCCATCATAGAAGTAAGAATTATTGGAAGACAAGGAGGACTGAAAGATGTGAAAGAAAAATGATCCCAAACACTTTCTGGGTCTGATTTAATTTACCACCTCATTCTGGGAGGAAATGAAAAAAATGCATAAGCAATTTTCTGATAAACTTTAATGGAATTAACACTTATTCTGAGAACCAGTTGTCCCCCACTTAGCTATCAGTCAAGAGTCTTGTGACCAATAATCACAACTTCTTTTCTTTGTCTTCCTAGTTTAACAATAATGATTTAACATTCTCTTTACCTACAAAATGTCCTGCCAAGACTTACTGTTTGAAATGATCACAATGGGCCTCTTCTTTTGCAGCAAAATCATGACAAAATTCCAACACATGCTAGTAACTGGGGGGTTGTAGAGGAGGAGAACGAATGCTTCATTTATAGATATTTTAAGTCCTAGTTCTATGGAGCCTTTTGTAACATAAAAATAATAATTAAAAATAATTATTAGGGCTTCCCTGGTGGCGCAGTGGTTGAGAGTCCACCTGCCGATGCAGGGGACACAGGTTCGTGTCCCGGTCTGGGAAGATCCCACATGCCGCGGAGCGGCTGGGCCCGTGAGCCATGGCCGCTGAGCCTGCGCATCCGGAGCCTGTGGTCCGCAACGGGAGAGGCCACAACAGTGAGAGGCCCGCGTACCGCAAAAAAAAAAAAAAAAAAAAAAATTATTAAAGTGATACATGTCCACAGAAAGTAGAAAGCATAGGAATCTCATTTTCAAATCATCTTTATGCATTATTTTTTTCATTATTTGTATTTCTTTCTGTGAATTTTCTGTCCTTGACAATTTTTCTGTTGCTTTGTTGTCTTTTTAAAATTCAGTAGTTGGAACTTTTTATAAATTAAGGCTATTGCTCCAGATCAGTTGACCTTTTTAAGTGGGAGCTTGCTCTGTGACTAGGACCTCTGCTTAGAGTTGGGGTCTCCTGTAGTTCCCCTCATGGACTTGTTTTACTACTATCAAAAGCTGACTGCTCTTCAGCAGTTGCTATGCATCAGGCACTGGTCACCTTGGCCTCCTGAGAAGAACCATCTTCTGCTGCTGCAACCTTGGGGGTGAGCACAGTATCTGCCACATCGCAGGGAATAAATACTAGATGAATAAGGATAGCAGTAAGGTTCTCGAATGATGACTATTTTTCAGGAGTTACTAAGTATGTTGCAAATATTATTTCATTCAAATTTCTCATAGTAATTCTATGAGGTAAGTGCAATCACTGTCACCATTTTACAGATGAGGAAACTGAGCATAAATATTTCACCTGAGATCCCACAGTTGGAACTGAGATTAAAACCCAGTTCTGTCTTACTTTGGAGTTTAAGCTTTTAATTATGATGCTATCAAGAGAATTGTATCTGGGGCTTCCCTGGTGGCGCAGTGGTTGAGGGTCCGCCTGCCGATGCAGGGGACGCGGGTTCGTGCCCCGGACCGGGAAGATCCCACATGCCGCGGAGCGGCTGGGCCCGTGAGCCATGGCCACTGGGCCTGCGCGTCCGAAGCCTGTGCTCCGCAGCGGGAGAGGCCACAACAGTGAGAGGCCTGTGTACCTCAAAAAAAAAAAAAAAAAAAGAGAGAGAGAATTGTATCTAGAAGGGAACTTTTACACTTGAGGCATAGACATTTGATCCTGTGAAGAAATCAGCATTAATGTGGTCTTACATCAAAAAGTTTATCCCCCAAAGTTATTTTGAAGCAGTTTTTTTTAATGAAATTGAGAGCATTGCATTATACAGCTAGAAAAATCCCAGACCATAAGTTTCATGTTTCTCAAAACTCCTGAATTATAACGCCAGGCTGAATTTGGCAGGGAAAGGACCCAATGGAGGCTGAAAAGACCCTACAAATAATAAAATGAGCTAATGATCCAGACTAGCGTCA
The DNA here is from genome assembly GCF_964165515.1 of Mesoplodon bidens. NCBI lineage: Eukaryota > Metazoa > Chordata > Mammalia > Artiodactyla > Ziphiidae > Mesoplodon > Mesoplodon bidens. Next base: position 212,594,184 of record NC_138176.1, on the reverse strand, counting down.
TGAAACTACCCACGAGTGTAAAAAGGCAAAGTGAGTTTTGTGGAATTAGCTCTTACTTTGTTGAGCTTTCATGGTGGCTCAGACTGAAACCATGGTCTTACATTATAATCAATTTTTGCAATACAAGTTAATTGAGATCATCTTCCACTGATGAGTGCTGATGTGTAAAATCCTCTTCCTATAGGTAGAATCAAATTCCTAATTGACTTGGCCAATTTAGATTGAGTTCACTTCTGTAAGCAGAGGGCAACCTTCATGGTCACCTGCCACTTTCTCAGCTCAGCCCTGGCTGACTTGATGTTGGGATCAAGAAAAGAGAGGCCTTATTCAGAGCCAGCTAACTCCTGTTTCCTGGGATACTTCCAAGGATGGCTCCATTTGCACTGCTTTGCAGCCCAGGGCGAAAAAGTGATTGGCCACACAGACTGGACCTACAAACTAACTCAAAAATAGGAGCACTGCTTGGGCTACTGACAAACAGCTGCATTTTGCCCATCTTCTTTTCAACTCATTTTCTTTATTGCTAGTTGGTTAGAATGTATTTTGTGTGTTTTGTGGAAAGAGCACAGGGCTACGAATCAGAAGATACCTGTCCTTATCCTGTGTGATTTAGGACATTTCAATTTCCCCTTTTTAAAAAATTTTATTTTATTGAAGTATAGTTAATTTACAGTGTTGTGTTAATTTCTGCTGTACAGCAAAGTGATTCAGTTATATATATATATATATATATATATATATATATATATATATATACACATACACATATATATATTCCTTTTCATATTCTTTTCCATTATGATTTATTACAGGATGTTGAATATAGTTCCCTGTGCTATACAATAAGAACTTGTTGTTTATCCATTCTATATACACTAGTTTGCATCTGCTAATCCCAAACTCCCAGCCCATCCCTCCCCCCTCTCCCTCCCCCTTGGCAACCACAAGTCTGTTCTCTACGTTTGTGAGTCTTTCTGTTTTATAGATAAGTTCATTTGCATCATATTTTAGATTCCACATATAACTGATATATGATATTTGTCTTTCTCTTTCTGACTTACTTAGTATGATAATCTCTAGGTCCATCCATGTTGCTGCAAATGGCATTATTTCATTCTTTTTTACAGCTGAGTAGTATTTTATTGTATATGTGTGCCACATCCTCTTTATCCATTCCTCTATAGATGGACATTTAGGTTGTTCCCATGTCTTGGCTATTGTAAACAGTGCTGCTATGAACATAGGGGTGCCTGTATCTTTTTGAATTATGGTTTTCTCCAGATATATACCCAGGAGTAAGATTGCTGGATCATATGGTAGTTCTATTTTTAGTTTTTTAAGGAACCTCCGTACTGTTCTCCATAGTGGCTGTACCAATTTACATTCCCACCATCAGTGTAGGAGGGTTCCCTTTTCTCCACACCCTCTACAGACTTTTTAATGATGGCCATTCTGACTGGTGTGAGGTGATACCTCACTGTAGTTTTGATTTGCGTTTCTCTAATAGTTAGCAATGTAGAGCATCTTTTCAAGGGCCTGTTGGCCATCTGTATGTCTTCTTTGGAGAAATATCTATTTAGGTCTTCTGCCCATTTTTTGATTGGGTTGTTTGTTTGTTTTTTGTTATTGAGTTGTATGAGCTGATTAAGACATTTCAATTTCTGAGCATCAGGTTCCTCAACTGTAAATTAGGGATAATAATATCTTCTTTGTGGGATAATTGCAAAGATCAAATGAGAGTGTGATTGAAAATACAACATAAAGCTCTATGCACTATATGAATTTTTTTCATGCATAATTTTATTCCAGTTTTACAGCTAGGAGTTTGAAATTCATTGAGGTTAAGGCACACCTCTAATAAGGAACGAAGCAAGGATATGAACTAAGTCTAATTCCCGACCCTCTGATCTTTTTTTAGCATGCTGCCGCCTTAAACAAATTCAAGTTGTTATTGTGACTATAATTTTTTTAACCATGTATGCTAGAAATGTTTAACCCTGACTTCAGGAGTCCCATACAGCACTCCACAGAACTCGGCCTCAGCGCTCCCTAAAACCCAGCAAAGAGAAGCTACCCAGGTCTAGACCTCCTTTGGTTGCCGATTTCTCATAGACCTGAAAATGGGGTACAACGTACATGTGTAAATGCCTGTTACAGTGGCACCAGTGGCTATTACTCAGTGTGCTATTTTAACACTAAACAATTCAGAGTGAAGAACACATCCTGTGTTTATTCTTTGTCCATTGTACTCCTGTGCCCTACAAATCAAGATCGTATAACAATAAGTGGTTGCAAGTGGCTTTAGAGAGTCCTTTAACGAAGATGATACAATCGGATGCTGCAGCCTCCTGACCCCAACAAACAAAGAAGAATATGCTTGTTGTCTGTCAGATGAAGTTACTTATGAAAAATAATATCTACTAGGAAAACCTGAAAAAATACTTCAAAAGGGGAGGAAAAGAATGAGATATTTACCTGCTTTCTTGCCTGAGAAATCTCCTCCAAGAGTTGATGTATATCTTAAATTTGGGGAATCACAGTTTCTTTACAAGGAATAAACGCTTCTTTGTTGATCTGGTTTCTCATTGGGTATTTTTCTTGCATCTGGCTGTACAAATTCTCTTAATTAACTGACTCCTTAGTCATTCCTCAATTGTTGCAATATGGAAGGTTCTGATTAGAACAGCTATAAATAGCAGGGTGGGCAGGGCAGGCAGGCATACAGTTTACACATGCAGCTTCTAAAATGTAAAAACTGAAGGTAATGTAATCTCTTGATGTGCGAGTGTCTTCAAGCAGCTCCTTTCCCTGACTGGTGACGACCTGAGCTCTCCTTCTGGGCCAGCACCTGGTTCCTGGTGCACAGGAGAGTCACCCACTCCTCCTCGAAAGGGGCCACTGGTAACAGAAGCTCAGAGGCCAGAGCAGGGCCATGTGGCCAGCTCAAGGACTGACCTTTGATTTCAAAGCTGTTTACAGTTTACAGTTCAAAATAATTATGGGACAACTAGTCCACTTCTGACTGTTGGTTCATAGACCTAGACTGGGGTTACTTTGGAGTTTTTTATGATCTTTTCTTTCTGGTATGTGTTATATGCCCAGTGCAGACAGAATTTCAGAAAACAACAACAAAAAGAAGGAAAAGAAACAGAAAGCCATACTTTCACTCTCAGAGAAAACTTTTTGTTGTTCAGCACACACACACACACACACACACACACGCACACACACAAGAATGTGCTTAATACTGTCATACCTCACATATAATTTTAGCCTTAGTGATAGGTTGAACATATTTTCATGCCAATGGGTATTCATCTGCAGAATGGTATTTAATGACTAGTGTGTTAGTCTATAGATAATCTTATAATTGATATAACCAATCACCTCTTTTTAGGTATTTAGATCATGTCCAGATTTTCACTATTTTAAACCATGATGTGATAATTATCCTTGTATAAACATTATTTCTTTGCCATAAATCTATAGAAGTGAAATTCCTGGGTCAAATTAGTATATATTATATATTAGTTAATTATATATTTTAAATATATATTTAAATATTTAAATATATTTATATTTAAATATACATACAAATTTTATATATGTTTAAATATATATAATATATTAATTATATATAATTAGTTAATTATATATTAACTTTGTTGGTACATATCACCTAATTGCCATCCATAAAAGTACCCGTTTCACTTCTGCCAGCTGGATGGATGAGTGCCAGTCTTCCCTTACCCTTGCCACTGTCATATTATTCTTTTTAATACTAGTCAATGTTTTGGGTTTGAAAATGGTATCTCATTGAATTACTTATAAAATTTCCTCTGTTATTTTTAAGAGAATAGTGAGGTTGAACATTTTTTCATATATTTATTTAGTATTTGCCTTTTTAAAAGAAATTTATTTATTTTATTTTTAGCTGCATTGGGTCTTTGTTGCTGTGCGCAGGCTTCCTCTAGTTGCGGTGAACAAGGGCTACTCTTTGTTGTGGTGCCCGGCTTCTCATTGCGGTGGCTTCTCTTGTTGCGGAGCACAGGCTCTAGTTGCGCGGGCTTCAGTAGTTGTGGCTCGCGGTCTCTAGAGCGCAGGCTCAGTAGTTGTGGCTCGCGGTCTCTAGAGCGCAGGCTCAGTAGTTGTGGCGCACGGGCTTAGTTGCTCCACGGAATGTGAGATCTTCCCGGACCAGGGCTCGAACCCATGTCCCCTTTCACTGGCAGGCGGATTCTTAACCACTGCGCCAGCAGGGAAGCCCGTAGTGTTTGCCTTTTTTTCTTAGACTTGCTCCTTTATGTTCTATGCCCATTTTTCTATTGATGATTTCCTCCTTTCCTTATTAATCTGAAAGAGCAGTTTTATATTTTAATAATAACCATTTTTCACAAGTGCTACAAAGATTTTCCCCTAGAATATCATTTATCTGTTATTTTGCATGTGTGCATATTTAATCAACAAAAGTTTTTAACATTTAGACTGTGAGTTTTACTAACCTTTTTAATAATATTTTTCACCTCGGTTGTTTTGGTTATAATAGATTTCTCCATCCAAAGAGTGATTAGCCAGTTCTTTTGTTTTTATTTTGGACACTTAATTTATTTGGAATTTATTTTGGATTATACTTTGAAGTAAGTAAGGATCTAACTTCATTCTTCTTTCAAAGAGCTAACCAATTTTCTCAAGATCATGTATTGAACAATCTACTTTTATCATATATTAAATACTAATGAATCCTCAGGTTGTTGGGTTTTTTGTTTTGTTTTGTTTGTTTGTTTTTAATTTTTTGGCTGCTCTGCACGACTTGCAGGATCTCAGTTCCCCAACCAGCAAATGAACCCAGGCCCCGGGCAGTGAAAGCCCGGAATCCTAACCACTAGGCCACCAGGGAACTCCCCTCAGGTTTATTTTTAATGCAGAGGCAAAGCAGGGCAGATAAGCCCTTCAGGACATGGCAAGGGCTGTTGTCACAGCCATGTCTCTTCCTATAGAGTATGACTACAGACTAGAAATGAAGGGATGAAAGAGGTACAGCTTTAAAATGTAGATTAAAAAAAATGTAGATGGTTATTTTCAAGTGTCTAAAAGATGCTGAGATATAGTTTTCTCCCAAATTTTCTTTGATGTGTGGTTGGTTTTAAAAATGTGATCCCAATTTAATGATTACACATAAATTACATATACATTTTAAAATTCTTTTTCTTACTAGTCCACACTAGCTCTCCTCATAAATAATGTATTATTAAGAAAGCTCTTCTAGTATAATCAGTTTGCACTTGGTTACAAATGCATAACAGATAACTAGGTTAAAGCTAGAGAATCATTGTTGGGATTTTTTTTTTTTTTTTTTTGCGGTACGTGGGCCTCTCACTGTTGTGGCCTCTCCCGTTGCGGAGCACAGGCTCCAGACGCACAGGCTCAGCGGCCATGGCTCACAGGCCCAGCCGCTCGCACATGTGGGATCTTCCCGGACCGGGGCACGAACCCATGTCCGCTGCATCGGCAGGTGGACTCTCAACCACTGCGCCACCAGGGAAGCCCCACTGTTGGGATTTTTAAACTCAACTGAAAATAGGAGAGAATATGTCCCTTCTTCCTTCCATTAGGACCAGTGCTAAACTACCTAGTAACTGACAAGTTTTATTTTAGTAACCCTTAGAGAAGTTTCCATATCATCTCTTCGTGTAATCCATTTCAATATTGAATGATTTTCATTGATAAAGAAATCTCTCATGCAGCAATTTAAACTGTTTCTCCTTTTTTAAAGACAAGATATTGAATATAGTTCCCTGTGCTAAACAGTAAATCCTTGTTGTTTACCTATTTTATATATAGTAGTGTGTATCTGTTAATCCTGCAATCCTAATTTATCCACGCCCTCCCCCTTCCCCTCTGGTAACCATAAGTTTGTTTTCTATGTCTGTGAGTCTGTTTCTGTTTTGTAAATAAGTCCATTTGTACTTTTTTAAAAATTCCACATGTAAGTGATATCATATTCTATTTGTCTTTCTTTGTCTGACTGACTTCACTCAGTATGACAATCTCTAGGTCCATCCGTGTTGCTGCAAATGGCATTATTTCATTCTTTTTTATGGCTGAGTAATATTCCATTGTATATATATACCACATCTTCTTTATGTATTCACCTGTTGATGGGCACTTATTTAGGTTGCTTCCATGTCTTGGCTATAGTGCTATAGCGCTGCAATGAACACTGGGATGCATGTATCTTTTCAAATTAGAATTTTCGCCTTTTATGGGTACATCCCCAGGAGTGGGGTTGCTGGATCATACGGTAGCTCTCTAATTTTAGTTTTTTAAGGAACCTCCATACTGTTTTCCATAGTGGCTACACCAATTTACATTGCCACCAACAGTGTAGGAGGGTTCCCTTTTCTCCATTCCTTCTCCAGCATTTATAATTTGAAGATTTTTTCATGATAGTCATTTTGACCAGTGTGAGGTGATACCTAACTGTAGTTTTGATTTCCATTTCTCTAATAATTAGTGATGTTGAGCATCTTTTCATGGGCCTGTTGGCCATCTGTATGTCTTCTTTGGAGAAATGTCTGTTTTGGTCTTCTGCCCATTTTTTGATTGGGTTGTGTGGTTTTTTGATATTAAGTTGTATGAGCTGTTTATATATTTTAGAAAAAGAGCCCTTGTTGGTCACATCATTTGCAAATATTTTCTCCCAATTTCTAAGTTGTCTTTTCATTTTGTTTATGGTTTCCTTTGCTGTGCAAAAGCTTATAAATTTGCCTAGGTCCCATTTGTTTATTTTTGCTTTTATTTCTTTTGCCTTGGGAGACTGATCTAATAAAATATTGTTACAATTTATGTCAGAGAATGTTTGCCTGTGTTCTCTCCTAGGAGTTTTATGGTGTCATGTCTTATATTTAAGTTTTTAAGCCATTTTGAAGCCATTTAAGCTTTTTTGTAAACTTAATAGTGACTTTCTTCAGGCTATTGTCTCTCAGACTTCACTTCTTTAGATTGAAGAATCCCAACCCCATATGCAGACCAAATCAAGATACTTTCTCTTATATTTATCTGATGTTCAAGAACATCTGAGGAAGTAGTGACACTAATTGAGACCCAGCACACACACACACACACACACAAGCATAAGCATGTGCACATGCAACACTCTCTCATTTAAAAAATATTTAAGATTGACTCCAAATTTTCCATTTTAATTTTGGCAAAATGTCTTTTTTCTGCCTAACCAAAGACCAGCTGTAATACCCTGAATTGGCTTTTTTTTTTTACATCTTTATTGGAGTATACTTGCTTTACAATTGTGTGTTAGTTTCTGCTGTATAACAAAGTGAATCAGTTATACATATACATATGTTCCCATATCTCTTCCCTCTTGCGTCTCCGTCCCTCCTACCCTCCCTATCCCACCCCTCCAGGCAGTCACGGCTTTTCATCTTAGTGAAAAATCTGAGCAAAGCCCAAGAGGATCCCTTACTGTAGAGGGGGTCTGGGGTTGGCTGTGGGGAGGCAGAGGATTGCCAGGCCATGTTTGTGGTGAATATAAGCTCCTAGCACTTGCTGTCATTGTGCATGGAGCTCTGCTCTGAGACCAAGCTTTCAGGAAGGCGTTTATCCTTTTCCGGGGGGAGAGAGCAAACAAATGACACATCCATGTTAGCAGAGAGGATGGATACATAAATAAAGAGCTACAGCTGTAAAGCTAGGTGCTTGGGCATTAGGAGTGGCAAATGACATGGGGCAGAATTCATGAATTCCAGCTTGAATTTGTTGTAAAGACAGATTCAGTAGGTTTAGAGGCTTTATTGTAGGTCAAGGGACCTCAAGCAAATAACTGGGCACAAGGGAGGTTAGTCACATTTAGGCTGTCAACAGAGTGCCTTATCCAGGGCCCAGATGCCTCGCCAGCCTCGTTGAGAAATGATTTCATTCCCTAGGCCAATTTTCCTTCACCTCAGCTCTTCCTCCATAGCTGTCTGCCTTCTTAATTTCTACGAGGGTGTGGGGGAGCTTTAGGTTTGGGGCCCGGAGACTCTCTGTGTGGAGCCAACTCATCTCAGGTGGGTCTTGGCTGAAACGGGACGATGCCTGGGGTAAGAGAACTGGGGAGTTTAATAACTTTACTCTCATTGCCCAGTGAAAATTGGCTGAGCGACTGCACAGGTGTCCTGCTTCCTGTTTTATCCCTAAAGTATAGATTTTCCTTGAGAGCTCCCCACTTACACCCACTTCCCGAGAGGTAAGTCTGGAATCAGGACACACTTGAATCACCTAGTTTAAAAACTGTCCAGAGGAACAGTGCTGTCTCCAGGGTATGAACCGTCGGAGCTCCAAGATGGCGGGCTCCTCAGGACCAGGGTCTTAGCCAAATGTGTGGGTCTCTTGGCAGGCTAACATTTTGGCACTCCTTCAACTAATATTTTAAAAATAGACTGTTCAGTTCACTGGTTGAGGGAGATGCCAAAAGCTCTGGCAGAGAAGGAGGACATGGGTGGCAGGACTCAGCATCTCCTCTGTTGACCCAGCAAATCTGCCCCGGCTGCACTTCACTAAGGAAAACAAAAGCTTAGTAGTAATTAATTGCCCTCGTCTTCTTTAGAAGGTGGTTTTTTGGCCAACTATTTTTATCCTATTTATAAAGATGCCTCGTAGACGTTCTAATTCCCAGCCTGGGTGGCTATACAAGAACTTTATGCCTTTGAACCATATACAGCACTTTTTTCTCTGAGAGGAGTTTGGTGAGTACAATTTTCACCGTCTCATTATATTTCCAGTTTTGGGGTTTTTTTCTTCTTTAAACACACACATTGGGTCTCTTGGAAATTACCCTACTGGCCCATGTCTTGGTGTAATCTACATGGGTAGAGCTTCACTTGGGTCACCTATCACTCTATTACTTTTTCAGCTAGCTCAGCGCAAACAGAAAAGAATACTAGAACAATTTACTTCCTAACCAATTCAAAGCAATTTACAGAATGCTCAATTCCAGGTTTTGTTCTCAGATTACATCAGACAGGCAGGAAGTGTTTTTTAGCAGGTGGCTTAGACTGTGAGGGATTGTTTTCTTTTAGGAAGCAATCTCTTATCATCAATAAGCTGGAGGCCCCAGAAAAGGTCTTTGTTACTTTAACTTGGGCACGTGGTGTTTGTCCAGCTGCTCAGACCTTTCATGGTGTGAGGAAGGCAGTGGGGAAAGGGAAAGGCAGCAGCCATTGAAGGCAGGCCTAGGGAGCCCTCTGGAGGGGGAAGCAGCCTCGGGACAGAACCAAAAACAACAAAGCGTGTCTGTGTTTTCCCATCCCTAGCTGATGAACCCACTTCACGGTAGTGACAGCAAAAGAACCACCCAGTAGGAAGTCTGTTGCATGGTCTTCAGGGAAGTAAGGAGATTGTGTAGGCCCCATTTCATCAAGAGAAGGACTCAGTACTTAACTTGGCCAGATCTCCAAGTTTACCTGAAGGACAGATGCCCCCAGGATGTCATGGATGTCCAAGCCCTTATCCTGGGGGCTGTGTGGATAGATTTCTGGGCTTTAGGGTTCAGGCCTTTTCAAAAGCATTGTAAATAAACCAACACTGCAAGAGAAGGTCAAAATTATTTCAATAGGGTCAAGAATTCCTAGTTCAGACAAGTCAGTTAGGGGTCCTAAATTGGTGATCGGCGGGGTGAATTCAGTCTGTGATTGGCTTGGTTTGCAGGGTGCTTAAAAAACAAAAAATTGCAAGCCCTGCACAAAGACAGAATAACAGTCTTGCTGAAGTTCAGGATTTCGATGGAGACCCACAAGGGGTTCCTTGAGGAAACACATGCTGGGGCAGGCTTTCTGCTAGAACGGTTGTTCAACACGCTCCTGAGCCCTGTGGCCTTAAAATCAGTTGCAGACCTAAATAGCAGTGGGCTCCACCTCCTGAATATTTGAGCCTCTCCCCTCCTGAGCGTGGCTCAGAGCAAGATTAAGAGCATCTCATGTTGGCAGCAGATAAAGGGATCAGTGGAGGCGGGACCAGCTGAGGCCTCGTGGAAATTTACAAAAGCCTGTGAGAAGTGGAGGCTCCGGAAGGGACAGGAGGGAACGGGACCAAAGAAAACATCTGTAATGAGCTGTGAGGGCAAAGGAGCTGCAGAGGTGGGAGCAGGCGCCTCCCCACTTACAGAACAAGCAAGCAGCTGCCAAAGCAAACCTTTCTCCACTTGGGATTTCTTATATTGTCATGCTTCCCTTGCCAGGGCTGCCAGCCTTTGAAGTAATACTCAGGGTTAAACGTTAGGGGGATGTGCGCGTGGCCTTTGAAAAAGCCTTGGGGAAGTAGCTAAGCTCGGCAGGGAGCAATTGCAAGGTGAGTAGGACAAGGAAGCCGGGAAGGCTTGTAGGGAGACCGTATTGGGTTGGAAGAGAGAACAGGTGGCTGAAACCTTAGCCATGTCGGGGCTTCTTAAAGCACCAAGCCCTACAGCCCGGCCGAGGCGTCCTACTTCAGCGTGGCCCTAGGGACCTTATTCCTGTGCCTGACAGGGTGCAAGAATAGTTAAAATGACCTCAGTGACTGTACCCCAAACTACAAGGATCCTTTAGAAAAAAGATCCTTTGTTGATCAATGTTCGTGAATAAAAAGTAATTATTTGAACTTTTAACACTAGCAAAATCTAGTGAGTAAGGTATAGGTGGCAGAATAATAATAAGGAATTCAATCTTAGTTCCTGCACTGCTCTCCCATCGGACTCAGAAACACGGAACTTATACTTGCTCCACTGGGGACTTGCAAGAAGCATAGCAGTGAGGCAAAGAGAAAAGCAACTTTGCTTTTTAGGGCAAACACTGGGCTCTGATGGAATGCTAGAGAGGTTTACAAAGGGGATATGAATAGACAAAGCAGGTACCTCATCGGCCCTGCCACTAACCCCGATATAGAGCCTAAAAGAGGGAGAAAAGTTTGCAGGTGAGGAAAACTAAAATGTAGCATGAAGTCCTTGTACTGTGCCCCTATATGCTGAAATAAACCCTGTGCAAAGGGTGACATGACCAAATGTTTCCTGATGCTTGGGGGATCCAAAAGTAGAGACAACTCAGGCCCTGTTTTGAGGTCTGTATGGGGAAGGCCAGCAGGACGACAGCATGGAAGAGCAGGAGAAGGCTATAGACTGGCCCCATCTGAAGTGGGGCTGGAAGGGGCTCCAGAAGATTTTGAGTGTAAGGAAGTTAACTCAGAAAGAAAGAGAGGGAGCAGGTCTGCAACAGTCCAAGTGAAGGACCAAGCAGCAGAAGCGGGTGGGAGGGCGCTGCCAGGGAAGGGAGAAGGTCACTGCTGCAATCTTGGAGGAAACACCAGCCCAAGGTGCTGAGTGGCAGCAGATGAACTTCCCCCATTTCCAGGAGCGAGACCCATGGGTGGTATGCCAAGAACTAGACTGACTCAGGTGCCCTGGGGTGGGTGTTGGGACTGCTATAGAAGGAGCCCAGAGTGGACCCACTTTCCTCCCCTAAGGATCCCATTCAGTATTTTGTATAAGCCCCCCGGGAGTTTAGGATAGCCATCAGAAAGAGGAAGGGGGAGTTCCCGAATAGAACGAGATTCCAAGTTAGAAAATACTGCAAAGTCACTGGCCAGGCCTGAGAAAGCCCAGAAAGTAGCCCTCGGGATGTGGCAAAGAGAGTTGGCTCAGCTCTAGGAACCAACACTCTTCAGGGCCCCAGGGCAAGTGGAGGAAGTACTTCAGTAAGAGAAAAGACAAATGAACTTGTTAGCCTTCCTATTAGATAGCTCCAATGCAAGAAATCCTTGCATAATGAAGAATCATTTAGTAGTATTGGCAAGTGCCCATTTTCTTGCTTCTCTTCAGATTCCAATTCATGGATGCAAAGGTATTCACGGAGTATTTGCAACAGTGGCCCTGGAGGAGCAAGGATCATGTTGCAGTATTAGACGATTCACATTACTTTTAAATTTATAATACGTTGTTATAGGTCAGTGGTTCTGGGGAAACCTGAAGTCCCAGAGACCCTTTCAGGGTCTACAGGTCAAGCTGTTTTTTTCTTAATACTACCAAGACTTTGTTTGCCTTTTTCATTCTCATGCTTTCTCAAGCATACAGTGGAGTTTTCTAGAGATTGCAAGACAATGTAATGTCATCATTGCTCTGGGAGCTAATGGAATGTGTGCTTACATATTCTGTGTTTTAAAAACTTCCCAGTATTAATTCTAACGTAAATATTGATAACCCACATTAACAAAGGCTTTTTGGAATCCTCAACAACTTTTAGTAGTTTAAAGGAGCCTTGAGACCAAAAAATTTAAGAACCTGTGGTCTAGGTATCACATGAATGAAAGTAAGATACTAATTCTTACATTGGCAACTTGATGGACATTTAGTACTAGAACTGCAAATGGTTTTATTTTTATAAAAGTATTTAACATAATTGAATTAAATTTACAAAATATTTTCAAAATTCAGCTATATTTAAATAATTTTAAAAATTGTTAGTTGTTATAATTTGTATTTCCCTTTCAATTTAATACCTGCTTTAAATATCTTAGAAGAAAAATAAATTTTAAAAAATATAAATAAAAGTACCTAACACATTTTTTGTATTTCCACTAATATACTTTTAAAATGAAAATATATGCAAATTGTGCACGCTTTGAATAAAATTACATTTTAATTTTAATCCGTCAGGTATTTGCTGTCAATAGAACAGAAGTTTAGTAAGAATCTTCTTCATAACAACAGATGAGGTGGTCACCATTGTAGAAATAAGCATGAAATAAAGGCAAGAAAATACATTTTATGGAATAATGTAAAATTAATTAATTATTAATGACATGTATTTTAAATTTATTAGTCATATAAACATGGCCAACTCATCATCAGAACACCTGTACGTATGCAATAATAACTAAATTCAGTAGTTGTTGATATTTTAGCAACTTTCAGATACTTATAAGACATAACTTTATACCCAAATTTTGGTTTTGTCATTATGAAGGTACACTTGCTACATGAATGTATACCTGTGAAGAGCAAGTAGCATATTCTGTTTAACACATGAGATGAGGACTCTTCCCTCGGCCTCACGGAATTTAGGGCAGCCTACGTATTTTCAGCACATCACTGATTCCTCTAATAACCCTCTAACATAGATTTCCTCTCCCTCCACTACAGATAAGCCAACTGAACATTAGAGAGATTAAGACTCAACCAAAGACATCCATCTCATCAGTGTTGGGGCTTGAATTCTATCACGGGTCTGTCTGACTAAGAACCTATAATGTTTAACAGTTAGACATTTGTGTGGCAAACAGGAGTAGAATCTAGGACACCCCAGAGGGTAAGATGTACATCACAGGTGGTGGGGTTTTTGTTTTGTTTGGTTTGTTTGTTTAAGCATTACTTTTTTCTGAGTGTAATGTATAGCTCACTGAAAAAATAAAAAAATCAAATTAAGGAAATTATAGAAAGAAAACCTGCAAAACCACCTGTAATTCCACCCTCTAAACAGAACCACTTTAAAAATTGTGGGGTGGTGGGCATTTCTTCCAGAGGTTTTTTCCTCTGCTTTTGTACACACACACACACACACACACAGACTTTTTAAAATGTGATTGTGTTGTAATTCTGTTTTATAACCCAACCTCTTCTACTATTTTGACCATCTTTTCATTTGAATAATTATAGATTTACATAACTATTTAAGGATTGAACAGTATTCCACTTTTGTAGATTTGCCAACATTTACTTAACCTCTCCCCTATTGATGGATATTTAAACAGTTTCCAATTTTCACTATTACAAACAATACTTTGAGTCTTTGTGCACTTATTTAATTCTTTTCTTTGGAAAAACTTCTGAAGACAGAAATTGTGTAGCACATTTAAGACTTTCGATATATTTACCAAATTGCCCTTTGAAACCGTTGTACAAATTCGTGTTCTCAACAGCACTGCTTCCGAGCATGTTTCCGCAAACCCTTACCAGCTCTGAGCATTCATTTTCTCTTTATTCTTTGCCAATTTCACAGACCACTGTGAGATCTCAGGATTATTTTAATTTCTATTTCTTTGATTACTAGTGAAATTAAACGTAGTTTATGATGCTTATGGGCCAATTTTACTTCCTTTATGAACTATTTTTTTAATAACAAATTTAATCAGTTATACATATACATATGTTTCCATATCCCCTCCCTTTTGCGTCTCCCTCCCACCCTCCCTATCCCACCCCTCCAGGCTGTCACAAAGCACCGAGCTCATCTCCCTGTGCTATGCGGCTGCTTCCCAATAGCTATCTACCTTACGTTTGGTAGTGTATATATGTCCATGCCACTCTTTCACTTTGTCACAGCTTACCCTTCCCCCTCCCCATATCCTCAAGTCCATTCTCTAGTAGGTCTGTGTCTTTATTCCTGTCTTACCCCTATGTTCTTCATGACATTTTTTTTTCTTAAATTCCATATATATGTGTTAGCATACAGTATTTGTCTTTCTCTTTCTGACTTACTTCACTCTGTATGACAGACTCTAGGTCTATCCACCTCATTACAAATAGCTCAATTTCATTTCTTTTTATGGCTGAGTAATATTCCATTGTATATATGTGCCACATCTTCTTTATCCATTCATCCGATGATGGACACTTAGGTTGTTTCCATCTCCGGGCTATTGTAAATAGGGCTGCTATGAACATTTTGGTACATGTCTCTTTTTGAATTATGGTTTTCTCAGGGTATATGCCCAGTAGTGGGATTGCTGGGTCATATGGTAGTTCTATTTGTAGTTTTTTAAGGAACCTCCATACCGTTCTCCATAGCGGCTGTACCAATTCACATTCCCACCAGCAGTGCAAGAGTGTTCCCTTTTTTCCACACCCTCTCCAGCATTTATTGTTTCTAGATTTTTTGATGATGGCCATTCTGACTGGTGTGAGATGATATCTCATTGTAGTTTTGATTTGCATTTCTCTAATGAGTAAAGATGTTGAGCATCCTTTCATGTGTTTGTTGGCAGTCTGTATATCTTCTGTGGAGAAATGTCTATTTAGGTCTTCTGCCCATTTTTGGATTGGGTTGTTTGTTTTTTTGTTATTGAGCTGCATGAGCTGCTTATAAATTTTGGAGATTAATCCTTTGTCAGTTGCTTCATTTGCAAATATTTTCTCCCATTCTGAGGGTTGTCTTTTGGTCTTGTTTATGGTTTCCTTTGCTGTGCAAAAGCTTTGAAGTTTCATTAGGTCCCATGTGTTTATTTTTGTCTTTATTTCCATTTCTCTAGGAGGTGGGTCCAAAAGGATCTTGCTGTGATTTATGTCATAGAGTGTTCTGCCTATGTTTTCCTCTAAGAGTTTGATAGTGTCTGGCCTTACATTTAGGTCTTTAATCCATTTTGAGCTTATTTTTGTGTATGGTGTTAGGGAGTGATCTAATCTCATACTTTTACATGTCCCTATCCAGTTTTCCCAGCACCACTTATTGAAGAGACTGTCCTTTCTCCACTGTACATTCCTGCCTCCTTTATCAAAGATAAGGTGACCATATGTGCGTGGCTTTCTATCCTGTTCCATTGATCTATCTTTCTGTTTTTGCGCCAGTACCACACTGTCTTGATTACTGTAGCTTTGTAGTATAGTCTGAAGTCAGGGAGCCTGATTCCTCCAGCTCCATTTTTCGTTCTCAAGATTGCTTTGGCTATTCGGGGTCTTTTGTGTTTCCATACAAATTGTGAAATTTTTTGTTCTAGTTCTGTGAAAAAAGCCAGTGGTAGTTTGATAGGGATTGCATTGAATCTGTAGATTGCTTTGGGTAGTAGAGTCATTTTCACAACGTTGATTCTTCCAATCCAAGAACATGGTACATCTCTCCATCTATTTGTATCATCTTTAATTTCTTTCATCAGTGTCTTATAATTTTCTGCATACAGGTCTTTTGTCTCCTTAGGTAGGCTTATTCCTAGATATTTTATTCTTTTTGTTGCAATGGTAAATGGGAGTGTTTCCTTGATTTCACTTTCAGATTTTTCATCATTAGTATATAGGAATGCCAGAGATTTCTGTGCATTAATTTTGTATCCTGCAACTTTACCAAATTCATTGATTAACTCTAGTAGTTTTCTGGTAGCATCTTTAGGATTCTCTATGTATAGTATCATGTCATCTGCAAACAGTGACAGCTTTACTTCTTCTTTTCCAATTTGGATTCCTTTTATTTCCTTTTCTTCTCTGATTGCTGTGGCTAAAACTTCCAAAACTAGGTTGAATAAGAGTGGTGAGAGTGGGCAACCTTGTCTTGTTCCTGATCTTAGTGGAAATGGTTTCAGTTTTTCACCATTGAGGACGATGCTGGCTGTGGGTTTGTCATATATGGCCTTTATTATGTTGAGGAAAGTTCCCTCTATGCCTACTTTCTGCAAGGTTTTTATCATAAATGGGTGTTGAATTTTGTCGAAAGCTTTCTCTGCATCTATTGAGATGATCATTTGGTTTTTCTCCTTCAATTTGTTAATATGGTGTATCACGTTGATAGATTTGCGTATATTGAAGAATCCTTGCATTCCTGGGATAAACCCCACTTGATCATGGTGTATGATCCTTTTAATGTGCTGTTGAATTCTGTTTGCTAGTATTTTGTTGAGGATTTTTGCATCTATGTTCATCAGTGATATTGGCCTGTAGTTTTCTTCCTTTGTGACATCCTTGCCTGGTTTTGGTATCAAGGTGATGGTGGCCTCGTAGAATGAGTTTGGGAGTGTTCCTCCCTCTGCTATATTTTGGAAGAGTTTGAGAAGGATAGGTGTTAGCTCTTCTCTAAATGCTTGATAGAATTCGCCTGTGAAGCCATCTGGTCCTGGGCTTTTGTTTGTTGGAAGATTTTTTATCACAGTTTCAATTTCAGTGCTTGTGATTGGTCTGTTCATATTTTCTATTTCTTCCTGATTCAGTCTTGGCAGGTTGTGCATTTCTAAGAATTTGTCCATTTCTTCCAGGTTGTCCATTTTATTGGCATAGAGTTGCTTATAGTAATCTCTCATGATCTTTTGTATTTCTGCAGTGTCAGTTGTTACTTCTCCTTTTTCATTTCTAATTCTATTGATTTCAGTCTTCTCCCTTTTTTTCTTGATGAGTCTGGCTAATGGTTTATCAATTTTGTTTATCTTCTCAAAGAACCAGCTTTTAGTTTTATTGATCTTTGCTACCGTTTCCTTCATTTCTTTTTCATTTATTTCTGATCTGATTTTTATGATTTCTTTCCTTCTGCTAACTTTGGGATGTTTTTGTTCTTCTTTCTCTAATTGCTTTAGGTGCAAGGTTAGGTTGTTTATTCGAGATGTTTCCTGTTTCTTAAGGTGGGATTGTATTGCTATAAACTTCCCTCTTAGAACTGCTTTTGCTGCATCCCATAGGTTTTGGGTCGTCGTGTCTCCATTGTCATTTGTTTCTAGGTATTTTTTAATTTCCTCTTTGATTTCTTCAGTGATCACTTCGTTATTAAGTAGTGTATTGTTTAGCCTCCATGTGTTTGTATTTTTTACAGCTCTTTTCCTGTAATTGATATCTAGTCTCATAGCATTGTGGTCGGAAAAGATACTTGATACAATTTCAATTTTCTTAAATTTACCAAGGCTTGATTTGTGACCCAAGATATGATCTATCCTGGAGAATGTTCCATGAGCACTTGAGAAAAATGTGTATTCTGTTGTTTTTGGATGGAATGTCCTATAAATATCAATTAAGTCCATCTTGTTTAATGTATCATTTAAAGCTTGTGTTTCCTTATTTATTTTCATTTTGGATGATCTGTCCATTGGTGAAAGTGGGGTGTTAAAGTCCCCTACTATGAGTGTGTTACTGTCGATTTCTCCTTTTATGGCTGTTAGTATTTGCCTTATGTATTGAGGTGCTCCTATGTTGGGTGCATAAATATTTACAATTGTTATATCTTCTTCTTGGATGGATCCCTTGATCATTATGTAGTGTCCTTCTTTGTCTCTTCTAGTAGTCTTTATTTTAAAGTCTATTTTGTCTGATATGAGAATTGCTACTCCAGCTTTCTTTTGGTTTCCGTTTGCATGGAATATCTTTTTCCATCCCCTTACTTTCAGTCTGTATGTGTCTCTAGGTCTGAAGTGGGTCTCTTGTAGACAGCATATATATGGGTCTTGTTTTTGTATCCATTCAGCCAATCTGTGTCTTTTGGTGGGAGCATTTAGTCCATTTACATTTAAGGTAATTATCGATATGTATGTTCCTATTCCCATTTTCTTAATTGTTTTGGGTTCGTTATTGTAGGTCTTTTCCTTCTGTTGTGTTTCTTGCCTAGAGAAGTTCCTTTAGCATTTGTTGTAAAGCTGGTTTGGTGGTGCTGAACTCTCTCAGCTTTTGCTTGTCTGTAAACGTTTTAATTTCTCCATCAAATCTGAATGAGATCCTTGCTGGGTAGAGTCATCTTGGTTGCAGGTTTTTCTCCTTCATCACTTTAATTATGTCCTGCCACTCCCTTCTGGCTTGTAGAGTTTCTGCTGAGAGATCAGCTGTTATCCTGATGGGGATTCCCTTGTGTGTTACTTGTTGTTTTTGCCTTGCTGCTTTTAATATGATTTCTTTGTGTTTAATTTTTGACAGTTTGATTAGTATGTGTCTTGGCGTATTTCTCCTTGGATTTATTCTGTATGGGACTCTCTGTGCCTCCTGGACTTGATTAACTATTTCCTTTCCCATATTAGGGAAGTTTTCAACTATAATCTCTTCAAATATTTTCTCAGTCCCTTTCTTTTTCTCTTCTTCTTCTGGAACCCCTATAATTCGAATGTTGGTGCGTTTAATGTTGTCCCAGAGGTCTCTGAGACTCTCCTCTGTTCTTTTCATTCTTTTTTCTTTATTTTGCTCTGCAGCAGTTATTTCCACTATTTTATCTTCCACCTCACTTATCCGTTCTTCTGCCTCAGTTATTCTGCTATTGATCCCATCTAGAGTATTTTTTATTTCATGTATTGTGTTTTTAATCGATGCTTGATTCATCTTTAGTTCTTCTAGGTCCTTGTTAACTGTTTCTTGCATTTTGTCTATTCTATTTCCAAGATTTTGGATCTGGGAAATAGAATCTTGGATCATCTTTACCATCATTATTCTGAATTCTTTTTCAGGTAGACTGCCTATTACCTCTTCATTTGTTAGATCTGGTGGGTTTTTATCTTGCTCCTTCTCCTGCTGTGTGTTTTTCTGTCTTCTCATTTTGCTTATGTTACTGTGTTTGGGGTCTCCTTTTTGCAGGCTGCAGGTTCGTAGTTCCCGTTGTTTTTGGTGTCTGTCCCCAGTGGCTAAGGTTGGTTTAGTGGGTTGTGTAGGCTTCCTGGTGGAGGGGACTAGTGCCTGTGTTCTGGTGGATGAGGCTGGATCTTGTCTTTCTGGTGGGCAGGTCCACGTCTGTTGGTGTGTTTTGGGGTGTCTGCGGACTTTTTATGATTTTAGGCCACCTCTCTGCTAATGGGTGGCGTTGTGTTCCTGTCTTGCTAGTTGTTTGGCTTAGGGTGTCCAGCACTGTAGCTTGCTGGTCGTTGAGTGAAGCTGGGTGCTGGTGTTGAGATGGAGATCTCTGGAAAATTTTTGCCGTTTGATATTATGTGGAGCAGGGAGGTCTCTTGTGGACCAGTGTCCTGAAGTTGGCTCTCCCACCTCAGAGGCACAGCACTGACTCCTGGCTCCTCAATTTGGGATGATGTATTGTCTATTCATGTATTCCACAGATGCAGGGTACATCAAGTTGATTGTGGAGCTTTAATCCGCTGCTTCTGAGGCTGCTGGGAGAGGTTTCCCTTTCTCTTCTTTGTTCTCACAGCTCCTGGGTCTCAGCTTTGGATCTGGCCCCGCCTCTGCGTGTAGGTCGCCCGAGGGCGTCTGTTCTTCGCTCAGACAGGACAGGGTTGAAGGAGCAGCCTCTTCGGGGACTCTGGCTCACTCAGGCCGGGCGGGAGGGAGGGGCACGGAGTGCGGGGCGAGCCTGCAGTGGCAGAAGTCGGCGTGACGTTGCACCAGCCCGAGGCGCGCCGTGCGTTCTCCCAGGGAAGCCGCCCCTGGATCCCGGGACCCCGGCAGTGGCGGGCTGCACAGGCTCCCGGAAGGGCGGTGTGGGCAGTGACCTGCGCTCGCACACAGGCCTCCCGGCGGCGGCAGCAGCAGCCCCAGCGTCCCACGCCCGTCACCGGGCTCCGCGCTTCCAGTCGCGACTCGCGCCCGTCTGTGGAGCCCCTTCAAGCAGCGCTCCCAATCCCCTCTCCTCGCGCACCAGGAAACCAAGAGGGAAGAAAAAGTCCCTTGCCTCCTCGGCAGCCCCAGAGTTCTCCTGGACTTCCTCCCGGCTAGCCGTGGCACACCAGCCCCCTTCAGGCTGAGTTCTCGCCGCCAGCCCCAGTCCTCTCCCCGCGCTCTGACCGAAGCCCGAGC
Source organism: Mesoplodon bidens (assembly GCF_964165515.1). Classification (NCBI taxonomy): domain Eukaryota; kingdom Metazoa; phylum Chordata; class Mammalia; order Artiodactyla; family Ziphiidae; genus Mesoplodon; species Mesoplodon bidens. The sequence continues at coordinate 212,573,753 of NC_138176.1, read as the reverse complement.
CTCAGCTTCCAGCGCTGCGCGCCCCGGCGGGCGAGCAGACAAGCCTCTTGGGCCGGCGAGCACCACTCGGCACCGATCCTCTGTGTGGGGATCTCTCCACTTTGCCCTACCCAGGTATGTGGGGAGTTTCTTGCCTTTTGGGAGGTCTGGGGTCTTCTGCCAGCGTTCAGTAGGTGTTCTGTAGGAGTTGTTCCACGTGTAGCTGTATTTCTGGTGTATCCGTGGGGAGGAAGGTGATCTCCGCGTCTTACTCTTCCGCCATCTTACCCGGAAGTCTCTGAACTATTTTTTTATACTCCTGTCCTTTGCCTATTTTTCAGTTGGGATAACTGGCTTTTTTAAAAATTTAATTTAATTTATTTTTTTATACAGCAGGTTCTTATTAGTTATCCATTTTATATATATATTAGTGTATACATGTCAACTCCAATTCCCAATTCATACCACCATCACCACCACCACCCCTTGCCGACTTCCCCCCTTGGTGTCCATACGTTTGTTCTCTACATCTATGTCTCTATTTCTGCCCTGCAAACCGGTTCATCTGTACCATTTTTCTAGGTTCACATAAATGCATTAATATATGATATTTGTTTTTCTCTTTCTGACTTACTTCACTCTGCATGACAGTCTCTAGATCCACCCACGTCTCTACAAATGACCCAATTTTGTTGCATTTCATGGCTGAGTTATATTTCATAGTATATATGTACCACATCTTCTTTATCCATTTGTCTGTCAGTGGGCATTTAGGTTGCTTCCATGACCTGACTATTGTAAATAGTACTGCAGTGAACATTGGGGTGCATGTGTCTTTTTGAATTATGGTTTTTCACAGGGTATATGCCCAGTAGTGGGATTGCTGGATCATATGGTAATTCTCTTTTTAGTTTTTTAAGGAACCTCCATACTGTTCTCCATAGTGGCTGTATCAATTTACATTCCCACCAACAGTGCAAGAGGGTTCCCTTTTCTCCACACCCTCTCCAGCATTTGTTGTTTGTAGATTTTCTGATGTTGCCCATTCTAACTGGTGTTAGGTGATACCTCATTGTAGTTTGGATTTGCATTTCTCTAATAATTAGTGATGTTGAGCGGCTTTTCATCTGCTTCTTGGCCATCTGTATGTCTTCTTTGGAGAAATGTCTATTTAGGTCTTCTGCCCATTTTTTGATTGGGTTGTTTCTTTTTTTAATATTGAGCTGCATGAGCTGCTTATTTATTTTAGAGATGAATCCTTTGTCCGTTGATTCATTTGCAAATATTTCTTCCCATTCTGACGGTTGTCTTTTCATCTTCTTTGTAGTTTCCTTTGCTGTGCAAAAGCTTTGAAGTTTCATTAGGTCCCATTTTTTAATTTTTGTTTTTATTTCCATTACTCTAGGAGGTGGGTCAAAAAGGATCTTGCTATGATTTATATCAAAGAGTGTTCTTCCTATGTTTTCCTCTAAGAGTTTTATAGTGTCCGGTCTTACATTTAGGTCTTGAATCCATTTTGAGTTTATTTTTGTGTATGGTGTTAGGGAGTGTTCTAATTTCATTCTTTTACATGTAGCTGTCCAGTTTTTCCAGCACCACTTATTAAAGAGACTGTCTTTTCTCCATTGTATATCCTTGCCTCCTTTGTCATGGATTAATTGACCATAGGTGCCTGGGTTTATCTCTGGGCTTTCTATCCTGTGCCATTGACCTATATTTCTGTTGTTGTGCCAGTACCATACTGTCTTGATTACTGTAGCTTTGTAGTATAGTCTGAAGTCAGGGAGTCTGATTTCTCCAGCTCTGTTTTTTTCCCTCAAGACTGCTTTGGTTATTCGGGGTCTTTTGTGTCTCCATAGAAATTTTAAGATTTTTTTCTTCTAGTTCTATAAAAAATGCCATTGGTAATTTTTTTTTTTTTTTTTTTTTTTTTTTTGCGGTACGCGGGCCTCTCACTGTTGTGGCCTCTCCCGTTGCGGAGCACAGGCTCCGGACGCGCAGGCTCAGCGGCCACGGCTCACGGGCCCAGCCGCTCCGCGGCACATGGGATCCTCCCAGACCAGGGCACGAACCCGTGTCCCCTGCATCGGCAGGCGGACTCTCAACCACTGCGCCACCAGGGAGGCCCAGCCATTGGTAATTTGATATGGATTGCATTGAATCTGTAGATTGCTTTGGGCAGTATAGTCATTTTCACAATGTTGATTCTTCCAATCCAAGAACATGGCATATCTCTCCATCTGTTGGCATCATGTTCAATTATTTTCATCAGTGTCTTATAGTTTTCTGCATACAGGTCTTTTGTCTCCCTAGGTAGGTTTATTCCTAGGTATTTTATTCTTCTTGTTGCAGTGGTAAATGGGAGTGTTTCCTTAATTTCTCTTTCAGATTTTTCATCATTAGTGTATAAGAATGCAAGAGATTTCTGTGCATTCATTTTGTATCCTGCAACTTTACCAAATTCATGGATTAGCTCTAGTACTTTTCTGGTGGCATCTTTAGGATTCTCTGTGTATAGTAATATGTCATCTGCAAACACTGACAGTTTTACTTCTTCTTTTCCAATTTTTATTCCTTTTATTTCTTTTTCTTCTCTCATTGCCATGGTTAGGACTTCCAAAAGTGTTTTGAATAATAGTGGTGAGAGTGGGCATCCTTGTCTTGTTCCTGATCTTAGAGGAAATGCTTTCAGTTTTTCACCATTGAGAAGGATGTTTGCTGTGGGTTTGTTGTATATGGCCTTTATTATGTTGAGGTAGTTTCCCTCTATGCCCACTTTCTGGAGAGTTTTTATCATAAATGGGTGTTGAATTTTATCAAAAGCTTTATCTGCATCTATTGAGATGATCATATGGTTCTTCTTCTTCAATTTGTTAATATGGTGTATCACATTGATTGATTTGCGTATATTGAAGAATCCTTGCATCCCTGGGATAAATCCCACTTGATCATGGTGCATGATCCTTTAAATGTGGTGTTGGATTCTGTTTGCTAGTATTTTGTTGAGGATTTTTGCATCTATATTCATCAGTGATATTGGTCTCTAATTTTCTTTTTTTGTAGTATCTTTGTTGGGTTTTGGTATCAGGGTGATAGTGGCCTCATAAAATGAGTTTAGGAGTGTTCCTTCCTCTGCAGTTTTTTGGAAGAATTTGAGAAGGATAGGTGTTAGCTTTTCTCTAAATGTTTGATAGAATTCAATTGTGAAGACATCTGGTGCTGGATTTTTGTTTGTTGGAAGATTTTTAATCACAGTTTCAATTTCATTCCTTGTGATTTTGTCTGTTCATATTTTCTGCTTCTTCCTGGTTCAGTCTTGGAAGGTTATATGTTTCTAAGAATTTGTCCATTTCTTCCAGGTTGTCCATTTTATTGGCATAGAGTTGCTTGTAGTAGTCTCTTAGCATGCTTTTTACTTCTGTGGTGTCTGTTGTAACTTCTCCTTTTTCATTTCTAATTTTATTGATTTCAGTCCTCTCCCTCTTCTTCTTGATGAGTCTGGTTAATGGTTCATCAATTTTGTTTATCTTCTCAAAGAACCAGCTTTTAGTTTTATTGATGTTTGCTATTGTTTTCTTTGTTTCTATTTCATTTATTTCTGCTCTGATATTTATGATTTCTTTCCTCCTGCTGACTTTGGGTTTTGATTGTTCTTCTTTCTCTAGTTCCTTTAGAGGTAATGTTAGATTGTTTATTTGAGATTTTTCTTCTTTCTTGAGGTAGGCTTGTATTGCTATAAACTTCCCTCTTAGAACTGCTTTTGCAGCATCCCATAGGTTTTGGATCATCGTGTTTTCATTGTCATTTGTCTCTAGGTATTTTTTGATTTCTCTGATTTCTTCAGTGATATCTTGGAATTTAGTAATGTATTGTTTAGCCTCCATGTGTTTGTGTTTTTTACGTTTTTTTCCCTGTAATTGATTTCTAGTCTCATAGCGTTGTGGTCAGAAAAGATGCTTGATATGATTTCAATTTTGTTAAATTTACTGAGGCTTGATTTATGACCCAAGATGTGATGTATCCTGGAGAATGTTCCATGTGTACTTGAGAAGAAAGTGTAATCTGCTGTTTTGGGATGGAATGTCTTATAAATATCAACTAAATCTATCCGGTCTATTGTGTCATTTAAAGCTTGTCCTTCCTTATTCATTATCTGTTTGGATGACCTGTCCATTGATGTAAGTGAGGTGTTAAAGTCCCCCACTATTATTGTGTTACTGTTGATTTCCTCTTTTATAGCTGTTAGCAGTTGCCTTATGTATTAAGGTGCTCCTATGTTGGGTGCGTATATATTTATAATTGTTATATCTTGTTCTTGGATTGATCCCTGGATCATTATGTGTTTCCTTCCTTGTCTCTTGTAACATTCTTTATTTTTAACTCTATTTTACCTGATATGAGTATTGTTACTCCAGCTTTCTTTTGATTTCCATTTGCATGGAATATCTTTTACCATCCCCTCACTTTTAGTCTGTATGTGTCTCTAGATCTGAAGTGGGTCTCTTGTAGACAGCATATATATGGGTCTTGTTTTTGTATCCATTCAGCAAGTCAGTGTCTTTTGGTTGGAGCATTTAATCCATTCATGTTTAAGGTAATTATCGATATGTATGTTCTTATGCCCATTTTCTTAATTGTTTTGGGTTTGTTTTTGTAGGTCCTTTTCTTCTCTTGTGTTTTTCATTTAGGGAACTTCCCTTAGCATTTGTTGTAGAGCTGGTTTGGTGGTGCTGAATCCTCTTAGCTTTTGCTTGTCTGTAGAGCTTTTGATTTCTCCATCAAATCTGAATGAGATCCTTGCCGCATAGAGTAATCTTGGTTGTAGGTTCTTCCCTTTCATTACTTTCAATATGTCATGCCACTCCCTTCTGGCTTGTAGAGTTTCTGCAGAGAAATCAGCTGTTAACCTTATGGGAGTTCACTTGTATGTTATTTGTTGTTTTTCCCTTGCTGCTTTCAATAATTTTTCTTTGTCTTTAATTTTTGCCAATTTGATTACTATGTGTCTTGGTGTGTTTCTCCTTGGGTTTATCCTGTATGGGACTCTCTTTGCTTCCTGGACTTGGGTGGCTATTTCCTTCCCATGTTAGGGAAGTTTTCGACTATAATCTCTTCAAATATTTTTTTGGGTCCTTTCTCTCTTCTCCTTCTGAGACCCCTTTAATGCAAATGTTGTTGTTTTTAATATTGTCCCAGAGGTTTCTTAGGCTGTCTTCATTTCTTCTCATTCTTTTTTCTTTATTCTTTTCTGCAGCAGTGAATTCTACCCTTCTGTCTTCTAGGTCACTTATCTGTTCTTGTGCCTCAGTTATTCTGTTATTGATTCCTTCTAGTATAGTTTCATTTCAGTTATTGTATTGTTCATCTCTGTTTGTTCTTTAATTCTTCTAGGTCTTTGTTAAACATTTCTTGCATCTTCTCAATCTTTTCCTCCATTCTTTTTTTTTTTTTTGTGGTACGTGGGCCTCTCACTGTTGTGGCCTCTCCTGTTGCGGAGCCCAGGCTCTGGACGTGCAGGCTCAGCAGCCATGGCTCATGGGCCTAGCTGCTCTGTGGCATGTGGGATCTTCCCAGACTGGGGCATGAACCCGCGTCCCCTGCATCGGCAGGCAGACTCTCAACCACTGCACCACCAGGGAAGCCCTTTGCCTCCATTCTTTTTCTGAGGTCCTGGATCATCTTCACTATCATTATTCTGAATTGTTTTTCTGGAAGGTTGCCTATCTCCACTTCATTTAGTTGTTTTTCTGGTGTTTTATCTTTTTCCTTCATCTGGAACATAACCCTTTGCCTTTTCATCTTGTCTATCTTTCTGTGAATGTGGTTTGTTCCACAGGCTGCAGAATTTTAGTTCTTCTTGCTTCTGCTCTGGATTTTTTAAATTGATTTTTAAGAGTGTTTCTTTTTAATTTTATGTATTTATGTATTTATTATTTATTTTTTTTGCAGTATGTGGGCCTCTCACTGTTGTGGCCTCTCCCGTTGCGGAGCACAGGCTCCAGGCGCGCAGGCTCAGTGGCCATGGCTCACGGGCCCAGCCGCTCCGCAGCATGTGGGATCCTCCTGGACCGGGGCACAAACTCGTGTCCCCTGCATTGGCAGGCGGACTCTCAACCACTGCGCCACCAGGGAAGCCCTATTTATTTTTTAATACATTTATTTATTTCATATATTTATTTTCGGCTGCATTGGGTCTTCGTTGCTCTGTGTGGGCTTTCTGTAATTGCGGCAAGTGGGGGCTACTCTTCATTGTGGTATGTGAGCTTCTCATTGTGGTGGCTTCTCTTATTGCAGAGCACGGGCTCTAGCCACATGGGCTTCAGTAGTTGTGGCATGTGGGCTCAGTAGTTGTGGCTCGTGGGCTCTAGAGCACAGGCTCAGTAGTTGTGGCGCATGGGTTTAGTTGCTCCACAGAATGTGGGATCTTCCCGGACCAGTGCTCAAACTTGTGTCCCTTGCATTAGCAGGCAGATTCCTAACCACCATGCCACCGGGGAAGTCCAAGAGTGTTCCTTTTTTAGAGTTACTTTAGCCTTTAACCTGCTTTAAAGCTTTAGAGTTACTTTAAAAAGATAGGATTTTTTTCTTTTGATAAACAGATTAGTAGTGTGTGTTTATTATAGAAAAATTAAAACCTGGAAAATACAGAGAAAGTAAAGTAAAAATGGCCCATTGTCCCACCACATTTTCTTCTTTTTTAATATGTACAAATTAAAAAGTGAATGTTCTCCCTTTCCTCTCCTTACAACTCTGTCAACCTTCAGAATGCATCCTTTAGACAGAAAACTTATTTGTATTTTAAAGATAAAGATAAGCTTATAATTTTTCTTTCAACTTTATCATTGTCATCATCATTATGAACATGAAGAAACTTTGGAATCATTTCTATGGAGGTTTTCTATTATAATCACTGGCTTTTCTTAGAAAGGCCACTTATACTCCCAAGGATATATAAATAACGAACTCTGTATTCTTTAGAAAATGGCTTCGTTAAAAAAAAAATTAACCCTTGAATTCTTCTGGAATTTATTCTGGCATATGGTGTGATGTAGTCATCTAACTTTATGTTGGTTAAATGGTTATTCACATCATATATTGAATTGTCAGTCCCTTCTGAACTGATTTCAAAAGTTACATTCATCATTTAATTTTTTTTTTTTACATGCTTTTGGACTTTGTGTTTTGGCACCAGTTTTGCAATGTAAAGATCTGGCAAGGCAGTTATAATTTATTACTCTCGTTTTTGGAAGTATTATGGCTATTCTTACTAGTTCATTTTTCAGATGAATTTTTATTGGTAATTATGTTAAGCATACATATATTAATCTGGCAATAATTGATGTCTTTTCACTAATGACTGTCCCCATTCAGGAACATAGCATTTCTCTCTAGTAAATAAAATCTTGTATGTTCCTCAGTAAAGTGCATCAGCATGTTTTTTGCTAAATCTATCCCTGGGAATTTTGTAATTTTTATTATTTAGGTCTTTTTTTTCCTACCAAGATATCTAACTGATAATTGTTGGAAAGAAATGGAAAGTATTTTAGAAGTGTGAATTTGGGGATATTAGTCAAAGGAAGTGAAACAGAGCCAGGGCACTGTCACAAGTGAATGTAAACATACCTTGCCATATGGCACATCCTGTTATTGAGGAAAGGTAAGTGCAAGCTTACTGGAAACTGAAATTTATGCCCTTCTAATCTGAGCCATCAGCTTCTGAAAAACAACTTTTTTCAGTGTTCTCTAGAGCATAGTATAATTTGAAAAAAGTTTCAGGTCTTCTTTGATGCCTGAGGGTGTGTTTTTCAGCAATTTCTTTTCAGGCTGATGAGAAGGAACTTTAGATCCCCAGGTGCTGTAGCCCACTAGGCCCCTACCCCCAGGCTGCTCTGTGTAGATAGTCCTGAAGGCAGGTTTATTTCCTTTGCACCATCTAATGTCTCATCCCAAACTTTACTCTCTCAAGAGTAATGAAATTAGCAAAAGGAGGATTGTGTTTATCTAACACAAAGTAGGAAATGTGTATCAGTTGGGTGAGTTTTGTCTTATTTTAGATTTCAGGGTTGTGTCATTTGAAACTTCTGTAGACCAAAGATACCACCAGTATTTTTGAAAACAAGTCACAGAGAAGAGAACATATTTTAAATTTATGTAATCCAAATATAGATTATAATAAGACCACAGAATGGTACTCATGCAAATCAGTAGTGAAAAAAAATTACCAGTTATGAAAATGGGTGAAGGATTCGTTAAGGCAGTTCACAGAGGAGCATACCTGAATGGCCAAGAAGCATTTGAAAAGATAAAATTCTTTACTAATAATCCTGGAAATCAGAACAGTGAGCTATGGGACTTCCTTGGTGGCACAGTGGTTAAGAATCCACCTGCCAATGCAGTGGACACGGGTTCGATCCCTGGTCCGGGAAGATCCCACATGCCGCAGAGCAACTAAGCCTGAGTGCCACAACTACTGAACCTGTGCTGTAGAGCCCACGAGCCACAACTACTGAGCCCGTGTGCCACAACTGCTGAAGCCCGTGCACCTAGAGCCTGTGCTCCACAACAAGAGAAGCCACCACAATGAGAAGCCTGGGCACCTCAACAAAGAGTAGCCCCCGCTCACAGCAACTAGAGAAAGCCCGTATGCAGCAACGAAGACCCAACGCAGCCAAAAATAAATAAATAAACTAATTTCTAAAAAAAGAAAAGAAATGACTATGTGAAGTTTGATTTTTCATTGTCTAAAAACTGGACTGCACTAAAAATATATACTAATTTTCTATTAGACTCCAGGAAGACAAAGCGTGTCTTACCTAAAAAACTAATAAAATTTCTTTCATTAGGCATTAAGAACTACACTATTCAGATTCCCTTTATGCCTGGGCTTTTAGGAAGCTAGAGCTAATGTAATGTTTGAATTTACCATCTTATTCTAGATCCTCATCCTAGATAATTGCCTTTCCATTTTCCCTATGTGGTTTTTGATTTTCATTTCTGATTTATTTGCTGCTGTATTTGCAGTAAATAAATGTACATGTTTTGTACATGTTTATAAATGTTCTTAGATCCATCTAGAAGGAAATGCATTTTAAAGTAATAAGCAAGTTGATTGAGGAATACATGAATGGACTGATTTATAAACCATAGATTATATTAATTTACGCTGAGAAATATGACTGCCAAATAGGCATATTTTGTCAGCTGGTCAGTGTACTTGCTTGCCAGTATGAGAATCTACTTAAGAAAAAAATTTCCAGCAAGAAGATTTCTCAGTGAGTGCAAAGTCAGTCTTTCCCAGGATAAGTTATACTATGTGACTGCCAGATGACTTTTCCCAAAATACAACCCCAGTTTTATTATATACCTGCTCAAAAACCTTCAATTAAGTAGACATTCCTCAGCTTGGCATCTTACATGATAGTCACCAAATATTCTAGCTTCTGTGTCTTATGTTCCTAACATGTACCCTCTGCCTCAGCCAAACTGGAAAACCTGTAGTTTTCTGAGCACCATCCACTTTCCCATATCCACCCTTTTTGAATACTGCTTCCACCGCTTTCATACCTCCCCTACCATAGAATCTTACTCATATGTAAATATCTATCTCAAAAGTTGTCTTTTGAGATGACTTTTTATGTTATAAAATAAAATAACATTTCATTTTTTAATAAATTATTTCCATCTGCCTCTGTTCTTTTCTTGAACAAATAGCTCACCCTTACTTCTAAAGTCTAGTCTCTTTTCCCCCTTAATTATATTTGGCATCACAACAGCTCAGGAACCCAGCTGACAGAGAAAGAATTTTTCTTGGAGTGGGGCAAGGCAGGGAGTGAGACGGGAGAAGCTTAGAAGGCAAAAGCAGAATTCTCTTTGATTGTTGAAAGAGTGAAGGAAATGGCTATATTGCAATTAACAACTTTTTTTCCTTTTCCATTCATCACACTTTTATGATTATTTGATTATTGCATAGCATGCCCCACTGGGCTAAGCTCTCAGAAAACAGAATCTGTGTTCATTCCCTGGAACACAGCAGCCACTCAGAAGTCTGATGCATGAGTAAATGAGGGAGGTCATGATGATTCAAAGAAATCATGCTGATTGGGCACTTGATACGGTGCCTGGCACATAGCACCGAGCACAGACTCACTTTGGGTATTATATCCTTCCTTTAATCCACCTTCTTCTCTAGAAGAAATCCTTCCTGTGCCAATTTTACATCTATTTCCAAAGCCCATCCTCAGGGCCGCTTCTCAGGAAACCTTCCCAGAATATCCCTTCTGGACTAGGAGTTTTACTCAGGTGCCTCCACAGCTGGCTGCCCGTCTCACTATCATAGGACTAGCCAGTAACATCTCTCTCTCCTCACCAGATTGTAACCCCTCCGGGGGTCAGTGACCAAGTCAGATTTGACTTGGAATCTCCAGTGCCTGGCACACTGCTTGAAACATAGCAGGTGTTCAATAGATGTGTAATGAATATGATTAAATCACAGTTTCTCTTAGATATGTTTCAACATGGTTTCCATTCATTTCTTTATGAAATTTGGGAAATACTATGTTTATTAGTAATATTTGCCAACCAACTCAGAGTTGCATTACTTCAGCATATGGCTAATATCATTCATTTTATGTGAAATCTTTCTAGCTTCAGAATGAAAGATGATATATTCTGGTGACCTTGTTCCCAGGTGAGGGAAATCTGGTCTCCCCTCTGCACTGGGTAAATCTTTTAACCTGGCTTTTGAGAATTCAACTACATGGAAGCAGAGGGTTGAAAGGGATTTCCTTCTCCAGTGAGTTGCCTAAACTACCCATAGCTAATGGTTGTTGAACATATTTTCAAAGCTTTCCAGTGCTGGTAATGACAGAGTTTAATCACCTTTGCAGCTGAGTTCTGCCTTAGGTCAAAGAGGACTCTCTTGTTGCATTCTAATTTTGTCTGGTTTTCATCTCTGTAGAGATGGAGAAAAGCCAGCTAGCATCCTCTTCCAAATAAACCATCCTGTCCTCGAAGAAAGTTATTAAATCAGTCCTTGGCCTGCAATTTTCAAGGTGAAGCCAGTTCAGTGTCTTTAACATTTCCTCAGAGGTCTTCTCCTCCATCATTTTAATGGTTTTTGTTGTTTCTCTTTGGACCTTTTCCAAGTCCTCTGCAGCTCTCTAGAAATTCAGAAACCAGAACTTGACTCAACATTAATAGGGGCCTGACCAATATTAAATATAGGAAAAAATGATAGGTTCTCAGACCTTCTGTGTCATACTCTGTCAGTACGTGTCAGGGCAAGAGACATTCATTAATCCAGACATCACTAAAACATCATTTGAGATATTTTAAAACAGGGTTGAACAAGGATTTACCACTTTAAAAATATCTTTTTCTTCACAGAAAATGTAAAGAGATGCACAGAAAGATATTTAAAATGCTTACCACAAAATACTATTTTAAGCATTCATTAACTGAAAAATAACCGCTATCACACAGCTTATATTAAAAACCGATATAAGCTGTTTTTAACTTTTTACTAGACCAAGTTGTCTAAGGAACTCTTCTAAGCATTGGTTTAGTAAACTAGATTGTATTTCTGTGAGTATTTGAAGGTGATATTGTATTTTGACACTCAAATATATATATTTGTACCTTAGGGCTTTTTTTTTTTTTTTCGGTACGCAGGCTTCCCACCGTTGCGGCCTCTCCCGCTGCGGAGCACAGGCTCCAGACACGCAGGCCCAGCGGCCATGGCTCACGGGCCCAGCCGCTCCCCGGCATGTGGGATCCCCCTGGACTGGGGCACGAACCCGTGTCCCCTGCATCGGCAGGCGGACTCCCAACCACTGCGCCACCAGGGAAGCCCCTGTACCTTAGAGCTTTTACTGATTAAAATTGCCTTCCAAATTTCTTAAAATTAGTGATTTTTCTGAATCAAAAATATTTATAATGTCATATTTATAAAAATTTTAAAATCACTTATTTTCCCTCTTTTCTTATTTTGAATGTTTATTTGTGGAAGATTGCTCCTCAGAATAGATTTTCACATTCCAGTTCCCTGGTTTTACCTGGAGATATGATCTAGTGTGAAAAGTAACTAGCCTTTGTTGGCATCTCTCTGAAGAGATGAGATGAAGAGAGATGAAGAGAACTGCACCAACGAGTGGTTGGGTTTTAAGAGTATCCCTGGTGTAACTTTGCACTGTTCTCCAGTGCTGCCCACTTCTTGACTTTTTCAGCTCCCAGGTGGATAAGAAATGGATTCAGAGACAACTAACCTCTTTTCTATAAGGTTTCTAAATTTTGCTACTGATTTCTAAATTTCCACATCAATTTCTTTTGTTCTTCTGAGGATGACTCCCCCAAGTATTTCTGTTACCAGATCCCTTCCTATTCTTTTAAAGTCATTGTGTATATATATATCATGTTATGAAGGCTTTGTTTGGGTTCGTGAAATAATTTCTTTAGATGTGTTTTTCCTTAATTCAATTAGATTCTGCTTAGTTTAGATTCTCTTTTAGTTCCCCTAAAATCAGAGTCCCACCCAAGGACTTGGGTGCAGGTATTTTGTTTCGGAGGTTATCCCAAGGAGCAGAAGGGAGGGAAAAGGGAGAGTGGGACAAGGAAGAAGGGAAAGTCAACGTAAGGTTGTATTATCAAGGTCCAGCTGCAGGCAATGGAGATTCAGTTTCTGAGATTCAAGGGCCTTTGAGGAGCATATGAAGTTCCTCCTGGGATTGTCCCTTGAAGGACAGGAGGCTGGAGTATATGTCCATCAGCATCCATCCCTTCTTCTTTGAGGATTGCTCCCAGGAGTTTTAAGTGCACAGGCAGGTGTTCTGGACTGACAGATGCACAGGCAGGTGTTCTTTGGCAGATATTGGGCCCTGAGGGTACCACAGGTGGGTACCTGAGGAGGTCCAAGCCTGCATGGAACTGTCCATCGGCCTTGCACTGAAATTAGAGGTGGGATGAGGACATGCAACCCAAAGCCCAGGCCCCTTACCTTAACAAGTCTTCCATATCATGAATTGGTATGATTTATAAGAGCCCTCAGAACAAGTGGGGCCACTTGATGGGAGCATGTGCTCATGATGGGCTGCTTAATGAACAACTAATTGCACTGGGAGTTGAAATATGGGGAGTGGCTTCTAATCTCTTTGGAATTAAAAATAATCAGCTTTAATATGAATCTACACCAATACGAGGGCACTTTCACCAACAATGCGATGAAAATAAACCTCTTTTGCCTCCTCCACTCATGTCAGCATAAGAAGCAAGAATCACATAGAAACCAAAGATGTTCAGAGAGAGACTCCTGGGAGAGAACGCAAGAGCGAGCTCCATGGAGCAACTCAGCCTGACACCCAAGGGCCTTGCACGGGCTCACCTGTAGTCCTGGTCCCCTGTTGTTCCATGCATCTGGAGCACCATTTTTATCTGAGAATGAAGATTTTATTACAGTCACATGAATAGAATATTTTTTCATTAGAAAAGATGTTACATTTATTTGTATAATTAAAGCAAATCAACCAGTCAGTGCTGGTGGTTTAGAGAGCTGTGTGTAAAGAGAGATGGTCAGCGTCTCTCTGTATTCTTGGATAGTATTTCTCAAACCTTTTTGGCCATGACCCACAACAAGGCACACGTTTTACATGGTGACTCAGCAGACACATACATAAGTATAAAATGGAAACAAAATGTCCACAAGGTAATAATCCTTACTATGTGCTCTGGTAATTTCTATTCTATTCTTTATTATTCTGTCCTATTCTATTTGTTCTATTTCATTTTTTAAATGCTAGTCTAGACTCAGTAAATTGTTCATATGACCTATAACGAGCAGGTCACATACTGCTGTTGGAAAAACACTGCTGTAGGGCACTGTAGCTTTGCACTCACAATTCCTCAACTGATTTGTTTCCTTTCATGTCATAAATTAATGTATGTGTAATTTGTTGCCTGCTGTAACTGTGGAATTGGTTTCCTATCCAGCCTTTTCCCTCCTATCAAATCTTTTTCCTCCAGCCAAGAGTGTAATAATGTAGGATATATTGTTTTGGACACACTGGAAACATTTCTACATCTTTTGGTACTTCATTCTAAAAAGAAACCTGTAAAACCATAAGACTTACAAATGAGGGTCCTGGATCAGGATGCTTTAAGTTGTAAGTAACAGAAATGCTGCCTTAAACTGTCTTAAATAATATACAAATATAGCATCTCATAATGAGGAAGTTCAGAGCTAGGCTTGGTTGACTCAGGGGCCTGCTGATGTCACCCAGGATGCTGGCTCTTTCCACCTCTCAGCTCTGCCAGTCTCCAGGTTGGTTTCATTCTCAGGCTGGTATCAAGATGCTACAGATGTTCCAGGTAGTGCATCTAGACACAACTCATCCAGAGGAAAAAGAAGGTGACTCTCTTCCTGTGGTTCATTTATGGAGATGCTCCCAACAGATGTCCTGCCATACCCCATTGGCTATCATGAAGGTCACATGTCTTTTCCTAAATTAATAACAGTCAAGGAGGATGTGATGACCCTTAAACAAATCATTTTATGGAGGCGAAAGAGACACCTGCACAATTAAGTCAAAATCCCTGAAGTTATCTTCAGTTTCTCCCTTTTTCTCATCTCTGTATCTAATTTGATACCAAATCCAGGTGATTCTTCTTCTAAATATGTCCAGTATCAGAACATTTCCCACAGTCTCATTTGCTTTCACCCTGATCCAAGTCACTATCAGCTCCTGCCTGGATATTGCCATAGCCTCCAGATTGGTTTCCTTTCTTCCTCTCTCCACCCCTTTGGTCTCTTCTCAACACAGAGTAACCTTCTTGAAACAGTAAGTCAGGTCATGTCACTCCTCTCCTTAGAGCTCTCATTGCTCCCCAGCTCACTAAGCATGGCCTTGAGGCTTTGTACCAAGAGCTGGACACGGAGGAGTGAATGAAACAGACCTGGGACTTACCTTCTTTCGAGGGGTAGCGATGCACACAAGCCAATTAAATAAGTAATATATGGGGCTTCCCTGGTGGCACACTGGTTGAGAGTCTGCCTGCCGATGCAGGGAACACGGGTTCGTGCCCTGGTCCGGGAAGATCCCACATGCCGTGGAGCGGCTGGGCCTGTGAGCCATGGCCGCTGAGCCTGCGCTTCTGGAGCCTGTGCTCCACAACGGGAGAGGTCACAACAGTGAGAGGCCCGCGTACTGCAAAAAAATCTATCTATCTATCTATCTATCTATCCATATATGTAGTGGAGTAGATGGTGATAAGTGTTATGGATAAAAATAGGTGCCTCACGTCACACGGTTTATGTTCTAATATACTTGAAGGACCTGGTACAGAGTAGGTTTCTGATATGTGAGAGCTCCATTAGTTACCTTTTCATTTAAAAGTGACAGGAACCTAATTCATACCTAATTAAGCAAATCAGGAGAAACATAAAAGCAGGTCCAGCTCCAGGCTCAGCAGGATTTACAGGTTCAAATATCTTCAGGAGCCAGTTTCTCTCCACCTTTCCCTCATGCTTTTCCCCACATTGGCTTCATTCTCAGATACACTCTTACCAGACAGGGGCAATGATGGACACCATGGCTCCAACTAACACTTACTGTCCTAGCAACCTGGTAGGAAGAGAGCCTACCACAAATTTCTAGCCACACTCAAGCCAAATTTTAAAAACACAGCCCCAAATAAATTATTAACCTGAATGTCAGTTTCCTTTTCTGTAGATTGAGGGCATTAATAATAATACCTATTTCACAGATCACTGTAAGGAAAGTTTGCTTACTGTATTTAAAGGTCACTTGCATAGGCTTTGGCCAAAAGAGCACAAAATAAATATTGACTCATTGTTAATTTGTTTTCAGGTGTGGGTTTATTGATCATAGTTTCTGCTTCAGAGAGCTGTCGGAAATCAACAAATTTTATAAATGCTTAAAATTAGTACTTTGTTATGCATTATCCTGCCCTGTGGCTGTTTTATGAGAACATTTCTTCGGTTGTATTGCAAAGTCTTCCTTATGAAGTAAGGTAGATAAAAAATGAATTTGTTACCTTAAAAATCTGGGTTCAAATCCCGCTCTGCCACTTAAACTTGTGGGATCTTGTGCAGCTGATTACCTTCCATGAGACTCACTTTACTTATTTGTAAAATAGGGATAGTGATACCTACTTCACTGGGTTGCTGGAAGGATGAAATGAGATGATATTTATTATTTCCCTAGCACCGTGGCAGGTTCAATATACAGTAGCTTGAAGCTATGAGCCTAGGATGGTGTCCTCCACACAGTGACTATTCAGTAAATCCATACGTGGAATTAGACACACATTCTAGACCCTCAGGTTTGGTGACCCACACCTGAACTCATGGGGCAGCTCCGCTTCAACAGATGTTTTTGAAAACTCATTCTTAAGAATTTCCTTGGACATGAGTTCTGAACAGTCAAGGTTTCAAGCCACTTCTTTGGTTTAATAACTATCAAAAAGATGTTATTTCACTCTAGTTTTTCTTAAACTAAATTCTATCCCATGTCAATAATTATCCTTCCCTGTCATTTCTCTCATACACTGTACTCCATTTTCATCAAATTAAGCTAAGAGGCTGTTTCTAAAGGGCCCCAGGGTGAGGGGTAAGTGCACTCATGCTCTGACTTATGAAATCATGAAAGGGTGGCTTTGAAAGGGGGCAAAGTGATAAGATGGCATTTAAGGACAACATGTAACTTGTGTGTGGACTGTGTGTGGAAGGGGCTCGTGTCACCAGGCAGAAAATCAGCACTGACATTTTGGCACCAACTGGTGATATTGTCATCTTCTCCATTCACTAGGTTTCTCTTTTTATCTATTTTGTCTTATTCAAAAAAGTATTTGTCCAGCCCGTATTATATACCAGGCTGTGTGCTAGATGTGGGGCAACGCAGAAGCACAAGGCACAGCCTCTGCCCTGAAGAAACGTGGAGTTCTCAGAGAGAGAGTTGACAGGCGGGTGTAGACAGAAGGGGATCCTCATGCGAGAAAGACCTGGAGTGAGAATGCTGGGCACGCATCGGGGTCAGCGAACATGGCTCTGTTTCAGCTGGAGTCCACAGACTGCAGGAAGGGGAGTATAAGGGAACAGGGCAGACAGTAGGGTGGGACCATGTCACGTGTCAGGAGTTGGGACTTTCATAGCGAGGATACTGCTCCAGGGGTATCAGAAAACACCTATTGCCCGCTGCACCACCCTGGTCATTGCCATGATGAAGCTGAGCAGAGGACAAGCCAAAGCTGTGGCAGCTCTTCAAGGGCAGTCAGTTTGCCATGTGCTGGGGCTTTATTGCTCTTGGGATTTGCTTGGGATTTAAGAGGCATGCAGATCCTGCGATGTCTAAACCAACCATTTTGAGCCTGCTTTGGTGATAAAGGACAATTTGGTCATCTGGATGTGGAAGCAGTCAATAAATAGGAACAACATGGAAGGTGTGTGCTCTGATTAGGATAAGAAATGGCACATTGTTCAGATGTTCACCAGTTGGATGGCACAGGGATCTTACTTCACAGATACATCTGTGGCAGAGTGGAACTCCACTGACTTCTTTATGATGGATTGTATCAAAACAGATATTTTTGACAATGAAAAACCAAACAAAAAACCCATCTACCCAGCCTCCCTGTCTTTAGGCTAATAAGGAATTGTCTCCATTTGACTAACAAAGGCAATGAGGGTCAGAGATGTTAAGTGACTTTGCCAAGGTCACACAGCTTCCATGGGCCTTCTTTGGGAGCATGAAGCAGCTCCCAAAGCCCTATCTTTTTTTATTTATTAAAAAAATTTATTTATTTATTTATTTGGCTGCTCTGGGTCTCAGTTGTAGCATGCGGGATCTTTAGTTGTGGCATGTGGGCTCTTAGTTGCAGCATGCAGGATCTAGTTCTCTGACCAGGGATCGAACGTGGGTCCCCTGCATTGGGAGTGCAGAATCTTAACCACTGGACCACCAGGGAAGTCCCCCAAAGCCACATCTTTGATTCGGCTTTGTTCTAAAAGAAAGGGTAGATATGAGTTACAGTGGGATTTTTATAACCGAATTGACCAATAAATTTCATAGCTAATGATGACTACAAATATTTCTGTATTTCTTTAATATATTTGCACTCAGCTCAAGGGATAAAAATCTCAACAGAGACACTGTTTAGATTTCATTCATTCATAAACACCCATTACATAGAAAGCACAGGGCTGGGATTCTTCAGTGAAGCATAAACAGTACATGCTTTCTCTTCTACTTGTATGCATACTAATGCAATCCTAAACTGAGTTCTGTATTCCATCAAGGTAATAAAACCTATCCATTTTGACATTGAGCTGCCCATTATCCAATACAAAGCAATTTCTTTTTTAAGACAATTTTTAAAAAGTGGTTTTAGGTTCACAGCAAAATTCAGAGTAATGCACGTGAAACAGGAGGAAAGGGGGCAGGACACAACCTTTAGAAGAATGACACAGCCCAAGGACATGACATAAACTGATTAGAACCGAATAGGTCCAAGATGGTCAACGAGTTGACTTCCACTAGACCTTGAGCCTCAGTATACCCTCATTGTAACATATCAGCAAGCTAAATGACACATCCACAGGTGCCATGACAGTTCCAAGGCTGACCATAAAGGTCAGAAAGTGGGCGGTGGCCCAATTTCTGGAAATCCCCACCCCTTCCCCAAAATAGCTGAAATATTCCTCCCGCTCATTAGCCTATGAAATTACCCACACCTATAAAAACTGACAACCACATACCCTGGTGCGGCTCTCACCTTCTGAGATGGCCCATACTCCCTGTGGAGTGTGTTTCTCTCTAAATAAATCCACTTTTTATTTATCACTTTGTCTCTCACTGAATTCTTTCTGCGATGAGACGTCAAGAACCTGAGCTTCATTAAGTCCGAAGACCAGGTGTGTGATCTCAATGAAAAGACCGTGGGTTCAAGTCCTAATCTGAGTTACACGGTTTCATATGGAGATTATACCCTGCCCCTACATACACATAGTTTCTTTGGTTATAAACTTCCCCCACCAGAATGGTACATTTGTTATAATTGATGAGCCTACATTGACACATCATTCTTACCTGAAAAATGGGTTCACCTCTTGGTGCTTGTCGAGCCAAAAGACACAACCAAGCCAAAGATCAGGAGAAGGAGGATTTATTACTTGCAGCCAGTAAGGAGAACACTGGGGATCTTTCCCACAGCAGTGTCTCCTGAACAGCAAGATCGGGGAAGTTTTAAGCTAGGGGTACATGCATATTCATGAGGGGGCTTGGTTGGTCCACAGAGTCCAAGGTTTAGTTGATTGAAGTCAACTGAAGGATCAGAGAAGGCCAATATCATTATCCCTTAGGTTCTGTCGCTCTGGTGGTTGAGCACTTAAGGCTAATCTTTAACATTGAAATAGAACTGGGAGTCTTTACAACTGATATATTATCTTTGCTATTGTTACTTCTCTTGCCTGATTGCATTCTTTTGTTCCCTAAGATCATTAATTACTGAGATTTGTTCAAAGACAAGCATTGAGGCCAGATTTAGCTCACAAAATGGCTTAGACCAAAAATGGCTTCTCTTATGTCAAGCCATAAGAGAAGTGGTTCTCTTTCTCTGGGACCCCCTCCCTTATCTGCTTACATTATCACTCAAAGTCCATGGTTTACATTAGGGTTCACTCTTGGTGTTGTGCATTCTACGGGTTTGGACAAATGCATAATGACATATCTATCAATATGATATCATATAGAGTATTTTCACTGCCCTAAAAATCCTTTGTGCTTCGTCTATTCATCTCTCCCCATTCCCAACTCTTGGCAATCAAAAGTCTTGTTACTGTTTTGATAGTTTTGCCTTTTCCAGAATGTCATATGGTTGAAACGATATAGTATGTAGCTGTGATATTGCGATTTATAATAAGAAATATATGTTTGGTTTTCATCCAGTTTCTGTCACTGGACTCCTAAAACCCTTGGAATTTGCTAAGTGATAAGAGCAACAAATGGATCTTTTGTTATGTTAATGAAATGACCCTCAGACTGCACCTAAGGCTGATTGCCAGGAGAACCAGCCATGGGATTAGAGGGTTGGAGCTTTGAGTGCCACCCCTGACCTCCAGAGAGGGGAGAGGGGCTGGAGATTGAGTTCAGTCACCAATGGGTTAATCAGTGGTTCCATGGTCAATGATTTAATCATTCATGCCTAAATAGTGACGCCTCCATAAAAAGTCTCTAAAGTACTGAGAGCTTCTGGGGTGGTGATTATGTGGAGGTGCTGGGAAGGCGGCTGGAGAGGGAATAGAAGCTCCTCACCTCTTCCTCCATTGCTTGCCCTATGCATCACTTCCATCTGGCTGTTCCCGAGTTACATCCTTTCATAATAAACCAGTAGTCTAGTAAGGAAACTGCTCCTCTGAGTTCTGTGAGCCAGCCACTCTAGCAAATTGATGGAGCCCAAGGAGGGGTGGCTGGAAGCTTCAATCTCTAGCTGGTTGGTCAGAAGCACAGGTGACAACCTGGACTTGCAACAGGTGTCTGAAACAGTGTAGGGGATGGTCTTGTAGGACTGAGTCCTTAAGCTGTGGGATCTGATGCTCTCTCTGGGTAGATAGTGTCAGAACTGTGTTGAATTGTAGGACATCCAGCTAGTGTCTGGAGAATTGCTTGTTGGTGTGGGGAACATCCCCCCGCCCACTTTCAAACCGGTACCAGAACCTGGAGTAGTCTTTTCAGATTGGCTTCTTTCACTTAGCAATATGCAGTTAAGATTCTTCCATGTCTTTTCATGGCTTGATAGTTCATTTCTTATTAGCTTTGAGTAATATTCCATTGTCTGGATGTACCACAGTGTATTTATCCATTCACCTACTGAAGGACATCTTGGTTGCTTCCAAGTTTTGGCAACTATGAATCAAGTTGCTATAAACATCTGTGTGCAGGTTTCTGTGTGGATATAAGTTTTCAACTCCTTTGGGTAAATGCTAAGGAGCACAACTGCTATATCAGGTGGTAAAAGTATGTTTAGTTTTGTAAGAAACCAGCAAACTTTCTTTCAAAGTGACTGCACCGTTTTACATTCCCATCAGAAATGAATGAGAGTTCCTGTTGCTCCACAGTCACCAGCATTTGTTGTTGTCAGGGTTTGATCATTCTAAAAGGTGTACAAAGAAAGTTTTAATGTAAGGAAAACAAAATTTTTTCTTATATCTATCTCCATCTATCTATATATCTCCAAAGATTTAGTGGCAAAAAGATAAACTTAGGAATCTGACTGCTAAGGATTCCTGCTCCATCACTTCCTAGCTATATGGCCTTGGGCAAATTATTTAACTTCTCCATTTCCTCTTTTATAAACAGGCCATGGTAATGGAAGTCTCATAGCATTTTGATAGTATTGTATAAAACAACATCTGTAAAGCACTCAGCAGTGTCCAGTCACACAGCAAGCACTTAATGAGTGCACGGCCTTGTCTCCTCCCCTTGTAAAACACGTGGTTCTGGTTATCTCTCTGTATTATGATAGCACTTCTCTAGTATCTCACCATTGCTGCCAATTACTAACATGACTAGACTCGACTTTCTGATTTTTCAGGATATTTTTAAACTTATTTTACAGAATAATGGTGAACTTAATCAAAGCTATTGCCTTTTATTTTACTAGTGGCTACACAGACCATAGAATATAACAAAGCAGTAAAGAATCTAATAGTAGATGCTCATTTCATGTAGTATTCTTTTAAATGAATTAATGAACAAATTCTCCAATTTGAAGAAACTTCTAGATTATTAAAAACCCATCAAGTAATAACATATTGTCCTGACAGTTTACAGATTCCTGCTTAGATCACCTATCCTGAAACATGTTAGAACTCATATTTTTAAGTGTCCGTTTCTAAATGTGATATCCTTCGAAGGCAGATTATTAAGTGGCTTCACATTAGGAACATAGTACGTAAATGTTATGCCCACATGCAGAATGTTTTCCATACAAGAACTGCAAGAGACCTACCAGAAACGAGCGCAAAACCTCCATAATTATAACAAACCATTGGAACATTGGAGCAATGTTGGTGGCATAGGAAGAGGAGCAAAGAAGGAAACAGAACTTAGAGAATTGGTTCAAACCTCAGGCAAAGGAATTAGGAAACTGGAAACTTGATGGTCCAAGCAAGATTTGCCTTTGTTTCCTTCTCAAATAAAAGTAAAGGAAATCATGAACAGTGGGAAAATTCCTTCCACCTCCCCAAAGGGAGATAGAAGGGGCCTAGGAAGGCTGTCATCTGGATTCATAAATAAGCAACTGCAACACAGCCAGTTTTACTGCCATCAAAATGTGAGTGCTTTCCAAATGTAGCTAATGATGGGTACATTGAGCTGAGACAACTTAATTCTAATTCCAGAACAGACCCATCAAATGCTTAGTTTTCTTTATCCTGCCTTTCTGTTGCTGCCATAAATGATGTACATAGTACATTCTCTTCTTTGGGAAGAATAACAGTGACGGTGGGTTGTTTTTCAACTTTCTGTTTGTGTTGATACCCTTGACCAGGGAGAAATCTGCCAAACATGTAATGTGTAAGGAATTCAACATGCAGCTTGAGGCTGAAAGTTCCTTGAGGATAAGGACCGATCTGGCTCTCTTCTCACATCCTTCAGTCTCTAGCTTGTGGATGTGGGGGAAGAGTCCATAGAACCTGGCATTCAAAAGAGAATTAGGGAGGGGTTCCTAGAGGCCTGGGACCAGCCTCACCCCAAGGATCACAGAGAGTTGTTTCTACCAAACGAAGGAGGCAAATTAAGATGTGCAGTCAGAGGAAGGCCCTTCCCTCACCTGTGCACTTCACAAGCAAATTGCAGAGAGAAGGTGGTAATTAACCCTTCAAGGAAATCCTTTTCTGAATGTTGGCATCCTAGGTATAATATCCTATATGCATTAAACATTTAGACTGATTTCCGTTGACTTTTCAGCCTTGGTCCAACATGTAGCTAGCTGTGGATCCTGGGACCACCATGGTGGCAGACTGACATCCTCTCTTCTTCATCCTTGGAAAGATCCATCTTTTGGGCTCTTTCTTCTCCTTCCACCCCTACTCTTCTTTTTCTTCCTCCTTTCCCTCCTCTTCTTGCACACTCATCAAATTCAGCGTTACCATTCACTGTTTTTCACTTAAGATGCATCTTCATAACTGTAGACTGTCATAATTCAATTGGACTTTAGGGTGGTCTTAACAGATCAACAGATCAATGGTAGTCAAAGCAACTGTGAGAAATTAGTCATTAAATGAAGTTGTATAGACACCTCTGGTGGCAAAAAGAATAAATTGTGGCATAATACTACTAGTTAGGATGTTTTGAGACCCTAGTAGGTGCCAGAGAGGCAATGTGCTAAGTATCTATATTTATTGGTTTTATCCAGGCCTCACATCACCTGATCAATTAGCTACAATTATTCCTATGTCACAAATGGGAGAACTATGGCTTAGGAAGAAATGCAAGGTCAGTTGCCCAAGGTTGTGCAGCTAGTAAGTGATGGAGCAGGTTTGAACCCAAGAATTTTGATTCTGCAACTTAGACTCTTAATTACTATGCTATGCTGCATTACTTCCTTGAGGGGAAATTAGGGGCACCATTCTTGTCTTATTCCCTTGAAGTTTCAGTTTTTTGTGTTCAAAGGTCTTGTCACATCAATTATTTTTTTAAGTAATGTGAACTTCGAGGAGTCTGAAAAGTTGTCTCAAAGTTCTTTAATTATGAAAAAAATCCTTGTTTGAGGATGCACTTCTGTGAATCTTTTCAACCATTTTTTTTGCCTTAGCGATCTTACTTTATTCAACTCAAAATGTATAATTTAATACTCTGCTTCAGCTTCTTCTAAACGTTCCATAAACTGTGATGATTGTTAGGACAGAAACAGGAAGAAAACTCAGGATTTTAAAATTGTTTTCTTTGTAACATGTGATGAATCAGACTTGCAAAGTCCACAGCACAAAAGCTCCTGATAATGCTAATTCTGTGGAAGGGGTGCATACCACCCCCTTTTTGAAAACAAAACTTCCTCTAGATGTTTGTTCTATTTGTGGCAGATTTTCCAAATTTAGACTAATGTTCTCATTCCTCACTGACTGTGGGTAGAAGCTTTCTTAAGTCATACAAACCATGACAGTCCCATATCTATCACTGGGAGACCTTAAGTAAGTCATTTAATTCTTTTGAGTCTGAGTGCTTTTACTTTTAGAATGAAGTGTGGTATAATGAAGGCACCTCTAGATCCATTCTCTGCCTTTCCCCCTCTACTCTGTGTCCTGGGGTCTTTATGGACCACATCAGTGGTTCTCTTGCCTGCTGACTTCCTGTTGGGTTCAACCACCGGGAGGTACCAGCAGAAGATCAGAGGAGAGAGGAAGGCATATTTATTTGACCAGCTCCCTTCTTGTGCACAGTGCATGGCAACAGCCACATTCCTCTCCCAAAGGTCATCGCCTCCCCTACAGCTTCAGCTCTTAAGTTCCAGGAACCTCTCCCTCCCTTCACCCTTCCTCAGCCAGGTCAGCAATGGCTTCCTGCCTATGTTAACCCTATCCTCACCCGGCACTCTGATACAGAAGGTAAGGGTTTAGGTAAATTCTAACGTTTCTTCTACTCCTAAACTAAGTAGAATCCCTTTTTGATATGTCCTAGAAAGATCTTTTCTTTTGAGAAAGGAGATGGTTTTCATGCCTAGTTGATAGAATGTATTCTGATAGGAGCCAGCATATGTAAATGAGAGGATATTAGACTGTGAGTCAGGAGATGAGCAGTGCTACTAAATAGGATACAACTTTCTTTTTCTTTGTGAAAAATTGTAGTAAAATACACATAACAAAAATTACCATCTTAACTTTTTTTTTTGCTGTACTTGGGCCTCTCACTGTTGTGGCCTCTCCTGCTGCGGAGCACAGGTTCCGGACGCACAGGTTCAGTGGCCATGGCTCACGGGCCCAGCTGCTCTGCAGCATGTGGGATCCTCCCGGACCGGGGCATGACCCTCGTCCCCTGCATCGGCAGGCGGACTCTCAACCACTGCGCCACCAGGGAAGCCCCGTCTTAACTATTTTTAAGTGAACAGTTCAGTGGCATTAAGTATATTCACATTGCTGTGCTACCATCACTACCATCTGTCCACAGAACTCTTTTCGTGTTGCAAAACAGAAACTCTGTGGCCATTAAACAATCACTATTTTCCCTCCCCTGAGCTCCTGGGAACAACCGTTCTACTTTTTGTCTCTTTGAATTTTTTGACTCTAGGTACCTCATATGAGTGGAATCATACATATTTGTCTTTTTGTGACTGATTTATTTCACTTAGCATAATGTCCTCAGAGTTCATCCATGTTGAGCATGTTTCAGAATTTCTTTCCTTTTAAAGGCTGAATAATATTCCATTTTTTGTATACACCACATTTTTTTTGTATCCATTCATCTGTCTATGCACACTTGGATTACTTCCACTTTTTGGTTACCTCAAATAATAATGCTATGACCATAGGTATCCAAATGTCATATTCAAGTCCCTGCTTCCAATACTTTTGGATATATAATCAGAAGTGCAATTGCTGGATCATATGGTAATTCTACTTTTAATTTTTTAAGGAACCACCATCCTGTTTTCCATAGTGGCTTCACCTATCTGCAATATAAAAGGGTTCTGATGTCTCCACATCCTCACAAATGCTTGTGATTTTCTATTTCTTGTTTTTGTTTTTTAAATAGTAACCATCCTACAGGTATACAGCTTTGAATCAATATTTATTTAGCACCTGTTCATCCATTCATTGTGTTAGGTACTGGAAATACGACAAACAGACTCTGCTCTAATGGAGTTTATAATTCTAGAGGGAAGAACAGACAAAAACAAACAAATGAAATAAAATAATTACAGATCTTGAGAAATGCTATGAAGGAAACACAGGGATGAGGCAGATAATGATGGAGACCTACTTGTGGGGGAAAAAACCTTTTACGAAGAAGTGACATTTAAATAGAGATATGAAAGAGCTGGCTAAGAGGAAAGAAAGATTATAGAAAAGAGCAAGCCAGGCAGGGGTGACAAAAGTGCAAAGGGCTGGAGTCTGGAAAGAGCTTGGGGTGTTCAAGTTGTGGAGGGAACAGCAGTGTGACTGGATGGTGGAGCAGGAAGGCACAGACACGGAGAGGACAAGGTAGGCACCTTGTTGTTCAGGTCCTTATAAAGCCACTTTTCAGATCTGGGATTTTATTCAGTGTTCAGTAGGAGGCCATTGGAGTTTTCCATGGGAGAATTGCATGCTCTGAGCTTTGGACTAAATACTGACCTAGGCCTCCGCTCACTAGGTGTCTTCCCAGGAGCCCTTGCAGCTTCGGGGCTGTGGGTCACTGGCTCCTGGAAGCCGCATTGTGCAGGGTTAAGGACTCATGCTCTGGGGTCAGGTATACTTGGATTCAAATCCCCCTTCTACCACCTACTTGCAGTGTGACTTTAAACAGGTTACTTAAGCTAGCAGCCCCCAACCTTTCTGGCACCAGGGACTGGTTTCCTGGAAGACACTTTATCCACGGATGGGGCGGGGGCAGGGGTGGTGGCGGTTCAGGCGGTAATGGGATTGCTGGGGAGCGGCAGGTGAAGCTTCGCTCACTTGCCCACCGCTCACCTCCTGCTGTGCAGCCTGGTTCCTAGGGGAACCAGGGGGTTGGGGACCCCTGATTTAAGCCCTCAGAGCCTCAGTTTCTTCATCAGGAAAATGGGAAAAAATGGTACTTTCTTCATAAAATTGTTTAAGGATAAGATGAAAAAATATATGTGAATCCCTTAACACAGTGCCTGGCACACATTAAACTCTAATAAACATTAGCTGTTATGATTATTATAATCTTTCATTCACTCATTCAACAAGCTTTTATTGAGAGCATATTGTGTCCCTGGCTCTGAGCTATGTGAGAGGGTTAAAAAGATGAGACCATTGTCCTGGTTTTCAAGAAGCAGCAACACATCTAATTATAACACAGGATGCTGAGTGCAATGGGAGACGTATGGATGGGTCATTATAAATGCACAGAGAAAGTGCATTCAACCTAGACTGGGGATGGGGACATAGAAGAGTCCCCCTAGAGCAAGTGGTAACTGAGCCATGTCTTAGAGGATGAGTTGAGGGGGGGTGAAGGGAATCTAGGCAGAGAGGACCACATGAGTGAAAGGAGGGAGACAAGAAGCAGCATAGCGTGCAAGAGGGGAACATGCTGCAGTTCAGGGGCTGCCAGGATATTAAGTATTGGGATAGGTGGCCCAGGAGAGCCAGACAGGGGTGAGATCATAGAGATCCCTGTATAATAGGCTGAGGAACTTGGAGTTTACCCTGTAGGCAATGGTGAACTATTGGAGCATTTCTAGCCCTGTACAGATTTGAGTTTTAGATAGTTCATTCTTGGCATGTGCAGAAAATGGATGTAATTGGGAAAAGAACGAAAGAAAGGAGAACAAGTAGGAGGCAATTGCAGTAAACCAGGCAAGAAGGAGACAGTGTGAGGCGGAGTAAGGTCATGGGACATAAGGATGGAGAAGATGAGGCAGATGTTAAAAGTTTATCTAAAAGATTAAATTGGCGGGATGTGATGAGTTACCAGATGTGGAAGTGGTGCGGGGTATAGAGGAGTCCAGAACAACTAGAAGCTATAAACTGGGGTGTCTGAGTGGATGGCAGACACAGAGAGCAGGGGGAGAGCTTTCAGTGGATACTGCAAGATGGTGCACCGTGTTCAAGAGGGAGGCCATCATTTCCTCAGCCTTCAGGAATAATGGCTGCTGATGGCTCATGGAGTCCCCTCTGGCCTAAGGGAGCTCCTTTGCTCAAGGGTATGCCCCGTTGCCAGGTGAAGCCCATATTCAATGACTGGTTGATGTAGGGACACAAAGACTGGGTCTCCTTTTCTCAGTTCGGGAAAACTCTGAAGGGCCATTCCAGCCCCAGAACTCCCTTGAAGATCAGCTGAGGCTCATGTTGTGTCTGCAGCACACGTCAGCTTCTCCCTGTGCCTAATCCTGCTTCCCTCACTGGCCTCCAGGTGCTACACCCTAAAGCACTCCTCAGTAAATCTGCTCACAGATACCTGTCTCAGATTCTGTTTCTCAGGGGACTGGACCTGAAACAGAGGGGATGATACTCAGTTTTGAATGAGTTGAGCTTGATATGTCTATAAGACATTCAGGTAGAGATATTTAACAGGTTTCAGACAGCTAAGCCTAAACCTCCATATAATGCTGCAGCCTGTTGTGGAGCACAGGCTCCGGACGTGCAAGCTCAGCGGCCATGGCTCATGGACCAGCCGCTCCACGGCATGTGGGATCTTCCCGGACCAGGGCACGAACCCGTGTCCCCTGCATCGGCAGGCGGACTCTCAACCACTGTGCCACCAGGGAAGATTTGAAATAAAGATTTGAGAGTTATATCAGCACACTGGTGGTGCTGGTCTGCAATCCCTTACTTGCAATTTCCAAATCCAAAAAAAAAAAAGTCTAAAAACCAAAAGTCTTTTAAAAAAAATCATTTGCTGGCACTTTTGACACTAAAGCATAACCTAAATGTACATGAAAACTATTTCTAGCCCTGGGAGTTCTCTGGTGGTCCAGCAGTTAAGACTCCACGCTCCCAATGCAGGGGGCCTGAATTTGATCCCTGGTCAGGGAACTAGATCCTGCAGGCTGCCACTAAAAGATCCTGCATGTGGCAACGAAGATCCTGTGTGCCACAGCTAAGACCCAGCGCAGCCAAATAAATAAATACTTTTTTAAAAATCAAAAACTATTTCTAGCCCCTTTAAAAAACCTACTTAGTGTGACGATTTCTGTGTTTTGCTACAGAAATATGCTTGTGTTTGATTAGAAGGTGCTATCCCAGGCTCTACTGGGCCCAGTATATAATTTTCAGTATATGTTCCTTATAACCTTTCCAAAACCTGAAAAATTCTGGATTCTTAAGCCACCTGGTCCTGAGAGTTTCAGACGAAGCACTGTAGACTTATAATTGGGAACATGAAAGAGGATAAGATCACCTAGGGGGAAAGTATAAATAAAAAAGCAAGCACTAGACAGGAAACAGCAGCATTTTGGATTAGCCAAAGGAAGTGTGGCCAACAAAAGAGAGCGAGAAGAAATGTTCCTAAGGTATGATTAGTCAGGAGAGTGAGGAGTCCCGGAGGCCAAGAGAACAGAGAGCTTTAAGAAAGAGGAGAGCTGTCTAAGAGCCAGGAAGTTAAGACTTATCCTCCAGAGCTGGCAACTGGTGGTTGATTGATAGTGAGTGCAGCTTCAGAAGAATGGTGCAAGCAGAGGCTCAAATGCAGTAGATTGTGGAATGAATGGAAGGTGAGGAGAGAGAGCATACAATTGCTAGATGGCTAAGGGCATGTTATTTTAGCCTGAAGAAAACCTTGGGCATATTTATAGGGAGGTGGAGAGGAGCAAAGAGTGAGTGAGAGGTGGAAGGTAAAGGAGGGAGAGGAGAACCAAAGGGACAAGATGTAAGAGGAGGCAGGGAGAACTCAGGTGGGGTTGGGGCCGGGATTCACGTGGAGGAAGGGAGTGTGAGGGTTGGTCTAGAACTGAAGGAGGGACCACTCACATTCTGAGATGGGAAGATAAAGAATGAGAAAGGGATTAGATAAAGAAAAATGGGTAGGTAGAAAGGGATAACATGGTTGGTCATCTCTGATGACTTCCATTTCTCATTGAAACAGATTGAACCATCTACTGAAAGTAAAGGGGATACAAGCTGAAAACAGATCTTGGGGAGAGGTGATAGTTTGGTGTAAAGAGAGGGAGTAACCAAGGAGAATCAGAAAGATGAGTAATTGGTGGTGTTAAAAAACCCAAAATTCAACTGAGTGAATTTGAAGATCTAATTGGCCTTATTAAACAATTCATGTATCCATTTAGCAATTGGAGATACTCCAAGGAGTTATACAAAATGGAAGGCTTTTATAGAAAGAAGGGTGGGACAAGGAAGTCATTAGCAAAAGAAAAGTGAAAGTTCATTGGAGGAAACTAAGAGTTCAGGGTGATGATGGCTTCTTATTGGCTGAGCTGCGGTGTTTTCCATTGGCTGGGCTTGTTGCTGGGCAAGAAGAAAATATTCCTTCCTCCTAAGGTGGTAAAGTAGAGACATATTCCTGTTGGAGATGCAAGGTACTTCTTTCCCATCTGGGGGAATTGATGACAAGTGGTAGGGCATGAGATCTCCTCTACAGTCCTTCCCAACTCCAATTTTAGTTGTGGTTTCCTCTATTAATTTTCACAGTTGTCTAAAGCTAGAGAACATGGGCAGGCATTAATGGATACAGTGGTGTGTGGTGTGATTTTTCCCTTCAGCCCTCAGCTTTATGCACAGAGGTGTTACTTAAACAACAAGACATCTATGTAACCATTAAAAGTCATCACAAAGAATATTTAATGGCAAGGAAAAATGCTTAAGATACACTGTAGGGGATAGTGTTGGCAGCTTCCTGAGAACCCCCTGGCATTCATCTCTGTTCAGACCTCTGCTTCTGAAAGGCTGCTTGCTGTGATCACATGAAGCTCTCTGCCTGAAGCTTTCCTCTGGCCAAGGAGCATGCTTAGAAGTCAATACTAGGGGAATGCCCATCGATTCCTAGGGGAATTATTGTTCCCTCCCCAAACTTCCCAGCCCTAAAAAATTACTAATAGGAAGTTGGAGGTTAAATACTTTAGCTTCCTCTGCCTTCCTTGGGGACAATTTTGAGATGTTTTGTACTCTGTTTCTAAGTGTCCTCCAGAAGAACTCAACTCCAGTTGCAACACAGTGACAACTGGATTAATTACACACAACTTATTGGCTTCCCTCCTGTGGTGATTATTTTTAAAGTTCCCAACTTCTTCGGCATTACTCCCATTAAGTGGTAGGGTCTATGTCCCCTTCCCCTGTGGGCTTGTGACAGCTTTGACTAAAAGAGTATGGCAGAATTGATGCTATATCATTTCTAAGGCTAGACCATAAAAGGCCATCAGGTTCTCTTGGGCACTCACTTTTGGGAAACCAGTCACCAGGTAAGAAGTCTGACTCCATTGAGGCTGCTCTGCTGGAAAGCCCACATGCAGATACTCTGGTCGACAACCCTAACTGAGCTTGAGGTCAACCATCAGGCTCAGGCTATGTGAGTAGACCATCTGGACCACCCAGCCCAGCAGAGCCTTCAGATGCCTGCAGCCCCAGTGGATATCTCTCCACTGAGTCCTTCCTAAATTCCTGATGCACAAAGTTGAATGCAAAATAAAATGGTTCCGTTGTTTTATACCATTAAGGAATAACTTATTACATAGCAGTAGTGACTGGACGTTCCCCTTCCCTGTATCTCTTCCCCATTTTCCTTCTGGTGTTTCCTGGGGTTGCCTTCAAAATACAGTATATGCTCTTTTTATCTTTTCTTTTTATAAAATTTATTTATTTACTTGTTTCTTTGTTTATTTTTGGTTGCATTGGGTCTTCGTTGCTGTACGCTGGCTTTCTCTAGTTGTGGTGAGCGGGGGCTACTCTTCATTGTGGTGCACAGGCTTCTTATTGTGGTGGCTTCTCTTGTTGTGGAACATGGGCTCTAAGCACGCAGGCTTCAGTAGTTGTGGCGAGCGGGCTTAGTTGTTCTGCGGCATGTGGGATCTTCCCAGACCAGGGATCAAACCCATATCCCCTGCATTGGCAGGCGAATTCTTAACCACTGTGCCACCAGGGAAGTCCCCTGTATGTGCTCTTGAATCTTTATTTCAGAATTTGTTTCTGGGGAACTCAAACCAAAACCAAAGCCAAAACCAAAACCAAAACCAAAACCAACAAATGAACCAAAAAAACCCCAAAATAAACAGTGTTACAAAATAATAATATATCATAACTGTGAAAAACAAAATAACAAGGGAAAAGAAGAAGAAATATATAAACATGTTAAGCAGATTAATTTCTAAATAGGAAGATTGAAGTTGATTTTTATCTTTAATATTCTTTTTGTATATTCTCTAAGAGTTATAAGAGTTTCTAAGAGTCATATATCAATTTTAAACAAAAAAACCTGTTTTATAAACATGGGAACATGAGTAATGTATTATGAAAACATTTTTCTACAAAAATTAAAATTGGGGCCTCCCTGGTGGCGCAGTGGTTGAGAGTCTGCCTGCCGATGCAGGGAACATGGGTTCGTGCCCCGGTCCAGGAAGATCCCACATGCCGCAGAGCGGCTGGGCCCGTGAGCCATGGCCGCTGAGCCTGTGCGTCCGGAGCCTGTGGTCCGCAGCGGGAGAGGCCACAACAGTGAGAGGCCCTTGTATCACACACAAAAAAAATTGGACAGTTTTCATGGTTAAAGTAAAATTTGTGTTCTGAAATTTTTACTTATGGTAGAACTCCTCCTTCTGGCTTAATGAGCCCTACCTACATCCCTTGAACAGAGTGATTCTTGTATTATGTGACCAACATTTGCCAATCACAGCCGATTAAACCAGGGGTTACCATATCTGACCCTCAAAGAACCAATCCATAATCTAGTCAAAATCCAGTCATCTTCTCTCTAGAATTTGACTGGGAAATACAGTGCCATGTATGCAGTGACAGGGCCATGGAAATTAGACATTTGAGGCCCAGTGGTGTCAGGATGGGAGTTGGCCTATGGTGAGCTAATGCCACATACAAGCTGAAGTTGTGTGGAGGGCAGAAACCATGAGAAAGAGGGGATGCTGAGCTGCCACGTGGTGAAGGGCAAGTGCAAAGAGAGAAACAATGATGAAAAGCTCTCTTTCTATGTATGTGTGTGTATGTGTAGGGAGAGAGATAGAAAGACAGATGGGTTTCCAGTTCCCATGAGGTTTGGCTACACTTCCTGCATTACATCTCCCTGAGATTCTATCATATCTCTTCATGATCCTTTTTACTTGCCTTTGTTTAAGGAGCTTCTGTTCTTCGTAACCAGTGGAACTAAACAAGTTCATTTCCCAAGACCAAAAAGCTAAAATAACACCAATGCTGATATTAATACTGTCTTAGTCTCTTAGGGCTGCTGTAACAAAAATACCATAGACTGGGTGACTTAAACAACAAACATATGTTTCTTACAGTTCTGGAGGCTGGGAAGTCCAAGACTAGGGTGCTAGCAAATTTGGTGTCTGGTGAGGACCTGTTTCCTGGTTCATAGACAGCTGTCTTCTCGCTGTGTCCTCACATGGTGGAAGGGGTGAGAGAGCTCTCTGGAGTCTCTTTTATTAGGGCACTAATCCCATTCCTGAGGGTTGCACCCCCATGACCTAATTGCTTCTCAAATGCCCCACCTCCTAACACCATCACATTCAGGGTTAGGATTTCAGCATTTGAATTTGGGGGGAACACAAACATCTAGTCCATAACAAATATTAACGTGAATAACTTAACAAGGGAGTATTAGTCATATTCCTGTCTCATACATGAGACAGCTGAGACATAAGGACGTTTGGCAAGGCCAGTGGTCCACTGGCTGACAAGTGTAGGGCAGGATTCGCGAGTGGGCAGTCTGGCTCCAGAGCACTTAACCTCTATGCCATTCCATCCCATGTTCCTGTGATTCCACACACTCTAGCTTGGGGGGCTGAGGCTGTGGCTTTTTGTTGAGAGCTCATTACAGGGTGCCGAGGAGGTAAAGATTCAGGGTTCCCAAAACCGCACAGCAGGCTGGAGGTTGCCTTAAGATACCAACATGTGTATAGTGTGAGGATTGGCAAAAACCTTATGAATGGTATTTTGCTTTCTGTCCCCACGCTTCCACCTTTCAGTAGTGTTTATTCATTTTCTACCCATCCTCTGACCTGCAAACACATGATCACTCAAGAATATTGAGAATGAGAGGAAACTACAAACCACAAGAGGCCCTAGGCTGAGAGAAAGGCAAGGAAAGCTAACTAAGCATGGGACAGAACTGTTGTGGGCACTATGTCATCATCAGTTAAGCCTCAGGAGAGCTAAGCTAAGCTTGCAGCCCCAGTTTAAGGGAGTAGGTGGGAGGCCCCAGGGCTTTCACGAATATTCTCTCATTTCACCCTTGTTACAACCCTGTGAAGTAAATATCATTAAACTTATTTTAGAGGTGGGGCAAATGAGATTCCGAGAGGGTGAGTGATTTGGCAAAGGACACACAGTGAGTAGTGGCAGAGCTGAGATTCTAAATCCTATGCGGCTTCCATTTCAGGATACTGTGTCTTCAGTCTAGTCTGCTCATATTTGACTATACGCTACCTCTTAACTCCCAGATTAATAGCATGGGAGCCAGGGTAGCAAATCTGACCCTAACAGTATTAAAACTCAGGTACTTGGTTTTCAGGATGAACCTCAAACTGTGCCATATAGTATACAACTGCTTCATCCACCAGCATACAAGGCCAGCATGATCAGTTTCTTACAGAGGCACATGTTTTCTGAACTTAGTGACAGTTTTTGAATTTGTAAATTGAGAGCTGTGGTCAACCAGCTCAGATGTTTGCAGGGCTTTTCTTGTTTTTTTTTTTTTTGCGATACGCCGGCCTCTCACTGTTGTGGCCTCTCCTGTTGCGGAGCACAGGCTCCGGACGTGCAGGCCCAGCGGCCATGGCTCACGGGCCCAGCCGCTCCGTGGCATGTGGGATCTTCCCGGACCGGGGCACGAACCCGTGTCCCCTGCATCGGCAGGCGGACTCTCAACCACTGCACCACCAGGGAAGCCCTGCAGGGCTTTTCTACCCATTCCTAGCCTCACAGATAGACACACGCATACACACACACACCAAACAAGAAAGGGCATAGTAGGCGAGGAAGATGATCAATTCCTATCTGATAGCACCGGTTCCATAGCTAGTTAGAATAGCTCACCTTTTTCCAAGGTATCCATAACACTTTCTCCTGTTGTTAATTTTTTTTGAAAGTAACAGAAATAAAATCTCAGAAATATGTAACATTAAAGGGTGAAGATGGAAATTTCCTTCCAATATTTATAGTGAGGAGATAGGTTATCTGCATAAATAACGAGCCCAGCATTTTTATGGAGTGAAATGAGGTCAGTCGTTTTTAAAAGGTATGTCATTTCATACTTCAGCAGCTCCTGGGCCATTAAAAATGCAGCGCACGACCGTGAGTTAACGCTTGTACAGGACTGCCTATCTTTTAATCCAGCCTGAAAGTCAGCCCTGAAAGCAATGCATTTAACAGGGGACATCAGTGACTCACGAACGTTCAGGAAAAGGAGAAACCTGCTGACATGAATGATTAGGAAAAAGAGAATGCAAAAAGAGGCTTTCTGACTCTTTTTTTTTTTTTTTTTGCCGACAGTGACAATAAAGGGAAAAGACAGGCCTGAGGGATAATGAGGGATGGGAGTGTGGTTTCCACACTTCTATGGCCCCAGTCGGCTTTAAGACAGAACTTCTGAGGTGCTGTGACATCCACAGCCAGGCTAAGCCACATAAGTATAACTTTTAAGGGGACTTCCCTGGCAGTCCAGTGGTTAGGACTCCGCACTTCCACTGCAGGGGGCATGGGTTGTGTCCCTGGTCCGGGAACCAAGATCCTGCATATTGTGTGGCACGACCAAAAAAACAAAAAAAAAACCCCTAAATAAATAAGTACAACTTTTAAGAGCCATATTTTGGTCCCTGGGTGTCATGGCCCTCACCTCTCAACCATCAAGACCCTAACAGTACTGAGAAGTTTCTTGGGAATGGGAAATGACTGGGGATGGGAAATTCAGTGTGAAATAGTGGGAAAAGCATGATTTAGCTTCAGAGAGACTTACTTTGAAATCCCGACTGTACAACTTGCCAGCTATATATTGCGATGGGTTTGTCACTGGAACTTGCTGAGCCTCATCTATAAAGTTCACCAGACAGTATTTATCTGGCACCCACTCTGGGCCACTCTGGGTTGTTCTAGGTGCTGGGGATGAAGCACTGCCGTCAGAAAGTGTGTCCTTGTGATCTCAGGCTCTGACAGGATAGTTTCCTTGAAGCGCTGTGAGGGTTTGAGGTCAGAGCGGGGAGTTTCTGGAACGCTGTAGATGGGCTTACTAGACATCAGCTCTTTCATTGTGAGGAGTTGATACAAGGGTCGTTCCTGGATCTCGCTCAGTGGCCAGTAGCAGAGCAGGCCTCAGGCGTTCATGCCCAGATATGGAGCTTGGATGTCTCCTGCTTTCTGAGAAGGTTGCAACCTGCTGCAAATCTCTGCGTTATCAAGCTTTAGAAACCTGGCCTTGTCATGAAACGTGGCAAACTCCTGTTGGCTCTGAGGTGGGCCACTCAGAGGTGCGTCCCTTGACCCAGGGGATCAGGTACAAATTACTGGGTTCCAAAAGTTCCTTTGTCCATCTGTTCTCAGGAGCCCAGGGTTGGGGTTGGGGAAGCACTGACAAGGTAGGCGTGACCATGTCCTCCTACTATCTAATGGTTTGCTTCTGTGAGTGGTGGGGGAAGGGAGGTGCTGATAAACAGGCATTAAAGAAGCTGTTAGGTACACGGACCCCAAGTCAGACTGCTTGGGTTGAAATGCCTCCATTTCAATCAGGGTGACCCAGATTGATTGTTGTGAGGATTCAACGAACTAATATATATACAAATCACTTAGAATGGTGTCTGGAATGCACAAACGCTGCGTAAGTGATTACATCGGTGTTGAGTCTTACTGAGAGGGATGTCAGTGTGGTCTAAGGGTTAGGGAGTGCCATTCAAGCTGCGACCTGAAGGACGAGTACAAGAGGGAAAGTTGGGTGACTTCTCTTCTAGAGAGCAAGACTGTCAAAGGGGTGACATTAAGGGGACACAATAGAATCATTTTGGTTGTTGCTGTTTTTGTAGAAACAATGTTGTGAATTGAGTACCTCCCTTGTGCCGGTCACTGTGTTGGAAACGCAGGATGGCTATCCCAGCATCCCCTCCTCAAGGAGCTAACTCACCAGGAAGAGAAGAATGAGAGGTAAGGAGGCAGGTGCATGAACTGAAGGCTGTCGGGACAACAAGGAAGAAGCAGTTAATCACTTGGGGTATGATTTAATAATGGCTTCACAGAGGAGGTGATGGCGATGGAGGAGGTGTGGTCACCAAGTAGGGAGGAGATGTTTCCTTGCGAGCCAAGGGATCAGTGTGGGCAAAGGGACGTTTGCTTACTGTGGCACATTTAAGGATTAGCAAGGAGTTTCAGGTGACTGGAGGGAGGAGGGGAGTGGGAGGGGTGCAGCTGGAGTGTGGGGCAGGCTTGGTTAGAGAGGGCCTTGGAAGCCAAGCCCAGATGCTTGGATTTTATCCTGGAGAGAGTTTAGAAAGAGCACTCTGTCAGCAGTGTGGCGAGATGAGTTGATGGTGGGGGGACAGGGAGCAGAGAGGAGGATTAGGAGACTGTTGCCATAGCCCAGGCAGGACATTGTGAGGGGCTGAACCCTGGGAAGAGAGGGAGAGTGAAGAAAGGGGAGTGAAAACCAGGGGTCAATCCTAGAGGGTTTGGCGACTGGGTGACTGAGCGGTGACTCTAGGTCCTGATGGGGTGACTCAGTGAATGGTGGCCTACTGCACAGTGCGGGGCTGGGTCTCAGTCACCCTGGGGAGGGCTGGACAGGCACAAACCAGGGAGAATGTATGCCTTCCAAAGGGCATAGCTGTGTTCACTGAATTAGTTACCTATTATTTCTATGTAACAAATTACCCCAAAACTTACTCTCTTAAAACAAATATATATTTTCTTGATTTATACACGGATATTGTGGGCCAGGAATCCAAACATCATTTAGCTGGGTCCGCTGGTCCAGGTTCACTCATCAGACAATAATTAACGTGTCAGCTGTGTCCGTGATTTCATCTTAAAGCTCAGCTGGGAGAGGACACACATCCAAACTGATGGCCTGGCTGTTGGCAGGTCTCGGGTCCTTGTTGGCTGTTGGCTGGAGGCATCAGTTCCTTGTCACGAGGGTCTCCCCTTAGGGTAGCTCCCAACATGCCAGCCAGCTTCCCTCCAGGGCAAGCAAAGAAGAAAGAGAGAAAACAAGATGGAAATTAGTCTTTTGTAACTTAACCTCAAGAGAGACAAAAACCAGGTTCAGCCCACACTCAAGGGGAAGAGATTTCACAGGGGCATGCATACCAGGAAGCGGGATCATAGGGGACCATCTTAGAGGCTACATTATTTGCCTTGTGGGAACATCACCCCGTATTGCTAGTGCTTGATTTTTCAAGAAAAGTTGAAAAGTCAAAATTTTATGTGACATCTTCCCAATTTTAAATACCGGCCTTTAATCCAAAAAGAAAAATTTTTAATGCTATTGGTTAAATAAAACAGATCTCTCAAGCAAGACCCATGAGACAACCCACCATTTAGAGACCACAACAGAAGGAGCGGGACTGGAAGGGAGGGAGCAGAGGTTTCCCTTGTCCTTTTATTTCGAAAACCAAGTCATTGTTAAAATGATTGGAGCCTGAGAAGTACAAATGCCAATCGTTTGATCCAGATAGCTGTATTCATATAAATTCTACAGTCATCTTGGTAAAAAATGACTTGTTTTCATTAAAAACAAGGCTTTGATCCCTGATCTGACAGCTGCACATCTATAGAAAATGAGACACTTTGACACGCCCAGCTCTGATCTCAATTGGACACGTGGTTTCCTGCACTCTGATGGAACAGAAAGACAGCTGAGCATTATTAGGTAGGAGAGAATGTTCTCACACACAGGAAAACAGCTTTTTCCCTTGGAAGAAACAAACAAACAAACACAATAAAGAACAGAAAATGACTGACAGAATCAGAGCTTCCCAAATGTCAGAAGAGCTGTTTCAGCTTTACTCTGGCCTCTGTTAGGGAAGATTAGGATCGTTTTTAGACAAGTATTGAACATACCTTAGCATTAGCTGACTCAGGGAGTCATTTGCTGGTAAAATAAGCCTGCTCTTGGAGTATGTCAAAAAGCTAAGATGCAGCTTGGGCTTTTTGTATTTAAACAAAGCAAACACCTTGGTAAAGCTTAATTTGTACACACTTGCTGAAAATTTTCGTTAAGCAGGAAAACTTTAGTGTAAAACCCTTCTCCTTCATTCAACAAATACCTACAGAGCGCACACAAGTGCTGGACGCTGGGGGTGTCGGGAAAGATAGCCAAGGTCACTTTGCCCCAATGCTCTACAAACTAGAGGAAAGAACGGACACTAATCTAATAATGAAGATATTATACAATTAGAAATATTTTAATGTGTGTACTCTGTTGCATGTTGCATCGGAGGAAGTAGAGGCCCAATGGGAGCTTCGCCCCAGGTGACCTAATTAATTCAAGCCGGTGACTTGGGGAAGGCACCCACAGGACCAAAAAGAAGTAACAGGTCACCAGTTCAAGGTGGTGGGGTGGGAGCAGACTTTGGGCTGTTTATTATGTAAGTGATAATATAGGAATTAATTTTTACATAGTTCCAATCCAGCTCTGGGTTTTTCTTTCGCTATCCAAATTATTATAGCACATGCTGAAAAACAGCTCACAGCCGTAAAGTAGAAAATCAAACAACAAGATCCTACTGTATAGCACAGGGAACTATATTCAATATCCTGTGATAAACCCTAATGGAAAAGAATATGAAAAAGAAGTATATATATGTGTAACTGAATCACTTTGCTGTACAGTAGAAATTAACACGTTGTAAGTCAACTATACTTCAATAAAATAATTTTTTTAAAAAAGTAGAACATCAGCATTTCTTTGAACACTAATAATACTGGGCTCTTTTGCCCAAAAGCAAATCCTGTGTTTTCATCTCACTTCTTTTATCACATAGAAGAAGCTATTTATTTTTTAAAAATTTATTTTTTATTGGAGTGTAGTTGATGAACAATGTGTTCATTTCAGGTGTACAGCAAAGTGATTTAGTTATACATATACATGAATCTATTCTTTTTCAAGTTCTTTTCCCATTTAGGTTATTACAGAGTATTGAGCAGAGTTCCCTGTGCTATACAGTAGGTCCTTGTTGGTTATTTATTTTAAATATAGTTGTATGTACATGTCAATCCCAAACTCCCAATCTATCCCTCCCTCCCACCCTTCCCCCCAGTAATCATAAGCTTGTCCTCTAAGTCTGTGAGTCTGTATCTGTGTTGTAAATAAATTCATTTGTATCATTTTTTTTAGATTCTGCATATAATAACAATATCGTATGATATTTGTCTTTCTCTATCTGACTTACTAGAAGAGGCTATTTAAAGCCAAACGATGAGAGTAAATGGCAGGTGAGGCTGTGGAGCAATATCCTATGACTGCTGGTAAATTTGTAAATGGTGTAGCCACTTTGGAAAACAACCTGACCATTCCTCAAATGGCTACACATCGAGTTAACATATGACCCAGCAATTCCACTCCTAGGTGTATGACCAGAAAAATGAAAACATAAGTCCACGCAAAAACTTATGTATGAATGTTTATTCATAATAATCATAATAGCCAAAAGGTAGAAACAACCAAAATGTCCATCAATTGACAAATGGATTAACTCATGTGGTATATCCTTACAGTGGAATATTACTTGGCCATAAAAAGGAATGAAGTCCGGATACATGCTACAGCATGGATGAACCTTGAAAACACTACGCTAAGTGAAATAAGCCAGACACAAAACAACATATTATATAATTCTATTTATATGAAATGTCTAGAACAGGCAAATCTATAGAGATGGAAAATAGATTAGTGGTTGCTTAGGGTTAGGGAAGGGAGGATGGGAGGTCATAGCTAAAGGGCACAAAGTTTCTTTTTGGAGTGATGAAAATGTTCTAAAATTGACTGTGGTGATGGTTGCACATATCTGTGAATATACTAAAAAACCTTTGAATTGTATAGTTTAGGTCGGTGGCTTTTATGGTATGTGAACTTTATCTCAATAAAGCTGTTGAAAAAGAAACAAAAAGCAGAGCACACGACAGGCACCCCATTCTTCCTCGCCTGGTGTTGGAGTCAGCCAACCCCAGCCCTGCTCTTCCCTGTGAAGGTCCTTGGCCTTTGCCTTCTTTTCCTTCTGTTCATTTTTTTCTTCTTCATCCATAAACACCAGAAATAACACTTGTGTCATTCTTTCCCTTATTTTGAAATCTTTATCCATGTATTTGAAGTGTGGTATCTTTAATTTGGTTTGGAATTGTGATGCCTTCCCTTCTGGACTATAACCTAAGACCCTCAATTTCAACTTTCACTGCTTTTATTAACCATCCCCACGTATTTATATTTCAGCCTTTTTCCAGTGGCTTGAACCTTGCTCCTTCTCTATTTATCTATGCGATTCAGCTCCATGGAATGGCTGGTAACTCATCAGCCAGCCACAATGATTAGTCCTCTTCTCTGGGGGCCCAGAGAGGGGACTGAGGTCAGGTGTGACTGATCTGATGATCTCAATGGAGCCAGTGACAGCAAACATTTTAGATGTCACAAAAGATATTTGCTGAAAATTGATGTTGGTGTTTATACAATAGACATGATCTAAGAGTGTTAAGTAAAAAAAAAAATTAAGAATTTACAAAACCACACAATTATTTGGCCATCCTATCCCCCCATTTAATACAATGAAATTCAAAATTTTACATCTGGCTTGTTCAGCAATCTTGGCAAGTAATTGCAAGCTAGAGAATCCAAATGTCACAAATGTTTGGTTTTATAATATATCCCATTTGTGGCCACAGATTTACCTTTCTACTCATGTATATGTATCTTATTCTTAAATTGAGTTCATTTTATAAACACACGAGATTGATGGTGGGAAGTCAGCCAAGAGTAAATGAGGAGTTCATGGGAAAATCTACTTACTTTCAAAATTTTGCTGGAGCTAATTTGCAAAGAGAATAACCCACATGTAGATTATTGAGTGTTAGCTGTGTAATCCCCAAAGAGCAAAACACTGGGTAATGATTCCTATTGAGAGAGATTTTCTGCCAGTTTCTGTATTTCAGGGATTTTACATATATTATCTCAAATTCTTACAGTAAACATACAAGGTGGGTGTGATTACACACATTTTCTAGACGGAGAAACTGGGGCCCACAGAAGCTAACCTGCCCAAGGCCATAGAGATGTTATCAATGGAGCCAAGACTTGATAGACCTGGGTTTATCTACAGCACAACATCGTCTCCTTTGTCCATTCATTCATCTGTTCAGTCCTGATTGTAGTGTACAAAGAACTGCCTTGATTGTGGGCTAGTATCTGTGGGTAACAATTAACAAAACAATTCAAAGGAAGAACAAGTAAAAGGTTAGCATCTTGATTGTAAACAGTTCAAACGGCAAGGCCTAAAAGGAAAGGATTACTTAGCAGAGGCCAACGTCTCTATAAGAAGCAATCATTTTCTAAAATCAAAGATTTCTAGTCAGTAGGTGACAGCCTGCCAGAACATCCCATTTGGGTCTCTGAGTCGCAGCTGTGACATCTCTCTCTCCATGTGTGCTGAGCTGCTTTAGATGTTAGTCTAAAAAAGTGATTTTTCTTTGATATGTAAAGTTCAAAGGAACTTTGTTAGACTGGAGTTTACTTACAAGTTAAATAATAGCATACAGGTGAAAAGAACTCTCGGTTGACTGGTAAGCTGTGGCTCCACCCAAACTGCAAATATTTGGGTAAAATCAGGAAAGTACAAAATGACTGAAGTAGCAGTGAAGGGAAATGGACCGCCCAGGAGTCTGGATATGGACTTTGATGCCCTTTGGTTTTATTGTATAATCAGCCAAGACAAATAATAACCAAAGTAGTATTATTTTATCTCTCAGTCTCATGTGCAAGCTAGATAGCCACTCAACTCATACAAAGTACAGCTCTCAGAGTTCTTCTTAAGAGGACAGATCTCACCAATGAACTTTTTATTATCGTTATTATTATCACGACAGGCATACTTTGTTGTATTGCAATTCACTTTATTGCGCCTCACAGTTACTGTGTTTTTTACGGACTGAAGGTTTGTGGTAACCCTGTGTCAAACAAGACTATTGGCACCTTTTTTCCAACAGCATTTGCTCACTTCGTGACTCTGTCACATTTTGGTAATTCTTACAACATTTCAAACTTTATTATTATTGTTAATATCATTATTATTATTATTTGTTATGATGATCTGTGACCAATGATCTTTGATGTTACTACTATGATTCACTGAAGGCTCAGCTGATGCCATTTTTAGCAACAAAGTATTTTTTTTGAATGTTATTTTATTTTTTATACAGCAGGTTCTTACTAGTCATCCATTTTATGCACATCAGTGTATACATGTCAATCCCAATCGCCCAATTCATCACACCACCACCCCACCCCACCCCGCTGCTCTCCCCACTTGGTGTCCATACATTTGTTCTCTACATCTGTGTCTCTATTTCTGCCCTGCAAACCGGTTAATCTGTACCATTTTTCTAGGTTCCACATAAATGCGTTAATATACGATGTTTGTTCTTCTCTTTTTGACTTACTTCACTCTGTATGACAGTCTCTATTTCAGCCATGTCTCTACAAATGACCCAATTTCGTTCCTTTTTATGGCTGAGTAATATTCCACTGTATATATGTACCACATCTTCTTTATCCATTCATCTGTCGATGGGCATTTAGGTTGCTTCCATGACCTGGCTATTGTAAATAGCGCAGCAATGAACATTGGGGTGCATGTGTCTTTTTGAATTATGGTT
Organism: Mesoplodon bidens; assembly: GCF_964165515.1. Lineage (NCBI taxonomy): Eukaryota > Metazoa > Chordata > Mammalia > Artiodactyla > Ziphiidae > Mesoplodon > Mesoplodon bidens. The sequence continues at coordinate 212,530,087 of NC_138176.1, read as the reverse complement.
TTCTCTAGGTATATGCCCAGTAGTGGGATTGCTGGATCATATGGTAATTCTATTTTTAGTTTTATAAGGAACCTCCATACTGTTCTCCATAGTGGCTGTATCAATTTACATTCCCACCAACAGTGCAAGAGGGTTCCTTTTCTCCACACCCTCTCCAGCATTTGTTGTTTGTAGATTTTCTGATGATGCCCCTTCTAACTGGTATGAGGTGATACCTCATTGTAGTTTTGATTTGCATTTCTCTAATAATTAGTGATGTTGAGCAGCTTTTCATCTGCTTCTTGGCCATCTGTATGTCTTCTTTGGAGAAATGCCTATTTAGTTCTTCTGCCCATTTTTGCATTGGGTTGTTTGTTTATTTAATATTGAGCTGCATGAGCTGTTTATATAGTTTGGAGATTAATCCTTTGTCCGTTGATTCATTTGAAAAAATTTTTTCCAATTCTGAGGGTTGTCTTTTCGTCTTGTTTGTAGTTTCCTTTGCTTTGCAAAAGCTTTTAAGTTTCATTAGGTCCCATTTTTTTATTTTTGTTTTTATTTCCATTACTCTAGGAGGTCGGTCAAAAAGATCTTGCTGTGATTTATGTCAAAGAGTGTTCTTCCTCTGTTTTCCTCTAAGAGTTTTATAGTGTCCAGTCTTCCATTTAGATCTCTAATCCATTTTGTGTTTATTTTTGTGTATGGTGTTAGAGAGTGTTCTAATTTCATTCTTTTAAATGTAGCTGTCCAGTTTCCCAGCATCAATTATTGAAGACACTGTCTTTTCTCCATTGTATATCCTTGCCTCCTTTGTCATAGATTAGTTGACCATAGATGCTTGGCTTTACCTCTGGGCTATCTATCCTGTTCCATTGATCTATATTTCTGTTTTTGTGCCAGTACCAGATTGTCTTGATTACAGTAACTTTGTAGTATAGTCTGAAGTCAGGGAGTCTGATTCCTCCAGTTCCGTTTTTTTCCCACAAGACTGCTTTGGCTATTCGGGGTCTTTTCTGTCTTCATACAAATTTTAAGATTTTTTGCTCTAGTTCTTTAAAAAATGCCATTGGTAATTTGATAGGGATTGCACTGAATCTGTAGATTGCTTTGGGCAGTATAGCCATTTTCACAATATTGATTCTTCCAATCCAAGAACATGGTATATCTCTCCATCTGTTGGTATCATCTTTAATTTCTTTCATCAGTGTCTTACAATTTTCTGCATTCAGGTCTTTTGTCTCCCTAGGTAGGTTTATTCCTAGGTATTTTATTCTTTTTGTTGCAATGGTAAATGGGAGTGTTTCCTTAATTTCTCTTTCAAATTTTTCATCATTAATGTAGAGGAATGCAAGAGATTTCTGTGCATTCATTTTGTATCCTGCAACTTTACCAAATTCATGGATTAGCTCTAGTACTTTTCTGGTGGCATCTTTAGGATTCTCTATGTATAGTAATATGTCATCTGCAAACAGTGACAGTTTTACTTCTTCTTTTCCAATTTGTATTCCTTTTATTTCTTTTTCTTCTCTGATTGCCATGGCTAGTACTTCCAAAATTTTTTTGAATGATAGTGGCGAAAGTGGACCTCCTTGTCTTACTCCTCATCTTAGAGGAAATGCTTTCAGTTTTTCACCATTGAGAATGATGTTTGCTGTGGGTTTGTTGTATATGGCCTGTATTATGTTGAGGTAGCTTCCCTCTATGCCCACTTTCTGGCGAGATTTTATCATAAGTGGATGTTGAATTTTGTCAAAAGATTTTTCTGCATCTATTGAGATGATCATATGGTTCTTCTTCAGTTTGTTAATATGGTGCATCACATTGATTACTTTGCATATATTGAAGAATCCTTGCATCCCTGGGATGAATCCCACTTGATCATGGTGTATCATCCTTTTAATGTGGTGTTGGATTCTGTTTGGTAGTATTTTGTTGAGGATTTTTGCATCTCTATTTATCAGTGATATTGGCCTGTAATTTTCTTTTTTCTTGGTCTTTCTTTTTTCTTTTTATCTTTGTCTGATTTTGATATCAGGGTGATGGTGACCTCATAGAATGAGTTTGGGAGTGTTCCTTCCTCTGCAATTTTTTGGAAGAGTTTGAGAAGGATGGGTGCTAGCTCTTCTCTAAATGTTTGATAGAATTCACCTGTGAAGCCATCTGGTCCTTGACTTTTGTTGGTTGGAAGATTTTTAATCACAGTTTCAATTTCATTACTTGTGATTGGTCTGTTCATATTTTCTGTTTCTTCCTGGTTCAGACTTGGAAGGTTATACGTTTCTAAGAATTTGTCCATTTCTTCCAGGTTGTCCATTTTATTGGCATAGAGTTGCTTGTAGTAGTCTCTTAGCATGCTTTGTATTTCTGCGGTGTCTGTTATAACTTCTCCTTTTTCATTTTTCATTTTATTGATTTCAGTCCTCTCCCTCTTTTTCTTGATGAGTCTGGCTAATGGTTCATCAATTTTGTTTATCTTCTCAAAGAACCAGCTGTTCATTTTATTGATCTTTGCTATTGTTTTCTCTATTTCTATTTCTCTTATTTCTGCTCTGATCTTTATGCTTTCTTTCCTTCTGCTAACTTTGGGTTTTGTTTGTTCTTCTTTCTCTAGTTCCTCTAGGTGTAAGGTTAGATTGTTTATTTGAGATGTTTCTTGTTTCTTAAGGTAGGCTTGTATAGCTATAAACTTTCCTCTTAGAACTGCTTTAGCTGCATCCCATAGGTTTTGGATTGTCGTGTTTTCAATGTCATTTGTCTCTAGGTATTTTTTGATTTCCTCTTTGATTTCTTCAGTGATCTCTTGGTTATTTAGTAGCGTATTGTTTAGCCTCCATGTGTTTGTGGTTTTTACATTTTTTTCCCCTGTAATTTCTAATCTCATAACATTGTGGTCAGAAAAGATGCTTGATATGATTTCAGTTTTCTTAAATTTACTGAGGTTTGATTTGTGATCCAAGATGTGATCTATCCTGGAGAATATTCCATGCACACTTGAGAAGAAACTGTAATCTGCTGTTTTTGGCTGGAATGTCCTATAAGTATCAACTAAATCTATCCGGTCTATTGTGTCATTTAAAGCTTGTGTTTCTTTGTTAACTTTCTGTTTGGATGATCTGTCCATTGGTGTAAGTGAGGTGTTAATGTCCCCCCGCTATTATTGTGTTACTGTCGATTTCCTCTTTTATAGCTGTTAGCTGTTGCCTTATGTATTGAGGTGCTCCTATGTTGGGTGCATATAGATTTATAATTGTTATATATTCTTCTTGGATTGATCCCTTGATCATTATGTGGTGTCCTTCCTTGTCTCTTCTAACATTCTTTATTTTAAAGTCTATTTTATCTGATATGAGTATTGCTACTCCAGCTTTGTTTTGATTTCCATTTGCATAGAATATCTTTTTCTATCCCCTCACTTTCAGTCTGAATGTGTCCCTAGGTCTGAAGTGGATCTCTTGTAGACAGCATTTATATGGGTCTTGTTTTTGTATCCGTTCAGGAAGCCTTTGTCTTTTGGTTGGAGCATTTAATCCATTCACATTTAAAGTCATTATCGATATGTATGTTCCTATCATCATTTTCTTAATTGGTTTGGGTTTGTTTTTGTAGGTCCTTTTCTTCTCTTATGTTTCCCACTTAGAGAAGTTCCTTTAGCATTTGTTGTAGAGCTGGTTTGGTGGTGCTGAATTCTCTTAGCTTTTGATTGTCTGTAAAGCTTTTGATTTTCTGTGGAATCTGAGTGAGATCCTTGCCAGGTAGTGTAATCTTGGTTGTAGGTTCTTCCCTTTCATCACTTTAAGTATATCATGCCACTCCCTTCTGGCTTGTAGAGTTTCTGCTGAGAAATCAGCTATTAACTTTATGGGAGTTCCCTTATATGCTATTTGTCATTTTTCCCTTGTTGCTTTCAGTAATTTTTTTTGTCTTTAATTTTTGCCAATTTGATTATTATGTGTCTCGGCATGTTTCTCCTTTGGTTTATCCAGTATGGGACTCTCTGCACTTCCTGGACTTGGGTGGCTGTTTCCTTTCCCATGTTAGTTAGTTCCCATATAGTTTTCGACTATAATCTCTTCACATATTTTCTCTGGTCCTTTCTCTCTCTCTTCTCCTTGTGGGACCCCTATAATGTGAATGTTGTTGTGTTTAATGTTGTCCCAGAGGTCTGTTAGGCTGTCTTCATTTCTTTTCATTCTTTTTTGTTTATTCTTTTCCACAGCAGTGAATTCCACCATTCTGTCTTCCAGGTCACTTATCCGTTCTTCTGCCTCAGTTATTCTTCTATTTATTCCTTCTAGTGTAGTTTTCATTTCAGTTATTGTGTTGCTCATCTCTGTTTGTTTGTTCTTTAATTCTTCTAGGTCTTTGTTAAAGATTTCTTGCATCTTCTCGATCTTTGCCTCCATTCTTTTTCCGAGGTTCTGGATCATCTTCACTATCATTATTCTGAATTCTTTTTCTGGAAGGTTGCCTATCTCCACTTCATTTAGTTGTTTTTCTGGGGTTTATCTTGTTCCTTCATCTGGTACATAGCCCTCTGCCTTTTCATCTTGTCTATCTTTCTGTGAATGTGGTTTTTGTTCCATAGGCTGCAGGATTGTAGTTCTTCTTGCTTTTGCTGTCTGCCCTCTTGTGGATGAAGCTATCTAAGAGGCTTGTGTAAGTTTCCTGATGGGAGGGACTGGTGGTGGCTAGAGCTGGCTGTTGCTTTGGTGGGCAGAGCTCAGTAAAACTTTAATCTGCTTGTCTGCTGATGGGTGGGGTTGGGTTCCCTCCCTGTTGGTTGTTTGGCCTGAAGCGACCTAATACTGGAGCCTACCTGGGCTCTTTGGTGGGGGTAGTGGCAGACTCTGGGTGGGCTCATGCCAAGGAGTACTTCCTAGGACTTCTGCTGCCAGTGTCCTTGTCCTCACCCCCCGCCTCTGCAGGAGACCCTCGAACACTAGCAGGTGGGTGTGGTTCGGTCTCCTGTGGGGTCACTGCTCCTTCCCCTGGGTCCCATTGAGCACACTACTTTGTGTGTGCCGTCCAAGAGTGGAGTCTCTGTTTCCCCCAGTCCTCTCGAAGTCCTGCAATCAAATCCTGCTAGCCTTCAAAGTCTGATTCTCTAGGAATTCCTCCTCCCATTGCCAGACCCCCCAGACTGGGAAGTCTGTCATGGGGCTCAGAACCTTCACTCCAGTGGGTGGACTTCTGTGGTATAAGTGTTCTCCAGTTTGTAAGTCACCCAACCAGCAGTTATGGGATTTGATTTTATGGTGATCGCGCCCCTCCTACCGTCTCATTGTGGGTTCTCCTTTGTCTTTGGATGTGGGGTATCTTTTTTGGTGAGTTCCAGTGTCTTCCTGTCAATGATTGTTCAACAGTTAGTTGTGACTCTGTTGTTCTTGCAAGATGGAATGAGAGCACGTCCTTCTACTCCGCCATCTTGAACCAATCTTGCAACAAAGTATTTTTAAATTAAGGTATGTACATTTTTTAGCCATAATGCTGTTGCATACTTAATAAACTACAGTGTGGCATAAACATAATTTTATGTGCATTGGGAAACCAAAAAGCTTGTGTGATTTGCTTTATTAGTATTTGGTTTATTGTGGTGGTCTGCAACTGAACCCTCAGTATTTCTGAGGTATTCCTGTATTATTATTATTATTAATTTTAAAAGAGAAAAGCCATACCTATCTATCTCAGTCTTGCACTGCCACTTTGGAAAACCTTTCCCTTTGACGGATTAACAATGGAGATATTCCATGAAATATTCCTTGCAGAGAAGTGGGAAGGCTGCTGACCTCTCACCCCACTCCACGTTCTAGGCTAGGGAACAGTGGTAGACAGAATAAAGACTCCCTCGTAAAGACATCCCGATTTTAATCCCCAGAACTTGTGAATAGGTTACCTTATGTGGCATAAGGGACTTTGCAGATGTGACTAATTTAAGGACCTCAAAATTGGAGATTATCCTGGGTTATTCAGGTGGGCCAGACTTAATCACATAAGCCCTGAAAAGTGAAGAAACTTTCCCATCTGTGGTCAGAAAGAGATGTGCTGATGGAAGAAATGCTACATTGCTGACCTTGAAGATAGAGAAAAGTGGCCACAAGCCAAGGAGTATGAGCAGCCCCTAGAATCTGGAAAAACCAAGAAAATGAATTATTTCCTAGAGCCTCCTGAAAGGAACATAGGTCTGCTGACACCTTGATTTTAACTCATGAGCCCATGTTGGACTTCTAATCTGCAGAACTGTAAGATAGTACAGAGGTAATTTGTTCCAAAAGCATGCGAAAATAAATACAGGAGAGAACAAATCAAGGCAGTTAGAGAATTGGACCCCTTTATCAGCATATTCCTCAGCCTTACAGCCCCATCAGCGGGATACTTCTTGGTGGGGAAGAACACCCCATAATCTCTAGCTGCTTAGACCAAAGTCAAAAACTATTAAAGTCGTGGTTACTTTTATTGATCTACTAGAGTCTTTGTTTTTATACTCACTAAAAACAGATTACATGTTAATGCCTTTGAAATTTATTTATTTGCCTTCCCTCTATCTGAAGATTTAATAGTGTAATTTAATTATTAACCAGAAGAGTACTCTGTTATTATAAAGAAATCTACCCAATAGCTAAGGTCTCTTCTTACCTTAATGCCGATGCCTTCAGTTGAACCAAAGAATACAAAACCAAACAGAATTTAGTGGGCCTACAAGCATTATCGTTATTGTCACTGTGACAAATACAGACTTAGACCTTTTCCAATTTATTATCACCAATGCTAAAAACAAACCTTGTGTACTTTCCATTTATAAACATGTTAGGAAAATCATTTGGTCTGAAGCCCACATGAAAATAAGATACAGAGTAATAACTCATATTAATTTCAGTGGATAGGTTCTTATATCACAGACCTTTCTAGATTGAACAAAACGAAGTTCTCTGACTCCCTTGGTTAAAAAAATCAGGTAGACATCTCGTCTTTGCGGATCATCTTCTAGCCTTTATGTTAGACGTAAAGGACAGGGAAAATGCTTATATTTTGGACTCGTAGCTTATTATTTCCATCCACACTACTGAAACTGCACTCCCCGGATGGGACTCGCACCCAGCCACACCTCAGATTGGGACTTGAAGCCGTGATCCCTAACTTAGGAGGGGACTCAGACCCACTGTCCTTTTTTTTTTTAAATTATTTTTTTATTTTTGGCTGTGTTGGGTCTTCGTTGCTGCGCACGGGCTTTCTTTAGTTGCGGCTAGCAGGGACTACTCTTCGCTGCGGTGCACAGGCTTCTCATTGTAGTGGCTTCTCTTGCTGTGGAGCACGGGCTCTAGGCGCCCGGGCTTCAGTAGTTGTGGCTTGCGGGCTCCAGAGCACAGGCTCAGTAGCTGTGGCGCACGGGCCCAGTTGCTCCTGGAATCCTCCTGGACCAGGGCTCAAACCCGAGTACCCTGCATTGGCAGGCGGATTCTCAACCACTGCACCACCAAGGAAGCCCCAACCCACTGTCTTTTAATTGAAACTGCTCACCTGGTGTCAGGATTTGCTGAAGCTCAGCTTCTTTTGTCTCCGCAGAGAAAGAATTCAACGTGAGGCAAAGTGATAGGCAAAGAGTGAGTTTATTAGCATAGGATGCTTGTGAGAGACACAAGTGGGCAGACAAGGGAGCACAGCCCCAAGAACAAAGGGGGCTACGTTTTTATAATCAAAGAAAAAGTGGGGAGGGGAGAAGACCATCTTCCTCATTTTGGGTAGATGTCAAGGCTTAGATCATTAGTTTCTCCTTTGCCCCTATATGGTCTAACTGGACTGTCATGGCATTATTTAAATCATATGTATATTAGCAGAAGGGTGGTAACATATACTAAAGTGTGGTCATTCATCTCAGGTTTAGGTATAATGTCCCCTTTCACCTAGTTTCTTTCCCCTTTCACCTATATTTCTGTCTTGGCTACATGCAGAAATGCTATTCTTCAAGGACCATTAACTCCCTGACTTCATGTAACAAGACATAGACCCTATATGTACTGTCTTGTGTTTTAACTATCAGGATTTGTGGCTTGAGTGTGTGCCTGGTACTTGAATGTGCCTGGTCTTCATTCAAGGTAGAGTAGTTTATTGCTAGGTTACTAGATCTTTTCTGGATTGGTCATTAGCTTACAACAGTCTCCCAAACTCTGTTAAAATTCCCTTTCTGTCTTTAATCCCCTAGTGGGGTTTCTAAACTATTTAATTCTCCTATTCTATCACTACCAGTACCATTTTCCAATTCTTCTAACGATTCCTCTCTCATTTACCCACTCTCCTTCTACTGCATCGCAGCCAACCACTGCCCCTGAGGGGTGGTCTAAACTTTATTCCCTGCTGCCAAAGGACAAATGATCAAAAATTAACTATGTAAAAAACATACCTGTGATGAAGCTTTTGATCATTCATTTTAGCATCGTGAAAGGTAGGTTTACCAGGAAGCAAATGAAATTTAAGCTTCCTGGTCCCTCTCATGAAGGGGTCCTTTCATGTATGGGCTCCTTCTAAGGTCCTGGGAAAGATCCTGACACATTCACACAGTTATAGATTTTTGTGAACTTTGTAAAAAAGTAAAATATTTTTATGTATCACACTGCAGTCAAGTCAAGGACACAAGCATTTTGGGGATCTGGTTACGGGGCAAGTTGAGTTGGGAGCACAGTAAGTTTTGGCTCAGTGGGATATATTTATGAGGTCCCAGTCACTCCTTTATATAGTTAAGCTGTTCTTGGGTGACCTGGTATAGAAATGGCTTCTGGATACTCTTCATGCCCTTGAGCCAACTTACCAGGCATTGTGACTTGAAGGACCAGGGTCAGAAGTCATGTCAGGATAAGGATGTGTCCTGCAGCACCTAAAACTGGAAGTATGTGGGGAATAGAGAGAGCAAGGCTTGCAATGATCAGAGCCAGAAGCAATTCTGTGGAAAATTCCTCCAAGCATCAGATGTGTAAAATTACAAGCGGAGGATTCAGTTATCATCAATGCCTCATCAAGGCAGAAATTCTCTCCTGTCAGGAATATATATACTTGATAATACATTATATATAAACTCCAAATACATTTTTTCTGGAAATAATCTAAAATAGAGTTATTAGAATTCCTCTCTTTCTGGCTCAAAATCCTGTAGCAGTGAGTACATCTGTGTGTGAAGTTGCATGTTTTATGCATCGCATTGTCAATAATGAAACACAAATGCTAAAGGAAGAGAATTTTCTTTTCTCTCTATTGAAAATCGTGTAACAAACTTGGTGCCATATGAAGAGGTGATCAAAAAACATGCAGTCAAAATATGTAGGAAAAAAGCATTGTGAAAGGGTGTGAGATAATTAAGAAATAAGAATGTTATATATTTGAAGATTTAGGGGTATTTGTAGTGTTTATCATCTTTCTAATATTTGTAATTTGTTTTAATTCCCTTTTATTCTAAATAAATATTGACTTTTGTACCTAATTTTTAGTTTATCATTTGATGCCTTTGGAGAAGGTTAACTTCAATCCCCACAAAACCTAGATCCACTCCTGCATCCCATTCTAATCATTGAGTACCCAAATTTGGCAGTCTGTGGTGGAGACCTTTATTGTTCATTGAAGACCTTTGGTTTGCTTGGTTATCCTTTAGGTCTAAACCCCCTGGGAAAATAAGAGAAAACAAACTAACAAAACATTGCAGTACTTCTGAGAGCAAGGTTTATATCCTGTGCACAGTTGTCAAACAACATTGATACACCCAAGTCCTTTTCTCAATCTTTGCTTTTAGGGGAGCCCAAAGTAAGAAATATGCCTGTATCTGTTTGCTAGGGCTGCCATAACAAAGTACCACAGACTGGGTGGCTTAAACAACAGAAAGGTATTGTCTGGAGGCTAGAAGTCTGAGATTGATGGGTTGGCAGAGCTGATTTCTTCTGAGTGTTGTGAGGGAAAATCTGCTCTACACACCTCTCCTATCTTCTGGTGGTTTGCTGTGGTCATTGTCATCCCCTGGCTTGTAGTTGCATAGCCCCGATCTCTATCTTCATCTTCCCATGGCATTCTCCCTGTGTATAGGTCTCTGTGTCCAAATTTCCCCTTTTCATAAGGACACCAGTCATACTGGATAAGGGACCACCCTGATGACTTCATGGTAACTAATGACATCTACAAAAACCCTACTTCCAAGTAAGGTCACATTCTGAGGTAATGGGGGTTAGGACTTTGACATATCTTTTTGCAGGGACATAGTTCAACCTGTAACAATGACCTAATTTTTTTTTGTACTTTTCTTCATTATAAAAGCAAGAACAATAATGCCCAATGCAATACAATGAAGTGGTCATCCCTATGTATTGCTACTGGGAATGTTAATTAGAAGATTAGAAGCATAGAATTTAAGGTCATACTAGAATGTGAACTCCATAAAGTCAGAGGCCTTTTCTGTCTTCTTTTCCACTGTAACTTCAGCTGCAAAAATAGAGCTTAGCACACAACAGGTGTTCAACACATATTTGTTTTAAATGAAAGTATGATCTTAATAAGCCTATACTAAATGGTTAAGGTTTGGTAATGGTTAGAAACCCAGAAAGAAGTGTTGCTAAATACCAGAATCTTGACTAAATAGATGGAAATGGTCACACAGCCTAAAAATCTATCCAGATGAATAATTTAGGTCTTTATAAAAATAATAGAATTTGTTGAATATGATGGAATTCATACAATGGAACAAAAGCTATAATTACACTTAATTTCACTGTATAGAAAACATATGTGCACCATATATTCAGTAAACCACAAATAAGATTTCCAATTCCTTCCCCACTAAGGAATTGGTAAAAATCCTTACCCTAGCTAAATCTTTTTCACTTTTCAAACTTTACTTAAAATTTCAAATCTCATAGAAACCCAAAGAAGGAGTCTCTGATCTTCTGAGTCAGATTAGCTTTGCAACTATTATGTGTCCTATGAAAGATCTTTGTCTTTTTCACTAAGGTAACCTCCAATACTTGCTTAGTGCCTGGCATATATTTGCTGCTCAATAAATAGTTGATGAATCAACTAATAAATTAATGAAAGAGTGAATGAGTGAATAAAGGAATATGCATGGAAGTGTGACTAAGTAAGCAGTCTCCAGTCTGGTCCAGATTCCTGTACTTTGAACTTCACCTGAGTTCTGCTACTGATCTTCACCTTCTTTCCTGTGCTAGTTTTGCAAGAATGTCATTTTCTTTTACTGTAGCCCTTATTTCTCTGCAGAAAGTCTGTCTTTGCTTTGAGTTTGCTCAAAATAATAGTCTTTATCAATTTTATCACAAAGGAAACTTTGTTTTCCCTCAATAAACTTTGCAAAATGTCTCCTGCTACTTATTTGTTATCAGAGGAGCCTCCCTTTCAACTGTAAGACCCTGGAGCTTTCTAGTCCTTTAATCTGGGTTCTCTGTGTTCCCTGGTCCGCCCACATTGTGTGGATGGAAGTTAAAGTCTTCTTTTGGTGGACTGACTTACTGATTAGGGTCAGAGCTACAAAGAGATCCCCACTGGGCAGAAATATGCACACAGTGAAACTTCCTTTGTAGCATTAAGAATTACTTCTGGCTGTAACAGGGAAAGCTGTTTTTCTAATTTAACCATTTCATGTCCACTGTATCTGCAAAACTTTTCTATTTCCATTTTGAAGCTATTATAAATAATCCTACTTATTTTTTATTTTTATTTTTTGGTAAAATGCTTTCTCCATATAAGAATTATTTCTTTAAGATAGTCTACAGGTAGAAATGCTGGGCCATCCATTGAGTATGCACCTTTTTTAAGGATCTTGATACAAATTCAAGTTGCTTGTCTAAGTGTATACCATCGGAACAAAAGAGAGCTCTCTTAAAGACATATTGTATGATATCACTTATATGTGGAATCTAAAAAATAAAACAAACTAGTAAATATACAAAAAAGAAACAGGCACAGATAATAGAGAACAAACTAGTGGTTACCAGTTGGGGGGGGAGGGGCAAAGCAGAGGTATTGGAGTAGAGTTGATTTACAATGTTGTGTTAGTTTCAGGTGTACAGCAAAGTGATTCAGTTACACATACACATATATCCACTCTTTTTTAGATTCTTTTCCCATACAGGTCATTGCAGAGTACTGAGTAGAGTTCCCTGTGCTATACAGTAGGTCCCTATTACTTATCTATTTTTATATCCTATTGCTTTTCTTATCAGTTTGCATAAACTCTTTATGTAGAAAATATATCAACTTTGACATTGTATTGAAAATATTTTCCCATTTTAACATTTACTGTATGGTTTTTCGTGCATAGCATTTTTTATTTTTATATATTCAAATCTGTTGGTCTTTTGCTTTATAATGTCTTCTGTTATTTCCAAGCTTAGGAAATCTTCCCCCTTGTCGAAGTTTTATAAATAGATGTTGTATTTTCTTTTTAAAAATTTTCTCTCTCTCTCTTTTTTTTTTTACTTATTTTTAAATTGCAGTATAGTTGATTTACAGTATCATGTTAGTTTCAGGTGTACAGCACAGTGATTCATTTATATGTATTGAACCTGGGCCATGGCAGTGAAAAACTCAGAATCCTAACCACTAGGCCAACCAGGCAACTCCCTAAAGATTTAACTTTTAATCAATCTAGAATTTACTTTGGTGTGTAGAATGAAGTGAGAAAACAATTTAGTTTTCATATTTCTCAACACTTGTCCCAACACTATTTATTGAATAATTTATGCCTGCCCAATGGTTTAATATGCTTTCTAATGGCATAATAGTTTCTTATATAGATAGGATCAATTTCCACGTATCAAAAGCAAAATTTTTTAGACAACTTTTTCTCAAACTCCTGCTACATTTTATTAACTTGCTGCAAGGACACCAGCAAGGTGACTGAAACAAGTGTGCCTGTATAAAATGGAGGGGTTGTATAGTGGAAGACAGAGTGCTTACATAGGCAAATAGATTATTTTTAAGTAAGAAAGATTTCCTTTTCATTTTACAAGGTCATAAAAACATCATGTCCATATCAGTTGTTAAAAAAGAAATATGTGGCAGGATGGTCCATTATCCCAGGTGTGCATTAAGCTTTGCTGGTATGTTTTAGAATGATGCTGTCAGTTAATAAAAATAAATCATTGATATTTTTTTTTTTTGCGGTACACGGGCCTCTCAGGGTTGTGGCCTCTCCCGTTGCGGAGCACAGGCTCCGGACGCGCAGGCTCAGCGGCCATGGCTCACGGGCCCAGCCGCTCCACGGCATGTGGGATCCTCCCGGACCGGGGCACGAACCCGTGTCCCCTGCATTGGCAGGCAGACTCTCAACCACTGCGCCACCAGGGAAGCCCCATTGATATTTTTGATGGGAATTATATTAAACTACTTATTTGGCTTCTGAGACTCCAAACTCTCCCAGGTTCTGTCCTATTTTATTAGCTGCTTCCTTTCAGTCTTCTCTAAAGGATCTTCTTCCTTGTCTCAAACTCTGAACACTGGTGGGCCCTGGGTCTCTCTGTGCATTCTCTCCATAGATGACCTCATCCAGTCTTCTGCCTTTACATTCCAGCTACATGCTGATGGCCTGAGAAGTTCCCCTGAGTTTCAGATTCATGGAAACTGCCTGCTCAACATCTCCATTTGGAGTCTGATAGAAGTTTCAAATTTGACATCTTCAAAACACAGCTCTTGGGCTTCCCTGGTGGCGCAGTGGTTGAGAGTCCGCCTGCCGATGCAGGGGATACAGGTTCGTGCCCCGGTCTGGGAAGATCCCACATGCTGCGGAGTGGCTGGGCCCGTGAGCCACGGCCGCTGAGCCTGCGCGTCCGGAGTCTGTGCTCCGCAACGGGAGAGGCCATGACAGTGAGAGGCCTGCGTACCGCAAAAAAACAAAAAACAAAAAACACAGCTCTTGATTTCAGTCCCCCAACTCCTGCTCCTTTTCCAGTCTTCACCTCACCTCATTAAGTAACACTATGATCCAGCCAGTTGCTTCAAGACAAAAACCTAGTGGCCAACCTTGATTCTTCTCTTTCTCTTACCCCTCTAACTCAACCCGTCAGCAAATCTTTTATGACTACCTCCAACCTATATCTGGATTCCACTTTGGATTACTCTACCCCACTACCCAATGCAGGCCTATTGTTTCCAGCCTGAATCATTGAAATACCCTCCTCATTGATCTCACTATTCCCCCCTCACCTCTACCTTAACTCTTCTCAGCACTGAGGACAGACAAATCTTTTTAAAAAATGTAATTAGATCACATTCTCACCTGATCAAAATCTACCAACGCCTACCATCAGACTTAGGACAAAGTCCCTATGTGGTCTACAAGGCCCACATATGATCTGCCCCTCATTACCTCTGTCCTCATCCCCTACCAATGACCACCTCACTTGCTCTGCTTCAGCAACCCTGGATTACTTTTTATTCCTGGAAGACGTCAAACATGGTTCCATGTCTGGGTCTTTGCATTTGCTGTTCCCTCTGCAAGAAACACTATTCCTCCGGACAGCCACATGGCTCTCCACTGCACTGTATTCAAATATCTGTTTAAATGTGACTTCTTCAGAGGCTTTTCATGACCCCTCTATTCTAAACATCATCCCTGTCCTTCATTCTCACTTGACCCTGTTTTATATTTATTCAATGCATGTATCATTTCCTAACGTTGTATAAGAGTAAGACTTTATATGTTTGGTGTGTCAACTCCATAAATATCTAAACACCGTGTGGACAGAGTCTTTGTGTTACTTACTGCTTGCATGGTTATCCTCAGTACGTAGAAGTTTGTTAGGCATATAGTATAGGTGGACTGATTACACTCGTGATTAAACCTATATTATTTTGAAAATATGTAAATATTTGTAACAATGTCCTCCTGCTCAGAAACACAGCATATTTTTCCATTTTCTCAAGCTTCACTAAATATATCTCAATAAGAATTTGCTCTGTTCTTTGCATAGATGAAAGAAATTATGCATTAAGTCTATTTGTAAGATGTTTTATATTTTTGTTGTTACTGTGCATGGGCTCTCTGTATTCATTTTTTCTCACAACCATTTCAAATCTGTTTTAGAATTACATATAAATATATATTTTTAAAGTTTCTAGCTTATAACTTCAACTGTATGGAATGCTTTTGATTTCTGCATGTTTATCTTACATTCATCCCCTTGTGTTTAATCAATTTTTAAATTATTTCTTTGGACCTATATAATGACTTCATCCCCAAATAAATGTCTTTTTATCTCTTCGTTATTAATAATATACTTTTAATTTTGTATTATGTCATATTGTATTGGCTATAACTTTCAGAACAATATTAAGTAATATTCCTTCTTTTGTACATATTTTTTAAAATTAATTAATTAATTTGTTTGTTTTTGGCTGCGTTGGGTCCTCGTTGCTGCACGTGGGCTTTCTTTTAGTTGTGGTGAGCGGGGGCTACTCTTTGTTGCAGTGCGCAGGCTTCTCATGCAGTGGCTTCTCTTGCTGCGGAGTACGGACTCTAGGCGCATGGGCTCAGTAGTTGTGGCGCATGGGCTTAGTTGCTCTGCAGCATGTGGGATCTTCCCAGACCGGGACTCAAACCCGTGTCCCCTGCATTGGCAGGCAGTTTCTTAACCACTGCACCACCAGGAAGCCCCTTTTGTACATATTTTTAATGGTGATATCACTAATGTTTTACTATTACATATAATGCTAGCTGTTAGTCTTAATCTTATACTTTTTCTTTCTTTTTTTTTTAGAACACTATCCATCAATAGAATTTACTAGTCATAGTTAGACACAAAACATGAAAAAATGTCAAAAACATAATGTTGAACAAAGTAATTCAGATAACATGATTACATCTGTATACCTCAAAAAGAGGTACATTTATTTAATGTTAACAGAAGTCACTTCTTTGCACAGATGCAGCTAGAGAATGGAATGGAAACATGAGGGCAGCACCTTAAGTATAGAGCATTATTTGTCTTTTATTCTGCATTCACATTTAATTTTTGAAAAATTTATTGAGCTATACATTTATCATTTGTACACATTTCTGTTTTAATGGAGTTTTTCTACAAAAAGCTGAACATTAATAGTCAGATTTTCTACTATTACATGTGTTAGAGGAATATCAGACTTACTTCTTTTTTTGAATTTTTTATTTTTATTTTATTTATTTTCTTATACAGAAGGTTCTTATTAGTTATCCATTTTATACAAATTAGTGTATATATGTCAATCCCAATCTCCCAATTCATCCCACCACCACACCCCCTGCCCACCACTTTCCCCCCTTGGTGTCCATAAGTTGGTTCTCTACATCTGTGTCTCAATTTCTGCCCTGCAAACCAGTTTATCTCTATCATTTTTCTAGGTTCAACATATATACATTAATATACGATCTTTGTTTTTCTCTTTCTGACTTACTTCACTCTGTATGACAGTCTCTAGATCCATCCATGTCTCTACAAATGACATAGTTTTGTTCCCTTTTAAGGCTGAGTAATATTCCATTGTATATATGTACCACATCTTCTTTATCCATTCGTCTATCGGTGGGCATTTAGTTTGCTTCCATGTCCTGGCTATTGTAAATAGTGCTGCAATGAACATTGCGGGGCATATGTGTCTGTGAGTTATGGTTTTCTCTGGGTATATCCCCAGTAGTGGGATTGCTGGGTCATATGGTGATTCTATTTGTAGTTTTTCAAGGAACCTCCATACTGTTTTCCATAATGGCTGTATCAATTTACATTCCCACCAACAGTGCAAGAGGGTTCCCTTTTCTTCACACCGTCTCCAGCATATGTTGTTTGTAGATTCTCTGATGATGTCCATTCTAACTGGTGTGAGGTGATACCTCATTGTAGTTTTGATTTGCATTTCTCTAATAATTAGTGATGTTGAGCAGCTTTTCATCTGCCTCTTGGCCATCTGTATGTCTTCTTTGGAGAATTGTCTACTTAGGTCTTCTGCCCATTTTTGCATTGGGTTGTTTGGTTTTTTAATATAGAGCTGCAAGAGCTGTTTATATATTTTGGAGATTAATCCTTTGTCCATTGATTCATTTGCAAATATTTTCTCCCATTCTGAGGGTTGTCTTTTCGTCTTGTTTGTAGTTTCCTTTGCTGTTCAAAAGCTTTGAAGTTTCATTAGGTCCCATTTGTTTACTTTTGTTTTTATTTCCATTACTCTAGGAGGTGGGTCAAAAAAGATCTTGCTGTGATTTATATCAAAGAGTGTTCTTCCTATGTTTTCCTCTAAGCGTTTTATAGTGTCCAGTCTTCCATTTAGGTCTCGAATCCATTTTCAGATTGTTTTTGTGTATGGTGTTAGGGAGTGTTTTTAATTTCATTCTTTTACATGTAGCTGTGCAGTTTTCCCAGCATCACTTATTGAAGAGACTGTCTTCTCTGCATTGTATATCCTTGCCTCCCTTGTCATAGATTAGTTGACCATAGTTGCTTGGCATTATCTCTGGTCTATCTATCCTGTTCCATTGATCTATATTTCTGTTTTTTGTTCCGGTACCATATTGTCTTGATTACTGTAGCTTTGTAGTATAGTCTGAAGTCAGAGAGTCTGATTCCTCCAGCTCCGTTTTTTTTCCTACAAGACTGCTTTGGCTATTCAGAGTCTTTTCTGTCTCCATACAAATTTTAAGTTTTTTTGTTCTAGTTCCGTAAAAATGCCATTGGTAATTTGATAGGGATTGTATTGAATCTGTAGATTACTTTGGGTAGTATAGTCATTTTCACAATATTGATTCTTCCAATCCAGGAACATGGTATATCTCTCCATCTGTTGGTATCATCTTTAATTTCTCTCATCAGTGTCTTATAGTTATCTGCATACAGGTCTTTTGTCTCCCTAGGTAGGTTTATTCCTAGGTATTTTATTCTTTTTGTTGCAGTGGTAAATGGGAGTGTTTCCTTAATTTCTCTTTCAAATTTTTCATCATTAGTGTATAGGAATGCAAGAGATTTCTGTGCATTCATTTTGTATCCTGCAACTTTACCAAATTCATTGATTAGCTCTAGTAGTTTTCTGGTGGCATCCTCAGGATTCTCTATGTATAGAGAATACATATAGAGTGTTAGCGCTTCTCTAAATGTTTGATAGAATTCACCTGTGAAGGCATCTGGTCCTGGACTTTTGTTTGTTGGAAGATTTTTAATCACAGTTTCAATTTCATTACTTGTGATTGGTCTGTTCATATTTTCTGTTTCTTCCTGGTTCAGTCTTGGAAGGTTATACCTTTCTAAGAATTTGTCCATTTCTTCCAGGTTGTCCATTTTATTGGCATAGAGTTGCTTGTAGTAGTTTCTTAGGATGCTTTGTATTTCTGTGGTGTTGTTGTAACTTCTCCTTTTTCATTTCTAATTTTTTTGGTTTGAGTCCTCTCCCTCTTTTTCTTAATGAGTCTGGCTAATGGTTTATCAATTTTGTTTACCTTCTCAAAGAACCAGCTTTTAGTTTTATTGATCTTTGCTATTGTTTTCTATTTCATTTATTTCTGCTCTATTCTTTATGATTTCCTTCCGTCTACTAACTTTGGGTTCTGTTTGTTCTTCTTTCTCTAATTCCTTTAAGTGTAAGGTTAGATTGTTTATTTGAGGTGTTTGTTGTTTCTTGAGGTAGGATTGTATTGCTATAAACTTCCCTCTTAGAACTGCTTTTGCTGCATCCAATAGGCTTTGGATCATCATGTTTTCATGTCATTTGTCTCTAGGTATTTTTTTATTTCCTCTTTGATTTCTTCAGTGATCTCTTGGTTATTTAGTAACATAGTGTTTAGCCTCCATGTGTTTGTGTTTTTTATGTTCTTTTCTCTGTCATTCATTTCTAATCTCATAGCGCTGTGGTCAGAAAAGATGCTTGATATGATTTCAATTTTCTTAAATTTACTGAGGCTTCATGTGTGACCCGAGATGTGATCTATCTTGGAGAATGTTCCATGCGCACTTGAGAAGAAAGTGTAATCTGCTGTTTTGGATGGAATGTCCTATAAATATCGATTAAATCTATCTGGTTTATTGTGTCATTTAAAACTTGTCCTTCCTTATTCATTTTCTGTCTGGATGATCTGCCCATTGGTGTAAGTGAGGTGTTAAAATCCCCCACTATTATTGTGTTACTGTCGATTTCCTCTTTTATAGCTGTTAGCAGTTGCCTTATGTACTGAGGTGCTCCTATGTTGGGGGCATAAATATTTACAATTGTTATATCTTCTTCTTGGATTGATCTCTTGATCATTATGTAGTGTCCTTCCTTGTCTCTTGTAACATTCTTTATTTTAAAGTCTATTTTATCTGATATGAGTATTGCTACTCCAGCTTTCTTTTGATTCCCATTTGCATGGAATATCTTTTTCCATCCCCTCACTTTCAGTCTGTAAGTGTCCCTAGGTCTGAAGTGGGTCTCTCGTAGACAAGGTATATATGGGTCTTGTTTTTGTATCCATTCAGCAAGCCTGTGTCTTTTGGTTGGAGCATTTAATCCATTCACGTTTAAGGTAATTATCAATATGTGTGTTCCTGTTACCATTTTCTTAATTGTTTTGGGTTTGTTTTTGTAGGTCCTTTTCTTCTCTTGTGTTTCCCACTTAGAGAAGTTCCTTTAGCATTTGTTGTAGAGCTGGTTTGATGGTGCTGAATTCTTTTAGCTTTTGCTTGTCTGTGAAGCTTTTGATTTCTCCATCGAATCTGAATGAGATCCTTCTGGGTAGAGTAATCTTGGCTATAGGTTCTTCTCTTTCATCAGTTTAAATATGTCATGCCACTCCCTTCTGGCTTGTAGAGTTTCTGCTGAGAAATCACCTGTTAACCTTATGGGAGTTCCCTTGTATGCTATTTGTTGATTTTCCCTTGCTGCTTTCAATAATTTTTCTTTGTCTTTAATTTTTGCCAGTTTGATTACTATGTGTCTCGGTGTGTTTCTTCTTGGGTTTATCTGGTATGGGACTCACTACACTTCCTGGACTTGGGTGGCTATTTCCTTTCCCATGTTAGGGAATTGTTTGACTATAATCTCTTCAAATATTTTCTCGGGTCCTTTCTCTCTCTCTCCTCCTTCTGGGACCCCTATAATGCGAATGTTGTTGTGTTTAATGTTGTCCCAGAGGTGTCTTAGGCTGTCTTCATTTCTTTTCATTCTTTTTTCTTTATTCTTTTCTGCAGCAGTGAATTCCACCATTCTGTTTTCCAGGTCAGTTATCCGTTCTTCTGCCTCAGTTATTCTGCTATTGATTCCTTCTAGTGTGGTTTTCATTTCAGTTATTGTATTGTTCATCTGTTTGTTTGTTCTGTAATTCTTCTAGGTGTTTGTTAAACATATCTTGCATCTTCTCTATCTTTGTCTCCATTCTTTTTCTGCGGTCCTGGATCATCTTCACTATCACCATTCTAAATTCTTTTTCTGGGTGGTTGCCTATCTCCACTTCATTTAGTTGTTTTTCTGGGATTTTATCTTGTTCCTTCATGTGGTGCATAGCCCTCTGGCTTTTCATCTTGTCTATCTTTCTGTGAATGTAGTTTTTGTTGCACAGGCTTCAGGATTGTAGTTCTTCTTGCTTCTGCTGTCTGCCCTTACTTTTTCTTATATTAAAGACATATTTTTCCTATTTCTACTCTTAAAATAATGTTACTAGGGATTGGTGTTGAATCTTATCAAATACACTTTAAGCATCTATAGAAGTAATTTTTTTTGTATTTGATGTAATGATTTGATGTATTATGTTAATAACTGTCCTTTTATTTAATGACTTCTACCCCCCTGACTACAGTGGCTTATTCCTTTACATACTGCATAATGTAAGTTGATAGTATTTGCTTGGCAAAATTGTGGCCATTTTATGTGTCTCAGTATGTATTGCTGGATATCTTAATCCAGTGTTTTCTTGCTGCTCTTTCTTCCCTTTCCTGTCTACCAACCATTTCACTATTTCTACCAACCCTTATTATTATTGGCCAATAGATAAAAGGGAAGAAACCAATATTTTGCATCAGAATCTTGTCTCAAAATTTTAAATAGCCTTTATGATCTTAATGAGTAAAAAGTACCAGGTGGTGAATATCTATAGAGGAAGATTCCCATAAAGCTGGGTTAGCAGGACATCACCTTCCATTATAGATGAAGGCCTGTCCAGCCTCCATTTGACATTTGCTAATGGGAACCACAATTTTTTGAGGGTCTTTCTTGTATCAGGCACTTACATGTACCATATTATTAAAACTTCACACTAATCCTAGGAACTGCATATTAATATTCCCATTTTACAGATGGGGAAACTAAAGCAGGGAAGGGGTAAATAATATGAACCAGTTCAAACAGCTGTTGGGTGGCAGAGCTGGAATTGCAACACAGGGCTGTCTGGCTCCAAAGTCCACTCTCTTTCTATATAGCTACAAGGCTCACAGGACATTCTCTGAAGAAGCAATGGCTCAGTAAAGGGGATAAGATATGGCCATAGATAACTACACTACAAGACAGGATATAATGACTGCCATGGAAGAGGGCCAAGCACAATGTTTTCCATTGTGCTTCAGATTCTTCAGAGAGAGCCATGCTCTTTGGTTGGTGTATTGTGTTCATGCTGCTATGTAATTGAAGATGAGGCTGGAAACTTAGATTGGGTTCCTACTGTGGAACCTGGAAGATGAAGGGGTTTATTTTTTTAAGGGTAGGCCATAGGGAACCATTGTAATTAGTTAAACAAGGGGCTAACAAAGTCAGATTAATATGGATCAAAGAGGGTAAAGATGGGAAAATGAGAGTTCTGTAAGTGGCTAAAACAATATAGACAAGACATAAAGGGAACGTGGTTGAAGAGTGGCAGTAGGAATAGGAGGCTGGGATCTGACTTAGGGTCAGATACAGGGTAGGTTTGTGAAGTTTGTGCAGATAGCAGGCTGGGAGCACAGGAGTGGCGGAATCAAAGATGCCTTCAGGTCACTGGAACATTAGACACTGGAAGAAGGGCTGGGCCACTAGCAGAATGATAGGTATTGGAGACAAGGCTGGTTGGTGGGTGAAGAGCTTCTGAAACACCGAGATGGAAGATGGATGTCTCTTTCGAGTTCAATTTAGGGTCATCTGCCTAAAAATGATAACTGACATTGTGGGAGGTCATTAATGTCTTTTAAGGGAATGGTCTTAGTGATGGTTGGAGAGCTGAAGCCAAGCAGAGATTCTCAGTCCTAGTTGCACACCAGAGTGACCTATGGATCTTAAAACAAAAGCAAACTAAAATGAAGTAGCTGAAAAAACTCTGTCTCTACGTCTGTTGACTCAGAATCTCAGGAGCCCAGATCCCTGAATAATTTAATAGGCTAATCTGTTAGACAGTCAGAATTGAGAACCACTGAGTAAGGGGTAGATATTGGCTGTAAGTAGGGAAGGAAGAAAGAGTGATACAGGTCTCCTTCCTAACCTGGAAACGAGATGCGCCATCTGGGTTTCTCTAAATTTCCTCTTTCACATCCTTCAAGCATCTCTTCAATTTGCAGATTCGATCAATATCTAGGTAATACTCTAACTGAGAACCTTCTGGTTGCTTTAGCAGGCATGCATCCCTCTTGTCATTGAATGTTAAAGAATCAGAGGGTGTGAGAGCTGGAAGGAAGCATTTGTTTTAGTCCAGGGGTTTGCAAACTTTCTTTAGCATGGGATACCTTTCAGAAATCTTATATGAAACACCAACTTGGAAACAGAGAAAAGTAGAAGTGTTCTGAGAGAACCACAGCCTAGAACCCACTTACTTTTCCCACTCGCCCCAAGCAGGGACTTTAGAGAATTCTTCCAGATCAAGATCTTTATCCCACCGGTTTGACCTAACCTCCCCCGTTTCAGGTAAGGAGACAGGTTTTTGAGTAGTGACGTAACTGATCTCACGTGGCAAATGAGTTAGGGTAGATTTCCTAAGTCCTTATACAGTTTTCCTTCCTTCACAGGGTCTCCCCCTCTAACATCACCCTAAAAATCCATGTTCCATTTCAACAGAGAAAGGTGTGCAGGGAATCAAATTACCCACAGCAGCTTTGGTACAAGGTTAAGTGAGGGAAGAGGCCGCAGCTCCTGACTGCCCTGAATGATGTGCTTTATCTGCGAGGATCTCATCTGTCTGTACTGCTCCAGTTTCTGCTCTCTCTGGTGATTCTGAGTGGCCTGTAAACTCGTTATCTGGCCAACTCAGGGAGATAAAAAGCCTTGTTAGTTTTAAAGGGAAAGTTTCAGAGGTTGAAATTTTGTCAGCAGGGTGGGCATGAAAAACCTTTTTTTATACATATCTGAGGAAAAAAGTGATGAGACCTAAGGAAGTAAAATTGAAGATGAGAATGGTTAAGTGTCTCTTGCATATTTTATGTGACTCTCAAAAGAGGCTGCTCTGAGGCGTATTGGTCATTTAATATACTTTTGGCATCTAACGTATTTCCTAATTATCCCAAAGCCATCTCCTGGCTGCAACTCGACTCCTTGGGAATGTTTGTCACAACAGGAGGAACCAAAAAGTCTAAAGAGGCTGAGGTACCTTTCTGGTTTTGAGGAGCGTTAACTGTGAAGTCCTGTATCTTCTAAAATTTATTCAGAGACTTGAAGGATTCTTCCCAAACAGTTGCATTGAGGAGATGTAACTGTCATGTTATTTATTTGTACTATGTGCCTTTGTTGAGTTGAGTTGCTAATATTTAGTTGTATAATCATGGCTTTAGATGAGATCATGAAAAGCTAGTCCATTTCTCTGTTACTATGCAGGAACATATTCAATCACTGAAGACTGCATTCATCTTTTTTTTTTTTTTTTTTTTTTTGCGGTACGCGGGGCCCTCACTGTTGTGGCCTCTCCCGTCGTGGAGCACAGGCTCCGGACGCGCAGGCACAGCGGCCGTGGCTCACGGGCCCAGCCGCTCCGCGGCACGTGGGATCCCCCCGGACTGGGGCACGAACCCGCGCCCCCTGCATCGGCAGGCGGACTCTCAACCACTGCGCCACCAGGGAAGCCCTGCATTCATCTTTTTAAGGAGACTTGGAGCATGATGTTCCTTTTCTTAGTGCCAGGTGATTCTATAGGCTGCTATTGAACTCACAACTTCTTGTTCAAGTCTCAGAAAAGAGTGGTTGTTATTTCTAAATTATCTCCCAGCATCCTGTAAGAATATGCACTTCTTTCATTTCTGGCATCATTGCAAATTTTCTTCATCAATATTGTAAGGAAGGCCCTGGTCTTTGTGTCCATGGGGGAGGCAGTGCTCTAACTACAGATCCATCTTTAATTTATGGTAAGTCAGCAGCAAAACTGCCAGCCTAGAGGCTTTTCCCCAGCTGTGGCAACCTCATGTAGATGACTAAACCTCACAGGCTACTTTGCGTGGTGACCCATCATGCAGGTGCTTATCTTAGTATTGAGTTGTGTCTCTGAGTCCAACTCACATTTATTCATGTAGTAGTACTAAAAAATAAAATTAAAAGTTTAATAAATGAATAATTCAGCTAACACATCCAGTCCTTAATATCTGGAAAATTCATGCTGTTAACATTTTCTCCCTGACTCTCCCTCCTTCTTCCTTTAATTTATATCAGCAGCCAGAGCAGCTGTGGATTGAAATACATATGTATTAATTTCCACATTCCAGCTTTTGCTTCTCCTCCTCCCTTTCTCCTCTGCTTTTGGCCACTCCTTATCCGCAGAGACTGGGGCTGGTGCTTTAGCCCTGCACACTGACGAGACGTGTACCCCAGCTATCCATGTTGTCTGGGGGCTGTGGCTAGAGGTATATAATTATGATAATGATAGCACAGCTTGGATTTACAGAGAATTCCCAGTATACAAAGTACACTCACCTTCATTATCCCCAGAGATGACCAGGCTTGAATCCACACAGGGCAACTCCCTCCTACCAGGAGACTCAAGGAACACTTTGAAGAATGTTCTGAACTTAGTATTTCCCCAAATTCCCTGGTGAAGAGCATTACCTGAGCCCTTGTTAAATAATCAGATTCCTGGACCCCGTATAGACCTACTAAAAATGCACATCTAGGGAAAGGGCCTGGGAATCTGTGTTTATGACAATAGCCCTAGATGATCCTCATCACCAGGCAAGGCTAGAAAACACTGCTCTGGAAAGATTTCCATTGTCCTCCATGGCTCAGTGCCGGCAGTCCTGGGAGGACCCAATGACCAAAGTGCTGGGCATTTATATGTTGCCAGAGGTATGTCAATAGCCATACCTGTTGTGCAAAGAGAGGCCGGGTGCCGGAGATTCTACCCAGGCTACATCCTTGGTCCTAGAGCAGTACTCCAGATGATGGCAAATCCTGAGGGACTGAGGAGTAAAGAGGAAGGGGCAGGGTGTCTCTCAGTAACAATGATTGACCCCCGTTTTTTTTTGGCTGTGCCAGGTGGCTTGCAGGATCTTAGTTCCCTGACCAGCTAATCGAACGCGGCCCCTGGCAGTGGAAGCCCAGAGTCCCAACCACTGGAGCGCTAGGGAATTCCCTTGACCCCCTCTTAATTGTCTTGGGCCCAACCTAGGTTTGTCGTTTGGAGGTGTTCTTCCTCCCAGGAGGGTTGACAGGTCCATTAGTATAACAGTATACGGAGCTATTCTTCTGCTTCCCAGAGAATCTTCCCTGCTCCAGGGAAGAAATGGACTAGCTTTTCATGATCTCATCTAAAGCCATGATTATACGACTAAATATTAGCAACTCAACTCAACAAAAGCACATAGTACAAATAAATAGCATGACAGTTAAATCTCCTTGATGCAATTGTTTGGGAAGAATCCTTCAAGCTTCTGAATAAATTTTAGTCTTGGAGAGAATGTGGTGGTGACGGACCCGCGGGAGCAGAGGGGCAGGTAGAAGCTGAAGTTCTAGAAGCTGCAACTTGAGACCTTTCACATTCCTGGGGTTATATAAGGCAGCACGGTGCTAGGGTTCAACATGCTGTACTTTGGTTGATCCTCATTCATCGTATCGAAGGAGGATGGTTCCTGTTCTATACCTCAAATTTTAGCTTCCCATGGTGACCTTAGGTATTTATAGAGCAAATTTGAGCATAGAATTTTAGATTCCCAATGATCTTATGCCTTTTTCATTTTTAGAGGATAAATGACCATTGAAGTGAAATAAAACAAAAGTTAGCTTTTAGTTATAAACCATTACTGTGTATTTTATTTCTAATAACAATCATGTCACTCTGGGATTGATGAATCTGAAGAAACACGGAAATTTATTGGCTGTGGCTGTGAATCTAGTGATGTGGAGGTGCTGGATTTATGTATGTTAATTTGATTCATATGCAAGTCAAAACATGCATATTTTTAATCAGCGGATGGTTTAATATGCTTTCCACACTTGTAAAAAGTGAAAAGTACTGCAAGCTATTTTTTGCCTTGTCACTCATTCTGTTGACAGTATTTATGGTGAACCCAGTGAACGGGGTGCATTTGGGTATAAGACAGAGTTACAAGCACAGTAGAAAATAGGTCCCTTTTGCAGAAGAAGATAGGATAAGCGTGGACAGAGATTTTGCTCACTTTATGCTTTGAGGAGTGTTTCTCTAAGATTGTATGTGTCGTTTGAACTTTTATGACTCAAGTGCATTTCTTGTATATTAGAATTTCAGAGCTGCTTTATAACTATTTTTGTTTGACCTTCCTTTGCCATTTTGAACTAAAGTTATTCATTCATTCACTCATTTATTCAGTAAATAATATTATACACCCAGCACGTGTGGCATACTGGCAAGGCAACACACTACACAGAAATTTGATCCCTGCCCTCAAGGAGTTTGTGGTCTAATAGAAAATGTTGCTGAGCGATTGATATAAAACCTCAGATCATCAGCTTAGAAGGTAGCTAATCCTCTCACCACTGTATCCTCAACTCACAGCAGCTATGTTGGATTCTCCTAGAAGGCTTGAGAGGGCCCAGAGCTCCTCTGGGAAGAGAGAAACACAGGTGGCTGGTCTCCTGTGTGAGACTGTGCACTAGAGAGCGGCCCCAGCTTCCTGATACCTCTTTCCAGAGAATGTTCTGCTCTCAGCAGCCTTTGCTGTGTTGCTCCTGATCAATTAGCAAACAATTAAGTTTACAGGGGAAGCTCCTTGTTTAAAAGAATGCTTGGATAAATCCCTCTGTAAAACAGATCCTTTTATATGCAATCATCTCTGCGTTTATTTTCACACTTCTATTAGATTTCCTAAAGTGAGGACACACACAACTCATAGCCTTAGAATGCATATATTGGACATTTAATTTTGATCATATTTAGACTTGAGTAACGTATTTCTATATTTTGAACTATTCTTCAGTTTGTTATTTGTTATAAGTGTAGACTTTTTTATTGTGCTAAAATATATAGAACATAACATTTACCATTTTAACCATTTCTGAGCATATAGTTCAGTGGCATTAAGTATTCAGTGTTCTGCAACCAT
This sequence comes from Mesoplodon bidens, assembly GCF_964165515.1. Classification (NCBI taxonomy): domain Eukaryota; kingdom Metazoa; phylum Chordata; class Mammalia; order Artiodactyla; family Ziphiidae; genus Mesoplodon; species Mesoplodon bidens. The sequence goes on along the minus strand of NC_138176.1, from coordinate 212,502,686 downwards.
CACCACTATTCATTTCCAGAATTTTTCATCATCTCAAACAGAAATTCTGTATCTATTAAATAATAACTCTTCATTCTCTTTCCCCTCAATCCCTAGTAATCTCTATTCTACTTTGTGTCTCTATGAATTTGCCTTTTTTAGGTACTTCTTATAAGTAGAATCATACAATATGTGTCCATCTTATTTCACTTAGCACGTTTTCAAGATTCAGCCATGCTGTAGCATGTATCAAAATGTCCTTCCTTTTTAAGGCTGAGTAATATTCCATTGTATATATACTGTATTTTGTTTATCCATTCATCTATTGAGGGACACTGGGCTGTTTCCACATTTTGGCTCTCCTGCTTCTATGAGCATTGGTAAACAAGTATCTCTTTGGTTCCCTGCTTTCATTTCTTTTGGGTATATGTCTGGGAATGGAATTGCTGAATTATATGTTAATTCTGTTTAACTCTTTGAGGAGCTGCCAAACTGTTTTTCACAATGGTTATACCATTGTGGTTAATTATAAATTTTAAAACTTATTCTTTCAGAGTCCTGAACTCATTCAAATAAATGATTCAGATATAAGACATTCAGTCTTCATAAATGGAACTAGTTTTTGTCCCTAGTAGTTGCACCTTAATGCTACTACTACAGAAAAGAAAAAAAAAAAAAAAGAAAAGGAAAGATAGAACTGGAAGAAGTTTTTGCGGTACGCGGGCCTCTCACTGTTGTGGCCTCTCCCGTTGCGGAGCACAGGCTCTGGACGCGCAGGCTCAGTGGCCATGACTCAAGGGCCCAGCCGCTCCGCGGGATGTGGGATCTTCCTGGACCGGGGCACAAACCCGTGTCCCCTGCATCGGCAGGCGGACTCTCAACCACTGCGCCACCTGGGAAGCCCTGGAAGAAGTTTTTTTATGACTCTGTATCACACTCTACTTCGTTGGAATTGTAGCACTTAGTCCATTCTGACCTGTATCCTTATCTCTGTCTATTTCTTCCAGTTCACTCTTAGGGCAGAAATTATGACTACAGGTGCCTTAATGGGAGATGTGCTCAGTAAATATTTGTTGTTGAATCGATTGATTCTGCCTAATAAAACCTAAATGGATATCTGATGAATCTGCTAATATCTGTTCCCTGCTTCTGGACATTAAGTTCAATGTTCCACCAATTATAGTTCCATTGGAAAGAGATATATCACAGAAGCAAAGTTTTTGTTTGTTTGTTTGTTTTTATAGATTTTCCAGCAGGGAAATTTTTTTTTTTTTAAGATGTTGGGGGTAGGAGTTTATTAATTAATTAATTAATTTTTGCTGTGTTGGGTCTTCGTTTCTGTGCGAGGGCTTTCTCTAGTTGTGGCAAGCGGGGGCCTCTCTTCATTGCGGTGCGTGGGCCTCTCACTATTGCGGCCTCTCTTGTTGCGGAGCACAGGCTCCAGACGCGCAGGCTCAGTAGTTGTGGCTCACGGGCCTAGTTGCTCTGCAGCATGTGGGATCTTCCCAGACCAGGGCTCGAACCCGTGTCCCCTGCATCAGCAGGCAGACTCTCAACCACTGCGCCACCAGGGAAGCCCCAGAAGCAAAGTTTTTATATGGTGAAAGAAACCGAATGGTGAAAGAGGAAATTACTAGATATGATTAGCATGCCTAGTGTTAAATGCGGGCAGATTTTTATAAGGAGTTGAAATGCTTAACTGCAATATAATTTGATTTGGTGATGGATGAAAAGAAGGGTGGAGTTCGTGGGGTGGGAATGGAATTTTGAGACTGTTTGGAGGTACGAGTGAGTTAGGAATGTAAGGGAGCATGCAAGACTGTTTGCTTAGGAGAAAGGAAACAAAGACCGATACGTGGTGGAAAAGGAAAACACTCAAGGGTTAGAGATACAGGGCAACAAGGTTAGAATCTTGACTGATAACCACAGCCTGGAAAATGAGATGGACTTGGTTCTATTCTGATGGGGGATTTCTCCGCACTCTTTGGGGGCACTGGCAAATGGAAAATGCAGTAGGTTTAAATTTTTTTCTCTACAGAATGAGATCAGTCATACACAAATATTTGTTCATGAAGAAAATATATCAAAATATTGACAGTAGTTTTCTTTGGAAATGTCATGTGGGAGTCTTTAAAATTTTTTTCTGAATTTTCTAAATATTGTATAATAAGGCTATCCTACTTTGGAAATCAGAGAAAAAGTTAACATTTTTCTCTGAAAGTGCAGTTTCAGAAGTTCACCTAGGACTTCCCTTGTGGCGCAGTGGTTGAGAATCCTCCTGCCAATGCAGGGGACACAGGTTCGAGACCTGGTCCGGGAAGATCCCACATGCCACGGAGCAACTAAGCCTGAGTGCCACAACTACTGAGCCCACATGTCACAACTACTGAAGCCCATGTGCCTAGAGCCCGTGCTCTGCAACAGGAGAAGCCACTGCAATGAGAAGCCCGTGCACCACAACAAAGACTAGCCCCCGCTCGCCGCAACTAGAGAAAGCCCACACACAGCAACGAAGACCCAACGCAGCCAAAAATAAAATGAATAAAATAAATAAGTTATTTAAAAAAAAAGTTCACCAAGTGTTGATTAGGAATTTTTTGGTCTAAGCCATTGAAGCAGGCTGATTTAATCAGAAGGGAAATTTACTCGAGGAAATAAGCTAATTTACGGAGCTAGAGGGAGGGCAGAAGAACCAGGAGGACCCCCAGGGTCCCAAGGGCAGCCTCAGACTTGTCCAGGGGCTGCAGCGAATGAACTCCAGGTAGTTTTTGGTCTTTTCCTCCCTCTGTGTAGTAGCATGAAGGGAGCTTCTGACTGGCCAAATGTGTGTCACGCATCTGCCCCTGGTAAGGTGAGGGTAGGGCCTGGCACCTTGATTCAGAGGGAGGCCTCGCTGACTATTTCCAAAGCAGTAGGAAATTGAGGTGGTATTTCCAAAAGAAGGTGGAACAGCAACGTCAACAAAATCAACGCCTGTGCTGTCATGTTTTGTAAAAGGTAGAATTCATTTTGTTACACAAGCAATTATAATTGATTTTTAAAAGTGAAACAACTGTGTTCTGCATATGCTTGTTTAATCATATTTATGAGACAGATATGCTTTCTTTTTATGTTCTTCCTGGGGCCCTGAAAACTAGACTTCTTTAATGGGTATGTGTGGGCGTGGGGTGAGAGGGGCACGGGGTGATACTGATTCTGGGGGATCCTTTGTTTTGTAGAGAAATATAATATTTTAATTTACTCACTTTTTTTTTTTTTTTTTTTTTTTTGCTGTACGCGGGCCTCTCACTGCTGTGGCCTCTCCCGTTGCAGAGCACAGGCTCCGGACACACAGGCTCCGCGGCCATGGCTCGCGGGCCCAGCCGCTGCGCGGCATGTGGGATCTTCCGGGATAGGGGCACGAACCCGTGTCCCCTGCATCGGCAGGCGGACTCTCAACCACTGCGCCACCAGGGAAGCCCTAATTTACTCACTTTTTGATGCAAGAACAGTAGGCACAGTATTTGATTCATTAACTACAACAAATATTTATATTATGGCCAATTAAAAATGTTTTCAGTTGACCTCATTAGATAATGGATTTGAGGTGGGATGACTTGTTTTAATCAAGGTTCTTTGATTTGCAGATATGAGATGCCCACTCCAAAGTAGCTAAAGCCAAAATGGGGTGCAATGGAAGAATTCTATCTAAAAACTTCTTAAACCTCAAGGATAGGGTCCTCTTGTAGAAATCCAGAAATAGAAAGCCTTTAGCAGGGCCGGAAGCTTTTCAGAGCACAAAATGTACAACGGTTTGCGTGGCCCACGTTGTCAGAGACTCTGCCCCTGTTTCTCTTGGTGTTTGTGCTTCCTTCCTCTTTCTGCAGAGAGAGTGTGAGAGTCTTCCTCCTGGAAATACAGGCCCCTCAGCTCTCCTAAAAAAACATCACCTCCATTTCAGCCACATGCAGGGATTCCTTTGTTTAAGGAACGCCAACATGGAGAGAGACAGACTCTGGGGCTGGCCTGGCGTGGATCCACCCAGGCCTGTCAGCTGTGAAGTATGAGTGTGGTCGGAGGTGGGGAAGCATTTTGTGGTTGAGAAAGTGAGAGAAAGGGGTGGGTGTAAGCTGGTCAGACTGTGCTAAACGTTCCCCCTGTATTGTTGAAGACGGACAGGAACAGTTGGGGAAGAGAGGAGAGGGGAGGGAAAAGGAGAAAAAGGGTGGTACTGAGAGAAACATGGAAACACTGGTGGTGATTCAAGAAGAGAAAATCAAAGGGCCAGGAGAGAACGCCAGAAGGAGAGTGTTTAAAACAGAATACTTTGAGCTGCATGAAACTGAAAACCTCTCTCACAGTGCCTTAACGAACAAGTTCTCTCCTGTGACAGGAAGTCCTGAACAGGCTGAAGTCAGCCAGGCAGTGATGGCATGAAGCCTAGGCTCTTTGCACTTTCTCACTGCCATGCTTGGTATGGTCTTTCTTATTGTCAGGCTGTAGAGGACTCAGGTGTCACATCCAAACATAATTACACCCAAGGCCAAAAGGAAAACATCTCTTAGATGTGAGGAAGCTCCCAGAAGATTCTCCTCATTGGTCAGACTTGTGTCTCATGCCCATTTCTGAACTGAACACTGGCAAGAGCCAGGTTCGGCTCACCCATTGGAGCTGACCTTCCCAGGCCTATGGCTGTGAAGAGAGGGGGAACATTGGAACATTAGGTGGGTAGACAACCACCCGTGCTGGCCACAGAGAAGGAAAAGAAAAATACAGGACTGGAGGAGCAGAGAGACAGACAGTGAAAGAGAGAGAGGAGGGAGGCAGAAAGTCGGTGGGGAGAGTGAAATACAGAGTCAAGCTCACTAAATTTGGTGTCGTAGGTTAAAACCCTCTTGTCATATCCTGCTTTTTAGGCAACTGTTAGGAGAACGTGCTTTACTTGTTCTCACTGCCATTTGAAAGGCTGATTAACTTTTCAGTAATTAAACTTATTAACCATTTTTTCAACGTCAGAATTATAAAGGAGATGGCTGTAGCTGTCTCCAGGGAGAAAACTACTCTCCTTTTTTTTCCTGCTTAAAATAGGCCAGAATTTATTGAGTCATGAAAGGTGGTGCCGAAAGAAATATAATGATTACTTAGTTATTTGTTTATGTCTTTATTTATAATTTTATCTTTGTCATTGTAAAAGCAGTATAACCACATTAAATAAAAAAGAAACCAGAAACGTGAAAACAAAATCACCCACAATCCCACAGTTGAACAACCATTATTTGTCAAGAATTCACGCCTAACTTTTTTCATAGAATTGCATACAATTTTGTAGATTGATTTGTTTTTCAAAACAGGTATATCGTATACATGGTACAAATTTTGAAAACAAACAAAATATATATATATTTTTTATATATTGAAAAATAAAGCAGGCCTCCCTCCCATCATATCTTTAGGCCTCTAGTCTGCCCCCTGCCCCTCAAACCACTACTACAAGTTTATTTTCTTCTATACATAGCCTACCCATTAACAAGGAAATACGTGCATATATAAATTTTCCACTCTCCTTTGCCAACCTGCTTTATTATATTTTTTTTTACAAAATGGTAGCCTACTCTGTATACTATTTTGCACCTTGCTTTTTTCATCTAACTTTATATTACTTGGAGATATTTCCACAAAATTAAAATTGAACATTATAGTGTATTCACACATGGCCACATACTCTTTATAATCATCCTTTTTTAAAATTAATTTTTATTGGCATATAGTTGCTTTACGATGTGTTAGTTTCTACTGTACAGCAAAGTGAATCAGTTATATGTATACATATATCCCCTCTTTTTTTGGATTTCCTTCTGATTTAGGTCACCACAGAGCACTGAGTAGAGTTCCCCGTGCTATACAGTAGTTCTCATTAGTTATCTATTTTATACATAGTATCAATAGTGTATGTATGTCAATCCCAATCTCCCAGTTCATCCCACTCCCCCTTCCCCCCTTGGTATCCTTAAGTTTGGTCTCTACATCTGTGTCTCTGTTTCTGCTTTGCAAATAAGTTCATCTGTACCATTTTTCTATATTCCACATATAAGCAATTAGAATCAACATCCTTAATGTCTGTAAAAGTTTTGAGTAAATGATTTATCCTTTTTTTTTTTTTTTGGCTGTGCCATGCGGCATGCTGGATCCTAGTTCCCCGACCGGGGCTCGAACCCATGCCTCCTGCATTGGGAGCCCACAGTCTTAACCACTGGGCCACCAGGGAAGTCCCTGATTCATCCATTTTTAAATAAATATTTATCAAGCACCTGAAACATTAGCAGGATGCTAGTAATTCTAAGATTAAAAGGAAATGGTGCACACCCTTGAAGGAGACGTAGCAGAGTGGAAGAGACAGGGAGGGAAATGAGTAATTATAGGTAGTCTCCAAGGGCCAAAAGGGAAGAGTGTAGGAGGCCTTGTGGGGATGAAAGAGGGAGCCTGGAAAATGCTGATCAAAAGTGTTGAGGATAAGTGAGAGAAGAAAGCTCAGCTCACAGACACACGGCAAGGAGTGTCCTTGAGGTAGAGACCAGGAATATGTGCAAAGCAGAGAAACATGAAGTAGCATCGTGGTCCAGGTGGCTACAGGGAGTTGGGTATAGTCCCTACCTCTAGCATCTTTAAGTTGTGGCCTAGTCTTCAATATAAATAATGCTGTGATATACAACTTGCAGCATATAACTTTCCCCATACTTTGGAGTATGTCTCTGGCTAGATTCCCGGAAGTGGGACCTCTGAATCAAAATGTAGGAGCACCCTGACCTATGACATATAGTCAAAATGCTTTCCAAATGGACAGTATCATTTTATAATGACACCCGCAATGTATGAGCAAACCATTGCTTATTATCTCTATATCTTTATCACTGGTTTGTTTTAACATCTATTTCTTTAATTACTATAAGGTTAATTTTCACCATATATTTATTACTATTTGATGTCTTTGTATGTGATTTGTTTGTTTTCTGTTTATACTCAATAACTGAGATTCTATATTTTACTTTAGCTGTATGAGCCCTACTTATAGATATTCATACTTTTTTTTATATTTGCTGCCACTTTTTTTCGGTTTAGGTTTCTGTCTAAAATAATGTTTGACACATAGAAGTTTTAGGTATTACCCAGTCATATCCATTGATCCTTTCCTTCTGTTGCTTCTAAGTTGAGGAATACTTCTAGCCAGAGGTTTAACAAATAGTATTTTCTGGTTTGCTTTAAAAAATACATTTAACTCATAAATCCGCCTTGAACTTGCTTTTGACATAGGAAATGAGAATTCAACCAGCCCCCCTGCCCCAAATTACCAGTGAGTTATCTGAACTTCCCCTTCTCTGTTGAGTTTTATTTCAAAGGTAAATTCTGCTTAGGGATCAACTCAGTCATCAACTGGATCTAATTTCTAGTCCTTTTCTGAGTTGTGTCATATCAGCTTAAGATAGACCTTTCCTTTGATTTATCCAGGAATCTGCAGGAACTGTTTTATTTATGTACAGAAAGGATTACAATATCGCACCAGTAGGCTTAGGTAAAGCTTGTCAGTGCCTTCCTGTCAATAGGGAATCTGCTGCTAAGAGCAGACTTTACCTTTGAAGCCCACCAGATTGGTGGTTGGTGGTAGTGCTATGCTGTGCGTTTTGGGTGGGTGGAGGACACTTTGGAGGTAAAGAGGGTTATTTCATCCAAACGGCTCAAGTCACTGTTAACCAGTGTCATAATTCTAGAATCTCCTGGTTCTTCCACCTTTATGGGGACCCTGGCTCCTACCTGTGGCCTCAATATAGCCCCAATCCCTCTCAAGGCCAAGTCTACTTAAGTGCGATTTTTATTGCAAGAAAAAGTAACTTCTTGCTCTTCCACGTAACAGGTTGTCAACTAGCTAGCTCGTTTTTAAGAAAAGTGAGAAGTAGTTAACCAGGGAAGCCCTACGACAAAGGTTCTCAAGCATACTTAAGTATCACGTGAGAGCTTAGGAAACATGCAGATTTCTGTGCCCAGTACCAGGTTACACGGGGTGGTACTGGAAAAACTTCCTGATCTCATCTCTTTGTTTCTGAAGCTTTGTTTCTGAAGCTTTCTGAAGCCTTAAAAAAATTCCCACAGATGTTTACACACAGTTCTGAGCGGTTCTTCATTCTATTTCTATGAAATACTGGTACCCGCTTGTCAGCACCTATGAAAGTGCTCCAGGCGGGAGGTAGATACACAGCTAACGGGCACACCTTCTCAGGTAGGGCTCCAATATAATTTCCAGGCACGTTCCATCCTTCCTCAGAGGTCAAAAGCGTAACCGTTCATGATCTATAAACTCAATGCGGATTCCCCGGAAGACCGTCCTGGAACGCCTTGCTGGATTCCTTCTTAGAGTTAAGACCAGTCAAGTTCCTTCGGCACTATTCCGTCTCGTGGGAGCACTTGCAATCCTGGTTTCTGTTGTTGGCAACTGGCCCTAGGGCAAGGATTGTAGCCCGGGTCAGGATTCCTTTGGGCCATCTCTCCTTCCTCGTCCCCATTTCTAGGATAAGCCTATTTCTCCCGCAGGTGGGGAGGTTGGGTTGGAGCCGCACTGGGATTCGGGGGCCTTTCCTATGCAACCCCCCCGATTCGCTCCCCCCATTTCCCATCTCTCTTTTCTCCCCCTTCCCTAACACCTTATCCTTCCCCTTTGCTCCCAGCAAAGTCTACGACCCCTTTCCTCTCCGGCTCAGTGGCCCGGCGTCTTCTCTTGCCACAAAACCGGGTGGTGGAGCAGGGGGCGTGAGTGTGGCTACACCCAGAACGGAGGCTCGTCCGGGGGTCGCGGGGAGGATTCTCACTCAGGATCCCTACTGTCGCCCCAAAGCGACTCTTTCCCCCGCGTCCCTCCAGAAGCTGCCTGCTGCTGCCGGTGGCAGAGGGGGACCCGCTGCTCCTCAACCCCCGTCACTCCTCCAGGCTGCCCCCAATGGGCATGCTCCCCGGGCACCCATACTTCTCCCTCCGCCCGGCCATCCTCCCCACCTACCCCGCTGCAGTGCTCGCGGGTCGGCGGCGCTCCGGGCTGGCCTGAGGAGGGGCGAGGATGGAGGGAGCAGCAGGAGCGGAGAGCGCTGGAAGGGGTGGGGGGGGGCGGCGCGCATACTTCGTCCCACCGCCATCCGGGAGAGCCCGAGCCCGTGCGCGCGCGCACCTCACCGAGGCTCAGGCGGCGGGAGGCGGGCGGAGCTGCGGGCGGCGCGGGCGGAGCGATCGGCGGGCGGAGCGAGGGGTGGGAGGGAGCTCGCGAGCCGGCAGGCGGGCGAGGAGCGTCTCCTCCAGCATCTGCCGCGGCCGCGTTTGCCCGGAGACTGACCGACGGACGGATCGTCTGGCGGACGGGCTTGGGAGCTCGCCTTGTGCTCGGGGCCAGCTCCAGCGAAGCTCGCGGCTTGCAGCACGCGCTTCCCCGCCCGCTCGCGGCCACCCCGGCTCCGGCGGCCTCGGCGCGCGAGGGGCTGGACGTGCGGGAGCCGCTCTCCGCAGGTCGGTCCTTGCGCTGTTCAGCCCCGACCGCTGCGCTGCGGCCCCCGAGCGGCGTCCCTGAGCCCCAGCACCCCGCCGTGCTGCTCCGAGCAACGGTGCTCACGGGCTCCAAACTCGGGCTGCCGGGGCAAGTGTCTTCATGAACCCAGAGGATGTCCGGGAAGCATTACAAGGGTCCTGAAGTCAGTTGTTGCATCAAATATTTCATATTTGGCTTCAATGTCATATTTTGGGTAAGTTGGAGAGCTTCTGGGATTTCGACTACCGTGGCCGATCGATTCGCGACGATTTCCCCCACGTTGCTCTCTGCGTTTACTTTCCGCAGCCCCTCTGGCGCTTGCGGTAGCACGGAGAGGCATTTGCCTTCCGCCTTTTCAGCCTGCGCGTTGGAGAGATAAACATTTAATCCTTTCTAGGAACGCGAAGAGGTAAAAAGGAAAACCGAGCCGGAAAGGGGGCACCCAGGCCTTGGGGTGGCTTTTTAAGGGAGGAATAGCGTGGATGCAGATGAAAGAAAGGGCTCGGCAGTTTGAGAGATGAGCAACCACTCGAATGAGATTTACTCCGGGTGGGATATGGATGTTGGGCTGAGCGTGGTGTCATAATAGGGAAGGCTAATCGGGCAGACCCGACCCTGAGGTCCACCTTCTAACAAGGATCTGATTGGACGAGGGCTTGGCTCCGTGTTGCCGCGGCTGGTCTGTGCCATGTTCAGCGTGTATCTTCTTGCACCATCTCGGGCTTTGTGTAGGATGCAGATGCGATGGTATACGGTTCTGTAATGTGCACGTAAATAACGCTTCCTGCGCGCTCTCCCCCTTCATCTGGAAAGCGCTCCTTTTGCGTAATGGACTGACCAGTGGGCGAGTGGGGTGGAGGGATTTATTTCTCTCTCTGTATTATTCTCAGGATAATAAGAAGTCACCATCAACATATGTTTCAGTGTGTTCGTGCCTCACGTCCTCCTTTTTGAGGAGTGACATAGAGCGGGCCGTTTTGTGGAAACCTTGGAGAAATGCAGAGGACAAGGTGTACGAGGCATGTTTTGTGGGGCTACCGGGAGAGCAAATGCTTGAAGGAAAGATTCAGACCATGCTCTGCTGGCACTACAATGTGCTGGGCACCTATTGTAATTAGGCTGGGATGCCTACTCTTTTGTTTTGTTTGAATTCTTTTCCTTGATCTCACAAACATGTTCAGCAACCAGACAAAGAGTTCACTAGGACAAGAGGAAAACGTTCGTTCAAAGACCGTGTTATTTTTCCTTTCCATCCCATCCCATCCCATCCTCTTCCTTACTGGGCACTCCTCCTGCCCCCCACTCTTCCCCCCATGGAAAGTAAAGATGGTGGCTGTCTCGGGGTGGGGGGGGCGGTTCTCCAAGTTGCTGTTCAGTGTAGGTTCAGTGTGAGATAAACAATAATCCAGTGGTGAGATGAATAATAATCCACAACAGTCTTAACACAGGGTGTACTTATTTTGATTCTCCTTTAATTTTGGCCATACGCTGTAAACATATACATCGATGAGAATAGTTGTCAATACAGCTCTTTATATTCTTTTTTTCTGCCACACATTTACTAGGCTACTTTATTTTTATTTTCTGTTTTCTATAGGAGTACCTTGCACTGCTCATGAATGTTTTGCAAAAGGAAATGGAAGGGATTGGAGATCACTTTCTGTGTCAGCATGTCATCTGACCTCAGGACTGATGATGGAGGGGGACACATGAATAAATATCAGATCTAGTCTTTCACAGGCCATTTTTGCCAGGGATTGGACATGATTCCTGTTAGCAGTCACCCCCCTCCCTGCAGTCAAACACTACTACAAATACAGGAAGAAGAAATTATTTTCTTTCCTTGCTTCCTTTTTTCAACCCTTGTTGGAAATGTTTAAAAGTCACATTTCTGGGTGAGGCATTTTGATTTTATCTGAACTTGAAACTTTCATAACTTTGAGAGTCAAGGACTACCGAATTGGGACTGGATCTTGTTGGCATAGTGAGTCCAAGCCTCTTGACTCTACTTGAACACTTCCAAAAGTTGCACATTTCAGCTACTAGGCAACAAAAAGTACCCAGGGGCTTTCTCTGCAGTTTCGTAGCAGGAGGTGGGAAAGAAATAAAGGGATTTGGGCCTGTTTCCCTGACAGTTTGGTGTAATTATGTAGTGTACAGAGACACATTGAGTATTTTCTGTGGATTAGGTTGTAGCAAAACCTCTGGAACTGTGGAGAGCTTCAAAGAATTGCAGAGTGCTTGCATAGAGAGTTGCAGAAGAGAGTCGCGTCTTGTCTCATTTTGAAGGTCTTCATCTCTTGGGGGAAGTTTTATGGGAAGCCTGAAAAGAGATGTAGGCTGTGGAACTAAACCAGCTACCCCAGGCAGAATTGTTAAGTAGATGCCTTTGTTACAAGGGCTCTTCTCTTACTCTGCTTTCTACACACCTTGTCCCTCCTTTCTGTGCCTAAAGCCTTCCACTCATATATGCCCTCATAGCTTTCCTATCCTGCTGTCTGCTTCAAAATTACCCCATATTGGAATCTCTGAGTTTTTAGTACCCTGGTCTCTAGAGTGATGATCAGCAGGAAGGTAGTCATGATACTTGATCACAGTAACTCAGACTAAGATGTTATTGGCTGAAGAACTGGGGTCAGGAATGGGCAGCCTGCTTCTGTAAATTTGTTATTGCTATTACAAATTCTGTAAATTTGTTTTTGCTACGTAACAAACAACCCCCAAGCTTAGTGGTTTAAAATAAAACTTTATTATATCTGACAGTTCTGTGATTTGACCAGGCTCATGTGGGTGATTTGCACTTGGAACGGCCCATGCAGTTGCAGTGAGATGTGGCTGGGCTGGAGTTAACTGAAGGCTCACTGGAGTGGGATACCCAAGGTGGTACCCTCACGTGACTGGCAGTTGATGCTTGCTGAGAGTTGAGCCAGATTTGTTGGCTAGAGCACCTAAACGTGGCTTTTTCCTGTCTGAGACTGCCAGAAGAAACTTCCAGCCAGTGAAGTCTACTCCCGGAACTGGCCCAGTGTCAGTTTCATCTATTCCACTGGTTTAAGCACGAGTGGAGCCTGCTCAACTTCAAAGTGCTGAAGAAGGAAATTCCCTCTTTTGTCAGACAAGTGTCAGGGTCGTGTGGGTTGTGGCCATCTTTGGAAAATACAGTCTTCTGCACTGAGCCTTAATTTCATTTATAAAGGAAAGATAACATTATCCAGTAGAGTTGTAGATTCAAGGATGCAATCAGATAAGATATTACCCAGCACAGTGTCTCAGTATTTAACAAATGGTGAATATGGTCTGTGTCATTGTCTCCAGATTTTTACTAGTTCCATCCTGGCTATAACACTTCTAGAATACCTTAGCCTGGTACTTTGGCATCACTACTACCAGGTAATGATGCTTCTCTTAATATCTGCCAAGGAGATGAGGCGAATGGATTCCATACATTGGATCATCACGTATTTGAAAAAAGCACTATGGATCAGTGGACGCCTTGAATGACTTGGGAGAACCAAGTCATTTTTCGCTTCTCTTTGCTGTACAAAGATTAGAAAGCCTTGGATCCTTGAGGCCAAATTTCTCTTTGATGTGCTTGCAAATATTACATGGTATCTTTAAGTGGAGGTTTATCCAAGTTTGATGGCAGAATGTAACATCTCATTTGTTTCCACAGGGCTTAAATTCAGAGAGGAGAGAGATTTAGGGAACCTTGCCGGGGGCATAAGTATGAAGTCTTATCTTATGATTCACTATAAATTGTAAGATGTTCTGGAATGCTGATACATCAGCAGTTTATAAGTCATAATTTTTGTTTTAATTTGCTAGACATCTGTTAGCTTCGATGGCAACCATATGGGAGTCTCAACTGCCTTTTGAATCACAAGGAGATGGTATGAAGAAAGCTAAATATGGTTATGAAAGTGTCAAATGGGAAAAGTGTAAGAAAGGTGTATAGACCTAAGTGGGGAAAGTAATTGAATACTGACTTGCTTGCTCTGGCCTCTCACTCCTGGGTCAGTGAGAAAGCACTGAAGCATTCTCACTTGAGGATACGCCTGGAAGACTGAAATAAAGCCAAGGGGAAAAGTTGGAAAACCAAATAGTGTTTCACCCACCATAAAATTGCCCAGGTGAGCTCATTTAGATGGATCCCTCTGTCTTACTTAATATGTCCACAGTAATCGTTAGTCCCTGGCAAAAGGTGAAAGTAACCTGTATCTTAACAGAGCTTTATAATTGCGACATCTTTCTTCTAAGCATCTCAAAGCATCTTCCAAGCATATTATGACATCTTTGTGACAGATGTAGAAATTGGAGAACAGAGATGTGGGGTGACTTTTGAAGAACATATCAGGGTTCACTTTTGGAGTGTTAAGTCTCTTTCAATAACTATAGCCCTAGCTTCTCATTTGAATCTTATTTTAGAAGGTGCTTGTTATTCTAACATAAAACATCAAGTAAGTCATTTACATCTGTTCATGATTGAAAAGTGATAAAGTTTTTGCACATGTCTCAACACCACCCGCAAGCACACAAAAGTTAGGATGAAAATGTTAAAGAGTATGATAGAATAATAAACCATTGTGTAGTTTCATCTTCATAAATATGAAACATTTAAATATTCATAAATTTAAATATTCATAAATTCATATTCATAAATGAAAAATGGAGTATTAAAGACTGTTATTAAAGTGTTATTAAAGTATTAAAGTGTTCTTGAGTCACAGGCTTCTTTCTATATGTAACACTGATGCCTGTCTTAAAATTCTAACTGCAGGCTTCTGAATCACCATCCTTCACTAGAATATAAGGTCTCCAACTGCAGGGATTGTCTCTCAGTTATTTTCATAAGCTCAGTGTCTAGCATATTGTCTGAAACAGTAGGTGTTTAATAAATGTTTGTTGAATGAATGAATGATGAAATCATTGGAGAGTACATAGGCATCATCTCCTCTACCTTACTATTCAGTGAGGCATTTTCTCTCTTACATCCTGCCAACCCTCCTTAGGATGGATCTGTTTGGGGACCACTTTAATCATTTGAGCGTTTCATCTTTCCTGCAGACTAGGTGTAGTTTTCCTTTGGGACTTCCATCTTCCTAATATACTGTTGTTGATTTTTAATTTTATTTTGAAACTGTCTCATACCTGCAGAGAAATTGCAAGTAGTACAATTGGTTTTTATCCTGAATCGTCTGAGAAAAAGTTGCCAGCATGATGGCTATAACACCAGTCCTTCAGTGTATATGTTCTAGGATGTTCTCCTAGATAACCACAGTATAGCCATCAAAGCCAGGAAATTACCACTGATACCTTACCACCATCTAAATCTTAGATCTCATTCAAGTTTCCTGGTTGTTCCAATCATGTCTTCTAAAGCAAAGAATTCAGTTCAGAGGACACATTGTATTTAGTTGGATCTTTTTAGTCTCTTTCAGTCTTTCACTGTCAGGTTCTTGACGCTTTTGAAGATTTAACACTAGTTATTTTGTAGAATGTCCCTCAATTTGGGTTGGTCTGCCATTTTTTCATTCTTAGATTCAGGCTGTGCATCTTTGGCAGGAGAATTACAGAAATGGTGCTGTGTTCCTCTCATGGCATCCATTAAGTGGCACTGATTTCTGTTTGTGTTTGTTCCATTACTGATGATGGTCACTTGATTAAAGTGTTGTCTGCCAAATTTCTCCACCATAAAGTGACTCTTTTCCCTTTTGTAATTTATACATATTTTGTGGCAAGTTATTGTGAAATTATGTATTAAAAAGCCCATTCCTCATCAGAATTTTTATTGATTAATTAATTAATATCGGTAAGAACTTTTGATCTCTTTTGTTCCAGTGTGTTTTAATGAAGCGGTTACTCTCATTACTTACTTTGATGTTCCCATTAGTTCCAGGTTTGGCAGTCTTTTCATGCCCTTTAACTCCCATCACTCTTTGAGCCCTTCTGTGCTTTCTGGCAGAACAACATGTTCCAAGCTCATCTTTTGTATCAGCCATTTCTCCAAGGAGCCCTGGTTCCTTTGCATAGAGAATGATATTTAGAAGCCAAGATCTGGTTGCTAAGTGTGCTCATTGCTTTGAGGCTATCAGCACCCCTGGGGCCTCTCAGTGGACAGGACTATGGAATATGTGTATGTATATACACATAGGTACACACACACACGTTTACATCTGCATTTCTATACCCAGCTATATATTTTGAAAACCACGAGTTCACACTGGTATCTCAAATCCCTATGTGACACGACAGGGTTTATTTTAGGTTTTTCCTTTTCCATATGTATAACTACCTTCTTTGACAGTGAGAATCCTAGCTCCCATTGTTCTTAACGATTGACTTATTTGATTAAATCTCCCCTTATGTAGGCAGTCTTCCACTGCTGCCCCTGCCCCGCACATGGTTGCCCTCCTTAACTGCTTTTGCTCCAGCATGCCGTGCCACAACCTACTTCCCACCGTGAACACCTTTCTCTGATACCCTGCTCTGGGCTTCCACATCCCTCCCCATGCCTGTTCCTGGACAAAGGCTTACCTTCCCTTGTCCCCACTTTAGGACTGAATTTTTCAGGAAAGAGGAGGGGAAGGACCTAGGTTACTCTTATGCGATACAACATAAGACTTATCTCCCTGTGCATAGACCTTTGTTATTTAAAAACAGCCATGATGTCATTCCTAAACCCTCTGCTTTCCATCTTTAAAGGCTCTTGGTTTTTCCATGTCTTCTTCATACACTATTTCCAGATTGGATTGTTCTTTGCCCTGATGAAGGTACTCTGCCTATGGTCCCATTTGGACACACCTCCATTAATGTAGCGACCAGAATGAAACACGTTTTTCACACACCATTCCTACCATCCAGAGAGCGGTGGGTTGTTATTCTCAAACTCCCCCTTAAGTCTGTAGCCCAGGAGGCAGAAGCCTGGATTCATCTTTGAGTAAGTTACTCTCACACATTATTTTCTCAGTTGCTCATCTAAAATATGGCGAAAATAATTCCAATAGCTTGCAGAGTTATCCAGTATTAAATGAGATCATGCATATGAAGGTGCTTTCTACAAGGTACATCTCTCAGTACAAATAGTAGTTATTAACCCAGGCTAAACTGCACATGCTTTTCCTGGTAGCCAGAGAACATAGTTGGCTCAAGTTGTGATTCTAGTGAAATGAAACCTTAATCTCTTTTTCAAGTGAACTTCTGTTAAACCCATCTCCCTAGACTAAGTGCTAATCAGAAGCCCTAACCCTCCAGTTAATTATTTGAATTTAGATTTTGTACTACATATTTATTCCATCTAAATGTCTTATTCTGACCCGGTGGTTTTCAAACCATGCTACCAGCAGCACTAGGCTTCCTTGAGGTGTACCGGGGCCTGAGTGGGTTTCTGCCCTCTCTTTCCCCTGGAGAAGCTCAGCCAGTAGGTTTGATATTTTGAGATATCGTGAAGGGTTTTGCTCGCAAAAAGGGGTGTACTGCTTAAACAAACAATTGAAAACCACCATTCTAGCCTTCAGATAATTTTAAATCTTGAAGGTCAAGGCATGTTTAGAAAAAATTATTCCTCATATGGGTTTTTCTCCTATGGGTTTTTCTTCATGTATAGGACGTCCCTCTCCCTGATCAGGGGTGACTTCTGTAGGATTAGTTGATATTTCAGGTGCCTTTATAGACACAGCAGCATAATCAGTGAATTGTTAGGAAATTTCAGGCTGATTCTGATTCTGTAGGTCCGGGATGCGGCCCTGGACTGATTCTGTAGGTCCACCAGGGAATCTGATTCTGTAGGTCCAGGGAATCTTGATTCTGTAGGTCCGGGATGGGGCCTTGGACTTAGTGGGGATTTTTTTGTTTTTTTTGTTTTTAATCCCTGCAGGTGATTTTTGCCTTTTGGGAGGTCTGAGGTCTTCTGCCAGCGTTCAGTGGGTGTTCTGTAGGAGTTGTTCCCCGTGTAGATGTATTTCTGATGTATCTGTGGGGAGGAAGGTGAGCTCCACGTCTTACTCTTCCGCCACCTTCCCCCTCTCCCCCCTGCAGGTGATTTTGATGCCCAGCGGAGGTGGAGAAGCTCTAGCTTGTTTTTCTTGGCAAGATGTGGCATCTCTTGCCATTACTCTCTGGAGGGGGAGCTGGGCGTGGGTGGTATAGGGCTATGACCAAATGGTGACTGATTTCACCAGCACATGCAGCTAGTGTTCTTTGCTTATGAGAAAAAAATAATGTGACCTATTTTATCCCTCATGGAATTGTTTTTATTAATCCAAAAATGCCAGTTTATTTTTAAACCCAAAAGCCCCAAAAACAAAATGAGAAAATCTCTGCTAAAGAGAACCTCTTGTGCTGCAATTAGTAGGCTAAAAATTAGCATCATATTGGGATAGGAGCTAGTTATTTATTCGACAGGAACATTGAGGAAATAGACATTTGTTCCTTTGCCCTTGCTGTCCTGCACACTTCAGCACAGTGGACTGGGTCTAACCACAGATGCAAGACAGCGAACGGTCCTCCCCTCCACAAACCAGCCTCCCTGTCCAAGGTGCCCTTCCTTTCAGGCTGTTTCCAGAGGCTTCCTTCCATGCCCCCAGCCCTGAGTATCTTGATCTGGGGGTGGAGTTGCTTTCTGCACCTCTGTGGCAGTTCCGTTGACTTCCCTCTGCTGTCATGCCAAGCAGGGACATTTCTTCTTTCGTATCCAAGTTTGCAGCACTGTCACGGAGAGCTGACAGTGAAGCAAACACAGGAGACCCAAACCTGATATTTGTCAGTTTTCCTTACAAAGAAAAGTTTCAATGTAGAACATTCAGAGTGTGCACAGTGAAGTCTTTCATTTTTTCCCCCGATGTCTTCCTTTTCATCTACCCCTTTTATTTTTTTATTTTTTATTTTTTTGCTGTATGTGGGCCTCTCACCGTTGTGGCCTCTCCCGTTGTGGAGCACAGGCTCCGGACACGCAGGCTCAGCGGCCATGGCTCACGGGCCCAGCCACTCCGCGGCACGTGGGATCCTCCCGGACCGGGGCACGAACCCGTGTCCCCTGCATCGGCAGGCGGACTCTCAACAACTGCGCCACCAGGGAAGCCCCCATCTACCCCTTTTAGAAAAAAAAAAAATGAGGTATTCAATTATGGCTAGGCACCTAAAGTGGAAATCTTTTGAAAGAAATAAAATTTTGAATAAAAATCTAAATGATTTCTCTGAGGTGTTTTACTGGGGCGTACTTATCAGCACTCCTAAACAAACATACCCAGAATGGCGTACACACCCTGTGTTTAGGGCTATGGTATTATCTCTCTGTACGTAAAGGATTGTTAATTATGAAATGTAAGGTATAATTTTTAAGTAATGTAATCACCAACCTCAATAACAAAATATCAATAGCATTTGGAAGTGTTTGGCCAAACATTTTGGCTCTTCTCATTGAAAAGGCATAGTGATGTTCTATACCTCTTCCAGCTACTATTTATTATTTGGATAAGTATTGCAAGACATAGGGCTCTTTTTACTTGTTGAAAAATTTCTTTCTAAATTATAGTTGGCGCTTAGTCCTGAATTTCTAAAAATCTGGAGGGAACAGCTGTTGCTCTGATAAATATTCAGGCCAGCTATTTTAATGCTTTGTACTTAAGTCATCCTAATAAAAGAGGAATACTTGACTTGAGCATTTCTCAAAGTATAATGTTTTGCTTCCAACAAAAATTTCCCCCAACTGTTAATATTTCCCCCAAAGCAGCCTTAAAACTTAATTCTGCCAAGTGAGTAGTTCTAATCACTCCTGAAGCATTTAATGCCCAAACTCAGTTTTCCTGTTTTAAGGTACAGTTCTATCAATATAGCTCAGTCCCTTAACTTGTGAAGATTCCACAGTCACTGACCTTTAAGGAAAATTCTTTATAGGGTCTAGTATTAGAGAGTGACAGTTTTATGTTGAGT
This sequence comes from Mesoplodon bidens, assembly GCF_964165515.1. Lineage (NCBI taxonomy): Eukaryota > Metazoa > Chordata > Mammalia > Artiodactyla > Ziphiidae > Mesoplodon > Mesoplodon bidens. The sequence continues at coordinate 212,483,242 of NC_138176.1, read as the reverse complement.
TGGGCATTCTGGTGCTCTGGGGGTAGGCAGGCAGAAGTCTGGTGTTAAGAAGTTTGGATTTTGAGGATGTCTGGATTTTTACGCAGCTCCATTCGCAGGCTTGTGATCTTAGACAGGCTACTTACTCACCTTAAGGTTATGTCTCCCCATCTGCAAAATGGCTTTCTTAGCAGTAGTATTAATGTTGTTATGAGTAATATTAAGACCCAACATCTACCTCAGAGTCATGAGGATGAGAGGAATTGATATGTATAAACTGCTTGGAATAATCCATAGGTATTAGCAATTATTACTCTATTCTCCTCAACACCCATGATTTCATTTGGTGGTTTTTTTCTTGACTTCTTTCAGAACCATTACAGTAATCTTACATTGTAACATGTATTTTTTGTTCTCTGTAATGTTCTGCCTACATAAGTACATTCCCAAAATAACTAAAGGAAAAAAAAAAAGATCTAACAAATGTTCACAATGTTCTTTTCATTGTAATGAATAGCATGTAATTCTTATCATGGATACCAGACCATGAATTCATGTCTATTGTTTGTTGTTAATTTTCCCATTTTTCTTTACCCCTTAGCTTCACTCTTCTTCATTTTCTTTGCAAAATGAAACTGTCTCATATTGGTGTTTTGTACTGGGAAGTTGAGTTTCTGATGTTGGACTCTGGTGTTAGGCCTAACACCTGGGAGAAATAGAAACATTTTTATTAAAATCTGTTAAATCTGGATATCTTGGAAATACCTAGATGGCTATAAGTATATATATTTAGCTTTTATGGTGTCGTAAGTCCTGTATATTTTGGTCATTGTTTTCCTCTGTATTTCCGACACATTCTTTAGGCTGTGAAGGTGAACGCTGAGTCAGCAACACAGGTAATTCAGGCTTTCCCCTTGGATGTCTCTCCAGCTGATGGAGGAGTAGGATTTTGGCCTGAACTACCTGGATCATTGGCTAATTGGGCCACCCATCTTGGGAATGAGTGACTGCCTGGCTTCTCCTTTGAAGCGTTACTGGGATGTCCTGAGAGCTGTGCTCCCTTGCTTCCAGTCCTGTCACCTGACGCAGAAGACCTGGGCTGCCCTATTTCCAAAGCATAATTCTCTAACGGGGCTCAACTCTGGGAGAAAAGGCCAGGACTTCCTGATTCAGTAGGTCCAAGGAGCCTTGGCACTCATTCCCATGCTGAAGATGTGCAGAAAGCCCCAGCCCTTGAGGGGGGAGAGGAGGGCTGAAGGGGAGGGTTAGGTAGAATTTTTACTGTAGTATTCATTAGTAACAAAGATGATTTATGTGGCATGATAGGACATTATAGGAGCGTATTTAAAGTCATTTTAGCTTCCTGTAGCATCCCCAACGCTGCCACTTTAGACCCACTCACTGACCTCACAGTCCACTGATGGTTTGTGACTCCCCGTGGGGAAAGCACTGAGTTTCCTCCTGGTCCGCAGCCCTCCGCTAGTTGGTTTCGCTGAGTGTCTGAAGGATGGCCACCTGATTAGCCAAAGCGGCGAATCTCAAAGCTCAGTCATTGGCAAACTGCCTGCATGGTTTTGGACAAACTTTTGGGCCACCCCAGAGTTTTGTAAAATTTAAGTCACGTGGGGATCTCGTTTAAAATGCAGATTCTGATTCAGTAGGTGTGAGAGGGGCCGAAGATCCAGTACCTTAACACGCTCCCAGGTGAGGCTGGTGCTTCTGGCCCACTGATCTCATTTTCAGTTTCAAGGATCTAGACCATTTCAAACGTATTCTTTCCCTTTAAATCGACTCCGTGTTCAAACCTTAAATACAGTTATTTAAAAAGGAAACTTGAAAAATATCACTATTCAAATACATACAATGACAGTAATATGGCTTGTTAACTTCTAGGTAGGTCTTGGTGCCTGCTGGCAGGCCTGACTCGAAGGCTTATTTTCCTTTGTTACAGTGGAAGTTAACAGGTGTAAAAGTATTCCGCATCCTGGGATCAAATGGAGACTTTCTCCTTGCCTAGACCAGAGGATTAAAAGAGAGTTGAAAAGGAAGTGACTTTCTTATTTAAGGTTATTTAATGCTGTATTCTAAAATTGTCTCCTCTGGCACCCCAGGTCACCAGGGAATCTCACTTTGGGGAACACTGTTTTTAAGTAATTTGCAGGAAGACATGCATTTATAAGCTGAAACCTATTAGCAAGATGGGTGACTCTCTAGAGGTAAAATGATTGGGGGGATGTGTTCAAATTCCTGCCTACTCCAGGTTCTGTTTCCTGTTGGGAAAAAAAGAGGGGTACCCCCAATTTCTGAAAAATTGCTACCCCCAGGCCCAGTGAGTAATTACATCTTAGGTATAAAAGGGAAAATGCTTTGGAAAATTGGATTTCAGGAGAACAGAAAGTCAACCTGAAATACTTAGGAAATCTGTCTCAGTGGGTTTCTTTACTCCTCCGTCTCCTCTTCCTTCAAGTTACTATTGATTATGTTCAATTTGGAATGAATCCATTTATTTGATGCATTTTTTAGAATAGGGTACTTTCTTTATACTTTTTTTATTGTAAAAACAATACAGCAACAGTAATATACCTTTTTTTTAAGGAAAAGAAATTCACCACATTCCAATAACTTTCAGTTCAGTTATATTAAAAGTAGAGACTCAGTCAAGTGCTCTGAGAGCAGTGAACAAACAAACAAACAAACAGCCCATTTTAGAGTTTCAGTGGTAGTCACTTACAAGGATTCAAATTTAGCAAACCGCAGTTACTTAACTTTGTAAAGGAAAAATGTGCTTTTCCATCACTAGCTTTTAAGCATTTCTTCTGACTTTACCAGTATTTCCCCCCTCAGGACAACATTTAGAATAAGTGTTTCAACATACAGAACAAATACCTTGTGAATAAACATCAATTTCACACAACGAAAAAAAGAATCAATAAATTTGCTTTAGGCATTTGAAAAACCCTGTACTTTTAAAGGAAGGAGTTATAGTGTTAAGTAACTGAAAAACAAACCCCCCCAAAACCCAGGCTCTTAGCTTTAAATGTTTTTCAACATGACCTTTACTTAGAAAAATGTAGTTCAAACTTTCTGAACACCTGCCTGCTTATTCAAGGATGGACAGCAACTGCCCACATGGCAACTCATGTGAGAAATTCTACTCAGTATTTTTTTTCTAATCTCATAACTGGAATCCTATGGAAAGTAGTGGTTTTTTTTGGTACCAGTTCTTTTTAGCTTTGTTGGGGTTTTTGAAAGAATAAATTGAATGAAGAGGTGGCTAGATAATATGTGGCATTTAAGGTTTTTGCAAGTCTGCAAAGATTTAATAATCCCTAATATTCTCACTGTATGCTTTGAGAGTTTCAAAGTTGCTCTCCAGTGAGGGTCTGAAACAATTGCATAAAAGTTTGAAAATAATGTTTTACTCATTCATCTTTTTTTTAAGATATAGAGTCAATATTTTAGAAATAAAAGGATTGGTTTCACTAAAAAGAGGACTGAAATATCTTTTATATTTTGTGAAATACATACATTCCATTTAAAATTGACATATATCCTTGGATATTTAAAATATATATTATCAGTGTATATCCTTCATGCATATCAAATATTGATTTATATCCTTGGATTTTTTTTTATGAGTAGATATATGCTTTCTTTGGATAAAGAAAGAAAAACTACCTAAATGACCATATGACCTCCAAACAATTTTATTCATGATAAAAGATTAAAATTTCCTTATTACAGTATCCTATAAATATGCAAACTAAATGAAACTTTTTGTAAGTTAAAAATAAAAACCAGAGATCAGTCTTAGTACCTAAGACATAAGCAGGAAAAAACACTATTCTTGCTTTTTTGGTTCTTAGATGAAGACTAGAAAATAAACTCTTTTGAATTATGAAATTACTACAGCCTAGCTGGAGGCACCAACAGATCATTAATTATTGCTAAGAACCTTCAGAATGCAGTTTTTTAATTTCAAATATCCTTGCTGTTGAATCCCATCCTTCCCCCCGCCCCCCATTTTCTGGGAATTTAATTCCAGAACGGAGAAGATAGGGCTTTTTGCTTTGGGGGTAACTAAATCTCTTTCTTACTCTTTGAAAACGTTAACCTGCTGATGAAAGCACAGAAGGTTGGAATTATTTTGAACAGGAATGGCTTTGCAAATATTTAACTGAGTGTTCTTTGGCAAGTCTTTTCGTGCTGAAGTATTGGAACTATCCTTTAATTGGTCTTTTGCATTCTTGATTATATAATCTCAAAACATATGTTGAAACGGACCTCAAAAGTCAGTTAGGCTTCTAGTTTTTACCCCCTTTCCTCACCTGTTTTCCATCCAAACTTTTCCTCAAAACACCCAATTTATAAAGCAGCCACAGCTGGTGCTCTGGGCTCCGCACGTCTCTTTGGGCTCCGCGCGTCTCCGTGGGCTCCGCGCGTCTCCGTGGGCTCCGCGGTTCCCAGCCTCGCTGCGTGGGAAGAGCGTGCAGAGGGGACGGCGGCGGGTGTCCTGGAGGACTTGATGTCGTGCTGAGGACGGCGGAGAAGGTTTCTGTGTACCATTTACGCGTTGAACGAGGATGAAGTCGGCATTTGGCCTAGTAGGCTGTGTGCTGGCTGAATTGCCCAAGTTTCCAAGTCCCAGTGCTTTGACCGCATTTGGTTCTACTAAACAGCTTTGGCGCAGTCATTTTGATTAACATCAACTTGCTTATGTTAAGTAAGTATTCAGGTTATTTATTATGCATTACTCTTGCCTTTGGAATGAGCAGACTCGAAAACTCCTGCTTCATATGGATTCCATATGTGGCTTTTAAGTCAGCAGAGACGCAAAGGCTTCCAATTATATTGCACGTGAAGTTGCATATTGAATAGATTAATCTTGATGGCATAGGTATTATCTGAAATTCTTTGTCATTTCTAATATTGTTCATATTTCATTTAAACAAACTATTAGGTGTTGGAAGATTCTGTGGTGATGAACTTAACTTATGAATTCACGTGTCCTATTTGGGTTTTTTATTACTGAAAGCAGATACCCATGGTATTCGTTACTTGGTTTGCACTGATGTACTCCAGATAGTATGAGGTGACATTTAAAAAGAAAAAAAATCTGGTACATTTGCTCTTTATCCCCACACCTCCACCCCAGCCAAGCTGGGTAGAGAATATTGCAGTGTTTAAGACAGTGGTTAAGAGTGAGACTACTTGGGTTCAAATATTGGCCTTGGCACTTCTAAGCTGTGTGACCATGGACAGTTATGTCATCATTCTGGACTGTTTCTTTTGGGCAAAGAGTGGGTAACAGTAACCCTACCTCTGGGATAACTGTAAAGATGCAATGCGATGATGCATGTGCCAAGCCTGAGCGGGGTGAGCGCTCCGTGACTGCTGACCTTGGAATCAGGTGTGGAATAGGTGACTACTTGGGACAGGTGTAGGCTTTTGATTCAGTATCAGCCAGGAAAGGTGTTGTCGGAGTCCAGGAACCTCAACTTTCCTTATTAGGGAAGCGCTGTCTGTATAATAGCACTTTTCTCTCACGTCAAACTTTGTTTCCTTTGGTGCTTCACCTACTGGAGGAGACTGCGTCTCCACACTTTCCTTCGGCAACTAGATCTATCTGAGAGTTTAGTTTTCTAGCTGGGGCAGCTGCTCCATTCCCCTGCCTCCTGGGCCCTGATTTCTTCTCACGTTTAGCTGCAGCTGTTCACCATGTCCATTGCTGGCATGACCTGATCAGCCCTCTGTTTCTTTATCACAAATGCCAGCATTTCTCGTGTCTTGCCTAGAGGGTCATTTTGAGGCCACGAACCTACCTGTTTTTTTTTTTTAATGGTAGTATATGCAGAATATTACAGTTCCAATAAAATAATAATTCTAATAATAGAAATATGCCTGGAAAAATACCTAAAATATAGCAGGTACCCAGTAATTATTAATTGAAATAAGTTAGTTGAATCTAAAGTAATTTTTTTAATAACCATTTTCTAATTGAAGTATAATTAATTTACGGTGTTAGTTTCAGGTGTACAACAAAGTGATTCAGTTATACATATCTTGATATATATCTATCCTTTTTCAGATTTTTTTCCATTATAGGTTATGACAAGATATTGAATATAATTCCCTGTGCTGTACAGTAGGTCCTTGTTATCTGTTTTATATATAGTAGTCAGTATCTGTTAATCCCAGAATCCTAATTTATCCTCCCCCCTCCCCCCCATTCCCTTTGGTAACCATGATTTGTTTTCTATGTCTGTGAGTCTATTTCTGTTTTGTAAATAAGTTCATTTACATCATTTTTTTAGATTCCACATATAAGTGTTAGCATATGATATTTATCTTTGACTTACTTCACTTAGTGTGATAATCTCTAGGTCCATCCATGTTGCTGCAAATGGCATTCTCTTTTGTTGCTAAGTAATATTCCATTGTGTATAAATACCACGTTTTCTTTATCCATTCATCTGTTGATGGACACTTAGTTTTCTTCCAAGTGTTGGCTATTGTAAATGATGCTGCTATGAACATTGGCGTGCATGTATCTTTCTGAATTAAGAGTTTTCTCTGGATATATGCCCAGGAGAAGGATTGCAGGATCATATGGTAATTCTATTTTTAGTTTTCTAAGGAACCTCCGTACTATTCTCCATAGTAGCTGTACCAATTTACATTCCCACCAACAGTATAGGAGGGTTCCCTTTTCTCCACACCCTCTCCAGCATTTATTATTTGCAGACTTTTTGATGATGGCCATTCTGACTGGTGTGAGGTGATACCTCATTGTAGTTTTGATTTGCATTTCTCTAATTAGTGATATCGAACATATTTTCATGTGCCTCTTGGCCATCTATATTAATTTTCTCCATTTAGGAACAAGATTAGCATTCATCTGGGCCCCTCTGCAAAAATTGTTATACACAAGTAGGTATGCTTATAAAGTTTAATTTATTAATATATAATTTATTCTGATTGTAATTACAAATTTTCTAACTGAATTTATATTTAGATGCTTACAAGTTTTTGTTACAAATGGTGTTTTATTGGCTGCTGAACTTTAAGGAATCTGGCATTTTAAATTGCTTTTCACTGTTTGGGAAATTAAAAAATGTAAGTCTGAAAAATCATTGACATTATAGTAAAAGAAAGCAGCTTCCCTCCCCGAAGTCAGTTCTTTTCAGAGTGTATTTGTCAAGTGGATTTTTGTCTCGTTTTTCATTTTCTGAACTATTGTAAGTGGTTTCTCTTCCTTCAGCTATATAGATGAAGATTTCTGGAACTAAAGTTTTGCCCAGATTGAGACTAGCTTCTATCTTGTACACTATATATATGTGAGTGTGTGTGTGTATATATATATATATATGTATATATATGTAAATGTATGTGTATTTATGTATATGTATATATATAGTTTATTTTTTGATTTCTTGTGCATTTCTAAATATAGAAATGTTTCAAAAAGTGGGGGAGGTGAAACAGAAAGGGAGAGGAGAAGCAGAGGTGGTATTGGGCCACTGTATTGAGGGAAGGATATGCCTTGGGGTATCCCAGACTGTGCTGTTGAACAGTTAAACTCTGGAGTGTTTCAAAGTACCTTTGCAATGAGGGGCATAATGCTGCTGCTTTTGTAACCCATGACATGAAGAGTGTAGCGGGGCTCATGTGGAGGAGTTTTTGGGACCCGGAACCCCATAAGGACAGTCGTGTAAATTGAGGAATGTACACAGGTTGCTCAGAGACACTCCTCATTGGGTCTCTTGTGCTTCGTTCACCATGTCTTGCTGGGTGGGTGGAAAATGCTCTTCACTTGGGCCATTTCTTAGGGCTGTGTTTGTGGTGAGCCTTGAAGCATGAGGTGATGTCTCTTGCCGGGCAAAGAGCAACCTCACCCACACTTGTTATGAAGCAGCAGGTCCCCAAAGCATAGGTTCCACAGCTGTGCCGCAAACATAAAGCAGCACATGCAGCTTCCATCTGGGCCCCTCAGTGCTACGGCCGTTGGACTTGGGGGTGAGGAGAACTGACACACATGGCGCCCATGCTGCCTGCTGCGCTGCTGATAATACGGTCCTTTGTCTCTGACCCAGGAGTCTTGTGTCTTCTGCCAGCTTCCATGAAACAGTACTGAGGCTAAGGTATTACCCTGGAAGTAGGGTAAAAGCAAATCAAGACCAGACACAGGTGTACTGTATATAAGTTGAATACATAGCCTGTTAAATGTGTTCAGATGTGTCCTGTTTAGAGCACAATCACCTGGGCCTCACCTACAAAGAATGTGTTTAGGCAGGCGACAGTGGGTGGCTCCTCAGAGCTTCCTTCTCAGATTTCTAAGACCCGATGAGGGCTTCTCAGGCACTTCACAGCTGCGCCACTGATCGGTGCAACTCCAGGGAACCAAGGAGACCAACACATGGTCACCGAGAATATTGGTGCATCCTGATTGAGGTAAGCCGCAGAGCTGACACACGTGAGTGGCTGATTTTGAGAGTGTCGAGCAACAGGATCCAGAATTCTTGGTGGCAGTGGAGGGGAGCACAGAATACTGGGAGCCTGGGCAGCCCCAGAGGGCACAGGCAGGGCAAGATGCAGAGATTTTCAGAAGTCTGGCCCTGAAAGGAGAGAGATGGGAAAGTCCAGGCCAAGGCAGTGGGCTGCAGCTGAGGAGGAGGGGGAACAGCTCATCTCAGAAGCAGCCTGGCTCTGTTGAATTGGGCTGGGGAGGAGACGTTCTGTGTGCTTTTTTTTTTTTTTTTTTGCGGTACGCGGGCCTCTCACTGTTGTGGCCTCTCCCGTTGCGGAGCACAGGCTCCGGACGCGCAGGCTCAGCGGCCATGGCTCACGGGCCCAGCCGCTCCGCGGCACGTGGGATCTTCCCGGACCGGGGCACGAACCCGTGTCCCCTGCATCGGCAGGCAGACCCTCAACCACTGCGCCACCAGGGTAGCCCTCTGTGTGCTTTTTGATACTTGTGGAATGAATTGTTTTCAAGCAGTCAGTTAACCAGCCTCTTGGAGAATGACACTGAGATCACCTCCAAGCTGGTATAGGCAATTTAGAGAAGGGTTTGTAATGAACGGTCGTGCAGCTGATGAGAGCCAAGTAAGGACATTTGTTCAGAGCAATAATTTTTGTGTGTATGTGTTTTTTAAAATGTATCTGTAAAAGTGTATTTACCGGTTGTCTGCAGTAGGTGTTTAGTTCTTCCCCCATCAAAAGACTAATATGTCTGTCTGGTAATTAGGCCTGACATTAAGATTCTTGATGGAGAGAGGGCTCTCAGGGCTCAAATACATGAGATGTTGAAGCCCCACGCCTGGTGTTTCCAGTGTGAATCTTACTGGCAGTTAGACCCAAATTCTAGATAATATTTTTCATTCACTTAATGATATGTGAAAATGATTAACTTCCTGCAGCCATCAGTTGAGATCCATGATGACTGCTGAAATCTGGGGATTCACGGATTAGGTAAAAAAATTCATGGGTCAGGGAGTGGATTTTGAGGGGGAATATCGGTCGCTGCCACACATAGCTACACAGGTTGTGAACTGTATAACTCCCCAGGACGTGCATACGGCTTGCTCCCTGGATTGTGCAGTGTGGCAGCTTGTGTGCATTGGGCAGCCATCCAAAGGTTTAAACAAGTGGCCTACAGGATAGAAAGCCCAGAGATAAACCCACGCACATATGGTCACCTTATTTTTGATAAAGGAGGCAAGAATACACAATGGAGAAAAGACAGCCTCTTCAATAAGTGGTGCTGGGAAAACTGGACAGCTGCATGTAAAAGGAGGAAATTAGAACACTCCCTAACACCATACACAAAAATAAACTCAACATGGATTAAAGACCTAAATGTAAGGCCAGACACTATACAACTCTTAGAGGAAAACATAGGAAGAACACTCTTTGATATAAATCACAGCAAGATCCTTTTGGACCCACCTCTTAGAGAAATGGAAATAAAAACAAAAATAAACAAATGGGACCTAATGAAACTTAAAAGCTTTTGCACAGCAAAGGAAACCATAAACAAGAGCAAAAGACAACCCTCAGAATGGGAGAAAATATTTGCAAACAAAGCAAGTGACAAAGGATTAATCTCCAAAATATATAAGCAGCTCATGCAGCTCAATATCAAAAAACCAAACAACCCAATCCAAAAATGGGCAGAAGACCTAAACAGACATTTCTCCAAAGAAGATACACAGATTGCCAACAAACACATGAAAGGATGCTCAACATCACTAATCATTAGAGAAATGAAAATCAAAACTACGCTGGTGGTGCAGTGGTTGAGAGTCCGCCTGCTGATGCAGGGGACAAGGGTTCGTGCCCTGGTCTGGAAAGATCCCACGTGCCACAGAGTGGCTGGGCCCGTGAGCCATGGCTGCTGAGCCTGCGCGTCTGGAACCTGTGCTCCGCAACGGGAGAGGCCACAACAGTGAGAGGCCCACGTACTGCAAAAAACAAACAAACAAAAAACGACAATGAGGTATCACCTCACACCAGTCAGAATGGCCATCATCAAAAAATCTACGAACAGTAAATGCTGGAGAGGGTGTGGAGAAAAGGGAACCCTCTTGCACTGTTGGTGGGAATGTAAATTGATACAACCACTATGGAGAACAGTATGGAGGTTCCTTAAAACACTACAAATAGAACTACCATATGACCCAGCAATCCCACCTCTGGGCATATACCCTGAGAAAGCCATCATTCAAAAAGAGTCATGTACCACAATTTTCATTGCAGCTCTGTTTACAATAGCCAGGACATGGAAGCAACCTAAGTGTCCATCAACAGATGAATGGACAAAGAAGATATGGCACATATATACAATGGAATATTACTCAGCCATAAAAAGAAATGGAATTGAGTTATTTAGTGAGGTGCATGGACCTGGAGTCTGTCCTACAGAGTGAAGTAAGTCAGAAAGAGAAAAACAAATACCATATGCTAACACATATATATGGAATCTAAAAAAAAAAATAATGGTTCTGATGAACCTAGGGGCAGGACAGGAATAAAGATGCAGACGTAGAGAATGGAGGTGAGGACATGGGGAGGGGGAAGGGTAAGCTGGGACGAAGTGAGAGTGGCATGGACTTATATACACTACCAAATGTAAGACAGATAGCTAGTGGGAAGCAGCCGCATGGCACAGGGAGATCAGCTCGGTGCTTTGTGTCCACCTAGAGGGGTGGGATGGGAGGGTGGGAGGGAGACGCAAGAGGGAGGAGATATGGGGATACATGTATACGTATAGCTGATTCACTTTGTTATACAGCAGAAACTAACACACCATTGTAAAGCAATTATACTCCAATAAAGATGTTAAAAAAAAATAAGTGGCCTATAAAGTGGATGATCCTTAAGCTGAGTGGATTCAGACATTTCTGTTAGTGTGATAAGTATCACCTGTGCCTTTCACTCCTGGTGGAGGAACCTGGTGGTGATGGTGGTGAGGGTGGAGGCTTCTCATGTGGAGCTGGGAGCTCCCTGCCAAGCGAGAGGGTCCCCCCCCGGCTGGCAAGGACTGCTCAGAGACCTTGGGACCTTGCAGACTGCGTTAAGAAACCTCAGACTAGCGTCCGCAGTCCAGCTGGTCCCCACTGAGCCCAGGGAGACCAAAAGACTTGCAGGTGCTGAACCTCTGTTACTGTCCCCTTGAAGCCAAGCAAGTCATTTGTTCACTTTTATGTTAATAAATGAACTCTATCACTCATGTTCAAAATAATGGACCCCATTTAAAAAGTAATTGCCTGCAGTTAACGTTTGATTCTTTTTTTAAAACGTTTATTTATTTTTGGCTGCGTTGGGTCTTCGTTGCTGCGCACGGGCTTCTTTAGTTGCGGTGCGTGGGCTTCTTATTGCGGTGGTTTCTCTTGTTGCGGAGTGCGGGCTCTAGGCATGCAGGCTTCAGTAGTTGTGTCTCACGGGCTCTAGGGTGCAGGCTCAGTAGTTGTGGCGCACGGGTTTAGTTGCTCCGTGGCATGTGGGATCTTCCGGGACCAGGGCTCGAACCCATGTCTACTGAATTGGCAAGCCGATTCTTTTTTTTTTTTTTTTTTTTTTTGCGGTACGCGGGCCTCTCACCGCCGTGGCCTCTTCTGTTGCAGAGCACAGGCTCCGGACGTGCGGGCCCAGCAGCCATGGCCCACGGGCCCAGCTGCTCCGCGGCACGTGGATCCTCCCGGACTGGGGCACGAACCCGCGCCCCCTGCATCGGTAGGCAGACTCTCAACCACTGCGCCACCAGGGAAGCCCCAGGCGGATTCTTAACCACTGCACCGCCAGGGAAGCCCCTACCTTTGATTCTTGAATCTGGTATGTTATCAAAATGAAAAGGCTGCCAACCAAATTCTTTTCAGTTTCTTATACAGTTACTTTACTTTCTTTTAATTATGTATGTGAAGTGTTAGCTAGTTTAAATGCACAGATGAAGAGAGATCATTTTTATACGGAATGTTATTTTATTGCATACCTCTGTAAGTAGTTTTAGGAAATAAAGGCCAAGTATTCACATATAAACGTTTCTTCACCATTCTGAATGCATTCTCACCTAAAATTTAAAATTTTGCCGGGTGGATTTAGGAAGGGGCTAACGAAAGACTCGGGAGTAGAACTTTACCACCGCATAGAGCTGCATCACTGCTGTCTTCTATAGCAGCCTAGCTCTGTTGTGTCATTCGAGTTTTGAGCCCTATGACCCAGGGAGAACCTATATCCTTATGGCTAGGCAGAATTACCAGCCCCTAGTATGTCCCTTTTCCCTTCCCATGTGAGCTAACAACCTCCAGGAAAACCTGGAGGACCTATTTATCACCCCCATACCCGCTTCCCCTAGCAGAAACCCGTATGTTTTCCGTAATAGGATTTTGAATAATGAAGGGTAGTGGGACTTGGCATCATGAGGTCTGGGTTTGAATCTCACTTCTGTTACCTTCTAGCTATGTTACCCTGACTCCTCTTAAGCTTTTTGAGTCTCAGTTAATCCTCACAGGCAAAGTGAGTATGTCGGAAAACAGTTCTCCATACATTTCTCATGTTTCTGTATATCTTGCAAGCGGAGGTACTGACTGCCTTTGTTCTGGACCACCTTTTCAAGGATATTTGTAGAGTGAAAAGCCTTGGAAGGTAGACACATGTGAAAAAAAATATTTGGGCTCCCTATGTTCAAGGGTCCTCTCTTGCAGTGCAGTTCACGGTGCGACCCCTCTGCATGGTTCTGTGGGAATTGTTGCTTGGGGAACTGGTGCAGATGCTGATACTATGGCTACTGTATTGCTGTGAGTAATAAACCAGTCTTTGCCTTTGACCCAGGAGTTGCACGAGTCCTGCCAGCGTCTGTGAAATGGTGGTAGGCTGACTTGTTAGCTTACTAGCAGGTTGAAATCTCGGACCCTGAACAGTACTGTCAGCAGTAACACCTGCTCAGTCTGAACTCAGTGTGTTCTCTCCTCCTCCTGTCCACCACCTTTCCCTGCCTTGGTTGAGGCCATCAGCATTTTTCACTTGCGGGATTGTAGCACTCCCTTCCTTCCCCAGCGCTCCATTCTCCTGCAGGGAGAGTTCTCCAGTGGTAAATCTGATTGTGTCCCATTGCCTACTTTAAATTCTTAAATGGCTCTTAATTTGGACAGGATTAAAGCTAAACTCCATTATAGGAGTCTATTTCTCACCTCTCATCCACAGTCTGTTCCCCAGCCATACTTGTATGGAGCAAAGGGATAGGCATATATGATGTCCGTTATAAAAGTCGGGTTCCCTAAGTTCAGGGGTCCTGTGCTGTGAGGCAGTCTGTGGTGTATGCAGGTGTCACTGGGTTCTCTCTCCGTCACCCTGTGGGAATAGGGGCTTGGGAACTGGCCCCAGATTGTGAGCTTATTTATGTTTTCTGACTGTAACTTTGCACTCACCTCTGCTTTCAATGATATGTCCACCATTTCTGTCTACCTTCTAACGAAGGTGTGGTATCTACCATTAAAAGTTGTAAAAAGCAAAGAGGCCATGAGTGCGAAGCACTTATCTCGGGACCTGGGTAGCTGCTGCTAGTGCTGCTGTAATTGTTCTTACAAGAGCTGGTTCTAGAATTACAACCTTCGAGAACTCTTTGCTAAACTTCCTCTACCCCCACCCCACTCCATCGTTTAGCTATATTCCATTTAGCTGTTTTGTCTTCAGCATAAATTCCTTATAGGTCTTTTTCAGAAACATTTTCAAAACCATTAAACATATACCAAAATCTACTATAATAGTGAAAAGAAGGAGCTTATATATCTTGCTTCTGGCCAGTTGGATGGCATATATAGAGCAGGGCTGTGGGATGCTCTTAGCTACAGAGTTCCAGCCTGGCACTCTGCCTTTCTCAGTTTGAGTGGTTCTGGGCAGTCTGTTTTGTTTTGTAGTCTCTTTTTTTTTCCCTTTCAACACGCTGTTTTTTACCTCATTGTCTTTGATTCACAGCAAATTGTTTGTTTTTAAAAGGATACATCAAAGGTGGGTTTAAATGGTTAAAATCCAAGCTGGCTATTGTGAGTTTTACAAGCTATCAAATCATATGGATTGTGTTCTGTCTAGCTAGGTCCACCCTTGGAACCATTTTAAACAATGGTGAAAAGATGAAGACATCTGGCAGTAAATGCCTCCCTTGTGTAGGGATTAGGCTGGTGGAATTGCACCTCCATGGGGTGCTTGCCACAGTGGTTGTCTTTGGTGCCAATTTGGTTAGGGGGCCCGTTTCCACTGGTCTTTGAGGTCCTTGTGGGGCAGCACCTGAATGGGGTTTCGTTCCAGGTCTTGGCAGGGCCTGGCTCTTAGAAGGCATTCCAGAAATTGTTTTGAATGCATGAATGACTAAATAAGAAAATGTGAGAGTTGCTTAGCTAGCTGTAAACCATTAGCCCAACGCGAACTAATTTGTTCCCACTTCCCTGATGTGGAAAGATGTGCTGCTTCTGGAGTGGGGCCTGACAGCGGGGATTGGGTGTGATGGGAAATGCCTGATTTTACTTGGCTTTCTCTCTGCTGTGCTCCCGTCCTCCTCTTACCCCTCTCCCTGAAAGCTCAGCAAGCCTGGCTTTGGAGGAAGGCCTCAGTGCTGTCGTCCTGACTTCTGTGATCCGTTCTAGCTCAGACCTGCAGGACTTTCCAGAGACTGGGCATCTTTTGTCTCTTCTCCCACTCCTCGCAGTTGGGTTTATAACCCCTTTAGTCCCTTACTTCTCTCCACCTCTGTTCTGACCTCCACCTGCAGAGGCTCTGATGCTGTTTTGCGTGTCCCTTCCAGAACCACAGAGCCCTCCTTTGTGTTCTAGGGCCTTTCTGTTTCGCAGTGAGTTAGGGTATGTCTAGTAAGATAAGAGAGTGGTGACTATATATTTTTAAAAATTCAAATTGGGACAAGGCATCCACACAGATTTTTTCCCCACCTGTTTGTGGACTGCTTTTATAACAAACACGTTATAATCACAAACAGATTAAACCTCATTTAATGAATTGGTATTATTGCAAAGAATACAGTTACTCAAAAAAGGAAAAAAAAAGTGCTCATATGTATGTGTCAGTTGACAGTATTTGACTATTTGAAATCTGGGTCACAGCACTCTCAGATAGGGAAACTTTATGTACTGTAATCCAGACTTTGGTCCCAGACAGTTTTCCTTTGTTGGCTCATGTAGGGCCCTTGTGAAAAATCTTGATAGTCAAGTGCATATTTGCCTGCTTGTGCTTTCAAGGTAACTGAAAAAAGTTAGAGCTTTGCAAACTAGAGGGTATGACATGAATGTAAGTTGTAAGTAATTTTTACTGTGATCATTTTTAGTTATGTGCATGGGAATTCTTGACATACAGGAGAGGCTAGGCACTGTTCTATTTTCTATTTGTGATATATTTTATGAAAAGCTAATCTTTAGGGGTAGTGATACAGGGTGGTATAACCACTGTAACCAAAATGATTCCTTTCCATTTATTTATCATATCCTCTCAAAGGGTGACTACCAGTCATTTTTAATTCTGTTCATCGAAGTGATGAACATCGAAATAAATGGGGACCAGATGTGATTTTACAGATTTTCAGTCCTAGAAAGGATCTGCAATTTGAACACCATCTCTCAAGATGAAAGGCAAACTTCCCGTGTCACTCAGAACTCTTAATAACTTCATTTTCAATTGTATTATTGGGTGACATAACTGAAGAGGTCACGACAAACTGAGAATATTGAGTTGTTGAGATCTGTCTTGTTTAGATTTGTTGAAAGATTCATTGATTTGTGGGAGAGAGAAAGCTGTGGTAGGGTAGCTTTAGCATTTGCATTTCATTTTAACATTATGTTGCTCAGGGTTTTTGAGGCTGTGTGAACAAGGTTACAAGGCAAGCCTAGGCGATTTAGGGTTGTGTAAGGAACTGGCTTTGCTGTCTTACGTTCAGGCACATTTTTTTCTGGCTGAGCCAGAATCTTGGCAACCTTCTCCCCTATCACCAGCATCGTTGGACGTTACATCTCAATTTTTTTCACATCTGCCCTCATTAATCCATCTGTATAACCATTGTCCTGGTCTGAGCTTTCATCCTCCCGACTGCCCTGGCCTCCTGCGGTCTCTTACCTGCCTGTGGTCCACTTTGCCCTGAGCCAGAGTGGTCCAGTCCCAGGTCTGATCATGACACTCCAGACTGAAGTGATCTCCCCGGCTTCCCACTGCTCTTAGTCTCACCTAAAATCCTCCCTGTCATCTTTTCCTTCTCCGGTGCCCACCTTGCGGCCTTATCCCCTCCTTCCTCCTCTCCCACTCCAGCCCTCTGGCCTTTCTTTTCTCCCTGGTATTCCTTCCTACTTCAGAGCCTTTGCATATGCTCTTCCCAGAGCACGTGGGATTCTGCCCCGCCCCCCCAAATCGGGTTAAGCCTTGAAATATTCTGTCATAACACCCAAGACTTTTCCTTCCCAGCACCCATCATAATTAGGTTAGATCACCATTACTTATTTGGGTGATTATTTGTTTGTATACTGCACTGGTCAGTCAGCTTTGAGAGGGTGAGGGCTACCCATTTAATGCGACTTTGATGGTAACCTCAGCACCCAGGGTTGCATCTTTAAAGTGCTTACTGGGTCTTGGTTTTCTGCAACAGTTTTGGTTTATACCTGTAGTCCCCATGTAGCGATTAACAGTGTCCCCTTTGACTTGGAAAATTATTCATTTTGGATGACAGCATACATAGTGATCCTACTGGAAGCTCAAGGGTGTTAAGTCACTCCAGTAAAGGGTTCCACTGTCAGGCTCCTAGAGCAGGAGACCCTCGCGCAGGGTGTGGGCAGGAGGGAGCTGTTGCTGAGTTCTGATTCTGGCTGAAGATAATTTATGTTTTTGAAACCCAGGCAGCATATACAGATATGCACGTTTGTTGTGTGTGTTTTTTTTTTTTTTTTTTTTTTAACATTTTGAAGAAGTGAGAACATTCCCTGTGCACCTGGGATTTTAGAATATGATAGCAGAGGCATCAGGGCTGTTAAAGAAATGGAAAATAAACACAGGGTAGCGACAGGTCGGTGCTTCCTCCATCAGAGGCTGACAAACTTTTGATCGGAAGGGCTTGAGGATGCTTTTACCTTTTGTTTGGCCAGCAAGCGAAGTCCCTGCTGCCCTCAGGTTAGCGTGAGCTGGTCTTAGTGGGCAGTGTGTCTGGGGGGACCTGGTGGGAAGCACAGAGATCGTCTGTGCTCCAATTTCCCTCCCCATCTGTAGACTCAGAAGGTGACGCCGACAGTGCCGAGCGAGCTTGTTGAATTAAAAAAACAAAACCCTAAAAGGCAGCATGAGGGAGGCCCTGGTTTGTTGTACGGTCTGTTATGGGCCAGGCCCCTGGAGACTCAGTATCCTTCTGTCTGACTTGGAGCTGCCACGTGCCTGCCTCAGGGAAGGCTCTGAAGACCAGAGCAAGAACATGCTTTGCAAGACACTTTCAGATTGCTGGGTCCCTTTAGGGGAAAAGGGATTTTTGTGACACTAGACTGAAGACAATTTTTATCAGATTCCATAGCCTGAGGTCTCAAAACAAAACAGCCAGGGGCCCCTCTCAGGCCTGGCTTCTGCACAGTAACCAGGCTGAACCTTGAAGCGGTGGCTTCCTTCATGCTGGCCCCGCAGGGCTGGGCAGCCCCTGAAGACCCTCAGAGGCCCAGGCAGGCAGAGGTGCCAGAGTACAAGACAGACAACGGAACCACAGATGAGAGCGCAGGTGGGGTCATTAAGGGATGTAAGCACATCCAGCCAGAGCCAGGGGTGGGAAATGCGCATTAGGGTCCCAGGCTTCTGGGGTGTTCACGTGGACCTAACCAGAGTCCGCCATGGGCTCTGTGAAATTGAACACAGCCTGCCTTGCTTTTCTGCTGTCTTTCAGTTGGAAGGTTGTGTGAAAGGGGTCTGTCTTTGCTTGCCCAGTCAGCTTAGGCCTGACCATCAGAATGTGGGAGATGTGAGGCCTTGTGGAGATTTTGCCAGTTGAATGATTCGGCAAAGCACTTGCAAGGTTTCCCTAATAGTTACCTATCTACAAACCTATCTACAACAGGCGGAATTTGGATTGGCTGGAAAGAAAGGTGAAATAAGGTAATCGGAATTATAGGATTTATTTCTCTTTTTTTAAAGTTCTGGCATCTTGTGTTCTCTGCCTACCAGAAATATTCCAGCAGAACCGTGATAATGCCTCTCATGTGCTAAGCCTTCCAGATGGCAGCTGCTCAGCCAGTAAGCAAGAGGGGGAGTGGAGCATTGGAGATTTGTGAGTAAGTTGATTCCCTTTCTCGGTGTGACCCGGTGAACTCTCACTCGCTGTCTGTATGGTGTCCTGAAGTCCTCAGCCCTGCAGCGTCTTGGAAGACCACTACCCCTCATTTTAAGGGGAGGGGTCACGTTCTTCACGTTACTGGTAATGAATGGCTGTCTCGAGAGCGCGCTTACGGTGCTTTCTCAGACAGCTTTTTGGAGGCTGAGTGGACTCTAAGATCCTTGAGGACAGAGGCTCTCCCTTCTGCTGTGCAGCGCCAACGTGCAGGGGAGCTTGGCGCTGGAACCTGTGGGTTCTACCTCAGTGCCTCCCCGTGTGTGTAGGACCCTTCCCCGGCTGAGGCGTCCTCCCCGTCACTCTCTCACTCCAGGGATGTTCGCTGAGCCTGCAGACCTGGGGCTGCCGTACCAGGTGGTTTCACGTCACTCTTGGAGCTCTCGGTCCAGTGGAGGAAAGACGTGTAAATAAATACACATCCAGGGAAGCGGCGTGTAAGCCCCAGGAAGGAGTGGTCAGGGAGTGCTCGGAGGAGGTGGTGTTGCTGTGTGTTTTGAGAAGGGTTAGGAAATTGCTGAGCAGAACAACGCTTGCTGTATGTGTTTCCAAAAATAGCAAACACCACCCCCCTCAGACCCCCACCGAGCCGCCCCAGCTTGCTAGGAGGCAGCATGAGTTACGCGTGTTACGCTTTGCTGTGTGTAGCCTGGTGGACGGGGACGGCTGCAGTGCTGTTGCTCTGGGAGCCTCCTCCTCTGTGTGGATCCTGTTCCCATTCACTTTGAGGACACTTGCAGCATCCGCGGGGTGCATCTCTCTGAGAACTCTTACAGCGGATACTCAGAGGTTACAACTTGGTCTCTGTTAGTTTTGTTCCCCAACTAGATTTTAGATTCAGAGCGGGGACCACGCCATCAACATTAAGCACAAATGCATCAGTGCATACGGGAAGCATTGAGGGAATGCTAGTTGAGTATTTTTCATACATCATTATTACCTGGCTCTGTAAGTATGACGGAACAGTTCGGCATTGACTCTTAAGTATAAGCAGTATTTTTTCGTTGTTGTTGTTGTTGTTGTTTTTAAGGATAGCACAAGTTTGTGATCAGCAGCGTGTCACCAGTTTGATGTTCATTCATGGTCATTTATTTATTTATTTATTTATTTTTTGCGGTACGCGGGCCTCTCACTGTTGTGGCCTCTCCCGTTGCGGAGCACAGGCTCCGGACGCGCAGGCTCAGTGGCCGTGGCTCACGGGCCCAGCCGCTCCGCGGCATGTGGGATCTTCCCGGACCGGGGCACAAACCCGTGTCCCCTGCATCGGCAGGCGGACTCTCAACCACTGTGCCACCAGGGAAGCCCCATTCATTTATTTTTTAATTCATTCATTCACTTACAGGCTCTACCTTCGAATAATACTTGTCTTTTCCTGCATTGAGGCTTTTTTTTTTTTTGAATGCTACGTTTTTACTGCATTGGGGATTTTATTCTTCAAACTTGATAATTGTTTCAATAAATCTCTATCTCTTGGCTACTGGCTTAGACCTAATTCTTTTCTATTAAGTACTTTTGAGAATGGTTTACCATAAACCATTTGAGATATCAGTGCTTTTATTAATGACTTTTGAGATTTGGCAGCAACTTAAATTGATAAAAATGGAATGTGCTTTGGGTAGAAAACTGTTATCAGACAGACAGTGTTTCACTCTGCAAACCAGGGCAGAGATGAGGATGCTTCCGACAAGAGAACATAACTTTATCAGTAATTTAGGTCATTGTGTCAAGTAATACAAGGCTGGGCAATAGTGATTGTTTCTTTTTAATTCTTACATGGCGCTTATGACGTGGTAGGCACTGTTCTGAAGTGCTGCTTGTTTATTAACTCATTTAATCTTCCCAGTGACCCCATGAGGTGTCTGTGCCGTTCTTCACATTGTACTGATGAGGGCACTGGGGCACAGAAAGTGTGTGACTTGTCCGTGGGCATGGTTGTGTGCCCACAGACAATCCCTCTGGGACTAAAGATGTTCTGATTTTATATAGTCTGCAACTGGAAAGTTGGGAAATATTCAGAAAGAAATTAATATAGTCATTCTTAGGACGTCCTTGGTGGCGCAGTGGTTAAGAATCCTCCTGCCAGTGCTAGGGACATGGGTTCAAGCCCTGGTCCGGGAGGATCCCTCATGCCATGGAGCAACTAAGCCCATGCACCACAACTACTGAAGCTCGAGTGCCTAGAGCCCGTGCTCTGCAACAAGAGAAGCCACCGTAGTGAGAAGCCCATGCACTGCAATGAAGAGTAGCCCCCGCTCACTGCAACTAGAGAAAAGCCCACGCGCAGCAACAAAGACCCAACGCAGCCAAAAATAAATAAATAAATAAATTTATAGTAAATAAATCGTCATTCTTTTGACAGTTTCGGACAGTTATGTTTGTTCAATTGTTTCCATTATAGTATGTATGTGTTTATGATGGTTATTATTTTTTCTTTTCTAAATTGTGGTAAGATATGCATAACTATGATGGTTAGTTTTGAACTCATGTAGAGGGCTTCTAAAACAAACAACTTCACGTTTTGATAAGCTAAGAGACTTTCAAAACATTCCTGCTTCCACAGCAAAGTGGTTTCAAATGATAAACTTTGCCTCTGCCAGTGATGCTTGTGAGAATGACTTTGGAAGAATGTGAGTGTAATTTATTATACATAATGTTATTAATGTATGCTTTCTCTCTGGTCTTATTAGAGCAGAATGTGTAAGATACAGTTCAGTTTTGGTATCCTCTGAAGTTGGGTGTTTTGTCATCACTGTTGTTCTGAATTTTTTCAAAGCTGGGGTTGCAGATTCCTCTGCTTTGAGGGACCAGGCAAAAGGCAAGCCACTGAGGGTCAGAGGTGGGAGTGTGATAAAGGGTCAACCATGCTTCTGCCCAGTGTGGGTGGAGCTGCTTTCCTCCAGCTGTTGGTTGACTAGAGAATATGAGCCGGTGTTGCCAGATCTCACCATTTCCCAGGACCAGTTGAAACTTCATGTTTTTTAAATAAGCAATTTCTCAACGTTACTGCTTTGGAAGAAAATTTAAATCAAAACCAACCAATCCCAGAGAGCATGGTGGATTCCACATACAGAGGAGAGTAGGGAACTTGGAAGGGGCTCTGCATGTCTCCATAGACCCTTGCTGTGGCACTGAACTTCTGCTTTCACTTGCCTGTTGGTGTTTTGGTTGTACAGTGCATAGCTGCATCCCTGAGAAATTGTATGTAAACTAATTTCATTTCTTTGCTGTATTTTAAAATAGACTTGTACCTTATTATGGAAGATCAGGGAACTTCTGGTGAGTCCTTTGTATAGTCAGTGTATTTCTTTTGTATGTTTGTACTAATGTGTTTAAAATGGGGAACGCTGTTAGCTATCATACACTGCTTGAGTTAAGGAAGTCATTAGTTAGGTATGCTTTGGGTTACTCAGAAATTCTTGTGGCTGTGGTGTTTGCTGTAATGATATTTGACCTGTCACGGGAGCTGTAGCCGCTTGGAAGAGCGCTCGGTCCTTAATACTGGTGTCTAAATTCTAGGCATGTTGCCTGTAACTTCCAGTTTCAAAAAAAAAAAAATCTATGTCAATCTGTTTCTTTATATCCCAGTACTATTCCCGACCCCCCCCCCCGCCGTTTTATATTTAATCATTCTCTTTGGCTCACAACAGCAATCCAGTCCAAAGATTTACTTTTTCTATTTCCAACCCCATCATTATTTTTATGTAAAAAGTATGTTTTGAGTTACAGCAATTCATGGGGATCAAGCCTCTGCTCTGTAGGGAGAAGAGAGATGTCATTTACTACAGAGTTTATACAGACAGATGTCCTGCTGCATGCTGTGTTTCCACTGTAATCCAGGGGGTTTATCTGTGTTACACTTAAAGAAAAATGACCATATTTGGCCTGACTCTAAGCCAAGATGATATAGGCCCAAAGTTTTTCTTGGAGGAATGGGGGAGCAAGGGGAATAGAAACATTTGGAAGAAGTAGTCCTTTTTCCTCGTATTGTATTCTTTGGGCATTTAATTCACAGATTATTTAATGCATTACACTTACTCATATAATTCTGGTTCCTTTTGTGTTTTCCTAGCCTCCCCCTCCCACCATTTTTCTTCTTTTGAAACAATTTCAAACTTATAGGAAAGTTGCAAGAATACTAAAAAAAGAACTGCTATGTATACCTTTAATGGTGGACTCCAGGTTTCTCTGGTTTTCCTAATAATGTCCTTAGAGCGAAAGGATCCAGTTCAGAATCGAGCACCACACCCAGCTGTCTCGTCTTTCTAGTCTCCTTCAGTCTCGAAGAGTTCCTTGTTCTTTCCTTGTCTTTCATGACATTGACGTTTTTTTCTTTTTAAATTTTTAATTTACTTATTGTATTTATTTTTGGATGCGTTGGGTCTTCGTTGCTGTGCACGGACTTTGCTCTAGTTACAGTGAGCTGGGGCTGTTCTTTGTTGCGGTGTGCGGGCTTCTTACTGTGGTGACTTCTCTTGTTGCGGAGCATGGGCTCTAGGCACGTGGGCTTCAGTAGTTGTGGCACGTGGGCTCAGTAGTTGTGGCCCACGGGCTTAGTTGCTCCATGGCATGTGGGGTCTTTCCGGACCGGGGCTCGAACCCATGTCCCCTGAATTGGCAGATGGATTCTTAACCACTGCGCCAGTAGGGAAGCCTGACATGGACGTTTTTGAAGACTGCAGGCCAGTTGCCATGTAGGATATCCTTCTTTTTCTTAGAGCGTGTTCTCCGTTCTTCCTTCAAAACCCAGCTTGTGTTACCTTCTGTGAGAGGAGGTGGGCTGTTGCCATGAGGAACTGGTTGTCTCTCCTCTAGATTCCTACAACACTCCAGTGATACATTTATTCGAGCATTTATGATATTCATTCATTCTTTCAATGAGTACTTTTTGACTTCTGCCAAATGGGTTACATTTAAGAACAAAAGAGATGGAAAAAAAAATCCCTGCTTCTTTTGAAGCTTACATTTTAGTGAGGGTAACAGACAACTAATAAAGATACAGAAGTATTGTAAATTGGTAAGTATTTCAGTTACTGGTAAGTGCTAAAGAGGATGCAATCAGAAAAGGGTACGTGTGGGCCTGGGGGGAGTGGTCCTTGATAGGGTGGCCAGGTGATGCTGGAGCAAGACTCCCCAGGAAGTGAGGTGATAGGCCGTGCAGGTACCTGCAGGAGAGCAGTCTGGGCAGAGGGAACCTGCAGGGCACAAAGGCTCCGCCTCAGGTGGCCAGGTGTGAGAGGAAGCAGGTCGGTGACTGGCCGAGGGGAGGGGAGCGTGGTAGGAAAGGGGTCAGAAGGACAAAGCGGGAGGTCATTCAGAGCTGTGGCCGTGAAGGGGATGAGAAACACTTGGGGAGTTTTGAGCAGAGAAGCGACATGACCTGACCTTTAAAAGGAGCCCTCGGGCTTCCCTGGTGGCGCAGTGGTTGAGAGTCCGCCTGCCGATGCAGGGGACACGGGTTCGTGCCCCAGTCCGGGAAGATCCCACCTGCCGCGGAGCGGCTGGGCCCGTGAGCCATGGCCGCTGAGCCTGCGCGTCCGGAGCCTGTGCTCCGCAACAGGAGAGGCCACAGCAGTGAGAGGCCCGCGTACCGCAAAAAAACTAAACTAAACTAAACTAAAAGGAGCCCTCTGTTTATAGAGAATAGCAGGTGTGTGGGGATAGGGAGAAAGGTAGAACCAGGGAGAGCAATTAAGGGGCTGAGATAAGCTCTGTGCATAGTTGTTTGAATCTTGTCGATGTGCCATAGAGGGCCTTGGTTCTCAAACTTTAGGGTACCTAAGACTTGTGTGCGCTGTTTGTGGGCGGCACAGAGTTCTTCACTGGGAATAGAACTCATTAGGCCTCACCTGTGTTAACAGCAGCCTCCAGGTGATTGTCATGTGGGTGCTCCTTG
The DNA here is from genome assembly GCF_964165515.1 of Mesoplodon bidens. Classification (NCBI taxonomy): domain Eukaryota; kingdom Metazoa; phylum Chordata; class Mammalia; order Artiodactyla; family Ziphiidae; genus Mesoplodon; species Mesoplodon bidens. The sequence goes on along the minus strand of NC_138176.1, from coordinate 212,458,526 downwards.
AACCACAGGCTGATAAACAGAGTAACAAGTGATTTTGGATTGAGTGAATAATTGGTTTATGAATATCCTTTAGAGACACTTAGATATGAAGTGTTTCCACTCTTATTGATTTATTTCTTATAAACATATTACTCCAAAAAATTATATGTGGTAGTATAAGTCTCCTCTTATGACTTATCTGGTATGTAAAGATCTAACTAGGCAAGGCTATTTTTTTCTTTTAAGAGAAGATGTGTATTGTAGGAAATAAACATAATATTCCAACAAGCTATTTTTCTGCCTCCAAACACAGGGTTTCAGAAGGAATGAATAAATTGTGCTAATAGGATTCATTCACAAAGAAGCTATTAAATGTATTCAAGAGGAGATTGCATTCAGGGAGTAGTAGGTTGGATGAAGCCATTAAAGTGTGAATGAGTATTTTTGATACAAATGAGTATTTTAGAGCTGGAGTGGACCAGATCTGGCTTGGCATTTTATCGTACCAGAGATCCACGGGACGTGTGTCAGAAGGAGCCCTGGAAATGGTTGAGTGCAAAGCATTAAGGGATTTTTGTTTCCTCTCCTTGGTGAAATAAGTTCAATCTTGTGTGGTTAATCCCAGGTTGAACGTGAAAACAAATTGTGCCTTGTTTAACTGTAGCATGTCGTGGTCAAGAGCATGGACTTTGGAGCCGGACTAGCTCTGAATCCTGCTCTGAACTCTCAGTGTGACTCTGGGCAGCTGCCAGATCCAGGAGGGAAGTAATAGTACCTGCCTCACAAGCTCATAATGGACATTAACTGTTAGTCCTCACAAGGTACGTAGAGTGAAACGGTGTCAGGCAGATTGTACACATTCAACAATTATTAACATTTTTCCTCCACCCTCTACTATTATTATTATATTTCAGTGCTTTGAAATCATATGTTGCCTTCTGGAATACCACAGATTTTCAGTCACTGTTGTTTGGGGATGAGTGTAGTTATTGTGTCTGAAAAGATGCTCATCCATGCCTCTGTATATATGAAGAATTTAAAGTCTTCAGTGTAGTGTTTGTCCTTTGTATTTGGGACGACACTTTTCTGGATGTAGGTTGCCGTCGTTTTTGTAACGTTGTTTTTTTCCCCTCTCTGAAAGAGGGATGCTCATACTTGCTTCAGGGACATGTGGTGAGAATTAATGAATGAGTTAATATTTGTGGCTCTACCCCATTAAGTACTAATTAGCATTAGTTACTGCTCTTTTATAGTCTAAGTACCAACTTCAAACTGATTCTCTGAACTAGGGGCATCGAGAGGCCTTTTCCTTATGTACTGTGGGACATGGTGTTTTATAACACGTTGGCTGTTTCATTACTTCCCACATCTAAAACAACATGAAAATTACTCCGCATATCTAAAATGTTTATACCTCCCAACAGCAACAACAAAACTTAAACCATGTAACAACTTCTTGTAGAACGCTTAGTAATAAAATAAAATAATAAAATAAAACTCTTAGTAATGAAATAAATAAAATTATAAAAATAATTACTTCATTAAATAAGTATTAAGTCATTATTTTTTCCTCTGGAAGATCACCATCTTTCATTTTTGACTTTATTTTCTCATTGTCATGCAGCAGTTCTATTTGTACTTAGCAATAACATTCTGAAAATTCCCACAACAGGTCTTTGAAGGCCTAGTGTGGTAGGGGCAGTTGTATTCGGGTTTAAAAAAAAAAAAAAAAGTTTGTATTTCAATTCTGTGTTACCAGAGGCCAGATTTGGAGTTTCTGCACTTCCGGACCTTTGTCTGTAAAACAGGGATAATGATACCTTTGGAATAACACATGTCAAGTACCAGGCTCTAATACCAGCGTACGTGGCTGACTGTGGCTAATACTTGCAGTGATTTTATTACTTTTTCCAATGTGATTCATTTTTCTAATGTAACTGGAACCAATTTCATAGTTTTCATATAAAGCAAAAGAAGATATCTTCTAGGTCCTAATGTCAGTTGGATTTCTGCCTGACATGGACTTATCTTAAAATAGCTAGTTTCCAAACTTACCTGGGAGGACACCTCTTCTATCAGTAGATAACATTAAATCTTTCAAAGGATGTGAATATAGAGTGACCATGGGAATTGTGTGTTTTATTCAAGTGAAGTAATTCAGTGTAATGCAATTTTACATTCCCCGATTTTGTATTAATGTTGCAGGTCACCAAAAGGTGTAGCTAACCTAGGGCACAGGCCTGTATTCGCATGTATCCAAAGAGGGCCATGGACTCAGCAGAGACTCATTCCTTTGCTCCTCTAAAGGCAATGTTTATTTAACCCCAAAAGTCCTTTGTTCACCTAGTTACAAAGTTAAAATTCAATTCCTTGCAATGTAGGCCTGAAAGGATTAGCTGCAAGGGAGCTTTATAATCTCTGGATATGGCTTTTGAGGAACAAAATAATCTAAACTATAATTTTGAAATGGGACAGAAGATGTTATTATAGGTTTATTCTTAGGATTCTCATCTTTTGATTTGCCTCTGTCATTAAATACGTACTTGTCGGCAGGGAGAGTGTGTAGGGGAATGATTTTTCTCCCACTTTAATAACCTCTGTGGATTTCTTACTTTGAAGTGGTGTGTGACTGTCTTCCCTGGCTTGCAGATGCTTTGATGAAATAGGAACTTGTTAAGTATGTAACCAGATTCTTTCCACGCAGCTCCCTTACAGGAGGCCTATTTTAAATTAGGTTTGATGTCCAGACTGAAAAGCATTTATTCACCAGTTCTGATAAAAGGGCAAGTAGTTTAACCTCTCACAACATTAAGACTGAGGGAACTAAACTGCTTCCTCTCCACCACGCTCCCCTTTCCAAAAAAGAGGGAAAAAAAAGGAAAAATGTAGGAAGAAGTAAAATGTAAAATGGTATTTATCTGATTCTTAAAGTATCAGGATTTAGTCTCTTCAGATCTTCTGTTTCTTATTACAATTTTGTCTCTTTTTTTGCTTTCTTTTCTTTTTTTTTTTGTGGTTTGTTTGTTTTGTCTCCTTCCTCTTTCTTAATCTACCAGTTTTACAGTTTTGTTCCATCGGATTTATCATGCTCCTTTTTCAGACTCAATTTTCCTCTCTCCCACCATTCATTTGGAGGTCCTCAAAGATCAGACCAAGCTTCTCTTTTTCTACGTTCTGTATTTTCTCTTGAGGAATCTTGTCCATGCTCTAGGCTGCTGAGTCTCGAATTTTAACTCAGAGCTGACTGACCTCTTGTTTAAGCCTCTCCTACCTGACGTTTCCACTTGAATGTTTTAAAAGGCATGTCAGACCCAGCAGTACCAAATCAACTCACATTCTTTCAGAAAAGCTGATTCCTATTTTTTCAAAGCACAGTTCTGATGTTTACCCCTTTTGCTTAAAACTTTCCAGGGAACCCTAAGACATTGCTGGTGGCAATGAAAATGGTGTAGCCACTGTGGAGGACACTTTAGTGGTTCCTCAAAAAGTTAAACATAGAGTTGCCATATGACTCAGCAATTCCACTCCTAGGTATATGCCCCAGAGAACTGAAAACTGGTCTTCGTATAAAATGTGTCTAGGAATGTTCAATAGCACTGTTATACATAATAGCCAAAAAATGGAAACAATTCAAATGTCCATCAACTAATGAATGGATAAAATACACACAATGGAATATTAATCTGCTATATAGAGAAATGAAGTACTGATGCATGCTACAACATGGATGAACCTTGAAAACATGTTTCTTGTGAAAGAAGCAAGACACAAAAGACCACATGTTGTATGATGCCATTTTTTTTTTTTTTAAAGAAGATGTTGGGGGTAGGAGTTTATTAATTAATTTATTTATTTTTGCTGTGTTGGGTCTTCGTTTCTGTGCGAGGGCTTTCTCTAGTTGTGGTAAGCGGGGGCCACTCTTCATCACGGCGTGCGGGCCTTTCACTATCGCAGCCTCTCTTGTTGCGGAGCACAGGCTCCAGACGCGCAGGCTCAGTTGTTGTGGCTCACGGGCCTAGTTGCTCCGCGGCATGTGGGATCCTCCCAGACCAGGGCTCGAACCCGTGTCCCCTGCATTGGCAGGCAGATTCTCAACCACTGTGCCACCAGGGAAGCCCCTGTATGATGCCATTTATATGAAATGTCCAGAAGAGGCAAATCCACAGCGACAGAAAGGAGTTTAATGGTTGCCATGGCAGGGGAGAGAAGGGAACAGGATTTCCTTTTCCAATATGAAAATGTTCTGGAATTGGATAGCAGTAGTTGTTGCACTATATTTTGAAGATGCTAAAAATCACTGAATCACACACTTTAAAGTGGTTTAAAATGGTGATTATATTAGTTCCCCAGGGCTGCTGTAACAAAGTACCACAACCTGGGTGATGTAAAAAGCAGGCATCTATTGTCTCACAGTTCTGGAGGCCACACGTCTGAGATCCAGGTTGGCAGTTTCCTCTGAGGGCTGTGAGGGTTAATCTGTCCCATGCCTCTCCCCTGTCTTCTGGTGTTTGCTGGCAGTCCTTGGCATTCCTTGGCTTGTAGACCCATCACGCCGATCTCTGCCTTCATCTTCACGTGACATTCTCCATGTGTGCTTGGCTGGGTCCAAATGTTCCCTTTTTATAAGGACACAGTCCTATTGGATTAGGACTTACCTTAAGTACCTCATCTTAACTACTTATGTCTACTGTGACCCTATTTCCAAATAAGGTCACATTTTGAAGTACTGGTTTTGACTTCGTATGCATTTTGGGGAGACATAATTCAACCATAAAAGTGACTTTTATGTTATGTGAATTTTGCCTCAATTGTCAAAACCAAAAACCAACCCTTCAGGAACTTGCAACTGCTGACGAGTAAGAGACCAGAGCCCTGAACACCGTCTGGCCCCTGCCTAGCTCGCTAGCCTTTTGCTCTCTTCTCCCTCTGTGCTCTGGCCAGCTGGCTTTTTTCCTGTGCCAGCCATGTTTCCTCTGACCGCAGGGCCTGTGCTACAACCTACTTTTATTCCTTTTGGACCATCCCCTCCCCTTCTGTTTGTTGGAAGCCTTTTCACCCTTCAGCTCTCAGCTCCAGTGTTACTTTCATCCAGAGTGCTTGTATGACTTGCCAGGATAAGGCAGGCTCTTTTATTACAGACACTACCTTTGATTGGGTTGTCTACCGCTGGGTAGCAAAGCACTCAAAAACTTCCTGGTGTTAAACAACCATTCTCTTATGCTCTTGGATTCTGTGGGCCAGGAACTCGGACACACTGAAGAGGGCTTGTTTCTCCTCTGGGAAGACATGCCTCAGCTGGGAAGATTTGAACAGCTGGGGGCTGCAGTAAGCTGGGCGTATCTCCACTCGTGTGTCTGGGGCCTGGACTGGGGCGACTCAAAGACCAGGCTCGGCTGGGACTGTTAACCAGAGCTCCTACCCAGGGTTCCTTCATGTGGCTTAGACCTCCTCACGGCAGGGTGTCCTCAGGATAGTCAGACTGCTTACAGGGCAGTTCAGGGCTCCAAGACTGAGCATTAAATAAAAAGGAGCAAGAAGCAACATGACTTTTGTGACCTTGCTTTGGAAGTTATCTAGCATCGTTTCCACCCTACTCTAATGATTGAAGTTGTCAGAGCCTACCCAGCTTCACGAGGAGGGGACACAGACCTCCCCTCTCAGTGGGAGGAGTATCAGAATCTGCAGCCGTGTGTAAAGGCTGCCACGGTACTCACCCTTTGCAGTGCTCCTTTGTAAATCACTTACTCCTTTGAGTTCTTATTTGGTTAATTTCTGTCTTTCCAACTAGGCAATAAGCTCATTTCACTCACCATAATATTCCCAGCCTCTAACACTGCAGACAGCACAGAATAGGTGCTTGGTAAGACTCTATGAAATGAAAGTCAACTGTGAAGAATTAGAACAGGTAGAGAGCAAGGAAAGACATTGGCTTAGATAGTAAACATCACAAGCACGTGAGGCTGATCTGAGCAAGATCACCAGTAAGTGTGCCCAATGGCCTGTAGCTTTATTGTTCCATCCTTCTGATCTGAGTTGTTCAGCAGTAAATCTGTGGCTGCCTTGTGACCATCGATATTGTCTTGAGAGCTGCTACCCAGGAGAAAGTCATATTGATGCCTGCAGTAAAACATAGCAACAGAAGTATAAGTGAAGCCAAATGTTTGTCGAATGAATCCCCCCAAAGAGAATAAACAGAATTTAAAATGTAAGGTTTAAATAGGCTAATATTAATAGGGTTTGTGTGTGTGTGTTCATAGATTTCTGTGCTCCTTAGGGGAAGAAGGGAAGGTTAGTAAGGGACACTGTTTCTGATTTTTTATTTTTAACTGACTGCCTATCAGAGCCGTATGGGACCGATCATGTTTATTTAACATTCTCTGCAGAATTTAGATTGAGAATCTCCCTCCCATCTCCTTGGCTTCTCATTTCTTTTAAAAATTTCAAGCCTGAGACAGATGCCCATATAACTTTGCCAGGCACACAGTTCACTCGTCCCTCCAACTCCTGCACAGCTGCTTGGCATCTGTGCTACAGACTTGGTAGAAGAGTGCCAATTTCCCTTCCTTGCCTATAAAAATTTTCAGGGCAGTCATTTACACAGAACCTCTTAAAAGGAGGGATGTGTTTGAATAAATTAAGATGCAGTTTTAGTTTTTGCTCCTGCACACCAAAGACCCCAAGCCCGAGTGGAGTAAAGTTAAGAAGACCAGCTTTGGAGTCACAGGGACCTAGGTTTGAACCTTGACCCTGCTGCTTTTTATTGCTGTGACCTTTGGCAAGTTAGTTACCCTCCATATGCCTCCTTCACTTAAGAAAATGGGGGAGATGATAATAGAGCTGTTAGAAAAATTCAGTGAGATCATACATAAAAAGATCCTAGTGCAGTCTGGCACGTAGTGAATGCTCAATGTTAGTTATTATGACTATTATTATACAAATGTAACTGCTTGGGATTTACTTGGAATTTAAATGTAATACGATTGGAGTGGCTTTCAAAGAATGCTCAATCTCATTCTGGTTTTGCTCTTCATTGGAAAGTTAAGTTTTTGCTGTTTTAGGTCTGGGATATTAGTGTATTATTAGTGTGATCCTTCCTACCTTGTCTTTAATACTTGTGACTTTTGCTTTGAAAAGTGACTATTAAAGAAAAATAAATGTAAATTGAAATGGAGACATGTTTCAAATTCTAGGACTTAGCAAATTGAATGTGTTTTTCTCGCATCTACTGTGGTTAATACCGCCAGACAGAGTACATGAAGGTGTTTGTTTCAGGATGTCTGATGTAAAACTGGTGGCTCCCTTGTTTCTGGACGAGGTCAGCGTGGGTGGTGTCCTCTCCAAGGTCGCCCGTGAGAGCTCCACATCCTCGGTTCAAAAGGCTCTCGCTAATTCCCACTTGCGTAACCAGGGATGGTGGGAGATGCTGTGGTATGTTTTGAAGTGAAGTTGGAGGAGGGAGGGTTTTGTAACAGATGGTTTCTTGGATATCTGGGGCCTATCCAGCTCTAAGCTTTGAAAACGATGGGCTAGACCCCGAGCAAGCACAGATACAGTCCCGATTGCCAGAACAGCAAGTGAGGGCCTAGGGTGATGTCTTTGGGCAGCTGCTGCCGCTAAGCTGGTGGGCTGGCACGGCAGCACTGGCTTCCTGAGGTTTGGTGAGGTCATTGTATGTGGTGTGATAACAGAGATGAGGTGGGAAACACAGCCTGGAACCTGAGAAGGTCATAACCACTTGGGAGCTGTTGGCCTGTTTTGGAAGGAGTGTCAGCTACTGGGCCTTAGGGGACTTGGGCCGCCTTTGGCACAGATGGAAATGTGTGAATATGGGAGCCAAAGATATATGTGTCCTGCACCAATCAGCCCAGTGTTCTGGCTTTTGCGGAACAGTAAGCGGTGCTTTGTGGGAGGGCTTGGCTGTCCTCTTTGACATTAGCCTCCAGAGACTAGGAGCTTATCCCAGACTCTGCTAGCATCCTCTGATACCTTTCTGGAATGATTAGATCATTCTTGGCTGGGTTCTAGTATTTGGCCTGCCTTTCACTGGCTGGGTGGCCTTGGGAAAATTACTTAATCTTTCTGTGCTTAACTTTTATCTGTAAAATGAAGAGGCCAGGCTAGATGAAGTCATAGGTATGAGATGACCTTTAATGCCCAACTCTGATTAAATCATTTTTTGTATCTACTCATATATTTTGGAATTTGCTTCTTTGAATAGTGGGCTCCACAAATTTAGTTTGGTACAAAGTGAAACATACACCTTCTCTTTTGCTCTTTAATTCTTCCTTAAAGATTCAGGTGGTCCTTCCCCATATCTAGTATTCAGGAGTTTGGAAATTAGAGTCTGTATCATTATCTCGTGGAAAGAGGGACCCAGATTTTCTCTCTTTCTGCAGCCTGGAAATGATCTCTTCCCATTTGTTGTTGGGACAATACTGATCAAAATTGCCATTGGGGAGGTAAAGTATAGAAAGCATGGTATAGAATTATAGAGGTGTCTTATGTCAATGGCAGTAGAGGCCATCTGATCAACCCTATCATGCTGAGAGAGGACTGAGGCCCTGAAAGTTTTCACCACCTGTCTGAGACTGTGCATCTGGACCCCATGAGGACCGAGGCTGTACTTGGTTCATCTTGACATCCCCAGTGTCTCTTGGGCATCCCATCCAGCTAATTTCTTTATCAGTGCTTGTCAGAGTGACCTTAGGTAAAGATGCTTCACAATAAATTCTTCCCTGACCCATTAGGTTCTGAAATGTCAAATCACCCATGTTTCAAAGAATTATCTCAAGGTAGAGCCAATTCCAGGAGCCTTGGGTTTCCTCTTCCGTATGGTCTATGTAAACATGGGCTGCTTCTCAGGAGCTGGGCTCAGGCCCTGGAAGTGCTGTTCATGAGAGGTCACTTCTTACCTCTTCCTCCTCCACAATTCCTTTTTTTCTCTGGGGTTTTAATTTGTAAGAGGAAAGCAGAGGTACAGTTCTGAGGAGTGATGCAGATTCTATGGAATGCAGGAGAAGCAAGAGCTAAGTGGGTTGGGTTAATATGGAACTAAGAAACCATTGTGAGGGAAAAGTGCAACCAGAAAGGCCTTGCAAATCTACCTAGTGTTTGGATCAGGTTCTTGTGCAGGGCTCTGGGAAATTGGAAACATTCTCTAGAGGTTGCATGCGCATTGTCTAGAGTTCCAAGGTCTTTGTCTCGCTTCCTTTTGATTCTCATTGTTTTACTTCTTACCTTGCTGCAGCCGTCAAATGCCCCGTGTGACATTTCCTAGGACTCTGCTGCCAGCCAGATTTGGTCATTCCTGCTTTAATTTAATTTAATCCCCTTCTCCCTAACTGAAATAGACACACTTACCTTATTTTCTTCATTCTAAGACATTAACTGTAAAAAAAAAAAAAATGCCTGAAATTCTGGTGAGTCTAAGAATCAATGTGTATTTTTTTTTTTTTTTTTTGCTGTATGTGGGCCTCTCACTGTTGTGGCCTCTCCCATTGCGGAGCTCAGGCTCCGGACGCGCAGGCTCAGCAGCCATGGCTCACGGGCCTAGTTGCTCCGCGGCATGTGGGATCTTCCCGGACCGGGGCACGAACCCGTGTCCCCTGCATCGGCAGGCGGACTCTCAACCACTGCGCCACCAGGGAAGCCCAATGTGTATATTTAACGTAGTGTTTTTCTTTTCCCTAGAAACACTGTTAGGAAATCTCTGCATCTGAGCATCCAGAAATAGCAAGAGTTACACACTGGACTTTCTTAGTGAAGAGAGAAGCTGGGGGATTGAGAGCAAAATGATTAGAAAGAAAGGGCAAGGAAACCATGAAGGTGGGGATGATGTGCTAAGTGAGATGGACAAGCACCGTGTTCGGTTTGCCCCCTGAGGTTTTCCGGCTTGTGTAAATTTTGCAAAGGGGCAGCCTCTCAAGGGTTTTCAGAAAAGCTGTGGCATTAGGCTCTCTTGGTCCCAAGGCACTTGGGTTCTCATACAGGTTACATGTGGCAAGGGAGGTGGGACTCCCAGGACTGTCTAAGGGTATAAACGGTGTTACAGTACTGGGCTGACAGGTTGTTTTAGACCCAAGGCAGCATTGGGGGTGTCATCAGCAGGGGTTTGTGACGAACGTTTCCTCCTTGAAACCTGCTGGGATGACTTAGGGTGCGTCTCGCTCATTACCAGCCTCTCCGTGTAAGGAGAACTTTGACTTAAATGCATTGTCCTCCGCTGCTGGCCATGGGGGCCTCAGCGTGTGTGTGTGTGTGTGTGTGTGTGTGTGTGTGTGTGTGTGTGTGTGTGTGTGTGTGTGTGTGTGTGTGTGTGTGTGTGTGTGTGTGTGTGTGTGTGTGTGTGTGTGTGTGTGTGTGTGTGTGTGTGTGTGTGTGTGTGTGTGTGTGTGTGTGTGTGTGTGTGTGTGTGTGTGTGGTCAGGGTGGATGGTAGTGGTGGTTGGCTGCAAGACCATTCAGCTGGGGCTTCACATTCGTGAAGGGCCTCAAATTCATCCCTTTAGTGTTACCTCCGCAGGAACTTACACATTCAGTCACAGAGACAAACCGGCAAGATGGAAAGAAGATGGCATTCATCATCCACATTTAAATTTGTTTCTCATTCATAGTCATTTTGCCTGTAGTGCCTTATGAATTAATGTGTTTTATAAATCCCCTAACTGTCTTATGAAGAGCATAATTAGTCAGAAGTGTTTGGGTGTTAGAAATGTTAATTTATTCAATGTAGGCATTAAAATGTCTTGTCATCTCTTTATTTTTAAAGTAACTGGGAGCGTCAACAGTGGAGCCTCGCTCCATCCTCTTGACTCCGCAAGGCCCTGCTGAACTGTCTTCACATTGGCTGTCCTGGGTCACACGCTCACTTCTGGTCCAATCAGCTGGGAGCAGGGCCTTCACCTGACACAGAAAACTTTGCCTCCTGGGTACATGGACCAGCCTGGCACCTTTTGCCTCAGAAAGTGCTGTGGGTATGGCAGGCTCATGGCTGAACTAAAGCTGAGGAACCTGGGGGTCTGACTGATAAGACTGAAGAGGAAGGCCCTCAGCAGAACTCTGGTTGAGGCCGGAGATTCCTAAAGTTTTAGGCAGTTCAGCTCATTTCTCTGCATCTCCTCTTATAAACTACAGATGAATGACACCAAATGACTTCTGGAAACTGAACACTGTAAAACTCATTTGTGCTTTGAGATATCAAGCCACTGCTAAAATACTTTCTTAAAAATGGAGTAATTGTTCAGGCAGTTGGCAGTTGTTTTGGTATATTTCAGAGTGAAAGGCTCTATGAGAAAAACAGTTCCAGAAATAAAAAGGGGATAAAGAGATGCAAGGGGCCATTTAGTCAGCTAGATGAAGGCTGGAAGTGATAATTTGTTGTGCTCAGGGAGGGATAAAATTGGAAAGCAGGGACTTCCCTGGTGGCGCAGGGGTTAAGAATCTGCCTGCCAATGAAGGGGACACCAGTTCGATCCCTGGTCTGGGAAGATCCCACATGCTGCGAAGCAACTAAGCCCATGTGCCACAACCACTGAGCCTGTGCTCTAGAGCCCTCAAGCCACAACTAGTGAGCCCGTGAGCCACAACTGCTGAGGCCCGTGCACCTAGAGCCCATGCTCTGCGACGAAGAGAGACCTGCGCACTGCAGCAAATAGCCCCCGCTCAACGCAACTAGAGAAAGCCCGCACGCAGCAACAAAGACCCAGCACAGCCAAAAATAAATAAATAAATTTATATTAAAAAAAAATTGGAAAGCAATGTAAAAATGCAGCTTGAGTCATTGTTGGAGGGAACTCTGAAATGACAACCTGGTATTTAGTAGTAATAGTGACTGTGCATTTTAAATTCCTAAGTCTGCCTCCCCACCCCCATTTCTCTTTATCAACCTGTAATGATTTATGTCATAACGATCACCACGAGATACCGTGGGCAGGGCTGGATTGCATCAGTCACCATTTTTGTTGTTGTTACACCAAAGTTTTGATGTCTGTAGTAGGGACTAGAACTAGAAAATTTTATGGGGAAAAATTGGCATGTTAACAGACGTTGAGGTAAGCAGTCTGGGACCTTGCTGCATTACGAAGGAAGGGATTTTGGACCTTAGTGTTTTGCAGAGATCCATTTGCATGATTAGGGAGCGCAGGATGATTTATGGGCAAAATGGTTGTAAGAACTAAATTAGCCAGTAGATGTGGATCCTTGTTCATTCACAAAATAGGTTTTTGGTGTGCTTGTGGAAACTATAATATCCTGGGTAGGTTTTATTACAGTCATTTGTGGTGTAGTCAACATGTCTGGAAATAGTATAAGAGGGTAGAGCATAGGCACCGCTTGTGTAAGCCTGCTGCTTTCTGGACACATTGTGCTTATCAGAAATTGTTGCATTACCGTAAATTTCTCTTCAGACTTCTTTCAAATAGAGCAATTGACTTGGTATTTCAGGACACTATTTTGCCAGGAAAATGTCATGTTAGTACTCCTCTCCGTAGGGCATTGTGCATCTCAGTCACCTGTGGAGCTTAAAAAGGGGCTCAGCCCCGAGCTGTTTGACTTAAATCTCTAGGGCTGGGCCCATCCCTGTCCTTTCCATTCTCAGGTCTCTTGCAGCCACCGTTCCTTCAGTGAATACATACTTGGTGACTGTCACTGAGCTGGGTATAAAACGATAAACAAAACCAAAAGGATTCTTGGCTTATTGTGTTTATGTCTCTAAGGGAGCAGGGAATAAATACTAAATACTGCAGGAAACAAATGTATACATTGCAGTGGAGAGAGAAACAAAGCACGGGGGCCATGAAAGAGAAGGACAGGAAGAGCAGTTTAGGCGGCAGGGAAGGCCTCTCTGAGGAAGTGATACTGGCAGCTGATCCGGGGATCCAGAGGATTAGCCCTTTGAGGGGAGGGGCACCGTGCTGGAAGGCCCTGAAGTGGGAGGAGGCTCAGGGAGTTAGGAGGGCTGAGATGGGGGCCTTGTGGAGGGAGAGGGGGCAGTGAGAGAGGACTGTGTTTCTGGGAGAGATGGCTGCGCTGTGCCTATTCTGCATTCACCGTTTAGGTCCGTTAAGCAAAATTCTAGGTGTCTCTTGGCTTTGTTTTGGGAGTTGTAAATGGGAGTTGAGAACATTACAAGAACTGAAAGCTTAGTTTAAGCAAAAGAATTTAATTGAAGGACGCATCATTGTTCTTGCAAAGACTTTGATGCTTGGCCATCGTCTTCTAGCCTTTTCATTCAGTGTTCACTCTGCTGGAGTACTGGATGGTAAGCCTTCACCTCCAGCCTGTCTTTCTGTAATGCTTGCAGCTTTCCTTTCTTTCCCCCTAGCACACGGAAGGGAGATGGGGAAAAGTGTTCACTTTATTCCATTTCAAAGAAGCTATTCTTCTTTGAAATGGAGTATACCTCAGTTTCCAATGAAGGAATTCTGGCAGATTTAGTGACAGGTAGTGGATTCCCTCCAGAATGGGGATCCCCAGGAAACATTAGGTACAACTACCTTTATTAATAACGATGCCATATGCACTTTAAATTTGCGACAGGGCCCTGTGTACAGTTGTAGGGTGTTTCTTGGCAAAAGGGCCCCATGGCTGAACCCACTGAAACGTAGCCCACTCTCCAACCCAAGGCCGTGGAGATGGGTCAGCCTGGAGGAAGGGGTTGCCTTTTTCTGTTTGTCATGAAAGCAACCGAGCAAGCCAAGTCTATTTCTAAAATGCCCCAGAGGGGCCATAAGGGCTGGCAGTGGCCCTGACTGGGAGAAACCTCAGGACCCTGCCTTCCTTCCCAGGAATGCCCTGCCCTGCCCTGGTGGGAGGGGCCTAGAACCATGTTTAGTCCTCGTTACACTACACAGGGCCACCTCACTTTTCTCTCCTGGTGTGTCACTAGTTTTAATGGACATAATTGTGCAGTCAGTGCATACAAATCGTATCTGTAAGTATTCAGTATATTTTAAAATATTTTCATCACTATGCTGAACTCCCATTTTAGCTGGTCCAAAATTGTACTAGTGTGGTATGACTCAAATCTAATTTCCTTTGGGGCAGTACTTTCCCCAAGTGTGTCGTGCCTGGATTACAGTTATATCATCTTCGTTCAGAGGCCACCTCATATAACTTTCCAAAGCATTTATACTTTAGTATTGCATTTGATTCTTCTTATTAGTAAGATTGAGCAGGTAGTTTTGTCCCCTTCTTTTTTTTTTCTTTTTTTTTTGGTACGCGGGCCTCTCACTGTTGTGGCCTCTCCCGTTGTGGAGCACAGGCTCCGGACGCGCAGGCTCAGCGGCCATGGCTCACGGGCCCAGCCGCTCCGCGGCATGTGGGAGCTTCCCGGACCGGGGCACAAACCTGTGTCCCCTGCATTGGCAGGCGGACTCTCAACCACTGCGCCACCAGGGAAGCCCTGTCCCCTTCTTTATAAAGGAGGAAACTGTGGAAGGGGGGAGGTTTAAGAGGCTTGCCCCAAACAAATTAAAGGTTGGAGTTAGGGCTAGAAGATGGGTTCTCTGCTTTCTTCTGGAATTAGTCATGATGTGGTTTAATATCTTTTCGTGACAAGGGTACCTCCAAGTCCAGTGGTCCTCAGATCATAGTCCAGAGGTGAGTAGTAAGGGCTGGAGGGCTGGCTCTGCCTTCTTCCACTCCTGGCACAGACAGCTCCACTTGCTACCATGTCTCAGCCAGTGGTGCAAGTGGCTGTGTCTTTAAGAAAGTTACCCCGAAGATGACATATCACTTTAAATCATATCATATCACTTAGTCATAGGAGCTACCCAGCTTCAAGGGAGCCAGGGAAATGTAGTCTTTACCAGGGGGGCCACGAGCCTGGTTAACAGTAGGGGGGCTTATTACCAAAAGGAGCAAGAGGAGGATGCTGGGAGACCGTCTCCCACATTAGCCCTCATCCCCCCCCCTTTTTTTTGTGGTACGCAGGCCTCTCACCATTGTGGCCTCTCCCATTGCGGAGCACCATGGCCATGGCTCATGGGCCCAGCCGCTCCGCGGCATGCGGGATCCTCCCGGACCGGGGCACAAACCCGTGTCCCCTGCATCGGCAGGCGGACTGTCAACGACTGCGCCACCAGGGAAGCCCCCTCATCCCCTTTTTTTATTCTTATTTTTTTTTTTTTTTTTTTTTTTTTTTTTTTTGCTGTACGCGGGCCTCTCACTGCTGTGGCCTCTCCCGTTGCGGAGCACAGGCTCCGGACACACAGGCTCCGCGGCCATGGCTCGCGGGCCCAGCCGCTGCGCGGCATGTGGGATCTTCCAGGATAGGGGCACGAACCCGTGTCCCCTGCATCGGCAGGCGGACTCTCAACCACTGCGCCACCAGGGAAGCCCTATTCTTATTTTTTAAAATTAATTTTTATTGGAGTACAGTTGATTTACAATGTTGTGTTAGTTTCTGTACAGCAAAGTGAATTGGTTATACACATACATAAATCCACTCTTTCTTAGATTCTATTCCCAAATAGGTCATTACAGAATACTGGTAGAGTTCCCTGTGCTATACAGTAGGTTCTTATTAGTTATCTATTTTACATATAGTAGTGTGTATATGTCATTCCCTCACCCCTTTTTTTAAATTGAAGTATAGTTGATTTATAATACTGTGTTAGTTACAGGTGTACAGCATAGTGATTCACTATTTTTGTAGATTATATTCCATTAGAAGTTATTACAAGATAATGTGTATAGTTCCCTGTGCTATACAGTGTATCCTTGTTACTTACCTATTTTATATACAGTAGTTTGTATCTGTTAATCCCATGCCCCTAGTTTGTCCCTCCCCCTTCCCCTCTCCTCTTTGGTAACCACAAGTTTGTTTTCTGTGTCTGTGAGCCTGTTTCTTTTTTGCATATACATTCATTTGTATTATTTTTTGGATTCCACATATGATATATAGTGTTTGTCTCTGTCTGACTTATTTCACTAAGCATAATATTCTCTCTGGGTCCATCCACATTGCTGCAAATGGCATTATTTCAGTCGTTCTTATGGCTGAGTAATATTCCATTGTGTGCATATGTGTATGTATATATGTATGTACGTATATGGATACACACACACACAGACACACACACATATATGTATGTACGTGTTTTCTTTTTTTTCTGGATATATGCCCAGGAGTAGAATTGCTAGGTCATATGGTAGCTCTCTTTTTAGTTTTTTAGGGAACCCCTCCATACTGTTCTCATAGTGGCTGTATCAATTTACATTCCCACCAACAGTGTAGGAGGGTTCCTTTTTCTCCACACCCTCTCCAGCATTTGTTACTTGTAGTCTTTTTTTTTTTCCAAAGCTTTTTTTGGATGTGGACCATTTTTAAAGTCCTATTGAATTTGTTACAATATTGCTTCTGTTTTTTTATGTTTTGATTTATTGGCCGCGAGGCATATGGATCTTAGCTTCCCGAGCAGGGATCAAACCCACACCCCCTGCACTGGAAGATGAAGTTTTAACCACTGGACCACCAGGGAAGTCCCCCACTTGTAAACTTATGGATGATGGCCATTCTGACAGATGTGAGGTGATACCTGATTGTGGTTCTGATTTGCATTTCTCTAATAATTAGCGATGTTGAGCATCTTTTTTTTTTAACATCTTTATTGGAGTATAATTGCTTTACAATGGTGTGTTAGTTTCTGCAGTATAACAAAGTGAAACAACTATACATATACATATATCCCCATATCCCCTCCTTCTTGCATCTCCCTCCCTCCCACACTCCCTATCCCACTGCTCTAGGTGGACACAAAGCACCGAGCTGATCTCCCTGTGCCATGCAGCTGCTTCCCACTAGCTATCTACCTTACATTTGGTAGTGTATATATGTCAGTGCTGCTCTCTCACTTTGTCCCAGCTTACCCTTCCCCCTTCCTGTGTCCTCAAGTCCATTCTCTAGTAGGTCTGCGTCTTTATTCCCATCCTGCCCCTAGGTTCTTCATGACCTTTTTTTTTTTTTAGATTCTGTATATATGTGTTAGCATACAGTATTTGTTTTTCTCTTTCTGACTTACTTCACTGTATGACAGACTCTAGGTCCATCCACCTCACTACAGATAACTCAATTTCGTTTCTTTTTATGGCTGAGTAATATTCCATTGTATATATGTGCCACATCTTCTTTATGCATTCATCTGTTGATGGACACTTAGGTTGCTTCCATATCCTGGCTATTGTAAATAGTGCTGCAGTGAACATTGTGGTACGTGACTCTTTTTGAAGTATGGTTTTCTCAGGGTATATGCCCAGTAGTGGGATTGCTGGGTCATATGGTAGTTCTATTTTTAGTGTTTGAAGGAACCTCCATACTGTTCTCCATAGTGGCTGTATCAATTTACATTCCCACCAACAGTGCAAGAGGGTTCCCTTTTCTCCACACCCTCTGCAGCATTTATTGTTGGTAGATTTTTTGATGATGGCCATTCTGGCTGCTGTGAGATGATATCTCATTATAGTTTTGATTTGCATTTCTCTAATGATTAATGATAATGCGCATTCTTTTGTGTTTGTTGGCAATCTGTATATCTTCTTTGGAGAAATGTCTATTTAGGTCTTCTGCCCATTTTTGGATTGGGTTGTTTGTGTTTTTGATAATGAGCTGCATGAGCTGCTTGTAACTTTTGGAGAGTAATCCTTTGTCAGTTGCTTCACTTGCAAATATTTTCTCCCATTCTGAGGGTTGTCTTTTGGTCTTGTTTATGGTTTCCTTTGCTGTGCAAAAGCTTTTAAGTTTCACTAGGCTCCATTTGTTTGTTTTTATTTCCATTTCTTTAGGAGGTGGGTCAAAAAGGATCTTGCTGTGATTTATGTCATAGAGTGTTCTGCCTATGTTTTCCTCTAAGAGTTTTATAGTGTCTGGCCTTACATTTAGGTCTTTAATCCATTTTGAGTCTATTTTTGTGTATGGTGTTAGGGAGTGTTCTAATTTCATTCTTTTGCATGTAGCTGTTCAGTTTCGCCAGCACCACTTATTGAAGAGGCTTTCTTTTCTCCATTGTATATTCTTGCCTCCTTTATCAAAAATAAGGTGACCATATGTGCATGGGTTTATCTCTGGGCTTTCTATCCTGTTCCATTGATCTGTATTTCTGTTTCTGTGCCAGTACCATACTGTCTTGATTACTGTAGCTTTGTCGTATAGTCTGAAGTCAGGGAGCCTGATTCCTCCAGCTCCGTTTTTCTTAAGATTGCTTTGGTTATGCGGGGTCTTTTGTGTTTCATACAAATTGTGAAATTTTTTGTTCTAGTTCTGTAAAAAACGCCAGTGGTGGTTTGATAGGGATTGCATTGAATCTGTAGATTGCTTTGGGTAGTAGAGTCATTTTCACAATATTGATTCTGCCAATCCAGGAACATGGTATATCTCTCCATCTATTTGTATCATCTTTAATTTCTTTCATCAGTTTCTTATAGTTTTGAGCATCTTTTCATGTGCACGTTAGTCATCTGTATGTCTTCTTTGGAAAAATTTCTATTCGAGTCCTCATCCCTTCTTGATGTAATGTGAGGGTGAGTGACAGACACTAGGTGAGTGGTTCGCTAATAAAGATATATAATGAAAGGCTTCAACAGAACATTTTATGATGGTTGTACTGTAGCTGAAAGTTTAGCAGACTGCTTTTTATACATATACTTGAATATGTTTCTTGGGGTCCAGTTCATTCACTCAACAAGTACATGTTGAGTATTGACTCTTCCTGAAAAGTCCAGTGATTGATGGTACCTGTAAGATAGCCTGAAACAGCCCTGCTCACAACTCACGACAAAGGTCCTGCTTTGGCAGCTAATTTTGAACCTTAGACAGGAAAGAAGGAGGTTGGCTTACCTGTCATCAAGTTTTAAACGAAAGATTTTTGCTACTGATAGCAACTGAGTGGAGCTTGCGAAGGAGGGAGGGCTGTGTGGGCCTGGGGCGTTTCCTGTACCACAGCTGGGCTAATGACTGCAAATTCTTTTAGCTTGTTTGTGTTGAATGAGGGGCCCTCCTGCTTGTTCCATGAGGGCAGGGTGCTCACAGAGCCACAGAGATCAGATCGTTAGCCTCTGACTTACTGCATGCTCTTTTTCTGCTCAGAACCCGTGAGCTAGAGCTGGCTGTCATGCTCACTTTCCTTCAGTCTTGGCTCTGTCTCCCCTGGTCTGTCCCAGGCCTGTGTTTTGGGGGGCAGGGGGGCTTCCTGCCTCGTTAAGGTAGGGGACAAATTCCACCTTGACCTTCAGGGAGAGGGAGTTTGGGGCATCAGGAATGCTCTGAACTGAGAGGTGGTAGTGATGGTGAACAGCTGCTGGAAGTGTTGTCCTTTAACACACCCATGAGTGAAAGGAACATATGCACCCAGAACCCCAGAGGGTGGAGACTAGGTTGGGGGCCATGTTCTTGTCCCCTGTGCTACATGGGCTGCTGTCTGTCCTCACGATTGCTCAGAGAACAGATGCCCTGCAAACACCTGGCGTTGTGTCAAGTTGGTGATTGTTACTGGGAGGACCAGCAAAAAGGGACACACAGGGACAGTCTGATTTTTCCCTCTAGCCTTCCAGGCACCACTTCTGCTTTTGCCCTGACGCTCTTTCCTGCCCCCCACTTTCCTTAGCAAAAGGGCTGGGTTGGGTGTTTTTCTACTCTGGCCTCCACAGTGGAGTAACGTAGGAGCTTAAAAATATCCAATGTCCAGCTCCCACCTCTGGCAATTCTGAGTAAATTAGTTACAGATGAGGCTTGGGAAACAGTATTTCTTAAAAAAAAAAAAAAAAAAAGTTCTTTTTAGTTGGATTTAATATTATGATTGGGATTGAAAATTCTGGTCTAGGTGGACTGTTTAGTGTTGGTGTTTTTTTTCCTTTCTTTGTCTCCCTCCCTCCCTTTCTTTTTGCATCCATTTGTTTTACTACCCTCAAGACCATTGTGATTTACTAGTCTACCGTAACATGCTATATAAAACCCTCTAAATTTAAGTCTTACACAAGGGAGTGATGTAAGCTTTGAATTACGGTAAGAGATACCTTGCTCAATAAAAAGAAATAAGTACCATTTATTGATAACTGCAGTTGTATCTGAGGGAACAACAGGAAAGATTTTAAGGCAGTGATGGGGGAAAGAAGAAACAAACAGCTGTCTTTGAGGGCAAGTACTAAGGTTTTGGACGTAGTGGAAAAAGTCCTCAAAAAATTCAAATCATGGGTGAATTTTATCAAACATTTAAAGAAGAATTAACCCCAGTCCTTCTTAAGCTCTTCCAAAAAGTTCTAAACTCATTTTATGAGGCCACTGTTATCCTGATACCAACACCACAAAAGGACACTACCAGAAAGGAAAACTATAGGCCAATATATTTTTATGAATATACAGTGGAATATTATTCGGCTATAAAAAATGAGGGAACCCTTCCTTTTGCAACAACATGGATGGACCTTGAAGGTATTAAGCAAAGTGAAATAAATCATACAGAGAAAGACAAATACTATGTGATCTCATTATATGTGGAATCTTAAAAAAAAAAACAAAAACCCAGACTTAGAGAAAAAGGATCAGACTTGTGGTTACCAGTGGCTGGGAGGGAAACTGGAGGAGGGTGGTCAAAAGGCACAAATTTCCAGGTATAAGACAGTTAGGTACTAGGGATGTAACGTACAACATGATGACCAGAGCTAACACTGCTGAATATATATAGGAAAGTTGTTGAGAGTGTAAATGCTATGAGTTCTCATCACAAGGAGAAATTTTTTTCCTTTTTTTTTCTTTTTATTGTTTCTATGTATGAGAAGTTGGATGTTAGTTGAACCTATTGTGGTAATCATTGACATATGTAAATCAAACCATCATACTGTAGGTCTTAAACTTATACAGTGATGTAAGTCCATTATTTCTCAAAACTGGAAAATAAATGATTCAAATCAGGGAGAAATACTCAGGGGAGAGACTGAGGGAAGCACTGTTTGAATTTTTTTGTGGTTAAAAATAAGACGCTGCATATATCTAATCTGTTTCTTCCACAGCAGCGGTAAAGTGTTAGAATGCGTCTCTTCAGGAAAAGAACATCTATATCACTTAATGGTAAAGATGGTGAAAATCATTAGAGCTCCTGGTGGGGTCAGGAGACCAGGGCTTCATTCTGCCACTGTCACCCACCAGTGTTGGGACTCTGGTCTCTCACAGAAGACTGGTCCTCTTGGTGGGGATTCACTGGGACAGGGACAGGGGGTTAGCTCCATGTGGAGCTGCACTGCTGGGCATGGTGGGTACAGGAAGGACTCCATGTGGCTTCCTGCAGTAGAAACCGACCATCTTCCCTGTCATTTCTCTGGCAAGAAGGAACCCAGATGGGGTGAGGGGTCTGTGAACACCTTAAATTATGTGTTAAACGTTGTGTGTGTGGATTCGAGGGCTCATGTTTTTCTGGGGAAGAAGTCCCATGGCTTTTAAAAATCAGAATCCTAAAGGGGTTCAACTGACTTTTAAGAGAAGGATTCCTATCATAGGTGTGTTTGTCTGTGTGGGGAGAAGGGGATGTCTGTATAATGTAGTAGAGAATCCCGTGAATTCAAACAGGGTTTTTTTTTTTCCTCAGTCACACACTGGCAGCTTATGTCTAGCATGTTACTCTATAATGGATAAGGTTCCAAAGTTAAACTCTTTCTGACACTTTCTCAGAAGATACAATGCCATTTTATTAATAGTTACAGTGTATATAAATTTTATTTCAGACGTTACAAAAGTTTTTCAAACTGTACTCTAATTGTAGGCAAAAAATATTTAAGGAAGATTATAACAATGTAACTGTAGACAAAAGGACTGATAAAATACAAATAAATGATAAAAACCACATAGAGGAAGGGGGAAATAATTGTACCAAATAACTTAGGCTAGTGAAGTTACTGCAAATGAGCATTACATTTAAATCTGAGCTTCCTGGAAACCAAGGTAAAAAGAGAAACATGGTGGGTATAAGAATTTTCTTATTTAAAGAAAGCAAATTATTTCAGTAGGTGAGATACTGTCTGTGGTTAATGTCTAAGATTTTATAGCATGTTTCCATGTATGTGTCATCCTCTGCACTTTTACCAAACATATGGAAATGCTTCTCTTTCCACTTCAACAAACGTTTTATAGGGAAAGTCTTTGTGTGGGATACCTAGCTAATGGGATCCTAGCATGTGACTCTCTGAGTTTTCTCTCTCATCTTCCTGAGGACTTAGTTGTCTTAGCTGCCAGCGATTGTAATAGCTGACAATGCAAGATTATACTCTGGAACTGCCCAGGGCGTGATAGTGTGCTTTGCTTCAGGACCTACCAGCATCAGTGATGATTTTCTGCTATGGGAATTCAGGATCTTGACCAGAATATCAGGGAGCTGAGCTGCGGGAAGGCCCTTTGTTATGGCCAGTCTGCCCCTTGCCCCTTACGAAGTACTGTTTCTCTCACCTTCTTGCAAAGGACATTCACTTCATGACTGTTCATAAACGCCTCATGAAGGTGAAAATATATTTTAAAATTTGGAATGCGAATCACAATAAAACCTCTTTAAAATCGAATTACCGAACTTCAAGGCTTTCTTTCTCTGCTGCTTTTCCTCCTTACAAAAGTCATAAAAATTCAGGAATACAAAAGATGTTTTATTCAATTCCTCATTTCCTTCCGTATGTGTTGAATAGTTGGATAAACTTTGGCACTTAAGCCATTACTAATAATAGCTTTTATGTTTTTTTTGAAAACAAAAAATTTCCTAATACATAAATACTTCAAAATGTATTTCCTTGATAATAGTGTCTGATCTGGGGTGAGGGGTAGAGAATGAGGTAGGGAGTGGAAAATATTTAAATACTTACATAGTTTTTAAGAATTATCTGCCTCCATTATGATTTTATCCAGAAATAGTATGTGGTGCAGACAGATGTTTCCTTATCTTCCTGGAGTAGCTCATGAGGAGAACCTAATATTGCGTTGGAAGGTTTTGTTGTGCGAGTATTTTGTGTTTGTCCTGGTTGTTTGTTTGTTTTGCCACCCCACGCAGCATGTGGGATCTTAGTTCCCCAACCAGGGATGGAACCCACGCCCCCTGCATTGGAAGCGCGGTGTCTTAACCACTGGACCGCCAGGGAAGTCCCCAAACAGGAGGCATTTTAAATTAGTTCATTTATAAATGAAGTGCGGTGTCCTGTAGAATACTTTGCTTAAAAATTGTTTGCTTGGGCTTCCCTGGTGGCGCAGTGTTTGAGAGTCCGCCTGCCTATGCAGGGGACACGGGTTCGTGCCCCGGTCCGGGAAGATCCCACATGCCGCGGAGCGGCTGGGCCCGTGAGCCATGGCCGCTGAGCCTGTGCGTCCGGAGCCTGTGCTCCGCAATGGGAGAGGCCACAACAGTAAGAGGCCCGCGTACCACAAAAAAAAAAAAAAAAAAAAAAAAAAAAAATTGTATGCTTGTTGTCTTCTGGGTGTTCTTTGTGTTAAAGGCTCCGAGTGTCCTACAGGGGAGCAGGTGAGAGCAGCTGCCATGGGAAGAGGTTAAGAGGACAAAGGGGACTTTGCTTTTCTCAGCTGCTGTAGTTGTATGTCAGGGGCATTGTCCACAGGTCGGTCCTGGTACCAGCTTTGGAAGGGTGATGCAACTTTTTTGGGGTGAATTAATTAGCGTCCCCACAGTTGAACTTTAACCAAGTTGTTGCTTGATAATTGGCATATTTTTTCCCCTGACATGCTGATAATCCAGTTATTGCTTCAAGGTTCTGTTAAAATGTCTGTTTGGCTCTTTCAAGCCTTAGGGTTTATGATGATGTCAGTAGATCACTAGACTTTGTGAAATAGTTCTTTGTTTTAAACCACTCCCCCCCAAAAAAATCACCAAAAAAAAATTTTAAAAACCCAGATGTGAAGACACATTAAGCAGTAACCTACTATTATTGATTGTTAAACCATCGTGAACTGTCTTCTTTCATGCATGGAAATATTTATTTAAAATATTTAGTATACATCCTAATTAAAATGTGGAGCAAATGGGATGTGAATTCCGTTTTGGACCTGCTGAATTTGCACTGCCTGAGAGTAGCTGGATGTTGTAAGAGTGAGTCTGAGTGGGAGAGAGGGATGAGGGGTCCTAGTTGGATGTCTCTGAGCAAGCTGCTTCATATCTTTGAGCCCTGGTTTCCACAGTTTGTACAAAAAGCATGAAGACTGCTTTTTAGGATTGTATTAGAGATTAAACAGAGTCATGTAAAGAGTACTAAGCACATAGTGTGTGCTCAAGAAATATGCTCTTTTCCATTTCCCTTCTTTCTGGGTTTTGAGGATCGTTGTAAACTTTTTTTTTTTTTTTTTTTTTGCGGTACGCGGGCCTCTCACTGTTGTGGCCTCTCCCGTTGCAGAGCACAGGCTCTGGACGCGCAGGCTCAGCGGCCATGGCTCACGGGCCTAGTCGCTCCGCGGCATGTGGGATCTTCCCGGACCGGGGCACGAACCCGTGTCCCCTGCATCGGCAGGCGGACTCTCAACCACTGCGCCACCAGGGAAGCCCCGTTGTAAACTTTTTTACACATTTGGGAACACATCTTTCTCTAAATGCAATAAGCCTCCTGGGCTTGTCCCAGTATCTTGAAAGTTGGAACCTCAGACGGCATGTGGTATGGTAGGGCGATTGCTTCCTAGTCCTTACATGCCTTCTTCCTACTAATACGTCTGATGTCATGTTAGCTGTTTTATAAGTTGATTCATTGCTGATTCATCTCGTCTCTTCAGTTCCAGGACGGCATAGTGTCAAGGATGCAGTGACTCTGTCATTTTGATGAGGAGATGTTAGAATGATTTTCCAGTGTGAGAATCTGCTTAGTATTACAAAACACTCATTTTTGTGGAAAGGAATCTTCACAAAGCCCAGGAATTGACTAAAATAACTGTTCTGGTTTAGATTTAAGAAGAGAACCTATTTGAAGTTCGGGCGGTTGGTGATAGGGAGAGTGATTATGTGAACTGTTTTGGCCTCGTTTCCTGGAGCGATGGTAACGAGTTGACCTGGTGCTGCAGCACCCCCGAAATCACAGAGCACCCAGAGCTCGCGCGATGCTGGATGATTGAGGGTGCTAATATCCCCTCTCTTTTCATCCTGGCTCACGCTATTTTCGTACAGCTCCAAAGGCTAAGGCGTCAGACAGGGAAGAGGAAATAGCAGGCGAGCTGAGTGGTAGTTGAAAACGGCCAAATAATTCCCCAAATTCAAGAAAGTAATTGTTTCTCAAGTGCCTATAAGGATTGGGCTGCCTTAGAGTCTGCACAACTTGGAAGTGGTTGGAGGGGTTTTGTGGCTTTTCTGTTCTCTGCTGGCTGGAGCTGGCTTCAGACTCCAGAGTAAGTAGTAGGGGAGGGAGATAAGAAATGCTGAGGAGCCAGTGCGGCACCGATTCTCTTTGCCATCGTGAAGGAGAGCTGTGTCTGGAACCTGCCACAGAATCAGCCTGCCACCTTAAACTGGACTCTTGCGTGGTACATTCACTTTATGCTATTTTATTGAAAGAGTTCTCATCCACTTGAAAGTGTTTGCTCCACTCGGACTCTAAGACGGTTGTGTAAGCCAGAAGTGGTTTATCCATTTCCTGGCTGTCCATCTGAGCTCTGTGGGTAACTTTATTCATGGGAGTTGAGATAGGAGAAGACAAAAAATCCACAGTGGCTTGGGTGTATCAAAGGCACTGGGTTTTTCTTCCATGCCCTAGTGCCGCGCTGGCTACCTAAGAATGGTTTCAGGCTTGCCCTCTATTGATAACAGACTTGTTTTGATAGTAAAATTGCTTTCAGGCTTGAGTTTCTGAAATCTGATCCTTTACAATAGGCCCATGGCAAGTGCCCTTTCAGAACGTCATGAAAACACGTGATGTTAATGATGTGGCTGGGGGATTCTTCAACAAGGTATGTGTGTATTTGTTGCAAGAATGCCATATAGCAAAGTGCCTGGTAGGATGAAGGCTAAAGGAACTAGTAGGTAAAATGATTGTTCAAGATCTTATTCTAGTCTAGATGGCAGCATCCAGCTTACAAGTGACATCCCCTTGCCACCATCATGCTTGCTGTTACTACGGGTTTAGCGTAAAAAGAATCTGAGACTTTTTGAGAATTTGTGAATTCAGAGGTACAGGGGGAGGAAAGAAATGGTGAAAACCAGAAATAATTTTGGGGGACAGAATATCACTAGGCAGGTCTAGTTTATAAAGACAGTGAACTTTCTATCCTAAAATGATAAAATATATCTTCTCCTGCCTTAACTTGTACACCCACCTTTCATTATTTCACTCTACTTTATTGCACTGCTGTTAGGGACTCATTCGGAATAAGAGCAATATTGTAGAATTATAGACAGCCATCTCTAATCTTTTTTTGAACATCTTCATTTAACCAGTCCTTCATGCAAAGATCCGCTTAATGAGATTGCCTTCCTAATTCCTAAACGCGAGCAGTTAAACAGAGGAACAGAAGTTTTGATTTGTAATGGGAGAGGAAGGCAAGGGGAGCAATGTAGCTTTGTAAAATGGAACACTTTGGAAGTGAGCTGGGCCAGTTCTGTAGCTTCATCGGGGGTTTAGAGTAAGGTTAGTATAAGGGCTGTGAGCACTAAGGCATCTATGGGGAAGGAGGAGTGAGGGAGAAGTGCTTAAATAGCACTTTGTCAAAAAAAATTTTTTTTTGAAATGGGCAAAATGCTTCTACTTTTGCCAATAGAAAAATAAGAAGGAATTTCTTCTCAACAACTCTCTTATACTGCAGGCCTTTTTTTTTTTTTTTTAACTAGGATAGTATCAGGCACAGAGCAGATTGAAAAGACATTTGTGGGTCAGCTTTTAAACTTTACCATTAATTGCAATGTAAAATGGTACAGTCATGTTGGAAAACTATTTAGAGTTTCCAAAGTAATTAAAACATGTGTCCACAAAAAGACTTGTGTGTGAATATTCACAGCAGCATTATTCATAATAGCTCAAAACTGGAAACAACCCAAGTGTCATCACCCAGTGAAACAAATTGTGGTATATCCGTACAATATAATCCTGCTCAGCAAAAAAAAAGAAAAAAAAAAAAAAGGACTGAACTATGGGTATAGACAGTGACATGCCTGAGTCTCAAGAAATGTTGTGTGCCTAGTCAAAGCAGTGAGGCACAAAGGAATACATACTACATGAATCCGTTTATATGAAGTTCTGGAAGAGGCAAAAGCAGTCTGTATTTATAGAAAGCAGATCAATTGTTGCCTGGGGCTTGGCATGGCAGAATTAACAAAGGAATTTTTTTGGGTGGTAGAAATGTTCTATATCTTGATGTGGAATGACTACATGGTGTATATAATTGTCAAAACACCCTTTACTGTGCATCCTGAATGAGTGTATTCTAAATAAATATACCTCAGAGTTGCTTTTTTAAAAGTTTCTGTTAAAAAGTGAAGACATCGGGCCTCCCTGGTGGCGCAGTGGTTGAGAGTCCGCCTGCCGATGCAGGGGATACGGGTTCGTGCCCCGGTCTGGGAGGATCCCATATGCCGCGGAGCGGCTGGGCCCGTGAGCCATGGCCGCTGGGCCTGCGCGTCCGGAGCCTGTGCTCCGCAACGGGAGAGGCCACAACAGTGAGAGGCCCGCATACCGCAAAAAAAAAAAAAAAAAAAAAAAAAAAAAAAAAAAAAAAAGTGAAGACATTTGTGGGGTTTTTTTGGTAAATATTACTACTCCTTATTACCTTGCTCTATAGACATATTACTTTCCAAGTCAAAAAGTCAATTTAAAAGTGACTTTTTAGATTATAATCTGTATGAAGTTGGGGATTATCTGCACTTTATATTGTTGGTCCATTTTGATTCTTTCTAAATAGACTTCTGGATTATGTGCTATTTTCAGAAAGCTTTTGGAGACTTTTTAAAGTGTATGTTTTAACAGGATTTTCCTGTAGGTCTTTGGCAACTTTTACACTTCTATTGTTTAAGGAGTATAAGTAACAACAGGACAGAATCATTTGCTGACACATCTGCCTCTTGTCCTGATTCTTTTATGTTAAGTAACTCTTCAGTTCCTGTTGCTCCTGCCTTTGAACTCAGAAAAACAGACCATCTCTCATACACCTGAAATTAAGAGAAAACACAAAATACAGGAGAAGCTTGGCAGGGCAGAGATACTGGTTTCTAATGAGCTATCACTGACGGCAAAAAACAAGGGAAGTTGATTTCCTACCTGATCCGCACACAGATATTCGAGGTTTTTACTGAATTTCCCAAAATGTGTGTTCCTTCTTGCCTTCTCCGTTTCCTGCACTGATGGCTGGTTATTTGGAGAGTCAGTTATTTTAAGACCTCAACATTTCCTAGCTGTTATCTTGTCAAGGTAAACCTAAATTTGATGAACCCCACATCAAAGGCAAATGTTGGAAGAAGTCAGTATCTTGTATGTTTGGCGTGGAAAACATGAGTTGAGGTGGTTAGGACAGGTTGTTGAATTTTCAAGGGGATGAGGTCTGTTCATTTAGATAATACTTTGGCCTCCAAGACCAAGTCCAACTGTATTGCCAGACTGTTTATGGCCCAGAGTTATCCTACCCTCATAGAAGCAGATTGGATCACAGGCAGTTCTCAGCTTCTTCAAGATCAACTGCAGTCTTTCTTCATGCTGGTTGCTAGGTTAAACCACTTCACCCTGGTTTAGGAAGTGAGTAGAAACTGCACTAGACCTGGAGTTTGACCCATGTTCAAATCATGACACTGGCCAGCACTGTAACTTTGGACAAATTAGTTCATCTTTTGAGCCTCAGTGTCCTCATCTGTAAAACGGGGATATCAACTTCACAGAGTTTTCTGGAAAATGAGATGCAAGAAGAGACAGTGCTTGGTGTTGTGCCTGGCACACAGTAGGCAGTTTGTAAACCTGAGTCTGTTTCCTTCCTTTGTTGAGTAGCTCTTTCTGACTCTGGTCCCTGTTACATACATACAACTATATGTCCAGTAGCACCGTATTCATTTTATAAAATGCTTGAATGATGAGAATGAAGTGAGAAGAGTTTTAGACCACGTGCTAAATGTTTGTTAATACGTAGTACCTTTGGAAATGGAGGTGGTGCACCTTCATTTCCTGGCCTGTGTTGTGTACTTTGCCTTCACGATATGCAGCGATGTGACTGGAATTGCGGACAGCAGGCTGGGATGCGGAGAATAAATCTGATCATCGGAGGCTCGTTACTTGTGACTTCAGTGCGGGAGAGAGGAGGTGCGGACTGTGTAAATGGAGCTTGGTGTGCTAATGAAATAACTCAGATTCTTAAAAGAAAAAGAGGGAGGAAAACCTCGCCTTCCATGGCAACATTTTCTTGATATGCTTCTACTGACACTGCAATGCCAGATAGAGATTCAGTGTATTTTGCTCCAACATTTTACAGTTTGGTCAGAGAAAACACACTTAACACAAGGTAATGAATATTTTTGTGCCAGGGCAAAGTATTTGTAAAAAACTTAATTATTAAATCCATCATGGGTGTTTCCATTCTGAGTCTAATTCTGGTAGTCCGCATGTGGATGGTGTGCCAGTCCCTAGTTGTGGGTCTAGGCAATTGGAGAATGGAAGCGATTATCCAGCTAATATAAAGAAATCCTGCTACGGAGTTTCGAAAGAAAGGCGCCCCTCACCCTCTCATCAATTACTCAAAATTCGTGTTTCTAGAGAATTAAATTCTTTGATAATCGCCTGCTCTCTTCCTTTGTCTGTTAGCGCCATCATCAGAGGCCTCAAGCGAAAGCCCTGGGAGTATTTCCGGCCTTTTCTCTAAGTCGGGCCAGCGATCAGGCTGTGAAACACGCACTTGGATGGGGATGGGGCCCGAGGGCTTCTGTGGTGCTTCCAGGCCAGGATTGGTTTTAGTTCTAGGGGATTAGTTGACCCTTAAGAAATATTATAATGCAAATATATGCCCACCCTAATTTTCTGATCTGTGTGCAGGAATTCACAATGTGGTGGCCTGCAACTGGCCAGTGTTAAAGGTAAGGTGCGTCTTGTTTCCAGAATGGACCAGTCCAGGGTGATTTCTCCCCACCTAGAGAGCATTGCTGGTGGTGATGGAGGAGTTGTTACAGAACGAGCTCTGGATTAGGGGTCAAGGGTGTGAAGTTGAGTCACCTTCTAGCTGTGTATCATTTTCTAAGCCTCTTACCTGTTCTGGGGCTCACTTTTGTCATCTGTAGAAGGTGATAGTAGTAGCTTACTTTCCTGCCAACCTCCTAGGGTTTTTATCAAAAAATAAATCTGACATTTATAATGATACATGATAAATGAGGACACCTTAAAAATCAAAGCACTCTACAAATGTAAGATGTTAATAACTGTAAATTCAATGATATCATTTCAATGCTCACGTTGGAGAAACAATAGTTGTAGACTTCTGAGAGCGCACAAATAATTGTGAAGCTTGAATTTCCCCTTGGTGAGGCTCATTTAGGACAGATCGATATGCTGTAGGGCAAACTCATCTCTATGGACATCATAACTGAATTTTGTTTGGCTTTCTTTTTCTGTTGTTTAATCCTATTATCTCTGCCCTTTATTTCCAAGCATTGGGAATAATGGGAAAACTGGAAGATTTTTACACATAGTGAAGAATAAGTTGAAAGACCTCTGGGAAGAGAAAAGAGATTTTTTAAAAATGGGCAATGGTAATTTAAAAGTTTATTTTTTCAGAAGTGACAGACTCAGGAACAGAGTTGATTAAAAAAAAATTTTTTTTTAAGTCAACACCCAGCACTGCCCTTTCTTTACTTAGTGAAACATATGGTAGAAACAAATTTTGTGATCCTCTGCGGGCTCCATTACCGGTCACCGCATTCATGTGACTCCTGGCACAGTTGGCTCATTTAAAAGACTCAGTGATGTCTTGGAAGCCTAATGACTCTCTATTTTGTGTTTTCGTCCTGCAGGATGTGGTGAAGCTAATTCCTTTTCAACTTTCGACCACTTTTTTACAAAACAGGAAAATGAAAGGACTTTCAAAAGTGAGACACCGAATATCCAGTTTGCAGAATAGACAGTACAGGGCTGCGCTCGGCCGGAGGCCGGCCATGGGTTTCACTTAAGAACTCCAAGTAAAAGGACAGGGTGGAAAGTGTAGGGAATGCCTTCAGGGAAATGCCAACGGGACTGATTATTATTAGAAAAGTTGGAAATGGCTGGGCCTCGGGGACCAGTGTCCAGGCGCCCTGGTCTCTCTGGAGGTGGCGTGAGCGCCTTGCTTCACTGAGGTCTGGACGGAAAGCGTTCCTCTTCCTGGCTTGACCGTGTCTCCCCAACCCCTGCCCACCACCTTTAGAGTAGTGAAATATGCTTACTCTTCACGAAGCTGAGAAAAAGGCAGACAGCCGAGGAAGAGACTAATAATTAGGCCTCTTTGGAAGGTGTGAGACAAATTGGCAGCATGGCTGCCCGGGAAAACACAATGGGTCTTTGTTTTCAACTAAGAACACTAGAAATCATGGTGTCCCAGTGCTTCAGGGTCCTGTCGCTGTGGGGAGCCCGGCCCTGCCTGTGCGAAGCAGGGCCCTCTAATTGGTACACACACATGTTTCTTCATCATCTCTGGCCCCGTCTCTCCAGAGCATCTATTTGTTTTTGTTACTGCAGGATTGTGAATTGACCCATCGCGCCCAATCCCCCCCTTCTGTGGCTTCTTTCATTCTTCTTGAAGGAGGGCTGGGAAGCAGCCGTTGGCGTGTGTGGTGGCAGCGCTGCAGGCTGGCCATCGGAGGATATCCATCAAAGGAAAAGCTGCTCCCCCTCGGCCCCTCACCCTTGGCTTTGGGCCCCCCCTCTGCCTCCCAACTGCCAGCGCATTCAGCTCCCTGCCTTTGTCCAGGCGCAGGACACAGCGCCACCTCCTTGGCTTCCCTTTCCCATTTGGAAGCCAAAGTCACTGCTCCAGCTCGGGAGCTGTGAGTCTCTTGTGAATGCCACTGGCTTGGTGGGAAGATCAGGATTCTGGCTGCCTGTTGTGTGGCCAGATGCAGTCAGCGAGGATGCATGTGCTGTGCCGTTGTTTGTTATCTGTAAGCAAACTGCAGAAACAAGTGTCTAGAATTAGATGCATTGCTCCGGGACCCCCTTTCCTTTTTCCATTTAGACTTTCTCAACAGAAGCTCCTTTTCACTTGATTAACTATAACAAACTCTCTTTGGAGTTCTGTGTTTTGGAAACAATGTTGCCAGAGAAAGAATCACTGTGTCTGTGGTAAATGCCTCAAATAAATTCTTCCTCCTATAAATGGAGAAGACAGAATAGAAGGCTTTAATCTATCGTCTTGCCTGTTAGTGAAATACTACTGAGGGACCTAGTTCATCTGCATGTTAAATGTGCTAGACCTGTCTCTGTTTTTTTTCCCTTACTTGTTACCTTGGAGATAATGCCCTGGCTCAGGAATTGTGCGAGGCATGCTGCAGACCTTCCGTATGGCTTCTGCGCTCTGAGAAGGCAGTTAATGGGGAAAGGTTGGATTTTTCCAGAGTGTCTTCAGTGGTTAATAGAGAAGGGAGAGGAAGGAGAAAAAATGAGAGAGGTTTATTCTTCTGGTAATATTTCCAGACTACTTTTAAATTAATTGCAGGCAGTTTACCTAGATTTCAAAAGAAAGTCAGACTGTGGCCTCTGATCACGTGAGACTGCTTTTAAGAAGAACCTTCCAGTGCCTTTGGCAGCACTGGCATAGGAAGATCAGCTACCAATTGACACTGCATTCCAAACCTACCATTAGGGAGTCTCGCCTCTCACTGCTTTGTTTAATAGCACTGTTCTTCCATATTGTCTCATGGCATCTTATTTTCTCAGGCCAACTTTTTCAGGAGACTGAGAAGCAAGATTTAAAAATAGGATTCAGTCAGCAGCCAGAGAGCAAAATTGGCCCATATTCCCAGCTGAATATGTAGGCTGCATGTCATGGTGCAGCAGGGAGCCTTCACAATCTTCTGCGGTCTCAGCACCCAGGTGAGGAGATCACCCATGGCACGCCTCTGGTTGGGGCAGAGTCTGGATTATACGTCAGACTTCCTGACTCCACGTGGTGGGCTCTTTCAACGTCAGTCCTGACCTATTAAATCACTTGCTCTGAGTTCTGTCCGAGGTGAAGTTGTGTGAAGGAAGTGTGAGAAGAATGCTCTTGTCTTGAACGAAGCCAGCCACCAGTCAACTTGGGAAACTTGGGAAGGAGGAGGGACTGTGTCCTCAAATTTTAAATCTCTTCCTGTTGGTATTTGTTGTTAATAGACGGAATTAGATCGAGTCTGGAACCACGGGTGCTCTGAGGATGAATTGTCAAAAGCGTGCCTTGCCATTCAAGGCACATTTGGTTCTCTTGGTAACTCTGTCTTCCCTGAAGTCCCGTTGACCACGCTTTGCCATGGCCGTAGTTTGGGGAGACAAGATGTCCCTTAGGCTTTTTCTCTTGAAAACTTGAATATGGACAAGTTAGCCCGAGGCAATCACAGAATCTTTAAAAAGAAACTTTTAGCTAGGGAATGTTTTTTTTCGGTAGGACACAGGATTCTGGTCTTTGTGAACTGACAAGTCTGCAGGTAAGAGTAGGAGCCATGTATAATATCTTTCGTATATTCGTTCCTCATTTATAAATGTTTTCTTACCTGCTGGTTATTTATTCATTCAACAGGTATTCAGCTTGTATTGATGCGAAGTGCTACGTACCATGAAGGTGCTTGGGAAGCAGAGTTGAGTATTATACATAGTCTCTGGCTTCAGTAATACGGAGGCATATGCTTGTTCAGTAACTGGACAATTTTAAAAAGAGATGAGCGTTTTGTTTTGACTGCTCACATTTAATGTGAAGGACTGAGTAACTTTTTAAAAGATGGCGGTGGTTCAGGCATCTTTATGATACTGAGAATTATTCAGAGGTCTTTCTTTGTAGGGTCTCACCACTCATTTTCCTCAAAACCAGATCTGGGTGCCACAGGGTATATGGGGTCCCATGGCCTCTGGCTGAGGGGGTTATTTGAGATTGGAAGGTAGGGGCAGGAGGAACCAGGGCCAAGTATGGCAGAGTTCCCGAGGACGTATGGGTGTAAATACCACGGAGATGGGAACAGGGACGGGGAACCAATGAACAGAGGCAACGTTCAGTGCCGTTTACTCTGACACCTGCCATGATCCAGGCTCCGTACTAGGCACTTTATATATATATTCTCCCACTTATTTCTCTTAACAACCCTGTGAGGGTGAACTGGTCGCATATTCCTGTATTGCTGGGGAGGACCCTGATGCTGTGAGCATCAGCAACATGGACAGGGTCCTGTGGCTACGTGGTGGAGCAGGTGTTTAATCCGGGGCTCTCTGCTGTCCGAGCCCGCCAGCTCTGGCCTTCGTACAACAAACACTCCCAACTCTCTTAATAAGTTGGAAGTTGGTCAGGACCATGGGGCTAACTTTTTCCCTCCTTTTAATCATTAAAATGGGATCTCTGTGGACCCTAAAGGGGAAACAGACTGAAGGAAAATGACACTGCAGTGTCAAGAATAGAAGCGAAAATCTAAGACCCAACTGGTAAAATGAAATAGGCATGAAAGGAATCCCATCCATAGCTTTGACTCCCCATCCACTTTGCCTGAAGTTATTTCAGTCAACAGGGAGCTGGTGAGTTCTGGATAAATACAACTTTCTGTGTTCTAGATGGAAGTAGGTCGGCCCCCTCTTTGTGTATGGTCCCAAGGAGTGTGTTTTGCTTTCTTCTCACGTAGAGAGTTCATAATTAATGGTGGTTATTTTTACCTCTTCAGTGGGTACCATGCTACCACGCACACTTTTCTTCATTCTAGGGACTCATGCTTTGATGCAATAAAGCCAACATAATCCCTGTCTTTAGAGAGTTTGTAGGGGATGTGTGATTACAACGTAGTGGGATTAGTGCTGGGGAGGCACCAATAAACATAGTGTGAATTCATATTTAAACTTAAGTGATGTGGAAAACAAGCTAGTGGAAAGGTATTTTGGACTTTATTTTACAAGGAGCTTGAGGAACTCCTAAAAATTTGTTCTGCAGAATCGTTTGCCCTAAGACTTGTGATTTTCAGTTGTGATTTAGTGTTGATCATGGTGAGATTTCTTTGTCAGTGAGGCTTCTCTTCAGATCTGTGTGGTGGATGCCTTCCTGCACTTACTATCAGAACTGCAAACCAGTCTCTTGCGCATCCTTTTCCATCTCATTTCCTTTGTTAGTGCATGTGTAGTGTGCATTTATTTTCCTTGCTGGTTTGCCTGAATTTGGTCCTAGACAGCATCACAGTTTGAACCAGATTTTAGTGGTAATCATTCAAGGCATCTGAATCATCCTGGTCAGCCTTTGAGTTTTTCTCTCCTGGGCCCCTAAGTGACCTCAACTGGTAACCAGTCTTGTGAAAAATAGTATAATTTGGTTTCACACAGCAGGTCTCTTAGGCAAAAATCACATTTATAGGCAAATTTACTGGCTGTGCAGGTTACTTTGAAATATTTTTAGTGCTTTAAAAAAAATCAGAAAGCCAGTGGAGCTGAAGGCAAAGGGAAAGAATTATATTTTTCTTTTCAATGTCCAACAAAATATGCACTAATGATACAATTACAGTGTATTAAGTTAATACAATAAATACAAAGTTAATCCATTTTGGACTTTCTTGTGTTGTCCTTGTTTGTGGAGTAATGTAATTGTGACAGAGTAATTAGTACCCTACAGGGGGATTAGCGGTAAAGATTGAGATAAAAGAACAAGGGGAAAAGAAGGACTGAGCTGTCTAGAAGACAGGGGAGTTTAGAAAGTGCTGAGACATGGAATTTCCTGAGGGTGATTTTAGGCTTTCCTGACTCTAATTACTGTATACATTTTTCTGCCTGCTAGTGATAATCAGCTGGGTTAGACAGGTAAAACGTATTAGAAATGATGGAGTCCTGGGATGGATCAGCAAGAATGATCCAGCCAGGCCACCGGCCCTCAACTGGGCCTTTGCTGTTTTCTCAGAGGTTTTCTCATCTCTGTAATTTACATGTTTTTGTTATTAAAATATCTTTTGGGTCATTATCTCATCTACACAAATCTTAGAAAATCAGGAGGAGTTCCCCTAAACGAGTTCTTGGTTCCTCGGTTTTCTATCAGAGCATGGTGGGCCTCTCAGGGCCAGCAAACTGTTCCAGTTAATTTTTCTTGCCCCTTTTATTGGCTCTGGAGTTTCTCGTGGTCAGCCTGTGCTTCACATTGAGATCATTAACTTGGACCCAAACGAAAGGTATTTGAGAAGAAGAAGCAGCAGTAGAGAGGAGAAAGTGGAGATCTAGCTGGAATTTCTAGTTTTCCACAGAAATAAGTGCAGTTGGAACCAGATTAGGTGAGCCTTGCCCTTCCGTCACAGCCCCTGTGCAGGCAGCAGCAGTTCTTTCTATACCTGTCTCCACCTGGCTGACATGGTAAATATTTTTTAAAAATATTTTTTAAAATTGAAGTCTAGTTGATTTACAATGTTGTGTTAGTTTCAGGTGTACAGCAGAGTTATTCAGTTATACACACATAGATGTATGTGTGTGTATATATATATGTGTGTATATTCTTTTTCCTTATAGATTATTACAAAATATTGAGTATAGTTCCCTGTGTTATACAGTAGGTCCTTGTTGGTTAACTGTTTTATATGGGAGTGTGTATATGTTAATCCCAAACTCCTAATCTATCCCTCCCTGCCCCCTCCTTTCCCCTTTGGTAACTGTAAGTTTGTTTTCTGTGTCTGTGGGTCTGTTTCTGTTCTGTACATAAGTTCATTTGTATCATTTTTTTTAGATTCCGCAGATAAGCAATATCATATATCTGTCTTTGTCTGACTTACTTCACTTAGTATAATAATCTCTAGGTCCAGCCATGTTGCTGAAAAATGGCATTATTTCACTTTTTATGGCTGAGTAATATTCCATTGTATGTGTATGTATATATGTATGTGTGTATCTATATATTTCTTTATATATCTCATGTCTTCTTTATCCATTCATCTGTCCGTGGACACTTGGGTTGCTTCCATGTCTTGGCTATTGTAAATAGTGCTGCAATGTACATTGAGGTGTATGTATATTTTCAAATTATAGTTTTCTCCAGATCTATGCCCAGGAGTGGGATTGCAGGATCATGTGGTAACTGTTTTTAGTTTTCTAAGGAACCTTCATACTGTTCTCTGTGATGGCTGTACCAGTTTGCATTCCCACCAACAGTGTAGGAGAGTTTCTTTTTCTCCGCACCCTCTCCCGAATTTATTATTTGTGGACTTTTTTTTTTTTTTTGGCCACGCTGCACGGCATGAGGGATCTTAGTTCCCCAACCAGGGATTGAACCCATGTCCCCTACAGTGGAAGCTTGGAGTCTTAGCCACTGGACCGCCAGGGACGTCCCATATTATTTGTAGACTTTTTGAAGATGGCTATTCTGATTCATGTGAGGTGATACTGCATTGTAGTTTTGATCTACATTTCTCTAATAATTAGCAATGTTGAGTAAAAGAGTGGGTTTTTTTAAATAGATTATTATTTTTTTAATTGAAGTATAATTGATTTACCATGTTGCATTAGTTTCAGGTATACAGCAAAGCATGGTAAATATTCTTTAGTGGCAGGATTCTCATTTTTGAATTGAAAAATAGGCTTTCATATTCAATTATTAAAAATTCTGTGGTTTGGCTTTAAAATCAAATAACTTGTTCACAGATGAATTAGACATTAGTTTTAGCTTTCTTTTAATTTTTTACCCTTCTTCCCCGCCGTGTTGTTCATCTCGGCCTTTTTGGCTATCATCTTGATGTTCAGGTGTCTGCACTCCTCCTCTCCTTGGCACTGCTGTAAGCAGCCTTCTCCCCATTGGCTGTTGCGCTGTCCCCCCCTGGTCCGTGCAGGAAGGTTGGAGCAGGTACAGGTGGGGCTTCCCATCTACCCTGGAAGTCTGAGCCCAGAGTAATTTTACCCTCAAAAATCTTTCCACAGTTGGCATCAGAGTCAAGGAGGTCAGCTGGACAGCTCAACCTCACTGGACCCAAGCAGCTCAGCCAGGTGATGCTTCCATGGACTGTTTTGTTGGGTCAGATGGGCTTGTCTGTCTGGTCAGCCTCCTCAGCCCCCATCTGCACTAGCCTGGTCATAGTGGGCGGTCACTACCTATAATATTTCTCAGAGACTTCTGCATGTAAAACCTACATCTAGACATGTATGTTTACAATTGTGATGGGCAAGAGCTTATTTTTCTTAAAAAGGATAATGAAAATCTGTTTCCAGTTTTTTTTCCAGTTGTTTCCTATTTTCCTCTGGGAAAATAGGTGTGATTTCTTTTTTTCCTAGACAAAAACCTGGAGGGAATCACTAATGGAAAAAAAATGCTGTTGTGTACTGTTAAAATGTCCCAAAGGGCCTCCCTGGTGGCGCAGTGGTTGAGAGTCCGCCTGCCGATGCAGGGGATACGGGTTCGTGCCCCGGTCTGGGAGGATCCCATATGCCGCGGAGCGGCTGGGCCCGTGAGCCATGGCCGCTGAGCCTGCGCGTCCGGAGCCTGTGCTCCGCAACGGGAGGGGCCACAACAGTGAGAGGCCCGCATACCGCAAAAAAAAAAAAAAAAAAATGTCACAAAGCAGATATCCTAGCCAGTTATCATATATACATATAAATTCTTTTAAAGGATGATTTAATCATCCCTTTGGATTTATGGTGTTTTATTTTTTTTTATTTTTTTTTTATTTATTTTTTTTTTTTGCGGTACGTGGGCCTCTCACTGTTGTGGCCTCTCCCGTTGCGGAGCACAGGCTCCGGATGCGCAGGCTCAGCGGCCATGGCTCACGGGCCCAGCTGCTCCGCGGCATATGGGATCCTCCCGGACCGGGGCACGAACCCGTATCCCCTGCATCGGCAGGCGGACTCTCAACCACTGCGCCACCAGGGAGGCCCTATGGTGTTTTAAAAAATAACTTTACCTGGCACCTAAATACAAGTGTATGAACAATTTTACATAAATTCTCACATAAAATTTCACATAATAATTGCAACTGAATTATTTGCTTTTTTTTTTTTTAAACATCTTGCCTTTCACATTGTTTATGCAGATCTGACTTGAATAAACACAACCTTGGGAGCTTTTGCTTTATATAGATAAGCCAAAATGCTATCCTGATGCTGCATAAAATAGCTAGGATTAGAAGAACTCTTGAAAAGCAAGATTGGTAATGGGGAGCGATAGCTGTGTGTGAAAGCCTTAATGTTGAAGTATGTTCCTGTAATGCATTTTTCTCGTTCTCCTTGTTATCTTACAATTTTAGTGGGAAAACTAACAATAATGTTATTTCAAAGATGTGGTTAAAAAATAATCAAATTGGGGCTTCCCTGGTGGCGCAGTGGTTGAGAGTCCGCCTGCCGAGGCAGGGGATACGGGTTCGTGCCCCGGTCCGGGAGGATCCCACATGCCGCGGAGCGGCTGGGCCCGTGAGCCGTGGCTGCTGAGCCTGCGTGTCCGGAGCCTGTGCTCCGCAACGGGAGAGGCCGCAGCAGTGAGAGGCCCGCGTACTGCAAAAACAAACAAACAAACAAACAAAAAACATCAAATTTAACAGAAAATGGAGCTCTAGCTTTTGGTTAAACATTCATTTACTTCTCTCTCTCTCTCCCTCTCTTTAAAAAACAGAACCATGGATCCTTTTTGTGCACA
Organism: Mesoplodon bidens; assembly: GCF_964165515.1. Lineage (NCBI taxonomy): Eukaryota > Metazoa > Chordata > Mammalia > Artiodactyla > Ziphiidae > Mesoplodon > Mesoplodon bidens. The sequence goes on along the minus strand of NC_138176.1, from coordinate 212,418,860 downwards.
GTTGCATAGATTGGTGTTAACTCTTTCTCAGGTTGCTCTTTGGTTTGGGACTCCAGAGATTTAACTGGCTCCTGGTTCATGTGTGAAATGCTGCACTTGGTATAGTTTTGTCGGGTTGAGAATTTATTTTCTTCCTCCAATTGTTTTTTTTTTAATTTTTATTGGAGTATAGTTGATTTAAAATGTTGAGTTAGTTTCTGCTGTACAGCAAAGTGAATCAGTTATACATATATCCACTCTTTTTTAGATTCTTTTCCCATATAGGTCATTACAGAGTATTGAGAAGAGTCCCCTGGGCTATACAGTAGGTCCTTATTAGTTATCTAGTTTATATATAGTAGTGTGTATATGTCAATCCCAATCTCCCAGTTTATCCCTCCCCCTACCCACCTTCCAGTTGGGTTTATGGCGGTTCTGACATGGAAAGAGGATGCTGGAGAATGTCAAGGTGAAGCCAGGAGCATGGAGGCACCAGAGCCAGCTTCGGCTCCCTGGGAAAGCAGTACCATTGTAGATGTCCTGTGGCAGTTGATGGTGCCCTTTCTGGGGACCTGGGGAGGCAGCTGTTCTGCTTCAGCCACCTTATGAGAAGGAAAGCTGCCCCCCACCTCAGCACATCCCCTCATTGTCTTGACATTCATACCATATCGGGGATATATATTTATGTATGAAAGAACACAGGACAATGTGGTCTGTGTTATGGGGCATACAGCAGTGAAAAAATAGACATCCTTACCCTTTGGAAGCTTTCAGCTGGTGTGTGTCGGGGGAGGTGTTCCTTAAGGAAGTGCTATATTTGGATGAGAGGAAAGGATTCCTGAGGCGGACTGGGGGAGGAGGTGAGAGCTTGCAACAGATCTGGAAGGAAAGAGGTGGCACTGTCCACCTGAGAAAATGGTAGAAACAAATATCTTCCACGGTCGGGTGGGTCCCTAACAAAGGGAACATTCCCTTCCTCAAAGGGAAGATGGGGAACGAATGTTCAGGTATGTGTGGACGTATAGTTTGGGATGTATAGTTTTGTATGCCATGAGGACCCTTTCGTCAATGCTTGTTTCACCCAGTAGCCCAGCAGTCCTATCTATTCCACATAACTTCACATTACCCTGAAGTGAATTTTTAAAAACTTACATCTAGTGGGTATGGATTTTCTAAAGGGGAAAATTCTTCTCAGCTTTCAAAAAAGGAAAGGGACTGTGGCTGTTTTGTTTGCATCCTATCCCCAAAGCCCCACACAGGGTTTGACATATAATGAGTGCTAATAAATACTGGTGCAAAGAAGGAAAAAAGTCTAAGGGTTATAATTTGGGAAAGAGCTAAGGGAGGAATTCAGTTTTGAGTAGATAAACTGAATATAATTTCAGGATTATTTTCTCTTTAAGTGTTTGGGGGGACTGTGATGAACTTCCTTTGCAGGTGGGTTGGCTCCGCAGGGATAAAGGGGGTGGGGTTTTCAGCTCATGTTCCAAGTTCATGTCTCAGGGGGAGGTTCGGTGAGACTTAGGGCTGCCTCCTCTGACCACACAGCTTTGCATAATTGATTAACACTGCAGAGCTGTTTGCATTTCTTTCCTAAAATAAATATCATTTTCTAATGGACTATCTGGAGTTAATAAGTGCCCAAAACCAGGGTGTGTGTTGAATCTTGTGATCTGATGTGATACACCCAGCTCCTCGAAAAGGTGTAATTAATGGGGCTTCCCTGTTGGCGCAGTGGTTGGGAGTCCACCTGCCGATGCAGAGGACACGGGTTCGTGCCCCGGTCCGGGAGGATCCCACATGCCGCGGAGCGGCTGGGCCCGTGAGCCATGGCCGCTGAGCCTGCGCGTCCGGAGCCTGTGCTCCGCAACAGGAGAGGCCACAGCAGTGAGAGGCCCGCGTGCCGCGGAGGAAAAAAAAAAAAAAGTGTAATTAATGATCTTGAATCTCGGGGCATTCTTAGTTCCTGAGTTGGTAAACAGGTCTCTGAAAAAGCTAGTATTTATTGTTTACCATGGGCCAGGCATTGTTCTGAGGGCTTCACCTAATTACCTCCTTTGATTATCTTTTTTAAAAATCATCTCAGACACTCTAAGAATTAGCACCATGAGTACCTCCATTTCTAGCTGTGAGAACAGACTCTTAAAATGACGAAGTCACTCCAAGTTGACACAGCCAGTAAATAGTAGAACTGGATTTGAGTTGAAACCGTCGGGCTCCTAAAGGCCAGGCAACATAGCTTCTTTCTCTTGGGCATTTCTGTTTTCCTTAGAGCTTCCTCATAGCTTCTGTCTGTCATTCTGATACCCTTGTCAGATGTGATAAATAGCATTTAAGTGGGTATGGCACAGGTCCTAAATTAACAGACCCCCGAGGCCATAACACAGTTTAAGAAAGATTTTGGCAGATCACATCACTTGTATAAAGGTAGGTCATGATCACGTAGTGCGCTGGAGGCCAGTTTTGGAGCAATACTATGAGGAAAAGGTGTGTGATTCACACCTGCAGAGACCTTTGGGCTGAGAGAAGCCACATGATGAGGGGACTTAGGGTTTCAAGGGGGAAAAGATTAAGGATTCTGGTTGGCAAGTCTCTTGGAAAATTTAAGAGTAGTAAACATTTTACATTCAGTACATCAGTAACTTTTGAATGAGGTGTTCCAGGTACTTCACAACACTTAAGTTTAATGTGTGAGCATTGTGGTTGGTAAGTGGGGATGACACCAATTCTCTCTTCTGTGTTAACAGAAATATGAAAATGACAGAAGATGAATTTTTTTTAAATTGAGTTTTAGATTTTGGTAAAGCAGAATATAAAACAATTGAGTACCAGGATAAAAGACTTAATAAAAAGCAATAGCTAAGTTTATGCTAGAAAAAAAATCATTAGTCCTGACATTTTTTGGATCAAAGTGTCTAGATAATCAAAGATAATCAATATATTCAGATAATCTAATTTGATGTACAGCTTATTTTCCTTTTTTTATAAAAGGCAAATTTTGTGCATGTTATAGACTTGGTAGTACAACTTTATTTTATTATTTTATTTATTTTTTTTAAAATTTTTGTCTGCATTGGGTCTTTGTTGCTGCATGCGGGCTTTCTCTAGTTGTGGTGAGCGGGGGCTACTTTTCGTTGCCGTGCGCAGGCTTCTCCTTGCGGTGGCTTCTCTTGTTGCGGAGCACAGGCTCTAGGCACTCGGGCTTCAGTAGTTGTTGCTTGGGGCCTCTAGAGCTCAGGCTCAGTAGTTGTGGCTCACAGGCTTAGTTGCTCTGGGGCATGTGGGATCTTCCGGGACCAGGGCTTGAACCCGTGTCCCCTACATTGGCAGGTGGATTCTTAACCACTGTTCCACCAGGGAAGTCCCGGCAGTACAACGTTAAATAGCTTTTCTAGCATTACAGGTTGATTTTGAGTTAATTGAACAGTTTGAAGTTTTAATAACATTGGGAAAGTGGACATGTGCACATAAATTTAGGGGAAAAGAAAAAAATAATACTGTTTGGTTTTGAGAACAATCCTCTTGTAAATAATGGGAATATCCAGAAGGTGAGAAGATCACCTTCTGATCACCTTCAGAAACAAAGTGACATTTTTTTTTCTTTCAAGGGGATGGCATTGGATACAATATTCAGGATATTGTAGCTTTGAATGAAAGAGAAGTTCCCAGAATATTGTGTAAATATTGTTTTAAGTGCTGATTATTTCGGAAAAAATTTAAATGCTAAGGAGATTTTTTTTTCATTAGTTAAGTTATGTAAAAGAGTTTAGATATTATTCCTGACCCTCCTTTGCAATCTGAAGAAACCCAGGGATAAACCCCAGTGGCTCTGACTGGCCAAATCACTCAGTAAGTAATCACAGACAGCTTTGTAAGTAGGAAGAGAAGAAATAAGGAGAAGGAGCTAGGGAACAACATGCTCTGAGGGCTCGCAGACTCTCAGGTCATACGTGTATTGAAGAGTTTAGATCTCAAAGATTAGCATTTCTCTTGTCTCATTGGGAAGGGGAATGACAGCGTGGGCTCTTTCTTCTTTCAAAACAAACTCACCCCCCACCCCCATTATAGATAATACTCTGTGTTCACATCATTCCGGAAAACTTCGAACTTGTATATAAATAGAGAGAGAGACGGAGAGAGGGAGAGAGAGGGTGTGTGTGTGTGTGTGTCTGTGTGTGTGTTTGTAGTGGTTATCCCTGCTGATCTATATTTTTAAGTACTTTTCCATATTTTTTGTTTTTCAAATATTTGTATACATATATCCACACCTTTTTATATTTATATAAAATTATATTTATTTTAAATATAAAATTATATATATTATATATATATAATATATATTATATTTTATATATAATAAATATATTATATTATATATAAATATATAATTATAATTATATATAATATAATATATTATAATTATATATAAATATATAATATATTTTATATATTTTAAATATAAAATTATATTTTTAAATAAATTTATAAAATATAAAATTATATTTATTTTTATATTTAGTTTGTGCTTTGTTTTTTTCACTGTACCAGTATGTAGTGAGCTTTTCCCCTGTGTCACTAGGTATTCTTTGAAGAAGCGATTTGTAAGCTTTACAGTTGTGTGAGTTTGGTGAGCCCTGATTTGTCCATCAGCAGTCGGCACTCAGTGCTCCAGCGTCTACTCTGCTCTCAGCTCCTGCATTCTCTGCTTTTTTTTTTTAATGTCTGAAACATTTATATTCACATATTTCCATACAAATAACCCAAAGAAAGTTTAGTATCGGTTGTTTTTTTGTTTGTTTTTTTATACAGCAGGTTCTTATTAGTCATCAGTTTTATACACATCAGTGTATACATGTCAATCCCAATCACCCAGTTCATCACACCACCATCCCCACCCCACTGCGGTTTTCCCCCCTTGGTGTCCATACATTTCTTCTCTACATCTGTGTCTTAACTTCTGCCCTGCAAACCGGTTCATCTGTACCATTTTTCTAGGTTCCACATACATGCGTTAATATACAATATTTGTTTTTCTCTTTCTGACTTACTTCACTCTGTATGACAGTCTCTGGATCCATCCACATCTCAACAAATGACCCAATTTCGTTCCTTTTTATGGCTGAGTAATATTCCATTGTATATATGTACCACAACTTCTTTATCCATTTGTCTGTCAGTGGGCATTTAGGTTGCTTCCATGACCTGGCTATTGTAAATAGTGTTGCAGTGAACGTTGGGGTGCATGTGTCTTTATGCATTATGGTTTTCTCTGGGTATGTGCCCAGTAGTGGGATTGCTGGGTCATATGGTAATTCTCTTTTTAGTTTTTTTTTTTAAATTTATTTATTTATTTATTTATTTTTGCCTGTGTTGGGTCTTCGTTTCTGCGCGAGGGCTTTCTCTAGTTGTGGCAAGCGGGGGCCACTCTTCATCGCGGTGTGCGGGCCTCTCACTATCGCGGCCTCTCTTGTTGCAGAGCAAGGCTCCAGACGCACAGGCTCAGCAGTTGTGGCTCACGGGCCCAGCCGCTCCGCGGCATGTGGGATCTTCCCAGACCGGGGCACGAACCCTTGTCCCCTGCATTGGCAGGCGGACTCTCAACCACTGCGCCACCAGGGAAGCCCTCTTTTTAGTTTTTTAAGGAACCTCCATACTGTTCTCCACAGTGGCTGTATCAATTTATGTTCCCACCAACAGTGAAAGAGGGTTCCCTTTTCTCCACAGCCTCTCCAGCATTTGTTGTTTGTAGATTTTCTGGTGATGTCCATTGTAACTGCTGTGAGGTGATACCTCATTGTAGTTTTGATTTGCACTTCTCTAATAATTAGTGATGTTGAGCAGTTTTTCATGTGCTTCTTGGCCATCTATATGTCTTCTTTGGAGAAATGTCTACTTAAGTCTTCTGCCCATTTTTTGATTGGGTTGTTTGTTTCTTTAATATTGAGCTGCATGAGCTGTTTCTATATTTTGGAGATTAATCCTTTGTCCGTTGATTCGTTTGCGAATAGTTTTTCTCATTCTGCGGGTTGTCTTTTTGTCTTGTTTATGGTTTCCTTTGCTGTGCAAAAGCTTTGAAGAGTCATTAGGTCCCATTTGTTTATTTTTGTTTTTATTTCCATTACTCTAGGAGGTGGATCAAAGAAGATCTTGCTGTGATTTATGTCAAAGAGTATTCTTCCTATGTTTTACTCTAATAGTTTTATAGTGTCCGGTCTTACATTTAGGTCTCGAACGCATTTTGAGTTTATTTTTGAGTATGGTGTAAGGGAGTGTTCTAATTTAATTCCTTTACATGTAGCTGTCCAGTTTTCCCAGCACCACTTATTGAAGGGACTGTCCTTTCTCCATTGTATATCTTTGCCTCCTTTGTCATAGATTAGTTGACCATAGGTGCGTGGGCTCTGGGCTTTCTATGTTTTTCCATGGATCTATGTTTCTGTTTTTGTGCCAGTACCATATTGTCTTGATTACTGTAGCTTTGTAGTATAGTCTGAAGTCAGGGAGTCTGATTCCTCCAGCTCCGTATTTTTTCCCCTCAAGACTGCTTTGGCTATTTGGGGTCTTTTGTGTCTCCATACACATTTTAAGGTGATTTGTTCTAGTTCCATAAAAGATGCCATTGGTAATTTGATAAGGACTGCATTGAATCTGTAGATTGCTTTGGGTAGTACAGTCATTTTCACAATATTGATTCTTCCATTCCAAGAACATAGTATATCTCTCCATCTGTTGGTATCACCTTTAATTTCTTTCATCAGTGTCTTATAGTTTTCTGCATACAGGTCTTTTGTTTCCCTAGGTAGGTTTATTCCTAGGTATTTTATTCTTTGTGTTGCAATGGTAAATGGGAGTGTTTCTTAATTTCCCTTTCCGATTTTTCATCATTAGTGTATAGGAATGCAAGAGATTTCTGTGTATTAATTTTGTGTCCTGCAGCTTTACCAAATTCATTGATTAGCTCTAGCAGTTTTCTGGTGGCACTTTTAGGATTCTCTATGTATAGTATCATGTCATCTACAAACAGTGACAGTTTTACTTGTTTTCCAATTTGTATTCCTTTTATTTCTTTTTCTTCTCTGATTGCCATGACTAGGATTTCCAAAACTATGTTGAATAATAGTGGTGAGAGTGGACATCCTTGTCTTGTTCCTGATCTTAGAGGAAATGCTTTCAGTTTTTCACCATTGAGAATGATGTTTGCTGTGGGTTTGTCCTATATGGCCTGTATTATGTTGTGGTAGTTTCCCTCTGTGCCCACTTTATGGAGAGTTTTTATCATAAATCGGTGTTGAATTTTGTCAAAAGCTTTTTCTACATCTATTGAGATGATCATATGGTTTTTATTCTTCAATTTGTTAATATGGTGTACCATATTGATTCATTTGTGTATATTGAAGAATCCTTGCATCCCTGGGATAAATGCCACTTGATCATGGTGTATGATCCTTTTAAAGTCTTGTTGGATTCTGTTTGCTAGTATTTTGTTGAGGATTTTTGCATCTATATTCATCAGTGATATTGGTCTGTAATTTTCTTTTTTCTTTTTATCTTTTTCTGGTTTTGGTATCAGGGTGATGGTGGCCTCATAGAATGAGTTTGGTAGTGTTCCTTCCTCTGCAGTATTTTGGAAGAGTTTGAGAAGGATCAGTGTTAGCTCTTCTCTAAATGTTTGATAGAATTCACCTGTGAAGCCATCTGGTCCTGGACTTTTGTTTGTTGGAAGATTTTTAATCACAGTTTCAATTTGATTACTTGTGATTGGTCTGTTCATATTTTCTATTTCTTCTTGGAAGGTTTTACCTTTCTAAGAATTTGTGCATTTCTTCCAGGTTGTCCATTTTGTTGACATAGAGTTGCTTGTAGTAGTCCCTTAGCATGCTTTGTATTTCTGCGGTGTCTGTTGTAACTTCTCCTTTTTCATTTCTAATTTTATTGATTTGAGTCCTCTCCCTCTTTTTCTTGATGAGTATGGCTAATGGTTTATCAATTTTGTTTATCCTCTCAAAGAACCAGCTTTTAGTTTTATTGATCTTTGCTATTGTTTTCTTTGTTTCTATTTCATTTATTTCTGCTCTGATCTTTATGATTTCTTTCCTTCTACTAACTTTGGGTTTTGTTTGTTCTTCTTTCTCTAGTTCCTTTAGGTGTAAGGTTAGATTGTTTACTTGAGATTTTTCTTGGTTCTTGAGGTAGACTTGTATAGCTAGAAACTTCCCTGTTATAACTGCTTTTGCTGCATCCCATAGGTTTTGGATCCTCGTGTTTTCATTGTCATTTGTCTCTAGGTATTTTTTGATCTCCCCTTTGATTTCTGCAGTGATCTCTTGGTTATTTAGTAGTGTATTGTTTAGCCTCCATGTGTTTGTGTTTTTTTACGGTTTTTTTCCCCTGTAATTGATTTCTAATCTCATAGCGTTTTGGTCAGAAAAGATGCTTGATATGATTTCAATTTTCTTAAATTTACTGAGGCTTGATTTGTGACCCAAGATGTGATCTATCCCGGAGAATGTTCCATGTGCAGTTGAGAAGACAGTGTAATCTTTTGCTTTTGGATGGAATTTCCTATAAATATCAGTTAAATCTGCCTGGTTTATTGTGTCATTTAAAGCTTCTGTTTCCTTATTTATTTTCATTTTGTATGATCTGTCCATTGGTGTAAGTGAGGTGTTAATGTCCCCCAGTATTATTGTGTTACTGTCGTTTTCCTCTTTTATAGCTGTTAGCAGTTGCCTTATGTATTGAGGTGCTCCTTTGTTGGGTGCATATATATTTATAATTGTTATATCTTCTTCTTGGATTGATCCCTTCATCATTATGTAGTGTCCTTCCTTGTCTCTTGAAACATTCTTTATTTATTTTTTATTTTTTTATTTTTTTTTGCCGTACACGGGCTTCTCACTGTTGTGGCCTCTCCCGTTGCGGAGCACAGGCTCTGGACACGCAGGCTCAGCGGCCATGGCTCATGGGCCTAGCCGCTCCGCAGCATGTGGGATCTTCCCGGACCGGGGCACGAACCCGCGTCCCCTGCATCGGCAGGCAGACTCTCAACCTCTGCACCACCAGGGAAGCCCGAAACATTCTTTATTTTAAAGTCTATTTTATCTGATATGAGTATTTCTACTCCAGCTTTCTTTTGATTTCCATTTGCATGGAATATCTTTTACCATCCCCTCACTTTCAGTCTGAATGTTTCCCTAGGTCTGTAGTGGGTCTCTTGTAGACAGCATATATATGGGTCTTGTTTTTGTATCCATTCAGCAAGCCTGTGTCTTTTGGTTGGAGTATTTAATCCATTCACTTTAAGGTAATTATTGATACGTATGTTCCTATGACCATTTTCTTAATTGTTTTGGGTTTGTTCTTGTAGGTCCTTTTCTTCTCTTGTGTATCCCACTTAGAGAAGTTCCTTTAGCATTTGTTTTAGAGCTGGTTTGATGGTGCTGAATTCTCTTAGCTTTTGCTTTTCTGTAAAGGTTTTGCTTTCTCCATCGAATCTGAATGAAATCCTTGCTGGGTAGAGTAATCTTGGTTGTAAGTTCTTCCCTTTCATCATTTTAAGTATATCATGCCACTCCCTTCTGGCTTGTAGAGTTTCTGCTGAGAAATTAGCTGTTAACCTTATGGGAGTTCCCTTGTGTGTTATTTTTCCTTTTTCTCTTGCTGCTTTCAATAATTTTTCTTTGTCTTTAATTTTTGACAGTTTGATTACTATGTGTCTTGGCATGTTTCTCCTTGGGTTTATCCTGTATGGGACTCACTGCGCTTACTGGACTTGGGTGGCTATTTCCTTTCCCATGTTAGGGAAGTTTTTGACTATAATCTCTTCAAATATTTTCTCAGGTCCTTTCTCTCTCTCTTCTCCTTCTGGGACCCCTGTAATGTGAATGTTGTTGTGTTTAGTGTTGTCCCAGAAGTCTCTTAGGCTGTTTCATTTCTTTTCATTCTTTTTTCTTTAGTCTGTTCTGCAGCAGTGAATTCCACCGTTCTGTCTTCCAGGTCACTTATCTGTTCTTCTGCCTCAGTTATTCTGCTATTGATTCCTCTAGTGTAGTTTTCATTTCAGTTTTTGTATTGTTCATCTCTGTTTCTTTGTTCTTTAATTCTTCTAGGTGTTTGTTAAACATTTCTTGCATCTTCTCGATCTTTGCCTTCATTGTTTTTCCGAGGTCCTGTATCATCTTCACTATCATTTTTCTGAATTCTTTTTCTGTATGGTTGCCTATTTCCACTTCATTTAGTTGTTTTTCTGGGGTTTTATGTTGTTCCTCCATCTGGTACATAGCCCTCTGCCTTTTCATTTTGTCTATCTTTCTGTGAATGTGGTTTTTGTTCCACAGGCTGCAGGATTGTAGTTCTTCTTGCTTCTGCTGTCTGACCTCTGGTGGATGAGGCTACCTAAGAGGCTTGATGGGAGGTACTGGTGGTGGGTAGAGCTGACTGTTTCTTTGGTGGGCAGAGCTCAGAAAAACTTTAATCCACTTGACTTTTGATGGGTGGGGCTGGGTTCTCTCCCTGTTGGTTGTTTGGCCTGAGGCAACCCAACACTGGAGCCTACCAGGGCTCTTTGGTGGGGCTAATGACAGACTCTGGGAGGGCTCACACCAAGGAGTATTTCCCAGAACTTCTGCTGCCAGTGTCCTTGTCCCCACAGTGAGCCACAGCCACCCCCTCTCTCTGCAGGAGACTCTCCAATTCTAGCAGGTAGGTCTGGTTCAGTCTCCCCTTGGGTCACTGGTCCTTCCCCTGGGTCCTGATGCACATTACTTTGTGTGTGCCCTCCAAGAGTGGAGTTTCTGTTTCCCCCAGTCCTGTCGAAGTCCTGCAATCAATTCCCAGTAGGTTTCAAAATCTGATTCTCTAGGAATTCCTCCTCCCGGTTCTGGACCCCCAGGTTGGGAAGCCTGGCGTGGGGCTCAGAACCTTCACTCCAGTGGGTGGACTTCTGTGGTATAAGTGTTCTCCAGTTTGTGAGTCACCCACCCACCAGTTATGGGATTTGATTTTACTGTGATTGGGCCCTTCCTACCGTCTCATTGTGGCTTCTCCTTTGTCTTTGGATGTGGGGTCTTTTTTGGTGAGTTCCAGTGTCTTCCTGTCAGTGATTGTCCAGCAGCTAGTTTTGATTCTGGTGTTCTCGCAAGAGGGAATGAGAGCACATCCTTCTACTCTGCCATCTTGGTTCCTCGCATTGTCTGCTTTTAATCTTCATGTTGTTGTTGTTGTTTTTTTTTAATTTAGATGGATATTAATGCGTTGGGAAAGTGGGCAAAGCCCATTTTCACTGGATGACATAAAGTAGGCTTCTTTGGTTTGGACAGTCTCTAACCTCTTCAATAATGTTATCATGTATTGTGTGTCCCTTTGGGGGGTGGTCAGCCCCCTTGTTAAGCACCCTTCATGCTTTCACATTATGTTCATAGTTACCCTGGCTGGGAGGTGGCCTTCTCATTTTAGAAAAGATGAAACCAAGGCTGAAAGTAAGGTATGAGGCCGAGCCAGGACTGGAAGCCACCTCTGTCTCTTTGTTGTTTGATCCTATTTCCTTTAATTGTGACTCACTGGGACATGGCCCTCAGCAGAGGGGGAGAAATCTTGATAGGGCACTTGATGAACCACCACAGCTGTGCTAACCATTAACAAGGCTCTGTTGGAGTGGAAATGGTGTTTGTTAAAAGATCTAGTCCTGAAATACCTTAAGTTAAGGAGGTCTCTGGGGGAATGTTGAAGATCTCTGAGGGATACCTGTTAAAAATCTAAGAATTAGTCTTATGCTTCTTGTGTGTAAGGTAAATGATCTTGGCGCAGTAGGGAAAATAGCCTTTAACAAAATCTCTGCTCTCTGAGGAGAAACCCTACCCGTCGTTAGCAGTTGGTACATTTAAAAAAAAATAACGGGGCCTCCCTGGTGGCGCAGTGGTTGAGAGTCTGCCTGCCGATGCAGGGGATACGGGTTCGTGCCCCGGTCCGGGAGGATCCCATATGCCGTGGAGCGGCTGGGCCCGTGGGCCATGGCCGCTGAGCCTGCGTGTCCGGAGCCTGTGCTCCGCAACGGGAGAGGCCACAACAGTGAGAGGCCCGCATACCGCAAAAAAATAAATAAATAAAAAATAACGAATGCACCTTCAGTTCAGTAAGTCCATGAAATGTGATGTACTAACCTTTAAAGGTTGAATAGGTTGATTGTTTTGGTGACAAGGGTTAACTTAAGGATTAATGAGTCAAGAGAGCTACAAAGTGAAAATATCTTTGCACCATTCAGTTCAGTTCAACAAATACTTTCCTAGGCCAAATGGAATCATTAGCCTGGTAGGAAGGTCTTGCCCTTTTTTTAAATGATGAAATTGTGGCCAGTTTTGTAAATATAATTTATGCTTGGCTCTGTAGACCATGGATCAGGTGTATTTTGTGATGCCCTAGTGGAAGCTGGTTGATGGAGAACTGGTTTCTCTGCATCTTACCCGCAGTGTTAATGAACCGTTTCTACCATGAGATTCTTATGTTCTTCAGTTATCAAAATGCTTTAGTGTTCCCTGCCATATGATTTTAAATCATAGGCACATTTTGGGGATAAATCTTATTCATATTTTGCTTAAAAAATAAACTAAACCAAACTAAAATCCAGAACATTTTGTACGGCTGCTTCTTATTAAGATTGTTTAGTCACTGGTGGGGGATATGAAGAGAACAGTATTCAACAGTTTGAGAATTCTCTCATAATCAAGACTATTGGATGACAGATTTTGTACTGCTTCAGATGATGATTTAAAATCATTTATAGTCGCTACCTACTTTAGAGTGGAGTTACTCTGATGGAAAAGTTGATATTTGGTGACTTGGAGTTCTACCATGCAGCAGACAATAGATATGAAGGATTGTTTGTAAGATGCATCTGCCTGTGTGTGTTTCTCTTCACATGACCAGGTCAAACCACAGAAGAGAACCAAAATTCTGGGGCTCTAAGCCTGTTCACCCCGTGTCTCCTGGAAGAGCCTTTACAGAAATTCCTAGAAATCGTTGGGGTTGTTTGGGTTGGTAGCCATGGACGAAACATAAACAGAACAAAATAACCATTTTTTAAATTAAAAAAACGTGGTAAAGGTGGAGTAAGTGTCCCCGCAAAACCCCCTGCACCAGAGGAAAAATGAGTCTGTAGCATTTTTCTTGGGGAGGGGTGTATGTTGCCTTGGTTCAGCCGTCGATGAAAACAACATATGGTTAGTTTTATGAGGACTTAGAGACAGATGGTGACCTATGGGCTAATTATGCAGTGGGCAAGATTCTTTAAACAAATCACCGTGATTGTGACATGGCTCTTAGGAGTTAGACAATCTGGACTGTTTATTGTCACACTAGGTAAACATGTTCCAGGTGAATGGGGAAAAGGTGCTACAAGAGGGGAGTATATTTGCAACTTCTTTTCATCTTCATATTCATTTTAGTGGCTAAAGGGAAAAAAGAAGAGGTTAAGAGAAGCAGTTAAAACAAAACCTCAGCTCATGCTACTATTGCACTGTTTTGGACAGCTGCCTCTGGAGAGCTGAGGGCTTTCCTTGTTAAACATCAATATTAATCTCTTTGAATGGAGCCCTTTTTGAAGGCTTTGTTGAGCTCTGAAAGCATACCATTGGGAGCAGAAGTAAGTTCTGAGCACCCCGCCCCCTGGAGTGAGTGCTGTTCCCGAGGCTCACGGTTCCCTGGGGCCCATCCCCGCTCTAAGATTGCACCCACTTCCAGGCTCTCCCTCTCCCTGACTTCAGTTTCCTTCACCACACTTTTCAGTCATCTGACAGATTATATATATATATATATATATATATATTTTACTTAAACATGTGTGAATTTTACAGCTCTTTCCCCAAATGTAAGCTTCATGAGGACAGGGGTCTTGGACTGCTCTCTGCTGTGACCTCGAGCCCTGGAACGGTGCTGGCACATAGCAGCTTTTACATCTTTGCTGAAAAAATTAATCGATTGATTACAATTCTGTCAATCTTACCACGGTGCCGCACAGTAGGCCTTGTTCTCTCTGGTCTGTGCGCTGGTCAGATGACCCTCTCATGCAGTGCTTCTCTGCTTATGGTCCTCGTGTTTGGCTCACTATATTGTTAATGCCTTTTCTGGTCTGTCTCCCTCATTGGACTTGACAGTGGAAATTGTAGAGGTTCACCATTGTGTTCACAATGCCCAGGGGTAATGGTACTTGTTTATTGACTGTATGAATAAACTTATTCACCAAGGGAAATAGTCACTACCCTGGGCTCTTACCTTCACAAAACCCTATGCGGTAGGTGGTTTCATGCCCATTTCACAGATGCTCAACTGAGAGAAGCAGCCATGATTTGAATCCAGATTTGTCTGACTTCAGGGCCCATCTTTGAATATGTTGGTAATTCCCAGCCTTTTCAAGCACAAGGACTCTCTTTTCATTGTCAAATTTCAGAAACCTCATACATGATGGCAGATGTACTCTGTTTTTATTTTTATTTATTTATTATTATTTTAAAATACTTTTATTCTCTTAGGGCAGTTTTAGATTAATAATAAAATTGAGAGGATGAGACAGAGATTCCCCATATACCTCCTGTTCCCCAGCATGCCTTTTGATAACCTCCGCTATTATCAGCATCACTCACCAGAGTGGTACATTTGTGTGTGTGTGTGTGTGTGTGTGTGTGTTAAATCTCTTCGTTATGGGTCTTTTTTTCATTTTTCTTTTTCTTTTTTTTCTTTTTCAGAGTGGTACATTTTTAACCAAGGATGAACTTACGCTACCATAGCACCCAAAGTCCGTGGTTTACCTTCAGGTTCACTCTTGGTGTTGCACATTCTGTGGGTTTGAACAAACATATAATGACATGTATCCATCATTATAGTAGATACAGTTTTTTGATCAGATAAGTAAAAAATATAGCAATGCTATGAGATCAGTAGTGCTTTCACTTAATAGTTTTATTAGTTATACTAACATAAACTTGGAAAGCAGACAGCCTACTCTGTGGGAAGCCTTCTCATATGTGACGATGCTTGGTGCTCCCTGGAGTCTGCCAGCTTCTTGCAGTAACTCTGTGTCTGCCTGGCAGCCCTGGGCCCACCTCTCAGCCACCTCTGCACCCCCTGTGCGACCTCCCCTCCATGAGCGGCCACAGACTTCTGGGCCAGCTTAGTCTGTGCACCGCCTTTCAGGATGTGGTGTCTCCCTGACTGTCGGGCTTCCTTTTGTCAGTATAGCTCTTGACCGGCCCCTTTTCTCCTAATTTGCTGCTCTGTCATCAGCCTCTGGTTTGAAAGGCAGGTAATCAAGCCTGCTGGAACTTGTAAGAATGAGGAAAACAGACAGGTGGGCTCTGAGGGAGCTGCAGGGACCCGTGCGACATGGGATTTGTTATGTCGAGTCTGGCCTCAGCCCTGAGAGGCCCGGATCTTGCACCCTTTCAGGGTCCCTGCTGCCAGGGGTCGCCCGGGCACTCACTGCACACCAGCCAGGTCTGCTCAGTTCTGTGGGAAGTGGTCTGTGCACCTAAGCGAGATGGGTAGAAAGAGTAGAGAGGGAGAAAGGAGTGGTGAGATGATAGAGCCCGGCCCCGGGCAAGTCGCCTTCATGTCAGTGCCTCCTCAAACCCCTCTCCCTCTGCCTGAGCTACCCTGGCTCTGAGCAGTGCAGCTGCTGTCTTGTGGCTTTTCAGATACACGCTTTTTTCCTCTCACCTTGCAGAGGGCTGAAATTTGCAGTCAGGATTTATATATGCCCTATAAACAAGGCAAATTAGGGGTACAAATAAGATGCTGCCGTGGACTGTAGCCTTTCTACTACAGGGGAGTGGTGGTTTTTGTTTTGCTTTGTTCTTCCTCACAGACCAAAGCTAAAACTGCCATTAATGTGCGAGTCTCCACTCTGCAGCCCAGGATGTACCAAGTCCTGCCTGGTGTATCGAGCCATTTGCCTTCGTTAGTGCCCTTTCTCCATGATTTGGTTGAAAAGCCACCACAGATGTGAAATACTGATCTGTTTCTCCACCTTGCAGTTCATTCATCCATCTGCCGTCTCTTCGTACCTTGACTTTTCCAGAAACAAAACTTAATATATTTAAATATATGAAACTTAATATCTATTAAAAATACTTACATGGTTTAAGGTGTCATAACATAAGGGATGTATGGATATTAGAATGTCTAATAATAAGCACTCCATAAATATTTGCTATTGACTCTTACACTTTTTTTGCTTTTGTTTATTGTTTTTAATTAGAATATGTGTGAAGGGAAAATCAGGGATAAAAGTAAAACTTTTACACTGGCAGGTGGTTGAACTTGCTGCAAGTGTGCTGCAAATGTTTTCTGAGCTTCCTATTAGCCAATGCAAAAAGGGAAACATGTCAGCCTCTTGTTACAAAATATGTGATACTGCTTAGAGAAGTCACAGGGCCTGGTAGAATGGATACTTTGTGATAAAGTGGAAAACAGCTTTAGCAAAATCCCTGCAGTACACACAATAAGGAATTTTTAGAGCGGCCTCCTATAATATCCCTCAGTGTTGGCCACTGGGACAACCAAAAATATGCATCTCAATAAGAGCAGTCCACCAGGGACAAAGTAGTTTGGAAGGTGTATTCTATAGAATGTGTAATGGAAATGTTTGTTCCCAGATCTTCCAGTTTCATCCTTCTGCAAAGAGTACATTATACACAGTAATTAGTACTTTATACTAATATAAGTATATATTTATACTTTATACTAAGACTGGTGGAGTGTGGGGATAGGGGAGAAAATGTAGGCAGGAGATATGAGCTCTAACCAAGACTGTCGTTATTTCTGCTTTTTGACATCTGTCTCCGCATTTTTTTATGTCTGTCATTTAGTGCTCTTAGCTATGTATTTTCCTATGTACCTCTGTCAACTCTGTCATGGTGATTGAGGAAGATCCTATGTCTTTCCAAAACTTCCGGTTTTTGGTGACCCTGGAATATTTTCTTTGGTTTATACACTGGACATCGTTACTTTTTTAGAAAAGTCCATTGGGTTGCAAGATAATAATATCCTGGAAAATTAAATTGTTAATATGAATTGCATTTGGGAATTTTGTACCAGATGATGAAACTGGATGGGTGTGTGGTCTTTACGTAGGCAGTGTCTTACAGGTTTGGTTTTTGGCCTGAATGTTGGATGTTTGCCTTTTCGTGGGCTGTCATAGATCTGGCATCTACCTTTATTTTGTTATTGGGAGTTTTCTACATATGTTGCTGCAATCTCTCAGCTAAGGTCATATTTTCCAATCCTCTTACTATTTCTTTTTCACCACTTATAAGATGAAAGGAAGTAAAATTAGATGTGATTTGATGTCTGATTTAAAATTCAACCTTTTAGGGGATTCAGAAATACAAGAAGGTGAAAAAACAACATTGATTCTTTTCTTTGAAAGATGATTTATCTCTTTTGGCTGAAAAAGTTTGGTGTTCCTCCCCCATGGTGTTCATTATTTTAGACGTTCCCATCATAATCTGTGTGTACCCCCATCATAGCACTTATATTTACTAAAATAGTAAATTAACCTGTCAACACCACTAGACTGTAAGCTCTTTGAAGGCAGGAATCCCTGGTGACTGATGAAGTAATACCTGGCTGGCATATTGTCGATAGTCAGTAAACCTCTGTGGAATGAAGAGTGACCAGCAACGTAATAAATACCTTTATGGTCCCAGCCAGTCATCGGATTGGACATAGCTACTATGATGTCATCTCAAAGGAACATCTCAAGCCAAATCCAGTTCAGTAAACCTTCGCCCTGTGTTTTAGAAGCGGGGGCCCTACTCTGAGTTCCTCTGAGTTGAAAATCTTAGAGTCATCTTTGCATTTCTTCCGTCCCCTTAATTCTCTCTTGTATTTTCCTTCCCCGCCCCCCATCCCATTCCTATTGCCTCTACTCTAGTTTACACTTTCGGTCACCTAACTTCTGTGGCTTGCAGGCTAGCTTTGCTGACAGAAGTCTCCCTTGCTCACCCCACCACAGGCAGACTGGCTGCCTCTGATATCCCTCTCTGACGTCGCCCCTGGAGATGGTCAAAGTGGGTTTTCCCAGGAAGTTGTGCAAAGCAGCCTCTTCCAATAGGCATCTTTGTTCCCTTGATGACCCTCAGCTCTGAAGGCTCAGAAACGGATTTGAGGAGCATAACAAGGGTTCATCTCTGCATCTTGTCAACCCGGTTCAGGAAGTGGATATATGAAACCAGGTTGCCAGCTCTACTGGCTTAAAATGAGAAGAGAACTGTTGCTATTTCCATTTCATGGCCTGGGATTCCAGTGTGGGAACAACTGGTACATATTCTCTTCCTGTGGCCAGGCCTGTGTGGGAAGCCAAATCAGAATCAGATGCTTCGTTGGCCAGTATGGAATAAAAACAAAGAGAAGTTAAGTGTCAAATGGCATCAGGTTAAGTCCGAGGCGTCCATTTCACGGTCAGAAGCCTTGCCAGCGGGAATACCCAGAAGGAGCTGGCTTCAGCTGCCTGCGTCCTGCTCCGCAGTGAGGCTGACTTTGCCAGTAGGTCCTGAACCCTCCAAGGACTAAAGAGGTTGCCTGTGGCTCTCTCTGTCTATTGCTTGGAGTGGCAAGGCCATTGTGAGTCTCTTTAATAAAATCTCCCCTTTCAGGTCTGACCAGGCCCCATCTGACTGACCTTCTTGCCCCTGGATTTAATACTTTCAAGTTTGTTGGCTTTGGAGCTGTTTCTCTAGGATGTCTTTGTGGATCTTGACTTTCAAAGTTTAGTTCTGAGAGCAGCACTGTTTCCCTGATTTCAGAGCCTTACTTTTATCTAACCCCCCCCCACCCCCACCCCATAGCTCTTTTCCTCAGAAACCTTGTAAGCTCCCTGCCTCTTGTTGGTGGAAGTCCGAATTTCTCTTTTTTAAATATATCTTTATTGGTGTATACTTGCTTTACAATGTTGTGATTGTTTCTGCTGTACAGCAAAGTGAATCAGCTATATGCATACATATGTCCCCATATTGGCTCCCTCGTGAGCCTCCCTCTCTGAATTTCTGTGCTTCGCCTTCAAAGTCCTTCAGCCTCTGTTGCACCATTATCTTGTTCTTCTCCCTGTTGAATAAGGGCCCAGAGCAGAAGCCCCAGTGCACATCCTTCTGTGTCTCTGCTGAAGTTTCTTGAGCTCTAAAAGTGTCTTGTCTGTTTCACAGAAGTGCTGTCATGGCCGAATAAAGTAACGTCTGATCATTGACTTATCGGTGCAGGATTCTGCATGGGTGAGGTGACTTCTTTGTTTTAAGCTATCATATGTTGAGCACAAGCACTTTATATACATAGTTTCACTTAGTAGGTACTGTTATAATCCCCATTTTACAGATGAGGAAGGTAAAGCTCAACGTCTCAGGACTGACGGGGCCGCCAGAATCTGTCCAACTCCTTTAATCCACTCTGAACTTCCCGTGTTGTCTGCTACATCATGCCGGACTCTCCACTCACCCAGCCTACTTCTGCATCTCTGCCTTTCCATCCCAGCCAAGACCTAGTCACTTTTCCAAGTCTCTTTCAGGTTGTACCTCTCTCACTCCCTTCCTTTCCTCTCCAGCCCTCTTTGCTCACCATTACCCCTGAACTCCGGTGGTACTTGAGGATGTACTAGAGTCAGACCATCTGGGATTACATCTAGGCTCTGCTGTGCCGCTTTGAACAAGTTGGTTAACATCTCTGAGTCACTGAAAAAATGGGCAGTTTCCTTATGGTGTTTCTGGATGATTTCATAAGAGTAGGTGTGAGAGCTCTTTGTAAATGGCTAGCTGTTCCCGTCTTCCTCACTAGATCAGCTACTCTCAAACGTATTTTTATTTGACCTCCAGGAAGGAGTATATTTTAACACTAGGACTTGGTGGTGGTGAATACACACATTTGAATCAAAAGTTCCCCAAGAGTTTTCTCTTTCATTCTTGTATGTGAAAAACAATGCTGATTTTGACCCATTTAATTGACTTTGACTGCCCACTATGGAAGGCCACCCACAGTTTGGAAAAAACCATCTGGCCCAGATGACAATAAGCCCTTTGAGGGCAGAGAGAGTATTTCATCAATCTGTATTCTCACAGGCCTAACAGGTTATGAGAACCTCAGCCAGGTCTGGTTGATGGGTTTTCATCTGAGGGGGCGGGAGGAGGAGACTTGAACCAATCATATGGTCATTTTTTTTTATTATTATATATATATTTTTTGCGGTACGCGGGCCTCTCACTGTTGTGGCCTCTCCCGTTGCGGAGCACAGGCTCCGGACGCGCAGGCCCAGCGGCCATGGCTCACGGGCCCAGCTGCTCAGCGGCATGTGGGATCTTCCCAGACCGGGGCACGTACCCGTGTCCCCTGCATGGGCAGGCGGACTCTCAACCACTGCGCCACCAGGGAAGCCCACGATCATTTATTGAGCGCCCCTTTGCAAGACTCAGCCAACAAGATGCTGGGGGCAGCTTTGTTTCTGCTCCACTCAGGAGCCTGCACCCTCTTGAAGACATCATGCCGGCGTCCCCCCACTTGGCCGCGTAGGCCGCAGCACAGCTGTTTCTGCGACAACCGACTATAGTGTTTGATTCCTCCTATCCCGGCCCAGGTACGTTCGTTGCCCTGGAGGGATGTGCTGTGCTGGCTTTCGGATCTCCTGCCCTGCAGGCTCGGCCTCTGCTCAGGGTCCCACACCCACCCATCTCCGAGGCTAGCATCTCTGTTTGCATCGTGTCTTCCCTGCTGTGCTGGCGGGGACAGCCTCCCTCAGCCTCAGCGAGGCTCAGCTGTGTCTGTGCCGCCTGCTGGTCTCCCCAGCTTCCAGGATGAAAGCCTCTCACAGCTTACATCCCCGGGCCGGAGAAAACAAGGCTGCTGCTTGTGGTGCCCCTGCACCAATCTGTCACCCACTTCACTCGGCGCTGGCCCCCGGCTTCTCCTCTGTATGGAATCTTTCTTTCCCATGGCTGCTCCAGCTGGGCTCTGGCCTGACATCGGAATCACATGTTCTGGCTCCAGCCGCTGGTATTGTTCTCAGAGTTGTCGGCATACATCCCTACAGCCATCTTTCTCTGATGCAAAGGTATTTTCATTGACAGACGCTTTTCCCTTCGAGACCTGTTGAGGCTGAGGTTCCCCCACCCCTGCCCTAGCCCCCCAAGGATTTTCCATGCCAAGTCAGAGACTGGTTTCCAGCCACCTTCAGAAAACCGCTTTGGCTTCCCTTTGGTTTTAGCACAACCAACATACGTAACTCTTGTTCTTCTTCAGTTCCATTAAATGGCACTTGCTTCTGACCCTAGAAAGAGCTTAGAATTACAGGCTTAGGGTCCGAAGCACTCAGAGTCTCAGGAGCCAGAGTGAGGAAAACTGTTTAGAGCCATTTGCCCCGAGCAGACCGAGCAGACAGCTGTTGCCCCCCGTCTCCTCTCATTTCCCATCCAAATGGATCCAAGATGCTCTCTGCCTCTTTCCTTCTCTTCTCACTAAAGTCAAAGAACTTTCCCCCGTGTTTCCTTTCGGCTTCTAAATTGCTCACTTAGCTTTGTATCCAAGCTTGTATTAAATTGCTTCGTGATGTCGTGCCCGGAGAGCCTTTGCTATAACCTGGCTCAGAGAAGTGTTGTTTTTTTTTTTTTGCTTTTGGACCACTTCACTGCAGAGGCATCTGCTTATGTCTGAGTCGGGCATGCAGGTGAGGTGTGTGTGCTCCGGGCGAGTGGAAAAGGAGAGAGCCCAGGCGTCCAAGCTGACTGTTGGCAGCTGTGACTTACTCAGCAGCGATGTTGCTTAGGTGACTTTCAAACAGCCCCTGGGGTCCTCAGCTGCTTGCGATAAGGGCTACAAAAAAGCAGGCAACTTCAATCCCTGTGGGAAGTACATAACTTTCCTACTTTAAAGCAGGCTGAATTTCATGCAGAGCAATGGAATTAGATGTATACGAATGATGCCACATCAACGATGGTATCTTTAATCGTTATTCTCAACAATTCTCTTTCAAGAGGATTAAGTGAATTTCGGAAATTCATATGGGGAAAAATTTCTCAGCCAGTAAATGTGCGGTCTACTGTGTGTCTGTAGCCTCCTCAATCCTTAAAGACCCCCAACATGGGATGAAAAGTTGCTCAAAAGTTCTCACGCAAACTCACAAGAGCAGGAGATCTGATCCACATGGAGATATATTAGGAAATGATCAGATAAATATGTTTCTAAAATCCTATTAAAATGCTCAACAGTTATATGAACCATGCAAGTACTTAGATATTTTAAAATTTAATTGGCATGGGGGGATTAGATGTTCCTGTGATTTTAATTTAAAAAATTTCACTGCACAAGGGGAAAAAAAAAACTAAGTGTCAAAAGGAAGAAATGCCCTTTATCTACTCATGCAAACAGTTCCCTTGTTCCTAGCTGTCACAAAGGACATGATGAGCCATATTGTGCAGGGTCCAAGGTTCATGAGAAGCAAGTTTGTAAGTGGCAGGTAGTGGGAAAGTGATTTATGTTCCATGAAAATCCATTCAGCAGTTGTAACACGCTCAGGGCATCTGATGCTTAAGGGAGCCATTGTCTTGACATTGGAGGGACAAAAAGCCTTCAGTTACCAAAGGGTGCTGGTTTGGGGTAGTGATATCCTGTCTCCTTTTCCATAAGGGCAGGAGCATGATTGTCTAGGGTTTTTAAAAGAAAAAAGCTTTTGTTCGTTCTCATTTAGTTACAGTGGAAATTAAAATAGAACCTTAGAAATTAGGAACACAGTCAGTTTTAGTGTCAGGACCCAAGCAAATGGTGGAAGTTAAATCAGCTGCCTCATTACAAAATGTGTGAATGTTGTTTACTTTCATTTAAATTTTGGGAAAACAAATGAATGGCTATTGAGGTTAGGCGTGGGAAGCAGTAATTAGTAATGGGATAAAAGGACTCCGAATGGATTAACTTAGATCATCTATGTTTAGCTTCCACTTTTATTTCACTCTTTGGGTTTTTTGTTTGTTTGTTTGTTTGTTTGTTTTGCGGTACGCAGGCCTCTCACTGTTGTGGCCTCTCCCCTTGCGGAGCACGGGCTCCGGACGCACAGGCTCAGCGGCCATGGCTCACGGGCCCAGCCGCTCCGTGGCATGTGGGATCTTCCCGGACGGGGGCACGAACCCATGTCCCCTGCATCGGCAGGTGGACTCTCAACCACTGCGCTACCAGGGAAGCCCTGGTTTTTTAATCAATCTAAATTAACTGCCAGAATTGCATTTCGCAATATGTAGAACAATGATGAAGAGGTGTTTGTTTGTATTTTATAATAGACCATTATTATTCTTATGTGACTCTTTGAAGAATAATAATGGAATTTTACATAGGAAGATTTATTTACTCTTGTTTTATAAATTTATTTATTTATTTATGGGTGTTTTGGGTCTTCGTTGCTGCACGCGAGCTTTCTCTAGTTGCAACGAGCAGGGGCTGCTCTTCGTTGCGGTGCACGGGCTTCTCATTGTGGTGGCTTCTTTAGTTGCGGAGCACAGGCTCTAGGCGTGTGGGCTTCAGTACTTGTGGCACACGGGCTCAGTAGTTGTGGCTGGCAGGCTCTAGAGCTCAGGCTCAGTAGTTGTGGCACACGGGCTTAGTTGCTCTGCGGCATGTGGGATCTTCCCGGACCAGGGCTCGAACCCGTGTCCCCTGCATTGGCAGGTGGATTCTATTTACTCTTAATGATTTTATTTGGGGCAGAAATTTAATATATTCTATAAGAATTTGACAGAAATTATAGACTTTGCTTTATCAGAAATCACTTAAACTGTGTATATCATTTAGCTTTCTAACACTTCTTATTGGCTTTTTCTATAATCTGAATTGGGAGCCTAAACAGAAGACAGTAATAGCAGGAGAGAAAAATAAATGAATTTGTTGCCCCTTTCTGCAATATAGTGTAATAACTGTCTTCCATTTAATTTTGTCTTATCAAACACTTTTGGGCATCAGAAGTACTTATTGGTCCTAGGCCTCAAGAAGCTTATAGTTTAACAGAATTTTTCTCAACCTTGACACCACTGACATCTTGGGTCAGCTAATTCTTTGTGGTGGGAGCTGAGCTGTGCATCGTAGGATGTTTAGCAGCATCCCTGGCCTCTACCCACCAGGGGCCAGTAGAACTCCCCCCACGCCGTTTCCCTGTTGTGACAACCAAAAATGTCTCATTATGGTTCAATGTCCCTTGGGGGAGAAGCAAAATCACCCGCACTGCAGAACCACTGGTTTGACTCGGTGCATCTTGCTATAGAAACTCAGCAACATTCCATGCCATTAGAAGTTTTCAGTTACTTACGTTTTTTTCTAATTTTGGAAAAGCCATTTGGAAATACCCTGAAGTGATTTTTTATTCTAGGCCAGAGAAGAATTGTTAATCGTGTGTAGGCGACTGTATATGTGTAGGGGTGTTTTCTTTATCATCATCATCATTTTACAAAGAAAATGCAGCCCCTGGAACCCGTGAGCTGAAGGAAGACCCAAATGAGATCTCATGAGCAAGCAGGGCCATGATTGTTTTTAGTAAACTCCTGGTATTCCCTATAGTAACAGAACCCAGTGAGACCATGAAAGTTTAGAGGTTAATAAAATTAACCTCTACAATCTTCCATGTAGAGGATACAGGAGATTTTTAGAGATCTGTTTTGAAATGGAGCCGAAACAAAATGGATTTGCTTTATCCCTTTTCTCACCCCACCTGCCTTCCTTTTTGTTCTCTTTCCTTCCTCCCCCCTCCGCTTGTTCAGGAGAAGCTCTGTTTTGGCAAACCTTTTGCTCATCCACGCAGTAACTCTGATGAATTAGAGAACAATGCCCTTTTCTTGAGATAACGTATGACACTTATCTACCAGAAAAGTGCCATGATAAGGGTACAAAACTGCAGTGACCCAGGGTAACTGGCACCTCAGGAGTTGGGCAGTGTGCAACTTGAGCAGCAGTACATGCTGGCCACGTTTGGGCAGTTTCTTTCCTTCCCATGACATTAGCTGTCCCCTGGGTGCTGTTCTTCCATTTCTGAGCCCAGACCAGACCTCTTCCTGGAGCATCACAGCTGCATGCCCAGCTGCCTTTTGGACATTTCCTCTCGGAAGACCCTCAAGCATCCCAAATGTAATATATGCAAAATTGGATTACTGTTTTTTCTCCCAGCTCGCTTTTCCTTAAATATAAGAGTCACCTTAGACTCCCCTTCTTCCTTTATATATAAAACCATCACAAGCCCTCTGAGTCCCTCTCCCTCCATGTATTGGGTTGGCCAAAAAGTTCGCTCGGGTGTTTCCCATAACATCTTATGGTCACACCCGAACGAACTTTTGGGCCAACCCAAATAGTTCCTGAATCCTGTGATTTTCATTCTACAACCCCCCCACCACCACCACCAGCAGCCCCCTTATTTCAGTTTTTATCTCCTCTCGCCTGGGGCCCAGGCCATTGCAGTCATCTCCTGAGGAGGTCCTCTGGTGTCACACCCCTTCACCCACCTTTGCAACCAGAGTGTTTTTGTAAAATGCAAATCTGATCTTGTCCCCATCGGGGCTCTCTGATTCCTTCTTTTATCCAGTCCCCACCTCCTCTCCAGCCTTGTTTCTAAACTTACCCTCTTTCCCCAAATCTTACGGCATTCCCCATCTGCTAAGTGCAGGTCCCGTTCTAGGCACTGGGGATTCAGCAGTGAAAGAAACCAAAGTCCTTGCCCGCCTGGAGCTTACTTTCTCGGGGGCTGGGCTGTTTGCAGTTCCAAGAACTCTCTCTGGCTGCATAAACCTCTGCTCCTCTGCTGGAGTGCCTCCCACAACTAATCTGCCCAGAGAGTATCCGCTGCAATTTCAGGATCAACTACGGTATCACAGTCCTCACTACAGCGTCCTACTCCTTTTTATGTCTTCTTTGCACCCCATACTGCAAGATTCCCCTCGAGCAGGGCCTAGCCTTACCAGGCTTTGTGCCTCTAGTGTCTTCTATAGTGCCTGGCGCGTAGTAGTTGCTTAAAAATTGTTTACTGAGAGGTACACAACTGTGGACACCTTTTGGGGTCATGTTCCTCAAATGTTTCCTGTATTTTCTTCCTCTCTTTGCTCATGCTCTTTTCTCTGCTAGGAATATCTACTCCTGTACCCCACCCGTCCCTTATAAAGCCACTCACTCTGTCCTTTAAAATGTCCTTATTGTGACCCCTTGCCAATTTCTTCCCTCAGTTACCTTCCCACAGAACTAATTGCTTTCTTTCACTCTTTCCGTAGCTTTTATTCCATGAGTGCTGGGAACCTGCCATTCACTAGGAGTTGTACAGGGTTTTAGGGCTATGAGGATGTAAAAGACCTGATCCCGGTCCTCAGGGAACTCATGGTGTAATAGGAGACAGCATTGTGTTCATACCTTGCTGCAGGCTTGGTTAGTGGATGCAGTGATGCAGGAGCCCCGGCCCTTCCATGTGGCTCTGCTGACCTCACCATGCTGTACTTCATGGAATGGAAAAGCGAGCACGGAGTAGACATGCCTGCCTCTGAAAGCCTTGCCTCGAAGTGACACACACCGCTTCTCTCACGTTCCGTTGGCAAAGACAAGTTACAGGGTTGCCCCAAACGGCAAGGGCAGCTGAGACCTGTGGTCTCACTGGGTGCCCTGGAAGAAGAGATGGGGTTTTGGTAGACAAGTAGCAAACCCAGTCACACCCCTCATGATGCTGGTTGCAAATTGTGTTATCATGAGTTGCCTGCATATGAGTTAGTTCTCTGTGTCTAGAACACTTTAACCCCCAAATTTGCAAGACTTGCTCCCTCACTTCATTTAAATCTCAATCTCATCTGAAAGATCTTCCAAGGATAAGGCCACCAGTCTAGAAAAGCTCCCCAGCCTCTTACACTGATTCTTTTTCCTCTTTAGAGCCTCTGTCACTCACACTAGATTATATATATTATGTATATTTTTATTATATATAATCTATTATAATTTTTAGTTTACATGTCTATATAATTTATTATTATTATATATAGTTTTAATATCTCACCTTTCACCCCACCCCTCACTAAAATATAAGGGCTTTGAGGACACAGGGTTTCTTCGGCTCCCTGCTGTATCTGCGGAGCCTAGAACAGTGCCTGGCACTTCAGGGATTATGAACTCCTTGAAGACATTTACATTTCAGCAAATATTTGGTGATACTGCCTTGTTCTGGGCAGATCTTGGAGACACATGCTGAACAAGGTATTTAAGCCCCTGTCCTCCTAGAGCGTATAGTTTATTCCATATCTTTTTCACCTTTCTCTTTCTCTCTGAGCATTTAGAAGTGTTTAAATATGTTTGTGGAGTGAAAAAACTCATTAACAGCATACTTAGAAAAAAAATCTCCCTGTAGTAAATACCTTATTTAGTTTTAGGAAATCATGATAATCTAAGTGAACTACTGTGCAGGTCACGAGAATAAAACTTGGGTGAAAATCTACTGTGCTGTGCTCTAGCCTTTGAAAAAATCTGCCTCTAGGTCACTCTCTTCATTGCTAATAATACCACCAGTGGGGGGACACTTGAATAAAGAGGCATTTTTCACCAAGTGGTAAGTTAGCAGCATGTCTTGTTATCTGGGTGGAACACGTAGTCATTAAGTGGCATTTGGACTGAATCTGATTAGAATTTAGAATCTACCTGGGGACAAACAGAAATATGCTTCTGCTTAGAAAAATTGCTTTTTTCCACCTCAAAATGTTTTGGATTAGAAAAAGATTAAAATTAATTTTTAAGGGAATGCCTGTCTTTGAAAGGATGGTTGTATGTTGATGGAAATTCTTCAGGGAAGTGACATCTCAGGAGGGGGAAGCACAGAAACAGCTCAATACAGTCAGTCAGTTCATTTTACTTTGAAGAAAAATTAACTGAAAGTGCTTGTTGGTTTTCTGTAAGCTCTAACGGTTGGTCGACTCAAATTTTTACTTCCTACCAATTGTGAAAATTCAGCCTTAATTTGAAGAGTGCCTGAATGTTCAGGTTCTGTACGAAGATACAGGGGCTAAGGGATATAGCTATGGCCTGTGTGTGGTTAGATTTCAGCAAATGTAGAAAAGCTTTTGGAGCCTACTTATCATGTTTTGAAGTATTTCCAACTAGTCGTTATGAAAGTAATTCAAGCAAAATCAGTATCTAATGATAGTAAAAAGCTGCTTTAAAAGTGTTCAAGAAAATAGTGTGTGTATAACTTAGCATATATATGAAGCCTTAAAGTCTCTTGTGAACTCCTAATCATCAATTTCTATATTATCCTATTTTAATTCATATTTATAAATTCTCCTTCCTTTCTGGATAAGGACAGGCATAAATAAGGATAGATATAAATTCCACCCCCCCTTTCATTGTAGCATCACATTAGACTGTTAGTGCCAGCAACACATTTTAATATCCGGTCATGTTTAGCCATTTGTATTATATTTAAAATTATTCTTGATGATTCCCAAATTTGAGAGACTTGGAAGGGAGGCTGTTAGACATTTTACCAAACAGTGATGCCCTTTTGCTATAGAGAGCGTAGGAGACACACTGTCTTCCTGTCTTTACTGATGCTGTTCCAGTTCTTGAAGGGCTGTTTCCATCTGTGTGCTGCTGCATTATATTCAAAGAAGGGAACATGTGAGCCAGCAAGAATATGGGTTTGGGGCAAAGAAGCATGGGTTAGAATTCTGCTCTGCCATTCCTAGAGGGAGTTTCTTTTCACTGCTGATTCTGTGTCATTGTCACTAAGGTGGGGATATTTACAGGACCTACTCCATAGGGTCCTGGGAGATTGAACAAGAAAACATACCGAGGCCCAGCACAGGGTAGGCAGGAACTCTTGTCCCTGCTTATGTCCTGCTGCTAAAGAAAAGGAATGAAACTTTTTTCAATTTGTTGTCTAAATGACGGTCTGACAAATCTTGCGGTCTCTCAGTTAGACTTTGGCCCATTCCAGTCAGATCAGCTTGCCCACGTGGCTGAGTGCCTGTGGACCGGTGATCATAAACATGGAAGGCGAAGGCTAAGGTAGAAGCTAGAAAAAGCTGAAACTAAATTGCAGAATTCAAACACTGCCTTCTGGAATGTTCAGATGATGGCAGGGTTGTTGCAGGGGCTTGAAAGGCACTTTGAAATACTCTACATATGCTAATCAGGAGCCTCAAAGCTGATCTGGCAGAGATCTCTCAAGTCGACCCCCATTAAAATCCCCCATGGGGACTGTGCATGTTAGCTGGCAGCACTGCACAAGCCCTTTCTCTGCAACTTTTAAAACTTTCTGCTTAATAATCTCAGTTCTGCATTGTCTGGACTGACTTTGTCAGCTAGGAGATTGAGGTCCCAGGGCAGTGCAAAACATAGAGTTTAATTGTTAGTTTTATTAAAAATGACTTTTTCAAGCCTTTTTTTTTTTTTTTGAGCTTTTTAGTTTTCTAGTCTGACACTCCAGGAAACTTTGAAATGCTTTTAATGTTGAAAGGACTTTTAAAATATTGTAGTATTCTAGTATCTGAAATTTCCGAGAAAACTATTTTTCCTTTTAAGTTTATTGTTCTCAGCTCTCTGAGAAAAACATACCTTTTATTTTTGTTAGTCTTTCTGTTTTCAAATGGCTATGTTTTAAAACTGGTATTTGAGTGATCAGTAAAATAGCTCAACCCCAAAGAGGATTCTAAGGCAGGTTCCTGTGTCCTACTCAGGGTCTTAGCCAGCTGAAAAGTTTGGGTAAATAAAACCCTTCATCAGCCACGTTTGATGACAGACATATTACAGTTTAACTATGTAAGTTATGTTATAACTACGGCTAGAACTGCTAGGAAGGGAGATGATTCCTTTCAACATTCATTAAATTAAATCTAGTTAATATTTTGGAGTGCCATGCAAACCTTCTATCTATAAACTTACTTGATTTTTAAAAAAATAAAATCATTCTGTTTAGTGAAGAAATTAAGTAAAGAAGAATGACTAGATTTGAGTAGAAAAATGTTAGTTTTTCACCATGAAGAGGTCACACCTCTTCAGCTGTTCTTAACTCCTTAGAACGTCAGCTTAGAAGGGAACTGCAGGCCCTGATTCCAGGCTGAGAAAGTTCCTGTTCTTATCTGCAGCGACTGATCCACAATTTATGAAGAAATTTTCCCAGAGTACTATAGCTCTTCTTTCCAAAATAAAGTCAGTAATCATATCTGTGGGGTGCGCAGCAGTGAGAAAATACACTTGTAAGCTTCTCTTTCTCCATATGAAAGCACATGTTATACCCTGCCACCCCCAACTTTTAAATTGTAAGCTTAGATAGAAAGGTGGAAAAATAAGATAGAAATCCATCTGCTTCAATAACTAAAAATAACACCTAGTGGTGAACACTGTGGGGTGGGTAGATTCACAGTGTCAGGAAGCTAAGGCCCCTTCGAGTCCTGGGTGCCGTGGGGCAGGGCGGCTTGCCAGGCTGTTACAGGAGCTGTGGTAACACTGCATTAAGAATTATGTTTTCCAGAATTGTACCATGACACCTAGTCTCTGGGGATGCCCCCCCTGCCTCAGTCCGTAAAAGTTTTCTGGTTGAAGAAGTTTGGAAAATGATGCGAAATATCATCTTTTTCACTCTGCACGTTGGAATTAGAAACCCTAAGATGTTCACCCACAAAGGAACTTATTTTACCTTGACGTTACTAAGCTTGCCAAGAGATCGTGGTGAGAACTTGTGCAACACACACCCACATTTGACTCTTCTCCATAATGGCTCTGTGGACCTGGCAGTCCTGCGTCTACTTTGGACAGGAACTAGGGAGATGCCTGTCAAATTTAATAGTGTAAGAGACACCACTGCTCCCTGAGAGGGGAGTAGTAAGAACGAGCTCATCTTAGTCTTCCTTTTTTGGATGATTTTATTAGAACCTCTTCTGTTCTCATTCACTAGAACAACCACCTTCTGAATAACCATAGAAACATTTTAAAGGTTTAAAGAACTTTCATCATCATACTTCTATCTTGTCTGTGGGTATAAGGAAACTGAAACATCAAACTCATAGTTTTTAAAATAAACTTTATTTTTTGGAAGAGTTTTAGATTTATAAAAAGAGTTACAGAGATAGTACAGAGTTCCCTTTTACCCCACACCCAGTTTCCCATTATTAACATTTTGCGTGCAAATATGGTATATTGGTTACAATTCATGAACCAATATTGATACATTATCATTAACTAAAGTCCACACTTTATTCAGAGTTCCTTAGTTTTTGCCTAATGTCCTTTGCTATGCCAGGATCTCATCAAGGAAACCACATGACATGTAATCGTCCTGATTTCTTCAGCTCCTCTTGTCTGTGACAGTTTCTTAGACTTTGTTTTTGATGACCTTGACAGTCTTGAGGAAAGTCTCAAAACTGTTCGGGTGTCTTGTAGAATTTGTCTGATGTTTTTCTCATGAGTTGACTGGAGTTACGGTTTTGGGAGGAGACTACAGCGGTAAAGTGCTGTTGTCGTACCACGGGTACCCACTAGCGTCAGCGTGACTTATCCCTGTTCACGTTGGCCTCGGGACCTCGCTGATGGAGGCTCTGCCGTGTGTCTCCACTGTAAAGTTACTTCTCACCCCCAGCATCCCCACTCTTCTCACTGGAAGTCACTATACAAAACCCCTACTTAAGGAATAGGGAGTTACGGCTCCCCTCGCACTGGGGAGAGAGTATCTACATATATTACTTGGAATTGTTAAATCTATTTCTAAGTGTGTGACTTTAAAAACTACTTGGATGGTAGAACAGTTACTGTTGAATTCATTATAGTTACCTACAAACTTGTTCTGATAAACACTTTATTCTAACTAAGAGAGAAAAATAGCCTTCCCAAATTGAAGCCCCCCAGCCTTGATCAGAGAGTGTAGAATTTGTGTCCCTGCCAGTGTTTGTTCTTAGTAGCATGCCAGAAGTTCCAGATGCTGCCCTCTCTATTTTTCTGTGTCAAGATTTAATCCTGTTTGTGCATTTTCTTCTGCTTCAGTTGTGTTGGTGCCATTTTTGGAGCCCACAGACCTGTTTGTGCTGTATGTTACTGTACAGTGTGGACCTTGTTTAGAAAAGAGCTATTAGGACAAGACTTACTATTTTAACATCTTTATATATTTTAAGGGCATTCCCATCAAAGATATTTTTTCATGTCTATTCATTGCTTTGGCTTTAGTCACCCCTAGTAAGAGTATATAATTAGAGATTTTCTGTGTAATCAACTTTCAAATTACTTCATATTTAATATTTGTGCACATTTTAATACAATGTAGTTGTAGGGATCGTTTTGCTTCTTGGTTCTTTCAAAATATTGGTGTCATTTTTTAAAAATTTTATCAAACATTTTTATTTTTATTTATTTATTTATTTATTAGTTTCTGCTTTATAACAAAGTGAATCAGTTATACATATACATCTGTTCCCATATCCCTTCCCTCTTGCGTCTCCCTCCTTCCCACCCTCCCTATCCCACCCCTCCAGGCGGTCACAAAGCACCGAGCTGATCTCCCTGTGCTATGCGGCCGCTTCCCACTAGCCATCTACCTTACGTTTGGTAGCGTATATATGTCAGTGCTGCTCTCTCACTTTGTCCCAGGTTACCCTTCCCCCTTCCTGTGTCCTCAAGTCCATTCTCTAGTAGGTCTGCGTCTTTATTCCCATCCTGCCCCTAGGTTCTTCATGACCTTTTTTTTTTAGATTCTCTGTATATGTGTTAGCATACAGTATTTGTTTTTCTCTTTCTGACTTCACTGTATGACAGACTCTAGGTCCATCTGCCTCACTACAGATAACTCAATTTCGTTTCTTTTTATGGCTGAGTAATATTCCATTGTATATACGTGCCACATCTTCTTTATCCATTCATCTGTCGATGGACACTTAGGTTGCTTCCATATCCTGGCTGTTGTAAATAGTGCTGCAGTGAACATTGTGGTACATGACTCTTTTTGAATTATGGTTTTCTCAGGGTATATGCCCAGTAGTGAGATTTCTGAGTCATATGGTAGTTCTGTTTTTAGTTTTTGAAGGAACCTCCATACTGTTCTCCACAGTGGCTGTATCAATTTACATTCCCACCAACAGTGCACGAGGGTTCCCTTTTCTCCACACCCTCTGCAGCATTTATTGTTGGTAGATTTTTTGATGATGGCCATTCTGACTGCTGTGAGATGATATCTCATTGTAGTTTTGATTTGCATTTCTCTAATGATTAATGATGTTGAGCATTCTTTCATGTGTTTGTTGGCAGTCTGTATATCTTCTTTGGAGAAATGTCTATCAAAATATTGGTATCATTTTTAACAAATTTATTTTAGAATAGCCATTTCACTTTTTGATAAGTATAAACTTGGTGAGAATTGGAAATTTCTTCCCAACATGGAAGTGTATATAGGGACTTTCCTGGTGATCCAGTGTTTAAGACTCTGCACTTCCACTGCAGGGGGCGTGGGTTTGATTCCTGGTCGGGAAACTAAGATCCTGCATGCCGTGTGGTGTGGCCCCCCAAAAAAGTGGATATGTATTTTTTCTTCTATGTATACTTATTCTCTTTATGTAGATATTAAAGATTAAAAAGATAAGATTTTAAAATATTAATATGAATATACATGTATTATGTATAAAGATGAATATATATATTTTCTTTAGCAAAAAATGATGATAATTGGACTTTAAGAGAAGCTGTCTCTTAAGGCAGTGATTCATGGATATTCCTCCAACCCAGCAATTTTATTGCTAAAAATGACTAATGACATATCCCTATCCACAGAAGAAAAAAAATGGGTTAATAAAAATAATTTTTTCAGTTTCAAGTTTTTCTCTTGTCAGCTTAAGCCTTTGGTATCAGCTACCACATACCTATTGAATATTAGTGGACATGAATAAATAAGCTGCAAAAGAATATTAACAGAAAAACTCAGACAGCCAATGAGTTCAATAAATCTATTAATTTTGTTGAGAACCCATGGGTTTAGGCTGTGGTTTGTTTTTTTTTGTTGTTGTTGTTTTTTGCCGTACGCAGGCCTCTCACTGTTGTGGCCTCTCCCGTTGCAGAGCACAGGCTCAGCGGCCATGGCTCACGGGCCCAGCCGCTCCGCGGCATGTGGGATCTTCCCAGACCGGGGCACGAACCCGCGTTCTCTGCATCGGCAGGCGGACTCTCAACCACTGCGCCGCCAGGGAAGCCCTAGACTGTGGTTACATGGCATTCATATGCTGCCTCTTCTGCCAGAAAAATTGTTCCTTGTTCATAAGAAGGAACAAAGTATTTCAGTATTGCATGCTTTTCCTCAATGGGCAGCATTCCTGCCAGGTGCTCCATCATCTGAGAAGTTCGGGGCCCACTGCACTGATGAATAAGAGGTAATTAGGGAGCCTCTGGGAGCTTCCTGAGACAGGAAGGCACGAGTCATCCCAAAGTTGTGTAATAATTGCCTGTATATCCTTCTGCAGGAAGGAGAGAATTGGCTTTCCCACCCACAGATTTGGCATAAAATTTCTGTATCTCAGGCCAAGGCCGTGTGTAAGGATTACGAAGTCTCCAGTGGATAGGGTTGTAGGTGGAGACAGCAGTCCAGTGCTGGGGAGCCATTCCTGACAGAGGTGTGTGTGTGTGTGCGTGTGCACGCGTGTGTGTGCGCGCACAAATGCCTGAAGTGTTTCTCCAGTCTTTTTATAGGAAGGAAAATAATGAATTTATAGGATTGCTTTTTTTTGCCCCCCTAATAACATCCTAACAGTGTGGTAGGTCTTTTTAATTTAAAAGGCTAGGTTAAACTACTGAGAAGTTGTTAGCTTATTGTTTTGTCATTAGCATTATGATGATGCTGACGGTGGTGGTGAGTAAAGCAAGGTACGTGGAAGCAGCCTTTACATAGTTTTTATTCTATCTCATTACAAACTAATTCTTAATTTTTAATTATTTATTTTTTTAATCTACCTTTTAGCATAATAACTGGAAAATTTTTGATGTGAGGTACCATTTATTCATTCAGCCAACTCGATTTTGAATACCTATGTGCAAGGCACTGTGTGGGGAAACACAAGTGGAAATGATATGTATGGTCTCCATCCTCATGAAGCATACATTCTAGTAGGGGAAGCAGCTGAAAAACAGCTACAAAAAACAATTAAAAGAGATAATTTCAGGATGTGGTAAGGGAGGTGAAGGGGGCAATAAACGGGTGATGTAGTCAAGACTAGCAAGGGTGGGCAAAAAAAGACTTCTCTGAGGAGGTGTCATCCGAAATGA
Organism: Mesoplodon bidens; assembly: GCF_964165515.1. Taxonomy (NCBI): domain Eukaryota; kingdom Metazoa; phylum Chordata; class Mammalia; order Artiodactyla; family Ziphiidae; genus Mesoplodon; species Mesoplodon bidens. Next base: position 212,383,634 of record NC_138176.1, on the reverse strand, counting down.
GCCTCGGGGGGATGGAATAACACATCTTTATAGAACGAGAAGGAAGAGATTTATTTAGCACTAGGGTTGAGATGGGAAATTTTGTGGTGTGTGGTCAAGGAGTTGAAAGTAGACCTGTAGTACTGGATTGAATGGCGAGAAGTGAAGTTGGAGAGGTAGGAGGAAGTAGGACATGGAGACCTTCGTGGGTCATGAAGTATGATGTGCCGTCAGAAAAGTGCTCACAGTGATGGGTTTTCACAAATTGAACATAACTGTGTAACCAGCACTCAGATGGAAAAACTAACCATTGGGAAGCATTGTTTGCGGTTAGAGCTCACCCCCTGTTGTTACTTGTGTGTGTGATCCAATCAGGTGTCAGGTGCTTGGTTTGAGGAAACTTGTAGTTTTCTCAGGCTGTTTCTTTTATAACTACCCAATGCCTAAGTGCTTCTAGCAGCACACAGGGTGTTTTTTTATGGGATTTCATCATAATGCCACATCTTCCCCCCCAGCCTTCACCATGAACATGGACATGGAATTATTTGGTAACTAGGATACGCATATGTTTTCCCGAAGTCTTTTCTTTAGAAAGCAAGAATTGTTCTTTCAGAGGATTCGTTCTCAAAGTATTTGTGGATTTGTCCTTTAGGTCCAAGCCAAAACTTTTCATTTGGAATTTATGTATATGTTAACAGAGTTTATATTTTCTGTGGTAATGGAATATTTTAGGGTTTATTGCCTCATTATATTTATAATTTTATATAAAAAGCCCACAGGGGCATCAGACCAAATTTAAGCTAGAAGTAAATTAAGGATAACATAGTAATTTCAAATAGTTTTATGTTCAAGATGAAGATTTTAAAGTGGTGATTCCAATGTGAATTTTAATGACTATTGTATACAATGGCAGTTATGGATATTCAGTCACCAAATGAATATAATTAGTGTGTTAGATTATGGATTTGTAAAGTGGAATGAGAACTCTTAATAAGCTTTCTCTGTAATGGTTCATGCTGTGAACACACAAAGTATGAGACACTGGGTTTTTGGAATCAGTAGGCTCATGTTTCAAATCGAGATGAGTTTCAAATTTTTAAAAACACAGCTAAAAAGTTAAAAGGCAGTTACATAACCAGATATTTTATATCCTTTTGGGGATTTGGGACAAGATGTTTCTTTTTATAATGCAAAGAAGATTTTACTTTTGAAGGGATCAAGCATAAAATGGAATTGAAGTTATTACACTTTGAGAAAAACTTGTTGATTGCAAGACCCTGTTATTTAACACATCACTGAAAATACTTCTGGCATTTTCTTTGGGAGACTTTTGGAGAAGAACTAACTGAAGTCTGAAATTTGGTTTGGTGTGGTCTTGTCCAAACTGGTGGTTAGTCATTTTGACCCCCTGATCTGGTGATCCTGGGAAGCTTTCTGGAGACATACTTGAAAATGCGCAAATGCCTATTTCACCATTTAAAGGTTCTTTCAGTAAAAGCATATGAATAATATTTTTATGAAGTGAATCCATTCTTATGACATTTTGAAGAAGCAGCATATTAGTATTTTCACTGTGTATCATTATCTTGTCTTTTATTTTTAAAAGCTCAATTTTTTACCCCTTATCAAGACAATATGATTTGGATGGACAATTTGGGAGAGACACAAGATTCTTTTTGTTCTACTTTCCTGTAATACCACCACCTACGGATAACAGTTTTCAAACTGCCTAGTACGTAGTGTGTTGTTTTCACTTCCTTTGAGATGCATTTTAACGTTTTAACCTTGGACTTTAATTTTTTTTTCCTCTTGGAGATTTTGGTTGGTCCTGAAATACTATCATACTGTTTCAGCTTTTATTTAATTCACTCTATTACTTTTGGACCACAAATCAGATAATTTTATACTAATAGTGTTATCTAGCAATGTATTTTGCTTACTGTTACATTTTAAGACGTTAGCTCACAAAAAAGTTTAAAATATAAATACATATTAAATAAAGTGTTGAAAATACATGCCTGTAATTAAAGACCATTGTGTTGTTGACTAGCCTAGTAGTGGCATCAAGTAAAGTAACAATAAATGGGCCATTCATTATTTTAAATCTTTCATGTTACATGACAAACAGTAAATTCCAGGTAGTCCTTGAGAGGTGAACTAATTATAGGGAAAGGATGGAGAAGTACAGAACCTGAACTTACTTCGGAGATCAATGCACTCCATGAGGTTGGAGTTTATTAGCTTATACACTTGAAAAGAGCTTCAGCCACAGCTGTATCCAATAGTCAAAGTATGTCATAAGGGATCCATCCATTTCTTGGCTCTCCTTTCTCCTGGGTTGACTTCATTCTCGGTCAGGGTATCCCCATATGGTTTCAAGATGGCTACCAGCAGCTCCTGGCATCTTTCCTGCCAGTTAAAAAACCCTAGCAAATGAGAGTTTCTCTTGCCAAATACTTAAGTAGAAGTCCCAATACTGAGTCTCATTAAACTAGCTTTGATCACTTGCTATTTTTAAAGCAATCATTGTGGTAAGGTAGGTGGAATGCTATGATTAGCAGTGTTGGGTCACATACCTCCCATCTCACCCTAGGGCACCAGGGTGTTGCCCCAACAAAGATCAGGATGATATAACTAGAAGAGAAGAAAGAGACTCTAAGCAGGCAGAAAAGCCCCTGGCTGTCTGCTATAATGATCAATAGTGAAGTCTAATTCCCATTAAACCTTTCGCTGGTGCCGTATGATTTAGCATATAACTGTGTGGGGACTTCTTTTTCCACCATTGCTTCATCTCATTGGTTTTGTTAAGATGAAGGACGGAAACTTCTACTGTTTTACCCTTTCAGCACTAAGAATGGTCCTGAATAACTGACCCTAACTACTTAACTGATTATCAGTTCCTTAAGTATAATAGAGTTAAGTAGGAAATGTTGAGATCATTGTTTAGTTTGTCTTGTTTTTCGGTATGTGTTTGACAGACACCGCTTAACTCCACAGCGGGCAAATTTTTTTTTGCTACACGGCTGTGGGAAGATTTTTTGCTACCAATATATTTAATATTGTAAAGGTGACAGATGAGGACTGCGAATATTAACCTGGGGTTCATATGCTTTCTGAGAGACGGTGGAGAGCTTTCTGGGTGTCGGTGAACCCCCTAAAATCCTAGCAAATTTGTACGCGTGTGCACATCTCTACACCTGTGTGCAGTTTTCTTGATGAGGGTCCATAGCTTTCATTAGCTCCTCAAAGGGGGACCCCTAACCCATAAAAGGTTCAGAGCCACGGAATGAAACTATCTCACACTGACCAATAGTTCCTGACTTTATGAGGTTAAACAATTTAGTGTGAGTTGGGGGGAGTAGTTAAAGGAGTAAAGCAACTTCGGCGAGACACAAGGGAGTTGAGGCTTCAGGATGCACTGTTAACTTATGTTAACAAATTCAGTCTGTACAAGGTTCAAACGAAATATATTCTGGGAGAGCCTGTAATAAAATGGGCTTCCTCAGCGCTGCCAGTTCGATGGTTAATGATTGTAGCTGTGCTGCCAGCTGATTTTGGCTCAGGCTCTGACGCAGGCACAGGCTCACCTCTCGCCGTTTGGCAGTAAAGGGAAAGTGATAAAACACATTACTGTGCTCTCATAAGCAATTTATGACAACCATTTAATAAAAGTGTAAGAAGTATCCTTTCCCGGAGTGAGGAGGGGCGCTGGGAAGCCTGGCTGGGAGTTTAGTGTCAGATGTGAACTTCCCCCGCCCTTGCCCCCCATCCCCTGCATCTCTTTGTGGGAAAGAGGGAGGGGGAGTGAGCCTGATGTTGCTTTTCACCCAGTCGGGGCTGCTGGTATGCTTGTCCGTTTTGATTTTTACCGCCCCCCCCCGCAAACTCAAGTTGGCCCAGTGAGTCTAAGCTTCCGCCTCAACGCCTGCAGGGCTGCCTGGAGCCGGGCCACATCACTGCCCGCGGTGTGAGCCTCCCTGGTTTATGCACAGGGCATTCTGTGTTAATATCACTGGCATCCGTCTTTTCAGTTTTGAATTACTACATAAACGTCAGATACTGAGGGTTCTGTGAAAGGATTCATGTAGTCTCTCATATTTAGTGAAGGAAAAAAAGTTCTTCCAGGGAGTCCAATGGATTCGTGGGTTTCCCCGTGAAGATGTAGTGCCGTGTTAGTCAGCTTAAACTTTCCTCAACTCTTGAGGCCATTTGATTTTAATGTCTCCCTCTCTCCCCACCCCGACCCTGTGGGTCCTGGTGTAGGTTATTTCACACCCAGCCTGCACAGAGCCGCTTGCTGACTAATGGCTTCAAACTCTTTTGACAATGAACTGTAGTATAATAAGATATATTTTACATCATGACTCAGTATATACCTGTATAAATGTATATGTAGATATAACTAAAAACAATATTTACTCTTATACACTGTGTTCTGATGCTATATTTTCTATTCCATGGGGGAAATACTGCTGGTCTCTACTCATTAAATCAGTTTCATGATCCGCTAATGGTTTGCTACCTGTAGTTGGAAAGCCACTTCTCCCAGGGAGTTGCTATGGCATACTGACTTTTGTATCACCTGGTGAAGGGGGCTCAGGTCACACAGAGCGGCTGAGTCTCTTTATGTGGCAGAACCGAGTTGTGTGTTGTCAGTAACACTTGTGATCATCTGGAGGCTGTACCACATAGTGGTTAAGCGTAAATGTTCTAGTCAGAGTGCTGGCTTTGTGACATCACCCTTTGTCTCTGGTGCTGGGCAAGTTTCTTAACCTGAGTTAGTTTCTGCATATTTAAAATAGAGATGATAAGAATACTTCCTTTAAAACATTGTAGGAGTTGAGTTATAGAAAGCATTTAGCATAAGCACATAGTAACGTTTAGCAAATGTTTGCTATGAATGTTGTCAGTACAGCTTAATATTTACATGGGTCCCCAACTGGATTACATTTTCCTTCTGCCCTTTGGAATAATTTATATTGAGCCCATTTAGAGTGTGTGGCTTAAGTGTAGCACTAAACCCTATGTTCCAAAGCGTAGATTGTAAGCAGTGTGGTCAAATGGAAACAATATATTGAAGCCATTTACACCTTGAATTAGTCAGGGCTGATTTCAATTACAAGTAACAGAAACCCCAATCAAACTGGCTTAAGTGAGAACAGGAAATTATCGATTCACATAACGGAAAAGTCTAGGGGTATTGCTCTCGGCATTGGCCATATCCAGCTGCTCTGACAATGTCAGAAATGTCTTTCTCTTCCTTTCTTGCTCTGCCTTTCCCTGTTGGCTTCATTTTCAGGCAAGCTTGCCCCAAGCAGTGGCAGAAACAGCCACCAGCTGCTCTAGTTTTATATCCCACTAGCGGAAAGAGAGAGCCTCTTTTTTTAGTGGTTTCAATTTAGGGCTACATCTGATGGGCATTGACTCCGATGGACTCAGGTCACCCCTCCTGACCTCTGCCACCTCAGTCACTGAGTCAAGGGGACCAGTGGTACCTACCCTGGGCCCTATACCTGCCTGCCCCACTCAAACCACACAGGAATAACAGGGCAGGGCTGCTGCATGGGGAAATCACAACAGGTGTCCACGCTGCGCCTCCACCATTCCTTCTTGGAATGTAGGACTTTCTGCATAAGGTACTGTCTTTGAATAATCCAGCTGAGGGTAGTGTTACCACTTAGGTACTTCTCATTCCAAACTACATTTCATTTCCACTCGTATAGTACAGCCGTGCTGGAAGATGTGCCATCGTTTCTTTTCTGATCACTGCTTAAAAAAAAAAAAAAAAAGTTCTTTTCCAGCCACCCCATCTTTTTGTTATCATTTCCCCCTGTCTTGTTTTATGCCTCCCTCTCTAATCTGCTTTCCCAAGCTTTTAGCACTTGTTACTGTCCTTATAAACAACCAAATACAGAAATGTGACACCTCACTTCCTCAGTGGTCACTCCCTTTCATTTTGTGGTCTGGCCGGTCTGAGGGTCAGACTGTGTCTGCAGCACCCTTTTCATCCGTTGGCTGTGAATGAGGATCACCTGTTTGCCAGAATCTGTGAGGCTGGGTCTCCGAGTGGTTGGACAGCCCCTGACTCTCCCTGTGCCTGCATGCACAACACAACACACACACACACACACACACACACACTCATTCATGCACACAGGCACAGATGGGGCCAGAGACATTGGGCACTGTGGTTTCAGTGGGGACGCCAGATGGTGAATTGTGTCTGCCAGGTTGTTTAACAGAACTGTGCCTCTGGGGCCAGCAAAGTTGAGGACACACCCCCAGAGCCTTTCATCTGCTGTGAGCAAGATATGTTTAACCCACTAATGAAATTAGAAATAAGATAAGCACTCCTTTATTTTTTATTGTGTTAAAATACACATAAAATTTACCATCTTAACTGTTTAAGTGCACAGTTCGGTGGTATTGAATACATTTACGTTGTTGTGGAGCCATCACCACTATCCATTCCCTTCATGCTTTGCATCTTGTAAAACTGAAGCTATGTGCCTGTTAAACAGTAACTTTCCATTCTCCCCTTTCTCCAGCCCCTGGGAACCACCATTGTACTTTGTGTCTTGATCATTTTGACTTTTCTAAGTACCTCATGTAAGTGGAATCATGCAGTATTTGTCTTTTTTGACTGGCTTGCTTCACTTAGTCTAATGTCCATCCATGTCACAGCATATTACAGAGTTTCCTTCCTTTTTCAGGCTGCATAGTGCTCATTGTATGCATATACTAACTTTCTGCTTATCCATTCATCCACTGATGGACACTTGGGTTGTTTCTGTGTTTTAGCTGTTGTGAATAATGTTGCAATGATTATGACTGTACAAATATCTCTTCGATATTTCAGTCCTTTGGGGTATATATCCGGAAATGGAATTGCTGGGTCATATGGTAATTCTATGTTTAATTTTTTGAGGAACCTCCATCCTGTTTTCTTCAGCAGCTGTACCATTTTGCATTCCTACCAACTACGCAAAAGGGTTCCAATTTCTCCACATCCTTGTCAACACCTGCTGTTTTCTGGTGTTTGGATGGTAGCCACCCCATTGGGTGTGAGGTGATACCTCATTGTAGTTTTGATTTACATTTCCCTAATGATGAGTGATGTTGAGCATCTTTCCATGTGCTTATTGGCCATCTGTACCTCTTCTTTGGAGAAATGTGTATTCAAGTCCTTTTGCAATTATTTGCACTCCTTTATTTTTAAAGCCCAATATTGTGCTGTAATACTTTATGACTGTGTAGAATAGATACCAAATGTTGTGGAGTCCACATATACACAAAGATACGAATTCAATTATTCCCAAAGTATTACTTTGGGGGCAAAATTAGGACATTCCCCAAAGACATTTAAAAACTCTTTTTAAAGTCACAAAGTTTTTATGTGTAAATTTATACGTGTGTGTGTGCATATTAAATACCAGGCAAGAAACATGTGATTTGCATATGTTATCTACTGGGAGCTTTGTAACTCCAAGCATGTCCACTTGTGTGAAAACACATTCACACACAGAGTTGCAGCCCCATTGTCAAACTCACTAGGACTGGTCACTGGTTAAGCTGGAGAGTCCATTAAAATGATGAGGACACATGAAAATTGACACATACTTTAAACATTTTATTTTAAATGAAAGCATAATTTCTAAGCCGCATGTTGATGAGCATTTTGATTTTTCCCGGCTAGTAGTGTACACATGGAGACCCTGATATTTTTTTCCTGCTAGTACTCTGTCACTTGCTGTAAAATTTGGAGTACCAGAAACGTTCTGATGTCGGCCCAAAGCCTTTTCCTTGAGGAAGGCTCCTCTGACTGCAGTGTCTCTCTTATATAAACTCAGCCATAATCTATCGCCTACAACTTCCATTTATATTCCTTTAAGGCAGACCTAGAATCTAGCAATCCTTGCAAAGTTCATCTACGTTCAGGATCCTTCCAGACTTTTTCCAGTCTTTTAGAGCTGTCTCTCGCACACCTAATTCACCAGCAGACTTTTTCATGATTTGCCTTCACTGGGCCATTACAAGGTATTTAACTCAGTTTTTAGAGAAATGACTCCTTTCTGACATTCATAGTTAATTGCTTTTATTTACATGGTGCTTGGAGAGTATAAATGCAAAGCAAATACAATTGGCACAGAAAGGAAACCCAGCCCACCTGGCACGAACATGCAGCTCTATTGGTGGGAGGAAATGCGAGCAAATGTGTTGGCGCTTTGACCACTGGTGACGGACACTCGTAGGCGACTGACTGGGAGTCACTGTGTGTTCTAAGCTCGTAGCATAGGTTGACTCATTTAATCTTCCCCGTACCCCCATCGGATAAGGCACTGTTATTTCTTTTTCCCAGATGAGGAGAATGATGCCCGGGGAGGTTGAGAGATTTGCCTAAGAGTAGCCTGCTAGCTGTCAGCGTTCACCCTGCCTTAGTCATTCTGTCTTGCAAAGGGAATGAGAGCATTTTACATGCAGGTAAATTAAGGTCAGGGAGAGCAAGTGAGAGCGAAACTGTGTAGAGATACTTATCCCTTAAACAAAACCCCCCTTCATAGCACAGAAAGCCTTCTGAAACATTCTCTATAGTGAATTAGAATCTAGGCTTTTAGAGGTAGAAATGACCTACATAATCACCTATCCTATCTCCCACATATCCTGACAGGATAACCAAGGCCCAAAGGGGTGAAATGATTTGCTTTACAGGGACCCAACTAGTTAGGGGCAGGTTCTCCGTGAGACTAAGCTTCCTGGCTTAATCCACATTTTCTTCCAGGAGAAAGGGATGCGTGCCTTCCTGAGAGAAGCATTCAGGAAATGAGTCAGAGTCTGCCAAGAGAGAAGGAAGGTTGGTAGACATGAACACCTTAGTGTTCATCGAATCCACATCTGTCTATCTCAAGCCAGTGTAAAGCTTGTACCAGAGATTCTTAGGGCTGGACAGGGTCTAGTGATGTGGTTTTATCTGTCCTGTCTAGAAAAGGAAGGAATGAGCCCGGCTGAGCCCCTCCAAGGCAGACGATGCTCTCACTGCTTTGGAGGTGAGGAAGCTGAGACTCAGAGAGGTGACGTGATTATCCAGAATCACACAGCCAGGAGGAAGTGGAAGCTGGATGTGAATCTCCTCTTGCTGAAGCCGAGGCCCATGGTCTTTGTGCTGCCTCGGGATGCCACCCAGAGGGCAGGGCAATTGTTCAGCTGGTACGGTTGTGTGACAACAGGTTTTCTTGGCAAGAAGTTCTTCCAAAAGCTAATCCTAAATATCTCTTTAATTTAAATCTGTATCCTTCTGCAGCCCTCAGTCAGCAATGAAAGCAATTGGTCATAGTCTTTTGGGTAATAATCTTTATATATACATATATTTTAATTGGGATATAATTGACAAATAACAATTGTGTACACTTAAGTTGTACAATGTGATGATTCAATATCTGCATACATTGTGAAAGGTTGTTTTTTGTTTTTGTTTTTGTTTTTTAAAGAAGATGTTGGGGGTAGGAGTTTATTAATTAATTAATTTATTTTTGGCTGTGTTGGGTCTTTGTTTCTGTGCGAGGGCTTTCTCTAGTTGTGGCAAGTGGGGGCCACTCTTCATCACCGTGCGCGGGCCTCTCACTATCGCGGCCTCGCGGCCTCTCGTTGCGGAGCACAGGCTCCAGACGCTCAGGCTCAGTAGTTGTGGCTCACGGGCCTAGTTGCTCCGCAGCATGTGGGATCTTCCCAGACCAGGGCTCGAACCCGTGTCCCCTGCATTGGCAGGCAGATTCTCAACCACTGTGCCACCAGGGAAGCCCTGAAAGGTTGTTTTTAAGGCTTTTTTTTTCTGTTATTGAACTTTTAAAAATTGAAATATAATTGACTTTCAACACTTAGTTCCTGGTGCACATCATAGTGATTCGTATTTCTGTACGTTACAAAATGATCACCACCATAAGTCGAGTTATCATCTGTCACCGTACAAAGTTATTACAATATTGCTGACTTATTCCCCCTGCTGTACATTTCATCCCCGTGACTCATTTATTTGTAACTGGAAGTTCGTACCTCTTAATCTCCCTCACCTATTTCACTCATCCCCCACCCCCTTCCCTATGGCAGCCACCTGTTTTTTCTCTGTATGTATGACTCTGTTTCTGTTTTGTTATGTTTGTTCGTTTGTTTTGTTTTTAGATTCCACATATAAGTGAAATCATATGGTATTTGTCTTTCTGCTTGACTTATTTCACTTAGCGTAATACCCTTGAGGTCCATCAATGTTGTCACAAATGGCAAGATTTCCTTCTTTATTATGGCTGAGTAATAATACATTATATATGTATATACCACATATTCTTTAACTACATCTATTGATGGGCACTTAGGTTGCTTCCATATCTTGGCTGTTGAAAATAATGCTGCAGTGAACATAGGAGTGCATATATCTTTTTGAATAAGTGTTTTTGTTCAGAAAAATACCCAAAAGTGGAACTGCTGGATCATATGGTAGTTCCATTTTTAGTTTTTTGAGGAACCTCCATACTGTTCTCCACAGTGACTGCACCAACGTACATTCCCACCAACAGTGCATGAGGATTCCCTTTTCTCCACACCCTTGTCAATACTTGTTATTTGTTGTCTTTTTTTTTTTTTTTTTTTATTGCAGTACGCAGGCCTCTCACTGTTGTGGCCTCTCCCGTTGCGGAGCACAGGCTCCGGACGCGCAGGCTCAGCGGCCGTGGCTCATGGGCCCAGCCACTCCGCGGCATGTGGGATCTTCCCAGACCCAGACACAAACCCGTGTCCCCTGCATTGGCAGGCGGACTCTCAACCACTGCGCCACCTGGGAAGCCCTAACTTACATAAGTTTTTACTCACTGTTTTTATTCCCCCAAGAGTATTACAAAATACAAAACATCATCAGGAAAAAAAAATCTGAAGAGAACACAATGTTGAGGGATGAATGCACCAATAAACTGTTTATTGCTCTCCCATCCTGGAGACACTTGCTGATTTCATTCCAAGTGGGCCATATTGAGATGTGTGTGTGGTTTGGGGTGGAGGGGAGTAATGGAAGTAGCGTGAATGGAAGGGTCTGGGTGTGCCGTGATCCTGAGGTCGTTTGTGTTTTGGGGAACCAGAGGTCCTCCTGCCTCTGGGATGGGATAAGGAATGTAGGATTCTGTCCAGGCTGAAACATGGAGAGGCTCTTGGCTCCTGGACCCCTTCACTCTGCTGTTTTGGATGCAGTCTAAGAAGCAGAGGTTTATAAGAAATATTCCAATTTTTACAAATAATTATTTGAAAAAAAGGTGTAAGTACTTAAATCATAAATGTATATAGATGGTGACTTAAAAGTGTTTTGTGGCGGAAAGAATTTTGTTTATGCAAAAACAGTATACCAAGATCTAATAGGAAATCATAACATCTGGATAAACAATAATGTTCTATAATCCCTTCCCCCAACTATTAAGTCATACAGATAATATAGGAAACGCATGGGTACACAGTAGGTAATGCACACTTATAGATATGTGACATTTTAAAAGCACACATGCAGAGCTTTTAAAAAAATGGCAATACCTGTATAGTATTTTGGTGACTAATGGTAATGCAGAAGCAAACGCTAATATCAAGTAAATTTGAATGAATTCTTTTAGTCAGAGGAAATTTATCAGCAAAAATTGGCACAAAACAAACAACACAATGGAATAAATTTGAATAAATGCCTGCATAGGCAGTCACAGGACATGTTGATAAATATTCCAACATAAACTGATACAAGCTATAACAAAATATTAATTTTGAAGGAATCCCTATGTCATCCTTTCAACAGAAGCTAACATTTCACGGAATGGTAGTGTGTGCATACAAAGCAACAGAGGGGAAACTGAATCTATTTTCCCAGGGTGGCTTAAGTCTAGGGTTTGTGACTGTGTGTCTGCTGCTTTGAGCTGCAGTTTGCAATCATCATAGCACTGTGGATCCTAGATGTCGGGGGCGGGGGAAGCCTCCATGGCCCCCGCTCCGCCCATCTGGGGACCCTCCGGCAGACAGGGAGCGAACACAGCAAATTGGTGTGGCCTCCCTGCCCGGCCTCCCTCAGCCAGAGGCAACCCATGGGTTTCTCCATCCCAGGCCAGACCTATTGGCGGCCCCAAGTGGGTAGCGGGCAGGACAGCCACAAAGTAGCTACTCCTGCTCTTTGGCTGGACCCTGAGAGAGGTGAGGTGCTCAGGGTCGTCATTTTGAAAATGGAGCAACTTCCTAACCAGCAGTTGGCTCTGAAGCCCTTTACACGTCCTCTGTTTCAGGCCTTGAGCTCTGTGGCCTTGGAACAGTCTGTGTCCTATGTTGGATCCAGATGTGGTCCCCCTGTGAGAGTGTGAGGAACCCGAGCCTTCACGTGAATGGGTTTCCCCCTGTTACTGCTCATACTTTAGAAAATTCTCTGGCAGGCATCAAGCTGAACCCCTTACAGGTGGCTATGCAGTTCCCTTTGTCCTGCAGTCAGCCGGAATCGAGCCAAACCAGCCCAGGGCACGGGAGAAGGTAAACCCTGACACCTCTCCGTGGGGAGCAGTGCTGCGCATAAAAGTGCCACCAAGGGCTTCCCTGGTGGCGCAGTGGTTGAGAGTCCGCCTGCCGATGCAGGGGACACAGGTTCGTGCTCCGATCCGGGAAGATCCCACATGCCGCGGAGCGGCTGGGCCCGTGAGCCATGGCCACTGAGCCTGCGCGTCCGGAGCCTGTGCTCCGCAACGGGAGAGGCCACAACAGTGAGAGGCCCGCGTACCGCAAAAAAAAAAAAAAAGTGCCACTGAGAAAACGGAGCAAAGCCCGGTGACTGGATGCAGAGGGATGTGTCTGCGGATGGAAGCCACAGCTGGGCTTGTCGCATGTGGAGTCCTCACCACCTCCTGGCAGGGAGAGGCAGCATTGGAGACCTGAACGTTGGCTCGTTGATTAGCGTGCTGGGAGGGGGATGAGGGCTTTGTGGGGAGCACAGGATTTGGCAGCAGAAAGGTCTAAAATCAATTACGTAACCTCCTTTACACCTTAGCTTCCTCATCTGTAAAATGGGGCACCTGCCCGATGGGGTCGTGGTGAGGATTGAATTAGATAATGTATTTAAAGCCTCTAGGATCGTTTCTGGTACATAGTAAGGGTTTAATAATCCTAGTTTAAAAAAAAAAGCTGTGTAATTCTGTGTCAATCTAATAACCTCTCTAGTTTACTATAAATGGAAAGACTAGACTCTTTGTTGGGTCTAAATAGCTCTTCCTCAGCTTAGCTCCCGTTTCTTTCTCCCCAGTTCCAGCCGCCACCGAATCGCCTTGCTTGGAGCGGTAGCAGGAACTCGGGTGGAGAGGAACATGCAGCTGGGAAAGTGGAAACTGCTGGGAGTTTAGGGGGCTCTGCCCTCAAGCTGCTTCCTAGAGCTGTCTTGCTTCTGAGCCTCAGTCTCCTCATTTGTGTGAGGCGGGGGTCGGGGGGAATAGCATTGTCTACTTGGTGGGGAGATGAGAATTCTTACTATACAGAAGGCACCTGTAGTTCCTGGCATTTCCTGGCACACACTGATGACCAGTGCGAGGTAGCTGTGTCTCAGTCAAGGGGCCTTTCATCCCTGGGAATCTCGGGCCATTTCACAGGGTGTGCTCGTGAGCCCTGTCTGCCTCGGGACTTTCCTCTGCCCTGGTCCCAGTGTCCTCGTCAGCCTCTGGCAGGACACATCCGTCATGTCTGCCTAAAGAGTGAGGAGATGTCTGGGTGAAGCAGGGCAGAGTGGGCCATGCCTGAGGCTCACGGGAGTCTTCAGCAGTCCTTTTCCTGCCAGGTAATACGTGCAAGAGATGATGCCACGTGGAGCAACTCACGGTGGTCTAGCTTTCTGACCAAAGCTGAGGTTTGTGCTTCCAGGGCATTGTGGATCTCTTTACTTGAACATTCTCAGACTCTTCATCTTTTTTTTTGTTTGTTTTGGTTTGGTCACACCGTATGGCTTGCGGGATCTTAGATCCCCATCCAGGGATCGAACCTGGACCCTTGGCATTGAGAGTGCGGAGTCCTAACCACTGGACCGCCAGGGAATTCCCTCAAACTCTTCATCTTTAATTGCAGTTCTTCTTAGGGTCACACTAATTTTTGGTCTCAGAGCCAAAAGGTTCAGAATTATCACAGATCTGTGCTCTTCTGACAAAACAATGTCTCTTGACCAACCAAATAGGGCAGGCAGTTTACAGGTGAAGCTGGTTGCAGAAGTCCCAGGTTCTTCTCCAGCTGTAACGTAGAGGGGGTTCAGGTTCTGGCGTCAGATGCCTGGCTGCCTGCTGTAGTCCACGTCACTTATATCTTCTACCCTTGCAGAGTGAAGGTGGTAATGGCGTTCACCTCAGAAGGTTGTTGCAAAACGTCAGTAGGATAATACAGATAAAGTGCTTATCCGTACCAGGTCCATTTCAAGGACTCAAATAAACGTTAGCTCTTGATTTTATTTATAATGGGCATATCATTTTTAAACCTGTTGCCTGCATCTGACAGTTTTTTATTCTTTAGAAGTAATGATTTTCGAGTCCTGAATTAGACCCTAGCAGTTTGCAGGAAAAGTCTCTGATCTTTGAGGGCATCTGTCTTGGTTGAATGCAGAACAACCAGATGGAGATATCTAGTGGGCAGATAAAGATATTAGCATCTTCTGGATCATGTGCTCAACCACATTATAAGATAATGCTTGGATGTAAGGGCTGGCCTCTGTGTGTGTGTTCTCAGTGTGTGGATGTGGACCAGGTGGCAATTGCAGTGGTCAAGAAGCATTTGTGGTTTAGAGCTTGGGGTCTGGAGTAAGCCTTCCTGGTTTTACATCCTGGCTTCCCCACCGTCAATCTGACCATGGTGACCATGGGTGAGTCACTTAATTCAGCTGTTTCCTCATCTGTTAAATGTGGATAAAGTGCATTTTCCCCTAGGGTAAGTGCAAAGACTGAATAAGATCAATGAGAAGCAGTTTGCACTAAGGTGATACTGAACTGGGGGCAGTCAGACCATACTCCTATTCCCTGCAGGAGAATGGGCAGGACCAGCCCTCGTATGTGCACCTTGCACTGTAGTTCATTGGTAGCGTCGCTGGTAGATACTCAATGAAAAAACAATCTGTTTCTCACTTTAGCAGTGATTGGATTAGATATCCGTTTAATGCATGATCTCACTTACACGTGGAATCTGAAAAAGTCAAACTTGAAAGCAGAGAGTAGAATGGTGGTCAGCAGGGGCTAAGGGAGTGGAGGAAATGGGATGTTGGTAAAGGGTACAACGTTTCAGTTATGCAGGATGAATAAGTCCTGGAGATCTAATGTACAGCAATGTGACTGTAGTTAATGATACTCTACAGTATGGATGAAATTTGCTAAAAGAGTAGATCTTAAGTATTCTCAACACACACACACACAAAGGTAACCCTTTGAAGCCATGGCTGTGTTAATGAGCTTGATTGCAGTAATTGTTTCACAGTGTATATCAAAACATCACGTTGGGGACTTCCCTGGTGGCACAGTGGTTAAGGATCCGCCTGCCAGTGCAGGGGACACGGGTTCAAGCCCTGGTCCAGGAAGATCCCACATGCCATGGGGCAACTAAGCCCATGTGCCACAACTACTGAGCCTGCGCTCTAGAGCCCGAGAGCTACAACTGTGGAGGCTGTGTGCCACAACTACGGAAGCCCGCATGCCTAGAGCCCATGCTCCGTAACAAGAGAAGCCACCGCAATGAGAAACCCGCGCACCGCAACGAAGAGCAGCCCCTGCTCACTGCAACTAGAGAAAGCCCGCATGCAGCAACAAAGACCCAACGCAGCCAAAAATAAATAAATAAATAAATAAAATAATTTTAAAAAAACATCACGTTGACAAGTAAAAATTCTATTTAAAGTGTACAGTTATACCTCAGTAAAGCTGGAAAAATGCAAATTTCAATAATGCTGCAGTGCTACCTCTGAAGTGAATAAGAGAGCTTTGCAGAGTTTTCATGACTCCTCATTATAATAATTGGCTGACTTTGGGTTAAGTATGAGGTCTGATCATCCCAATCTGGCCTCTAGGTTTTTTGCTGTTTTATTCAACATACTTTCATAAACAAGTGTTCTCTAGGTAAACATCTGTGAAAGTCAAAATACCAAAACAGATGAAAGCTAGAACCAGGCTGGATGCTACGTCAGTGTTTTAGTGGCAGCAAAAAAACATCATCTGTTACATTTAATTATTGTGTCTAGTTTGAGTTCTGTTGGTTTGGTAGTGTTTGGAGTTGATTTCTAAATTTACTGGGGATTTTATACCAGTTTTCTGTTTCTGCACATTTAAGGAATTTTTTTTTTTTTTTTTTTTTTTGCGGTACGCGGGCCTCTCACTGTTGTGGCCTCTCCCGTTGCGGAGCACAGGCTCCGGACGCGCAGGCTCAGCGGCCATGGCTCACGGGCTCAGCCGCTCCACGGCATGTGGGATCTTCCCGGACCGGGGCACGAACCCGCGTCCCCTGCATCGGCAGGCGGACTCTCAAACACTGCGCCACCAGGGAAGCCCCGGCTTACTTTTTTTATGTCAGCGTTTCGGCTTTCGGCAGACTTCTGCATTTGCACCTATTTTCGTATTTTCTACAAAGAGCTTTTCAAGTGATAACAGTCATTAACTTCATTGCTACAGAATGAAATAAAAGGGATACTAATGTAGCTATTGAGAAATACGAACCTTCACTCAAATCTTTTTAGGGTCATTAAGAAAGCACAGTTTTAACTGTTGATTTTGGTTTGATTTTTTTTTTTCGCCCCTAGGATTTGGAGTGTATTTAAATTGATCTTAAATTCTGAAGCTAAATGATCAAAAGAAACCCCTTTAATAATACAGTTGTCTAAAATCTATTCAGTTTAGCTGTTGGAGGGTGCAAGATTAACATGCCTAAAGCCTAGCTCTGATCATTTCATAATTTTGTTTTGTTTCTTTTTAAACATTATGAGCTTTGAAGTCAAAAGACCTGGCTTCATTTTATGGGCTGGTTATATAATCTCTCTGATTCTCACTTTCTTTCTCTAAAATGGAGATAATAATACCTACTTCAAAGGACGGTTATGGCAATTAAGTGAGATCGTGTGTGTGAGATATTAAGCACAGTGTAGGTGTCAATAAAACTTAAAAGTAAAAAAGGTGGAAAGCTAAAAACCTATAAGGACTTCTCTGTCTTTACAATATAAAATCCAGATTCTTTGATGCCACATTCTAGACCCCTGCATAGTCTGGCCTACAGTGACCTCATAGCCAAGTTGTTGTTTTCCAGCCAGATAGACAACTTTCACTCTTCATTTTCCAGAAAACTTTCAAACTTTTTGACCAAGACCCTCAATAAGAAACACATTTTACACATGCAACAAAAGTTTCACGAAGCAGTACCTCTCACCTTGCCACATGAAATACATTCTGTTCTACATAGAAAATGCTGGTCTGACCATTAAACTGATAGCAGGTTTTCAAACTTGCTGGTTGAAAACCCACTGATCTAGAAGACTCTTCATCTCCATTTCTTGAAATTCACACCCTCCCTTGAGACCCATGCCCCCATCATGAAATCTTCCCTCATCTTGGCAGCTGGTGGCCTTCTCTGAACTTACCATTTTTTCTCAATCTCATTTATGGAATTCGCTGCAAGTTGGCTTTTATGTTCATTGTTGACTTATACCATCTCTGTGACTAGATGGCAGGTGCGGTCAGGGCTTGGTCCCTGTGGTCATTTATCAACCTGTGCGTGTAGCAGGAGTCCTGCCCATTGCTCTGAGGTCCAGACTCCGAGGTGTTTGTTAAATTGCATGGTGTCTTGACTGCTTCGCTGCCTTTGTGCTGACATTTGAAAGCCATAAAATCAGGTTTGCATGTGGACTCTTGGGGACAGCAGCTTCTCGCCGTGACTACTGCCTAGATCAGAGGTCTTCATCTGTCGGGCTGCGTTGGCTTCCTGTGTATCTGGAAAAGAATGCTATGGGTTGGCATTGGGGTTCCAGCTTCTAAATGGAGATTCTCAATTTCCGGTTTTCTGACATGACTTTGCTAGACCTGAGGCTCCTTTCAGCTCCAGCAGTGTGTGAGCAAAGATCAGTAACAGCCTCCTCTCTGATTAAGCACAGCCTGGTATTTTTAAACCTCAGGCCTTTGCAGCATGGAACAGATAATGATTTTAGCCTATGAGACTCGCATTTTGTAACATAAGACGTTTTTAGATATGTTTCCATGTGTGGATATACTGTTCTCTCGATCCTATATGTGAGGGTATTTATACACAGTATTAATGATGTAGAGCCTTTCATCTACAATGAAAAAATATTATATAAACCAGAATAGAATATTTATATCTTAACTCCGTACACTTACCTCATGTTGGGAGCCCAGTTTTGAGATCCTGACTAAGGATGAGATTTAGGGGAGGGCAGGACCCATTTTATGTTTACTCAAATTATCTACCCAAAGGTCAACCTCATTTAAAGGCACTGATTTAATTTAGGAAAGTTATTTTTCTCTTTTAAATCTAATTTAAGAAGCTTGACTGAAATAGTAATAGATAGCAGAGAACTGCCTGTGCAGCAGTGTAAACCAGCAGATCTGGACATAGTGACATCTCTCCACAGTGACCTACAGGGACAAAATACATAGCAGAAATATCTAGGGAATTGTGGATTAAAAACAAATTAACAGCTAATGAAGCAAACAAAAAGATAAACAACCCACTGATAACTGCATAATAGTATCTAGTAGAAGTTACTGATGCACAGTTTTTATAATGACTTTCTTTTTTAAGAGGCTGATGGACCCTTAGGTTTTTATAGTAAATCTGTTCATCCATAGGCACATTTTTCTCTTTTGAGCATCATGCACTTGTAGGGACTTATGAAGTGAATTTAGTTAAATTTGGCACTCAGAGAATTTGCACCCAAACTTCCTTATTTTGATTCTTCCCCATCCCGTCTGCCATTTACCAGGGTTAAAATGTGTGTCAAAGGAAGCGAGATTTGTCTTAAAAGAGATTTGGAGAAAATCTTCCTTCAATATTTAAACTGCTTGACAAAGTCACGTTCATACGGAAGTCAGTATGGAGATGAGGAAGTTAAAATCAGGTGGCTTAGTTTTCATTACTGGCTGAAACCCATCGATAGGATTGCCATGGAGCACTAATTAATTACCCAGGGTCTCATTCACTAATCACATTGCATGAAACTTCCCTCCTGGCTGAGACTCAAGGGCAAACCATAGGCATCCAGCCAGCTGGTTTTTCATAGGCATTATGCTACCTCTATAAATTAATGTGAGCCTAATATATACGGTCAGCAGTTTACTTTCCCTTGGCGACCCTCTCTGGTTAAACAGCTTTAAATGAAATCTTATATTGAGAGTGAAAAGTTTCTTGCAAAAGGGGGCGGGGAGGAAGATTTAAAATCCTCTTCGTAATCTTTTTTCCCACGGTGTATACTATTTTGGCTCCAGTAAAAAATCTAACGCACAGATGACATGATGATTGCCTTTTGTTATCTGAAAAGTGAGCCTATATAATGCTTAAGGAAGAGACTTTTTCATGATATTTTTTAACTGCAATAATAATCTGTTCATTAAAGGCATGCTGTACACAAACACATATCTTAACTCGTATATTCTCACATCAGTCCTATGAGGATGCTATTACTGCCACCATTTATGGGTGAGAAAATTGTGAGTCTGTCAACTTGTCCAGGGTCACATCTAGTAAATGCTGGGGCCCAGATTTGAACCATGGTATGTCACCAAAGACCATGCTCGTTTGATTGTGTTACTATTCATGACTCATCTGGTCCCTTTGTATCATTCCTTTTAATTTCAGGAAAATATGAATGGTCTTAGTCTTTAAAAATATTCCCGTTTCCATATTCATTTTTTACATTCATCTGGATTAGTAAATCATTTTAGAAGCATGTTGATCTCTAGCACATTGTTTTATGTCTTTAAATCCCTTTAATGTCATGCAGCTTTTGTTCAGAGAGCAAAAAGTTGTGGGCATCTTTAAACCAGAGGAAACAGGTACAGCTTATTCACACGTCACTCACGCTGCTGTCCATCTTGAGACGCTTCCAAACAATTCCAATAGAAAAGGGAAATTCCAGAGTGCACGTACACGGACGGTTTCCAAGGCAGTGCCTATTGAGAATGCAGCCTTCCATCCTGAAGCTGTGAATGGTTTGTCTACAGCTTGTCCTATATGTAAATTAATTTCCAAGAGCGTGTGTAATAAACGCTTCTATGAAAGGACATAAAAAAGAGTGTTTTGTCACAACCCAGTTCCCCTGTTAAAAATACCTCACTAGAGACAACAGGTTGATATTCATTGGTTTATGTGGGTCCTGTCTTAAGCCAACACTTTCCTCCTTAGTATGCAGTGCTGATGTTCTTGATTGAAAAGAATCCATTCCATTTCTTTTCATAGGGTCATGAAAAGTTGGAAAGAGGAAAAACTGAGCTGAACGTACAGAATAAATAACTAAATGGTGCCGGCAGTCGGCCCTTTTGTTTTCAGACGTTCTCTCTCCCCATCCTTTGTGAGTCACTGAGCCAGTAAGACCTATCAAAGACGCCTCAGTGTATAGAACATTTTATGTGGAGCTTTAGTTGTCATCCACAGCAAAGGGCCAATTGCCTCTAGGCCTCCTTTCAGGTGATAACCGATGGATTTGGACCTCTTGGGTGTGCTCCATGTATCCTGCATTCATCTCTCAAGATGTTTTAGGTTGTGATTGAATATAAAGCATCAGAAAGATGATGTCAGTCCAGTAAAAACATTAAGGGGATTTTAAACATGAGTGTGGAAATGTAGAAAATGAGCTTGAAATGAAGGTACCTACTACTAGTCTTTTTGTGCATGGTTAATTGGATTAGAATTACAATGTCTGTGATAGCTATTAAGAAGGCTGTATGGCATTACTAGGGTGTAGCATGTTTCTTTTAGAACTTAGCATTTCAAAAGGCCCACTGGGAGAAAATTCAGTTCCTGTTTTAATATGAACATGTGGTTCTCAAAGATGATTTCTTGGATGCCTTTGTTACTAATGTTATCAATAAGATTTCGTTTTACACATTCTGAATTCTAACAAGAAGTCAGTGTACTCTGAATGTAGTTTCCTGTAGTGGTTTTGCTTAAGTGGGGTGGGAGGAGGGTATGCAGGTGGGTGATGAGTGGGCGATGCGGGTGGAGAGGGTAGGCACCACCATTCCACTCACTCTATATAATGCCTGAAAAATTGGAGTTACGTCCCCCTGGCATTCTTTAACAATTACTTCTAAGTAAGGCACGTGATTACTAAAATTCACCTGAAACATGCAGTTATTTCTTAGAAGAATTTTTAATATTTACAGTTAAATGAGAACATTTTTAAATGAAAACATTATACATTGACTATAGCAAAGACATTTGTTTAGTAAGAGAGTCACCTTTTCCCCCAGAAAATGTGTAAATGTCACTATATTTCTTCGAAAAGAAAGGATATATATATATATATATATATATATATTTGGATAAAGAAACCAAATTTTTTTAAAGGCATAACAAGGGCTTCCCTGGTGGCGCAGTGGTGGAGAGTCCGCCTGCTGATGCAGGGGACGTGGGTTCGTGCCCCGGTCCGGGAAGATCCCACATTCCGTGGAGCGGCTGGGCCCATGAGCCATGGCCGCTGAGCCTGCGCGTCCGGAGCCTGTGCTCCACAACGGGAGAGGCCACAACAGTGAGAGACCTGCGTAGTGAAAGAAAGGAAGGAAGGAAGGAAGGAAGGAAGAAATGGCATAACAAAATTTTAAAACACACAGATACGTGGGCACAGAGGGTATTTGCATTAGGTTAAAAAAAAAATAGAGAACTAGAACTAGCTGTGACTTAACAGCTCCTCCGCCCCCTCGCTCTGACTGAGCTGACTTCCAACAGGGCAGACCAGGGCAAGCTGTGGGTGCCAGAGAACAATCTATTGGGTGAGAGGGAAACACCCACCCTTCTTCTGTAAAACAATAACACTAAATGTCAAGAGCTGTGAGGGATCTGAGATTTTGCCCTACCTGCCAGCTAACAAGTTACCCTACCACAGTGTTGTGGATGCTGGCAGAGATGCCAGACTCCTGGGTCAGAGATACAGGACTTTATTAGTCACAGCAATACTAGTAGCCAGTGTATCAATATTTTTCACTCTTTTCCTGAGCCCCAATTTCCGTAGGGTGATGCAGAGAGGGCCAGTTAACACCTGTATACGTATTGAGTTGTGTTATAGGAGGGGAACCCTGCGTTTAGGGAACCCAAACTTTTATAATGGGCAGCAAGGCTGCTGGATCCTTTGTAGGATCTCTGCAAACACTATCTCTGTCTTCCAAGGCTGTCTGCTATACACATCTCCCTGAAAAGATATTCTGTCACAAACGACTCATTTGTAATTCCAAGCGATTCATAGGAAGTGCAGAAACTCGAGAAAATTATCTTCTAACATAAAATACTCTGGAAACAGACCCAAATAAGCACAGATTCCATGAACAGCTACTGTGCACTGAGTTTTAGGGCTGCATATGTTCCGATGATATAGCCAGTAGCGACAGCATGTATCTCACTGTTATTTTATCAGTTAGATAAAATGTGATACTTTAATTACATTCAGTATCTGTATCACACATCCTTTTCAAAATGTCTTCCCTTCCCTTGTGTTGGTCACCACGGTCCTGCGTAGCTGGGGCAGGAGTTGTTATTCTCCGTTTACACTTGAGGAGACTGTTGTCCAGAGTGACTTGACCAAATTCACACACTAGTTAATGTCCTGGTTGGCACTAAACCTGGGGTTTCCTGATACCCAGTCTGTTAGTCTTTGAAACATGTTGCCTAACTCTGTTCCCCTTTTGTCTCTTACACAAGACAAAGGACATTACCAGCCATTATAGAGGTGACCCAAGGCCAGTCCCAGGTTCCTTCTTGGTAGTTGCCATCCCTCTCCATTAACCTTGGGTGTTGCCCAGACATCCTGGGGGGACTGTCTGGTGGTGGTGCCAGTGGTGTCCGGGGTCAGGAAGGAGTTTGAAATCAGGGGAGCGATTGTGTTGACTGTTTCCTCATTGCTCTACACTGTATTTTCAGTTTAATTGAACACAAGCAGTCTCCACTGTTTCAGCCCCTTTGCTTAGTAGAGCAGTCCCTTGGCTCTCCTGGACTTAATGTATAATTACAGGTGTCAGACTCTCCATCTGTGCTTTTGGGGGCACCTGTCTGTCTTGGTTTCCTGCTGCCCGTGTCTGCTTCTTTGCAGCCTCCCCTCAAGTCCCCTCTGTGCACTTCACCATGAATCTTACTGTCCTCTGGGATGATGGCTTCGTCTTGTTCTCTACAAACTCTTTATGTGGCCTTAACGATAACCACAGGAACAGTTATTGATTGAGCGTATCCTGTGTGCCAGGCCCTTTGCAAAGCACATTATATGCATCATCTCATTCAGTCTACCCCAGTGACCCTATGAGATGGATACTGCTATCTCCATGTTTTATAGGGGGAGAAATAGAGAACTGAGAGAGTAAACTGTCTGAGGTCACACAGTTAATAAGGGATAGAGCTGGATTTCTAACCCCGAGTCTGCTGTCTGGCCTCCTGGCCCTCATATAATTGTGCCAGGACACTTTTACGTGCATGTCTGACATTCATCTGAGTTTGTAATGTGTCTAAAACTGAATTCGAAAATTGATCTTTCTCCTAAAATCTTCTCACCGACCCGTATCCCTAACTTTGAAAAGGACACCATAGCCTATCAAGTTAAAATCCTGGGAATTTTCTTAGATTCTTCTCTCTTCCTCATCTCCCACAACGAATTCACTAATTTATTCAACAGAAATTTATTTAAGACCTGTGAAGCACACATTGTTCTAAGTTTGGTGGGTACAGAATGAACTGAACAGACCAGAATCTCTGCTCCCATGGAGCTTGTTTTCATAGAAATTAATATCCCCATTTTATGGATTTGGAAACTGAGGCATAGGGAGATGAAGTGACTTGCCTAAGGTCACATATTTAGGATTCAAACCCAGGCATTGTGGTTTAGAAAACCATGGTTTTGACCTTATACCCTGTGCTTCCTGTCACCAAGTCCTGTAGAGTCTCCTCCTTAATCTTCTTGTCTGTCTTCATCCTACTGCCAGTGCCTCTGCCTCTGCCTCTCTGGGCTGGTGTCAGTGTCACCAGGATGACTGCAGGAGTCTCCCAACTTGTCTCAAGGCCTGCAGTCTCACGTCCCTTCAATTTATTCTCTATGCTGTACTGGAATGATTTTTCTAAAATGCAGTCTGATCCTGTCACTGTTTTGCTAAAAATCCTTGGTTGGCTTCAAGTAACTTGGTGGTACCTTGGTCCCCAGGACACAGACAGCCTGCCGTGATAAGGTCCCTGCTTAGCAACCTCTAGCCCAATGGTTCTCAGCCTTCACTGTGTATCACAGTCAACTGGAGGGCTTCCTAAGACAGGGCTTGCTGGGCCCCATCCCCAGAGTTGCTGAGGAGGGAGATCTGGGGCCGCCTGAGAATTTGCATTTCTAACAAGTCCCTGGAGCAGGACCCACGCTGTGAGAAGCACTGCTTGGCAGGGGCCTGGCCTGATGTCTCTGCTCTAGCCCTGGGAGCATTTACGGATTCCTGAGGGACATGCTGTTGCAGCCTTTGATCCTTTTGCACAAGCTGCTTCCTCTGCAGGAGATGGTCTTCCTCTCTCCTTCCCTTTAAATCTCAGTTCAAGTGTCACTTCCTAGGAAGCTTCCTCTGACTCCGCACAGCGATCCCAGAGCCTCGCCTCTGTGTTTCTATGGCACCGTGTCTCTGGGAAGGCGTCATTCCATCCCCTGTGCTTGAGCCTTGGTTTTACTTATCTGTTCCCACTCACTGACCCTCGACAGTTAGCTCTTTAAGAAAAGAGATCATCTGTTATGTTTTTCACCTTTCTGTCCCTGGCACCTAGCATAGTGCCCAGTATATACTGAAGGTATGTACTTACTAAATGAGTTGAAATGTATAATCCTACTTGTGCTTTAAAAAAGAGTAATCCTGGGGCTTCCCTGGTGGCGCAGTGGTTGAGAGTCCGCCTGCCGATGCAGGGGACGCGGGTTTGTGCCCCAGTCCGGGAAGATCCCACATGCCGCGGAGCGGCTGGGCCCGTGAGCCATGGCCGCTGAGCCTGCGCGTCCGGAGCCTGTGCTCCGCAACGGGAGAGGCCACAGCAGTGAGAGGCCCGTGTACCTCAAAAAAAAAAAAAAAAAAAAAGTAATCCTATTTTAAGTTTTCTTTGTATTAACCTTTAAGTCTTGCCTAAGATGTTTCTTTAAAACTTTAAGGTGTTTCAACACAAAAGCAGTATACATCTGAAGGTCTTAAACTTTCAAAGCTGCTGCACTTCTTGGTTGTTTCATGCAAACAGCAGGAGCTTATTCCCACAAAGGCTGATGTTTGTCTACAGACAACTTACTTGTCGTACCTGTGGTTTGAAATACTTGAGTTATCCCTCAGTCCCCCTCAGCCTTCAGAGCCTCTCTCTGGTCTCTTCTTAGCCTTGGTTTAATCGAATCAGAGAATTACAGATGCAATAACGCAGGTGGTGTAAGCCTGGCTTTTACTGAGACAAAGATCAGTGGGCTGTAAACGTGCAGCCTCCATGTTTCCATCCCAAATTACGTAATCCCCCACGTTCCTTTCTGTGTGCCTGCGTTGCCTGAGTAATTCCCAAGAGGAATATAGGTTTTATTGCCTGTATAGCCCTCCCCCTTTCTTTTCCCTTCCATCTCAGATGACTAGTTCTTGCCAAAATGTTAAGCTCCAAATTCTAACACAGGAATTTCTGAACAAGATTGTCCCTGGATTGTAGACATTTCTTCAAGAGGTGCTCTGACCTGCTGGTGCAGAGAAAGCTCAAAGGCAGAGAGAGCCTTTCCATCCTCTCTGGGAAAACAGGAAGAGGAAACACGGGTCCATGACGCTTGGGAACCACTGCCCTGCTTTGGGAACCATTTCCTGGGTTCTCGCTGCTTCCAAAATTCAACAAGCAAGCAGAGGGCAGCCCTTTCTGTCAGGTAGAGTGTGGCTGAATCATGTGTCACTTCTCACACCAAGTCACAACAGCTAACCCGGTAGTTCAGAACCACTGGAGTCTCGACTCAGCTGTTTGGAAAGGGACAGCACTTTCCACCAGATCATTA
Source organism: Mesoplodon bidens (assembly GCF_964165515.1). Taxonomy (NCBI): domain Eukaryota; kingdom Metazoa; phylum Chordata; class Mammalia; order Artiodactyla; family Ziphiidae; genus Mesoplodon; species Mesoplodon bidens. The sequence continues at coordinate 212,357,431 of NC_138176.1, read as the reverse complement.
GTCTCTCGAGCCCCATCACGCTCATGCCTGTTCCACACATTTAATTGTTTACAGTGAGCTTGTCACAGGACTAAATAGGAGGGAACTTAATCCGGTTTCTTATTTGCGTCTTAGGACCCTGTTGGTTGGAAGTAACAGGAAGCCCCCAAAGTAGCTTGAGCCAAGATGGGAGGGGGAGACGTACAATGGGGACCCAGGGGCATTACGTGGACCCCAGGATCAGGAAGTGCGGCCAGGGGTCCTGGGGATAAGGGGCAGAGGGCAGACAGGAACAGACGTTTTCCTTGGTCTCTTTTCTGCTTCTACGTGTGCTGCTCTATCCACAGCACCCCAGTCTGTTCTAGCATAAGGGAGACTGAAGCTGACAGAAATCACTGTGTCCAACACCCGATTTCTGGGGAAGAGAGACTCTGGCTCAGCTTCATATTTAATAAATGACTTTTCCTGAGACACAGCCCACCCTAGTCTGCTCCTCAGTCTAGAGAGAGGGTTGGGAGGGAATGGGCCCTCCTTGGCAGACGTGGCTGCAGGGTCTCACCCTTGAGGGTAGGAGACAGTTTTCAGAAAAAGGGGCGTGTAGATGGAGAAGTGGTCCCCATCAATATTGTTGATAATTTCTATCCCACATTCTTCCAAAAAGATTCTGTTTTAAAAAATGGATATAATGGAACCAAAACACATCACAGAGGATATAAAATAAAAACGAGGAGTGATAAGATTAGGGAGAGGGACGATGCAACAAGAAGCTCTGATTGGGGCTTCCCTGGTGGCGCAGTGGTTGAGAGTCCGCCTGCCGATGCAGAGGACACGGGTTCGTGCCCCGGTCCGGGAAGATCCCACATGTCGTGGAGCGGCTGGGCCCGTGAGCCATGGCTGCTGAGCCTGCGCGTCCGGAGCCTGTGCTCCACAGCGGGAGAGGCCACAGCAGTGAGAGGCCCGCGTACTGCAAAAAAAAAAAAAAAAAAAAGAAGCCCTGATGGGGAGAAACTTATTGTAATGTGGGATTTCAGAATTAGTAGGTTTTCAAGTTCTGGGGCCAATTACACCCAGAATTCATGAACCAGATTGCTAGGATAAGAAAGAGAAAAGATTTGCGGTTAAACCTGATCTTGGTATTCTGGCTAGAGTCTGTTTCTTCTAAATGCACAGGGATATCGTATCCACTGTTCCTGGAAGGAGCCTCCAGCCTGCGTCAGGGGAAGATGATGAATTGGAGGGCAGGTGTTAAACAGGCACATGTTCTCTGGTTAACACAGCCCCCAGCGCTCCTGGAGTCTGACCTCAGGCCACATCACTCCTATCCGATCCCGTGTGTGTAAATGTCAAATTAAGGGTACATGCAGCGAGAGGTGCGCAAGTTGAGAAGAGAGGGCCCTTCTCTTCTGGTCACCATTCTCTGGTCACCGTGAATGAGGATGCTTTCTCATCCTCGGAGTGGGCAGGACTGGAAGCAGGGTGCCACGCTGACCCGTGGTAGGTCCAGGGAGAGGGGAGGAGGAGGCTGAGAAAGGCCTGAGGACGGGGAGGGAACTAAGACGTAGGAAGTACCAGCTATTCTGGGCATATGATTCGATTTTTGAATCTCACCCAGTTGCTCGTTGTCACATTGACCCCTGTAGCTGTTTTGTGCATTTCCGCAGGTGCCCTTAGTATCTCCATTTGACAGATGAGGACCAGGGGGCTCTAGGAAGTCAGGAAACCCTCCAGTGGTTCCTTCTCTCTCTGGGAGAAATCACAGTCACCACCCACCATAGCCTTCAAAGCCCAACCAGCGTGGTTCCTGTTACTCTCTGTCCTTTGCATCAGCCCTTGGGTGTCTGTTCCTCCAATGAGCCTGTACACCTCAGCCGCAGCACCTTAGCCAGGCTGCTGTTTTGCCTGGAACACAGTCCCGACATCCACCAGTCAACTCCTTCATGTCTGTCATGTTTTTCCTTCTGTAGCTTTGTTAGTGGAGACTTGCTCTGTACTCTGTGTTTCAGTGTCACACCTCCCTCCACCCTGGACCATATTTCATTCCCCTTATGCCTTCTCTTTTCCTGCAGTGCTGCTAAAATTGTATGTTATCTAACTCATGTATGTTTCTCTTTATTGACTTTCCCTCCCCCCTTGCCCCAACTAGAATGTCAGCCCCAAGAGGAGGCACATTTGTCTGTTTTGCTTCCCAATTTATCCAGGGCCCCTAGAGGGCTGCCTGGCTCATGGTAGACGCTCAATAAATATGTGTTGAATGAATGAAGAACCTTTCCTGAGATTACAGAACCACAGAGTTCCAGAGCTGGGCTTCTGCAAGCTGTGTGTGTTCAGGCAGCTTGGAGGAGGCCGCACGGGTTACGTGAAGTGAGAGGTTGACCCTGGCTCAGATGGGGAATGTCCTGTTTACAAGTTTGAACTTTGTCTGCCACGCCATCTTATCATGAGGATTCCAGAGAGTTTGAATGTACAAACTGGGATGCGGGGACCCAGTGGCAAAATTGGGATTGCCTTTCTGTGCATTGAATTTTCCACCAGCCCATATTTACTCCTCAGACATGGCAAGAATTATGCCAGAGACATTTTGTTCCTGCAGTCGGCCCCTGCTTGGTAGAGAGAACATGGATTTTGTAAACAGAGGCATTTAGCACACTTGTGCGGACTGCTCCACCCCACCTACCCCTCGAGACCTGGAGTGTTGCTCATACTCAAGTGTCAGAAAAACATCTTAATGAAACGTACATGTGTTGCAGGCTCAGGAAAATACATCTTTCCTAATGGCATTCTTTCTCTTTCCTCTCCTCTGGGTCAAATGTTTTAAATGCATCTCTCCTGTTTATTCAGGCAGAGCTTAAAAATTTTTAAAACAATGTCATCAGGATGATTAAAGAATAACAGTTCTTTCCATTGTTATTTAGGATAATATTTTCAAGATTCCAGTTAGGTGAGAAGATTGACCTGATTTTTATTTTCCTCTATTGTGTTTACCTTGCTGCATTGTTATTTTGAGTCTGTTCACAGGGTGCTGGGCAGATGCCATTGACGTAATTATTTTTAAGCAAAAAGGATTGAAAATGTCTGTTTAAGAATTGCCTGTGAACTTTAACATACATCTACACGTAACTGCTTCCCTTTATGAATAAAAGTAGTAGGAGGTCGTAGACATGTATATGGATTTTAAATAATTTATTTTTAAAAGGTATACAAGCTGAAACTTGTTTCCAAGAGAATTCACATAGCAGCCGAAATACCCATGAAAGAAAACTGTCCTTCAGAAATGCTGCTAGATCTCAAGCTAGTTATGAAATTGACACCCGAGAGTTATTTCTGTCAGAGGACATAAGATGGATTTAGAAGAGCCAGAGTCTCCATGTAGAAGATGCCAGAAACACGGGCATTATCCTTATATCTCCCTCTCCTTCACCCGTACCCCCACCCCTTCGCCATATCCAGGCATCACTGAAAACGTCAGTTTTACTTCTAAATACTCTCAATTCCATGTGCTTCTCCAGCATATTTCAGTCCAGGACACAATCAGGTCTTGTCTGCATGACCAAAGTGCCCTCCTTCTAGCTGCTGTGCATCTACTCTGAACTCTCTTCCAATCTTTTCTGCAACTCAGATCATTTTTCCAAAGCTCAAATCTGATAAAGACCTGCCTTCTCACCCCACCTCAGCCGACTACATACGTATGGCCCTGAATGCCTTCCTGTCACTCTTAGGGTCATGACTGAGTTCCTTAGTGCGGCTCAGGAGGCCCTGCATGGGCTGGTCCTGCTTGCATCTCTCATTGCAAACCTGCCAGACCTTCCCCCCTTCCCCCATTCTCTGTGCACCAGCCATACCGGTCACCTTTTAGACCCCCTTTACTTGCTGTGCTTCTCCCACCACAGGGCCTTTGTACATTCTCTTCTCTCTGCCTGAAACTTTCTTCCTTCCTTTCTTTGCCAGTTAATATCATCTCATCTTGCAGACCCCAGTTCCTACATCCTTTACTTAGGGAAGCCTTCCTGGACCTCTCTCTAGGTCAAATGTCCCTCTTATCGTTTGTATTGGCCTTATTTTTTTCTCCTTTAGAGCACCATCAAGGGTGGTTTCGCCTTTTACACTTTATTTGATAAAAATCTATCTTTTTTTTGGTAAACATTCAAGTATTGTATTTTGAATAGGCAATACATTAAAATGGTTCAAAATTCAGAAGACCCAAAAGGGTTCTTAGGAAGAGCCTTCCTCTTCTCCCATCCCCGCCCCCTGCGTCAGTTCTCTTTGCTGGAGGCAACTAGTAACACCCCCCCTTGCTTCCCCCCAGAAATCTGTTTTCTTACCTCCATTTATCCCAAGACAAAAGCAGTGCCTAGCACAAAGTAGGAACTCGAGAATACTTGTTGAAGGTTGTAGATAGATGGATAAATGGCTTCTTGAAGTACCCATTTTTGTACCAGTTAGAATGGAGCACTGGTCCATTTCTAATAAGTTGGAGGCTCAGCAAAGGTGAAAACAACAGATTGAGGAAGAGATTTTCCGTTTGTGGGCCTCAGAGAAAAGGGGGCAGATGTGACCCTCCTGGCAGAGAAGCCCTGGCACCCTAGTCACATCCTAGGGCCATTTTCCTCTCCAGCTTTTCCTAAGGATCAGCTCTGCTGGCTCTTGTCCTGCCAAGCCTGGCAGGCTTCCATCAGCATGTCACTCTCTGTTTCTACCCAGTGCCGTCCTTGCTCCCAGTCAGGAAAACATACCTTTGCCTTGAACACCTAGAAATTAAAGAAGCGATTTGAGTCTTAGGACATGAGTTTCAGTATAATTCTCCATCCCTTATTTGGCTGGACAAAGATTTTATGCACATTAGCAAAGGACTATAATGGTTTTGAGTTTGGACTGAGAAGTCACGTTTCCTGAGCAACCCAGCTCAGGTGGCTGTGTAATCTTGGGAAACTTACTCAATGTTTCTAAGTCTGACTTTTCTTTTCTATAGAATGGGGATAATACTGCTACTACTGCATGGGGTTATTGTGGGACACTTTAGAACAGTGTTTTCCAATAATAATATAGTGCAGGCCACATATATAATTTAAATGTTCCAGTGGCTGTAGTTTAAAAATTATGTATAAAATAAATATGCTTCAGGGGTATATTACACAGCACAGGGAAATACGGCCATTATTTTGTAACTTTAAATGGACTGTAATCTATAAAAATATTGAACCACTATGTTGTACACCTGAAACTAATACGATATTTTAAGTCAACTATACTTCAATTAAAAAAGTAAAATGAAATAAGTGAAATTAATTTTAATATATTTACTAACCCAGTATATCCAAAATATTATCATTTCGACTTGTAATCAAAAATAAAACAACTGTAATATTACTCAGCCATAAAAAAAGAATGAAATAATGCCATTTGCAGCAACATGGATGGACCTAGAGATTTTCATCCTAAGTGAAATAAGTCAGAGAAAGACAAATATCATATGATATCACTCATATACTTTATATGTGGAATCTAAACAAGTGATACAAATGAACTTATTTGCAAAACAGAGATAGACTCACAGAAGTAGAAAACAAACTTATAGTTACCAAAAAGGAAAGGGTGGGGAGGATAAATTAGGAGTTTGGGATTAACAGATGTACACCACTGTATATAAAATAAACAACAAGGACCTACTGTATAGCTCAGGGAATTCTACTCAGTACTCTGTAATGACCTATATGGGAAAAGAATCTGAAAAAGAGTGGATATGTGTATATGTATAACTGCTTCACTTTGCTGTCCACTTGAAACTAACACAAGATTGTAAATCAACTACACTTCAGTTAAAAATAAACAATTGTTAATGAGATCTTTTACATTCTTTTTATTCATATTTAGTGTTTTAAATCCAGTGTATATTTTACACCTAGTAGCACATCTTGGTTTGAGCTAACCACCTTTCAGATGCCCAGTAGCTGGGGCCTACTGTATTAGGCAGTGCTCTTTTAGCTCATTCTTATAAAACACAATACTTAGCACGATGTTTAGTTCATACTTAGCATTCGACAAATGTTAGCGAAATTAATATTCATTTAAAATCATCAAAAATTGGGTAGACTAACATTTGACTGTGTGTTTGCATATATTCCCACATGGGAAGATGCCTCAGATCTGGTTATTTCTGTTTCAAAGGAGTAAAGAGCTGACTTTAATGTTCTTGGTTGTTCCCTGTAAGGTGGCCTCTGGGTTTCAGAATGAGGTCAGTTTGGGGGTTTATGGTTGCCTTTTCTTTGGGAGGTGGGAAAGGGGAAACTCAGTGTGCTTCAAGTGCTGCGTGCCTGTCTCTGTTTTTTTGGCTCTTCTCTGTTTAATTATTTGGAGCTGGAACAACTTGATTTTAAAGCAAAACATATGGGCCGAGAGTAATTGGGAGGACGTTTACTGGTGATGGAGCAGCAAAGGTATGTACGGGTTTAGGCCCTGGTCCTGCAGCACTCACTTAGCTATTGACGGCTTTCCTGGGCTTCAGATTCAGTGTTCTTTCTTCAAGTTCTCAAACCTTGTTTGGAAAGTCACAATTAAGGCAGGAAATATTGGAGCAAGATTGTAAAGGAAATTGTGAGTCTTCTTTAGGTCCTGATTTTTTTTCTCTTCTTTGATGAAAACTTGTTTCCAATCTGTTTATATATGATTTGGGAAAGAAAAACGTTTTCCAAAGTGCCAGGAAGAGAGAGGAGAACTCCACACAAAGAGGAGGAAGTTGACCCACCACTGAAGTTTTCTGTTTTCCGCTTTACTCCATTGATGATACCAGTACGGGGAACGTCTGTTCTCCAACCAGTTCTTAATGTGAAGGCAAGGTTTTCATCTCTTTTTACCTCCTCAACTTCCCTTTGCTTCCTGGGGAGGGAGTAGATGATGCCCATGTCACATCCCATATAATTCGAACTTGAATGCCTCCACTTTCTGTCCCATAGGGGAAAGGGGGGATGTGTCAAAACTGGTAAGAACACGTACGTTGATGTTTAGACTCATCTTGGTTCAAATCTCTGCTTTCCCACTCGGAAGCTGTGTGCCTTTGAGCGGATTAAACTCTCTCAGCCTCATGTTTCTCATTCTTAAAATGGGGTTCATAATAGTGCCTATTTCAGAACAAAATTATTGTGACGCTTAAGAGAGACACAGCATACAAAGCACTAAGCAGAGTGCCTGGAAAGTAATAAAGAGAAGCTTAATGTTAGCCATGAGGCAGGGGCCCTCAGCAATGATACGTCCACCCTCTTCGACAGCAAGAGGGACAGGGGACCACTACGTCCTCTGCCACAACGTCTCACCCATTGCTTGAAGCGACACTGTGATTAAATACTGCATCAGGGAAGCGACCGAACCTTTGTCCACAAAGAGCTTTAGCATCAGAAAGTCTTGCATTTCACTGGACTGAGTTTTGATGTCAATGTGGATGAAGTCAAGCGCTCCGTGTCTTCTAAGGTCTGAAGGGCTCCTGTGTATGCACTTGTCCCTTATTACCCTACTGTGCCTAGGACCTATGAATATGAGAGTGACGTGCTGAATTGCTTTATTTGTGTACTGCAGAGTCCCCAAAACCTTTTGAGTCATTTGGAGGACTGGTGCATTTGTGGCTTCAGATCAGAACTGTAAAGCAAAATAGCATTCTGGTCTGGGCAGTAGAGGGGCTGAGCGTAGTGGGGTTTTTTTGCTGGGATGTTGAAGATAAATTTTTCTGAACACTTTTCAAACCTCTATGAGCAAGGGTAGGAAAAAAGGGGTCCTTGGTTTTTGCTAAATCAAGGACACATTGCTGAGCTTTTCTGTGTAGGGACTCAAAGGCATTGAATGCTATCTCACTACAGTGTCAGATAATTGTCCGGGGATTTGGAAAGTTCTGCTTTTAAAAACACCACCACCTTTTCAGAGCAGTCATTCCTTGGTGTTTTTTGCAGTCCCCTCTTTTCCCTCTGCTCCTGCTGTTTTCCCAGCCCTTTCGGATTTATTAGCCGTTGCCTACAAAGTGTCAGTAACTCCCCCGCTGCGAATGGCTAAGGCCTCGCCAGGTGGACCCTTCTCAGATTTCCCTGAAACTGGAGAGAGTAACCGCCCTCGCTCTTGTTTTCTCCACGCCCCCCTCTCAGTGGACAGCTTCCCTGACATTTAACTTGATCAAGATGTTAGTAAAATAAACAGCTGCTGTGAGACTGAAACTGCTTGTCAACCTGCCCACCCTCTTTTCACTTCACTGTTTGGAGAGGAAACTCAGAGCTGCTGTTGATAATAAAGTTGAGGACTAAGATGTGTCTTTTTCTTCGTGGCCAGTTACACCCAGTCCTGATCACTGAGCTCTTAGTGGGTGGACAACCCTGTGCCATGTGTCACCAAACCTGTGAAACTCTGATTATAAGACACACCATTATTTTAGGTACAATCAAGGGAAAAAAAGCAAACTATGAGACATCAACGATTTTAAGACACATCCCAATTTCAGAGATATTAAAATGTGGTGGGAAAATGTGTATCTTAAAGGAGGTGGGATACAGTGAGAACTAATTAAAATGGACCGTCCCCCTGGTTTCTGACTGCTCTGCTCCCCAGCCCCATACTCGGTGCAGCTGATGGAAGGCTGAGGGAGTCTCTGTGTTTTTCAACTCAATCTCAGGTGTTATTTGCATACTCTGTGTTATGCATGAAGTTATAGCACTGAGTTGAGACCAGGCCGAGTCATGGAAGCCCTCTCAACTGCAATATAAGTATTTTGAGTTTCCGACAAGCAGAAGAATCCAGGTGTTTTCTTTGGGTCACCCTGGGCTTGATAAGCTTCACGTTCCCTTTTATGTATTTAGTTATTTAGTTGCACCGGGTCTTAGTTGTGGCAGGTGGGCTCTTTAGTTGTGGCATGCGTGTGGGATCTAGTTCCCTGACCAGGGATCGAACCCGGGCCCCCCAGCATCGGGAGCGCAGAGTCTTATCCACTGCGCCACCAGAGAGGTCCCTCACGTTCCCTTTTGAAGGAGTGATAAAGAGCTTGCTGAGGGACACTGGGGGCTTCGGCGTGCCCTCCCTGGCCCCGCCCATTCATGGTGGCATGATGGCGAGGAATCTCCAGCTCTTCTAAATTCATGGCCCTACTTATCCATTTTCTAGTGAACATCATGCTCAGCTTTACTCACTGTTTCCTCTCCTATCCAAAAGGCAGCGTTAAACATTATTGATGACTTTAATTTTACTCAAGATTCTACCTAATTATTATTCTTCATGATCTGTTAAGCCTTAAGCTGAACATTGACAGTAAGCAGGTGCCCTTCCTCATACTGTAGTAACTTTAATCAAGGTGGAATCATGGTATTTCTTTTCCTGTTAAAGACTGTTAGTCAGGTTTTAGAGAAAACTATTTCTCAGCAGGTAAAGTAACCAAAAAATTGATTGAAAACTTTGTACTAGTAAAAACATGGCGTTTACCTTCATACTTACACCACTTTCTCCCTTTCTTTCAGTTTTTGGGAATAGCATTTCTTGGAATTGGACTGTGGGCGTGGAATGAAAAAGTAAGTTAAACATCATCAAAATGCACACATTTTGGTTGTAAGAAGCTGCACGTTATATGCTATCTCTTTTTCCTCTTTGACAACTGCCAAGTGTATGGAAACATGGCTCTTTAATGAAAAAGTACTCTTGGAAGATAACGTCACAGTTCAAAGACCCTTTAAGAATGGAGCCTAAATTGGTCACTCTACAAGAATTTCAGTAATGCTCATAAATAATCCTAAAGCACCTGTAGCCTTTTTTCTCTTTTACTTTTTAAAAAACCCTTTGGAAGATTATTCAATCCATAAAAATGGTATATTTTAGCGTGATAAAAATGGTATATTTTAGCGTTTATTACGTGCTGAGCCGTTAGCATGAGGTATGTATGAAGGAAGCTAGATATAATTCATGTTTGAACATCAGATAAACTTATCACTGTTGCTAAAAAATGTGAACACTTGTCTGCTGATTGAAAGTGTTAAGGAATATTCAAACTTTGTAATCAAATACAGCACAGAAAGGGATAAATCTGGCAGGAGAAGGCTGCATGAAGATACAATGTTCTGGGTGGTTTATTCTGTAAACAACACACTCACGACACCACTGCCCTGTGTCCGTTCCTCCACTTCACTTCCCATCCATACCTTTCCATTTTTTTCTCTGCAACTTCTACTGAAGCCAAGCAGTGGAATTCAAATATAAACACAAACTCCTTTTTGCTTCCTTCTTTGGATGTGAGATCACTGGCAGCATTTTATCTGTTCTGGTATTTGGCTACACAGTAAAGCTTTGTTATCTCCCACCTGTGAGAGCGAGTGAGTGGATGGATTGGTTAAAAGTTGTAAACTAAGACATTGGCTGAAATTCCCCCAGAAGACCATTCTCTTATCACTTTGGTATTTCACTCTCTGAGCTTGACCAAGGCCCAAAGTCAGGAGTTCCTCTGAAGTATTACATGTACTAAGAAAGAAGAGAAAAACTACGAAAGTGCAGCAAACAAAAGCCCTTCAGACGTAGGAAGGGATTTCCACAAGTAAAACAATGTTTACATGGACTGCATCCAATAAATTCAAAATAAATCCAGAGTTTTGAAATTGAACCACCCTCTGTTTATTTACGTAATACTTCTACAGAGTGTAAAATGTTTTCTGGAAAGTGAACCACCTTCCGGCCACCTTATGAGGAAGGGTGGGGATTATACATCAAGGGAGACAAATTACGTTCCCAAAACAGAGGTAATTTTATCTCTAGAAACTGTTCTGTTGAATACTGGCCTTCTTCTGGATTATGATCAGCTTCTGCCTCAATCCCCTTGTAAGCTTGGAGATTTGTATTGGTGGAATCTCAGAAATTCCACTTTTAGAAGCCCTCTGTTTGGTTCAGTGACAGATCATATAGCTCTTTATAACTCTCCTTTAATCAATCCATTTCTATCAGCTTTGAAATGATGCTGGAAGGCATTATATGAACTAATTGTCTATTCTAGCAATACATAGAAAATTCATTGTTTTGAAGGTTTGTTTTTTCTCTTTGTGAAATATAATTATCCTTTTGTTTCATCAGTTGCCCCAGATGTCTCTTCTCTGATAAAATCACAAAATTCTAAAACTGGCAGTGTCATACAAGTATCAGAGCAAGGGAATGATGCGGTCTCTAGGGAGGGATGAAACAGCAGTTCCCTCTTTTGTCAGGGCCAGTGGTGTCAACAAATGGAAGGTTTCTCTGGAGAGCTGAGGTTACTTGGCCAAGCTCACCCAGCTACTGTGTAGCAGGGCTCTGTGAGCTGGGACCAAGCGGAGGTAGCAGAGGGTAAAAGATGCGCAACAGCCCAATTTGGTGTGCGCTGGCTACGCGTCTGGGCCCTGAGCCTGGGGGTGAGGATGCCACAGTGAAGGATGCAGAGTCCCTGCCCCGTGGGGCTTGCATTCTAGTGGGGGCCTCGGCAGTAAGCGGTCAACTTGCCAGGAATACGCGCGCAGGTATGGTGAGTGCTGCTGAGAAACACCAGGTGTAGCACCAGGGTTAGTTAGAGAGTGGTGGGGAAAGGGGTCTCTTTTAGGTAGAGTAGTTGGGAACAGCCTCCCTGAGGAGGGGGCACTGGAGCAGAGACCCGGATGAAGTAAGAGGGATCTGCATAGCACTAGGGGAACAGCATTCCAGGCAGAGGGAATAGCAAATATGGTGGCCCTGAGTCTCAGGGACTCAGCGATTCCAAGGAACAGGGAGAAGGCCGGTAGGACTGGAAGGGAGAGAGCCAGAGCAAGAAGAAGCAGAGGATGTGGAAAGAGAGGCAGGCAGAGCCCGGAGCAGGCAGCGTCCTGCAGAAGTTGGATGAGAGGCAGTCACCGGGGCATTTTGGTAAGGGAGTGTCCTAATCTGGCTTTTGTTTTAAGATCGCTCTGGTTGCCGTGAGGAAAAAAGAAGCACAGCTCTAGGCTGAACAGACCAGAGTTCAGATACTGACCCCTCCATTTCGGTCGATGTGACTTTGGGCAACTGCACTAACTTCTCTGAGATACCCTTGCCCTGTTTATGCGAGGGCCACTAATGTCACCTCATAGGATTGCTGTGAGGATGAAATGGGATGGCTCCCAGCACAGTGCCCGGTATGAGGTAAATGCTCTCTGGAGACACGGTTCCCTCCCCTAGATGTATTACTATGGTATGTCCACTCCTACGTGGGGAAAAGAGCAGAACGGGGGCTTTGAAAGCGGCCTCAAATTTTAGGAGCGTTCCAGGCTCTGATCCATGGACCCAAGAATTGGCTTTGTTTTGGGGTCTCTTAAGGGGGCTGTGATGTGCATTGATTGACTTGGTAACTGCAGAGGCTACTCTATTGAAGCCCTTTGGGCTA